>NC_090361.1:10746195-12076103 GCF_035084215.1 Heptranchias perlo
AACTGACCAGCACTTAGCACAAGGGTCAGGGGTCAGCACATTGCAGGGGGGGTGGGGGGGGGGGGGGTGGAGAGGAGTAACAGCTGATGGGGGCGGTGTGGTTCTGACTCCATGGCAACCCACGTGTTTGACTTAGAAATGATGCAATTCTACCTGAAGGGAGCCCTGGGTGCCCTGTTACACATCCCATTTTTAACAAAAGCAGCAGAACAGCAAGAGTGCAAGAGTTACGGGTGGAGGCCGTGAAGGAGGAAACTCACGGCCAAAGACCACCCCCCCCCCCCCATCCCCGAAAGACCGGCAGGAAATACGAGTTTTGGCGGCTCCAACGCGGAGTTTGCAGCAAGTCCCTCGCTGATTCTTCACTTCAGATGGTCATTGAGAGTTCTGTAATAACCAAATAAACCGGGTTAAGATAGTGCAGAGTTTTTTTTTTAAAGCACAGGCTATGACCACTCTATACCTCCTCCCTTTGCTGAATTTAAGCCTGTCTTGGTGGCTGATTTTACAGTCCCATTTTCCTGCTCTCTCCCCCCACCCACAACACCTCAGTCTCTGTTACAGCTTTCTTCAAGTTAGATGTACAACAAAGACTAACTTGAATTACATTATTTTCCCATTTCTTTTTGATTTCAAGCAAATCTGATATTTTTCCAATTGTTGATAATACAGTACCAGGGTTTAAAAGAGTAGGACAGACAATGAGGTAAACCAGGAAGTAGTGGGAAGGTGACACTAAGCATCTGGTAGAAATAAGTAAGGATGGAGGGAGGATTGGAGGTACTGGGAGTGGTAGAACTTGAGTTATTCACTTCAAAATCATGAAGATGAAGAGTTGGAAGACAGTATATTGGAGCGGAGGAGGAACGAGAGAAGGTTCATAGCAGGATACAAACTTTTAAATACTAAATTAAATTCTTGCATTTATGTAGAGCCGTAACATTTCAAAGTACTTCATATACAAGGAATTACTTTTGAAGTACAGCCACAGTTGTTCCACAGCCAAATGAAGAGGTCATCTTGCACATTGCAAGATCCTACAAAATCAGGATCCTGCCTGATTCCTCCCTCCCCCCCCTCCCTGCTTGGTCCAGGACTGTTTCTATCACATTGAGTACCCCACATGATAAGATGACTTAGTTGCAATACGTACTAGTCAGTAGCCCCACTGGCAATTTGGTATCAGTGAGCTACAAAGGTAATTTTCCCCTGGACTTATGACAAGCCCCCAAGAAATTAGTTTGTGTTTTGATGCCAATGACTGGGAGACCCTCCCAGAAGAACGGTGGGGACACAATACACCCAACTAAAACACAGACCCTCCCCCTCAAACCATCTTCCCCCACCCCCAAGCGCACTGACCTATGCTGTTGTACAGCTCTACAGGAACCAGCACACCTGACATTAGGGACGTGGGCTGCACCTGGGCACCAATAAATTGCCCTGATGGGGCACTTGGAGCCCCCAACGTACCCTTTGATGCTGGGTGAATTGGCTGAGATCAACAGACTGTCGTTGGGCGAGGGGATTGAGGAATATGGAGCTAAGGCGGGTAAAGAGTCGAGGTACGGGTCAGCCGTGATCTAACTGAATGGTGGAAACGGCTCGAGGGGCTGAATGGCCTCCTCCTGCGCCAATGCATCCCTTCCCTTGTGATAGGCCACTAATGCAAGAGTCAGAAGGAGAATGACTTACACTGGGTTGTTACGATACCGCCACCTAAAAAAGGAATATACCAGAGGTGTTAACAAGCAGTAAAAAATGTTTGATACAGTTTTGAGCAATGCGCGACCATTCACGTGCGAGGACAGATCGTGTCAGTAATCGTCCACACACACGTTCCACCTGAATCACTGGTTAGCGATCCACAGCAGATACCCTGGTTGATTTATCATTGTCCTACCCTAAATGAAGCCAATTGTACCGCACCCACCATTACCCCGGCTGAAATCAGACAACTTGCATTTATATGGCACCTTCAATACAAGATTAAAACTTCCCACAGTGCAGCACAGACCAAGCACGGGCCTTGATTGTCTGTGTACTCTGTACCACACTGCACATTACCATCAAACACAGAGCCAAGAAGAGTGAAGAGCTTTTATTACCTCTTTCAGTGGTGGTGGTGCTAAAAGAGAACAAAGGACAACAGAAGCAGTTAGTATCTGCCAAGCACACAGTCGGTACATAAACAAAACATCCCACCAACTCAAACCCTAATGTAGGCCTCAAACTTTAAGCTATTGAGTTTCAAGCTCATGCATTGTGGTTTTTAATCCTCTTCTAAGTAGTCAGTCTTTAACCAATAGCATAGTTGCAGAACATTTACTGTTCTATAAATCATTAATTCTGGATTCCCCCCCCCCCATCCCCCAATTAGGTCTCAAGAATATTCTGAGTGCTAAAGGGTTAATGTCTTTAGATGTTTGGCAATCCAATTGTCTGTTTGGTTGCTTGTGAGTGACGTCCTCGCACTGAGCATGATGCAGGTCCGCTCCTTCCATTTCCTATCCCACCCTACTTCCCAGGTTGACATCTTCAGGGTAACAAAACAACTGGAGTCATTCAGAAGGGTCAATGCCACAGGACATGCTGGGAAGGGGCTGGTAACACATTGGAATTCATTCTAATATTTAGGGCTTGGGATGCATTGGGCTTTGAGGCCCATAAATCTTTGATCAGTGATCAGGCCCCTCCAGCACCCCCTCCCATCTTCCCATGGGCCACGAATTGGTATGTAATAAGAGTAACTTACGTGATGATTGTAGTGGAACCTCCTGAGCTCTTACCTAAGATAGGATGGGAATTAGACAGCAGTTAACCAATGACAAAGAACTTCATTTCAAAATGGTTGACAGGCCAGTGAACCCCACTAACCATCGCCACCACCCCCGCCCGAGTCTGGGGACAGTCACTCCAACGATAAACGGAGTCGTTAATAATAAGGAGGGGGCTACTGCAGTCACCAGTCCCGAGATTTTAAACTTATTGGGAAACACAGGTCAAGGCCCATAGCAGGGCAACATCAAGGTTAAGAAGAGCAGGAGAGACAATGAACTAAATCTGAAGCAGAGGTTAGTGACGCCAAGCTTAGGTTCAAAAGCCTGAGGATAACAGGAAGGAGGAAAAGTGAGCAGAGAATAGAGCCGCATCTTCCAGGTCCTGGAAAGAATGAGTTAGAGATGGTGTGATGAATCTCAGTCACAATATCATGAAGAGGAGTAACAAAGGAAAACTTACAGTAGGACTGACTTTAGTGGTATTGATAAGATGAGGAGAAACGAGAAAAGCCGATAGAGACAAGTGTTTCCATGTACACTGTCCAGCAGTGACTGCTTGGATCATCATAGACTACAGCAGAAAGGATTAAGGCCCATGATACACACACTTTCTCGTCACATCACAACTCAAAATCACTTGAAAACTTACCAGTCAGACTTGTTGGGAAGCTGGAGGAAGATGAACTACCAACCAAGCTGGATGGAGTGGGGGGTGGGGAAGGAAAGAAAGAGGGAAGGGAGGAAGGAAAGGGAAACAAAACAAAAACGATTGTTACCATTGTATACTGCAAAATGTGGAGCCGGTAGTAGAATTAAGCTGCTGGATGAAGTGGGGGGACGGTGGGGGGAGAGGGAGAAGGGCAGCAACACGACCTAGGGGCCACCACCCTACCCAGTCTGTGTCTTGGTCAATGGAGGAGTCCCGAGGAAAGTCCTCCTGTGGATTCCTAACGACATTGGTGGTGAACCATAAAATGGCCCAATCCCCGGAAACCTGAACTGGTGAAATCTCATTGGGCTTCATCCAGCAAGTGTGGTCGAAGGTTTGGACTCTACTGCTGAACCTCTGATATTTGCTGTACTCTTTCCGCTGGAAACATCAACTTTGTTTTTCAGAAAACTTTTGCCCTCTAATTCTTCCATCCCTTCTCCCTTCCCCCCCCCCACCAGAAACCTGCTGACAGTGCAGGGGTTCATCACCAGGGACCTCGCTCCCTAGCGACCCGTTCAGCTGTTCACCCACAAGGGATTTGGGGTCATCACATCTGAGCATGGGGTTGGTTTCTCGCCAATGTTCTCACTTTCCAGCGAGGGTCATTGGGCAGTGATCAGGGGCAGGAAACGTGGCTGATTTCCCCTCCCTCCTTTCTCAGCCCGAGAAAAATGCAGAAGCCCAATCTAATGCCCCGACTGCCATCTTGTCTGAGGTCAGGTAACTCATCACTGAAAAGTTACCGGCATGAATAAATACATTGCTAGTGAGAGCCAGGCACACAATGAATTTGGACTGTGGACTCCTCGGTGCCTTACCTTTGGTTACCTCCTTCCAGCAGAAGTTTGTACTGTTGAATCTCAGCCTCCAGCTTCATCTTGTAGTTAAGAAGTATCTGGTAATCCTGACTCTGTCGCATCAGGTCGTTCCTGATGCCTCCCAGCTCCCCTTCCAGCTGTGAGACCCTGGCCAGTATCTGCTGATGCTCCATAGCGTATCGCCCTTCTGTTTCGTTCAGAGTGTTCTGCAGGGCGGCTAACTGAAAACATCAAGTCAGTTTGGTCAGTTCGATGCCCCTGTCTGCACAGGTTCAAATAGCGATCAGATTGAAGTTCAGATAAACATGGCTCTCGATCAAGCGGTCCACGTATTGTCAAAAATCACTTACATTCCCACTTAAGGAGTTGTATTCAGCTTCAAGGCTCTGCAATTGGTGACGATATTGACTGAGTTCACCCTTAGCACCAACTAAAGCCTGGTTAGTCTGAGTGGTCTCCGTGACTTTGATCGCCACTGAAAAATCAGAGAGGTTTACAGGGATGAAGAATGATACAACTGGCCCTGCACTGATATGGAGCTGGCCAGATAGTGACTGCACACACTAACTAAGAACACTAACCCATCCACAATGCTCACCGTCAGCACTGATGCACAAGGTGTTCATAGAGATGTTGAACAAACCTGTTGACTGCATTAGGAAAATCAATGGGAAAGGGAAGGGGCCATCAGAAATACCCAACACTGCTTCTAGAAAAATAGGTCGTACTGTACAAATTGATAGAGTTCTTCGAGGAAGTCACTAGGACAGTGTCTACCTGGACTTTCAGAAAGCCTTTGATAAGGTAGCTCACAAGATAAAACCTTATTGTATCAGTAGGAATTTGATATGCTGGATTAGGAATTGGCTCCAATCCCACAGCCAAAAAGTTCTAGTTAGCAGATGTGGTTTAACCTGGAGACATGTTACTAGTGATATCAGGGATCAGTCCCAGGCCCACTACTGTTCACTGTCTTCATTAATGAACTGGGCAGTGGTGTTGGGAGTATGGTCAGTTAGTTTGCAGATGGCAGCAAAATCTGTGCAAGGGTTAAACGGTAGAGGAGTGCAATCAACTGCAAAAAGATTTAGATGTGCTAGGGGAGTGGGCCACACATTGGCAGATGATATTTAACTTGGATAAATGTCATGTTCTTGTAGTGCATGTTAGTAGGTCCAACACAAAATACACATATCAGTTGCAGGGAACAATACTGAAAGAGGTTGAGAGAGAAAAAAAAAATCTAGGTGTTATTGTGCACAGATCACTGAAGGTTCAGGACCAATGTAGAGAAACTGTAGCTAAAGATAACAGGGTATTGGATTGTATTAATAGAACCACAGTATAAATCAAAGGACACCATTTTGACACTGTACAGGTCACTGCTCAGACCCTGTGTCCAGTTTTAGTCCCCCCCACATGGTGGATAATATAGTAGCCTTGGAAAAGTTCCGGAGGAGAGCTACGAGAATAATTCCTAGCTAAGTGAACCTCAGCTACTTGGATAGGCTTAAAAGGACCATGGTCTATTTACTTTAGAGCAGCGTAGCCTTAGAGGCGACCTGATAGAGGTCTACAAAATAATTAAAATGGCTGGATGGCGAGCCTATTGAGAGACTATACCAGTGTAACAGATTGGGGAGGACCAGGGGACACAAGTTTAAACTATGGGAGTGTACGAATAGACTGGATTTTAGGCGGCTCTTCTTTTCCGAGCGTAGTGAGCCTCTGGAATGTGTTGCCGGCTGGTGTGGTGGGTGTCGACTCTCTGCCTTCAAGAGGGAGCTGGACCAGTTCCTGACTGAGGCAGAGATCGCATCATCTAGAAGGTAAGTGTCTTTACAGATCACACATGGGCAATGCGATCCCCTGGACTGGTTTTGACCGCCTGAGAGGGGGGGGGGGGGGGGGGGCGGGTGTCAAAGAGGAATTTTCCAGATTATTTTTTCCCCCCTTATCAGCCCTTGGTTTTCTCTGTTATTTTGGCTCTCCCAAGAGATTACATGGCTGTGGGAGTTGGTGGAGGAGGGGGAAGGGGGGGGCTGGTTAGGATGCTCCAACCATCATGGTGTGTGGGGCAGGCTTGATGGACTAACTGGTCTTTTCCTGCCCATCTATTTTGTATGGTCTGCAGTGTCCTCGGCCAACACTCCTCCCTCAGTCAGTACCACCAAAAAAAAAACAGATTAACCAGTCATTTATGTCATTGGAGTTAGTGTGTTGCTGCTGTTGGAGAATCCAATCCTACCTGTTGCTTGTACCAAGCATCCAATTCCTGTTGGTTCTGGTCAGCAATCTGGCTGTACCTGTCTCGGAGTTCCTTCAGGGTCGCAGACAGGTCGACGGAAGGAACTGAGTCCACCTCAACCTGGACATCATGTGTTTGCTGCTGCCGCAAAAGCCTCAATTCCTGAAACACAAGGGCATTAAAACGTTAGATCAGCGCATCCCATCTGTGTGACGTAATGTGCTAAAAGCAAGTTTCCTCAATCTTTTTCAGCGCAATAATGGAGTAACTGCTGAAGATAGCAAGGAAATTTGGGGCCAAAACCATAGCAATTAATTATTGAGACTTACAGAAAGTGGCCAATAGTACTGACTTGGCATATATAGGGGCCAATATTGCACACCTTGCCCTGTGCTGTGCACAGTTTAAAGGGAGATCAGTCCAGTTCTTTATACTGAAGATGGTAATGAGCACACAAGTCCCAAACAAGTTTAAAGGAACAAACTTTGTGAAGATTTTCAAATTAAAGATCTTCTTAGAAAGCTCTTTACAAGGAGATTATACGGCATCTTTGAACCTGTGCAGAGCTCCCATTATTGCATGAAGGTTTGCTGGTGCTAATGTGCCACTGATTCTACAGGGGAATTAGGATCTGAAAGCCAGCAGGCAGGCACGGAGGGGCAGAGGAAAACGAGGCCCGAGAAAGAGAAGGGGGGACGGACAGAGGAAAATAAGTGGGTAGTTAGAGAGAGGATTGAGGAACAAATAGAAAGAGAAGGGGACAGATAAAGAGCAAGAGAGAGAGCAGCCAGAGAGTGAAAGAGAAAAGAAAAGGAGAGACAAAGCAAAAGAGAAGAGGGGACAGACAGAAAGAGAAGAGGGGACAGACAGAAAGAGAAGAGGAGCAGAGGAGGGGGCACTCAGAGCTAAAGAGAGAGTACAGACAGAAAGAAGGGGGGGGGAAAGAGAAAAAAAGTGCAAGGGGCAGATAGAAGGCAAAAGAAAGGAGACATACAGATGGGGGAAAAGAGCAGAGAAGACAAAGTGGGAGAGGGGAGGAAGAAAGGAACTGGTAGAAAGAAAGAGAGAGGGGAAGATAGATAAAGGAGAGAGAAACCTGTGGGAGAGAGTGAAAGCTGTGACCATCAGGCCAAAGGAGCAAGTCAACATTATGGGGGGAATTTTAACCCAATCATCTGGTGGGAAACTGATGGGATCAGATTGGCTGCCCATTTTACACACTGTCCAAATTTACTTTCCATTCACTTCGATAGAAAGTAAAATCAGGAGGTCGATCGGATGACGTCAGTTTCCCACCGGGCGGGTTAGGTTAAAGTGACCGGTGATCAGACAGGGTTGGGAAACGCCCAGTCCCTGGGATCGGGAGTGACGAATACCTTCACCCAGGGTCACACAGCAGCAAGAGACTTGCTGTCTATATCGCAAACCTCAGTGTGTGACGATGGACACCGGACCACCCGAACCCCAGAAACCCACCTCCTCATGGTTCTTCTTCAGGTATGCAATCTCATCCTCCAGCCCATTAATCTCATTAGTCAGGTTGCCCTGTAACTGCAGGTAGGTGTCCTTCAGTTGGTGGAGCCCGTCGATATCATTCTCCACCGACTGTCTCAGCATCAGCTCCGACTCCCACCTGAAACAGGCAGAGGGTCGAGGAGACAAAATCAACACAGGAGCACGACATGAAAAGCAACGGTTGGGAAAAGAAACAATCAACGAGCCTGGATCGTAGGGAGAGGTTCCATCAGAAGGTGAAAGGGAACAAAAGGAATGGGGATCACCTACTTGTTTCGGAAGTCTTCAGCAGCCAGCTTGGCATTGTCAACCTCCAAAGCAATGCGAGAGCTTAGCAGAATGGCCTCGAGAATCTGGGAGAAATAAAAAAGGACAATGTCAACAGGACGGGGTGGAGGGAAATTACAACAGCTTGCATTTATATAGCGCCTTTAACGTAGGAAAACATCCCAAGTGCTTCACAGGAGCGTAATTAGACAAAACTTGACACCGAGCCAAAGAAGGAGACATTAGCAGTGGTGACTAAAAGCTTGGTCAACGAGATGGTTTTAAGGAGTGTCTTAAAAAGGAAGAGAGGTGTAGGGGAGAATTCTACAGCTGGGGATGTAGATGGCATGGCCACCAATGGTGGGGCGAAGGGGAAATGTGCAAGAAGCCAGAGATGGAGGAAGCCCCGATTTTAACCTAACACACCTGGCGGTTCTTCAATGGAGTGTAAAATTGGGCGGGGTGTAAAATGCAACCCGAACCCACCCCGTTCTCACCAGGTGGGTTAGGTTAAAATGGGGGCCTGAGTGTCAAGAGAATGGGCATTGTAGCCAAGGCTGATGCTGTCCCCACCCAATGCCCACACACACAGACACTTTCCAACAGGAGTGGTGATCAGGACGGGCTCTTCTCCGCAGCTGTATGTCTCAGTGATACACTGCCCATCTAACTGAGGCATATGGGGGAGGGGGGGGGCAATGGAAGGAGGGGGAAAAAAAGAGCTGTTAAACAACATATTAAAATCAATCATTGTGAAACTATAGTCTGGAGCCCAAAAGTTGAAACTCCACAAGCTGGAAATCCCTTAAAGCAATCTGTCATTCAACAGTTTGCAGTAGGTTGCATAACGGATCTTTGAGAAAGTTTGGTGTGGTTACATCCTGACTCTGCTGGTTTACAATTACCCCCTTTACAAATCCACAGTTTGACACCCTCTGTAAGTGGTGGGATTTCCATAGTGGTGGGGAGCACAGCAAGACTGATGCTCACATCCAAGCAAATAGATTGTGCCAAAGATCAAATGAAGACAATCTCAGTTTGTTGGAAGTTCTGTCCCCCTCAACATTGTTTGGGGTGCAGTTGTAATGTGTGTGGACCAGCAAGCAGTAGAGATCAGGAATAGAATCCCTGGCTAATTCCCAACTTGGAGGTTCTGAGAATCGTTGACGTCTACCCACCCAAGCTGACACTAACACATTCAGCACAGTCTGGGACTCAAAACTGGGGGTCCGACTGGCTCAATCTCCCACTAGCCTGCAGCAAAACTAGGCAGGTTAACACAACACAGAGGGGGGAAATTTGATGCCAGTTTGTTCATAAAGTCACGCAGGGTCAAGCACACCGTTTAAACCAGTTTGTGAGCAAGAGTTTCATGTGCAGAGATGTGCAGGAAAGTTAAGCAGGGACTGAATGGAAGAAATCTCCTACCTGTTGTTGAAGGGGTTTTACTGTCTTCTCGTACAGAGTCCAGTCAAATCCGTCGATAGTTCTATTGGATGCAAACTCCCGAATCTGCTTCTCCAGGTCTTTGTTGGATTGTTCCAGCATCTGCACCTTGCTCAGGTAATTGGCCAAACGATGGTTGAGGTCCTGCATGGCATCTTTTTCATTGGAGACCAGGCCCCCACCTCCCATCATGAACGAACTACTACTTAAACTTAAACCTCCGCCTTGAGCTAAACCTAAAGATCCGCCAAAACCTGAACTTCCAAAACCTGAACTTCCAAAACCTGAACTTCCAACGCGTCCATACGAGCGCAAGTTCTGGCTTGAGCTGATGGGTCTTGAGGAGGCCTGATGAAGACTCTGGGAATATCTGGGCATCCCTGATCTCTGCGAGCTGGTGCTGCTGTAAGTAATTCTGGATCCCTGTACGGAGGACATGGTTAAAACAGGACGTGCGAGAAGCAATCTACTAATGAGAACCGACTGCAAGAGCCCAGTGAGGACCTGCCCGGTGGCTGAGGATCTTTATACAGCCCGGGGGGGGCGGGGCCTCGTCCCAACCACGGACACGCCTCCTCCCCACCCACCCCACCCTTTTTGGTCTGATTGGACACAGGCACCCAACTGGGCGGTGCTACATCAGAGATTGCTCAGCTTTCGGGCTGGGAAGGGGGAAGAGAAGGTGGTGGGGGAAAGGGAGAGAAAGAGAGGGAGAGAAAGAGAAAGTAGGGGTAGGGGTAGGGGTAGGGGGAGGGGGGAGAGAGGAGAGGGAGAAAGTAGGGGGAGGGGAGAGAAAGTGAGGGAGAGAAAGTAGGGGGAGGGGGAGAGAAAGTGAGGGAGAGAAAGAGAAAGTAGGGGTAGGGGGAGAGAAAAAATAGGGGGAGGAGAGGGAGAAAGTAGGGGGAGGGGAGAGAAAGTGAGGGAGAGAAAGTAGGGGGAGGGGGGAGGGGAAGTAGGGGGGGAGGGGAAGTAGGGGGAGGGGAAGTAGGGGAGGGGAAGTAGGGGGAGGGGGAGAAAGTGGGAGGGGGGAGAGAAAGAGGGGGGAGAGAAAGTGGGGGGAGGGGGAGGGGGAGATGGAGAGAAAGTAGGGGAGGGGGGAGAGAAAGTAGGGGAGAGAAAGTGGGGGGAGGGAGAAAATAGGGGGAGGGGGAGAGAAAGTGGGGGGGGAGAAAGTGGGGGGGGAGAGAGAAAGTGGAGGGGGAGGGGGAGGGGGAGGGGGAGGGGAACAGAAAGTGGGGGAGGGGGAGGGGGAGGGGGAGGGGGAGGGGGAAAGAAAGTGAAGGGGGAGGGGGAAAGAAAGGGAGGGGGAGGGGGAGGGGGAAAGAAAGGGAGGGGGAGGGGGAGGGGGAGGGGGAAAGAAAGTGAAGGGGGAGGGGGAAAGAAAGGGAGGGGGAGGGGGAAAGAAAGGGAGGGGGAGGGGGAGGGGGAAAGAAAGTGAGAGGGGGAAAGAAAGTGAGGGGGAGGGGGAAAGAAAGTGAGGGGGAGGGGGAAAGAAAGTGAGGGGGAGGGGGGAGGGGGGAGGGGGAAAGAAAGTGAGGGGGAGGGGGGAGGGGGAAAGAAAGTGAGGGGGGAGGGGGAAAGAAAGTGAGGGGGAGGGGGGAGGGGGAAAGAAAGTGAGGGGGAGGGGGGAGGGGGAAAGAAAGTGAAGGGATGGGGAGGGGAAAGAAAGTGAAGGGGAGGGGAGGGGAAGAGAAGAGAAGAGAAAGTGAAGGGGAGGGGAAGAGAAGAGAAGAGAAAGTGAAGGGGAGGGGAGGGGAAGAGAAAGTGAAGGGGAGGGGAGGGGGAGAGAAAGTGGGGAGGAGGGGTCGATGGGGAGGGGAGGTGTGGGGGAGAGGGAAGGGACAATAGGGAGGTGAAGGTGTGGGGGAGGGGATGGAGGAGGTGTGGGGGAGTGGAAGGGAGGGGGAGATGAGGGGGAGATGTGGGGGACTGGACGTGAGTTGTGCCTGGGGAGAGGAGGGGGAGGTGTGGGGGAGGGGATATGAGTTGTGCCTGGGGAGGGGCGGTGGGTTGGGTGTGGGGGAGACACATCAGTGACTCACAGAGCCTCCAGGATGGGAGTTCCAGAGCTTCGGGCCTAGGCAGCTGAAGGCATGGCCGCAGGTGGTGAAGCAAAGGAAATCGGGGATGCTGCAAGAATTGCACAAAAGGTTCAAATGGATCTTTAACGTCCACCTGAACAGGCAGGTGGGACCTCGGTTTAACATCTCACCCGAAAGATGGAAGATAGAAAATTATCTTCTCATTTTATGTTGGCAAAATACGAATGCATCAGGGATCCAATATTGTACAGGATCTGTTAGTACTGGTGCAGTGTGAAAGAGAAATTGAATTCATTCTCTCGAGTGAAACAGTTTAACTGATTTCAGTGCAAAGAACCAGATGTGCCTAGAGACAGGTGATTGCTTTAATTCTCGTTGGGCATGTTGTTCAGATTTGTTCATACCTGCAGGATTACGATTTGACACGTCGCTTAAGTCCAAACAGATTGTGTCAGCAGGATGTCAGATCACAGAATCCAACACAGAGGTCCAGCTACTGTTTTGTGGCAGGAGTATGGTCGTCTTGTCGTTCTGGTGCTGGGCTAGGAACCCAGAGGTTGGTGATTTCAAATCCCGCTATGGCCCAGGTTAGACGCGGCCCGTGGGGGCGGTCGCTCCGACTGTCTGCCTCTCTTCCGCGGCATTCTCCGCAC
The DNA here is from genome assembly GCF_035084215.1 of Heptranchias perlo. Lineage (NCBI taxonomy): Eukaryota > Metazoa > Chordata > Chondrichthyes > Hexanchiformes > Hexanchidae > Heptranchias > Heptranchias perlo. Next base: position 10,758,677 of record NC_090361.1, read on the forward strand.
CCGGGTGGCCCCGGAGAGGGAGCACGCTGCGAATGCCGGTACGCTTGAGGCTTTCCGCGACCGGTGGGCACCGCAGGGACTGGAGTGCATCCTGGACCGATATTATAATTTGACACTTATTTTGGGTTTATTGGTTTACTGCACGTGAACACACCCTAGCCACCCCCCCACAACCTTCTTATAAAAGTGGGGGGGCCTAAAACACGAAAAAAAACCTGGCTGAACTTCCATTCCACACGCCTGAGCTGAGCTGAGCGGAGTTCAGAGCAGAGCAAAAGAGAAAAAAAATCCCTCTATGGTACGTTGTGCAAATTAGATGAATAAGTCTGGTAATTTATGAGCTGGAGCCACATAACCACAGTTGTCACAGAAACCGAAATGATTCATTAAGTTCCTTCAGGGAATAGAACCTGTCACTTCTACCTGGTCTGCACCTACACATGACTCCAGTCCCACTATCTGGTTGACTCTTAATGCCCTCTGAAGTGGCCTAACAAACCACTCTGATGTTCAAACAATCAAAGGCAACTAGGAGGGAGGGGGAGGTGTCAGGGAGGGGGAGCCAAGTGCATAGACTCGGAGTTTGGGACAGAAATATCCTAGGAGCTCCTCACTCTTGGATTGACGGCAAGTTTCCCATTAATCTGAAGAAGCACAAGCAGCTGACTCCTAGTGTTCTTGTTTTGCCTTTACTCACCAATGAGGAAGCAGGACTAAGAACTGCCCTGTCCAAACCTACAGGCCCAGGAAAGTCAAACAGGACAAGCCAGTGAATAATACAAGCAAAACAGGGCTGAACTGCCTGGGCTTTGAGGGTGGATTGCCAGGCGTCGGGATGCGTGGGAGATTGATCAGCCCTGGTGTAATACACTGCGCTACTCTGTTGCCCCTTACTTTCATGGTTTCACTTGGATTAAAGTAGAATTGTGCACTCTACTGTTTTACAATATCCATGGAGCCACTGGGGTCACAAAGTACAGGCACTGGGCTCAGGTCTCAGACACCATCTGGCCTCCCTCGCACACTCTGATTAGTGACACTTCAGGGCAGTACTGAGGGAGCGCTGAACTATCTCTGTAACTTCCTCCAGCCCTACAACCCTCTGAGAACTCTGCATTCCTCCAATTCTGGCCTCTTCCCTTCCCTAGGACTCCCTTTGCCCTACCATTGGCGGCCGTGCCTTCAGCCGTCTGGGCCCTAAGCTCTGGAATTCCCTCCCACCACCTCTCTCTCTTCCTACAAGACGCTTCTTAAAACCGACCTCTTTGACCAAACTTTTGGTCACCTGCCCTGATCTCTCCTTATGTGGCTCGTTGTCACATTTTGTTTGATAATGCTGCTGTGAAGCGCCTTGGGATGTTTTACTATGTTAAAGGCGCTGTGTAAATGCAAATTGTGTTGTACACAACGGACATAGATACATGTGCGCGCACAAACACACTTGTGCACACATACGTGTGAACACAAACCCACGCACAGAGAATGTCTCTTGTCACCTGTGTCACCCACGGAGCTTTCTATCAGGTAAGTTGAGCCACAATGAAAGAAATCCTACAATACGTTAGATCCTAGAAAAGGACCCTGTGTGCAGTGCAGACAAAGATCCTTTGCAATTAAGTTCACTGCCCGAGGCTCCCATTCACAATGGTATGTATTCTCTGTCAGTCCCCGGATGATTGGTGATGAATTGGTTTGTGAGAACAATAGCATTTCTGTTTTCCCATCTGCCAGAGATACTTGAGCTGACATGTCTGGGACGGAAAAGTGCTGATGTTAATGCATTTTTTTCCCTCTCACTGATATCCCGTTGGTTTGGGTGTAACTCTGAAAGGCTGCTTGATTTTATTCAATTTACTCAGCATGAGTCGATCATCTGACCAGCAGTTTTCGGACAAATTTTAAGGGTTAGACCAACAACAACAACTTGCATTGATATAGCGCCTCTAACGTAATAAAATGTCCCAAGGCGTTTCACAGGAGCATAATCAGACAAAATTTGACACCGGGCCATGTAAGGAGATATTAGGACAGGTGACCAAAATCTTGGTCAAAGAGGTAGGTTTTAAGGAGCGTCTTAAAGGAGGAGAGAGGTGGAGAGTTTTAGGGAGGAAATTCCAGAACTTAGGGTCTAGGCAGCTGAAGGCACGGCCGCCAATGGCGAAGCGATGAAAATCAGGGATGCGCGGGAGACCAGAATTGGAGGAGCGTAGAGATCACGGTGGGTTGTAGGCGGTTACAGAGATGGGGAGAGGTGAGGCCATGAGAGGGATTTGAAAACAAGGATGAGAATTTTAATATCGACCTGAGCGATGAGGCTGTGACATCACCAGCCAGACATTTAGGGGTGTTGCTCAACTGATGGAGGTTTCGGTTTGTGCAGCCAACTATTCAGCAACTGTTCCTTGATCTTTCCCCATCACGCCCACCCCATTTTTCCCCTCCCTCTTCACTATGCTTCCTTCCTCTTGTGTTGCCCCTTGGCTGGGAGGCGCAAGACAGTTAGTTCTTGGCCATGCAGCTGTGCTGTCGGTAGAGCTCTGTACTTCTACTCCTTTCTCCACAGAAAACCTGATTGAGATTGGCCAGAGGAACCCTGAGTACTTACTGGGATTTACTCTAAGGTCTCTTAGTTAAGAAAGAAAGAACGAACTTGCATTTATATAGCACCTTTCACAGCCTCAGGATGTCCCCAAAGCACTTCAACAGCTAATGAAGTACTTTTGAAATGTAGTCACTGTTGTAATTTAGGCAACGCAGAGGCCATTGTGCACACAGCAAGGTCCCACAAACAGCAATGTGATAATGACTGGATAATCTGTTGTTTTAGTGATAAATACTGGCCAGGACATTGGGGAGAACTCCCCTGCTCTTATTTGAAATAGTGCCATGAGATCTTTTATGTCCACCCAGGGTAGATGGGGCCTTGGTTTAACGCCTTATGTGAAAGACGACACCTCCAACACTGCAGCACTCCCTCAGTACTGACCCTCCGACAGTGCAGCACTCCTTCAGCACTGCACTGGAGCCTAGATTATGTGCTCAAGTCTCTGGAGTGGGACTTGAACCCACAACCTTCTAACTCAGAGGCAAGAGTGCTACCAACTGAACCACAGCTGACCATTTAAGGGAAGAGGGAGATATAACACATGCCAAAACTATTTGTGGGGGAGACACGTTTGCCTTAGCTCTCCCCCAGTGGTTGTGCCAATGCCTACAATATAGGAGTCAAATAAACAATCATCCTTCCAAGTTAATTGTTATTGTCAATTAGAGATACCACAAGGAGGCTTTTTATATTTATTTTTCAGATGTGGGCAACACTGGAAAGGCTAAAATTATTGCCCATTCCTAGTTGCCCTGAGGGCATTGAGAGTCAATCAGGTAGTGTGGGAGTGGAGTCACACGTAGGCCTCCCTTTCCTCTCTAAAGTCCTTGAACATGTTGTCACCTCCCAAATCCATGCCCATCATTGCCGCAACTCCATGTTTGAAACCCTCCAATCATGTTTTCGCCCCTGCCACAGTATCAAGGTCACAAATGACATCCTGTGTGACTGTGACCGTGGTAAACTATCCCTCTTCATCCTTCTCGACCTGTCTTCAGCCTTTGACGCGGTTGACCACACCACCCTCCTCCAACGCCTCTCCTCCGTCGTCCAGCTGGGTGGGATTGAACTCGCCTGGTTCCATTTTTATCTATCCAGTCGTAGCCAGAGAATCACCTGCAATGGCTTCTCTTCCCGCTCCCGCACCGAAACCTCGGGAATCCCCCAAGGATCTATCCTTGGCCCCTCCCATTTCTCATCTACATACTGCCCCTCGGCGACATCATCTGAAAACACGTCAGATTCCACATGTACGTGATTCCACCACCTGTTTCGACCCCTGCTCTGTCTCTCATTTGTCACACTGCTTGTCCAACATCCAGTGTTGGATTAGCTAAATTTCCTCCAACTAAATATTGGGAAGACCAAAGCCATTGTCTTTGTCCCCGCCACAAACTCCATTCCCTAGCCACTGACTTCATCCCTCTCCTTGGCCACTGTCTGAGGCTGAACCAGACAGTTTGCAACCTTGGCATCCTATTAGACCCTGAGATGAGCTTCTGACCACATATCTGCTCCATCACCAAGACCGCCTACTTCCATAACATCGCCGGTCTCCGTCACTGCCTCAGCTCACCTGCTGCTGAAACCCTCATCCATCCTTTGTTACCTCTAGATTTCACTATTCCAATGCTCTCCTGGCTGGCCTCCCATCTTCCACCCTCCATAAACTTCAGCTCATCAAAGATCTGCTGCCTGTATCCTAACTCGCACCAAGTCCCGTTCACCTATCGCCCATTACCCCTGCGCTCGCTGACCTACATTGGCCCCTGGTCTGGCAACACCTCGATTTTAAAATTCACATCCTTGTTTTCAAATCCCTCCATGGCCTCACCCTTCCCTATCTCCTCCAGCCCTACAACCCTCTGATCTCTGCGCTCCTCCAATTCTGGCCTCTTGCACATCCCCGATTTTAATCGCTCCATCATTGGCAGTTGTGCCTTCAGCTGCCTAGGCCCTAAGCTCTGGAATTCCCTCCCTAAACCTCTCAGCCTCTCCACCTCTCTCTCCACCTTTAAGATGCTCCTTTAAACCTGCCTCTTTGACCAAGCTTTTGGTCACCTGTCCTAATATCTCCTTATGTGGCTCGGTGTCAAATTTTGTTTGATAACGGTCCTGTGAAGCGCCTTCGGACATTTTACTATGTTAAAGGCGCTATATAAATGCAAATTGTTGTATGTAGAGATCGGGCTCAGCTATGATATGCTGTCACATGTGCCTTCCCCCCCATTATACACACAGAGTCAGTTTTACACAGACGCACAGTCACACACTCATCCACTCACTCTCACACACACACTCTCTCACACACACTCTCTCACACAGTCAAAGCTCTCGCTATGGAGACTGACAACCTGGGTGAGCTATTGGAGAACCCCACCCTCAACAAGAATCAACGCATTCAAGAGGCAAATGAGGAGAAAGTTGGAGAGAAAATAGTCTTGTCTTAACATTGTCGTCCCACCCATGTAAAGAGGGAGAAGAATGGGCTCTGCTTGTCAGCACGTCTCCCGGTACACCACAAGTGATTAACCTGCATACCAGACACAGCTGTGAGAGCCCGCAAACAGAGCACTCCCTGATCCCAAACAATCTGATGGGATGAGACGAGAGGTTACTAGGCAGCGGAACCTCTCACACCTTATTAAAGTTAATGCATGTTCAGGTCACATCTCAGATATAAGCTAGATCAGCACAATTTGATATTCTCATCTGTATCGGCTTTTCTCATTGCTTTTCTTGATATATATTAATGACTTGGACTTGGGTGTACAGGGCACAATCTCAAAATTTGCAGTTGACACAAAACTTGGACGGGTAATAAACAGTGAGGAGGATAGTGATAGACTTCAAGAGGATATTGACAGGCTGGTGGCATGGGCGGACACGTGACAGATGAAATTTAACGCAGAAAAATGCAAAGTGATACATTTCGGTAGGAAGAACGAGGAGAGGCAATATAAACTAGAGGGCACAACTCTGAAATGGGTACAGGAACAGAGAGATCTGAGGGCATATGTGCACAAATCGTTGAAGGTGGCAGGGCAGGTTGAGAAAGCGGTTAAAAAAGCATACGGGATCCTGGACTTTAAAATAAATTTGTTGGACTATAACTTGGTGTTGTAAAATTGTTTACAATTGTCAACCCCAGTCCATCACCGGCATCTCCACATCATTTATAAATAGAGGCATAGAGTACAAAAGCAAGGAAGACACGATGAACCTTTATAAAGCACTGGTTCGGCCACAACTAGAATATTGTGTCCAGTTCTGGGCACCACACTTTAGAAAAGATGTGAAGGCCTTAGAGAGGGTGCAGAAGAGATTTACTAGAATGATTCCAGGGATGAGGGACTTTAGTTACGTGGATAGACTGGAGAAACTGGGGTTGTTCTCCTTGGAACAGAGACGGTTGCGAGGAGATTTGATAGAGGTATTCAAAATCATGAAGGGTCTAGACAAAGTAGATAGAGAGAAAATGTTCCCAAGGGTCAAGAACCAGAGGACATAGATTTAAAGTGATTGGCAAAAGAACCAAAGGTGACATGAGGAAAAACTTTTTTACACAGCGAGTGGTTAGGATCTGAATGCACTGCCCAAGGGGGTGGTGGAGGCAGATTCAATCATGGCCTTCAAAAGGGATCTGGATAAGTACTTGAAAGGAAAAAAATTTGCAGGGCTACGGGGATAGGGGGAGTGGGACTAGCTGGTTTGCTCTTGCATAGAGCCAGCATGGATTTGATGGGCCAAATGGCCTCCTGCCGTGCTGTAATCTTTCTATGATTCTATGATTCTATGAAATTATCAGCCAGTCCTCAATCCAAGATTTTAAAGAAGCAGACTGAGTTTCCACTGCAGAATTTATTTGATGTTCTCTGGCCCAAGGATTATTCTGAAATTCTACCTGCATCGTCTGTGCTTAGACAGGTTAACATGAACAGTTAGGGAAAAGGGTGACAGTGAAGGTGGAGAGGGGGAAGGGAGTGAGGGTGAAGGAGGAGGGGAGAGGAGATGGAAGGAGTGGAGGGGAGAGGGAGGAGAGAAGGAGAGGAGAGGGAGGAGAGGAGATAAAGGGGGAATGGAGAGGGTAAAGAGGGAGAGGGTGAAAGGGGAATTGTTCCTGACAATCCCACATTCAGGCAGGGAGTTTTATTTTCTTCATTATGAGAGTAAATACTTTAATTTGTTTTTAGTTCGGTTGTATTCTGGTTTTCTACTGGCTCCCTGCAACTTTTGTGTTCTGATGAAATATCCTTCCTAGAGTATGGAGCCCAAAGCTGCACCCAGTACTCCAACTGTGGTCTTACTAAGATTTTATAGATTCACCATTACATCTCAACTTTTATATTCTATACCTCTTGCCATAAAACCCTTGAGGTGCGGCTTTTAATATCTTATGAGCCTGAACCCTCAAATCCCTCTGCTCTTCTACATCTCCCTGCTTTCCCCCGTTCAAAATATAATTATTACATTTATATTTTTTACTACAATGTACCACTGTATAATTATCAGACAATTGCTTGGTATGTGCTTTATTCCTGTATCTGTGCTTTCTTCCTGTATCTGTGGTCTTGTATCTGTGGTTTATTCCTGTATCTGTGGCCCAGTATCTGTGGTTTATTCCTGTATCAGCAGTTTATTCCTGTATCTGTGGTTTACTCCTGTTTCTGTGGCTTCTTCCTATATCTGTGGCTTATTCCTGTACCTATGGTTTACTCCTGTATCTTTGGTTTGTTCCTGTATCTGTGGTTTATTCCTGTATCTGTGGTTTATTCCTGTACTTGTGGTTTATTCATGCATCTGCGGTTTATTCTTGTATCAGTGGTTTATTTCTCTATCTGTGGTTTATTCCTGTATCTGTGGCCGGGGCATGTGCAATCTGCACATTGGCCATGAATTACAAACATCCGAAAATGATGGTCCATCAAGCCTAAACCCCAGTAGTGATGACTGGAGCATCCTGACTAGACATTTCCTACCCCCACCCCCACCCCCACCATGTAATCTTCTGGGAGAGGCAAAAGACAAGAGAAAAACCCATGGCCAATACTCAGGAAAATTCCTCCCCAATCCCCCTTAGGTGCTCGATACCAGTCCTGGAGATCATATGGACCAAGTGATATCTATAACGACACTGTGTCAGCCCTGGCTCAATGGGGAGCACTCTTGCCTCTAAGTCAGAACGTTGTGGGTTCGTAGTCCCACTCCAGAGACTTGAGCACATCACCTAAGCTGACACTTCAGTGCAATACTGAGGGAGTGCTGCACTGTCATCTTTCGGATGAGATGTTAACCCAAGGCACTTTGCGCCCTCTCACAGTGGATATAAAAGATCCCATGGCACTATTTCAATAAAGAGCAGGGGAGTTCTCTCTGGTGTCCTGGCCAATATTTATTCCTCAACCAACATCACTAAAAACAGATTATCTGGTCATTATCACGTTGCTGTTTGTGGGATCTTGCTGTGCGCAAATTGGCTGCTGCGTTTCCTACATTACAACAGTGACAACATTTCAAAAAGTATTTAATTGGCTGTAAAGCACTTTGGGATGCCATAGAAATGCAAGCTCTTTCCTTACCTTCTATATGGCGACAGATTAGGTTTTACAGGTGGGGAGGGCACTGGCTGTGTGGAAAACTGCCAGAGACATGGCGACAAAGCCGGTAGTGGGGAAGAATACCTCGGCTGTGGGTGATATGGACAGATAAATGCCGTGGCTGTGTAGGTATCGTCGCTGTTGAACTGCCAGGCCGGCAGCGTCACGCCTGGACACGTGTATGAAACCACGAATTCCACAAGACTCCATCGCCAAGTCCAACGCACCATTTGCCCCTGTCAAGGCTGTCAGCCATCTTTGTTTGTTCTTTCTACTTACAGTGAGTTTGCAGAATTCTTCCTCTCTGCATCCCTTCTCCCCCCCCCCCACCCTCGCCCATATGCAGGGGACTGTGGAAAATCCACAAAATCTCCCCTTTCAATGGGACTGGGATGAAACGCCAAAGGCTCTGGATTCTGGCACCAGAGTAATGGGAAGGTCCCACTCCCCTTCCCTACTCTCCCCAAGTGTTCAGCAGAGTAGGGATGGGGGTTAAGGTTCATTTACAGAGCGACGCACGAGGAAAACTCAAGCCCTGTTGCAGGCCACCCACTGCCAGACCGGACTGTGTCACCTGGTGGAGACATAGCAACCAGTACCACTCCCTTAGAAATGTTCTCCCTACTTTCTCAAATCGCATGGGTTGGAAATTGGATCAGTGACTGGGGTGGGAAGAGGATTTTTCTAATTTCTCCCAGCTTTTTCTCAGCTAAATTCTCCCATATTTTTCTCAGGAGTGCTGATCTGGTGTCAGGTCGTCCTGTATAAACACCAGTGACTGACACTGACCGCTATCCAGGCAAATCTTTCTTTCCCTCTCTTCCTTTCATCGCTTTTCCCTTTTCTCTGTGTTCTGTGAATCTCTCTCAGTCTGCCTTCCCTGATTTATTGGCCTTATTAAAGGACGACTCCCTGCATTTTATTACGGTGTCAACAGGTATGTACAATGAGCTGAGTCTTGTCAGCAGTTGGTGTTTGCTGTAATTGAGGGATCATATCACCGCAAGGCCAACCCACGCCCTATCCACCTGCACATGTAGTGACTTGATTAACGCTGGAACAACTATTAAATGTCCAAAAGCAAAAGCACCAAAAATGCTTTGATCAAATTAACACTTAATCTCAGAAATACCCATTTTTCTTTAAACAAGTTTACATGAACAATTGCTGTGCAAGCAAAGTGGGTGTTGATGTGAAGTGGTTTTGCTTCAGAGTGGCTCTCCAGTTATAGGGGTAAACATGGCCTGAATCCAGTCTCAGTCTACTTCACACAGGTCAAGCCCTGGGCACCCCATATGAACCCAAAACACCACAGCTGACAATCACAGGGCACCTCATCGGCACGAGTGGGTACAAGTACCAGACCTTAACGTATTAGCCCCTCCGACAGCACTGGAGTATCAGCCTAGATTATGCATTCAAGTCTCTGGAATGGGACTTGAACCCACAACTTTCTGACTCAGAGGCAAGAGTGCCACCCACTAAGTCCACAGCTGACACCTTGCAGGGCCAACATAATCGGGTCCCCCCATTTACTTCGGAGACGAGGTGGTATCCGTTGGTCTCCTGTCAAACCTGTTGGAATTTCAGGGCCCATGTAGAATCATAGAATCATATAGCACAGAAGGAGGCCACTCAGCCCCTCATGCCTGTGCCAGCTCTTTGAAAGAGCTATCCAATTAGTCCCACTCCCCTGCTCTTTCCCCATAGCCCTGCAAATTTCTCCCCTTCAAGTATTTATCCAATTCCCTTATGAAAGCTCCTATTGAATCTGCTTCCCCCACCCTTTCAGGCTGTGCATTCCAGATCGTAACAACTCACTGCGTTAAAAAAAAACTCCTCATCTTCCCTCTGGTTCTTTTGCCAATTATCTTAAATCCGTGTCCTCTGGTTACCGACCCTCCTGCCAGTGGAAACAGTTTATCCTTATTTACACTATCAAAATCTCTCTTAATTCTGAATACTTCTATTAAATCTCCCCTTAGCCTTCTCTGCTCTAATGAGAACAATCCCAGTTGTTCTATATATATATAGAGAGAGAGATATGGGGCTCGGGGAAAGTGGGGCAGTGGGATTAGTTTTGGATTGCTCCATCAAACAGTCACGATGGGCCAATGCAGAAAGAGACAGGGAAAGTGAGAGAGTTGTGCAGATACGAGGAAAAAAGAGAGAAACATAGAGAAAGAGAGAGAAATAGAGAGAGAGACAGATGTAGGGAGAGGCAGAGACAGAAAGAGTGAGAAAGAGACAGACAGAGAGAGGCAGAGACAGAGAGAAAGAGGGAGAGACGGAGAGAGAGAGACAGAGATAGCTGTGCAGATACAACAAAAGACAGAGGCAGAGACAAAGAGAGAGGAGGGGATACATACAGAAAGTGTCTGACTCTAAATTGCACGTGTTGTTTCAAAATTCTGAGATTGTTTGCAATTTTGTAATAAAATCTGAAAATTTTAGCCAAAACTTCTAATCAGTAAGTGGACTTTGGATTCGAGTTCAGTGACTCTGATACTTTGCTGACCCTTTGATAGGCATCCCTCTGCCTTTGCTTTAATGAGACTTAGGTTAGCTGCTTTGATATGCAGTGCATGTTACTAAGGAGCTGCACAGCCTCTCCCTTTGCCCAAGGGCTGAAACATATTGGGATTTAACAGATGCTGGAGATTAACACAGCCTGTCAAATAACTATTTAGCAAACAGTAAAAACATGCAGTTTGTCGGCTATTCATGCCAGCACCCGAATCATCTTGGAGTTGGAAACTTTTCAATGCACAGAATCCCACGACACTGACATATTGTAAAAACAGGGTTATAGGGGTTCTGATGCTAGGAGAGAGAACGTGCTGGAAGGCAGATAAAGTACTGGTAAGAAACAGATTAAAGCTTCCTCTACACTGTCCCACCAAACGCTGCCAAGGCAGGTACAGCACAGGTTAGATACAGAGTATAGCTCCCTTTACATTGTGCCTCAAACACTCCCAGAGCAGGTACAGCACGGGTTAAATACAGAGTAAATCTCCCTCTACACTGTCCCATCAAACACTCTCAGGGCAGATACAGCGCGGGTTAGATACAGAGTAAAGCTCTCTCTGCACTGTCCCATCAAACACTCATAGTTAGATATGTTGAACCTCTGCTTTTAACATGCTATATTTCCTTTGAGACGCAGGGCATTTAATGATGGTCCCACTGGGATTGGGCATTAACTGGTTGTTTGCCTTTCCCGGGAGATTATATGGCTCCAGGTGGGTAGAGAGTGTCTGTATTGTCACCAGTTTATGTGACTGGTTCGATGGACCAATGGACCTCTCCCTGCCCGTCATTTCTGTATATTTGTAACTGCATGCACAGTGCAGCTGCCTCCTGCCCCAGCATTTCCCACACCAGCCATCCTTGTGGCCTGTCTGAGTGAGGCTGACAGTTCGGGGGGGGGGGGGGGATTTCAACCTGGAAACTGGATTGGGATTGTCCCAAACTCATTTCGTGGTGAATTCCTCCAGTCAGCAGGCATTCCATCAGTTTGCACTGGATTTGGAATTCAGGCCCAAAGGTTCCTTGTAGTTTTGGAACATTTGGTGATGACAAAACATTGGTGTTGTTAATGAATTCTTGGCCTCATTGTATGTGATTTGGTGGGATTGAGGAGGAGAGAGAGACAATTCCTCTTTGTTTCTCTCTTCTATCCCATTAGATCACTCAGTTTAAAATAATAATGCCAAACCAATGAACCATTATTGTTGACAACATGGTTGCTTCATGGCCAGGAGCGGAGTGTATGAGAGGGTGACTGCAGTCAAAGGGATCTGGGTCAGATTAGTGAACAGATTAAGGAGTGACGGATGGATTTTAATGTGCAGCTCTCTCTAAGGGAATCAGTGACACGAAATGTGCACACAATGAAGGGGTCCCCTTCTGAAACGGGCCAGTGGATTGTAGGATTGACTCAATTCTGCTCCCAATGGTATATATCATCTGTTGGCTTCCCCTTACAGGGAGGACGGCACTGGAAGTGGAGGGGGCAGTAGGAAAGGATTTGGAAGGAATTATCGACCATTCAGTGAAATTTCTCAACCCCCCCCACCAACATGTGAGGCTCTTGTCGACAGGGCTAGTCTAGTGCTGGGACAATCCAGTGCTCGAGGATATCATTACAAGTTGAAACAAGCTATTTCCAACTCGCTGGGTAAGGTCATATTGAGAATGTTATGTACACGTGGTAAGACGCAAAAAGATAATGGAGATGAAAACAGGACCCTGAGTACAGGAAGAGGCTGCCCAGCTACACTGTTATATTATCAGTTGTGGCTTAGTGAGTAACGCCTCTTGTCTTTGAGTCAGAATGGTCATGGATTCAAGTCCCACTCCAAAGACTTGACCACAAAATCTAGGCTGACACTCCAGTGCAATATTGAGGGAGTGCTGTGCTGTCTTTTAGGTGAGATGCTAAACTGAAGACCCGATCTGCCCTCTCAGGTGGATGTAAAAGATCTTATGGCACAATTTCAAAGAAGAGCAGGGGGAGTTCTCTCTGGTGTCCTGGCCAATATTTATCCCTCAACCAACATCACTGAAACAGATGATCTGTTTGTAGGAGCTTGCTGTGTGCAAATTGGCTGCTGTGTTTTCGACATTATGACGGTGACTATACTTCAAAAGTACTTCATTGGCTGTAAAGCGCTTTGGGATGTCCTGAAGTTGTGAAAGGCGCTATATAAATGCAAGTCTTTCTTCACTTTACCAGTCACTGTGGACATGGCTTCTGTATTTAATGTCCTTGCTGCTCTAAACTGGTGCTTCCTTTCACTCCCCTTTAAGGTGCAGCTGCAATCCCTTCAAATCCGGATCGGCGAGCTGCCTATAGAAAGGGCACTTGGCGCTGGTGACCTGCCAACTTAATTTAAATTAGGTCAGACGGTGAAAATGACATGGGGCCCCGCCTCCCCAATTTATGCCCCACTCAGAAATCGGCCCCCAGTAAGTGTCTGGGCTTGGTGCCCTGAAGACAACCAGCCTCAGAAACAAAGTGGCCGCCTTGTCACTTTCAGCTGCTGCAGCCATTCAATCACCAGAGCAGCATGTTCACCTCCCACCATCCCCCAGCAGAGGGCGCAATTAGCGCTGGGACCCTGAGCTGAATATTTCATTAGGACCCGCAACGGAAAATTTGGTGAGTCGTAGGTGGAGAGTTCAAATAGACAGCAGCAATCGCAGGCCCAGCACATTTCCCGTGGCAAAATCACCACATCAACAACTTGCATTTATATAGCGCCTTTAATGTAATAAAACGTACCAAGTCACTTTACAGGAGCGATTATCAAACAAAGTTTGACACCAGGCCTCATAAGGAGATATTAGGACAGGTGACCAAAAGCTTGGTCAAAGAGGAAGGTTTTAAGGGGCGTCTTAAAGGAGAGAGAGGTGGAGAGGCGGAGAGGTTTAGGGAGGGAATTCTAGAGATTAGGGCCGAGGCAGCTGAAGGCACGGCCGCCAATGGTGGAGCGAAGAAAATAGGGGATGCGCAAGAGGCCAGAATTGGAGGAGCGTAGAAGTCTCGGAGAGTTGAAGGGCTGGAGGAGGTTACAGAGACAGGGAGGGGCGAGGCCATTGAGAGATTTGAATGCAAGTACGAGAATTTTAAAATCGAGGCGTACCACAGAGCAATGTCTAGGCGGTGGTGATAGCTCACACATCGCGGGGCTAGAAGGGTGATACTGTTCTGCCTTCTGAGGCTGCAGGAGAGTGAAGTGAATGAAGAATTGACTGCAATTAGTTGTTAAACATGGTCTACAATGACCTTACATGGCAGAAGCAGTTTTACTTCCTAAGGGACTCAGTCTGCCATGGAAACTTTTGCCTAGCAGTGAACAAAAGAAAGTTGCTGGATAAAAGCCCAAATTGTAACAGCATATCTGGGTGATTTTAACACTCCCAGCCCAGAGGCACTGACAGCAATCAGATTGCTCAACAGCTGTGTCAACTCAGGATAGAACATAAGATAAAGGTAAAGGGCAAGAAAACCACACCAGCCCATCAAAGGACATCGCCTAATATTCCAACTCACCCAGCCCATCAAAGGACATCGCCTTTGTGTTACGTTTTGTTGTGTTACGTTGTGTTGTGTTACGTTGTGTTATGTTGTGTTGTGTTATGTTGTGTTGTGTTGTGTTACATTGTGTTGTGTTACGTTGTGTTCTGGTATGTTGTATTGTGTTACATTGTGTTGTGTTACGTTGTGTTGTGTGGTGTTACTTTGTGTTGTGTTATGCTACATTGTGTTGTGTTACGCTATGTTGTGTTACTCTGACCTGTCTCTCTGACCTGTCTCTCTGACCTGTCTCTTTGACTTGTCTCTTTGAACTATCTGTCTGACCTCTCTCCCTGCCCCATTTCCCTTTCTCTATCTCCCCCTGCCCCATCTCCACCTGCCCCATCTCCACCTGCCCCATCTCCACCTGCCCCATCTCCACCTGCCCCATCTCCACCTGCCCCATCTCCCCCTGCCCCATCTCCCCCTGCCCCATCTCCACCTGCCCCATCTCCCCTTGCCCCATCTCCACCTGCCCCATCTCCACCTGCCCCATCTCCACCTGCCCCATCTCCCCTTGCCCCATCTCCCCTTGCCCCATCTCCACCTGCCCCATCTCCCCCTGCCCCATCTCCCCCTGCCCCATCTCCACCTGCCCCACCTCCCCCTGCCCCATCTCCCCCTGCCCCATCTCCACCTGCCCCATCTCCACCTGCCCCATCTCCCACAGTGAAATCCTATCTCCAGGCTCTGGGAAATGGAAACTGTCAGACTGGTGCAGTAGGAGGTGAACTTCAGAGGTTGGGTGTGAGGCACATTGGTAATGTAGAGGGAGCTTTACTCTATATCTAACCCGTGCTGTACCTGCCCTGGGAGTGTTTGATGGGACAGTGTAGAGGAAGCTTTACTCTATATCTAACCCGTGCTGTACCTGCCCTGGGAGTGTTTGATGGGACAGTGTAGAGTGAGCTTTACTCTGTATCTAACCCGTGCTGTACCTGTCCTGGGAGTGTTTAGATTGGATCTAACAATTTAGTATTTGGAAAAACTCTAATTAAAAAGACTACTGAAATTGAATGAGTCCATTTCATTGTTGAATATTATGAATGATTTTCTTCTCTCAGCTTGAATCAAAAAGCCATCAGATGTCCAGCAACATAGAAGCTCTCAATGTTGCTAAGGCTGAGCTATCAGATTACTGCCGGCAAGCACAGACTCTCCAGTAGGAGCTGGCCTCCACATACAGCACTAAGTGTTACTGGGCTGCAATCCTATTCTTTCACTGCAACAATCTTTCAGATGCAACACACGGTGATACATGGAATGAGCTATACATTCGGTGTGCATTGTACAGAATGTTGGGGAGTGGGCTTCACCTGGTGGTTGTCACACGGCCCAAGTGACTGGTTCAGGTGAGCGGTATTAATATTTAGGAATGTTATAGTCAGGACTTTTGTCTGAATCTCATGGTAAAAAGATAATTTCCCTCAGCAGATTGAGTTTCCTGTGAAGCAATACCTACCCCATTACCTGTCCCAGGAGTGGGCAGTGTGCCCCAGGATGAATAATAACCCCTTAACTATGGTATATTGCAGCAGAAATCACATGGAAAGCCCACCACTCTCTTCTATCTACTATAGAAGTTGATGAATACCACTCTGTCAAACCATTTATTTCAGGTTAAAGTAATAATCGGATTTATTTACAAGTGCGATAATTACAGGGAAGCAGCAATATCACAGCAGGATATTAATAGTACAAATGCTTAGAAAATAATAGACGTAGAGAAAATGTTTCTGCTTGTGGGAGAGTCCAAAACTAGCGGTCATAAATATAAAATAGTCACTAATAAATCCAATAAAAAATTCAGGAGAAATTTCTTTACCCAGAGAGTGGTTAGAATGTGGAACTTGCTACCACATGAAGTAGTTGATGCGAATAACATAGATTTATTTAAGAGGAAGTTAGATAAGCACATGAGGGAGAAAGGAATAGAAGGATATGCTGATAGAGTGGGATGAAGTAGGGTTGGAGGAGGCTCGTGTGGAGCATAAACACCGACATAGACCTGTTGGGTTGAATGGCCTGTTTCTGTGCTATAAATTCTATGTAATAATAAAATAGACTAAGACCACAGGAGGCTAATATATTCCTTTGGTGGGTTTTATTACAGTCTGAAGGAGCTGCTTCGTGGCTTCCTGTTGCACATATGTACACGGATTGGCACAGTTCTGTGAGCTTCCACAACCAGTTGGGATGGCGGTGACCAGGCTGTATGGGAACTAGGTTTAGGAGAATGTCTCCTGATTCAGCCCCAAAGAATAAATGATTTTGCGATACAGTGTCTTAGTGCTTCCCTAAATGTTATATTATCACCAAGCAAAATTCACTTTATTTCTTCACAGGGTTATTGTAGTATATGCAGTGATAGGGTTACAAAGTATATGTAGTGATAAGGTTACCATAGTATATGTAGTGAGCGGGTTAGTTTAGTATATGTAGTGATAGGTTACTATAGTAAATGTAGTGATAGGGTTACTATAGTAAATGTAGTGATAGGGTTACTATAGTATATGTAGTGATAGGGTTACTATAGTATATGTAGTGAGCGAGTTAGTTTAGTATATGTAGTGATAGGTTACTATAGTATATGTAGTGATAGGGTTACTATAGTATATGTAGTGAGCAGGTTAGTTTAATATATGTAGTGATAGGGTTACTATAGCATATGTAGTGAGCGAGTTAGTTTAGTATATGTAGTGATAGGTTACTATAGTATATGTAGTGAGCAGGTTAGTTTAATATATGTAGTGATAGGGTTACTATAATATATGTAGTGAGTGAGTTAGTTTAGTATATGTAGAGATATGGTTACTATAGTATATGTAGTGAGCGGGTTAGTTTAGTATATCTAGTGAGACAGTTTATTTAATATATGTAGTATATGTAACAGTGTTAGTGTCGTGTATGTTGTAAGAGGGGTCGCTCAGTATATGTAGTGAGTGCGTAAATGTAGAATATGTAGTATATGTCACAGCATTAGTGTGGTATATGCAATATATCTGACAGGAATAATATATATGGAGTGATCGGGTAAGTAGGTATGTGTAGTGAGAGGGTTAATATAGAATATGTACTGTACTTTACAGGTTTAGTGTAGTATATGTAATAAATGTGACAGGGATAATGTATGTGTAGTGAGAGGGTTAGTATAGTATGTGTATTGAGAGGGTTAGTATAGTATGTGTATTGAGAGGGTTAGTATAGTATGTGTATTGAGAGGGTTAGTATAGTATGTGTATTAAGGGGGTTAGTATAGTATGTGTATTGAGAGGGTTAGTGTAGAATATGTACTGTACATTACCGGGTTTGTGTTGTATATGTAGTGAGAGGTATATGATATGTAATGTTAAGGTTCGTGTAGTATATCTTCCTAGTACTTGAATTGTGACAGGATTCCCAAATACAATACATGTTCTCGCCATTACAGTGTAACTTCTCCTCAATATAACGGTTCCCCTCTTACATTACAATTGGGACTGCAGGGATTTAAAGTGCTGCTGTAGATCAATGAATTTCCTCATGGGAATTCTTCCACATATGGTTGGCCTACTTGTAACTTGAGACTGCACCAAATGCAGTAACCTAGTGATCATCAGTTATAACTGATTTTTTGGGGTGTCAACTGCCCCAGTGAGACCCATAGGCTTCCAAAATAATCTTCCGTTTCCCCCCTCTTTCCTCGTGTCTCCTAAAGGCAGTGACCCTGCTCCTTCTGCCGTCTGCTTCTGCAGTCACCAACAGCCCTCCGCGGCTTTGCCCAAGTGACAATCCTTCACCTAGAATCATAGAATCAAATAGCACAGAAGGAGGCCATTCGGCCCATCGTGCCTTTGCCGGCTCTTTGAAAGAACTGCCCAATTAATCCCACTCTCCCTGCTCTTTCCTCATAGCCCTGCAAATTTCTCCCCTTCAAGTATTTATCCAATTCCCTTATGAAAGTTACTATTCAATCTGCTTCCACCCTCCTTTCAGGCAGCGCATTCCAGATCATAACTCGCTGCGTTGAAAAAATCTCCTCATCTGGCTCTTTTGCCAATGACCTGAATCTGTGTTCTCTGGTTACTGACCTGTCTGCCACTGGCGACAGTTTCTCTTTATTTACTCTGTCAAGACCCTTCATGATTTTGAACTCATCTATTAAATCTCCCCTTAACCTTCTCTGCTCTAAGAAGAGCAATCCCAGTTTCTCCAGTCTCTCCACATAACTGAAGCCCCTCATCCTAGTACAGTTTCTAGTAAATCTCCTCTGCACCCTCTTCAAGGCCTTGACATCCTTCCTAAAGTGCGGTGCCCAGAATTGGACAAAATACTCCAGCTGAGGCCTAACCAGTAATTTATAAAGGTTTAGCACAACGTCCTTGCTTTTCTACTCTATTTATAAAGCCAAGGATCCCGTATGCCTTTTTAACTGCCTTCTCAACTTGTCCTGCCTCCTTCAAGGATTTCTGCCAGGCTATGGAATGGTGAGTGATGGTGGGCTATTGAGCTGTGGGAGGCAACACCATACCCTGTCCTCTCCAGTGCAGAGGGTGTTTTGTTTTTGCTGCTTCACAGCTTGGGGCACTGAGGCTAACCCCTACCACTGCCCCACTGAGACCAGCTAACTCAGCACAGAGCAGGAGTAGGACCTGGGACTTTGTTACTCTGCATGGCTGAGTGCCACACCACACTGTGCATCTACCCACCAAGCCATGAGGCGAACAGAATCCCCCCGTCCCCCAACCGACACCCCTCCCCATGAGCTTTAAGTACTGGGTATGAAATGTGCTTGGTACAAGTCACTCAGCACAAAGTGGTACAGGTCCCCCCCCCCCCGTCTTATAATATTATCAGCAAGATACGAACTCCTTTTGAAACAAATGTTATCAGAACCGGTTCTTGGAAGAATCTCGGCTAAAAGTAAACACGAGAAATGAAGGCCAAATGCACCCGGGCTATCTCATGGCTGGAGGGAGAGCTGGCACAAGTGAGGAGAAGCATCATATGACGGGCAGGGCAGGACCAGGAACTGCTCAGGGTCGAGATGAAGTTAGAGCAGGAGGTCTGCTGCTCCAGGAGTCTTTTGGAGATGACCAGCAGCAGGCACTCCATCTGTAGCCGTCTTTTTTTTGCCACTTCAGAGACTTGAGCCCATAATCCAGGCCGACACTCCCAGTGCAGTACTGAGGGAGTGCGACACTGTCGGAGGTGCCATCTTTTGGTTGAGACGTTAAACCGAGGCCCCGTCTGCCCTTTCAAGTGGGCGTAAAAGATTCCAAGGCAATATTTCGAAGAAGAGCAGGGGAATTCTCCCCAGTGTCCTGGCTAATATTTACCCCTCAACGAATACCTAAAAAAACAGATTCTCTGGTCATTATCTCATTGCTGTTTGTGGGATCTTGCTGTGTGCAAATTGGCCACCACCATTCCTATATTACAACAGTGACTACACTTCAAAAGTGCTTAATTGGCTGTAAGGTGCTTTTGGACGTCTTGAGGCGGTAAAAGGTGCTATATAAATGCAAGTCTTTCTTTCTTTATATTATCAAAGTGCCTTCAGAACTGATTCCCCATGGACCCTTCTAAATATGAGGGTGTCCTTCAACAAATTGCATGAGACTCGATTCTTTAAAGTCTTATGCATTTCTTTTTGGTGAAATCTGTTTCTTTTTATTGAGTTGTAGCTAGTTTTCTGTTTGATATTAAATGGGCCTTGTTTGTGATTGTATATTCTTTTAAAAAAGTATCATACAATAGAAGGTCTTCACGTCACTGCAACACAGCCTTGTACACCTCGTAGAAGGGTGAGCGGATGAGAGGGTGAGAGGGTGAGAGGGTGGAACATAAGAACATAAGAAATAGGAGCAGGAGTAGGCCATACGGCCCCTCGAGCCTGCTCCGCCATTCAATCAGATCATGGCTGATCTTCGACCTCAACTCCACTCTCCTGCCCGATCCCCATTTCCCTTGATTCCATGGAGTCCAAAAATGTGGAAGGGTGAGAGGGTGAGGGGTGAGAGGGTGAGAGGGAGAGAGGGCAGAAGGGTGAGAGGGCAGAAGGGTGAGAGGGCGGAAGGGTGAGAGGGCGGAAGGGTGAGAGGGTGAGAGGGCAGAAGGATGGAAGGCTGAGAGGGTGGAAGGGTGAGAGGGTGGAAGGGTGAGAGGGTGAAAGGGCAGAAGGCGTGAGAGGGCGGAAGGGTGAGAGGGTGAGAGGGTGAAAGGGAGAGAGGGCGGAAGGGTGAGAGGTTGAGAGGGTGAAAGGGAGAGAGGACGGAAGGGTGAGAGGACGGAAGAGTGAGAGGGTGAGAGGGAGAGAGGGTGAAAGGATGAGAGGGTGTGAGGGTGGAAGGGCGAGATGGTGGAAGGGTGAGAGGGTGAGAGGGTGCTGGTTGTCAGTGGGAGTGCTTGAGACCAGCACATGGAGCTAGTAACTGCAGCAAGTCCTAACCCTTAGTGCTGAGCTCCCTCAACTGGCTAAGCATCAAAATCCATTCAACTAAAAAAAAATAAGTTAGTTGTTCTCTTGCTTTAATTTGGGATGGATTTGTCAATAAAAGTTCCTCTTTGTGGTTTGGTTTCAGAGTATGGAGGGAACTGTCCTCAGCATGTGTCAGCTCAGCTGCATTTATCTCAGGTAAGTGTGGGAGCACAGTCATGTAGACCCCTCCAGCCTCCCTCAGCCTTCCACCTTCCCTCACCTTCTCACCCTTCCACCCTCTCACCCTTCCTTAAGGTTAGGAATCTTACAACACCAGGTTATAGTCCAACAATTTTATTTTAAAATCACAAGCTTTCGGAGATTATCCCCTTCGTCAGGTGAATGAGTGAAAGGTTCTCAAATCGCATATCTTATATTAGGCTGGGGCACCATCACACCAATCAAAAGGTGTCGTTGGTGTTCAGACAGGTTAGCCACGGAGAACAGCACGTCCCAGTACACTGAATATACATTGTGTCAAATTACACAGACAGAGAGAAAGAGACCCAAATGGCAGAGAGAGAGAGAGAGAGAATATTAAAAACAGATAACTTTTTTTTCCCTTTTGCTGGTGGGGTTACGTGTAGCGTGACATGAACCCAAGATTCCGGTTGAGGCCGTCCTCATGGGTGCGGAACTTGGCTATCAATTTCTGCTCGACGATTTTGCGTTGTCGTGTGTCTCGAAGGCCGCCTTGGAGAACGCTTACCTGAAGATCGGTGGCTGAATGTCGTTGACTGCTAAAGTGTTCCCCGACTGGGAGGGAATCCTCCTGTCTGGCGATTGTTGCGCGGTGTCCGTTCATCCGTTGTCGCAGTGTCTGCATGGTCTCGCCAATGTACCATGCTCCGGGGCATCCTTTCCTGCAACGTATGAGGTAGACAACGTTGGCCGAGTCACAGGAGTATGAACCATGTACCTGGTGGTGTCCTCTCGTGTGATGGTGGTATCCGTGTCGATGATCTGGCATGTCTTGCAGAGGTTGCCGTGGCAGGGTTGTGTGGTGTCGTGGACGCTGTTCTCCTGAAAGCTGGGTAATTTGCTGCGAACGATGGTCTGTTTGAGGTTGGGTGGCTGTTTGAAGGCGAGTAGTGGAGGCGTGGGGATGGCCTTAGCGAGGTGTTCGTCGTCATCGATGACATGTTGAAGGCTGCGGAGAACATGGCGTAGTTTCTCCGCTCCGGGGAAGTACTGGACGATGAAGGGTACTCTGTTGGTTGCGTCCCATGTTTGTCTTCTGAGGAGGTCTATGCGATTCTTCGCTGTGGCCCGTCGGAACTGTCGATCGACAAGTCGAGCGTCATATCCCGTTCTTACGAGGGCGTCTTTCAGCGTCTGTAGGTGTCCATCGTGTTCCTCCTTGTCTGAGCAGATCCTGTGTATTCGTAGGGCCTGTCCATAGGGGATGGCCTCTTTGACGTGGTTGGGGTGGAAGCTGGAAAAGTGGAGCATCGTGAGGTTGTCCGTGGGCTTGCGGTAGAGTGAGGTGCTGAGGTGCCCGTCTTTGATGGAGATTTGTGTGTCCAAGAAAGAAACCGATTCTGAGGAGTAGTCCATGGTGAGTTTGATGGTGGGATGGAACTTGTTGATGTTATCGTGTAGTCTCTTCAGTGATTCTTCGCCGTGGGTCCATAGGAAGAAAATTTCGTCGATGTATCTGGTGTATAGCGTTGGTTGGAGGTCCTGTGCAGTGAAGAAGTCGTGCTCGAACTTGTGCATGAAAATGTTGGCGTATTGGGGTGCGAATTTGGTCCCCATGGCTGTTCCGTGTGTTTGGCTAAAGAACTGGTTATCGAAGGTGAAGACATTGTGATCCAGGATGAAGCGGATGAGTTGTAGGATGGCGTCTGGAGATTGGCTGTTGTTGGTGTTGAGTATTGATGCTGTCGCAGTGATGCCGTCATCGTGGGGGATACTGGTGTAGAGTGCCGAGACGTCCATTGTGGTGAGAAGTGTTCCTGCTTCAACTGGTCCGTGGGTGCTGAGTTTTTGTAGGAAGTCTGTAGTGTCGCGATAGAAGCTGGGGGTTCCCTGTACGATGGGTTTCAGGATGCCCTCAACGTATCCAGAGAGGTTCTCAAACAGGGTTCCGTTGCCTGATACGATAGGACGTCCGGGTGTGTTGGCTTTGTGTATCTTTGGGAGGCAGTAGAAGTCTCCCACGCGGGGAGTACGTGGGATGAGAGCACGTAGAATGCTTTGAAGGTCTGGATCGAAGGTCTTGATCAGTTTGTTGAGCTGGTGGGTATGTTCTTTGGTCGGATCTGCGGGTAACTGTCTGTGGTGTTCCTGGTTGTCCAGTTGTCGGTATGCTTCTTTGCAATAGTCCGTTCTGTTCTGTATGACAATGGCTCCTCCTTTGTCCGCTGGTTTGATGACGATGTTGCGGTTGGTCTTGAGAACA
Source organism: Heptranchias perlo (assembly GCF_035084215.1). Classification (NCBI taxonomy): domain Eukaryota; kingdom Metazoa; phylum Chordata; class Chondrichthyes; order Hexanchiformes; family Hexanchidae; genus Heptranchias; species Heptranchias perlo. The sequence continues at coordinate 10,781,825 of NC_090361.1, forward strand.
TTGATGGCGTTGCGTTGTGCTCGGTGTTCTGAAGGCAACCTCTGCAAGACATGCCAGATCATCGAAACGGATACCACCATCACACGAGAGGACACCACCCACCAGGTACATGGTTCATACTCTGGTGACTCGGCCAACGTTGCCTACCTCATACGTTGCAGGAAAGGATGCCCCGGAGCATGGTACATTGGCGAGACCATGCAGACACTGCGACAACGGATGAACGGATACCTCGCCACAATCGCCAGACAGGAGGGTTCCCTCCCAGTTGGGGAACACTTTAGCAGTCAAGGACATTCAGCCACCGATCTTCGGGTAAGCGTTCTCCAAGGCGGCCTTCGAGACACACGACAACGCAAAATCGTCGAGCAGAAATTGATAGCCAAGTTCCGCACCCATGAGGACGGCCTCAACCGGGATCTTGGGTTCATGTCACACTACACGTAACCCCACCAGCAAGGGGAAAAAAAAGTTATCTGTTTTTAATATTCTCTCTCTCTCTCTCTCTCTCTCTGCCATTTGGGTCTCTTTCTCTCTGTCTGTGTAATTTGACACAATGTATATTCAGTGTACTGGGATGTACTGTTCTCCGTGGTTAACCTGTCTAAACACCAACGAAACCTTTTGATTGGTGTGATGGTGTCCCAGCCTAATATAAGATATGCGATTTGAGAACCTTTCACTCATTCACCTGACGAAGGGGATAATCTCCGAAAGCTTGTGATTTTAAAATAAAATTGTTGGACGATAACCTGGTGTTGTAAGATTCCTTACATTTGTCCACCCCAGTCCATCACCGGCATCACCACATTATTCCTTAAGGTTGAGATTGAAGCTCAGGCGAATACTCAGGCTGTGGTTGAGCCTGAGAAGGTTGCAACTCAGCCAGAGACTGCACCTCAGATACCCATTCAGAAAGAGGATAAGGAAGAGACAACATTTGAGGTGGGGACTGAGATGATGTCTGGGACTACACTTGAGATATAGTCGGAGTCTCCGACTGAAACACGCATTGAGATGAAGGTGGAGAAAGGACTTGAGAAGCAGACAGAGACAAGGGCAGAGATGGAGACTGCGACAAGGCTGGAGACTGAGACGAGGCCAGAGGCGAGGTCGGAGACTGAGACAAGACCGGAGAATGAGACGAGGCCGGAGACTGCACTTGAGACACAGATTGGATTGAGTGCCGAGACAACGCCTGAGCTAAGTATCTCAATAAAAACAACTTGCGATACTAGACTTGGCCCAAGAGTCAAAATGGCGCCATGGATAGAGTGACTACACTTCAAAAGTGCCTAATTGGCTATAAAGCTCTTTGGGACATCCTGAGGTCATGACAAACACTATATAAATGCAAGTTTTTTCTTTATCAAGATGGTGATAAATGACAAGCAATTATTTGCTTCACCAACAGGTGGCAGCAGCAGTTGTATCTGTTGCACATATATTATTTTAATTTAGGGTCTCTCATGAAATGTTTGAAGAATTTTTTTTATTGCCGGTGGCCTTTTATGTGCACTACCCGGTGAGAAGGCAGTGGTGAAGAGTTGTCCCTCGCTGCACTAGTGCTCAGTAACCTGCTATTAAAGCAGACCAAAGAGAAATACCTTGTCTGCTCCAGGACTTTTGTAGGACTCAGTTGACATCGACTCTGACTCTTATTTAATCTCCTTCTACAGACCAGATACACTCATCCCATCATCGACACTAGGGGGAAGATTTGAAGTACTGGACGGCCCAATCCCTCCAGCGGGACTTTTCAGGGCGGGGCCTGATTAACATGGCATCGGCTAGTCACGGGCTCCAAATGGGCAGCGTTCTGCAGCTCGCCAGCTCAGCGCCAGGGCAATCTCGGGCGGCTGTGATGGCAGGAAGGTAAATCCTGAGGGAGGTGGAGATGGGGAGGGGTGCCATCACAGTGAGCCAGGGGCAGCAGCGGCCCACTTTATTCTTGTGGAGCTTAGAGGGGGATTCCTGCTACCTCAAACCCCACGAAAATCATCTTAAGGTTTACCTTTTTGAGCCTCTTGTCATAGAGTCATAGAGTCATAGAGTTATACAGCACGGATAGAGGCCCTTCGGCCCATCGTGTCCGCACCGGCCATCAGCCCTGTCTACTCTAATCCCATATTCCAGCATTTGGTCCGTAGCCTTGTATGCTATGCCATTTCAAGTGCTCATCCAAATGCTTCTTGAATGTTGTGAGGGTTCCTGCCTCCACAACCCTTTCAGGCAGTGAGTTCCAGACTCCAACCACCCTCTGGGTGAAAAAGTTCTTTCTCAAATCCCCTCTAAACCTCCCGCCTTTTACCTTCAATCTATGTCCCCTTGTTATAGTACCCTCAACGAAGGGAAAAAGCTCCTTAGTATCCATCCTATCTGTGCCCCTCATAATTTTGTACACCTCAATCATGTCCCCCCTCAGCCTCCTCTGCTCCAAGGAAAACAAACCCAATCTTCCCAGTCTCTCTTCATAGCTGAAGCGCTCCAACCCTGGTAACATCCTGGTGAATCTCCTCTGCACCCTCTCCAAAGCGACCAGAACTGCACACAGTACTCCAGCTGTGGCCTAACCAGTGTTTTATACAGCTCCATCATAACCTCCTTGCTCTTATATTCTATGCCTCGGCTAATAAAGGCAAGTATCCCATATGCCTTCTTTACCACCTTATCTACCTGTTCCGCCGCCTTCAGGGATCTGTGAACTTGCACACCAAGATCCCTCTGACCCTCTGTCTTGCCTAGGGTCCTCCCATTCATTGTGTATTCCCTTGCCTTGTTAGTCCCTCCAAAGTGCATCACCTCGCACTTTTCCGGGTTAAATTCCATTTGCCACTGTTCCGCCCATCTGACCAACCCATCTATATCGTCCTGCAGACTGAGGCTATCCTCCTCGCTATTTACCACCCTACCAATTTTTGTATCATCAGCGAACTTACTGATCATACCTTTTACATTCATATCCAAGTCATTAATGTAGACCACAAACAGCAAGGGTCCCAGCACCGATCCCTGTGGTACCCCACTGGCCACAGGTTTCCAGTCACAAAAACAACCTTCGACCATCACCCTCTGCCTTCTGCCACTAAGCCAGTTTTGTATCCAAAGTGCCAAGGCACCCTGGATTCCATGGGCTCGTACCTTCTTGACCAGTCTCCTGTGCGGGACTTTATCGAAGGCCTTACTGAAATCCATGTATACCACATCCACTGCGTTACCCTCATCCACACGCCTAGTCACCCCCTCAAAAAATTCAATCAAATTAGTCAGACATGATCTTCCCTTGACAAAGCCATGTTGACTATCCCTGATTAATCCTTGCTTCTCCAAGTGGAGACTAATTTTGTCCTTCAGAATTTTTTCCAATAATTTTCCTACCACTGATGTTAGGCTCACTGGCCTGTAGTTCCCCGGTTTTTCCCTACTCCCCTTCTTGAATAATGGTATTACATTAGCGGTTCTCCAGTCCTCTGGCACATCCCCTGTGGCCAGAGAGGTTCTGAATATATGTGTCAGAGCCCCCGCAATCTCCTCCTTTGCCTCACACAGTAGCCTGGGATGCATTTCGTCCGGGCCTGGGGATTTATCCATTTTTAGGCCTGCTAAAACCGCCAATACCTCCTCCCGCTCGATGTTAATATGTTCGAGTATATCACAGTCCCCCTGCCGTATTTCTATGTCTACATCGTCCTTCTCCATAGTGAAAACAGATGCAAAAAATTCATTTAGAACCCCTCCTACATCTGCCGGCTCCACACACAGATTGCCATTTTTGTCCCTAATGGGCCCTATTTTTTCCCTAGTCATCCTCTTACCCTTAATATACTTATAAAACATCTTAGGATTTTCCTTTATTTTGCTCGCCAGTGTTATTTCATGGCCCCTCCTTGATCTCCTAATTTCTTTTTTAAGTATCCCCCTGCACTTTTTGTACTCCTCTAGGGCTTCCTCCGACTTTAGCTTTTTGTATCTGCCAAAAGCCCTCCTTTTTTTCCTAATCCATTCTCGTATATCCCCTGACATCCAAGGTTCCCTGGAGTTCTTGGAACCACCCTTGACCTTTACGGGAACATGTTGCCATTGTATGGTCTCAATCTCCCTTCTGAAAGACTCCCATTGCTCCGATGCGGATTTTCCTACAAGCAGCTGATCCCAGTCCATTTTGGCCAGATCCTGCCTTATCCTATTAAAATCGGCCTTCCCCCAATTTAGAACCTTTATTTCCGGCCCCTCCCTGTCCTTTTCCATGACCACCTTAAATCTCACCAAATTATGGTCACTGTCACCAAAGTGCTCACCTACTAGCACTTCTTCCACTTGGCCGGCCACATTCCCTAGAATTATGTCCAGTCCCGCCCCCTCTCTTGTAGGACTTTCCACATGCTGGCTCAAAAAGCTCTCCTGGATGCACGTTAAGAATTTTGTACCTTCTAAGCCTTTTACACTCTGAGTATCCCAGTTAATATTGGGGAAGTTGAAATCCCCCACTACTTTACCCTATTATTTGCACAATTTTCTGAGATTTGCCTGCATATCTGTTCCTCTATCTCCCCCTGACAGTTTGGGGGCCGAGAGTACACTCCCATCAAAGTGCCTGCCCCCTTTTTGTTTTTAAGCTCCACCCATATGGCCTCATTTGAGGAACCTGCTAATATATCATCCCTCCTTATGGCAGTAATTGATTCTTTAATTAATATTGCGACCCCCCCTCCTCTTATACCTCCCCCTCTGTCTCGCCTGAAGATTCTGTACCCCGGAATATTGAGCTGCCAGTCTTGCCCCTCCCTCAACCATGTCTCTGTGACAGCAACAATATCATACTCCCATGTGTTTATCAACACCTTCAGTTCATCCACCTTATTCGCAAGACTCCTTGCATTAAAATAGATGCCATCCAGCCTTGCCCTCACATATTTGCCCTGTCTTCCAAGCTCACTTGTTTTTTTCTCTATATTTGGCTGCACATCACCCCCTATTGTAGCTCCACTCTGTATCCCATCCCCCTGCCAGGGTGTCCAGGGTGCTCGCTCCACCATTGGCCGTTAAAACTGACTCGGGGTCCTATTTACGTCATCGGACCCCAATTTTGAACAGATGAGTGAGGCTCCCGTCTGATTCCCACGGTTGTTTCAGCCGTCCAGTGAAAGGCTCCACGGACAATGGGGCAGGAACAGGGCGCCAAATTCACCAGCTCTATTTTTAACCCTATTACCGCCTCAATTCCACAGGGTGCAGGGAATCAAAATCACCCCCTATCTCTCCATTTAATCTCCATCCACAGACTAGATACAATTCACTCTGTCATGTACTCATCTCCCTAAGCAGTTCATGCACAATCTACTCTATCGTGGACTCTACAACACAGCAGTGCAATACAGCACAACATATTGTACTATAATGCAATGTAATGTGATATAGAACAGCTCAGAGCGATACAACACAACACAACGTAACACAAGACAACACAGCACAAGACAACACAACATAACACAACACAGTGTAACAACATAGCACAACACAACACAAAGTAAAACACACAGTGTAACACAACAACGTAACATAATGTAATACAACACAGCAAAACACAGAGCAGCACGTAACAAGGGTAATGCAATAATCCTGGGGGACTTTAATCTTCATACATACTGGGCAAACCAAATTGGCTAAAGTAGTTTGGAGGACGAGTTCATGGAAGGCATTCAAGACAGTTTTCTAGAACAATATGTCAAGGGATCAACTAGGGAACGGGCTATTTTAAATCTAGTGTTGTGTAATGAGACAGGGTTAGAATCATAGAATCATAGAATTTGAGTTTCTTCACTCAGAGGGTTGTGAATCTTTGGAATTCTCTACCCCAGAGTGCTGTGGATGCTCAGTCATTGATTATATTTAAGGCTGAGATCGATAGATTTTTGGAATCTCAGGGAATCAAGGGATCGGGCGGGAAAGTGGAGTTGAGGTCGAAGATCAGCCAGGATCGTATTCAATGGCGGAGCAGGCTCGAGTGGCCGTATGGGCTACTCCTGCTCCTATTTCTTATGTTTTTAACCATAGAATGGTTACAGCACAGAAGGAGGCCATTCAGTCCATCAAGCCCATGCCGACTCTTTGTAAGAGCAATCCAGTGAGTCCCATTCCCCCATTCTTTCCCCATAGCCCAGCACTTTTTTCCCTTCAAGTATTTATCCAATTCCTTTTTGAAAGCCATGATTGAATATGGTTCCACTGCCCTTTCAGGTAGTGCATTCCAGATCATAACGACTTGCTGCATAAAAAAGTTTTTCCTCATGTCGCCTTTGGTTCTTTTGCCAATCACCTTAAATCTGTGTCCTCTGGTTCTCGACCCTTCTACCAATGGGAACAGTTTCTCTTTATTTACTTTATCTAAACCCATCATGATTTTGAACACTTCTATCAATCTCCTCTCAACCTTTTCTGCTCTAAGGAGGACAACCCCAGCTTCTCCTGTCTATACATATAACTGAAGTCTCTCATCCCTGGAACACTTCTAGTAAATCTTTTCTGCACCCTCTCTAAGGCCTTCACATCCTTCCTAAAGTGCAGTGCCCAGAATTGGACTCATTACTCCAGCTGTAGCCAAACCAGTGTTTTATAAAGGTTCAACATAACTTCCTTATATTTAAGGAAGGGTTAATTAGTAATCTTATAGTTAAGGATCCCCTGGGGTAGAGTGATCATAATATGATAGAATTTCATATTGAGTTTGAGAGTGATGTAGTTCAGTCCAAAGCTGCGGTCTTAAATTTAAACAAAGCCAATTACGTTGGTATGAGGGGCGAGTTGGCTAAGGTAGATTGGGAAATTAGATTAAAAGATATGACAGTAGGTAACCAATGGCGAACGTTTAAAGAAATATTTCATAATTCTCAATGAATATACATTCCCTTGAGGAATAAAAACTCCACGGGAAAAGTGATCCAACTGTAGCTAACTAGAGAAGTTAAGGATAGTATTAGAATCATAGAAATGTTACAGCACGGAAGGAGGCCATTTGGCCCATCGAGTCCACGATGGCTCTATACAAGAGCAATCCAGCTAGTCCCACTCCCCTGCCATATCCCCGAAGTACCTATGTTCTGTCTTGTCCTACAGGTATGTCCTGTCCATGAAAAGCAGGACAAATCCAATTACCACCCCATCAGTCTACTCTCAATCATCAGCAAAGTGATGGAAGGTGTCGTCGACAGTGCTATCAAGCGGCACTTACTCACCAATAATCTGCTCGCCGATGCTCAGTTTGGGTTCCGCCAGGACCACTCGGCTCCAGACCTCATTACAGCCTTGATCCAAACATGGACAAAAGAGCTGAATTCCAGAGGTGAGGTGAGAGTGACTGCCCTTGACATCAAGGCAGCATTTGACCGAGGAGGCACCAAGGAGCCCTAGTAAAATTGAAGTCAATGGGAATCAGGGGGAAAACTCTCCAGTGGCTGAAGTCATACCTAGTACAAAGGAAGATGGTAGTGGTTGTTGGAGGCCAATCATCTCAGCCCAGGGCATTGCTGCAGGACTTCTTCAGGGCAGTGTCCTAGGCCCAACCATCTTCAGCTGCTTCATCAATGACCTTCCCTCCATCATAAGGTCAGAAATGGGGATGTTCGCTGATGATTGCACAGTGTTCAGTTCCACTCGCAACCCCTCAGATAATGAAGCAGTCCGAGCCCGTATGCAGCAAGATCTGGACAACATCCAGGCTTGGGCTCATAAGTGGCAAGTAAAATTTGCGCCAGACAAGTGCCAGGAAATGACCATCTCCAACAAGAGAGGGTCTAACCACCTCCCCTTGACATTCAACGGCATTACCATTGCCGAATCCCCCACCATCAACATCCTGGGGGTCACCACTGACCAGAAATTTAACTGGACCAGCCATATAAATACTGTGGCTACAAGAGCAGGTCAGAGGCTGGGTATTCTGCGGCGAGTGACTCACCTCCTGACTCCCCAAAGCCTTTCCACCATCTACAAGGCACAAGTCAGGAGTGTGATGGAATACTCTCCACTTGCCTGGATGAGTGCAGCTCCAACAACACTCAAGAAGCTCGACATCATCCAAGATAAAGCAGCCTGCTTGATTGGCACCCCATCCACCACCCTAAACATTCACTCCCTTCACCACCGGCGCACTGTGGCTGCAGTGTGTACCATCTACAGGATGCACTGCAGCAACTCGCCAAGGCTTCTTCGACAGCAACTCCCAAACCCGTGACCTCTACCACCTAGAAGGACAAGAGCAGCAGGCACATGGGAACAACACCACCTGCACGTTCCCCTCCAAGTCACACACCATCCCGACTTGGAAATATATCGCCGTTCCTTCATCGTCACTGGGTCAAAATCCTGGAACTCCCTACCTAACAGCACTGTGGGAGAACCGTCACCACACGGACTGCAGCGGTTCAAGAAGGCGGCTCACCACCACCTTCTCAAGGGCAATTAGGGATGGGCAATAAATGCTGGCCTCGCCAGCGACGCCCACATTCCATGAACGAATTTTTTAAAATCCCCGAAGCCCTGCAATTTTTTTCCTTTCAAGTACTTATCCAGTTCCTTTAAATGAAAAGAAGTTGCTTATAATGTTGCCAAAAAGAGTAATAAGCCTGAGGGTTGGGAGGGTTTTAGAAATCAGCAACAGATGGCCAAAAAATTGATAGAGAAAAAATTGAATATGAGAGTAAACTAGCAAGAAATATAAAAACAGATTGTAAGAGCTTCTACAAGTATGTAAAAAGGAAGAGAGTAGCAAAAGTAAACATGGGTCCCTTAGAGGCAGAGAAAGGAGAAATTGTAATGGGGAATAAGGAAACGGCAGAGACATTAGACAAATATTTTGTATCTGTCTTCACAGTAGAAGACACAAAAAACATATCAGAAATAGTGGGAACCAAGGGGCTAATGAGAGTGAGGAACTTAAAGTAATTAAAATTAGTAAAGAAAAAGTACTGGAGAAATTAATGGGACTAAAAGCCAACAAATTCCCTGGATCTGTTGGCCTACATCTATTTTGCAGGGCTACGGGGATAGGGCGGGGGAGTGGGACTATCTGGGTTGCTTTTGCAGAGAGCTAGCACGGACACGATGGGCTCACTAGCCTCCTTCCGTGCTGTAACCATTTTATGATTCTATGATCCAAGGGTTTTAAAAGAGGTGGCTGCAGGGATAGTGGCTGCATTGGTTTTGATCATCCAGAATTCTCTAGATTCTAGAACGGTCCCAGCGGATTGGAAGGTAGCAAATGTAACCCCGCTATTCAAGAAAGGAGGGAGAGAGAAAACAGGGAACTATAGGCCAGTTAGCCTGACATCAGTAGTAGGGAAAATGCTCGACTCTATTATTAAGGATGTAGTAACAGGGCACTTAGAAAATCATAATATGATTAGGCAGAGTCAACATGGTTTTATGAAAGGGAAATCGTGTTTGACAAACCTATTAGAATTTTTTGAGGGTGTAACTAGCAGGGTAGATAAGGGGGAACCAGTGGATGTAGTATATTTGGATTTTCAAAAAGCATTCGATAAGGTGCCACACAAGAGGTTGTTTCACAAGATTAGGGCTCATGGGACTGGGGTAATATATTAGCATGGATTGAGGATTGGTTAATGGACAGAAAACAGAGAGTAGGAATAAACGGGTCATTTTTGGGTTGACAAGTTGTAACTAGTGGGGTGTCGCAAGGATCAGTGCTTGGGCCTCAGCTGTTTACAATACATATCAATGACTTAAATGAGGGGACCGAGTCTAATGTATCCAAGTTTGCTGACAATACAAAGCTAGGTGAGAAAGTAAGCTGTGAGGAGGACGCAAAGAGGCTGCAAAGGCGTGCCCAACGTGGCCCTCATCCTGATGGCCACCTTTGTGTGCGGCTGCATCAAGCTGTGCATAGACCCTCGGTACGCAAACACAAAGTGTCACTACGTGCTGAGGTTCTACCTGTCCCCAGTGTTGAGAAGGATGGGCCTGGCCACGCTGCCACGGAACGCTCCGTCCAGTTGGACCGTTCCGCCCCACCTGTCCTTTGTGGAAAAGTTTGTGCAGAAAAACACCTTTGACCACAAGGCGATCAGCAAGTGGTCCGCACGTAACGTCCTCGAGACCCTGCGGGAAAAGGAGATGGTGGATCCTGTCGGTTGGTTCCCCGAGCAGACTGTCAATGTCATTTGGCAGAACGCCTCATCGCCAGAGCTTTCAAACAAGCACCAAGACCTAGCTTGGCTGGTGGTGAGAAGGGCCCTTCCCGTCAGATCCTTCATGTACTCCCGGGCTCTCAGCGCCACCGTGCGCTGTCCCAGAGGAGGCTGCGGTGGAGACGAGACCGTCACCCATCTCCTTCTGGAATGTGCCTTTGCAAAGAAGGTCTGGAGAGAGATGCAGTGGTATCTGTCCAGGTTCGTCCCGAGCAGTTCCGTAACACAGGATTCTGTGCTCTACGGGCTGTTCCCGGGGACGCACACTGAGACGGACATCAGCTGCTGCTGGAAGACCATCAACTCGGTGAAAGACGCCCTTTGGTCTGCCCGAAACTTGCTGGTCTTCCAGTACAAGGAGCTGTCCTCAACCGAGTGTTGCAGACTGGCACATTCCAAGGTCCGGGACTACGTGCTCAGGGACGCACTGAGGATGGGTGCGGCCGCCGCAAAGGCCCTGTGGGGAAAGGCAACCGTTTAGAGCCTTCCCGCCATTGTATACCGAGGGGCTGCAATCAGGGAAAAACCCCCTCGGGCAGAATGTAAAATTCAAAATTGATGTAATGTACCCGCAATAAATCTGCAATGAATCTGTAATGAATCACCTGTATTGATTGTGATGCAATGAGGCACCCGAGAGTGTCATGAACTGTAATGATGTCCAATGTGTTTCATTGAATTGTACTTGATGTAACCTGCAAATTGCATAATCGATATTGTGTATGTTTGGAATGTGATATGAGAACTGTATTGTATGAACTGCTGCAAATTTTATGAATAAAGTATATTTTTTGAAAAAAAAAGAGGCTGCAAAGGGATATAGACAGGTTAAATGAGTGGGCGAGAAGGTGGCAGATGGATTATAATGTGGGGGAAATGTGAAATTATCCACTTTGGTAGGAAGAATAGAAAAGCAGAATATTTTTTAAAAGGTGAGAGACTAAGAAATGTTGGTAGTCGGAGGGATTTGGGGTGTCCTTGTACATGAATCACTGAAAGTTAACATGCAGGTACAGCAAGCAATTAGGAAGGCAAATGGTATGTTAGCCTTTTATACAAGGGGGTTGGAGTATAAGAGTAAGGAGGTCTTGCTGCAATTATATAGGGCTCTGGTGAGACCACATCTGGAGTACTGAGTACAGTTTTGGTCTCCTTATCTAAGGAAGGATATACTTGTCCTAGAGGGGGTGCAACAAAGGTTCACTAGATTGATTCCTGGGATGAGAGGGCTGTCCTATGAGGAGAGATTGAGTAGGATGGGCCTATACTTTCTGGAGTTTAGAAGAATGAGAGGTGATCTCATTGAAACGTATAAAATTCTTAGAGGGCTTGACAGGGTAGATGCTGAGAGGCTGTTTCTCCTGGCTGGAGAATCTCGAACTAGGGGACATAGTCTCAAGATAAGGGGTCGGCCATTTAGGACTGAGATGAGGAAAAATTTCTTCACTCAGAGGGCTGTGAATCTTTGGAATTCTCTACCCCAGAGGGCTGTGGATGCTCAGTCGTTGAGTATCTTCAAGACTGAGATCGATGGATATTTGGACACTAAGGGAATTAAGGGTTATGGGGATAGGGCAGGAAAGTGGTGTTGAGGTAAAAGATCAGCCATGATCTTATTGAATGGTGGAGCAGGCTAAAGGGGCCATATGGCCTATTCCTGCTCCTATTTCTTATGTTCTTAACACAACACACAACACAACATAACACAACATAGTGTAACAGAGTGCAACATAATAAAACACAGCTTAACATAACACAATACAACGTAACACATGACAACATAACACATAACACAACTCAACACAACCTAACACAATACAAGGTGATACAACACAGCGGAACACAACAGAATGTAACACAACACACTGTAACATAACACAACACAATGTAACACAACACAACGTAACACAACACAATGTAACACAACACAACACAATGTAACACAACACAACGTAACACAACACAATGGGACAGGTCAGACAGACAGGTCAGAGAGACAGGCAAGAATTCCCAGGCTTCGCAAATGAATTGGATTGGAATTGCAACAAGAAAATGGGGAAAGTGGGAATGTAAGATTGATGCTGGAGCTGTCTCACTGATGTTGGATGGTGTATCGTTTTGTTAATCAGTCTCGCAGCTGGACAGGACCTGACCTGAAATTCCTCAACGAGTGGAATTTTCCAGCTGTGACCTCCCAGATCATTTTATTCCGCACTGTCTTCCAGTTTCAATGTGATCGTGCTAGCACCCACTCACAGCACTGTAATATGGAGGGTCGGATGAGCAGGAAGCCTGGTCACTTACTTCATCCTGAATTCCTCAGCTATCAGCTTTGCTTTTTCAATCTCCAGAGTCAGGAGATCATTTCCACAAAAGAGATCTAGAATCTGTGAATGTGGAAAGGGAAAGGATAGCATAGGTGAAGAGCTCTAAAGTCTGGTGCAGTCTGAGTATAAGGGTGAACCTCTGAACCCCAGAATTGAGCCTTGCTTCTTTGGTTTACACTCTCATCGATGATCATGGAACGGAAGGAGGCCATTCAGCCCCTCGAGACTGTTCCACCATTCAATTAGATCATGACTGATCTGTATCTTAACTACATTTACCTGCTTTGGTTCCATATCCCTTAATACCCTTGCCTGACAAAAATTGACATCAGTGCCTGGATGGAAGAATGATACATCAAACAGTGTGGGCCACACAATCCAGGCCAGTGAATGGCAGTCCAACACTCTACTGTCGCAGCAGCACTCTACGGCTACAGGTATTGTGTTTCCGAGTGGGACCCACCAATGTAGCACCAAATCAATGAATCCCCCTGACTGCAGCTTCCGCACCCTGGTGTCCAATTCTCTCCTGGCCGGCCTCCCATCTTTTACCCTCCATAAACTTGAGCTCTGCTCTATCTCACACCAAGTCCCGTTCACCCATCACCTCTTTGCTCGGTGGCCTACATTGGCTCCCAGTCCAGCGACGCCTCGATTTTAAAATTCTCATCCTTGTTTTCAAATCCCTCCATAGCCTCGCCCCTCCCTACCTCTGTAACCTCCTCCAGCCCTACAATCCTCTGAGATATCTGCGCTTCTCCAATTCTGGCCTCTTGCGCATCTCCAATTTTCATCGCTTCACCATTGGCGGGCGTGCCTTCAGCTGCCTACGCCCTAAGCTCTGGAATTCCCTCCCTAAACCTCTCCGCCTCTCTACCTCTCTCTCCTCCTTTAAGATGCTCCTTAAATCCTACCTCTTCAATCAAGCATTTGGTCACCTGTTCTAATATCTCCTTATGTGGCTTGGTGTCAAATTTTATTTGATAACGCTCTTGTGGAGCGCCTTGGGACATTTTACTTTATGGACACAGAGCTCTGATTGTGTCACCACCACCCGTCCGGTTAAAAATAATTTTTAAAATCCATATCTGCTGCAGCAGAAGCTTCACTTTGGCATCATAAGTGGACCGGTTGAATCCTGTGATGGCCTTGTTCTTGTACAGCCCCTTTGATCTTCTTCTCCAGTGTCTGGTTTGATACTTCCAGTGATCTGACCTTCTCCAGATAGCTGGCCAGGCGGTCATTCTGCAGGGCTTCTTTTTCACTGGTCATCGTGTCACTTGTTCCAATGGCCATGGTGCTGCTTCCAATCACCAACCCTCGTCCCATTCCTAGCCTCATGCTCTCACTTGTAGCGTAACCAGCAGCATCTAAGCGTGCGAGTTGCATCCTCCTGTGGTCCATTTCCCCATTGCAAAGATCCATGTGGATGCCACAAACTTTTGACTTCTTGTAGCCTCCACCCACCGAGAGACAGGGAAGTGATGCAGAGGCTTGCTTCGAAGAACTGTAGTTGGATGAACATAGTGACATAGTTTGTCTTTCACTTACTGTTGCAAACCAAGACACCCAGTGACCGAAGAGTTAAGCTGTGTACCCCTCTCCAGTGGAGCCCCCGAGTGTGGTGATGTGATCATTCAATTGGTCTATAAAATGAGTGAAACATAAGCCGCACCCACCTAATCCCAGTTGGCTTCTTCAGAAGATTGGCATCATTCCCATGATCATTGGCTCACCTCATTTCTGTCCCGATTATTTCATCTTGGATACCGTCCAGATGAGTACTTAATGAAGTGGATGGAGACACGATCTACATGTGGATGTTTTTTTAAGGTCAATGCATGGCAACACTCAACAAGTCTCTACACAAATCAAAGGTGTTGAACCAGCCAAATCCCCAAAAGTGCAAGGTGCACATGTTTAAAACAGGAGGAGAACAAGGACTGAGATATATTAAATGGTTCACGCAGCAGCACTGGAAGCTATGCTGTGAGGCTGAGCACCAGCCACAATTTCATGTCTAGATCTTCTCTGGTCATCAGATTTCCAATATAGATTCCTTCATTCCCTGGATCGCTACAGTTTACCAAGGTTAAGTGACCAGGACTGACTGCTAATGCTTTCTCATAACCTTAAAATTAGAGCTAGGCCATTCGGGGGTGATGTCAGGAAGCATTTCTTCACACAAAGGGTAGTGGAAATCTGGAACTCTCTCCCCCAAAACATTGTTGAGGCTGGGGGCCAATTGAAAATTTCAAAACTGAGATCGATAGATTTTTGTTAGGCAAGGGTATTAAGGGTTACAGAACCAAGGCGGGTAAATGGAGTCAAGATACAGATTAGCCATGATCTAATTGAATAGCCTCAAGGGGCTGAATGGCCTACTCCCGTTCCTATGTTCCTATTTGCCAATTCTCTCCCCTCTGCTCTTGAGTTACGACTCCACAAATATGCGGAGCCATCCAATGCTGCCTCCTAGTGGCCATTTTTCACATTAGAATTCAAAAAGAAGCCCGTCTTTCGGTTGAGACTTAAACCGAGGCCCCGTCTGCCCGCTCGTAAAAAATCCCATGGCACCATTTCGAAGAAGAGCAGGGGAATTCTCCCTGGTGTCCTGGCTAACATTTATCCCTCAACCAACATCACTAAAAAATATTATCTGTTTGTGGGAGCTTGCTGTCCTCAAATTGGCTGCCACGTTTCCTACATTACAACAGTGACTTCAAAAAGTACTTCTTTGATTGTAAAGTGCTTTGGGACATCCTGAGGTCATGAAAGGCGCTATATAAATGCAAGTCTTTCTTTCTTTTTGTTGCCAGGCTGTTTGACCATGGTGGGGAGGCATGGCAGTCAACCCTGAAGTTGTCTCCATTCAACATCCACATATGTAAACTTTCTGGGCTAGGTCCATTCTGGGACATGCCCCTTCCAACTGAGCCATTGATGGAGAATGCTGTAAACGTTTAGACTTCTTACTAAATGCAAACAGGAGAAAGTAGGCTGTATTCATAGCCACCATTTTTAAAAGCCAGAGTTTACCAGATCCCTTTAGTTTTCTGAGATGTTTTAATGTAACACATTGTTATTTACATCTCCTTTAACAATAGGGAATGTTAAATGCACTGTCTACTGCGTCACTGAGCCAGACAGACAACAACAACTTGCATTTATATAGCGCCTTTAATGTAGTAAAACATAGTAAAGCACTTCACAGGAGCATTATCAAACAAAATTTGACACCGAACCTCCTTATCACATGAGATATTAGGACAGGTGACCAAAAGCTTGGTCAAAGAGGTAGGTTTTAAGGAGCGTCTTGAAGGAGGAGAGAGAGGTTTACAGAGGGGCTTCCAGAGCTTAGGGTCTAGGCAGCTGAAGGTACTGCCGCCAAAGGTGGAGCGATTAAAATCGACAGGAAGGTCCATGGTTTGAACCCTAGTCCATGCTGAATTAGCTGATCTCAGTTAGGACAACAATGGGAGGATGGGGGTGGGGGGGGCATTACAACTGGCCTCAGTACCTGGGCCAAAGAAGGGATCATACTCGCGATCAACCTCTAGTGACCCCGCTGCAAAGAGTGCAAGCTGGACATTGGCTGAGAACAGGGTCGGGTTGGCCTGTGAAACCTCATATGGTTAAATAGCCTGCCAGTGGCCAATGACCCACTGTCCAATAGCCATTTGGGCAAGGTTCTAGAGGGCTACTAGCACCTGTTAAACTGTACCCCCTACATGGGAAAGATTCACTAGAATGATCCAGGAACAAGAGGCTCTGGGATGAAGAAAGGATTGAACGTCTGGGACCTTTTTCACTGAAACAGAGAAGGTTAAGGGGCAACAAGCAGAGGTTTACAATTTGGAGAAAGGTTTCAAGAGAATAAATAGTGAAAGATCGTTTCCTTTGGTTGGTGAATCAGCAACAAGGGGGGAACAGACCGAAGATTATCACTCGAGGAAATGAAGGGAGAGTTAGAAGAAATGTTTTCACACAGAGGGTTATTAGAGCATGGAATGTTTTACCTCAGGGGGCTATTGATGTGGAGACTAGAACATCAATTAAAATGGGATTGGGTCAGTATTTGAAAAGGAAGAATAATAAAAGATTCCGGGAAAAGGGCAAGAAAATGGGATTGGATTGGAGAGCTCCAGTTGAAGAGCTAGCACCAGAACAGATATGATGGGCTGAAGGATCTCCCTCTGTGCTGTAATTTCTATGTAAACCCATGATAATACATCCACTCCTGAACATTACCACTCGAACACTGACGTTGCTGTTAAAGTCCACAGATCTGAAGTATTGAGGACCTGTCGCCCAAGTTGTAAAGCAATCACATCTTCCGGGGTCACCTGTGGAGAGTTCACTGTGGAGCAGTTAGTGACTGGGGCGAAGGGGATCTTTTTCCAAAAGCTGTGCCCACAACAAACATGGCAGCCTTGCCCACAACAAACATGGCAACCGTGCCCACAACAAATATGGCCACCCACAGTTAAAGAAAAGATTTGCATTTCTACAGCACCTTTCACAGCCTCTGGACATCCCAAAACACTTTACAGCCAATGAAGTGTAGTCACTGGTGTAATGTAGCAACCAATTTTGTGCACAGCAAGCTCCCCCAAACAATATATTGATAATGAGCAGATAATCTGTTTTAGTGATGCTGGTTGAGGGATAAACATTGGCCAGGACACTGGGAAGAACTCCCTCACTCATCTTTGAATAATATCCACGAGATTATTTAGGTCCAACCTAAGAGGGCAGCTAGGGGCCTTGGTTTAACGTCTCATCTGAAAGACAGCAGGCTCCAACAGTGCAGCACTCCCTCAGTACTCCATTGGAGTGTCTATCTAGATTATATGCTCAAGTCCCATGGAGTGGGATTTGAACTCATAACCTTACAACTCAGAAGCAACAGTGCTATCCACTGAACCACAGCTGACAGCTTTAGGTTCACTATTTTACAATTATATGACAACATCGTATATTTTGTTTTTGTAAGCCAATTGCTTCTATAATCCTCGCTCTGTTGTAGGGTTTATAACTAAGCCTTTCTCTTGTGCATTCGACCAGCTTTCAATCCTCCCGACAACTCAAGGTAGAAAAATGTTGTGAGGTGAGTAGCTGTGGGGGCTGCAATCGGAGTTCGCGATCTTTTTTTTATTCGTTCATGGGATGTGGGCATCGCTGGCGAGGCCGGCATTTATTGCCCATCCCTAATTTCCCTTGAGAAGGTGGTGGTGAGCCGCCTTCTTGAACCGCTGCAGTCCGTGTTGTGAAGGTTCTCCCACAGTGCAGATCACTGAACCACAGTCTGGTTCAGTGATCTGCAAAGACCAGGGTGGGAAGGAGATGATCCCCATTCATCCTTTGTACAAACACATAACCTGCAGTATAAAGAATGTGTTTCTGATTTCACTACAAATGATCAAAGGCAGGAGCTCTCCTTGGGAGCATTTTGCTAGTCGTGTACAAAGGGAATTTGACATTTTTTTTGCGTCTCTACCCGATGATGGATTTTTTCTCTTTATTGACTGAATGGGAATTTGAAACCGCTGTCTCTCTGCTCCCCAATGACCTCTCTTGGATCACAGATACAAAGATACAAGTTCCCACATCAGGATGCTGTGTATTCCAGAACTTTCCAGGCAGATGTTTCTGTGAACGATGTGAGCGCTGATGTTATTACACACAGATTAAAATAGAATCGTCCTTCAATGAGACCTGGGCTCTCAGTAAACACACTGGGAACCCACCTGCTGCTGCACAGCACAGGGAGCGAAGCTGAACTCAACAGAGCTTTGGACATTAGGGATTCCGACTTTTGGTGATCACTGAGTGGCACAGATTCAGGTTCAATCCCCATTCCCTACTCCAGGTTCAATCCCCATTCCCTACTCCAGCTTCAATCCCCATTCCCTGCTCCAGCTTCAATCCCCATTCCCTGCTCTAGCTTCAATCCCCATTCCCTACTCCAGGTTCAATCCCAAGTCCCTGCTCCAGGTTCAATCCCAAGTCCCTGCTCCAGGTTCAATCCCCACCCCTGCTCCAGCATCAATCCCCATTCCCTGCTCCAGCTTCAATCCCCAATCCCTGTTCCAGCTTCAATCCCCATTCCCTGCTCCAGCTTCAATCCCCATTCCCTGCTCCAGGTCCAATCCCCAATCCCTGTTCCAGCTACAATCCCCATTCCCTGCTCCAGCTTCAATCCCCATTCCCTGCTCCAGGTCCAATCCCTATTCCCAGCTCCAGCTTCAATCCCCATTCCCTGCTCCAGCTTCAATCCCCATTCCCTGCTCCAGCTTCAATCCCAAATCCCTGCTCCAGGTTCAATCCCCACCCCTGCTCCAGCTTCAATCCCCAATCCCTGTTCCAGCTTCAATCCCCATTCCCTGCTCCAGCTTCAATCCCCATTCCCTGCTCCAGCTTCAATCCCAAGTCCCTGCCCCAGGTTCAATCCCCACCCCTGCTCCAGCTACAATCCCCATTCCCTGCTCCAGGTTAAATCCCCAGGTACATTCCCCATTCCCTGCTCCAGCTTCAATCCCCACCCCTGCTCCAGCATCAATCCACAATCCCTGCTCCAGGTTAAATCCTCAAGTACAGTCCCCATTCCCTGCTCCAGGTTCAATCCCTGTTCCTATTTATCCATCAACCAACATCAGTAAAACAGATTATCTGGTCATTATCACATTGCTGTTTGTGGGATCATGCTGTGCGCAAATTGGCTGCCACGTTTTCTACATTACAACAGTGATTACACTTCAAAAGTGCCTTTGGCATGTCCTGAGGTGGTGAAAGGCACTATATAAATGCAAGTATTTCTTTTAAGTGTAGAATGCTCAGGAGGTACAGGTGACTTTGATCCTTTGGTTCCCAAAGCTCTCCACCACTGGGGGTTTTCCTTGCCTCATATCTGGGTCTGTTGTAGACTAATTGATAGAGATTAGTTGCTATGATTAGTCAACAACTCCATTATCATTTTATCAGGTGACAAACAGGATGGTAGAAGGTGAACTAGATGGACCTTGGTTTTAAGGAGCATCTTAAAGGAGGAGAGAGAGATAGAGAGGTGGAGAGGTTTAGGGAGGGAATTCCAGAGCTTAGGGCCGAGGCAGCAAAAGGTACGGCCGCCAATGGTGGAGCGATGAAAATCGAAGGTGCGCTAGAGGCCAGAATTGGAGGAGCGCTGAGATCTCAAAGGGTTGTAGGGCTGGAGGAGGTTTACAGAGTTAGGGAGGGGTGAGGCGCTATTGGATCGGGAGCCAATGTATCCCAGGGAGTACAGGAGCCCTCGTGTCTTGTAGAGTACGTGCCTATATCTGTCTCAACTTATCCCAATAACCTTCAGTCCTGCTCCTAATCAGATATTTATGCTGCTCATTTTTGGGACCATTTTCACTGAAACAGAGAAGGTTAAGGGGCAACGAGCATTTTACCTCAGAGGGCTATTGATGTGGAGACTAGAACATCACTTAAAATGGGATTGGGTCAGTATTTGAAAAGGAAGAACAATAAAAGATTCCGGGGAAAGGGCAAGGAAATGGGATTGGATTGGAGAGCTCCAGTTGAAGAGCTAGCACCAGAACAGACTCGATGGGCTGAAGGATCTCCCTTCCACTTCACCATTATATGAATTTAAAGACCCCTTTGATCTCCAGTTATTTTTAACCCTGATGCCTCCAGTTCTTTACTCTCTGAGGTAGATTTTCCTCTTGTCACGTAAAGCTGGCATTGCGGATCAGCCCCCGTTATAGAAACCGCCCCGCTTTTTATTCCCATTGGTTTCTGTAACGTGCGGCTGATCTGAAATGGCAGTTTTATACTCAGTTGAAAATCTACTAGAATCATAGAATTGTGCCATTCGGCCCATCGTGCCTGCGCCCGCTCTTTGAAAGGGCTACCCAATTAGTCCCGCTCCCCTACTCTTTCCCCGTAGCCCTGCAAATTTTTCCTTTTCAAGTATTTATCTAAATTCCCTTTTGAAAGTTACTATTGCATCTGCTTCCACCGCCCTTTCAGGCAGAACATTCCAGATCATTACAACTCGCTGCGTAAAAAAAATTCTCCTCATCTCCAATTCTGGTTCTTTTGCCAATTACCTTAAATCCGTGTCCTCTGGTTACCGACCCTCCTGCCAGTGGAAACAATTTCTACCTATATACTCTATCAAAACCCTTCCATACTGCACTTTGTCCTTGTGTCTACCTCATCTACAATCCCTCTTTAAAGGCCTGGATGATGTCCCCCAATCTTCTTGACTGACCTTTTGTAAGGGTTGTTATAGGAGGCAGACCCAGAAAACCAGCTGAAACATGCTGCTTGTGGAACCAACCGCTGGACAAAACCCATCCCTGTCCCTCCTGCTAGTGAACACGGTGCCTCCGATGTCTCTTCACAATAGACTAGATGTTGTCGGTGGTACAAGTGTGAGGAAAAACTCCAAACGCGTGCGATCTAAAGAGCTTGGATTGAACAACCAGAAAATGATCAAGGAGCAGTGTGGTTTCCGCTCATGATTCCCACACGTTGAGTTCCTGATCTCGGCCTTATCGCCACGAGAAGGTGGAGAATTAAAGGCAATTATTCCCCAGAAGAAGGGGAGGAGAAAGTCTCAATGTTCTACAGTAGCAGAGGTAAATGAGCAGGTCTCCTACATTGCCTCTCAACTGGCTTGTGGGGAGACCCTAGGGAGAAAGAACTTGCATCTATATAGTACCTTTCATGATCTCACAACATCCCAAAGCCCTTTACAGCCAATGAAGTACTTTTGAAGTGTAGTCACTGTTGTACTGTAGGAAATATGGCAGCCAATTTGCGCATAGCAAGATCCCACAAACAGCAATGAGATATCAACCAAATAATCTGTTTTTTTAGTGATGCTGGTTGAGAGATAAATATTGGCCAGGACGTCGTGGAGAACTCTCCCGCTCTTCTTCAAAATAGTGCCATGGGATCTTTTACGTCCACCTGAGAGGGCAGATAGTTTAATGTCTCACCTCCGACAGTGCAGCACTCCCTCAGTACTGCACTGGAGTATCAGCCTCGATTTTATGCTCAAAGTCTCTGGAACGAGACTTAAACCCACAACCTTCTGACTCAGAGGTGAGAGTGTTACCCACTGAGTCACTGGGAGGAAACAAATAGATAAATTGTCTGGATAAAGCTCAAAGCTCCTCCATGGGGCAGTGGGTAGTGTCACCACCCTGTGTAGCATTGAGTCATAAAGGCCAGGAAGACACTGCCTCCAATCCACAGTCTGTCCTGATTAGCTGATCTCAGCAAATGAAGAATTTGGGGATTTTTCAATACCAATTTTAAGGAAACTAAAGGATTGACTAGAACCCTGGATTAATTACCTGCTAAAGGAGCTGAGTTTGGTTAAAATAACTGTTAAACTGACTGTTCAAGACAGCACGCTGGGAAGGTTGGCCAAATTTGATAAGTGTTTTGCAGACTGTTTGGAAGGCTACAGATAAGGAGGACTTGAGAGACTGTGGGAAACAGTCATAAACACCAGGTGCTGTTTGGTGGCATCAGTCTGTGTAACTATGGAAGAGAGAGAATGGAAAGTTACTAAAAAGCTTGTTTTTGTCAGCAATGGTGTAAGAGGAGACAATCCACGAGACTGACCAGAGACAGACCAGAGACAGACAGAAACTGACCAGAGACAGACAAAGACTGACCAGAGACAGACCACGAGACTGACCACGAGACTGACCACGAGACAGACCGGAGACAAGCCACGAGACAGACTGGAGACAGTCTACGAGACAGACCGGAGACAGTCCACGAGACAGATCGGAGACAGTCCACAAGACAGACCGGAGACAGTCCACGAGACAGACCGGAGACAGCCCACGAGACAGACTGAAGACAGTCCATGAGACAGATCAGAGATAGTCCACGAGACAGACCGGAGACAGTCCACGAGACAGACTGGAGACAGTCCACGAGACAGATCAGAGACTGACCGGAGACTGACCTGATCACTATCCAGTGAGCCTTGTTGGAAAGGGTTTGCATGTAGACTTTGGTTGACTAAAGGGTCGGTATCGGATCTGATGTCCCTCCTGGTGTCTGGACTCACAGGTGAATAATGACACTGGGGCGAGGGATTGGATTACAGCCAAGACTGTGGAAATAGAGCTGAGCAACAGTCAGCACCTCCAGGAGAGGAGGGGAGAACAAGCAAACAAACTAAAACTGGGTAGCAGATCACATCAAAGATCTCAACAGTACCTTCCTTGCTTCAGTCTGGCACAACCATCTTACACCATTCCATTAAATGCCTCATCTCAATATCATTTGATTAAAACTACCTCTGCAAACTGGGGAGAACATTCAACTCCAGAAGGGGACACCTCCCAAGTGTGCCCTGTGGGCATGTCCATTATTTAAAGAGCTCAATGCTGTAATTGCAGTTTGAAAGTGTGAAAGGTGCATTGTGTCATCAGGATGATGAGTGAGCAGAAAGGACAATGCCTGTGGGCCAAATGGGCAGGAGGACTGGCAGCTGCCTGAACGAGCTCGTCATCCGGTAATTACTGTAACATCAGCTGAAGACTACACCCTGCTCTCTGGGAATTCACTTACCAATTTATTTAGAATGCTTCTGTTTTTTTCTCTCTCTGCCTTTACTCATATCCCTTTCTACCTGTCACATTCTGTTTATCTGCAAGTCTCTTTTTTTCTCTTGTCTATCTCTTGTGTATCCCCTTTATCTCTATGTCATTATATCTCTGTCTCCATGTCCGTCCATCCGTCTCTGTGTTTATCTGTGTCTGTTTGTCTGTCTCCTTTTCAGATAGTCTTTTTCAGCTTTTGCAGTCTGTCTATGTGTAATCCCTATAGCTCTGTGTCCGTCTTTCTTTCTGTGTTTATCTCTGTCTGAATTTGTTTGTTGGTGTCAGCAGTGGCTCAGTTGGTAGCATTCGTCGCCTCAGAGTCAGCAAGGCTGTGGGTTCAAAGCCCCACTCCAGAGACTGTGAGCACAAAATCTAGGTGGACGCTCCCACTGCAGTGAGGGAATGCTGCACTGTTGGAGGTGCTGTCTTTCAGATGAGATGTTAAACCAAGGTCCTATCTGCCCTGTCAGGTGGATATAAAAGATTCCATGGCACTATTTGAAGAAGAGCAGCAGAGTTCTCCCTGGTGTCCTGGACAATATTTATCCCTTAACCAACATCATTAAAACAGATTATTATGTCATTGCTATTTGTGGGACCTTGTGTGCTGTGTTTCCCACATTAGTGACTCACACCTCAAAAGTACTTAATTGACTGTAAAGTGCTTTGGGACGTCCTGAGGTTGTGCTATATAAATGCTAGTTCTTTAACACTGTTTCTAGAGGAGCGATTGTAGGCCTGTCGGGTGGGCGGGCAGGCGGTCAGCACAGCCTGGGAGGCTAAACCCTCCAATTTCCCTCTCCCTTCCCGTAGTCCTCTGAGCAGGCAAGAGAGAGACAGCCATCGGAAACTGGCAGGGTCCTTCTTTAAATATGCAGATGAGGTCACCAGAGCCTGACGGCTATTTTAACTTTGGTCTTGAGTGAGGAAGGTCGCAGTGATTTCCTTGTCGGGCCCAACCTAGCGGGAAGAGGCCCAAGAAAGTAAGTCTTTTAACTTTTGAGAGAGAGAGAGAGAGATCAACTCTATCCCATCCCATCCTGGGGTCATTCTCCATCTGCACTGAAACAAGTTCCATTACATTAATCTAGATTTTATCTATTAGCATGAACGACCCTGCCATTCCTCGATGTGGGGGTGTGATGTATGCTCACTTTCCACTGCAGACAATGAGAGGTGACCACAACACAGAGGTTAACGTGCATTATTTATTTCAAAATCATATAAATTAACAGCTACCGAGGAACATGGTCCAGGAGTGCACTCTCTACGATAAATCCTTTGTACATATATCCGGTTGCAACAGTTTGCAATGTGTTGATGTGTTGTCTCCATCACTGACCCACACCTCAACATGGCCGCTAGAGTCGCCAACCCTCCAGGATTGCCCTGGAGTCTCCAGGAATTGGAGGTTAATCTCCAGGACTCTGCTGCGAGCAAAACACCCAGGAGAAAAATCACAGGGGCATTAAAAAAAATTGTGTAGTTTTTTTTAAATTTTCTTTGAACACTTGTTTATTAGTTATCATCGAATATTTACAGCGCAGAAGGAGGCCATTCAGCCCATCGTGTCCGTGCCGGCCAAAAATGAGCCACCCAGCCTAATCCCACTTTCCAGCACTTGCTCCGTAGCCCTGTAGGTTACGGCACCTCAGGTGCACATCCAGGTACTTTTTAAATGAGTTGAGGGTTTCTGCCTCTACCACCCTTTCAGGCAGTGAGTTCCAGACCCCCACCACCCTCTGGGGGAAAAAAATATTCCTCAGCTCCCCTCTAATCCTTCTACCAATCACTTTAAATCTATGCCCCCTGGTTATTGACCCCTCTACTATAAAAATATAGGAATTGGGAGGGGGAAAATGTTTGACAGTCACGAATCATCCAATTGAGTCTTTAAAGAGTCTGTTCGCTTTGCAATTGGCCTGGGAAGACAGTGTGTCATGAGGATGAACGTGTTGGATAGACCAATAGCGGGAGGGTGGGGGGCGAGGCAGTGAGGTGGAGGGGGCAGGAACATGTGACGAAACCTCCAGGAATACATCCAACCAGAGTTGGCAACCATAATAGCCGCTGAGGTGTTCAGCCAACTGCCTGAAAGATCTACAGCGCAGAAGAACTGATTTCCTGCCTCAAAATGGAGGACCAATTACCTCAGTACTGTGTTAAAGCATTTTTCTACAATAAAATATTATTGACAGTAGGGGTAATTTGACCTGACTGCCCCCTGGTGGGAAACTGAAGGGATTTTTATACCCCATCCTGATTTTACCTTCCACTGAAGTCCCACTTGGGGGAGGGGGGTTAGGTTAAAATTATCCCCAATATCTTGTACTTTTCTCTATAACGAGGCACGTGTCTTACCAAAGTAGGCCTGTGCATCTCAAAATGGCAGCTGAGGTGTCTCGCATATTTGCCTGAACAAAATAAATATGGCCCACAGTAAGTGGCTAAAAGTGGAGAGAATATTGAGAAGTGAAATGGAAGCTGGGCCATAAAAGCTCCTGACTCAGCAGGATGTAGCTTAAAGGACCTAAGTCACGACAGGAAAAGCCATTTATATGTATTTAAGTAATTCCCAGAAAAAGTCCGATTTCAGGAACCTGGGAAAGGAATCTTTCTCCATCAAACTGTAGGTTCTCTCCTGGGCCAACTCGAAGCAGGAAGTGGTTGGGTCAGCCAGGTTCTTGGTAACAATTTCCCTGGTCAAGGAGTCAAGGTTGACCTGAAAAAGAGGGAATCACATATCAGAAGGGGGGAAGCGATGACGACATCAGAGAGATGAACACCATCGTTTCTTTAGGCATCGACGAACGACTTTTAATGAAATGACATTCCGCACTCCTAGTTTTTTGGATAGGAGTTCAGAGTTCAAGAGAGAGTCACATGCACGTAGGGAGGGAGGGAACACAGAAAATAAAAGCCTAGAAATTACCCGTTCCAATATTAACATGTTTGAGTGATATTCATTTGTCCACTATTTTAGTAGACGTGTTGAAATCAAGTTTACACCCACATAAAAACAGAGGTTAGAGGGCCATCTGAACTCATTAAATATTCATCCAATATCACCAGTAGTCATTCCAAGGTTATAGGGACACCCCAACAGTGTCCAGACCCAGATGAACCTGACAATTATATCCCAGTTCAAAAGTTCACCTTGAGGTTATGATTTAAAACACATCTATAACAGTGTTCCCCGATTCTTGCTACTGTTCATCACTAGCAACAGGCAACATTGATGGATTCCTGGCCCCAGGCACTGTCGCTGGAATTATGGGGTGGAACTCAGGCACTGGAGTGTGATCACTCTGGCATGTGAACCAACGGGAGCGTGAACGAGCTAGGGTGTGAACAAACAGGATTGTGAACAGACGGGGGTGTGAACATGCTGGAATGTGAACAAACGGAGATGTGAAGATACAGGTGTGAGCGGACGAGAATGTGAACAAACGGGGCCATCTGGAATTTCCAAATCAAAAGTAGAACCAGAGGCACAACCACTTCTAAAGACTTGAGTGGCATCAAGGCAATTCCGGGATTCGGAATGGGTTGGGGAAGAGGGGATACACCATACAAAAATATTTAGGGGGGGACAAAAGAACTCTTTTCAACCCCCCCCCCCCCCTCCACTCCTTCCCCAATGGTTGCACCGATGGTTACAATCTACCTCCTTAGGGGCTTGGACCTCGACGAATTCGTCGTAAATCTTCTGGGCCTTGAGCGTGAGCTTGGGGCCGGCCTTCATGTTCTTGTACTCCTCGCAGGCGAGCCAGAAGTCGATGTTCTCCTCGCTGAACTCGGAGCGCAGGAACGCGCGGAACGCAGTCACGCCGCCTGAAACGGTGATACCATTTCTCTATCATTTTCGTTCCTTCACCTCTCGCCGAAAATTCCACCCCGAATCTTAAATCATTAACCTCCATTTTCCCTGTAACTTTTCTGTCCCTTTTCTTTTAATTTTTCTCCAAATTCTGGCCTCCTGCGCATCCCCGATTTTCATCGCTCCACCATTGGCGGCCGTGCCTTCAGCTGCCTAGACCCTAAGCTCTGGAATTCCCTCCCTAAACCTCTCCAGCTCTCTCTCCTCCTTTAAGACGCTCCTTAAAACCTACCTCCGTGACCTCACCTGCCCTAATATCTCCTTATGTGGCTCGGTGTCAAATTTTGTTTGCTAACGCTCCTGTGAAGCGCCTTGGGACGTTTTACTACGTTAAAGGCGCTGTGTAAATGCAAGTTGCTGTTGTCTCTCTCTTCTCTTCCTCTGCCTGAACCTGACACCTTGCAGCCAGGAGCTGGATGCATGACCTCCTTTCGAGGCTGCCTATGACCAGCTGCCAGATCCTTCTCGCTAAGACTTTTCCTTCCCTTCCTGCCCGGCAACAACAATATTTATATTGTGTCTTTGACGTAAAATTTGTCGGAAGATGCTTCACAAATAGGCTGAATGTCTCGCCAACTTTTTTCAATGAGGAAGAAGTTAGGAATATTCGGAATAGGAGTCGGCCATTCAGCCCATCGAGCCTGTTCCGCCATTCAATTAGATCATGGCTGATCTGTACCTCCACTCCATCTACCCGCCTTTGCTCCACATCCCTTGATACCCTCACCCAACAAAAATCTATCTATCTTAGTCTTGAAAGTTCCAACTGATCCCCAGCATCCACAGCCTTTTGGGGGAGAGAGTTCCAAATTTCTGAAACAGTGCTTCCTGATTCTCCTCCTGAACGGCCTGGCTCTAATTTTAAGATTCTGTCCCCTCGTTCTTGATTCCCCCACCAGAGGAAATAGTTTCTCCCTATCGAATGCTTCTAACATTTGGAACAACTTGATCCGATCCCCCCTCAATCTTCCAAACACAAGGGAATACAAGCCAACTTTATGCAACCTGTCCTCATAATTTAACCCTTTAACCCCGGTATCATCCTGGTGAATGTGCGCTGCACTCCCTCCAAGGACAATACATCCTTCCTGAGGTGCGGTGCCCAGACTTGAACTCAGTACCCCAGATGGGGGTCTGACCAAGACTCTGTACAACTGAAGCATAACTTCCGCACCCTTTGTATTCCAGCCCTCTGGTGATAAAGGCCAACGTTCCATTAGCCTTTTTGATCGATTTTTGTACCTGTGCACTAGCTTTTAATGAAAGCAGCGTTTAGTGACACCACCTGGTGTAACTAACAAGATGTGTAGTCGTACCATCAGGAAGTGAGGGGACCATAATCACCCATCACTTTGCCTGGAATGTGTCATTTGATCCAGTCGACACTCCCATGTGGGACTGTACAAGGGGCCAGACTACACAGGGTGACAGGAGTGTCGGGGGGAGTTTAACCACGGAACACCTTTGCATTCTAACATGTTTTCGTCGATGGGAGCATTGATTCTTCGAAGCAGTCTGACAAAATCTAAATAGCAATCCAATGTTTCTTGCGCCAAGTCAACGTACAAGGGGCATCGAAGTGACTCTGCACATCTCGACTTCTCGAACGCTGTGAGAAGGGGGAATGGTACAGGGTCGATGAATGAGAGCTCGACAGTGTCTAACGCTTCAGCGCTGACACTCGGGCCGGGCCTGAACGGCTGAGCGATGTCGAGCGCCCGGGGGCGTCATCGGCCTGGCGGCAGCGTCAATATTCACTCCGTTAGGAAATACTCCGCGATGTGTCAACTGGGTCACAGCGGCTGGACCACCGTCCAGTGACTCCTGGTGGGAAGTGTGTGATTGGGTGGGTGTTGGGCGAGGGCCTGATTTGGGTACGTCTGCGAGGCCCGCCACAGTCAAATAGCCTCCCGCCACTCGCTGCTTGGCCTCACATGTAAAGAATGCTCATGAGGGACCAGCGGGGTTGGCTGCAGGAGAGGAGGGTGGGAGAATGTACCCCAGGGGGATTCAGTCCTCAGGAGAGGAGGGGGGGGAACCATGTGCCCCAGGGGGACGCAACACCTTCAGGAGAGAAGGGGGAAAATCATCTGATCTGCATTTGAACTAAGAAAATATTAAACAATGCAGTTGCGGAGTCAGTGGGACAGGCATTGAAAGGATAATTGAATCCAGGAGGCTCAGTCCTGCACATCAAACATTTCCTGGTGATAAATGGCTCAGAGCCAGTGGAACTGATGCTTACGTTTGTTAGCCAGAAGCTTCTCGAAGAACTGACTTCCTTTCACTGCGTCCTCAGAGCTGGGCCTGGAGGGGTGAAGACAGGAGACTGAGAACACATTCACGTTAGTATCTCACGTACAGCCTCTGGAGTGAGAGCCCCCCCCCGCTGACTCTAAGCACGAGATGAGTTTCGGGGAGTGTCGTCCCGCACTGGATCCCCGCCCCCCCAGTGAATCATCGCCCCTCACTCGCAAAGTGGAAAATCCCACGCTGGTGCGGTAGGAGGCGCTCTTCTCAAACAGGGGCAGATTCTCCCCCGTTTACCCAGTGTGCGGCTGAGCCCAACAGACTGGGAGGACCCAGGATTACGTCCCCGGCCTGTGAGTCTGCTGAGCTCAGCTGGGGCTGCAGTTGTGGCCACAGAGCCCCTGGGCTACGGAGCGGGAAAGAAATCAGGCAGGAATCCTGCTCCTGATGGCTGTCCAGTGACCCCTACTTGAGGAGGGTGTGTTAATGTGTGTGTGTGTTTGTGCGTGTGTATTTGTGTATGGGGAGGAACGAATGCTTCGATGTGATGCCCCCGCAGTCGAATATCCATATTATAGGCTGACATGATGTTTGACCACTTGGGTGAGGTATTGAAGGTTGGTTGACGCCTGTGAGCTGTACCCCAGCAACGGTCAACACCTTCAGGAGAGATGGGGAATAAGCTGCCCGTCTGTAACCCCGAAACTATGAGTGGGGCCGCATGCTGGCGGGAGGAGGGGGCTGTCTGGGGTCTGCTGGCCCAGGTCTCCACCCTGTGTCTGTGTGTGCACCTGCTCCTGTGTGAGCCTGTGTGTGTCTGTGTGTGTGCGACTCCTGGATTCTTTTCTTGTACACTCACTTAGTCGTTCTTGTAACTTTTTCATGTTTGACGGGAGAAACGCTGTCACAGTCACTGATGATTTTCGATTTGTGCAGGAAATGTCCCAGATGAAACTTCATCTCTTTGGCCCTGCAACAGAGAAAGATAGAGACATTCCCACGCGTTAGTGACGCAGCATCAAAGAGCAGAGATAAACCGAGCTGGCACCCAGTGACTGGGCTCTCACATAAAGAATGGTTCCATTGGGCAAGATGCCAGAGGATGGAACTGTACAGGGGGGAGTCAGTGAGCCCAGCTATGCCCACGTTTTATCACGGCATTCTCTATTGCTGCCATGTCAAAGTGTTTATTCTGTGGCCCATGCAAGGAGCAAACACCAAGCACGCAACCAACACAGGGAGACGCAGCAGCTAATTTGCAAGGTCCCACAAACAGCAAATGAAATGATAATCTGTTTTAGTGATAAATATTGGCCAAGACACCAGGGAGAACTCCCCTGCTCTTCTTTGAAATTGTGCCCTGGGATCTATTACATCCACCTGAGAGGGCAGATGGGGCCTTGGTTTAACATCTCATCTGAAAGACGGCACCTCAGACAGTGCAGCACTCCCTCAATACTGCACTGGAAGAGTTAGCCTGGATTAGGTGGTCAAGTTCCTGGAGTGGGACTTGAACCCATGACCTTTTAGTGGTCAGTATGCTACCCACTGAGCTAATACTGACATAGTCTATACCAACTGACCAATTGTGCCAACTGCACCAACCGTTCATACCAACTGCAGCTGAAGAGGTAAAAAGGAAAGGCAAATACCTCTCGATGCAAGTGCTGGGCAAGGCAGCCAAGCCCCGACACATCTTGACCGCTGATTGTTTCTAAGCTTCAGGAAAATAAAGTTGAAACAATCTTCTGGCTGAGATTCCGTTTCAAGACACGTCCTTACTCAGCGCCAGTCTGGGTGTCGCAGCTCTGACTGAAGCTGAGGGGACAGAGATATATATACACAGCAGGGCTCCGATAAGGGGGAGTGGCTACCAGTCCATGTCAATCAACCCTTCAACCCTCACAAAGAGCCAGCTGACATTTAGCAACAAAGCTTCTGTAGAATGAAAGGATGGGGACATTCAGAGCCAGTGCCTCAGTGGGAATGAGATTGAAAGATATCCTGACATAATTCCTTTCCACGGCTATTGAGCGAGCTGTCAATTAACAGCATCTGTTGTGTTTATTACAAGATACTCTGTACAGTTTCCATTTACAGATTAATTTCTTGATTACCTGAAAATGAGGGAACGATGAGTCCTGAGTTATCTAAAGAAAAACTTAACCCTTCATGAGCAGATGTGTGAGGACTAAACTATGGTTGACTGCCCCTTGTCTGTCTGTAACCGAGAGTGAACAGCCTGCTAACTCCAGTATCTTTAGAGCTGGAATAAATGCTGTCGTCAGGACCGGGTGGCACAAAGGCGTACTGCGATTGTGCACTAGAATATCAATGTGAGCCACTATCGACTGGTGTAATGGAGTGGGTGACCCTCACACTCCCCCTGGTGATCGGGTTCAGCCTCTCCTCAGCACCTAGGTATCAGTGGGTAGCACTCTTGCTGAGTCAAGAAGGTTGTGAGTTCAAGTCCCTGCTCCAGAGAACTTGAGCCCCATAATCTAGGCTGACACTTCCAGTGCAGTACTGACGGAGTGCAACACTGCCGGAGGTGCTATCTTTTGTATTAGACATTAAACCTTGAAGTAAAGTGGGAGGGGGCTTATGTGGAGCATCAACACCGGCATAGACCTGTTGGGCCGAATGGCCTGTTTCTACGCTGTTAATTCTATGTAAACCGAGGCCCCGTCCGGTGGATGTAAAAGATCCCATGGCATTATTTCAAAGAAATTCTCCCCAGTGTCCTGGCCAATATTTATCCCTCAACCAATATAATTAAAACAGATTATCTGGTCATTATCACATTGCTGTTTGTGGGACTTTGCTGTGCGCAAATTGGCTGCTGCATTTCCTACATTCCAGCAGTGACTAACTTCAAAAGTACTTAATTGGCTGTAAAGCGCTTTGGGACGTCCTGAGGTTGTGACAGGCACTATATAAATGCAAAGTTCTTTCTGTTTTATACATCACTGCACGGTACAGCCTATTGGGACCTCTGCGCTGTCAGGCTATTTGATCATGTGTTAACAAACTATTCAAGGGGACTTTACCCATTTGCCCATGTAATCTCCTATTCTTATTTGGCCATGTTTCCATTTTATTTCTATTTAAGACTTTTCTTTGCCAATTTCCCCTCCCTCGCACTTCCCTTGATGACCCTGATCCTTGCTGGGCTGCGTTTCCATGGGAACCGGCTGCCCTCCGGTACCTCGTTACAGTGGCGGTCAATCCCGGGTGAGCCGTGGCAGTGAATTCCAGCACGCTATTCGACCATAGTGTGCATATCCTAGCCGAGCTCGATCCTGCCTTCACTCAGTGTGCATACGCGTGCACACACACACGCACACACACACACAATTCCCAATGGGACTCACTTGATAGCCATCAGGAATGAGAATCCCAGGAAAACCGAGGCCATCCCTTCTTGCTGCATCCGTGGCTCAGTGGTAGCACTCTCAACTCTGAGTCAGAAGGTCATGGGTTCAAGCCTTACTCCACAGACTTGAGTACATAATTTAGGCTGATCCTTCAGTGCAGTACTGAGGGAGTGCTGCACTGCCGGAGGTGCCGTCTTTCAGATGAGACATTAAACCGAGGCCCCGTCTGCCCTCTCGGTTGGA
This sequence comes from Heptranchias perlo, assembly GCF_035084215.1. Classification (NCBI taxonomy): domain Eukaryota; kingdom Metazoa; phylum Chordata; class Chondrichthyes; order Hexanchiformes; family Hexanchidae; genus Heptranchias; species Heptranchias perlo. The sequence goes on from NC_090361.1 coordinate 10,814,729, forward strand.
TGTAAAAGAACCCACGGCCACAATTGGAAGAAGAGCAGGGGAGTTCTCCACGATGTCCTGGGCTGATATTAATCCCTCAACCAACATCACTAAAAAACAGATGATCTGGTCATTATCACATTGCTGTTTGTGGGACCTTGCTGTGCACATAATGGCTGCCACATTTCCTCCATTACAATAGTGACTACACTTCAAAAAAAGTATTTTATTGGCTGTAAAGCGCTTTGGGACATCCTGAGGTCGTGGAAGGCGCTATATAAATGCAAGTTCTTTCTTGCATCAGCTGAGACCAGTTAACTCAGCACAGAACGGGGACTGATGTTTTTTTTTGCATTTCCACAAGAGAGCCTGCATCCGACCTCTGAATATCAAAGACATCCCTCTCCAGTGAGCTTCAGTATCACAGAGTTTCCATTGAACAATAACGGTGTCCCGTTGAGTGAAGTGAACACTTGCTCCTCGACTCATCGGTTCCGTAACACATGCTTCAAAGGCGCTGACAGACAGAGCCACAAAGAGAGTCAATCTCAGGTACAACAGGCTCGAGAGATCCTGTCATCTTTTCCTTCTGAGCAGCAGCTGCTGGCGATTGGAATCTCGATGAGGCAGGAAGCACACTGTTTGTCGGCCTGTCATGCCCGTCTACATACATATATATATACATCTTCTACAAAAAACCAACACAAGCTCCGTTCATGTCCGCCGCAAAGATAGAGATTCCCCCTTGTTGCCATAGACTCTGAAGTCGCACCTGTCAGTTGCTGTGTGACCTCCGAGCCTGCACTCTGTGACCTACAACCTCCCCGAGACCTCCGCGCTCCTCCAATTCTGGCCTCTTGCGCATCCCCCCGGCTGCCTAGGCACTAAGCTCTGGAATTCCCTCCCTAAACCTCTCCGCCTCGCCATCTCTCGCTCCTCCTCAAGTCGCTCCTTTGACCACTTTTGACCAAGTTTTTGGTCACCTGTCCTAACGCCTCTTCATGTGGCAAGTTCTGTCCCATAACGCTCCTGTGAAGTGCCTCGGGATGTTTTTGCTATGTTAAAGGCTCTATATATGAATGCAAGTTGTTGTTGTTAATGATGCTCCTCAAACATCCATCTTTTCGAGGGGGGGGGGTCCTGGGTCCCACTGCTCCAAAGGCGCGGGCAGCCTTCTCCTCAACCCCTGCCAGGACAGTGCCAATTCCTTGCCCACACCACCCCCTCCCGACTCCCTGGTGCTCTGCGAATAGTCTTCCCCCGGGAGATAATGGCCCTCGGTAAAGGGAGGGAGGTAGTGGGGGGAGCATCTGGGGTGGAGGGAACCAAACAGGAACTCAAAGTTATATCGAGCAGTCCATGGCTCTCCGAGACCCTGGCCCCAGACCCCTAGAGGTTTATTTCCGTCTCGCCCGTCATTCAGTTCCCATCCTGTATAACTGACATTCCTTGTTGCCGCTGTTCTTTTCCCAGGGCCAGCTCCCAGCTGATAAGACGAGATGTTTATGTATTTATGGTGAGACTTTGTACTTGTGTGACCGGCCAGCCAACTCAGAGCAAAGTTGCAGTGTACATCCTGTGCCTGTACGGCACCGTCCCTGTACTGCACACACTCTCCCCCCGGGGATCTGACAGAACTATAAACTCTCTTTTATTTCCCAGTGATGCACAGAACGATCAGGTCCCTTTTTACTTTATTTTTGGGGCTGCGTTTCTCGGTTCTGGAGGGCAGGGGTCGTCTCCTCTTCAGGTAGCTGGCGTCAGCATCGCGCCCTCAGGCCCGCTGCAGAGTAAAGCTCCCCCACCCCTTCCCCACAGCAGCCTTCCCTGCTGCGTCTGGGAGCGAGATCTCCATTCAGTGCCGAATTACATCTACAGCATAGAAACAGGCCATTCGGCCCAACTGGCCAATGCTGGCGGTTATGCTCCACAGGACCCTCCTCCCCACCCGACTTCATGTTGCCCAATCAGCATATCCTTCTACCCCTTTCTCCCTCACGTGTTTATCTAGCTTCCCCTTAAATGCGTCTATGCTATTTGCCTCAACTACTCCATGTGGGAGCGAGTTCCACATTGTAGCCACTTTCTGGGTACAGAAGTTTCTCCTGAATTCGCTATTGGATTTATTGGTGACTATTTTATATTTGTGGCCCCTGGTTTCAGTCTCCTCCACAAGTGGAAACATCCTCTCTATGTCTAGCTTATCAAACTCCTCTACTGGGCCACCTCTCAGTCTTCTATTCCCTAGAGAAAAGAGCCCCAGCCTGTTCAGCCTTTCCTGATAAGTCTATCCTCTCCGTTCTGGTATCATCCTTGTGAATCTTTTTTTGCACCTTCTCCAATGCCTCTGCATCACTTCTATAATATGGAGACCAGAACTGTGCACAGTACTCCAAGTGTGATCTAACCAAGGTATGATACAAGTTTAACATAACTTCATAGTATCATAGTAGGTCCAGCACAGGAGGAGGCCATTCGGCCCATCATGCCTGTGCCGGCTCTTTGAAAGAGCTATCCAATTAGTCCCCATTCCTCTGCTCTTTCTCCATAGCTCTGTAAATCTTTTCCCTTTAAGTATTTATTCAATTCCCTTTTGAAAGTTGCTATTGAATCTGCTTCCACCACCCTTTCAGGCAGCGCATTCCAGATCATTACAACCTCCCTGCTTTTCAATTCTATCCCTCTAGAAATGAACCCCAGTTGCTTGGTTTGATTTTTTTATAGCCTTATTAACCTGCGTCACTACTTTTAGTGATTTGTGTATCTGAGCCCCTAAATCCCTCTGCTCCTTTACCCCATTTAGACTCTTATTATCCGAGCAGTATGTGGCCTCCTTATTCTTCCTACCAAAATGTAGTGCTGTGGGCCCGTTACCACTGGGAATCGGAGAATTGTGACCGTCCCAAGCAGGACCCTTACACTCTCAGATGGGGGAGGCTTGCATCCCATCAAACTGGACTGGATTTTAACCCAGGTCACAGAGGTCAAAGGCCATGGATTCTTTAAAGAGGAGGCACTGTGGGCTGTGACACTATCTCCTAACTCACTGCTCAGGCTCAGGAATATTTCCCAGCCAGAAACCTGATCAAAGGATTATTAGAGACGAGGAAAGCCATTCGGCCCATCTTAATCCATCCATCCATTAAGGTTCTGATGTCCCCCCATTGTAGCATCCAATCGTTTCTTAAATCATTCCAGGGTGTTTGCCTCCACTGCTCCATTATGTTTATTCCACATGTCAATCACTCTTCCTGTTATTAGTCCAGAAGTTATCCACTGTGGTTTAGTGGGTAGCACTCTCACTTATGGGTTCACAGTCCCACTTCAGAGACTTGAGCACATAGTCTAGACTGACACAGTACTGAAGGAGTGCTGCACTGTCTGAGGTGCTATCTTTCAGATGAGAAGTAAAACTGAGGCCCCTTCTGCCCTCTGAGGTGGACGTAAAAGATCCCATGGCACTATTTCGAAGAAGAGCAGGGGAGTTCTCCCTGGTGTCCTGGACAATATTTATCCCTCAACCAACATCACCAAAACAGATTATCTGGTCATTATCACGTTGCTGTTTGTGGGATCTTGCTGTGCACAAATTGGCTGCTGCGTTTCCTGCATTACAACAGTGACTACACTTCAAAAATACTTCATTGGCTGTAAAGTGCTTTGGGATGTCATGAAAGGCGCTATATAAATGCAAGTCTTTTCTTTATATGGCTCAATGTTAAATTTTGTCTGATATCGGTCCCGTGAAGCCACTTTGGATGTTTTACTACCTTAAAGGCGCTATATAAATGCAAATTGTTGCTGTTGTTAAGTTGGCCTGTGGAAGAGCTCCCCCTGCAGCTCTCTCAGCTCACTGCAGCACTGTTCTTTTTTGAATTGCCGGAGTCAGACACATCTTTATTCAGGTCAGCTAAATAATCCAGGGTTGGCATCCTATAGCAAGTTACTGGGAAGCACCAAACCTGGTGAGACAGGGAAATAAAAAACAAAGCAGAGAAAAGATTTCTCTTTGAAGGTGGCAGGACAAGTTGGAAGACTGTTAAACAGCATACGGGATCTCTGGCTTTATACACAGAGGCATCGAGTACAAAAGCGAGGAAGTTATGCTAAACTTTTATAAATCACTGGTTAGGCCTCAGCTGGAGTATTGTGTCCAATTCTGGGCACCACACTTTTGGAAGGATGTCAAGGCCCTGGAGAGGGTGCAGAGGAGATTTACTAGAATGGTACCAGGGATGAGGAACCACAGTTATGTAGGGAGACTGGAGAAGCTGGGATTGTTCTCCTTAGAGCAGAGAAGATTAAGGGGAGATTTAATAGAGGTGTTCAAAATTCTATGGGGTTTTGATAGAGTACATAGGGAGAAACTATTTCCACTGACAAGAGAGTCGATAACCAGAAGACACAGATTTAAGAATTGGCAAAAGAACCAGAGGCGAGATGAGGAGAAATCTTTTTACTCAACGAGTTGTTATGATCTGGAATTCACTGCCTGAAAGGGTGGTGGAAGCAGATTCAATAGTAACTTTCAAAAGAGATTTGGATAAATACTTGGAAGGGGGAAAAACTTGCAGGGCTACGGGGAAAGGGCAAGGGAATGGGACTAATTGGACAGCTCTTTCAAAGAGCCAGCACAGGCACGATGGGTTGAATGGCCTCCTTCCATGCTGTAAGATTCTATGATTTTTTTAAAAGTTCATTTTTGGCATGTGGGCATCGCTGGTAAGGCCGGCATTTATTGCCCATCCCTAGTTGCCCTTGAGAAGGTGGTGGTGGGCCTTCTTCTTGAAATGCTGGTAACTTTTTTATGATACAATCGAGTGTTTTGTTCGGCCACTTCACAGGACCATTGGTGTGGGACTGGAGTCAGCTACAGGGCGGACCACGTAAGGAGAGGAGGTTTACTTCCCGAAAGGATATTAGTGAACCGGTTGGGTTTTTACAACAATCCCGGCAGCTTCACGGCCACTTTTTACGGTCGCAGCTTTTTATTTCCAGATTTTTAAAAACTGAATTTTCAAATTGCCATGCTGAGATTTTAACTCATGTTCTCTGGATTATTAGTCCAGTAACATAACCACTACCCTACTTGGATGCTGTGTAATGATTTTAAAAAGTTATCATCAAAGGGAATTTACGCCTATTTTAGCATCTTAGCTGACAGTGTTTAAATGGCGTTTATCCAGCCTCTGTCTTTATTGTCACTTTTCTATACGCTCCTTGTTCCCTCCAAAGCACAGTGTTACTTTGTACTGTCTGCTGATAGGCTCCCTGTAATTATTAAAAGTTCACATCTGTATTACCACATCTCATAGAGACACCCCAGAGCATTCAGCATTCAAGGAATGAAAGAAATTATTTTTATCCGGCTAAACCATGTTGCACACCAGCTCCTGAACACAGCAATGAGATGAATGCCCAGTTAATCTGTTTTAGTGATGTTGGTTGAGGGATAAATATTGGCCAGGACACCGGAGAGAACTCCTTTATTCTTCTTTGAATAGTGTCATGGAATCTTTAACACCCACCTGAACATAGGAACAGGAGGAGGCCATTCAGCCCCTCGTGCCTGCTCCGCCATTTGATAAGATCATGGCTGATCTGTGATCTAACTCTATATACCTGCCTTTGGCCCATATCCCTTAACACCTTTGGTTGTCAAAAAGCTATCTATCTCAGATTTAAATTTAGCAATTGAGCTAGTATCAATTGCTGTTTGCGGAAGAGAGTTCCAAACTTCTACAACCCTTTGTGTGTAGAAATGTTTTCTAATCTCGCCCCTGAAAGGTCTGGCTCTAATTTTTAGACTGTGCCCCCTACTCCTAGAATCCAACTTGCATTTATATGGCACCTTTGATGTGGTAAAACAGCCCAAGGCGCTTCACAGGAGCGTTATCAGACACCGAGCCACATAGGTCATTGGTCAAAGATGTAGGTTTCAAGGAGCGTCTTAAAGGAGGAGAGAGAGGTAGAGAGGCGGAGAGGTTTAGGGAGGGAATTCCAGAGCTTAGGGCCTAGGCAGCTGAAGGCACGGCCGCCAATAGCGGAGCGATGAAAAGCGGGGATGGGCAAGAGGCCAGAATTGGAGGAGCGCAGAGATCTTGGAGGGATTTAGGGCTGGAGGAGGTTACAGAGAGGGGGCGAGGCCGTGGAGGGGTTTGAAAGCAATTTAAAATTGAGGTGTTGCCAGACCGGAAGCCAATGGAGGTCAGCGGGGACAGGGTTGATGGGAAAACAGGACTTGGTGCGAGTTAGGATACAGGGAGCAGAGTTTTGGATGAGGTAGAGGCAACAAAACTATTCTTGCGCAAATCGAACTTTGGTTGAAAGTTCTGTGGTTCTGAACCCCACGCCCCCGTTTTGGGGGGTTTCCCCATTGCCCTTGAGATCCAGCACTCAAAGGACGGGCTTGCAGGACCACTGTTGGCCAACAGAGGGCGATTCCATTCGTTTCCATAGCTCGCTAGGGCCCTCTGGTGGCAAGTATTAGGTACTACATCAATATGTGTGAAACTTGCTGTTCTGAGGGCCCTGGGAGAGAGGGGCAGGTCCTGGGAGAGAGGCAAGGGTCCTTGGAGGAAAGGGAGGGCCTTGGGAGAGAGGGGAGGGTTCCCCAATGTTTGGAGATACGGGAAACTCACAGCGAAACTTTAAATCCTAATCCCATTGAGTGATGTGTAAGTCTCTCAGCATTGGGAGTGAAGATATATCCTTGACCCATTTGTGAAGGAAGTTGCATTTATATAGCGCCATTCCCGACCTCAGGATGTCCCAAAGTGCTTCACAGCCAATGAATTACTTTGGAAGTGTAGTCACTGTTGTAATATAAGAAACGTGGCAGCCAATTTGCGCACAGCAAGATCCCACAAACAGCAATGTGATAATGACCATAATCTGTTTTTAGTGGTATTGGTTGAGGGATAAATATTGGCACCTGCTCTTCTTCAAAATAGTGCCATGTGATCTTTTACGTCCTCCTGAGAGGGCAGACAGGGCCTTTGGTTAACATCTCATCTGAAAGACGGCACCTCCGACAGTGCAGCACTCCCTCAGTACTGCACTGGAGTGTCAGCCTATATTATGTGCATAAGTTCTCTGAAGTGAGACTTGAACGCACAAACCTTCTGAATCAGAGGCAAGAGTTCTACCCACTCAGCCATAGCTCACATGGACAGGATTCCGAGGGGGATGGAGAGAGGGTCCGAGGGGGACAGAGGGAGTTTCCGAGGGGGACGGAGGGAGGGTCCGAGTACAAAGCTTGTGTTGTGTTTGTAAAACAGGTGGAAAACTGGCCCATGAACTTCACTGGGCACAGGCTGCACGGACTCATGATGGGAGCCATCACCTGCTTTGTAGAGTATTGGACAGCTCAGAAAATCACTCAACAACCCTGGGACATCACAGGCCATGAGAAACCACTTGCCTTAGACATAGTCAAATTCTCCTTATCTGGCATTTATTTTATTGTAGTTTCAGCTTCTCAACCATGGGGGGCTCATATCCTGTCCTCACAGGGTCACTGGGTAAAAATCAGGAGTGGGACGATTTATTCTTCCCCCTTCCTGGCTCAAAACCACTCCCCAATTCCGGGCCAGCTGAGATCAGCTGACTGGCTGGCACCAAGGGCCCTCGAGTGTGTATAGCTCTGTGCCACACTACGTGGTGCATTTCATCACTGAACCCTGGGCACTAATGAGTTAAAAGGTGGGGAAGCCAGCAGGAAACTTGTGACAGAACCTTGGCGTAAAGGCTTCATTCTGTGAAATCCATTCCGCTGAAATAATCCCAACTAATGGGTTGCAGCCTCTCCCAGGGCATCAACACATCAACACTGGTTGCTCGGCAACCAAACAGATACCGTTTAAGCAGGGTAAGGACCACTGAGAGGCCTCTATACCCTAGGGCATGTAATTAGTACCATGAACTCTGCATCTGAAAATCATCACGTCTACAGCACAGAAACAGGTCATTCGGTCCGATGGTCTATGCCGGTGTTAATGCTCCACACGAGTCTCCTCCTACCCTACTTCATCCAACCCTATCAGCATATCCTTCTACTCCTTTCTCCCTCATGTGATTATCTAGTTTCCTCTTAAATGCATCTATGTTATTCGCCTCAACTACTCCTTGTGGTAGCGAGTTCCACATTCTTACCACTCTCCGGGTAAAGAAGTTTCTCCTGAATTCCCTATTGGATTTATTGGTGACTATCTTATATTGATGGCCCCTAGTTCTGGTCTCCCCCACAAGTGGAAACGTCTTCTCTACGTCGACCCTATCAAACCCCTTTCAGAATTTTAAAGACCTCTATCAGGTCACCCCTCAGCCTTCTCTTTTCTAGAGAATAGAACCCCGGCATGTTCAGTCTATTAATCGACAGGAGACTAATAATCCAGAGAACGTGAGTTAGGATCCCACCATGGGAATCTGAGAATTTGAATTCAGCTTTTAAAAAATCTGGAAATAAAAAGTACGTCAGTAAAAGTGACCATGAAGCTGTCGGATTGTCGTAAAATCCCAACCGGCTCACGAATGACCTTCAGGGGAAGAAACCCGCCGTCCTCCCCCAACCTGGGTGTTGCTGGCAAGGGCACTATAAATGCTGCCCTTGCCAGCAACACCTACATCCCGAGAAAGGATTAAAAACAAACCAAGCAGTCAAACAGCAGGAACTCAGTAAGAGTGCATTTCGTGCTGCTGTCCACAATTCAACCCCGGGCAGTGAGAGCAGAGTGTGTTGTTTATTAACGGGGAGTGAGTGCCATTGACAGTATCGGTCACATCCACTCAGTAAGCAACCATCCAGTGACTGCTCCTGGCTTCCAGACGGTAACTGGTGGGAGGTGCTAAAACGGCGAGGTTACTTGCCACTCGGAGCAGAAATATCACAGGTTCCATTTCTGTCTTTGCTGTTAACTGATCTCAGTCAGGGTGCATCAACACCCTTGGTTTATGAGGGAGAAAACTCCTGGGCCGTGCTGAGTCTCCCAGCCACGTAAAGATGCTCCTCTGTACATGAAAGGATTTGAAACATCATCTTGTTGGTTTCATGGATAAGCCGCAAATAAATGAGGAGGAAAAAAAAAACAGAGACGTCAAGAGGCTCTTCGGTCCATCTAGTTTCCGTTGATTCTAGAAGGTTGCAGGATTTTTAATTAAAAACAACATTGAGGTTGGCATCAAAGCGGAGAATGCCAGCCTCACTGCCCGAGGGCCCTCTGTACTTTCTCAGTAAGAAATCATTCAGCCTTTGATTGTTTCACTCGTACACAGATCAGGGAACTTGGTCCTTGGGTCTGGTGCCTGGTGCCCTGTGTGTGGATGAAAGACCCTCTTATTTACAGTTCGTACTCACAGTCCAAAGTGTTCAGGAAGAGGCGGAATAGAATAAAAGTGCTCAATTAAAATGAACCTTACTCTGGTTAAAACGTTCTTTTCTTCGTAAGAGACCAACTAGAACATTAAATCATCAAACTGAATGAGTTAATTGTTGGGGCAGTGTAGTGGGAGCTTCACTCTGTACCTAACCCGTGCTGTGCCTGACCACAGACTGATTAACAGGATGCCACAGAGGGAGTTTGATCCTGCATCTGACCCATGGTATATTTCCTGGGCTCGATGCTGGGAGTAACCTGCAGGAAATGCAAGAAATAATGAGGTGAGGGGCCCACCACATGGGTAATGTTGGCATGAACCTATGGCCTATCAATCCATGGCATCAACATCTGTGCCACCAAACCAGCTAAATATGTCAACCACTCCTGCAATATGTCAGAGTTGTGCTATATGCACCACTGGCTGGCCTCCCACCTTTCACCCTCTAAGCTTGAGCTCATCTAAAGCTCTGCTGCCTGTATCCTAAGTCACACCAAGTCCCATTCACCCATCACCCCTGTGCTCACCGACCTACATTGGCTCCTGGTCTGGCAACACCTCGATTTTAAAATTTCTTTTCCTTGCTTTTAAATCCCTCCATGGCCTCACCCCTCCCTATCTCTGTAACCTCCTCCAGCCCTACAACCCCCCGAGATCTCTGCGCTCCTCCAATTCTGGCCTCTTGCGCATCCCCGATTTTCTTTGCTCCACCATTGGCGGCCATGCCTTCAGCTGCCTAGGCCCTAAGCTCTGAAATTCCCTCCCTAAACCTCTCCACCTTTAAGACGCTCCTTAAAACCTACCTCTTTGACCAAGCTTTTGGTCACCTGTCCTAATATCTCCTTATGTGGCTTGGAGTCAAATTTTGTTTGATAATCGCTCGTGTGAAGCGCCTTGGGACATTTTCCTATGTCAAAGGCGCTATATAAATGCAAGTTGTTGCTGTTGAGTTGTAAACACTGTCGACATAAAGACAAAAATCAAGAAACAAGGAGAAGTACAAGAGAAGGGGATAGAGTGGCAGGAGAATTAACAACAACCTCAAAACACAGAATACTATGCGATTGAACAATTGGGCGCAGCATTAATAATTTTCCTTTATATTACACCTGTCTTGTAGCAAAAAGCCCAAAGGCACTTTCACACTGGGACCCGTGGACACGAAGCAGGAAGTGGGAGAGAAGACAGCCCAAACGATGTCAGAAGAGGTAAGTCTGAAAGAGACTGAACGTCGGGAGAGAGGTGGGAAGATGAAGAGGTTTAGGGAGAGAATTCCAAGCGATGGAGGAGAGGAGTCACTCAGTAGATGAGAGTTGAAGGTGCAGAGGTGGTGATCTGGGATGTAGGTCTTGAGAATACAGCAAGGGTGGAGCAAGACTTGAAGCCTTGGGCAAGGATTCTGAAGTTTGACACACAAGTCAAACTCTATGACAAAAAATACATTGCAACATGGGAACACAATCCAACTGGAGAAGGTTTCATGGCGTCAAGCTTTGAGGTATTATAAATGAGAACAACCACAGAGATATGTTAAAGACGTCTGGTGCCCACAATCTGCGGTGGTGCTAATACTGAGTACGTTGCATTGGGAACGAATGGCTTTCAGCCATTAGCGCCCGAACCCATTAGTGTCGACTTCTATCAACAGTGCTCGTCACTCACTGCAGCAGATGTTTATTGAATACAGCTGCAGGATACCAAATGTTCAAGAGACATTTCATTTAGACTGTTTGTTAGCCACGAAAATGTACAGAATACTTGTGGCCTCATGGTCTGCTTGCAATCCTGCTTCCAATCTGGGAGACGCTCTTCTTGCACCTTTGGATGGGATGTTAGAAACACTTCATCATCTGATTGGCAATCCACTTATCTCTAACCTTCACTCTCTCTCTCTCTCACTCTTTCACTCTCTCTCCCCCCTCTCTTTTGTTCTCTCCCTCCACGTCTCACTCTCCCCCTCTGCTACTCATTTTCTCCCTCCCCTCTCGCACTCTTTCCCCTCTTTCTCTTTCATTCTCTCCCTCTCTCCCTCCCTCTCCTCTTTCAATCTCTCCCTCCTCTCTCTCTGTCACTCTCCCTTGAGCACAAAATCTAGGCTGACACTCCAGTGCAATACTGAGGGAGTGCTGCACTGTCGGAGGGTAAGTACTGAGGTAGTGCTGCACTGTCGGAGGGGCAGTACTGAGGGAGTGCTGCACAGTCGGAGGGGCAGTACTGAGGGAGTGCCGCACTGTCGGAGGGGCAGTACTGAGGGAGCGCTGCACTGTCAGAAGGGCAGTACTGAGGGAGTGCCGCACTGTCGGAGGGGAAGTACTGAGGGAGTGCTGCACTGTCGGAGGGTAAGTACTGAGGTAGTGCTGCACTGTCGGAGGGGCAGTACTGAGGGAGTGCTGCACAGTCGGAGGGGCAGTACTGAGGGAGTGCCGCACTGTCGGAGGGGCAGTACTGAGGGAACGCCACACTGTCGGAGGGCAGTACTGAGGGAGTGCTGCACTGTCGGAGGGGCAGTACTGAGGGACTACACGGAAGTTGGGTGCAAACCTTATTTACGCAAGTAAGCAGGGTTCACACTGACCTTGGCCGAAGTTCCAGCGACGGAGTGGGAGAGGCCGCGAGGAGATCTCCAGCGAGGGAGGTCTCCCGGTGTCCTGGCCAATGTCCCTCCCTCCACCGAATCCACCAGAAAACGGCAACTGGTCATTGATCTCGCTGCTGTCTATGGGGCTGTACTGGTGCAGGATGGCCTGCTCTGTCTCCCAAATAACTACACTCAATGCACTTCAGAAATAACTCACCATAAGAAGCACTGCAACGGGTACAATCTCAACACAAGGCTTATTTTTTATTGATAAAGAGCTTCCCAGAGCTTCTAGTTGATCAGCTCTATGGACTGGTGAGGCGTTTGCCCTCTGTGTGTTTTTCTAAAGGCTCTGACTCACCTGGGGGTAGGGGTACTGACTCCCCTGGGGGTATCGACTCCCCTGAAGGTGAAGTGAGGTGAGAGGAGGCTCGTGCGGACCATAAACACTAGAATAGACCCATTGGGCTGAATGGCCTGTTTCTGTGCTATAAAATTCTATGTAATCCGATGTAAGTTGTTGTTCTCGCTGTTGTTTTGAGCGTTCCCATCACTGACATGTTACAGGGCAGGCTGGAGTCGATCGTGTGCCTGAGTTCATGTTCCCATTCCTGGTCTGTGCTGATTGTTGTATTCGTCGGGTTTGAGCTAGGCTGAAACAGTTAAAAGTGCTTCAGGCACCAAAACCATTCATTGCTGTAAATAATTAGTAATATTCAGGGAAAGCGAGGACGTCAAGTGATGGGACACGTGCACATGAGATTGACGTCTACCAAAAACAAACACGTATCCCAGTTGGAAGCCCGAGAGACATCGGCCTTGAAAACACCATTATCTGGGGCCCACTGATTGGCCAGTGTTCTGGCTCAGGTCCCTCACGAGTTATTTAAACGGACTCCTGCGCAGGAAGTAGCTGAGAGGAAAATAACAGGGGCCCAGCCAAGGGCAGGGGGAGCGAGAGGGAGCTGCAGCAACAAGAGCAAGAACCTGGCTAAGGCTCTGGGGTTTGATCGAGTGAAGGAGCGGAGATGTGCAAAGGGCTTGCTACGCTGCCGGCCACATGTTTGGAAAGGTAGGGAGCACCTCGCTATGTGGCAGAGGGGTGACTGAGCAGCAGGGATTCCTTTATATTCATTCCAGATGTTCTCCCCTCCTCTCCTGAAGGCGCTTGTTCCCACTGGAGTACCAGTTTGTCCAGTAACTCAAATGGGTGGCCAATCTTCATGCATAATAGGCTAGACAGCATTGCCATGATATTCAACCATGGAAGGCATCACAACTGAGCTTGATCCTGTCTGTCCCTCTCTCTCTCTCTCACTCACACGCACTTTCCACCAACCACAACTTGCATGTACAGCAGAATGTTCAAAGATGGTTTACAATGGGGCAGAGGGTAAGGAACTGACACTGAACAGGACTAGCAATAATGGACTCAGGGGAGGTCAAACAGGTAGGTTTGGAGGAGATTTCTGAAGGTGGAGAGATAGGTAGCGAGGGGGACGGGTTTCTTCTGTTTCTATCTGTCTGTCTCTCTTTCTGTCTCTGTCTGTTCTCTGTCTGCCTGTCTCTCTCTCTGACTTTCTCTCTCCCACTCTATTTCTCACTGAGTCTCTCTCTTTATATCTCTCTCTGTCTTTCTCTCTATCTTTCATTTTCTATCCCTCCCTCTCTTTCTGTGTCTCTCTGCCTTTATCTCTCTCTCTCTGCCTCTTTCTCCCCCTCTGTAGAAAATGTGTAACTTCTAATCTTGTTCTGATAACTTCTAAAATAAAGCAAATTACAATTCAGAAGATCAAAGATTTAACAATTTACAGTTAGAACTGTGCAAAGGGGAAATCTCACCGATGTGTTATTCTGAATCTCTGAAAGATTTATACAATTTAGTTACAGGTCCTTGACTGAGACAGAATTAACGAGCACTAGACACCATCACAAGTAACTTGGGTAAGATTCTTTATGGTAACTGAGCAATAGAGACCTGTGAAGAGCCAGATTGAATCTCTCGTCTGTGATGAATTAACTAATTGTTACAATATAGTGTGAGCATTTCTAGATTTTCCCTTACTCCAGTAAGGGTCCCACCAGAGCACTGAAGAGGGAGCAGAGACTAAGCTGTTGCTTTATATAATGTTTTAAGCTTTAATAAAGTTATTGCTTTCCATTCAAAGAAACCTAAACGAGTTCAAAATAAGAATTTAACTCCGATCTCAGCCAGCATGATGATAAGGGTGATGTGTTTGGCCTCAGTATCCCTAAGCAGGAAAATATCAGGCCAGGGTTCCTGCCCCCGATCAATATCAAATGACACCTTCCACGTATCACACTTGTGTGCATGTCAGGTGAGGACAGGGCCAGTCTCAGGCCCCCCATGGTCGAAGAGCTTGTCAACACTGACGTTGGACGGCTGGCTGACCCTAGAATTGTACCCCAGGCAAGAGTCAGGACCTTCAGACAAGAAGAGAGGAAACACATTCATTTGTGACACATGCTGCCATAGCTAGGAATACAATCAGTGGCATCAAGTGTTTTGTCAGAGCGCAGCACCTGATAACTGATGGGGAGAGAGGGACTTTTATAAACGCAACACTACGAAATCCCAGTGAGATCAAAATATTTTTCCCATAGGAATTCCGATGACTGACTGTTCAGATGGTTTTTGGAGAGTGAGTATTAATCCCTTCCCCTACACGTTGCAAAGAATTAGATAGAATTTACAGCACAAAAACAGGCCATTCGGCCCAACTGGTCTATGCCAGTGTTTATGCTCCACACGAGCCTCCTCCCACCCTACTTCATCTAACCCAATCTGCATATCCCTTTCTCCTTCATGTACTTATTTATCTTCCCCATAAATGTTATTCACCTCAACTACTCCTTGTGGTAGCAAGTTCCACATTCTCACCACTCTCTGGGTAAAGAAGTTTCTCCTGAATTCCTTACTGGATTTACTAGTGACTATCTTATATTTATGACCCCTAGTTTTGGACTCCCCCACATCTTCTCTACATCTGTCCTATCAAACCCCTTCATAAGACCTATTAGGTCTTCTCTTTTCTAGAGAAAAGAGCCCCAGCCTGTTCAATCTTTCCTGATAGTTATAACCTCTCAGTTCTGGTATCATCCTTGTAAATCTTTTTTTCACCTTCTCCAGTGCCTCCATATCCTTTCTATATTATGGAGACCAGAGCTGTTTACAGTGCTCCAAGTGTGGTCTAATCAAGGTTCGATACAAGTACTTATAGATTACTCGGGATCTGCAGTGACAAGGAGGCCGAGTGTTTGCTCTAATCTACACTTGTCCTCTCCAAGTGCTCACTTGAACAGGCTGCTATTAATTTTTTGTGACAAACTGCATCATTGTTTCCCACACTCACCCTCCCACCCTCCTCCCCACCTCCCTCTCCAACCTCCCTCCCCACCCTCCCCCCACAGCTCCCCATATCCCCCATCTCCCGCCCCCACCTCCCACAGCTCCCCATATCCCCCCCCCTCCCGACCCCACCTCCCACAGCTCCCCACGACTGAGACCTTCTACTTCTCACTCACACTAAGCAGCAAGTGTTGAAATAAGTGAAGGGGGTCTGGGATAAGTCACTACCAACAGCACAGAAACAGGCCACTTGACTTCGGCACACCAAATACCACGTGCTCGGTGCCTCCGACATGTGGCCGTGTTTACAGCTGCCGTCAATCATAGAATCATAATGCACAGAAGGAGGCCATTCAGCCCATTATGCCTCTGCCGGCTCTTTGAATGAGCTAACAAATTAGTCCCATTCCCTTGCTCTTTCCCCATAGCCATACAAACTTCTCCTTTTCAAGTATTTCTCAAAACGTCTCAAAATTTTGGACACCTTAGTTAAATCTCCCCTTAACCTTCTCTGCAGTACCCCACCCAACCCCACCCTGGCTGAGATCAACTAACTCCAGATTGATCCAGGTTTAATCTTGATACCTTCCTAGGGAAAGAGTAACGGGTAAAACAAGATCACCCCTATGTGTAGACGGGACAGAAGGAGCTGAACTTGCCTCTCCCTCAGACCAACATTCATTCTCTTAAACTTACAGAGCTAAAGAGGTCCGGACTCGACTGGGGTTTCTGCTGCAGAAATCAGATTCCACGTTATCCACAAACAGGACCGAGAGGAAGACCAGGAGCCGGGGGTGAGTGCAGTAACTGTAGAGCATCAAGTGGGATTGTGTGAATAGAAAACTGTGGGCAATAATGAGTGAAATATAGAGTGTCAGCTGGAGTCATGTCGTACAGTGTACGGTGCAGTGCACTTTCTGTTAGACCGGATAAGACTTGATTGCCCAGGCACAACTGCAATTCCATCAACCACCAGCCAATTGTATCCACACCCCCAGCCAATTGTATCCACATTCCCAACCAATTGTATCCACACCCCCAGCCAATTGTATCCACATCCCCAACCAATTGTATCCACATCCCCAACCAATTGTATCCACATCCCCAACCAATTGTATCCACACCCCCAGCCAATTGTATCCACATCCCCAACCAATTGTATCCACATTCCCAACCAATTGTATCCACACCCCCAGCCAATTGTATCCACATCCCCAACCAATTGTATCCACATTCCCAACCAATTGTATCCACACCCCCAGCCAATTGTATCCACATTCCCAACCAATTGCATCCACATTCCCAACCAATTGTATCCACACCCCCAGCCAATTGTATCCACATCCCCAACCAATTGTATCCACACCCCCAACCAATTGTATCCACACCCCCAACCAATTGTATCCACACCCCCAACCAATTGTATCCACACCCCCAGCCAATTGTATCCACACCCCCAGCCAATTGTATCCACACCCCCAGCCAATTGTATCCACACCCCCAGCCAATTGTATCCACACCCCCAGCCAATTGTATCCACACCCCCAGCCAATTGTATCCACACCCCCAGCCAATTGTATCCACACCCCCAACCAATTGCATCCACATTCCCAACCAATTGTATCCACACCCCCAACCAATTGCATCCACATTCCCAACCAATTGTATCCACACCCCCAGCCAATTGCATCCACATTCCCAACCAATTGTATCCACACCCCCAACCAATTGCATCCACATTCCCAACCAATTGTATCCACACCCCCAGCCAATTGTATCCACACCCCCAACCAATTGTATCCACACCCCCAGCCAATTGTATCCACATTCCCAACCAATTGTATCCACATTCCCAACCAATTGCATCCACACCCCCAGCCAATTGTATCCACATTCCCAACCAATTGTATCCACATTCCCAACCAATTGTATCCACATTCCCAACCAATTGTATCCACATTCCCAACCAATTGCATCCACACCCCCAGCCAATTGTATCCACATCCCCAGCCAATTGTATCCACGTCTCCAACCAATTGTATCCACATTCCCAACCAATTGTATCCACATTCCCAACCAATTGTATCCACACCCCCAGCCAATTGTATCCACGTCTCCAACCAATTGTATCCACGTCTCCAACCAATTGTATCCACATTCCCAACCAATTGTATCCAAATCCCCAACCAATTGTATCCACATTCCCAACCAATTGTATCCACACCCCCAGCCAACTGCAGTATCTATAAGTTTTTGATCACCTGTCCTAATGTCTCCTTTCTTGGCTCGGTGTCAATTTTTGTCTGATAATCGCTCCTGTGAAGCGCCTTGGGATGTTTTACTACATTAAAGGTGCTATATAAATGCAAGTTATTGTGGTTGTTGGGATTTTAGATAAAATAATCTCGGTTCATTTTTGTTCTAGAACCTACTCAGATGAAGTTCTTAAATGGGGAGAATCGCTGGACAAATTGCTGGACCACAAACGTAAGTGCGAAAGGAGGAAAGACTCACATCTATATAGCGCTTGATAACCTCTCTCAGAAACATGCTCACACCCAATGAATTATACTGGAGCGAGGTGACTGTTGTTCTGCAGGGCAGACACCATCAGCCATTTTGCGCACAGCAAGATCCATAACAGCAATGAGGTAAAATGAGCAGTCAGTCTGCTTTTTGATGGCGTTGGTTGAGGAACAGTCTTTGGCTTTAGGATCCTTAACACCCACCTAAATCACTGGAGGATCCCCGACTTCAGCAATGTAGCACTGGAGTGTCAGCCTAGTTTATGTGCTCGAGCCTTGGATTGGGCTTCGGCCTGCTGTCTCTGACTCAGAGGCGAGAGTGTTACCAACTGAGCCAAGCCACCTTCAATATGAAGCACTCAAACTGTATGAACTCTTCACAGGGCAACCAAGTCTGTGTGTGTGGGGATTGTGCTTAATGGGGCGTCTTTCTCCTCAGTGAAAGTTTTCTTTGTTTGCTAACAAGCACGCAACATTTCTCAGCATAGTGAGAGCCTCAGCACGTCACCTGTACACTGTGTCAACATGAAGAAAATGTGCTGAGCTGTTCCAGACCCAAAAAGGGTCATGGTTTACCCTTCTCAACACCTTATATTGTACTGAGCCATACAGAATAGAAGATCCCATGCCTCACCTCTGGTCTGTGCTGTTAGCTGGGCTGGTACAATTAACCTCAGTCCCAGTGGCTAGAGAGTGGAAAACATATATGTGTGCACCTATTTGTGTCAGAGTGGGTGAGTGTGCGAGTAATTGTGTCAGTGTGAGTGTGTGTATTTGTATCAGTGAGTGAGTGTGCATCTAATTTTGTCAATGTGTGCGTATTGTGTTAGAGTGTGTATGTGTGTCAATTTGCTTCAGAGTGTATATGTTGGTGTCTATTTGTGTCAGAGTGTGTATGTGTGTGTTGATTTGTGTCAGTGTGTATGTGTGTGTTGATTTATGTCACTGTATGTGTGTGTTAATTTGTGTCAGTGTGTGTATGTGTGTGTTGATTTGTGTCAGTGTGTGTATGTGTGTGTTGATTTGTGTCAGTGTGTATGTGTGTGTCGATTTGTGTCAGTGTATATGTGTGTGTCGATTTGTGTCAGAGTGTATATGTTTGTCTATTTGTCTCAAAGTGTGTATGTGTGTCGATTTGTATCAGCGTATATGTGTGTCTATTTGTGTCTGTGTGTCTATTCGTGACAGTGTGTGTATGAGTGTGTCGATTTGTGTCAGTACGTGTGTGTCTATTTGTGTCAGTATATGTATGTGTGTCTACTTCTGTCAGTGTGTGTATGTGTGTGTTTATTTCTGTCAGTGCGTGTATGTGTGTGTTTATTTCTGTCAGTGTGTGTATGTGTGTGTCTATTTGTGTCAGAGTGTGTATGTGTGTCGATTTGTGTCAGTGTGAGTGCTCAGAAATATCGACAGACAGCAACAGGGGAGGGGGTTGTAGGCAGGCCGCAGCCCAAGAGTTAACAGGAAGGGGGCAAAGATCACAATCCTAAGGGTGGGCTCGCTACGTGCTTCCAAACACGTCTCTGCTTCAGTTTGTTCAGAGCACTCTCCCCCCCTCTCTGCCCCCGACCTTGAGGCTGTGCAGAAAGTCTGCATGTGGCACTCATTACCAGCCTCTCCCCACATCTTACACCTCACCACAAGTTCTTCAACATGTTTTCTTTCCAACAATCGCTGGGCTATAATACTTTCAACTCCTCCCCACAACCCCCATCCCCCCCCCCCAAAATTCAGGTCTCGCAGGCATGATTTAAAACACTGCCTTCTTGGGTGTCAGCCATGGCTCAGTGGGTAGCCATGGCTGACACCCAAGAAGGCAGTGTTTTAAATCACTCAGAGTCTGTAGGTCCTGGGTTCAAGTCTCACTCCAGAGACTTTGAGCACATAATCCAGGCTGACACTCCAGTGTATACTGAGGGAGTGTTGCACTGTCGGAAGTGCTGTCTTTCTTATGAGATGTTAAACCAAGGCCCCGTCTGCCCTCTCAGGCGGATGTAAAAGATCCCATGGCACTATTTCAAAGAAGAACAGGGGAGGTGTCCTGGGCCAATATTTATCCCTCAACCCTCATCACTAAAACAGATTATCTGGTCATTATCACATTGCTGTTTGTGGGACCTTGCTGCGTGCAAATTGGCTGCTGCGTTTCCTACATTACAACAGTGACTACACTTCAAAAGTACTCCATTGGCTGTAAAGCGTCCTGAGGCCGTGAAAGGTGCTATATAAATGCAAGTCTTTCTTCTCACCAAAAGGACTGATACTGGGCTCCCCCCCACCCCACCCTCAACGCTGTGGTACTGAACCATAGTCACGGTGAAGGCCCATGGTTTGTATTGAGTTAGCTGATCTCAAGGCTCAGAAGGGGAATGGGTTCCCAATCCTGACCACTATTCAGTGACTTCAGCTGGAAAGAGCTTGTGAGTGGACCTCAAAGCAACAGGAGGTCTAGACTCAGCCATGAATGGCCCTGCACTAGAATCGCCCGCCAACGCTCTGGGTCTAGTAATGGAGATTGGGAATGGGGGTGAGATAGGGGAGAGCTGGTGGAGTACCGTGGATCCATACACCAGTCACATTCTGCAATCTCACCTCACCCAGAGACCCTCACCTATGCTTCTGTTACTCCTAGGCTTGGGTTCTCCTCTCCAGCCCCCTGAATCCCGCCCTCTGTACACTCCAAACCATCTAATCTACACCTGTCCACACTGACCAACACTGGCTTCAAGTTGCCCAGCGCCTTGAATTCAACATTAAACATTACAAACCTTTTGATCGCCTTGTCCCCCTTACCATCATCTCTTCCTCCAGCCCTACATCACAGCCAGTAACCATCCCCTAAACTTCTGTGAACCTCCCTCTTACCTTCGCCCCATTGTTGCTGGAGAGCCTTTAGCCATCTTGGGCCTACTTTCCTGAAGGCCCTTCCCCTCACTGTAGGATTGCCAAACCTCCAGGATTGTCCTGGAGTCTCCAGGAATTGAAGATTAATCTCTCGGACACTGCCTCGAGCAAAACACGCAGGAGAAAAATCATCGGGACATTAAAAAAATTGTGGGCTTTTTAAAAAATTTTCTTTCAATGCTTATTAGACATAAAACAAACATTGGAGTTGGGGATAAAATGGGCTGATTGACTGAAGTTGAGAACCATCCAGTCAGGTGACGAAGAGTCTGTTCGCTTCCCAATTGGCCGCAGGAAGGCAGAGGGCCGCGTGGGTGGACATGTTGGGCAACCAATGGTGGAGGCGGGACATTGAGAGACGGAAGGTTGTGTGATGAGACCTCCAGGAACATGTCCAACCAGAGTTGGCGACCCTACCTCACTGCCTCTCTTCCCACCTTCAAAGACTCCCACAAAACCTGTGGCTCTGACCCTAACTCGTGTGTTGCAGCTCTGGAGGGGTGTCTCTCCGCGGCTCGATTACTGGGTTAGGGGGGCCATTGTTGAGTTAGAGGAGAAGGTGGGAGGAGAGTGAAGGGAGCAAAAAAAAAGTAAAGCACAAGGGGGTGTGTACCGTAGCAAGACTGTAAGGAGGGCATGTGCACCATGCCTCATAAATGGACGCGTAGCATGTCTACAGTTCTCGGAATGAAAGGAATTCTTCTCCGAAAAGCAAAGACCAATTCTCTTTTTCCGGTTTCAGGCGGCGTGACTGCGTTCCGCGCGTTCCTGCGCTCCGAGTTCAGTGAGGAGAACATCGACTTCTGGCTCGCCTGCGAGGAGTACAGGAACACGAAGGCCGGCCCCAAGCTCACGCTCAAGGCCCAGAAGATTTACAATGAATTTGTCGCGGTCCAGGCCCCAAAGGAGGCAGGGTTTCCTTTTTTGCTTCGGATTATTCTCCATTTTCTTTTTCTCGCTCGGCCGAGAGTCGAGAGCCTGCGGGTCGGGGGTGGGGTGGCAGGGGGGACAGAGGGAGAGGGCGGGACGGGGGTTTGAGGGGCTGGTCGGGGCCGGGGGGGGGGGGAGGGAGTGGGCGGTGCAGGGGGGGAGGCGGAGGGAGTGGGTGGGGCAAGGGTGTGGGGGTGGGAGGGAGGGGGAGGGAGAGGTGTGGGGGAGGGAACGGGCTGGGGGAGGGTCCGGGGAGACCTGCAGCTCTGCGAGGGGGTCAATACTCGTGGTCAAACCCCTCAATGGCCTCGCCCCTCCCTATCTCTGTAACCTCCTACAACCCTCCGAGATCTCTGCGTTCCTCCAACTCTGGCCTCTTGTCCATTCCCCACTTACTTCCACCATTGGCGACTATGCCATCAGCTGTATGGGCCCTAAGCTCTGGAATTCCCTCCCTAAACCTCTCCACCTCGCTCTCCTCCTTTAAGACGCTCCTTAAAACCTACCTCTTTGACCAAGCTTTTGGTCACCTGTCCTAATATCTCCTTATGTGGCTCGGTGTCAAATTTTGTCTGGTTATGCTCCTGTGAAGCGCCTTGGGTCGTTTTACTGTGTTAGAGGCGCTGTATAAATGCAAGTTGTTGCTGTTGATAGGCGCTGAACACCTGCCAGGGGCTTCCATACAGGGAGCGAGGCATCGGCTGCTCTACCTGTGGGCCTGGTGAGTCCTGACACCTGCCCCAGTTGGTTGAGCAACGATGGGAAGCTCAGAAGCAACTAAAAAGGGGGAAAGAACATTTTTAAAAATTCAAGAATCACCTCAAATTGTTTTATGAAAGAGTAACAGCACATCAAATATAGCACTCGTCGTAATATTGGCCCATAAAGACCTAGAAGTTCCCAGGTTCAGGTCCTGGTTTGTGCCGAGTTCATTGAGCCATAGAATCAAACAACAACAACTTGCATTTATATAGCGCCTTTAACGTAGTGAAACGTCCCAAGGCGCTTCACAGGAGCGTAATCAGAGAAAATTTGACACCGAACCGCATAAGGAGATATTAGGACAGGTGACCAAAAGCTTGGTCAAAGAGGTAGGTTTTAAGGAGCGTCTTAAAGGAGGAGAGGGTGGTAGGGAGGCGGAGAGGTTTGGGGAGAGAATTCCAGGGCGTAGGGCCTAGGCAGCTGAAGGCACGGCCGCCAATGGTGGAGTGATGAAAATCGGGGATGTGCAAGAGGCCAGAATTGGAGGAGTGTAGAGATCTCGGAGGGTTGTAGGGCTGGAGGAGGTTCCAGAGATAGGGAGGGGCGAGACCATGGAGGGATTTGAAAACAAGGATGAGAATTTTAAAATCAAGTTCTTCCCGGACCGGGAGCCATTGTGGGTCAGCGAGCACAGGGGTGATGGGTGAACGGGACTCAAAAAAGTACTTCATGGTTGCGAAGCGCTTTGGGATGTCCTGAGGTCGTGAAAGGCGCTATATAAATGCAAGTCTTTCTTCTCCAATTCCTTTTGAAAATTACTATTGAATCTGCTTCCACCGCCCTTTCAGGCAGTGTGTTACAACTTGCTGCTGATCGCAACTGCTCAGAGATTGGGGAAAACCCAGGCAGAATCCCAGCTCCTCCTCACCAACCCTGCTGGAAAGTGCATTTGTGTGTTCGTCCGATGAGGTCAGGAGTGCTCTCAGCGGTGACGCCCCCCACGGTGAAATAGCCTGCTATTACATAGGCCCTGAAACTCCACGGGAACTCCTTTCTCCCTGTCTCCCGCTGTCGCTTCAGCCGGAGGACGGCGGATATGGCAGGAGTCCGTGAGAAGTCCCCGCACAATCCGAGGGCCTCACTGCCTGCAGAGCTGTACCTCGGCATGGAGTCAACACCTTCAACGGGAGGGGAGTGCAGGGCGAAGGACTGGTGAGCAAAGCACTGATGGTTTCATTTAATTCTTTTCAGGTGAATCTCGACTCCCACAGCAGAGAGAGCGTCCTCCAGAACATGACCAACCCAAGCCTCTCCTGCTTCGATCCGGCCCAAAAAAGGATCTACGGCCTAATGGAGAAAGACTCCTTCCCCCGTTTCCTGAAGTCCCAGTTCTTCCTTGGCTTGTTAAAGCAAACTTAGAGGGAGGAAGGTGCATGTCTGAGGAAAGAAGAGGAGTCACAGCGAGTTCTGGAGACCATCACATAGAGTAATACCGGCCCCCTTTCTGGTTACCTGGGGTCTGGGACTTTTATTCCTTAGGCTGGGACCCTCAACCACAGTCTGAAGAGTCAATGAGCTGACAAGTGAACTCATTTTTATCCAATATTAGTGAGCAGTGAATTATTACAGCAGGCCATGTTCTAGAGATATAGCCCAACAGCAGTCATAGTCTTCAGGGCAGATGGGGAGATAATCTGAGGGAGGGAGAGGAATAGATATTAAAGAAATAGATATTAATTGCCCCACCTACCAGTAGCCATTTCCTTCTTTTCACTTTGGCTGGGCAGGAAAGAAAAGGAGAGGGAGCAGCACCGAATCCCAGCTTCCCACGGCCAGCAAGCTCCGGAATGGGGCCACAGGGGATCGTGAAACAGTTGGGAGCCACACGTGAAAGGCGTCTGGGCTGGGCCCGTCTGGGCTGAGCCGGGCCGGTCTGGGCTGGGTTGGACTGGAATGGACCGGTCTGGGCTGGGCCGGGCCGGTCTGGGCTGAGCTGGGCTGGGCTGGGCCGGTCTGGGCTGAGCCGGTCTGGTCTGGGCTGGGTTGGACTGGAATGGACCGGTCTGGGCCGGGCCGGTCTGGGCTGAGCTGGGCTGGGCCGGGCCGGTCTGGGCTGAGACAGTCTGGTCTGGGCTGGGTTGGACTGGAATGGACCGGTCTGGGCCGGGCCGGTCTGGGCTGAGCTGGGCTGGGCCGGGCCGGTCTGGGCTGAGACGGTCTGGTCTGGGCTGGGTTGGACTGGAATGGACCGGTTTGGGCCGGGCCGGTCTGGGCTGAGCCGGGCTGGGTTGGGCTCAGCTGGGCCGGGCCGGTCTGGGCTGGGTCGGGTTCAGCTGGGCTGGACCAGGGCGAGCCCTCAGACTATATTACGAGTCCTCCTGGGTCACAGCAGGTAGGGAGCCGCTGGTCCAGAATGGCCGCGAGTTAGTTGCGATACTTCAAACTAATCCATCGCGTGAACTTTCAGACATTTTTGAAGTGATAAGACGTTAAATAGATGAAGTATTATGAATGCTCGTGGTACGAGGTGGGTGAAGCTCCATCTTCATGACCAGGCAGCTGGTTCTATTTTAGCCTGTTTTAAATGTGAGGCAGCATCAGGGATATCTGCCCGAAGGGCACTGCATTCAGTTCTGGGCACCACAGCTCTGTAAGGATATACTGGCCTTGGAGGGGGTGCATTGCAGATTTACCAGAATAATACGGGGGCTAAAAGGGTTAAATTATGAGGACAGGGTACATAAACAAGGCTTGTATTCCCTTGAATATAATAGAAGATTAAGGGGTGACCTAATTGAGGTGTTTAAGATGATTAAAGGAGTTGATAGGGTAAATAGAGAGAAACTATTTTCTCTGGTGGGGAGTCCAGAACAAGGGAGCATAACCTTAAAATTAAAGCTCGCCCGTTCAGGGGTGATGTCAGGAAGCACTTCTTCACACAAAGGGGAGTGGAAATCTGGAACTCTCTCCCCCTAAAAAGCTGTTGAGGCTGGGGGTCAATTGAAAATTTCAAAACTGAGATTGATAGATTTTTGTTACTAAGGGTTACGAAACCAAGGCAGGTAGATGGAGTTAAGGTACAGATCGAATTGAATAGCAGAACAGGCTCGAGAGACCGAGCCCTTGAGTTCCTACTCCTATTCCTTATGTTCTTATGATAGAGTATCCTTTCACACAGGGGATCAGTATAGTCGCTATTAACCAGACCCTGTGTCAGCTCCTTAAACCACTTATCACTTCCATTTTGTATTAGAAATTGTACATTGCATTAACGTGCTAAAAAAATTAAAATGTATTTGTCTGTGTTGCCAATGTTTTATGTGCAGTTCGGAGAGGTGTTTGTTTTTTATTCGTTCATGGGATGTGGGCGTCGCTGGCGAGGCCGGCATTTATTGCCCATCCCTAATTGCCCTTGAGAAGGTGATGGTGAGCCGCCTTCTTGAACCGCTGCAGTCCGTGTGGTGAAGGTTCTCCCACAGTGCTGTTAGGAAGGGAGTTCCAGGATTTTGACCCAGCGACGATGAAGGAACGGCGATATATTTCCAAGTTGGGATGGTGTGTGACTTGGAGGGGAACATGCAGGTGGTGTTGTTCCCATGTGCCTGCTGCTCTTGTCCCTCTAGGTGGCAGAGGTCGCGGGTTTGGGAGGTGCTGTCGAAGAAGCCTTGGCGAGTTGCTGCAGTGCATCCTGTGGATGGTACACACTGCAGCCACTGTGCGCCGGTGGTGAAGGGAGTGAATGTTTAGGGTGGTGGATGGGGTGCCAATCAAGCTGGCTGCTTTATCTTGGATGGTGTCGAGCTTCTTGAGTGTTGTTGGAGCTGCCCTCATCCAGGCAAGTGGAGAGTATTCCATCACACTCCTGACTTGTGCCTTGTAGATGGTGGAAAGGCTTTGGGGAGTCAGGAGGTGAGTCACTCGCCGCAGAATACCCAGCCTCTGACCTGCTCTCGTAGCCACAGTATTTATATGGCTGGTCCAGTTAAGTTTCTGGTCAATGGTGACCCCCAGGATGTTGATGGTGAGGGATTCGGCGATGGTAATGCCGTTGAATGTCAAGGGGAGGTGGTTAGACTCTCTCTTGTTGGAGATGGTCATTGCCTGGCACTTATCTGGCGCAAATGTTACTTGTTTAATGAAGATTAACGATACGTTTTTAATTTTTTACGTTCCCCCCCCCTCCCAATGTCCTTTCCTGAAAGACACTGCCCCCTGCTGGGGGCCACTTCCCCCAGCCCTCCCACACCCCGCCCAATCCCCATTCTTCATGTGTGACCAGCAGTGCTCATTCAATCAGGGAGCATCCTGACCTGGTTACCACCCGTCATCCCACCCGTCATCCAGGCTCTTTCCCACTGTCCTCGCTGGGTGGAGACAATGGGGAGCCGGGGTCTCTCTGGCTGCTCTTCCTCTCTCTCTCACCCCGGGGGCCAATTATTGGATTATCTGTTTTAATCTTGGGGACAGAATGCAGTAGCTGCCCTATTAGTGCCCAGCACCATGTCCCGGCTTCCACAAGGTGTGATGCTCCTGTCAGGTTCATGCAAGGGGTGGTAGGATGGAGGCAGGTTGATCATAATATAGGAATTGCTAGACGAGAAAAGACAAAGATCCATCTAGTTTGTCTTCTACCATCCTGGTAGTTGCATGATACAATGATAATGGAGTTGTTGATTAATCATAGCAATCAATCTCCATCAATTAGTCTACGTAGGTCCAAAGTCACCTGTTCCTCCCAAGCATGCTACACTTACCACATGTCATGTCTCAAATTACTCATATACTGTACCCCAAAATCACCTTGGATGATCTAAGCTGCGGCAGGATTGGGGGGGGGGGGAAACGGTTTAAAGGAGGAACTTCTTTACCCAGAAAGTGGTGAGAACGTGGAACTTGCTACCCTTGGAATAGTTGAGGCGAATATTATAGATGCATTTAAGGAGAAGCTAGATAAGTCCATGAGGGAAAAAGGAATAGAAGGATATCGTGGACGCTGTTCGCAGCAAATTACCTAGCTTTCAAGAGAACAGCGTCCACGACGCCACACAACCCTGCCACGGTAACCTCTGCAAGACATGCCAGATCATCGACACAGATACCACCATCACACGAGAGGACACCACCCACCAGGTGCATGGTTCATACTCCTGTGACTCGGCCAACGTTGTCTACCTCATACGTTGCAGGAAAGGATGCCCCAGAGCATGGTACATTGGCGAGACCATGCAGACGCTGCGACAACGGATGAACGGACACCGCGCAACAATCGCCAAACAGGAGGGTTCCCTCCCAGTCGGGGAACACTTCAGCAGTCATGGACATTCATCCACCGACCTTCGGGTAAGCGTACTCCAAGGCGGCCTTCGAGACACACGACAACGCAAAATCGTCGAGCAGAAATTGATAGCCAAGTCCCGCACCCATGAGGACGGCCTCAACCGGGATCTTGGGTTCATGTCACGCTACACGTTACCCCACCAGCGAACAAATGTTATCTGTTTTTAATATAATGGGTCATTTGCTGGCTCTCTCTGCCTTCCGGATGTTTCTGCCTCTCTCTGTTTTTTTTCTCTGTTTTTTTTCCCTGTTTGTTTTTTTGTTGAATGTGTATTCGGGGGTTCTGCAGGTGACACCTCTCTGTCTGAACACGGTGATTGCCTTGGCAACGGGCAGTTGCAGGGGCAGTCTGTAAACACCATGTATTGTTCTATATGTATAAATGCGTAGGCTTCAAGGAGCTCCTGAAACATTTACCTGAGGAAGGAGGAAGTCTCCGAAAGCTTGTGAATTTAAAATAAAATTGCTGGACTATAACTTGGTGTTGTAAAATTGTTTACAATTGTCAACCCCAGTCCATCACCGGCATCTCCACATCATGACTACCATAGAAAATGTTACACATGGACCAGGACATTGGTGAGAATCTGTCGAACAGGAGTGACACACTGCAACTCAGGTTGTAGATCAGGCACGAACATATTTTCAGCTGAAGGATAGTCCCAGGGTTATGATTGGTGTCTGACACCTCAAATTTGCCACCTACAGCACTAGGAAGAGCGGAGATGTACACACTAGTGAACAGACACAGGTACGTGCACAGTACGGGCTGATGCACAGTGCAACAGGAAAAGTGGCTAATCAGCACCACCAAAGGGGCTTTAGTGGCACTGCAGCTTTGTGTACCATAGGTTTCCAATTCAGTCAAAATACGCCGGCCTAGAAGTTATAGTTGGGCGATATAAACCAACCAACAGGTAATGCGTTGGTGTGACATTCCTTTGGTTGCTATTTTAACTGAGGGATTGACCCAGGTTGATTCATTCCTCCCTTCTTCACGGGATGAGAAACTGAATGATCAGATCCATCACACAACCAAATAATGGAACTAGCTTTCCTACCAAAAAGGCAAAGGTCTCTGACACAACGAAAAACACCCAAAGGCACCTCCGCAAACGCCAAAAATGGACGCGGAGCGTAGGTGAGGCAGTAGGGAGAGGTGACCAAAAAAGTACGGTCAAATAAGGAGATTCTGAAATGTTGAAAGTTGGGAGAGAGGAATTGAGGTGATGGGATTTAGGGAGAACAGTAGGGCTGAGATAGCTGGATGGTTTGTCACTGATAGCGGAGCAGAGCGAGGGGGGCGATGCACATGAGGCTAGATTTAGAGTGCTGAAGGGCTCAGAACAGGGCATAATGATAGAGGAGGTCACCCAGGTAGATTGGGGCAAGAGTGTGCAGGGAATTCTGTTCACCCATCACCCTTCTGCTTGCTGACCTACATTGACTCCCAGTCCGGCAATGCCTCGATTTTAAAATTCTTGTCATGTTCAAATCCCTCCATGGCCTCACCCCTCCCTATCTCTGTAACCTCCTCCAGCCCACAACCCTCCGAGATCTCTGCGTTCCTCCAATTCTGGCCTCCTTTGCATCCTTCACTTGCTTTACCCCACCATTGGCGGTTGTGCCTTCAGCCAGCTGGGCCTTAAGCTCTGGAGTTCACTCCCCCAAAACCTCTCCGCCTCTCTTCTTTTAAGACGCTCCTTAAAACCTACCTCTTTGATCAAGCTTTTGGTCACCTGTCCTAATGTCTCCTTCTTTGGCTCAGTGACAGTTCTTGTCCGATTACGTTCCTGTGAAGCGCCTTGGGACGTTTTACTACATTAAAAGCGCTATATAAATGCAAGTTGTTGTTGTTGCATGCTACCATTTTACCTAACTTCTATAAATATCACAAAGCAATGTGCAATGTAGAAACAATAACCCGATTTATTGATCGCCCAGAATACACTATCTGTGAGTGCCTTCAGCTGATAGGAAGCTCCATTCTGGGCACAAGAAAAAGTATCTGTATATGCTCTAGTCACAACAACCCATAATCCACCTTTTGGATGAGGCATTAAACCGAGGCCCCGTCTGCCCACTCAGGTGGATGTAAAAGATCCCATGGCACTATTTCGAAGAAGAGTAGGGGAGTTTATCCCTTCAATATTTATCCCTCAACCGACATCACTGAAAACAGATCATCTGGTCATTATCACATTGCTGTTTGTGGGAGCTTGCTGTGCGCAAATTGGCTGCCCCATTTCTCTACATTACAACAGTGACGACACTTCAAAAGTCTCAAAGCATTGGCTGTAAAGCGCTTTGGGACGTCCTGAAGTTGTGAAAAGCACTATAGAAATGCAAGCTCTTTCTTTCTTTGGGAGGAACGGGGGATGCATGCATGGCCGTAATGCAAAGGCACTAAGATGCCGGCATGGACCAGTTGGGCCAAATGGCCTGTTTCTGCGCAGTGGTTTTGATGTAATGTAACGTAACTGCAGCAAATTGGAGGCCTGCGACTGTTGTAAATTGGAATGTCGTTTAACCAAACCAATAGCTGAGATTAGATTGTAAACTGTGATAGGCAGAAAGTGTGTTTTCTTTTAAAAGTTTCTTGTTCCTTAGGTTAAAATGCGAATTCTTCCAACATGAGTTAACTCTGGGATACTTCAATGGAAAGTGTGTGTGCTAGGATTAACGAATTAGCAGCATGCTGTAAACCTAGACATTTGACCACTGGGAGATGTGAAGTCTTGTTTTCCAGGGAATGAATGACACGGCATAGGATTACATAGAATTTACAGCAGAGAAACAGACCATTCAGCCCAACTGGTCTATGCTGGTGTTTATGCTGCACATAAGCCTTCTCTTACCCTACTTCATCTAACCCTATCAGCACATTCTTCTATTCTTTTCTCCCTCATGTACTTATCTAGCTTCTCCTTAAATGCATCTATGCTATTGGCCTCAACTACTCCTTTTGGTAGTGAGTTCCACAATCTAACCACTCTTTGGGTAAAGAGGTTTCTCCTATATTGACAGTGTGACTTTCACCTTTCTCCCACATGTCCGAGTCTAGGAAAGATAAACAAACAAAAACCCATTGGTCTTGTCTGCGTAAAATAGTTTAAACTCCAGGTTCATGCCAGTCCCTTGTTGTTTTAACAGTCGTTGTCTTTTCCGCAATAAATCTTTCAGATTTCCAATCACCGAAACATGTATAAAGGCATCATAATCAATATAGAAATCACTGACATAAAGCTCTAGAGAATATCAACTCATTAAAAGTTCTAAAAGACATAACTTTTAACGAGTCAATATTCACTGGGCCTAACTGGTTTCGATTGCTAGAGTCTTGTCCAGCCTGGTATATTCCTTTGCAATGTAAGCCTTCTTTCATCAGGTTTATCCTATCTAGCACTCCTGGGCTTAGTGTTAGCACTCTGGCCTCTGAGTCAGAAGGTCATAAGTTCAAGCCCCACTCCAGAGTAGTTGAGTACATAATCCAGGCTGACACTTTAGTACTGAGGGAGTGGCTGTGCTGTCTTGCAGATGAGACGTTAAATTGAGGCCCTATCTGCCCTCTCAGGTGGATGTAAAAGATCCCATGGCACTATTTTTGAAGAAGAGTAGGGGATGTGTCCTGGTCAACACTTTCCCCTCAACTATCAGATTATTTATCTCATTGCTGTTTATATGTATAAATTGTGTTTCATGTTTGAGTGTGTAATTTGGAGATGTTCCCATAACAGTGCTAATTGGCAATAGGTTTGAGGCGAACAGCTCCCACCAGAGCACTGAAGAGAGAGCTCAGTTAGCAGAGTGGTTTGGAAGCGGGTGAGGGGAGAAGGAGGAGGGGTTTCCTCTGGCCAATAATAGTCATTCCCATCCCACTTTTCAAAGCCACACAAAAAAAAATCTCATTTACTCTTAAGTATTACACATTACAACTATCACAGTATTAACAGTGTCAGTGTACAAAAAGCTTTATTTTAAGATACAATTTGATTATATCAATTTTAATTAACCCTTAAACAGTGCAGCAATTTTCAAGAATGCCTTCCTTTACAAACAAACATAGTTTTACTATAATATTGACAGATTATTGACAGATGCTTATACGTAAATCATGAAAATACATATTTACATATTTGGTGTTTAAACAAATACAGCAAGGCAAAGTCTGTGATCAAAACCTACACTGCCGTCCATGATGGGTCAATTTGTAAAGGGAGGTTGCAGCTGAATAGAAGACCCCCAGTTTGGCTCCCATCTGTGCTGAGTTAGCCAATCGCAGTCAGGTGGCAGTAAGAATGCTAAAATTAGCCTCAGTATCCCTGTTCCAGTTTGAACAAAATGAGCAGGGTTCTCACTCCTGATCACTGTGACTCCTGTGTGTGTGCATGAGCGTATGTGTCTGGTGTGTGTGTGTGTGTGTGTGTGTGTGGTGTATGTGTATGTATGTGTCTGGAGGTATGTCTGGTGTGTATGTATGTGTCTGGTGTATGTATGTGCATGTGTGTATGTATATGTGCATGTGGGTGTGTACGTATGTGTGTATCATGTGTGTGTAAGCTTGGCTGGTGGTGAGAAGGGCCCTTCCCGTCAGATCCTTCATGTACTCCCGGACTCTCAGCGCCACCATGCGCTGTCCCAGAGGAGGCTGCGGTGGAGACGAGACCGTCACCCATCTCCTTCTGGAATGTGCCTTTGCAAAGAAGATCTGGAGAGAGATGCAGTGGTATCTGTCCAGGTTCATCCCGAGTAGTTCCGTAACACAGGATTCTGTGCTCTATGGGCTGTTCCCGGGGACGCACACCGAGACGGACATCAGCTGCTGCTGGAAGACCATCAACTCGGTGAAAGACGCCCTTTGGTCTGCCCGAAACTTGCTGGTCTTCCAGCGCAAGGAGCTGTCCTCGACCGAGTGTTGCAGACTGGCACATTCCAAGGTCCAGGACTATGTGCTGAGGGACGCACTGAGGATGGGTGCGGCCGCCGCAAAGGCTCTGTG
This sequence comes from Heptranchias perlo, assembly GCF_035084215.1. NCBI lineage: Eukaryota > Metazoa > Chordata > Chondrichthyes > Hexanchiformes > Hexanchidae > Heptranchias > Heptranchias perlo. The sequence goes on from NC_090361.1 coordinate 10,847,428, forward strand.
GGGAAAGGCAACCGTTTAGAGCCTTCCCGCCATTGTATACCGAGGGGCTGCAATCAGGGAAAAACCCCCTCGGGCAGAATGTAAAATTTTAATTGATGTAATGTAACTGTAATGAATCTGTAATGAACCTGTAAAGAATCTGTAACGTACCTGTTATCAAAAATGTGTATTGAGTGTATTGCAATGAGGCACCCTCGAGTGTCTTGAACTGTAATTATGTCCAATGTGTTCATTGAACTGTACTTGATGTAACCTGCAAATTGTATAATCTGTATTGTGTACGTTTGGAATGTGATATGACAACTGTATTGTATGAACTGCTGCAAATTTTATGAATAAAGTATATTTTTTGGAAAAAAAAATCATGTGTGTGTATGTATGCGTATGTAAATGTGTGTACATTTGTGTGAGTATGTGTGCGTATGTATATGTGTACGTGTATGTATGAGTGTGTGTATGTATGTATGTATATGTGTGTGTACATATGTGTGAGTGTGTGTATGTATGTGTGTGTACATGTGTTGTGTTAGGACAAGGTAGGGTTCAGCTTTGATGCCCTCCACTGACAGCTAACACTTATTGTCTGGGCTCACAAGGAGCGCGTGGATGTATCCCAGCGAGGAGCCACTGTCTTCGGGAGACCAGGAGGGGAGAAAATTGGTGCAAAGAAGTCTACAGTATTGTAAATTCATCAAAAGTGAATAGAAGGGATGGCTGCGAGGAGGCCCTGCCATTTGGCCAATTCGGACTCAAGCTTTTCAGGACTAACCAGCTCAGCAAGTAATACAACGGGGCCTCAGCACAGCGAGCTGTGTTACAAAATGGTAGGACATGGGTCCCTCCCCCCACGCCCCCGCCATTCTCCAATTGCTCAGTTCCTGATCTTAGCCTTGACCTGGTGAAGGGACCTCCCCTTTAAGGAGGGGAGAAGAAAGGAAGGCATTGGTGGTGGTCCCAGAGTAAATCTCATGCACATCTCCCCGCACATGCTTCTCCCCCTATTTCCCGGTTCCCTCCATACCTGGCACGTACCGAGGCTGGTGTGGAACTGAACCACGCCGACCAACCAGGTTCTAGGTTCAGGCCCCAGTCTGTGCTGCGTTAGCTGCTCACAGCCTGGATAGCAGTAGGGGCACTACAATGGGCCTCATGGCCCCTAGCTGGGGAGGGGAGCCAGCATCCCCGCTCCTGATCACTATCCAGGGATCCCTGATGGAAAGTGTGCAAAAAATGGACGTCAGATGAGACCTTAATTGTGATGGCCCCCACAGTCAACTATCTCACAAACACCAACATGAGCAAAATAATGGAAGATAGCCAGGCAAAACTTTAAAAATTAGCAAAACAAAAATCTATTAGTATATTTATATCACACACACTCACTCACTCCCTCACTTATACACACGCACACACACACACACACACACACACACACTCACACAAACACACACACTCACTCATACACACACACATTCATTCACTCACTCACACACACACAAACACACATACACTCATTCATACACACTCATTCACTCACACATAAAGACAAACACACACAAATCAATGAGACAAATGGTGTCATCGAGTCTTGAACTCTCCAGCTGGAGATGAATTGTTAACGTGCTTTAGCCCAGACAAAAAAATAAGAAGATTGTTTATTAATTGTCCCTTTCTAATTCTAAGAAAACCAATACAGTCCTGAAATTCCTCGTGTCGCGATCCCATCAGTTATGCCAGGTCAGAGGGTGCCCTCCAGAGTCCGCAGGGTCAGCAGGAGGGCATCTCAGTAGTATGGGTCGATGGGCATAAGCACCACTTTGGGCGCATCACCAGTGCCCGCCTGCCCATCCATGCCTGTTGGAAACTCTGGCACCCACTTGGCCCTGGAGGGACCCCAGTACCCCGCCGTTGTTCCTAACTGCCTCCTGAGAAAGGGGGCTGATCTGCATTAATATTTAAAACTTCAGGGGTCCAGGCCACCAGCGGGGCCTAAGAACGCCACTGCTACACTGGGACCCCGACCAGGTCTAGGAGCAGGAAATCCGGGCTTAGGGAATCCCCTAAAGTGCACCAAAGTAGGAGAATTAAATCTCTGCCATACTGCTGAGGAGAGGAGCCAAGCCAAACAAATCAAGGGAAGAATTGAGTCGGGGAGGGTTAGTCAAATTCAGACTTAGGGAAATTCTCCTCCCCACCAACCCCCGCCCCGGCTCCACCCCTTTGGCCCTCAGGGTAAGAAACATGTAGAACCGATGGAGCCCCAGCACAACTGGCTCACCGCCGTTTTCCTGCGGGGTTCTGCTGGTCTCCAGCTGGGGTTAAGGCAGCAGATCGGCGGAATTTTGGCCCCAGCTCGACAGGATGTGATGGGATTTTGCCAGTCCTCTCTCTCTCTCTCTTTCCATCTTGGGTTCAATCCAGCCCCACCTAATGGGACAGAAAACCCTCCTCCCACTGCCAGCTCTGAGGGGTCGTGCATGAATCCAGTCCCTACTGAGAGGGGCCCACAGCCCAAACCTGCCCCTAATTTGGATCTGGATTGGCACAAACTGGGAAACGCACTGAGAGAAGCCACAATAAAGGCTGCCACGGAAGATTGAATGTCAAAGTTGTGCAGCTGTGGGAGTTATTGGGGCAGAATGGAGGGAGCTTTACTCTGCGTGTAAGCGGACGAAACTTGAGCTGGGAGTGCTCCTACTGACACTGGGTGCAATAAGTCAAAGTATTTAATTCCCCAGCACTGACACCCCTCAAAACTTCACCAACAGAAGGTGGAGAACCTTGATCTCATTGAGCAGAGGTCCCAGGTTCTCCTCCATCTTCATGTGTCCTGCCAATAGACACATCCTGAGGTCAATTAGAGGCACGGGAATTTGCATTAAACTGTGAGTGGCATCTGGAGTCTGGTGAACAGGCAGTGCATCCGGAGGTAAAGTGTTTTATAATACTAGAGATACAATATTATTGCATATCAATTGTCTTTCTGTGTAATATCTCTCACCTCGAGAGCACTGATCTGAATGTTTGAGGAGTTGGTGATTGAACTCTTCTGTGCCTTGGTAAACCATTTCCGACATTCATCCTTCACCTTAAAGGAAAATGAGTATAATTCAGACAATCGCTGTGTTCAAAACAACGTTTCAAATGCTGGAGGTGTGGTGCTGCAGAGTAAAGTAAGAACTTGCCTTTATATAGCGCCTTCTGTAATGGAAACTCTACAGTTTCACACACGTGGAAGCAGCACCTCAAGGCGTTTACTGCTCTTATGGGTCAGTCATGGCGCCATTACCTCCCATTAGTGCAGTGCACTAAAATAATGCTAGGGTTGGGAGTAGCATCACCTCAATCCCAAGAGGCTCTTATGGGCATTCAGCAACCAGACACCTCACGTACCTCTAGGCAAAGCACTAGATTGTATAGAAGAGGGTCTCTGTCATGGCCCCACTCGCAAACCTTAGCTTCCTGGGCCACTGACAAATGATGGAATGTGCATCTCTACCTGTACAACAACAACTTGCATTTACACAGCACCTTTAACAGGGTGAAAACATTCCCAAGGCTCAACACTCAGCATCAATACTCAACACCAACAACAGCCAATCTCCGGAAGCCATCCTACAACTCATCCGCTTCATCCTGGATCACAATGTCTTCACCTTCGATAACCAGTTCTTTACCCAAACACACGGAACAGCCATGGGGACCAAATTCGCACCCCAATACGCCAACATTTTCATGCACAAGTTCGAGCAGGACTTCTTCACTGCACAGGACCTCCAACCAACACTATACACCAGATACATCGACGACATTTTCTTTCTATGGACCCACGGCAAGGAATCACTAAAGAGACTACACGATAACATCAACAAGTTCCATCCCACCATCAAGCTCACCATGGACTACTCCTCAGAATCAGTTTCTTTCTTGGACACACGAATCTCCATCAAAGACGGGCACCTCAGCACCTCACTCTACCGCAAGCCCACGGACAACCTCACGATGCTCCACTTTTCCAGCTTCCACCCTAACCACGTCAAAGAGGCCATCCCCTATGGACAGGCCCTGCGAATACACAGGGTCTGCTCAGACGAGGAGGAACGCGATGGACACCTACAGACGCTGAAAGACGCCCTAGTAAGAACGGGATATGACGCTCGACTCATCGATCGACAGTTCCGACGGGCCACAGCAAAAAATCGCATAGACCTCCTCAGGAGACTAACACGGGACGCAACCAACAGAGTACCCTTTGTCGTCCAGTACTTCCCCGGAGCGGAGAAACTACGCCATGTTCTCCGCAGCCTTCAACATGTCATCAATGAGGACAAACACCTCGCTATGGCCATCCCCACACCTCCACTACTCGCCTTTAAACAGCCACCCAACCTCAAACAGACCATCGTTCGCAGCAAATTACCTAGCTTTCAAGAGAACAGCGTCCACGACGCCACACAACCCTGCCACGGTAACCTCTGCAAGACATGCCAGATCATCGACACAGATACCACCATCACACGAGAGGACACCACCCACCAGGTGCATGGTTCATACTCCTGTGACTCGGCCAACGTTGTCTACCTCATACGTTGCAGGAAAGGATGCCCCAGAGCATGGTACATTGGCGAGACCATGCAGACGCTGCGACAACGGATGAACGGACACCGCGCAACAATCGCCAAACAGGAGGGTTCCCTCCCAGTCGGGGAACACTTCAGCAGTCATGGACATTCATCCACCGACCTTCGGGTAAGCGTTCTCCAAGGCGGCCTTCGAGACACACGACAACGCAAAATCGTCGAGCAGAAATTGATAGCCAAGTTCCGCACCCATGAGGACGGCCTCAACCGGGATCTTGGGTTCATGTCACGCTACACGTTACCCCACCAGCGAACAAATGTTATCTGTTTTTAATATAATGGGTCATTTGCTGGCTCTCTCTGCCTTCCAGATGTTTCTGCCTCTCTCTGTTTCTTTTCTCTGTTTTTTTTCCCTGTTTGTTTTTTTGTTGAATGTGTATTCGGGGGTTCTGCAGGTGACACCTCTCTGTCTGAACACGGTGATTGCCTTGGCAACGGGCAGTTGCAGGGGCAGTCTGTAAACACCATGTATTGTTCTATATGTATAAATGCGTAGGCTTCAAGGAGCTCCTGAAACATTTACCTGAGGAAGGAGGAAGTCTCCGAAAGCTTGTGAATTTAAAATAAAATTGCTGGACCATAACTTGGTGTTGTAAAATTGTTTACAATGAACAGTTTTGACAGAGTAAATAAGGAGAAACTGTTTCCAATGGCACAAGGGTCGGTAACCAGAGGACACAGATTTAAGGTGATCGGCGAAAGAGCCAGAGGCAACATGAGGAAACATTTTTTTACGCAGCCTGGAATGATCTGGAATGCGCTGCCTGAAAGGGTGGTGGAAGCAGATTCAATAGTAACTTTCAAACGGGAATTAGATAAATACCTGAATGGAAAATATTTACAGTGATATGGGGAAAGAGATGGGGAGTGGGTCTAATTGGATAGTTCTACCAAAGAGCCGGCACAGGCACGATGGGCCGAATGACCTCCTCCTGTGTTGTACCTACTATGATACTATGATACTATGAGTTGAGGTACAGATCAGCCATGATCTAATTGAATGGCGGAACAGGCTCAAGGGGCTGAATGGCCTCCTGCTATTCCTATGTCCCTATAATAAAAGGAGATATGAGCAGGATTAGCATTGTGTACAAATATACATTAATAATTTGCGTCCTGTGTGAATTTAAAACTTACGCAAGGTAGGGTTAACATGGCGGCCCATCTCCGGTTTGTCTAACTTTTGGGAGATGCCCTCTATCCTTGACCAGGCTTCTTAATGTGTTAAGTAAGCCAGGAAGGCATGGTTTAGGAGATGAGAACAACACGTTTCTGTGGATCATGCATCCTGGAAGTGTATCTACAATAGGAAACGTTCAGCCATTGACTCCAGTAACATCAAAGGCAAATGAGAGACTTGAGCCTCTGGCATATGGGACCCAGGGGATTGCAACATGAGACAGCAGGGAAATCAAGAATGGCCCGGTTTCCTTGCAGTGAGAATACTGAAAGAGGGAACAGCTCATTAAAAGATACCCTAAATGATCTGGTGCCAGATGTCTATTTTGTCGCGAAGCCAATCTCTGGCCCACGCTCACCGCGATTGGTAAATTTAGCCTTTGATGCTTTACAAATGTATCAGAAGTTGGAAAAGCTCATGTGTTCTCTACCTGTCGTGAAGCTGGCCTTACCTGGCGATTGAAAACACAATAAACAATGAAAATAAACAGGCCCTGGAGAGTGTTGATGACAGTGAATATGTAGGAGAAAAACATGGTGCTCCCACTGACGTTAAATATCCCAAAGGTCCAAGTGAATCCCAGAACAAACATCTGTGCAGCTGCCTTAAGTGTCAAGGTTCTGTCCAAAAGAAGAAAAAAGCATTTATGTTAGTGTACCCCATGGTAATAAAAAAAACTTGCACCTTTCACAACCTCAGGATGTCCCAAAGCGCTTTACAGCCAATCAAGTACTTTTGAAGTGTAGTCACTGTTGTAATGTAGGAAATGCAGCAGCCACAGCAAGATCCCACAAACAGCAAAGTGATAATGACCAGATCATCTGTTTTAGTGGTGTTGGTTGAGGGATAAACATTGGCCGGGATACCGAGGAGAATTCCCCTGCTCTTCTTCAAAGTAGTGCCATGGGATGTTTTACGACCACTTGAGAGGGCATACAGGGCCTCGGTTTAACGTCTCATCCGAAAGACGGCACCTCCGGCAGAGCAGCACTTCCTCAGTACTGTGCTCAAATGTCAGCCTAGATAATGTTCTCAAGCGCCTGGAGTGAGTCTTGAACCCACAACCTTCTGACTGAGAGTCTGACTGCAGTTGTGCATCATTCAGCCATCAACGTGAACGTGCAATCGAACCTCACCAAGCACTCTAGGGGAAGCCGCTGCTTCTGGACTAAAAATGAACAGCGCTGTGATTTGAAAGTACCTGGTGTCTTTGATCTTCGACACGTCCGAGTTGTGTGCAGAGAAGTGTTGCCTCAGTAAGCAGAGTGTCCAGACAAACAGCACCATGTTCACCTGGAGAAGGAGCGGAAACAAAGAGCTCGACTGAACGAAGGCAGACAGACACCTTCTAAACTAACGGCACGCAGCACACTTAATTCTCGTTGTCTCACACTCTCGTTGTTTATCTTCCATTCTTTCTGTCTCCTTCTCTCTCTGTATTCCTCTCGCACTTTCTCTTCTCTGTTCTATAGCTTTGTCCACAACTCTTTTTCGCTCTCTTCCTTTGCTTAACATTCTTCTCATCTCTCTTTCTTCCCCATCTCTCCTTCTTCCCCACCTCTCTTTCTTTCCCCTGTAAGTCTCTCACTCTCTCTCTGTATGCCTCTCACACACTTTGGGCCTGAAAATCCACGGTCCTTCCGGTGCACTCTCACCGTAACTTCGGAAGATCTGGATTTTCCGCCGGGATCCAGATATTCAGGCTCCCGGCCTAGTGTTGAAGTATCGGCGGTGGCCTGGTGGGAGTAGAGGCTCTGCCTGCCCCAAATATGGCTATCGATGGAGGAGGGGGCTGGGGCTGGGGGCAGGAACTGCCTACATCAGGAGGTCCTGTGACCTCAGCCCTCAAAGAGACCTGGTGTAGGATAGATGCAGGTGTGCCTGGTGAAACCCAAGTGAAGGGGATCCGATGTAGGTTGAAACCATGCAAACTAGCCAACCCAAGTGGGGGCCTAGGCTGGGATTGGGGTCATCTTATCTGTGTAAAGGTGCTCATAGCATCTAAGCAGTGCTAGCCTCCAGAAGGGTCTGCTCAGGGACTGCATTATCAGGTCCATAGAATTCTGTTGCTAACCCACCCACAGATTGGAGATGGGATACAGATTTAACATGATAACACTGACAAAAGAGAAAGGCAGCACATAAACCGACAATTCGCAGCATTAACTTGTAGCAACTTAATTATAACAACTGTCAATCCCCCTTTAAGAAAAGGACTCAATATGGCTGAATGGGCCTACCAGTCAGTGCCCGTTTTACCTGGGTGCTGAGTGACTGGAGTGCTGTTCAGGATACATTGAGGGGCTTCATTTCCATACTTTGTGGGGTCTTAATGCACCAAGCACAAGCCAGTTGCTCTGGCCCTGAGGTGAAAGCCAGTTTCTCAGGCCCTCAGGTTAAAACCAGTTTCTCAGGCACTCAGGTGAAAGCCAGTTTCTCAGGCCCTCAGGTTAAAGCCATTTTCTCAGGCCCTCAGGTTAAAGGCAGTTTCTCAGGCCCTGAGCTTAAAGGCAATTTCTCAGGCCCTGAGCTTAAAGGCAGTTTCTCAGGCCCTCAGGTTAAAACCAGTTTCTCAGGCACTCAGGTGAAAGCCAGTTTCTCAGGCCCTCAGGTTAAAGCCATTTTCTCAGGCCCTCAGGTTAAAGTCAGTTTCTCAGGCCCTGAGCTTAAAGCCAGTTTCTCAGGCACTCAGGTTAAAGGCAGTTTCTCAGGCCCTCAGGTTAAAGCCAGTTTCTCAGGCCCTGAGCTTAAAGGCAGTTTCTCAGGCCCCGAGCTTAAAGCCAGTTGCTCAGGTGTAAGATGGCACAGGATGCAAAAGAGGCGCCCAGCACACCTGAGGGCCGAGTGCCCGTCGGCCGATTGGCCTTTTCCCTTTGCACGAAGGCTGTGCTACTTCAAACAGTTATCCGGTAAATTTTACCAGTTAACCTTTGCAGTACGGAATCGGAGCTGGCAGAAGGGCAGGTTGGACAATCAGATAGGGAGGTCAGAAAATTGGGAGGGGCTCCATAACGTCGAGTGAGGCCCTGCACTTGGAGCCTTCACTCCTGGCCATTTACAACCGAGATGAGGAAAAATTTCTTCACTCAGAGAGTTGTGAATATTTGGAATTCTCTACCCCAGAGGGCTGTGGATGCTCAGTCACTGAGTATATTCAAGACTGAGATCGATGCATATTTGGACAATAAGTCAATCAAGGGATATGGGGATCGGGTGGGAAAGTGGAGTTGAGGTGGAAGATCAGACATGAACTTCACACAAAGGGTCGTGGAAATCTGAAACTCTCCCCCAAAAAGCTTTTGAGGCTGGGGGTCAATTGAAAATTTCAAAACTGAGATTGATAGAATTTTATTAGGCAAGGGTATTCAGTGATATGGAACCAAGGCGGGTAGACAAAATTAAGATGCAGATCAACCATGATCTGATTGAAAGGCGGAGCAGGCTCAAGGGGCTGTATGGCCTACTCCTGCTCCTATTTCTTATGTTCTAACTCAGTGAATATGGAGCATAAAGAGAAAACAATCGAACTGAGAAACTCACCACGATCGCACAACAGACTGGCCCCAGGAAACTCCAGTGAAATCCCGACTCTAGGTTCAGCCAGCAGCTGTGAGGACCAAAGAATTAATTACTGAGTGTCAGTCGGCCATTTATAAAGAAAGAATGAAAGTCTTGCATTTATATAACGCCTTTCACGACCTTGGGACATCCCAAAGCTCTTCACAGCCAAAAAAGTACTTTTGAAGTGTGGGAAATGCAGCAGCCAATTTGCGCACAAGGTCCCACAAACAAAAAATTTATAATGATCAGATAATCTGTTTTAATGATGTTGGTTGAGGGATAAATGTTGGCCAGGACACCAGGCTCTTTATCGAAGTAGTGCCATGGGATCATTTGCGTCCACCTAAGAGGGCAGGTGGGGCCTTGGTTTAACGTCTCATCCGAAAGAGGGCACCTCCCAGTGCTGCACTGGGAATGTCAGCTTAGATTATGTGCTCAGGTCTCCGGAGGCGGGGGGGGGCTTGAACCCATGACCTTCTGACTCAGAGGCTGCCCACTGAACCACGGCTGACACCTAAAGGGTGTCCAAAGTGGGCATCGTGGACGGCACAATCCTGGTCCTAACCCGACTTTTACACACACACGCTGGAGGCCGATCTTGACTTTGTGCGAGGGTGTAAAACGTGCCGTAGCGAGTCGGCAACCCGTTTCACATCTCTCATTGAAGCCAACGGAAATAAAAACCGGGGAGAGATGTGAAACGGGCTGCCGACTCGTTATGACAGGTTTTACACCATTGCACAAAGTCAAGATCTGCCCCGTTCACCTTTCAGCAAGATTGTTGCACAGTGAGCAGCTGTAGGGATGTAGGTGGCAGGAACTCTCTCCCCCAAAAAACTGTCAATAGAAAACTTCAAGACTGAAATCGATAGATTTTTGTTGAATAAGGGTATTAAAAGGATATAGAACCAAGGCAGGTAAATGGAATTGAGGTGCAGGTCCACCATGATCTATTTGAATGGCGGAACAGCCTCGAGGGGCTGAATGGCCTCCTCCTGTTCCTATGACTATCTCCTCAATGGCCTACGACAATAAGGCCAATTGCAGCTTCCCTACCGTTGCCTCAGCTGAGATCCGCTGACTCAGGAACAATCAGCAGTAGGACAAGCCCTTCCTGATCCATGTGGCACGGGGATCCCTCACCAACCGAGCCGCTGGATAACCCTCAGTCTGTGAGTTCTGACAGAGACTGCAGCACATTTACTAGAATGGTAGCAGGGATGAGGGACTTCAGTTATGTGGGGGAGACTGGAGAAGCTGGGATTGTTCTCCTTAGAGCAGAGAAGGTTAAGGGGGGATTTGATAGAGGTGCTGCAAAATTATCAACAGATTTGATAGAGTAAATAAGGAGAATCTGTTTCCACTGGCAGAAGGGTCGGTAACCAGAGGACACAGATTTAAGATAATCGGCAAAAGAACCGAAGGGGAGACAAGGAGACCTTTTTTTCAATGCATCTGCAATGCACTGCCTGAAAGGGTGGTGGAAGCAGGTTCAATAATAACCTTCAAAAGGGAATTGGATATAAGCTTGAAAAGGAGAGATTTTCAAGGCTATGGGGAAAGAGCAGGGGAGTGGGACTAATTGGATAGCTCTTCCAAAGAGCCGGCACAGGCACGATGGGCCGAATGGCCTCCTTCTGTGCTGTTTCTATGATTCTATGACTTTGACTAGATTTAAAATTTCTCACTATTTTTCAGACCCATAGCCACTGGGACGTGACGCTGCCGATATAATTCCTATCAGTGCAGAAACAGCGTAGCCGGAAGGGTACAGGTATCTCCACACGATGGTGCGTGTGAGTAAACTTGGCAACTGTGAGGTGTCTGCACATAATGAAAAGCTGCAAGGCACCCAGGAACATCCAGGCGAAGACCGTTAGAAAGAAGTAATGTAAACATCCTGCAACCAGGGCACAGACAGTCTGGACAAAATATCAGGGCAATGGTTAGTCCTAGGTGAACAAAAACACGGAGCAGGCAGACACACACATGCAGACACACAGAGACAGACAGAAACAAACAGACAGAAACACACAGACAGACACATAGAGACAGATAGAAACACACAGACAGACATACAGAGACAGGCAGAAACACACAGGCAGACACACAGAGACAGGCAGAGACATTCAGACAGACACACAGAGTCAGACAGAAACATTCAGACAGACACACAGAGTCAGACAGAAACATACAGACAGACACACAGACGTAGCCAGAGACAGACAGACAGACATACAGAGACAGGCAGAAACACACAGGCAGACACACAGAGACAGGCAGAGACACGCAAACAGACACACAGAGTCAGACAGAGACACGCAGACAGACACACAGAGTCAGACAGAAACATACAGACAGACACACAGACGTAGCCAGAGACAGACAGACAGACATACAGAGACAGGCAGAAGCACACAGGCAGACACACAGAGACAGGCAGAGACACACAGACAGACACACAGACGTAGCCAGAGACAGACAGACGGACACACAGAGACAGGCAAAGACACACAGACAGATACACTGAGACAGACGGAAATACACACACACACACACAGACACACCCCTACTCAGGCAGAGATACATAAACAGACACACAGAGACAGGCAAAGGCAGACACACAGAAACAAGCAGAGACGCACAAACAGGCACAGGCAGAGATAGACACCCAGACACAGCCAGAGACACACAGATAAACACACAGAGACAGGCAGCGATGCACAGACAGACGCAGAACTCCTTTAAATGCCCGGCTGCCTCTTCTGGCACTGCAGCACCGCCGGGATCTTGTGGTCGGGCAATAGTGGACTCCCTCTTGGCGACGAGAATCCCATCAGGAGCCCACCATGGATATTAAATCAACTCCGACCCATTGCCACTGGGTGGACGTCAATAATATTCCCCAGCAAATACCTCTCTCTGTTTGAAATGTATAAAAATATAACCAAAAGGGAACTGAATGGTGGGGCACAGGGTCAAACCTTCTCCTTCCCACAGGTCTGTATCTTCCCCGCAGCAAGGGAGGACAGGTCAGAAAGAATGTTACTCCAGGTCCAGGATCGGGACCAGAGTGAGGGGCCTCCTAGTAACTGGCTGTGAAGCAGGATTGGCTGAACTTGGGACTAGGTAGGGGAATAAGTGACATGTGAAATCCTGCATGCATCGTAGGGCAAGGGAATAAGGCAAAATAAGGTTGATTTTGGAGCGATGAGGATATTGGGTATCAGCTGGAGGACAGAATTACCAGCGCTGAAGTATTGTAAAGGAGTGGCCTGCCTGCTGTGATAGAGGATACAGGGAGACAATGCAAAGGTCAGGGCTTGTGCAGCTGAAGATTGATACCCTCGGAGAGTGGTGGAATGAGGATCGGCTGGGAAACGACCTCTTGGAAGGTCAAATCTAAGATGGTGGCACGGTGTCTGTGACGGCCTGAATGGAATGAGCAGGCAGAGGGAGAAAGTGACGGTGAGGACCTGTGACATCTATGGGCAGCCTGGTCATGCTGCCTAATTGACTGATGGTAGACTTGGCAGGTTATAGCCTACAGACTGGATTTCTTACCTTGTGTTTCACATTTATTCCTGTCAGGAAGAGAAATTGTGCCAGGAAGAGGTTCACACTCAGGTGCTTGTGAGCGGTGGTGTTGGCATTTTGGATTGAGCGACACTTGATAAATATAAGGATCGAGGCGGCAAGACACAGCAGCGAAATGATGAGAACGACCCAGGTGATCACCAGTATGGCCAAATCATCCTGCAGCAAGTACAAAGAGGGAATCACGTCCAGTAAAAACATGCCAGGCGACAGCTGTGAGGTGGTCAGCTAAGCAGTACTATATTTTACATAGAATGTACAGCACAGAAACAGGCCATTCGGCCCGACTGCTCCATGCCGGTGTTTATGCTCCGCATGAGCCTCCTCCCACCCCTCTTCATCTCACCCTATCAGCGTATCCTTCTACTCCTTTCTCCCTCACGTGTGTATCCAACTCCCCCTTAAATGCGTCTACGCTATTCGCCTCAACTACTCCTTGTGGTAACGAGTTCCACATTCTCACTAATCTCTGGGTAAAGGGGTTTCACCTGAATTGACCCATTGGATTTATTGGTGACTATCTGATATTTATGGCCCCTAGTTTTGGACTCCCCCATATTGGATTGGCATGTCCTGTACTGGGCACTATGATCAGGTTGGAGGGCACAGCCAGCAGCAGTCTGTGCCAGTTGGATATGGGGGGGCTGAAATTGATCTTGGGTGGCAGGGCCAAACTGGTGATAGCGAAAGGGCAGCTCATTTTACACCCTGGCCGTTTTCTTTTCCACTGATTCTAAATGTGACCAGATAATCTGTTTTTAGTGATGTTGGTTGAGGGATAAATATTGGGCAGGACACCGGGGAGAACTCCCCCTGCTCTTCTTCCAATAGTGGCCGTGGGATCTTTTACGTCCACCCGAGAGGGCAGACGGGGCCTCGGTTTAACGTCTCATCCAAAAGACGGCACCTCCAGCTGTTTTCTCTCTCTCAATCCCTAACTCTCTGAGTTTACCTCTGTCTTTGTCTGACCGTAGCTTTTCTGTTGAGTGAAGCTTCACCTCTATCTCAATCGGTGTCATCAAAACATCAAAGCTTGTCAGGTGGTTAAATCCGCACTTTACGTGGGTTTGATTGGAACCAATCATCACGCAGCCCTCAGAGGACCAGAAACCTTCTGCTGCTGTTTTCTTCCAGTAAATACACTCCACCTTCTCACTGACTCTGTTTTCCTGCAATGAAGAAGAACAAACTCTTTTAACCATCGTCAAAAAACGTTTTCCTCCCACAAGTTTAAATATTCCCGCTTTGCTGAACCGTTAAACAGATAACATTGTCCCAGTCCTTATGGCCATTGCAATTCAAAGTAAACTCCTGGAGGTAAGAAATTAGACACATAATCACGCCTAACACCATTGTGGGAGCACCATCACCAAAAGCTCCCTCCCACACTGCCCCATCATACGCACCCAGGTCAGGTACGGTATAGGCCAGATGCAGAGCAAAGCTCCCTCTACACTGCTCCATCAAGCACACCCAGGTCAGGTACGGTATAGGCCAGATGCAGAGCAAAGCTCCCTCTACACTGCTCCATCAAGCACACCCAGGTCAGGTACAGTATAGGTCAAATGCAGAGTAAAACTCCCGCTACAATGCTCCACCAGGTCAGGTACAGGTTAGATGTAGAGGAAAGCTCCGTCTACACTGCCCCATTGAGCAGTTCCAGATCAGGTGCAGTGCGGGTGAATGCAGAATAAAACTCCCTCTACACTGCCCCATTGAGCACTTCTAGTTCAGGTACAGTACAGGTCAGATGCAAAGTAAAACTCCCTCTATATTGTACCAATAACAAGGAATTTCCTCTGATCTCTATTTCTTGTAAAATGATGAATGCATTCTAAAAGAATGGGTATACAACGTCACTAGGAATAGTGATAGAGGAATTCTTCCTCTGATGTGCCTCAATGCCATTACCGCCAACTCCCTATTGTGTGGCATTTCATATTTCCCCTGCCACATGCCTTCTCTGAATCGCTGTGAATTGAGAGCCAATTTCTGCTGAATTCCTGGCAATTTAGTGACCCGTGTCCACCGTGAACTGACTTGAAACTACCCAAACTCATTTCATGTAGGACCCTCACGACTGGCTAGAATTGAACCCAGGTCCCAAGCTCAGGCTCAGTACCTCGCCCAAATTGACATTCTTCACATTATCGGTGGGATATTCGACTGTGTGGGGCTTCACCGCCAAGTAAGATCGTATTGTCACCTATGGTTAGCAGATGTGCTCTTTCCAGCATAAAATCACTGGATAGTAATTGAGACCAGAAACCCTGTCTGATTTTGCCCTCTTCAGTCAAGGGCACAATAAGGCCAATCCTAGCACCCAACTGTCCCAGCTAACTCAGCACAGACCAAGGTCAAACCTAGGACTTTCCTGGTCTGCGTGACTCAGTTTCACTCTAGGATTTTTTACCTGCTCGCACCATCAGAGTTTCAGGTAATAGTTCAGAGTTCTGACTGCCATTTGCACTACGGGAAGAAAACAATTAACATTGGCCAACCCAAAAAGTCTTATTTACAAACCTGGTTGAGTTTCAGTGTGAAATTGACCATTTCCTCCAGTTGATGCCCGGTTGCTGCATTACTGATTGTGGCTGTTATCACCTTGGAGTTTAACGGGGTGGTCCTCTCGGTTGTGTGGGCTTGTTCAATTCCTTCTGCACGTATCTCGCCATTCAAAATGGATTCCATGTTGCTGAATACAAGTAAGGAGACAGCAGCAAACTCTGATGGTGCATAATGGTTCAGACATTAGTGAACGTAAAGAGAAGTCATCTGAAATACACTGGCAGCAGAAGTGGGTCTGGCTATACGTTCTAGTCTACAACACAATGATACATTGTAGAATGGGTCTGAGCATCAAAACTAGGCAGTTCTTAAATGTAATATAAAATAAAGGTTAAAGTAGTAATGATACACTGCCACTGGAGCTCATGAGCACATTTACTAAATATCACTTAGCATGATATCTATTAACTATAAATAGGTGGCAGCTTTGGCTCTGCGGGCAGCACTCTCACCTCTGAGTCATAAGGTCATAGGTTCAAGTCCCACTCCAGAGACTTAAACACATAATCCAGGCTGACATTGCAGTGAAGGAGTGCTATGTTGTCGGAGGGGTTGACTCTCGAATGCGATAGTAAACTGAGGCCTTTCCTGTAGCATTATTCAAAGAAGAGCAGGGGAGTTCTTCCTGGTGGCCTGGCTAACATTTATCCCTCAACCAACATCACTAAAACAGGTTACCTGGTCATTATCTCATTGTTGTTTGAGGGATCTTGCTGTGCACAAATTGGTTGCTGCATTTGTGATGAACTGAGGTTGTGAAAGGCGCTGTATAAAAGCAAATCTTTCTTTCTTATGATTATACACTTCTCAGCGTACAATTTCATTGCTGCACTAATTTACTGTGAATTAGTGGAATACTATAAATTGGACTTGGGCTTTGGAATGAACTGCTAATTTTACCCACTCCCCACCTACCACAAACACATACATTAATCAATTATGAGACACATGTCATTGACAGTGAGTGATGTTTGGCTTCTACACAAGGTTTGGAACATGCCTTCTTGCAGCCTTATACAATAAGACATCCCTCACCAAACACCACAGTACGCTCCCACTCAGGGAGACTTGGATGGATGCAAGAGAAAAGATAAACATCTACCGCTGATGCCACAAGAATAATGATCCAACTGAACACGAGCCCAGGCAAGGTAGCTCCTCGGTGTGTCTGTACAGCCCAACCCCTGGTCCTTGCCAACAATACACTCTTAAGAATGCATTGTAGTGCCAGCCTAGATAGTGAATCCAATCCCATACCTTCTGGCCAGAGAGATGAGAGTCCTGTCAACCTCCTCCAGCTGACACAGAGTCTGTTGGCAATGTGTCAGCTTGGCTTGGTTGATAGCACTCCCATCTCTGGCCAGAAACTTGTGGGATTAAATTCATAATCTAGGCTGGCACTCCAATACAATACTGAGGGAGTTCAGCATTGTCGAAGATGCTGTTCTTTGGATGAGATAGAAAGCCAAGGGCCCACCTCCATGTCCTGTGCTTCAGGTGAGCATTAAAAACTCAATGGAACTACCCAAAGAAGAATAGGGAGTTTTCTCAGTGTCCTGCCCAACATTTAGGAACATTAGGAACAGGATTAGGCCATTCAGCCCATCGAGCCTGCTGCGCCATTCTATCAGATCATGGTTGAGCTGTACCTCAACTCCATTTACCCGCCTTTGCTCCCTATCCCTTGATACCCTCACCCAACAAAAATCTGTCGATCTCAGTCTTGATAACTACATTTCCCCCAGCATCCACAACCTTTTGGGGACGAGAATTCCAGATTTCTACTACCGTTTGTGTGAAAAAGTGCTTCCTGATATCCCTCCTGAATGGCCTAGCTTTAATTTTAAGATTATGTCCCCTCGTTCTTGAATCCTCACCAGAGGAAATAGTTTCTCTGTGTAGTTGGTCAATATACACAGTAAAAGTAAAGGCTGGCGCAAAGTACAGCTGCTATATGTGTCACTAGCAAAGCATGGCCTTGGGAAAATCCCACTGCTGGGCACACAGATGGGCGAGAGACCTCACTGGGGTTGGGTGGCTCCAAGTTGGCTGTGGGGCTGGTCCACTAATGTGCAACTGGTTCACTAATATCTTACAGGGAAGGGAACCTGCCAGCCCTACCTGATCGGACCTACATGTCACTCCAGTCCCACAATAACAACTTGCATTTATATATCGCCTTTGTCGTAGTAAAACATCCCAAGGCGCTTCATAGGAGCAATTATCAGACAAAATTTGACACCGAGCCACATAAAGAAATATTAGGACAAGCGAGGTAGGTTTTAAGGAGTGTCTTAAAGGAAGAGAGAGAGGCGGAAATGTTTAGGGACTATGTGGTTGACTCTTAATGCCCTCAGGGCTACTAGGAATGGTCAATACATGCTGCCTTGCCAGTGTCACCCACATCCCACGAAGAAATAATAAAAAACAGTAGGAAACTAGATTTCCACAGCACATCTTTACAAATGTGTGAATCACTTCTAAACACACAAGTTCTGCAAAATACAAGCTGTGATGGAAAAGGGCCAAGAATTTTACCAGAGTACTTTGCTCCAGTGATTGTTCTCCAGGATATCTCCATGGTGTTGTTCCAGACATGTATTTTCACCAAGTCATCCGCACTCATATTTTGCCCACCGGACACCTGGGTCTCAAGAGCTAAGAGAAAAGTTAAGATCCTGCGAAGTATGCAGTGCCAAAAAGAATTGTCCTGCCTCTCTGTTATAAGCTTTCTTGCCTCTATTGATAACTCTATGGTCATTGCTTGTCCTGCCTCTCTGCCACAAGCTTTCTTGCCTCTATCAAGAACTCTATGGCCATTGTTTCTCTGAACTTTCTTGCTCAGCTCCCCGGGAGCTCCATTTGATCAATGTAATTCGTGACTGTGCAATCTAGGCCCCAAGGTGCTAGGTTCAAACCCAGGTAACTGAGATAACTTATCTCAGTCAGGGCAGCAGTAGGAGTGCCACAGTTGGTCTCAGTGCCTCCGGAATTGGGAGGAAATAAATGAACCAGGGTTCCTGCTCCTCCTCGCTATCAGGTGGAAAGTATGTAAACGTGTGACTGATGCGTGTGAACAGGAGAGGGCTCAACTGCAATGGTCCCCAAGGTCAAATAGCTTGCCAACACCCACAGTCTAGAGATACTCTTGGAGGATAACCGCTTGGGTGTAATCTGGGAGGATGGCAGTGCCTGTGAAGCAGAGTGTGACTTGCACCCATGACCTTCCGATAACAGAGGCGGGAATGCTGCCACTGAGCCACGGCTGACATGTATGTTAATGTGAACATTGAGCATGAGCAAACTATTTGATTTTGGGGGTGGGGTGGAGGGGAGGCAGGCTGTGCAGTGAGCCCAAGCCCGCCCTCAAACAATATTCACGCGCGTGCTCCTTCCAACAACCGTTACTGTGCGGCCACCAGGAGCAGGGACTCTGGCTGACATTGATGCTCCTCAGCCCCATTGCTGCTGAGATGAGGTAAACACATGTTCTCAACCTGGGGCCTGCCTCATCTGTGTGACTCGGTACCACACCATTTAGGAACATAGGAACATCCGAACAGGAGGAGGCCATTCAGCCCCTCGAGCCTGTTCAATGAGATCATGGCTGATCTGTGTCATAACTCCATCCACCCACCTTGGCTCCATATCCCTTAAAACCCTTGGCTAGCAAAAATCTATCGACCTCAGATTTAAAATTAATAATTGAGCTAGCATCTACTGCCTTTTGTGGGAGAGAGTCCCACACTTCTACCACCCTTTGCATGAAGAAGTGTTTCCTAACTGCTCTCCTAATTTATAGCATTTAATGTTTCCACTTGCTCCTCAGACACAGTTTTAGGAAATATTTTCCAAGATTTATATCAAGTATCAACATTTTAATCGTTTATATTGCTTACATTTTTAAAAAATAAAAGTGCCAATTGACGCTCAGGAACTTTAAGACCAATAAAACTGATTTCTTGAAAATATTGAAAAATTCCAGTAGCTAAAAGCAATTAACAGAACAGTTGTTCTGTTCATTATTCTTGGTGTTCCCCTAACTGCAAGACAATTTCACAGAATGCTCCTGTGTCAACCCAACAACTAGTGACGCAGATAGTTAACATTTTTACTGAATAATATTTTACCAAAAGATTCTTCTGATATCGTCTTTGCTCCCGGATTGGGCAAAGTCAGAGCAACAGCCATTGCCATGTTCTCCAAGAGGTCTAAGATGGCCTCTGCTACTTCTAGCCATTGAGTTGTCTCCGTGTTCTCCAACAGTGAACTCCTATTAAGAAGGCCACTTGCAAATTCAGTGATGACCTAAGGATAAGAAAAAACTGCTTCATAAGTTATTGAATCTGTTTTCTCTCTCTCTCTTGTCCCATTCTCTTTTTCTCTACCTCCCCTCTTCTCCTCTTCCTTTTCTCTCTCCCCTTTCCTCCTCTCTGTCTCTCTCCCCTCCTCTTCCCACCCTCTCTTTCTTTCCCTTTCCTCTGATTCTCCTGCAATCTTCCTCTCCCACTCTTGCACTCTCTCTCTCCTTTCACTTTCCCACTCCCTCCCCCCCTCTCCCCGTCCCCTCCCAATCCTTCTCTTCTCCCCCTTTCCCCCACCTTTCGGTGTCTGCCGATTAACCTACATTTCTGCCTCAATAACTGAGATTAACTTTCCTCTCTCTTACAAACCCCTGAGACCTCCGCTGACCCCCAAGCACCCCTCCCCGACTCAATAGCTCCCCCATAGAGATAGTTGCAGTGGCAGCGCTGATTGACATGAAAACTGAACCAATTAACCCCTATTTGCATATGTTAATTAGGCCCCTGTCTGCTTCTGTTGGGAATGCTGCCCACCTAAATCAAGGTCCACCCGAAAATCGGAATGGGCTGACCTCAAACTGTGAGTCAGTGGGACTTTGTTTTTTGTAATTTTTCATCTGGCTAACCCCCCCCTCCCCCACTGGTTTACAGGATAGCAGTGACAAGACAAAAATCAGCCCCACCCTTTTCTGTTCCTTGTGATGGGGTACAGCATGGCATAACATGGCATAACATAGCATAACATGGCACAACATGGCACAACATGGCACAACATGACATAACATGGCACAACATAGCACTCCATGGCACAACATGGCAAACTATGGCATGACAGGGCATAACATAGCATAACATGGCACTCCATGGCACAACATAGCATAACATGGCATAACATAGTATTACATGGCACAGCATGGCACATAATTCTTGGTGGGTCTCCAAACCGCGGCCCTAAACAACTCCTCCCTCCTGCTCCATATCTCTGTTACAAGGCACTGATGTCCACCTCCTTGACGCTTGCCACTCGTTCCTTCGATCTGGCTGCTATCCTTATTGCCCAGGTTGCCTGCTTCCTCCAGTGCTGCCGTTATGCCTTTGGGAAGCAGCGGCTACGGGTGGGGGGGTGGGTGGGGAGACACCTCTCAGGGTCGGCAGGGTCTAACTGATACCATCAGGTCTGCCTTGCAGCTGATCAGTGGGCACTCAGACCCAGGACCCAGAACAAGTGACACGGCTAGAGTCTCCCAAATGATGCCATCCTCTCTCCTGACCTTCCTAGCTAACCGCTTGAATGGTTGCTCATGTACGTGTCAGGATATAGGAGCAGGCTACCCTCGTACCGGCAATGGTGACAAAGCCTGGTGAAGAACACTCCTGGGCCTTGAGACAAGGGCTCTTTGTTGCTTTGTGATTGAGAGCATGTTTGGTGGTCAGTTTGCAACGGGAGGTAAACTTCAAGGAGCCCGGATTTGCATGACATTGGAGCAGAAATACGGAGCAGGAGGGACGGGCTTCCTTACTGAGCCATAGCTATACAGCTGTGAACAGTTTCTAATTTTCTGAGATTGTTCTTCTTGGGACTAATTGGATAGCTCTTTCAAAGAGCCCGCACAGGCATGATGGGCTGAATGGCCTCCTTCTGAGCTGATTGCAGCACCAGGATAGGTTTAAGAGTCACCGGGGGCAAGCATGGTAATTGCTGTTGTATCTTCACACTCTTCTCTTGGAGAAGAGTGTGAAATAGTGGAAGGATTCGCAGGCTGATTAACAGTCTGACAGGCGTGGACCATCCCTCCATGGCCGTAGCCATCTTTACACCAGCCCTATACAGTGGTTAGTCCTATACTGCTGCATGTCAACACAGAATTCAGAGCCGGAGTTCCAGTCTCCGCTCGCCGGGACCGTCTGGAGCTCCGGTCTCCGCTCGCCGGGACCGTCTGGAGCTCCGGTCTCCGCTCGCCGGGACCGTCTGGAGCTCCGGTCTCCGCTCGCCGGGACCGTCTGGAGCTCCGGTCTCCGCTCGCCGGGACCGTCTGGAGCTCCGGTCTCCGCTCGCCGGGACCGTCTGGAGCTCCGGTCTCCGCTCGCCGGGACCGTCTGGAGCTCCGGTCTCCACTAGCCGGGACCGTCTGGAGCTCCGGTCTCCACTAGCCGGGACCGTCTGGAGCTCCGGTCTCCACTAGCCGGGACCGTCTGGAGCAGGGGTTCGAACCCTGCACCTTTTGACTCAGAGGCGGGATTGGCTACAGCTGAGCCAAAGGCTCGCTCTGACATGGTGGTAATAAGAAGCACGTTGTAAATTATATTTGGAAGTAAAAACGCTTTGTGATACGGAGTGCTGAGTCCTGAAGTAAGTCTGCTCTTTGTCGCTTTGTGATTGAGAGCATGTTTGGTGGTCAGTTTGCAACGGGAGGTAAACTTCAAGGAGCCCGGATTTGCATGACATTGGAGCAGAAATACGGAGCAGGAGGGACGGGCTTCCTTATTGAGCCATTGCCTGCTGAAACAGAACTCTTCTGAGATATCGCTGGTGTGGTCTGTAGACACCAATGAGAAGATGTCTCCTGGTTGGTCTTCTTCCCCTCTAATGTAGCCTTCTCCTGCATGCCTCTCTCATTTCCTCTTCCTCCTGCTCCTGTTCTGCCTCCATTATAAGGATATATATATGGGATGTCCATGGTAGGGGTTCATGACAGAACAGTAGGAAGCAAAAGACTTATCTGAAACTGCCAAAAGAAACTGCCAATCCTTTCAGCTGCACAGTTGTGAACAGTTTCTAATTTTCTGAGATTATTCTTCTTGAGACTAATTGAATAGCTCTTTCAAAGAGCCGGCACAGGCACGATGGGCTGAATGGCCTCCTTCTGTGCTGTTTGATTCTACGATTTTAATCACTTCAGTCAAAGCTGATGTTTCAGACAAAGTTTGTGGGCAGTGAAAGCCTGTGAACTCAGCCATTTCCTGGTTTGACAAGTCATGCAGTTAACGTACCCCTCTTTTCTACAGGCTTAACCTAAGTCAGGTGCAACCCTGGTGTAAATGACAGACAGTGGCTTTGGCCCACATCATCCTGTTGTTTCCAAACATGTACGGCTTTGGGTGTGGGCGCAACTTCTGCCGGCAGCCAACTCGACCGGAATTTGGTGTGTAGTTTGGAATGGGTGGAACTCCAGTATGTATCTGAATAACGCCCCAAATTCTGGCCCTCTACACCAGAACTGCATCACTTTTGCATCAAAAAAAAATGTCGGGCCTGTAATTCCTTACCTGGGTATCGTCTGTGACATTAAAGTTCTGACAGACGTCGTCAAGGAAAGTACGAGTCTATAACGAGAGGGCATAGATTTAAGGTGAGAGGGGAGAGATACAAAAGGGTCCAGAGGGGAAATTTTTTCACTCAAAGGGTGGTGAGTGTCTGGAACGAGCTGCCAGAGGCAGTAGTAGAGGCGGGTACAATTTTGTCTTTTAAAAAGCATTTGGACAGTTACATGGGTAAGATGGGTATAGAGGGATATGGGCCAAGTGCAGGAAATTGGGACTAGCTTAGTGGTATAAACTGGGCGACATGGACATGTTGGGCCGAAGGGCCTGTTTCCATGTTGTAACTTCTATGACTCTATGATTTCATCATGGAGCAAAACTCAGCATCCACCGATTTTGACTGGACAATGGGAAAGAGGAACAGAACAGTTTAACAACAACCCTTCCCACTGATGAATGTTACAGGAAAACTAGCCAAAGATGACCAACAGTCCCCCCAAAAAAACCCTGAGTACAGACTTTACAACGTCTGAAAATAAAGGCCCTAAAGTTCCTTTAGGTCAAATTCCAGTGGTGATGTTAGGATCGCGCCTGATGGTGCCCTCCAGCACTGACCCCACTGGAGTTCACAGAGTTAGTGATAGCGCACCTCATTAGCATGGGACAGATGGGCAAGTACCGTCTAAATAAAGAAAAAAAGACTTGCATTTATATAATGCCTATCACGACCTCAGGACGTCCCAAAGCACTTTACAGCTAATGAAGTACGCAGGAATGCAGGAAACGTGGCAGCCAATTTGCAAACAGCAAGGCCCCACAAACAGCAATGAAATAAATTACCAGTTAATCTGTTTTTAGGTGTTGGTTGAGGGATAAATGTCGGCCAGAACACCGGGGAGAACTGCCCTCCTCTTTTTCAAATAGTGCCCTGGGAACTTTATGATCCACCTGAGAGGGCAAACGGGGCAAAACCCCGGAACCATTGAAGGAACAATTCGATGATATGATGTGGGGGGCATTAGGATGTCATTGGCTGGATGAATTAAGATGGGCCGAATGGCCTTTCTGATCGGCAATTATCTTGTGATCAAGTAGGCAAACAAACTGAAAATAGCCTGCAAAGTTACAGAACATTACTAGGTGCTGCAAAATGGTCTGCATTTTTAAATTAAATAAAACTCAACATCACTTCAAACCTCTATTTTATTTCCAAACTTTGAAAATTCTGCAAATGAAGTGAGAGGAATGTTCAAGCAAAACGCATTCTCGCCAAAGAACATCAGGCAGCGGCTTCAGGAGAGGCAGAAGGAAAACTGGGAAAAACTTCAGGAGAAGCTTCTTTACTCAGAGAGTGGTTAGAATGTGGAACTCACTACCACGTGGAGTGGTTGAGGCGAATAGCATAGGTACATTTAAGGGAAGGCTAAATCAGTACATGAGGGAGAAAGGAATAGAAGGGTACGGTGATAGGGTGAGTTGAAGTAAGATGGGAGGAGGCTCGTGTGGAGCATAAACACCGGCATAAACACCGGCATAGACCTGTTGGGCCGAGTGGCCTGTTTCTGTGCTGTAAATTCTACCTAATTCTATGTAAAAGGAAAATTGGTTTGCGAACTGGAAAAACAGTGCAGCTGGATGTCGGAAATAGGACAATACGGGTCACGTACATGCTCTAGGGTCTGTGAATGCTTCGGATTACATTGTGTAAGGGTGGAATTCTTCTGCTTTTCAGAGGTCGCTCTGGTGTAGAAATTACAATAGTTAGAGATTTGTCTACCTCAGTGTTCACCTGTAAACCCTCCCATCTTCCTACAACAGTTTTTTTAAAGTCCACCTGAACTTTGGTTTAACATGAGGACGCTCCTCCAACAATGCAGCACTCCCGCAGTACCGCACTGGAGCGTCGGCTTAGGCTGTACACTCAGGCTCTGACATGGCACTTGAAGCCATAACCCTCTGATCCAGAAGTGTGAGTGGTACTAACTGAGCCAAGCTGACTCCTGTTTGAAGGAGTGTACACCACAGGGTAGAAACTGTTTTTCAGGCATAAAACGGGTGCAAACCACACTAACTAATCAGCTTAATGAGGGGCCGAATGCCAGTGGAAGGACCCCTGTGTAAAACTGGTACCTGGCGGCCCGAAGCAGGATTCTTCAGCAGCCCCTGTGACCGCCAACTAGAGGTGAGTTTAAATTCTCTGTGGACCCAGAAGGTGTAGGAGTGCTCCCCACCCCCTCCTCCCCTGAATCCACAGTCCTGGCAATCGCCCCCCACCCCCCCACTTTCCCTCATTGCCCGACCCGGAACCTACCTGCGGGCCACTGCGGGCGGGCTGAAATTCATGAGGCGAGCTGCCTGTGGAGGCGCAACATGCCCTGAAGGTGTAGATGAGGCCTGAGGCCCAATTTCCTCGTCCTCAGGCCTCTCCATTCAGGTGCGTGCTGCTCGCGCAGTGGCGAGTCTAGACCCAATAATGGGCTCAAACTAACTCCTACGCTGCCCCCCCTCACGTTTCTCCTTATATACAGCTCTCTTAGTATCAATCATTCATTTACCTTTGCAGGTGAGGTGGGTTTTTCCAGGCTCTGTGTAAAATCCTTGCTTACAGATACAGTAGTAGCTCCCAACTGTATTGTGACATGTTGTATTCTTGCTGCACACATCTTTGTCCTCACATTCATCCACATCTTCAGCGAAGATGAACAAAAATCACATCAATCCACTATAATTTCAGCATTGATTACATCAAAGTTCCAGTGGGAGAACAGTAAAATCCACACGGAAATTCCTGGCCGTCGGATTTTACGGCACAGAAAGTGTTACACCGACAATGACAACTTACGCCAAAATAATCCAAAAGTAGAAGCCACAAGGGAAGATGCTGCACCTGAGAGTGTAAACTCCTTACCTTCACACTTTGTCCCATCAGTAAAGCTAAAATTCCCAGAGGATGAGTTAAACCCTCTGTTGCAGGTGCAGTCGAAGGGTCCAGGCGTATTGTGACATGTTGTGTGAGGACCACAGATTGCACACCAACCTTTAATACCTTGTTTTGAATTTACCTCAAATTAATGATTGAAATGCTCCTTGCTGGTGGCTGCAGGGGGTTCTACATGAAACAGTCTAGACCTTGTTCACAGTTAGAATTGACCCATAGTACAACATAGCCCTCAATTTGGCTCTCATCTTCAAGTGTCGCCCTCATGTCTAAGGTTGTGCACAGTCCTTGACCAAAGTTGTCTGACATGCACTCTGTTGCTAGAGATGGTCAAATGGGCATTACTGCCCATCGTACAGCCATCTTTTGCCATCTCTTTGGTCTTCTCTGCCTGCATAATTGTCTTGTCTTGCAGGTCTCCTTCTAGCTATGTGCATAGTTTTGGTGAGTGACATCCCCAGTGCTCTGCAACAAACCCATGATGGCATCCTCTTTTGGGTGGAAAAAGCACGACAGTGAGTTGGCATCTGATTCAACAGGATGGCAAGGACGCATCTGTTTGGGGCATGGAAAAACTATAGAGTATGCTGCACAGATGGAAAGCCTTGAAGAAGGTAGGAATATAGTAACAGCAGCAGGGTGTTCTGCTTCTCAAGCCTGTTCGGCCATTCAGTTGGATCATGGCTGATCTGTACCTCAATTCCATTTACTCAACTTTGCTCCATATGCCTTGATACCCTTAACTAACAAAAATCTTTCGATCTCAGTCTTGGAAATTTCAATTGATCCACAGCCTTTTGGGGGAAAGAGTTCCAGATTTCCACTACCCTTTGTGTGAAAAAGTGCTTCCTGATTTCACTCCTAAATGGCCTAGTTCTAATTTTAAGATTAAGTGAATTCTGTGCCACTAATGGTAGAGCAGCAGGTAAGGTTGGCATTCACACCAAATTCCTACGGCAAGAAGAGAGAGATGGTCTTGTTGTACAAAGCCAGGAACCCACAACTCAACTTGGAGCTGCCCGCCTGAGGAAAGTGATTAGGATTCTGTTTGGGGCATGAATACACTTGATGTTCCAAAGAAAGGTTGTGGTTTCTATCCACAAGAAAAGGGAATCTCCAAGTCACACACCATCCCAACTTGGACATATATCGGCCGTTCCTTCATCGTCGCTGGGTCAAAATACTGGAACTCCCTACCTAACAGCATTGTGGGAGCACCTTCACCACACGACTGCAGCGGTTCAAGAAGGCGGCTCACCACCACCTTCTCATGGGTAACTAGGGATCGGCAATAAATGCCGGCCTCGCCAGCGATGCTCAAGAATGAATTAAAAAAATTAAAATCTGGAAAATTACTGAAAAAGGCCGATATAACAAGCCATTACGTTCCAAAGTAGTTAATTGTACGTGAAGTGCTTTTCTGGTGTTTTACATAAACGCTGGCCTTTTCTGCTTCTAAATATTCTCGTCAAGGTGATGGGACTATCAACAAAGCTGACCCCTCTCAGTACGGCACTAGAGTGTCAGTCTGGATTATGTGGTCATGTCTGAGAGTGGGCTTAAAAGTTTCAAAATCACACCCAGAACCTGCTGCTTCATCACCTTAGCTAAACGACAACCATTCATCACCTATGCATTCACCAATATGGATCATCTTATATTTATCTGTAGCTAGGATACATGGCCTAGCTCCCGGAAGTGCGACGGGACAGAACTTCTGCCGGTCAGACTTCCCCAGCTCTGACCCCGTTCCAAATCCCAGGGATGGGTCTTTGGCATAGAGGCAGCCGTGCCATTCACCGTACTCCCTGGGAGTCCGCTCTGCAGGGGGTTCCAAAATCTATGAGTGGCCCCCTGCCATCCATCATGGGGGAGGGGGAACAGGCCGATCTGGCCGAACTGGTCCCAAGAGCTTGAGGAACAAGAACTAAATTTAGTTGTCGCTTTCCGAACAGCAAACGATCGCTCTAAGATTGATTACCATTTGGGATTGGCATTATCCGACCACCTTATGCCTCTTGTAGAGTGAGTACGCCTGTCTCACATACGAAGGCAATTTATAGGCGAGGCTGGCGGGAGGGCGGGTGGGGGAGACATCATTCCACCAGTCCTACCTCTTACAATGTCATCAAGGCAGAGGTGGGGGCAGGTCGGAAGAAGAACTCCCCTCCATCGGAGTTTTGCATCACGGCCTGAAAGATGGAGAGACCTGGCAGAGCAGAGCTATGCCCCACATTCCTACTTCCCCCTGCCATCCATGATTTTTGTGCCAGAAAATTTTGCGGCTCGCTTTCTTGAAGTCAAAACAAGCAATTGGATAAAAGGGGTCCCATAAAGGCGTAAATCCGCCCTACGGGGGTTAAGTGTGGCAGAATGCGCGCTGTTGACCTCCGCTCCTGACCTCACTGGGTTAGGGGGAGGTCACCTCATTGACATACGAGAGGCAGCTGCCCACAGTACTATGGGCATATCTTGGGCGGCCGGCAGAAGGGTGGGGAAGGAAATGTGACGCTGACCAGCCGCTAGAGCAGCTGTCGGCACCACCGGATCAGTAAGGGCTCCTTTACCAGGAGTGATGGACGTTCAGCAGCAAAGAGGTTGTGGCCGAGGACATTCTCG
Source organism: Heptranchias perlo (assembly GCF_035084215.1). Classification (NCBI taxonomy): domain Eukaryota; kingdom Metazoa; phylum Chordata; class Chondrichthyes; order Hexanchiformes; family Hexanchidae; genus Heptranchias; species Heptranchias perlo. The sequence continues at coordinate 10,876,096 of NC_090361.1, forward strand.
ACGGGGGGGAATGGCCTCGTACTGACCCCGCTCGCTCAGAGGTCACGGGCCGTTCTGAGGTGGAAGGAGGTCGTTCATCAAACAGGCCTCCCCCCCACCCCGGCGGAAACTGACAGCACAGGCTGGGGTGCCTTAACGCACGGGTCTACAGGGACTATGCCAAAGGGCCTTAGCCAAATAATCCAGAGAATGCAAGTTCAAATCTCACCATGTCAGTTTGAGAATTTAAATTCCGTTTAACCAATCTGTTAATAAAAAGCTGGTACCAGTAAAAGTGACCATGAAGCTGTCGGACTGTGGTAAAAACCCAACTGGTTCACTAATGTCCTTTAGGGAAGGAAACCTGCCGTCCTTACCCAGTCTGGGCCTATATGTGACTCCAGTCCTACACCAACCTGGTGTATATTCCCTAATGGGCAGATTTTTGCCCTCTGTCGCCCAGCGATACTGAAGCCAATGGTAATGTCCTCACTGTCAGCACAATTAAGGGACCTTGGCACACTGTGTCGATCAGAACCGCACTTCATAGTGCATGTCCCCACTACGCTACGGGGAAGCTGAGAGAATTGATTCACCAAGTGGTATGGTGCTGTCACTGAACAAATAACATTCAATTGTACATTAGGTTACAGACTCGTATAAACCCCAGGCCTTCGTGTGAATGTCACACGTATACACACACACATATATACACACATAGCTATACACACACATATACACATGCACATACTCAGACACACCCACACCCACAAAAAATACACACACACACACATACACACACATACACATACATATATGCACACATATACACACACGTACTCACACACCCTCTCACACATATACACGCACACAAATATATGTACACAACGCAATTTCGCACACAACTGCACATACGCAAACACATATACACAAAAACACAAACACACACACTCAGGAGAAAACTATCCTTTTAGAGTGTTGCTTTTTTTTGCTGAATGATCGTCCTTACTCACTTTGACTTCAATCACACAGCAGTCACCAGACCTTGTTTAACATTTACCTAAGCAATACCAATAAGGATCATAGTAATACCCTGCCCCACAGTTCATAGCGTGGGCTGAACATGGCCTCAAAATATTGCAGCAGCAGGCCACTAGGAGAAAAAAATTAAACAGTTAGACTTTTTTGTTCCAATTTTCTCTCTTCCTCTCCTGAAAGTGTTGACTCATGCTGGAGTACAGAAACAATCCAGTTATTCACTCATTCTTCATGTGCAAGCCCTAACATTGAGTGTCACCTATTCGACCATGGGAGGCAGCACAGCTGAGGCTGATAGCTTCCTCACCTGATGTGCAGAGTCACAAATTTGTAGTCACTGAATAAAGACCCGGAACAGGACTTCTTTTCCTGCTCCATCACCCAGGTACGCTGAGGCTAATTTAGTGGTTCCTCTGCCATCTTCATTGAGACTGGGGATGGAACCTGGGACTCTCATAGTTAAGGCTTCTGATCTTAGGGTTGAGATCTAAGGTTTAGCTGCCCTTATCCTAACTCACCCAAGTCCTGTTCACCCATCACCCCCTGCGCTCGTGGACCTACATTGGCTCCTGGTCTGGCAACGCCTCGATTTTAAAATTCTCATCCTTGTTTTCAAATCCCTCCATGGCTTCACCTCCACCCTATTTCTAAAACCTCCTCCAGCCCTACAACCCTCCGAGATCTCTGTGCTCCACCAATTCTGGCCTCTTGTGCATCCCCGATTTTCATCGCTCCACCATTGATGGCCATGCCTTCCGCTGCTTAAGCCCTGAGCTCTGGAATTCCCTCCCTGAACCTCTCTCTCATCCTTTAAGACGCTTCTTAGAACCTACCTGTTTGACCAAGCTTTTGATCACCTGTCCTAATATCTCCTTATGCGGCTCGGTGTCAAATTTTGGTTAATAATGCTCCCATGAAGCGCCTTAGGATGTTTTACTACATTAAAGGTGCTATATAAATACAAGTTGTTGTTAAATCTGATTAAACTCAAAGGGGGATAATTTTGACTTTGGGCGATAATGTAAAACGGACGATATCAGATCAGCCGATATGTACTTCTCTCCGGATTTTCATTTCCATTGAAGTCAATGGGCGGCTGATCCAATATCACCCGATTTACGCTATCGCCCAAAGTCAAAATTACCCCCAATAATTACCAAAAGATGAATTCCAAAATTAGGGTTGAACCCAGTAAAACCTCATGTTGCCATATTGTCGTCACTTTACAGTCGCTTTCCCTGTTTGTCGTGGGAAGCAATTTATCTCTTCTTACTGATGAGGACCTTTATAGGAACATAGGAACAGGAGTAGGCCATTCAGCCCCTCGTGCCTGTTCCGCCATTTGATAAGATCATGGCTGATCTGTGATCTAACTCCATATACCTGCTTTTGGCCCATATCCCTTAATACCTTTAGTTGTCAAAAAGCTATCTATCTCAGATTTAAATTTAGCAATTGAGCTGGTATCAATTGCAGTTTGCAGAAGAGAGTTCCAAACTTCTACCACCCTTTGTGTGTAGAAATGTTTTCTAATCTCGCTCCTGAAAGGTCTGACTCTAATTTTTAGACTGTGCCCCCTACTCCTAGAATCCCCAACCAGCGGAAATAGTTTCTCTCTATCCACCCTATCTGTTTCCCTTAATATCTTATAAACTTCGATGAGATCACCCCTTAACCTTCAAAACTCTAGAGAATACAACCCCAATTTGTGTAATCTCTCCTCGTAACTTAACCCTTGAAGTCCGGGTATCATTCTAGTAAACCTACGCTGCACTCCCTCCAAGGCCAAAATGTCCTTCCGAAGGTGCGGTGCCCAGAACTGCTCACAGTAGTCCAGGTGCGGTCTAACCTGGGTTTTGTATAGCTACAGCATAACTTCTGCCCCCTTGTACTCTAATCCTCTAGATATAAAGGCCAGCGTTCCATTAGCCTTCTTGATTATTTTCTGCACCTGTTCATGACACTTCAATGATCTATACACCTGAACCCCTAAGTCCCTTTGGACATCCACTGTTTTTAACTTTTTACCATTTACCAGAGTCGCTTACAGATGGGTAAACAAGGTACCAAAGAGGGAGGAGGAGGGGCTGAGGAATAGAATTGAAAAGCAGGAAAGTTGTGTTAACCTTGTATTGAATCTTGATTAGACCACACGTAGAGCACTGTGTACAGTTCTGGTCTCCATACTACAAAAAGGACTGGTTTGTAGGCTACTTCAGAGGGTATTGAGAGTCAAGCACATGGTGTGGACTAGACACCCATGTAGGCCAGAATGGGTAGGAGTGGCTGGAGGGCATTAGGGAACCAGTTGGGTTTTTACAACAAAATGGCAACTTCCATGGTCATTTTTCCTGGTGCCAAATCCCAAATGACCAGATTTATTGAATTCAATTTTACAACTCCCAGGACTTATCTTATTTGTTTCTGCCAGAATGATTTTGCTGATTAAACTCAATGTTTCCTGACTGTGATTGTTTAGTTTTATTTTTGATTTGAAAGAGCACTGTGGCGGGGAGCGGTGGGAGGACGTAATTTTCAACTTCACCGCATGGGCGGGAACCTGGCGAAGCAGATCGCCACCCGGGGTGGAGCCTGCCAGATTTTCATAAATGTTGGCCAGGACATAGGAGGAGGCCCTTGAGTCTGTTCCGCCATTCAATTAGATCATGGTTGATCTGTACCTCAACTCCATTTACCCTCCTTTGCTCCATAAGCCATGATACCCTTACCCGGTGAAAATCTATCGATCCCAGTCTTGAAAATTTCAACTGACCCCCAGCTCCCTCAGCCTTTTTGGGGAGAGTTTTCCAGGTTTTCACTACCTTTTGTGTGAAAAAGTGCTTCCTGATTTCATGCTTAAATTGTCTAGCTCTAATTTGAAGGCTACGCCCCCTTGTTCTGGACTCGCCCACCTGAGAAAATAGTATCTGTATCTACCTCATCGAATCACTTTATCATTTCAAAAAGCTTGATTAGATCACCTTCTATACTCAAGGGAATACAACCCAAGTTTATGCAGCTGGCCCTCATAATTTAAGCCTTTAAGGACACCAGGAGAACTACTTACTGCACTGATGTTATCCTTAATTATTTACTTAAGTCTCCAGAGTGGGGCTTAAACCCACAATCTTCAGATGCAGAGGCAAGATTGCTACCCACTGAGCCATGGCTGACATTTATCATTACATCTTTCAAATTGTTAGCATACAAAATGATGTTGAATTATCAGGAGCAGACTGTAAATAATATAATTTAACTACCTAACAGCAAGATCACTACACTGACAAAACCTTCAGCCAGCATCTAACCTGACCTTCTGCCTGTTTAAGGGGACATTAATGTGATTCACTGTATTAGGGAATTATCCACCGCAGTGTGGGAATACAGAAATTTACAAATGTATTCCATTATGGAAGTGTGGTCTAATTGAAGTGTTTAAGATGATTAAAGAATTTGATAGGGTAGATAGAGAGAAACTATTTCCTCTGGTGGGACAGTCCACAACTAGGGGGCATAACCTTAAAATTAGAGCTTGGCTGTTCAGGGGTGATGTCAGAAAACACTTCTTCACACAAAGAGGTAGTGGAAATCTGGAACTCTCTTCCCCACAAAGCTGTTGAGGCTGGGGGGTCAATTGAAAATTTCAAAACTGAGATTGATAGGTTTTTGTTAGGCAAGGGTAGTAAGGGTTACGGAACCCAAGCGGGTAGATGGAGTTAAGAGACAGATCAACCATGATCTAATTGAATGGCGGAACAGGCTCGAGGGGCTGAATGGCCTACTCTTGTTCCTATGTTCCTATATGATACATTGCCTTCAAGACATTTCATGGAATTACTACAATGCACTACCAGTGTAGGAATAGCAATTAAAAGGAAAATAGCACAAATAGGTCAATCCATCAATTGACTGAAGTTTCATGGTGTCATGGGAGAGTTGCAAGACAAAAATGAAGCATTTTTTGTCTATGATTTAGTATGGTGCTGGTTTCTTTAATTCTGTCATGGTGCACAGGGGATTAAAAAATCAGCTTCCCTCACAGAAGAATACTTCAGCTCATTCCGATATAATTGTTGCCGAATTGTGTTGGGCGGAAGCTTAAGGGAAATGCTAAGCCATTCAATTCAAATACCAACTGTTGTGTTATTTGCTCAAATATACTTTTAAATGGCAGCTCTTGCTGAATTTAACAAAATTTAAATTCACTGCATCCTTTTTTGAAGGTTTTTAGCAGCCTGTCTTTTTCAATTCAGAGAGTCTATCTGAAGCCTTCACAGCGAGATGGTCATTCCAGATGGCATCCATAGAGGGTGAGAAAAGAAAATGAACTCATGTTATAGTTTAGCACAGCAGCTACAAACTATTTATATTTTCTACCACACAGGAGGCCAGTTAAACTTGACAACTACTGTACAAATATATGTTGCATTACTGTTACTATTCTCGGGTTCTTTTACTGTTCAAAGAAATTGTTTGGCAGTTAAAGACTAAAACAAGATCTAGTGCCTTGCTAATTTTTCTGCCTTCCAAACATGTGAGAGTACTTGGTAAAACCGATAGCTGAAATAAACTGGAGAAGGTTCTCTGCTTGATCCCTGGGGATTCCAGATATAGACCAAGCTATCTGGGCCAGTGAAAACGGTTTTTGGGACATAAAGTTCTGGGACTCATCCATGAGAGAATGTCAAAAAAAAAGTTAAAAACAAGCAAAACGTAACAGAGTACTCTGCAAATGTTATGGTAAACCGTTATAAATCACTGGTTTAGACCTCGGCTGGAGCATTGCGTCCAATTGTGGGCACAACACTTTTGGAAGGACGTCAAGGCCTTGGAGAGGGTGCAGAGGAGACTCACCAGAATGATACCAGGGATGAGGGACTTCAGTTATGTGGAGAGACTGGAGAAGCTGGGGTTGTTTTCCTTACAGCAGAAAAGGTTAAGGGGAGATATGATAGAGGTGTTCAAATTATGAAAATTTTTGATAGAGTAAATGAGGAGAAACTGTTTCCACTGGCTGGAGGGTCGGTAACCAGAGGACACAGATTTAAGATGAACCATTGGGGGTTAAGGAGAATTTTTTTTAAGCAGCGAGTTGTTATGATCTGGAATGCACTGCCTGAAAGGGTGGTGGAAGCAGAATCAACAATAACTTTCAAAAGGGAGTTGGATAAATACTTGAAAAGGAAAAATTTGCAGAGGAATGGGACTAATTGGATAGTTCTTTCAAAGAGCACAGGTACGATGGGTCGAATGGCCTCCTTCTCTGTTGTATGATCCTATGATTCCATGAAATGGGATAAAATCATGCTTCACGATAATAGTCATTAGAATGTTAAGATGCTCATATGAAATTCCTTTGCCTGCTATTTTAGCAAAGGTGTCAGCCAACTTATTTCAAAAATTCATTCCAATAGCGGTAAGAGGAATTGCATAAGTTCATTACTAATATCCCACGGTGCGATTTCAACCCAACAATGACTGTTCTCTGGCTGCCCCTAATCTGCAGTTCTAAACATAAAACAAGAAAAGAAGGGGTAACTGAGAAACACCAGTAAGTGTACAGGTATCTCCCTTTGTTGGGATGTTTTTCTACGTTAAAGGTGTGATATAAATGCAAGTTGTCCCTATTGCCTTCTGGGTCAAGTCAGTAATATGTAGTTCCCCTTTAAGGGCAATTTTAGTGAACTCACGGGCCAGCTACAACTTTGTTTGTGAAGATAAAAAGTGGTTTGTTATCCTTGCCAACATCAAGTGCATTCGATGACTAAGTGGGATCAACACAATTTCACAATAATTGGAACGTCCTGGGGAAACAAATTAATTCTGCTCATTCTTATATTTCCTACACTTGCCTCACCACTTAAAATTTCAAAACTTTTTTTTAATGTCGAGCTCCCATAGCCGAGGAACCGTCAATGCTGAAAATAAAACTCTTTCTCGGCTTTCGTTCCCATCATCAACGCAAGTGACTACTGGCCCACAGTACTGAAACTGGCCCTGACTCCGGGCAGTGATTTGGCCATCTCACTCAGAGAGGCCACAAGGCAAGTGTTGTGAGAGAGAGAAACATCAGAACTGGGAGTGTTTGATGGGACAGTGTAGAGGGAGCTTTACTCTGTATCTAACCCGTGCTGTACCTTCCCTGGGAGTGTTTGATGGGGCAGTGTAGATGGAGCTTTACTCTGTATCTAACCTGTGCTGTACCTTCCCTGGGAGTGTTTGATGGGGCAGTGTAGAGGGAGCTTTACTCTGTATCTAACCCGTGCTGTACCTTCCCTGGGAGTGTTTGATGGGACAGTGTAGAGGGAGCTTTACCCTGTATCTAACCTGTGCTGTACCTTCCCTGGGAGTGTTTGATGGGGCAGTGTAGAGGGAGCTTTACTCTGTATCTAACCTGTGCTGTACCTGACTGAGGTGTACTTGATGGGACAATGTAGCATGTAAAGACCCTGTCCAATGTAGTACTTGCCCCACAAAGACTAGATTTGATTCTTGGTCTCCACTGAGTTAGCTGGGGTATTTATTGGAGCGCTGCGTTTGATTTCAATTGTCCTGAGCTAAAGAGGAGGAAAATTCACCACGATTCCTGCCCCAGGTCAACATTCAGTTACTCTAGGCAAACATGAGATGAGCACAGGATTTGGGGGCTGTGGTGCCCTGCATGGTTGAATACCTTGCAAAATTCACTTTCTAGGCCCATCCTTGAAGAACGGTCAATTGAGCAAGGCACCAGAGGACTGCTGGCATCTGTGGAACCATAACTGTCAGGAGTCAGTGCCTTCAGGAGGGGAGAGGGAAAGGGACAGGGCAGGGGAGGGGAGAGGAGAGGAGAGGAGACAAGAAGAGAAGAGAAGAGAGATAATTGGAAAAATATTTTAAGAATAATTTTTACCCAGAAATGGCCAGCAGCAGTTGATTCCCATGATGTTAAAACCTTCTTTCTCTGGGTGTCCCTAATCCTCCGCTCTGATCTGTTGGCTCCCAATGTAAGCAGATACTAGTCACTGTCTGCATTATCTCTCCCTCACATTGACCCAATCAAAAGGGGCAGAAAGTGAAACAGTTTCCTGAGGATCTTTTACAAGTCAAAAACAGTGAAACTCATATTTGTTATTGAAATGTGGATGTGAAAAGAAAGAAAGACATGCATTTATATATCACCTTTCACGACCTCAGGGCATCCCAAAGCACTTTACAGCCAATGGTTGGTTGAGGGATATTGGCCAGGACACCAGAGGAAACTCCCCAGCTCTTCTTTGAAATAGGGCCATGTTTATGTAAACAGTAACAACGTCTGGAAAGACATTACCATTATCCACATTTGGAGGGAGGTTCGGAATAAAAGTCCTTAATTAAATGTTTTATTTATTTTTGGTAACACTTGGTATTGTTGCAGTGATAGTTGGTTGCTATATAAATGCAAGTTATTTCTTTCATCTTTACTGGTGGGGGGGTGGGAGGTATTTTGTGGCAAAATATAATCCTGAGAAAAAGAGACAGCAAGACATCATTCTCACCTTTGTTGTCCCAGTAAGGTTGTTGAACTTCTTCCGGCGCTGCACCCATGTCCTGGGGATGATGATTCTGGCATTAACATTTTCAGCTATCTCCTTCTAGGCCAACTGCCTGGGCACCCATCTGCCATCTGAGAGTGTACAGGACCTGTCTCTGGGCCCTCACCTACTCCACCAGGACTTCCAGCATCACTAAATCGTGCTGCCCTGGCAACAACCATCTCTCAGCCAAAGCTCGAAATTTGCGAGAGAAATAAGTGACAAATTAGGAGACATCTTATGTGCAAGCTCACTTTAAATAGGCACCAGGCCTGGGCCAGATACCCTGCCCTCCAAATCAGCACGCTGTCAATGAACATGGGCAATTGAGGCCCGACCATCAAAATGGTTTGTGCCTCTCGTTGGTGCCAGCAGCTCCACCACCTGCCCAATGCGCACCACGTAGCAAAAGCTCATCTGAGTCGGCCGTGGCTCAGTGGGTAGCACTCTTGCCTCTTAGTCAGAAGATTTTTGGGTACAAGTCCCACTCCAGAGACTTGAGCACAAAATCTAGGCTCTCACGCCCATTGCAGTACTGAGGGAGCGCTGCACTGTCGGAGGTACCGTCTTTCAGATGAGACGTTAAACCGAAGCCCCGTCTGCCCTCTCAGGTGGACGTAAAAGATCCCATGGCACTATTTTGATGAAGAGCAGGGGAGTTCTCCCCCGTGTCCTAGCCAATATTTATCCCTCAACCAACATTACTAAAACTAGATTATCTGGTCATCATCACATTGCTGTTTGTGGGAACTTGCTGTGCGCAATTTAGCTGCCGCGTTTCCTACATTACAACAGTGACTACACTTCAAAAGTACTTCATTAGTTGTAAAGTGCTTTGGGACATCCTGAGGTTGTGGAAGGCGCTATATAAATACAAGTCTTTATTATACGCTGTCAGAAAACCAAACCCCCAAAAAACTTTTTTAAAACTGCTGACTGGAATGATTGTGTTAAGATTGCCACACTAAGATTATCACATTTGTATCTTCTATTCAGAGACTCAGCACAGAACTGGAAGGAGCTTAACCAAACGTGAGTGGATTATGGGCTAGGTACAGGTGCTGTAGAGAAAGGGGGAGAGATTTAAGGGTCGCAACACTTCTTACTGCGGCCAGTGATAAAGCTGAAAAGAAAATACAGGCAATTGGAGGGAAGTTTGAGAGATTGTGCCAGCCAAATAAGGGGGTGGATTTTAATCCCACCTCCCCAGCGGAAACCGGACAGATAGGGAGATAAAATCGACTGGGTGACTGCTGAGAATGTTAAAATTCTCATCCCCGTGTTTAATTCCCTCCCTGGCCTCGCCCCTCCCTACCTCTGTAACCTCCTCTAGCCCTACAACCTTCCGAGAACGCTGCGTTCCTCCAACTCTGTCCTCTTGTCCGCCCAACATTGGTGACCGTGCCCTCAGTCGTCTAGACGCTAAGCACTGGAATTCCCTCCCTAACCTTCTCCTCCTTAAAATGTTCCTTAAAACCTAGCTCTTTGACCAAGCTTTTGATCACCTGTTTTAATGTCTCCTTCATTGGCTCGGTGTCAATTTTTGTCCATTACGCTACTGTGAAGCGCCTTGGGACATTTTACTACGTTAAAGGCGCTATATAAATGCAAGTTGTTGTTGCCGATATCCCACCTGGATCCTGCCGTCTTCAATTTTAACCCGCCCTTCTGAGCAGGCAGCACAGGCTCCTGGCTGAAGCCAGCGGGGTCCTTTTTTAAACATGCAGGTCTGGGTCTGATAATGTCAACAGGCCACAGCCACGATTTTAACTCCGATCTGAGTGGGGAAATTGCTAAGTAAACATAACTTCAGGTCAATCAAAGTTCAATTCTTGCTTAGCAAGGGAAATGAATGCAACTGAGGTTGCAGCTCAGAAGCACCTGGCATTAAGTAAAAGGTTTCTTTTGTTTGGTGTTTGGACAAAATTTTTGTGTATTATTATTGGATCTCCCATGATGTTGCTTAAGATAAATCGGGGGAAACACTGTTTAAAAAGAAAAAAAGAACTTGCATTTATATAGCGCCTGTCACAACCTCAGGACATCCCAAAGCGCTTTACAGCCAATTAAGTACTTTTGAAGTGTAGTCACCATTGTAGTGTAGAAACATGGCAGCCAAATTGCACACAGCAAGGTCCCACAAACAGCAATGTGGTAATGACCAGATAATCTGTTTTTTAGTGATGATGGTTGAGGGATTTTAAATGAATGGAATCCAGCGAATTAATTTAATAAGGTGTTTAGTTGAGTCAGGTTTTCCTGCCCCTCGTAGTTCACCTAGGTTACTGCCGACCCCAATCCCCCATAATACTCACTACCCACAGCACCCCCTATCCCTCAGCTATCCACTACACATCTGTACCCCTTCACCTCTCAGTATTCCACCTCAAATATCCTCCCCCCAATTTATAGAAGCTTTCCTCCTCCAACTCCTCCCTACTCTCCCGAAACTGCTCACCACCCTACAATGCACCTGACTTCCCCAGTTTCCTGAACTGCTCCCACACCACCTCCCATAAACATCTCATAATCAACACAAATACCACATCCTCTCACTTACGAACATCACACCACTTCCATAAAGAACACTATACCCTCCCACTTCCCATTAGCAATGCGATGGGTGATTTATCAGTAGCATAGATCACTATGACTGATTTACCAGACTGATTCCTCGGATGGCAGGACTGATTTATGAGGAGAGATTGGGTCGACTAGGCCTATATTCACTAGAAGAATGAGAGGTGATCTCATCGAAACATATAAAATTCTAACAGGACTAGATAGACTGGATGCAAGGAGGGTGTTCCCGATGGCTGGGGAGTCCAGAACCAGGGGTCACAGTCTCAGGATACGGGGTATGCCATTTAGAACCGAGATGAGGAGAAATTTCTTCACTCAGAGGGTGGTGAACCTGTAGAATTCTCTACCACAGAAGGCATTGGAGGCCAAGTCATTAGATGTATTCAAGAAGAAGATGGATATATTTCTTAATGCTAAAGGGATCAAGGGATATGGGGAAAAAGCGGGAACAGGGTACTGAGTTAGACGATCAGCCATGATCATTTTGAATGGCGGAGCAGGCCCGAAGGGCTGATTGGCCTACTCTTGCTCCTATTTTCTATGTTTCTATAGATCAATTATTAATATTTCACTTTCATTTCTTAATATATATAAAAGGAAAAAAATTCAGGGCTATGGGGAAAGAGCAGGGGAGTGGGACAAATTGGATAGTTCTTTTAAAGAGCTGGCACAGGCATGATGGGCCAAATTACCTCCATCTGTGCTGTATCATTCTATGATTCTATGATATAGGGCCTCCTTTCAGCTCCCTACAGTGTATTGTATAGGTCCAGTTTGAATATGGCAGACCAGATAAGATTTAATCTGTGTTACAAATTGTGAGACATCAAACATTATCTGAAGTGGAAGTTTCTAGAAGATAAGTGCAAGCAACAAAAATTTTGAAATTTAAAAATAATATATTTAATTCTCTCTCCTTGATCTCCATTCAGCTGGTGCCTTGTTACCCAAGTGAGATGGTTCTGCTCTGCTAATGCCACTTTGTCTACGTGTGCGTGTGCCTACGTGTGTGTGTGTGTCTATGTGTGTGCATTTCCATGTGTGTGTCTACATGTGTGTCTGTGTGTGTGTCTATGTGTGTATGTGTCTACGTATGTGCGAGTCTATGTGTGTGTGTCTACGTGTGTATGTCTTTGTGTGTGTCTACGTCTATGTGTGTGTGTCTACGTGTGCGAGTCTATGTGTGTATGTCTATGTGTGTCTACGTGTGTGTCTATGTGCGTGTTTACGGGTGTGACTCTGTGTATGTCTATGTGTGTGTATCTGTGTGTGTGTGTCTATGTGTGTACGTCTTTGTGTGTGTGTGTGTCTACGTGTGTATGTCTACGTGTGTGTGTGTCTACGTGTGTATGTCTATGTGTGTGTGTGTCTATGTGTGTGTGTGTCTATGTCTATGTGTGTGTGTGTATACGTGTGTATGTCTATGTGTGTGTGTGTGTCTATGTGTGTGCCTATGGACAGGATCAGGCTCAGCTATGAAGGCCCTCACAGTCTGCCAACATTCCCTTTCTCAGCTGCCACATGAAGTATGGCCACAGGTCAAGTACTGGAAGGCGGGTGGCCCACCTGAAATCCCGAGGGTAATTTTATATCCATTTTACACCCCGCCTAGTCTATTAAAAGTCAAATCGAGCGGGATGTAAAATGGGCGACCGATCCAATCCCGTCAGTTTCCCGCCGAGCAGGAAAGGATAAAATTACCCGCTTGTATCTCAGTGAGACTCAGCGCCTTCATGAGAAGGGGAGGAGAAAAATTGAAAAAAAAAACAAATAAAAAGTAGAATCTCAATTTGTTTCCATAAAACTTTTGATTTTTACAATCTAAATTCAGCTGTTGTTTAAACATGGTTTGAAAATTTACAGCTATTAAGCCATGTGACTGGAAACAGTTGCAGTACCATTATATACTTGCAGGTGGCGCAACTGGGCGCATTAAGGTTCCATCAGCGTTGAACTTCCTGGACATCTCTCACCACATCTGGCAGTAAGCTTTCCACAGACTCCCACAACTATGTGATCACATTTATTCCCAGACTTTCTTTATGCAAAGCTTTCATCCCTTTCTCTTAATTTCCCTGTCTCTGTGGCTTGGTTGGTAGCACTCTTGCCTCCGAGCCAGAAGGATGTGGGCTCATAGTCCCATTCCAGAAACTCGAGCACAAAAATCTAGACAGACACTTCAGTACAGTACTGAGGGAGTGCTGCAACTGCTGGAGGTGTCATCTTTCAGATGAACTGTTAAACCAAGGACTTGTCTGCCCTCTCAGATGGATGTAAAAGATCCCATGGCACTATTTCAAAGAAGAGCAGGGGGAGTTCTCCCCAGTGACTTGAATAATATTTATCCCTCAACCAACTTCACAAACAGATGATCTGGTCATTATCACATTGCTGTTTGTGGGACCTTGCTGTGCACAAATTGGCTGTTGCGTTTCCTACATTACAACAGTGACGACGTACTTCATTGGCTGTAAAGCACGTTGGGACGTCCTGAGGTCGTGAAAGGTGCTGTATAAATGCAAGTCTTTGTTTCTTTTATTTGCTGTAATAGTCACGACATTTTGAATAATTCACTCTAAAGTGTTAGAAAAATGCAAGTCTTTTTTTGATGACTTCACTTTTTGTATCAGAGCAAATGTCCTTCTTTCTCCTTTCTACTCCTCCCGCCAAGTTTTTTCCTTTAATTGTGGTCAACAAGACTCTTGACTGTGGCTGCTCCACTTCCCATGCCTCCACTCTCACCTCCTCTTTCTTGCACAATAACAAGGTCCCTCTTCTCCTCACCTTCCATTCCCCTAGATTCGGCCAGATCATCTTCCATCATTTGCTTCACCTCCAACTCGAACCCACCATCCGGTACGCCTTCCCTTCCCATCTCTGCCTCCATGGTACCCTCGCTCACTCTTCTATCGTCACCTCGACTTCCAGGCATTTCCCCCCACGCAACCGAAGCAAGGGCAACCTGTCAGTTCATTCTTCACATACCCATCGCAGGACATATTAACATTGAGAGAGGAAGATCTGGACACCAATCTGAAAGTGAAGACTGAAGGCACAGTTGAAGAGATGGTCTCACTCACTTGGGATGTTAGAATGGGCCTTAGCGCCACTGGGCTAGGGAGGGGAAAATCAGCTGTTGTTCCCATTGCAGATACCTGACCTCTTCTCTTGGAACTGTGTATGTCTGTAGGAACTGGGTAAGGACAAGATCAAAGTCAGTGCACACCTTCCTCATTTTTAGTTGACCATAATTTGTCTTAATTCGCCTCTCCCTACATCTTGGGAGACAATAGTGCTAAATACTCAAACAGTTAAGAAGAGAGTTGCTTCTCTAATTTGGCCTCAGCTGAGTGCCACAGACATATTAATAATCTTAGCCTGGACATTGCGCTATGCAATATTATCATATAAACACAACACTTTCTGAAAAAATTCTTCATGGGATGTGGGCAATGCTGCAGAGGCCACATTTATTGCCCATCCCAGCTGTCCCTGCTTCTCCTTGAACCACTGCAGTCCTTGTGGTGATGGTGCTCCCACGGTGGGAATTCCAGAATTCTGACCCAGCGACAATAAATTTTAAATAGTATCAAATTTCTTTGTCTTTAATGGAGGTGCGACCCACTTAAAATAAACAAGAGAGAGGAATTTGATGCAAATGTCACTATTGTTTCTAGAAATTAAGAGAAATATTCAAATATATACAGGTAATAAGGGGGAGGTTAATTTCTCGAATTCTATATTACTATATTTCACTCCACTTAAAAAAGAATTCTGATACAAACATAGATTCCCATTCACTCCCAATGTATAGAATTCCAATGGACCAAACCCTTTCCCATTCACTCCCAATGTATAGAATTCCAATGGACCAAACCCTTTCCCATTCGCTCGCAATGTATAGAATTCCAATGGACCAAACCCTTTCCCGTTCACTCCCAATGTATAGAATTCCAATGGACCAAACCCTTTTGCATTCACTCCTGATGTATAGAATTCCAATAGACTAACTCCTTCCCATTCACTCCCATTTTATGGAATTCCAATGGACTAACCCCATTCACACAGGTGTGGGAAAGTGAGCGGAGTAATTGTGAGGACAGTAGCAGGTACAGAGTGTGCAAATAGTAGCAGAAGGAGTGTGAAAGTAAAAAGAAAGACTTGCATTTATTTAGCACCCTTCACGTCCTCAGGACGTCCCAAAGCACTTTACAACCAATGAAGTATTTTTGAGATGTAGTCACTGTTGTAATGTAGAGCCTTTAAATGCCAATCAAAGTTCCAAGTATCAGACAAGTTTGCTGGAGTACCTTGACCTGAATTGGTCCAGTATCCTGCTGCAACTGCAGCATGGAGGGAAATAACTGATGTTTGAGAACTCGTACAGCTGGCAACAAAGGGATCATGTTGAAGGATGCAGCTGGGAAAGTCTACAACTATTCGCACGTACAACAACATCAACTTGCATTTATATAGCACCTTTAACGTCCCAAGGTGCTTCACAGGAGCGATGATCAAAGAAAATTTGACACCGAGCCACAAAGGAGATATTAGGACAGGTGACCAAAGAGGTAGGTTTTAAGGAGCGTCTTAAAGAAGGAGAGAGAGGTAGAGAGGCGGAGAGGTTTAGGGAGGGAATTCCAGAGCTTAGGGCCTAGGCAGCTGAAGGCACGGCCGCCAATGATGGAGTGAAGAAAATCAGGGATGCGCAAGAGGCCAGAATTGGAGGAGTGCAGAGATCTCGGAGGATTGTAGGGCTGGAGGAGATTACAGAGATAGGGAGGGGCGAGGCCATGGAGGGATTTGAAAACAAAGATGAGAAATCGAGGCATTACTGGACCAGGGCCAATGTAGGTCCAGAGAGTGCAGGGGTGATGGGTGAACGGGACTTGGTGCGAGTTTGGCAGCAGAGTACAAGTTGGGAGGCCAGCCAGGAAAGCATTGTACTCAGTCAGATTTTAGACATTCTTTTAACATTGTGTTGGCAGCGTTCTTTACATTCAGGGGCCGAAAACTGTACTACCACCTAAAAATGACACAGCACAAAACATCTGCTCGTCCAAAGCAGAATTGCCTTCTCCTTACGGAAAAATTTGGCGTAAAACAGAAGGCATTGAGTGCAGCTGGGCTGAGGGGCTCAGCTAGGGTTGCCAATCCTCTAGGATTGCCCTGGATTCCCCAGGAATCAAAGGTTAATCTCCTGGACACTGCCGCCAGCAACCCAGGAGAAAAAAATGATAGGGGCATTAAACAAACATATTGGAGATGGGACAATAAAGCTGTTTTACTGGGTGAGGCAGATGGAGGCAGGATGAAACCTCCAGGAATACGTCCAACCGCAGTCGGCAACCCCAACCTCAGCAAGTGAAGCCCGTCCCCAATTTGAAGATACAATAAAGGAAGTCAGTAGCTGGGAAGCTGTAACAATCATGGTGATGTTCAAGTTAGAGGAGAGGGACACACTTCTGATTTTGTCCAATTGAAATCGCAAACCTTGTGTTGGCAGCTGTAATGTGTGTGGTGCACCATAAAATGTTTTTTTTTGTATTCTCCTTCCACTAACAACATGCCTAATGCTGCATCTGTACTTGTCATGTGCCCTTTTCTTCTCGTTATAGATCTGCCACAACCCAAGGAGCAGCAGGCCAGGCCCCCTCAGCAACAAGCTTCACCACAGCACTCGAGATCATTATTACTTAACGACATCAGCTGAGAGAGGCACTCCAGAGAGTTTTTCTTATTTAAAGGAGGATGCACAGTACGAGATTGTGGAAGGGGCAGACTGCAGCTGAATGGGGGCTTAGCAACTCTGATCATCTCCCCCTCCTTTTGCCCCACCATTGGTGACTGTGCTTTCAGCTAACGAGCTCCCACTCTCTCAAATTCCCTACACTTCTCCACTTCCTTTAGGACCCGCCTTGAAACTCGCCTCTTTGACCAAGCTTTTAGTCACCCTCTCCTAATCTCTTCGTTGGCTTTGGTATCTGTTTTCCTTATGCCCGTGAAGTAGGAGATTTTTTCGACATTAAAGGTGCTGTATAAATGTGTGTTGGTGTTGAGTTGGTTTATGTTTCGCACCTCATGGGACTTGCTATTAAATAAAGGCATTGAGTGCAGATGGGCAGAGGGGCTTAGCTAGGGTTGCCAATCCTCAAGAGTGTGAACTGATGCACCAGTTATTTGTCTCTTTGCAGAGCGAGACAGAGTTGCTATGCAGTTGGACTATCCAGGACAAAGCAGTCCGCTTGATCGACACTCCATCCACTAGCTTAAACATCCCCTCCCTCCACCATTGGCGTACCGTGGCTGCGGTGTGCACCAACCACAGGATGCACTGCAGCAACTCTACACTTTTGCTGAAACCTTCAGGTTGCAAAACCCACGCTTTTCTAAAGTCTTCCTAATTTCTGCTGCGGTTTTGGTCGCACTTGAACAAGGCTGGGAGGATGGGCATCCCATTGGTTGTTCTCACAGTTGGCTGTTGCATGAATTGGATGAGGAGGACCGATTCAGGAGGGACAATAGCGGCAGGGCCAAAAAAAGGCAGGAGGTATATATTTATCATCTTTAAAGGTATGCAGTACTTGGGTGACAGCCTTGGCTCAGTGGTAGCACTCTTGCCTGTGGGTTAGACAGGTCAAGGGTTCGAGCCCCAGTCCAGAGACTTGAGGACATAATCTAGGATGACATTCTAGTGCAGTAGAGTGAGTGCCGCACTGTTGGAAGTGCTGTCTTTCAGATGAGATGTTGAACCAAGACCCTGTCTGCCCTCTCAGGTGGCCGTAAGAGAACCCATAGCAATATTTTGAAGAAGAGCAGGGGAATTCTCCCCAGTGTCTTAGCCAATATCTAAAAACAGATTATCTGGTCTTTATCACATTGCTGTTTGTGGAATCTTGGAGTGGGGGTGTGTGCAGGGTTGGGGAAGAGATCAAAGGGAGAATCATCAATGGGTCAATCTAACATGCTGGTTCAGGGCAGCTGTGCTGTATGGTCCTGAGGATAAAATGCAGGGATGAAAAGGACATGAGATGGGATCAGTTAACTAGAGGAGGGTTGCTCGCTGACCAACATTGGTTCCCACATGCCTCAATTTTAAAATTCTCATCCTTGTGTTCAAATCCATTCATGGACTTGCCCCTCTCAATCTCTGTAACCTCTTCCAGCTCTACAACTCTCCAAGAGCTCTGCGTTCCTCCAATTCTGGACTCGTGTCCATCCCCCACTTACTTCGCCCTGCCATTGGCGGCAGTGCCTTCAGCTGTCTAGGCCCTAAGCGCTGCAATACTTTCCCTAAACCTCTCCGTCTCTCTCTCCTCCTTTAAAAACCTCCTTAAAACCCACCTCTTTGACCAAGCTTTTGGTCACCTGTCCTAATGTCTCCTTCTTTGGCTCGGTGTCAAATTTTGTCTGATTACGTTCCTGTGAAGCGCCTTGGGACATTTTACTACGGTTAAAGGCACGATAAAAATACAAGTTATAAATGCAACATGAACAACAGCAAAAAGCACACATATGACTTGGCAAAATAATCATTTGCATGACCTTTATACTGCAATCTGTGGTGCGTGGAAAAGAAAGCGGCATAAAACCAGAACACATCATCAACCTGAGCTCCAACGGGGTGGAGCTGCAAACAGTGGACGCAGCAGTCTTGGGCTGGGGAAGGGGGCAATTCTAGCCAGGGCTCTGGGTGACGATCGCCACCAAGTGTCCCTCACTCTCGTCCATGTTTGTCCTGACTAATATTTATCCCTCAACCAACATCACACTGCTATTTGTGGGATCTTGCTCTGCGCAAATTGGCTGCTACAGTTCCCACATTACAACAGTGACTCTTCAGAAGTATTTATTTGGCTGTAAAGCGCTTTGGGACACCCTGAGGTCTTGAAAAGCTCTGTTTCAATGCAATGAATGGGGGAAGGGGCGGGGTTCGGATACGGTGCTCCCCCCACGGTCGAACAGCCCGACATCATTCACTGTCCTAACCTCACACGTGAAGAATTAGATGCCTTTGGGGACTGAGAAGGAGGCAAGAGTTTAGCCTCAAACTCTATGGTGCTGATGGGGGTGATAAGCCGCTCGTAACCCTCCCCCTCTCTCTACCGCCCCGCCCGCTGATCGGCCATGGGAGGGGCAACTGGAGGCTTCCCGGGCCCCGATCACCCGGGCGGGCCCCAGCCACCAGTCCCCGGCCTGCACCCCCTCCCGCTCCATGTGTGGCACCCGCTGTTTGTTTACAACCGCGCCTCGCCGCAACGCAAAGCCGCCGCACCGCACTCAGCGGAAACACGGCGCCGGACCCGTGACCGACAGCCGGCCCGGCCAATCACAGTCGGCGGCCGCCCGGGAGTCCGTCCGTTCACGCGCCGCCGGCCAATCGGAGCGGCGGAGAGGCGGGTCCCGGGCTTGATGGACACCCGACGGACCAATGAGAGGCGGCGGTGGGCGGGATGTCCGCCCAGCGCGTTGGGGTTGAGCCTGGGATTCCCAGGCAGTAATGGATGCCACTTGGCTGGGATTGCAATGGACCAAGGACTGAGGTTGCAGCAGGGTCTGCAGTTGCAGGCAGCATTCATCAGCAGGCACTGAGCACAGGCACCCAGCAAGGACAGAGTGCAGCCTGAGGGACATCAGATGCAAAAAAAAAGCTACCTTTCTCCAAAGCCCTGTATGTAGTTCATCCCATTGCAAAACAAAAGTGGGATTTGATTGTCTTGAATGCAAAAGTGCATATTGACATTGAAGTGCTTTTCATTGCACAGTGACACAGCACTGAGCTGTACTTTCATTTCTTGGCTGTATGGTTAACTTTCAGGTGCATAGAAATTAATATTGGGAAATGAGGAATGACAGTGTTGCTTATTGTAGTTGCTTTACTGTGCAAGCTTGGCACACAGACCGCTGCGAAGTGGTCCTACAAGGAAAGGGCTCCCCACCCAACCCTTGGGTGGTGTTATTGTGCTTTCCAAGGGCACGGTGTCTATTGTGATCTTGTGTTGTGATCGGGCAGGGGCGATTCGCAGTCGAGCGCTGACTCGAGGCGAAACGAATGAGGGGCTGTGACGTATATAGGTGACTATCATTGCATTGTCTGGTTCGCATCCCCTCCTTGCAAAAAAAAACCCTGAAGTTGCGACCGATTTAATATTTGCCTGTGATCAATCACACAGTGGTTAAAATAAGTCATTCAGAATACTGTTAAGTGCTTTTTTAAAAAAAGTCCAGGTGAAGTCACCTGGACAATAAGGGAATTGTTCGTCTTTTGCAATGTTGTCATTCTGTAGCTATTGTTATACTTTAGACATGCACGGTTTTTAATATATGAATATGAGAGTGCGGCATTGTTTCTTTATATGTAAAAGAACAGTATGGTTTATATATACATAGAACAGTGCTATTTTCATTCCAAGTCTGTATTGAGTTATCGGATCTCAGTTGGGCAGGTGGTTGGGGCAAAATAATTGGTCTCAACAGCCCTGGGCTAGGGAGGGGGCAACTGGGCAATGTTCCCACTCTTAATCACTCTGCTGGAAAGTGCGAGCGTGTCAGTGTTGGGTACGGGTAAGATTGGGTTTGGCTACGATATACTGGACTGCACCTGTCACCCATGAACCATTACCCCGGTGAGAGGGAAGGGGAGGATTAAACAAAATATATAGAACAATGATATTTCTGTATATTGTGTGGAACAGTGATATTTCTGTATGTTGTACTGGCAGATCTCCCATGGCATTGCTCATGATAAGTCGGATGATGCACTTGTCTATAAGGACTGGGCTGTTCCATCATGTAATGCAAAATGCATTATTCATCTACTAAGGTAGATTTCTGTCCAAAACTCTTAATTGTTTTTAAGTAAACACAGCTGCAGTACTATCAGTTTATTTATTTTTCGATCAGGGAACCTTGCTAATTAGAAAGTGATTGTAATTTTCAGGTGCCAGGTCACTGATGGCTTTCTTTTTCTTTTTAAAAAAAATTGTTTTACATCTGTAGTAAATTGTGATGTCTCATGTATAATGGATTCAAGCTAGAGTTATTTTTTTACATATAATAGTGTTTTTCCCTTGGCACTGCTCATGGTAAGTGATTGATGTGCTGTTCTATAAGGGCAGGATTCTTGTATCATGTAATGCACAATGTATTCTGCTAAGGTGCATATGTTCCCCTTTTAAGACCACAAGAGTCTAGTCGCTGTTCAGTAAACACCAGTTGAGGTCAACCAGGGTTTAATTGCTCTTTGGTGAGGGGAGTTTGCTGATTGGTCAGTTGTTGCCAATTTCAGACTACAGGGCAGAACCCAGGATGAAATTCCTGATTTTCATTCTCTTTCATAGAATCATAGAATCATAGAAGTTACAACATGGAAACAGGCCCTTCGGCCCAACATGTCCATGTCGCCCAGTTTATACCACTAAGCTAGTCCCAATTGCCTGCACTTGGCCCATATCCCTCGATACCCATCTTCCCCATGTAACTGTCCAAATGCTTTTTAAAAGACAAAATTGTACCCGCCTCTACTACTGCCTCTGGCAGCTCGTTCCAGACACTCACCACCCTTTGAGTGAAAAAATTGCCCCTCTGGATCCTTTTGTATCTCTCCCCTCTCACCTTAAATCTGTGCCCCCTCGTTATAGACTCCCCTACCTTTGGGAAAAGATTTTGACTATCGACCTTATCTATGCCCCTCATTATTTTATAGACTTCTATAAGATCACCCCTTAACCTCCTACTCTCCAGGGAATAAAGTCCCAGTCTGTCTAACCTCTCCCTGTAAGTCAAACCATCAAGTCCCGGTAGCATCCTAGTAAATCTTTTCTGCACTCTTTCTAGTTTAATAATATCCTTTCTATAATAGGGTGACCAGAACTGTACACAGTACTCCAAGTGTGGCCTCACCAATGCCCTGTACAACTTCAACAAGACATCCCAACTCCTGCATTCAATGTTCTGACCAATGAAACCAAGCATGCTGAATGCCTTCTTCACCACCCTATCCACCTGTGACTCCACTTTCAAGGAGCTATGAATCTGTACTCCTAGATCTCTTTGTTCTATAACTCTCCCCAACGCCCTACCATTAACGGAGTAGGTCCTGGCCCGATTCGATCTACCAAAATGCATCACCTCACATTTATCTAAATTAAACTCCATCTGCCATTCATCGGCCCACTGGCCCAATTTATCAAGATCCCGTTGCAATCCTAGATAACCTTCTTCACTGTCCACAATGCCACCAATCTTGGTGTCATCTGCAAACTTACTAACCATGCCTCCTAAATTCTCATCCAAATCATTAATATAAATAACAAATAACAGCGGACCCAGCACCGATCCCTGAGGCACACCGCTGGACACAGGCATCCAGTTTGAAAAACAACCCTCGACAACCACCCTCTGTCTTCTGTCGTCAAGCCAATTTTGTATCCAATTGGCTACCTCACCTTGGATCCCATGAGATTTAACCTTATGTAACAACCTACCATGCGGTACCTTGTCAAATGCTTTGCTGAAGTCCATGTAGACCACGTCTACTGCACAGCCCTCATCTATCTTCTTGGTTACCCCTTCAAAAAACTCAATCAAATTCGTGAGACATGATTTTCCTCTCACAAAACCATGCTGACTGTTCCTAATTCGTCCCTGCCTCTCCAAATGCCTGTAGATTCTGTCCCTCAGAATACCCTCTAACAACTTACCCACTACAGATGTCAGGCTCACTGGTCTGTAGTTCCCAGGCTTTTCCCTGCCGCCCTTCTTAAACAAAGGCACAACATTTGCTACCCTCCAATCTTCAGGCACCTCACCTGTAGCGGTGGATGATTCAAATATCTCTGCTAGGGGACCCGCAATTTCCTCCCTAACCTCCCATAACGTCCTGGGATACATTTCATCAGGTCCCGGAGATTTATCTACCTTGATGCGCGTTAAGACTTCCAGCACCTCCCTCTCTGTAATATGTACACTCCTCAAGACATCACTATTTATTTCCCCAAGTTCCCTAACATCCATGCCTTTCTCAACCGTAAGTCTGATTACAGTGGGCAACCGCAGGCTATAGACATTCACGCTTTTGTATCAATAGGGATTTTCTGTGGCTGGTGTGATAGCAGAATTGTGACCGGTGCATTTCTAACTCTCCCACTCTCTATATACCTGATGGTATATCTCTCTATATACCCGTGATGTTACTCATGGTGCATTATATGGCACACCCAAATGTGCGAAGGGGAAGGTGTTACAGGAAGCACTTGTGATACAAACGGGAAGTGCACACTGCATAGTAACTTTTGGTGGAAAGTATGAGTGAGTCAGTGTTGGGTAACGGTAGGATCGAGTTTGGCTGTGATATACTGGACAGCACCCACTGCCCATGAACCATACCCAGCACGACTGAGGAGAGAAAGGGAGGACTATATATAATATAAAAACCTCAGAGTACCGTGTGCACTATTGGGCTCCTCATTATAGGAAGGATATTGAGGCTCGAGAGAGGGTACAGCACGGATTCACTAGGATGCTGCCTGGTATAGAGAATTAAATATGAAGAAAGACTTGAAAAATGGAGTCCTTTTACATTACGGGGCAATTTGATAGAAGTGGATAAATTTATGAAAGGATGGAGGTAGGGTAGTTAGAAGCAGACTGCTTCCAATAGTTGAGGAGTCAAGAATGAGGAGCCATAGATACGAGATTAAATGTAAGATTTAGAACAGAGGGCAGGAGAATCTTCTTCACCCAGAGATTTGCGAGGATGTGGAATCCACTTCTTAGTGATTGAGGCAGAAACTATGTGAACATTCAAGAATAGATTGGAGAGGGGGATGAAGGAAAAGGGGATGAAAGGATATGGGAACAAGGTGGGTAAATGTCATTAGAAGTATTTGCTGGCATGGAAGGCAATCACAGACAAGGGCTGGTTGGGCCAAATGGCCTACAACACAACATTTCGTGTTGTAACTATTATGTGTTTCTAGAACAGTGGTATTTCTGTATCCTGTATAAATAGCACACTAATTCCTGTAATCTTGTATTGATGTTGCCACAGATTCAATTCTTCAGCAGCGATGATCACTGTGATGGAGGGTCCCGCCCGTTGAGATTTGCCTGTCAGCCATGATACCTGCCACTGATAAAATCTTGCCTTCCACAAACACCAGAGCAACAGGTCAGATTTCCTTTTTTTTTGCTGTAAGTATCAAAATGGAAATGCTCCAATTTTGGGGTTCAGCTGACAGTAAACATTTCACATGTTATCTGAATCACTGGGTGCGATTCATAAATTCTGATTATTACTACTCAGCCATTAACTTTTCTCTCTTCACCCCCGCCCCCGCCACAGCCTTTATTTCCTTCAACTTCGAAGCCCAGGGCATGACGGTGTTGGGTAGCTGGAGGGAAATGATTAACTTGGTGAAGTGAGGTCAGCATTGGTGTGGGTAGGCGGGGATATTTCTCCAAACCGCAGGAGATCTTGATTGAGTGCTTCGTTCCCGTTTTCCGAAGAAAGTAAATAGTCATTCCGTTCGGCTAAAATTGGGACTCGGGACCATGGGATAAAAATCAGGTCATCCCAAATATAATGCGATTGCTTAGTGCAATTCTTAAGATGGCCACTAGGAGGGGCATGGTTGACCCAGCATTTGTTAGTGTTGTCCTCTTTTAAAAAGGGGTTCCGATGGGTTCTTGCCCCCCCCCCCCCCCCCCCCCCATTTAATTGATCGCAGCAGAGTCGCCACCCAATAAAAGATAACTTTTGCTGGAAAGTGTGAGCGTGTTGGTGTTGTGTAACAGTAGGATCAGGTTTAGTCGTACCAAAAGATCTACAACCTTTGGAGATGTTTTTCTTCACAATTGGTCCTCATGGAATTAAGACCTCCTTTCCCCCCCCCCATCGATTAAAGCAGTCCTGACAGTCAGCAGCGGTCCCCCTCTATAAGGCGAGTCATGTGCCAAAAGCTCCTCTCGTGCGACGTGATCCAACCCAAATTTCAAGTAAGGTTTGTAGAAAGTGGCCTGTGCGGTCTTCAGAGCTTGCTTGAAATTTAAGAGAATTTCACTGCACTCCGGTGCGGAACTGGGCTACACAGACCAGGAATATCACAGGCTCTGTCCCTATCTGTGCAGAGTGATGTATAGCTGTTAATCGGGTCCAGATACGGATAGATCTGTCAGTGGAAATGGGGAGAATGTTGTGAAGACCCATTGGACGTGATTTATATATAAGGTGACCTAAGTTATGGTCAGTTTGGCATGTGGCATGTAGATCATATCCCACAGGTTTTCATAGTGTGTGCTATTTACAGTAAGTGTTAAAGGTTAATTAGGCGAAGGCGTAAAAATGTCGGGTTTAATGATGCATGGTGTTCCTTTGTGGGTTGGTTCCAATGGAACTGGAGGCAGAGAAGTGCTAATTAACTTATAAAAATATGGTAAGGATTTTGAATTTTTTTTGCTGGTTCCTTCTTTTTGCTCACCTCCCATATTCTCTGCCCCCCGGGCTCCATGCTGGCGTGTGGTTCTGCAGGTGGAACCCCTTCAACAGCCAATGAAGTAATTTTTCTGAAGTGTATTCACTGTTGTAGGAAACACGGCAGCCAATTTGCACACAGCAAGGTTCCACAAACAGCAATGTGATAATGACCAGATAATCTCTTTCTGTTGGTTAAATATTGGCCAGGACACCAGCGAGAACTCCCCTGCTCGTCTTCAGAATAGTGCTGTGGGATCCTTTACATCCATCCGAGAGGGCACGTGGGTCTTGGTTTAACATCCGAAAGACGGCACCTCCGACAGTGCAGCACCCCCTCAGTACTGCACTGGGAGTGTCAGCCTGGATTATGTGCTCATGTCTCGGGAGTGGGGCTTGAACCCACAACCTTCCGACTCAGAGACGAGAGTGCTATCCACTGAGCCACGGCTAACACTGAGACATTGTAGTGACATTGTAGTGACATTATGAGCCTAGACAATGAGGGTGGGCGGGCCAATCGAACGTGGGAAGGGCTGGACTCCCTGTCCCTACCCTCTCTGCACTGGACATTCATACACACATATTTTTCATCAGGAATGGTTGCATTGAAGTTAAGAGCTACTGTTGCTGTAGCCCTCTCTTCCCTCCCCTCTTCTGGCTGCTGAGGATAATAGGAAAATTGTAGTGCTCTGGGTGAGATTGAACCGGGGCCTTTTTGTTGGCATGGCTAGCTCCTATTACTTCCTACACCATCTGGAGAGCTGGTTTAGAATGCTTGTGCTTTGAGCGTTTTCTTCGGGTGAATTTTCAAGTGAAATAGTTTCAGGATCTGAAATCTGATCTCCTTGAGAAATAAAATCTATTGCATTGAAATTATATTTATCCTGTACGGTATAAATGCTAGAAGAGATGAGTTCCCTGGCAGAACATTACCTTGTTAGTTGGTCTCTGGACATTAGATGTCAGCTTGGCTCATGGGTAACACACTCGCCTCTGAGTGAGCAGGTCATGGGTTCAAGCCCCGCTCTGGCACATAATCTATGCTGACATGCGAGTGCAGTGTTGAAGGCGGTGCCATCAGATGAGATATTAAACCAAGGTCCTGCCTGCTTGCCTGCTTAAATGGCACTAATTAAAGAAGAGCAAGGGAGTTCTCCTGGTTGGACATGTTAACAAGCATTTATAACTGAGGAAAGCTGTAACTGCAGCAATTTTTAAGATTACATTCATACCTCAATCAACACCACAAAAAATAACCATTATGTCGCCATTTATGTCGTTGCTGATGTGGGACCTTGTGTGGCAAATTGGCTGTGGCATTTGTATACGTTACAACAGTGACTGCACTTGAAAAGCAATTCTTTGGCCGCGAAGCACCTCGGGAGGCTCAATTAATGCTGGATATAGATTTGCATTTATAAAGTGCCTTTCACCGTCTCAGGACGTCCCAAAGCGCATTACAGCCATTGAAGTACTTTTGACATGCAGTCGCTGTTGGAATGTAGGAAACGCGGCAGCCAATTTGCACACAGCAAGATCCCACAAACAGCATTGTGATAATGACCAGATAATCTGTTTTTTTAGTGATGTTGGTTGAGGGATAAATATTGACCAGGACACCGGGGAGAACTCCCCTGCTCTTCGAATAGTGCTGTGGGACCTTTTACGTCCACCTGAGAGGGCAGACGGAGCCTCGGTTTAATGTCTCGTCCAAAAGACGGCACCTCCGACAGTGCAGCTCTCCCTCAGTGCTGCACTGAAGTGTCAGCCTAGATTATGTGCTCAAGTCTCTGGAGTGGGACGCGAACCCACAACTTTGTGACTCAGAAGCGTGAATGCTATCCACTGAGCCAAGGCTGACCTCTAATGTTTAAATTGGATGTTGATTTTGGCCACATTTGTGGGCTGATTGACTGTGTATGTTCAGCCAGAAGAGAGTTCCCTCGCTGGACTTGAAAGTGAGTTTCACTGAAAAGCATCAAATAGTTGCAAAAATCATGGTCAGATTTTTGCTGTAGAAAGCTCCCCTCGATGGCTTGATGGGTAACTATACAACCAGTTCCAGTCCGCAATCTGTGCGTACTTAGCTCATCGCAGGCAGGACATTGAGGCAGGCTAAAAAGAGATATAATCAGCTAGACTCCCCACTCCTGATCCCAAGCCAGTGACCGCTGTTGGAAAATATGCAGACACGAGGTTCGACTGTGATGCACCCACGGTCGAATAGTCTACCAGCACTCGGCACCAGATGTGATGAATTAGGCGAGGTAAAGGAAGGCTACTAATACCCATAGGGTCAACGTGAGTCAATGCCCCCAGGAGAAGATATCAAGCGGGACGAATTTCTTCTGGTGTGTTCTGATTTTTGTACCTATGTTTTTGTTCAATGTTTGTGGAGTTTAATGGATGACATTATGGGCTGCATGTCCAAGCATTCTCTCACTGTGTTGTAGAGTGGGTTTGCCTGCATCATTCCTTTCTGTGGTGAGTTCTTGGATCATAGTTGATGCAGAGCAGAGGAACAGAAAATATTAGAGCTGGAGTAGCTATATTGACCTCCATATGAACTTACCAAGCCCTGACCTCAACAGCCTCTTACTGGGTGAACTCACAGAGGTCAATTGTTTACTTAACAGCAATTAAACAAAATACAGCAGATGCTGGAAATCTGAACTAAAGATACAAAATGCTGGAAACACTCAGCAGGTCAGACAGCATCTGTGGAGAGATGGGTGGGTTAACGTTTCAGGTCCATCACTTAAACATTGTACCCTTAAAAAAACACACACCTACACTTCAGCAGAAGAATAATACATTGTGTTTTGCATGGCATAAATTTACTATTCTTATGAAACGGTGTATCCTCTGACTTACGTGAGCATTGCAATGGTAGATTTGCTTACACTATATCTGGTGCAAATTGCCTGTCTGTCACATTTTTCTGTTACACTTCAAGTGTTACTCAAAATTCTGTGTTAGACTTCCACAAAACGCATAAAGAAACAGTTGGTCAATTGACACATGGCCAGAACGATACCAGGGATGAGGGACTTCAGTTATGTGAAGAGATTGGAGAAGCTGGGATTGTTCTCTTTAGAACAGAGAAAGTTAAGGGGACATTTAATAGAGGGGTTCAAAATTATGAAAGGTTTTGATAGAGTAAATAAGGAGAAACTGTTTCTGGTGACGGGAGGGTCGGTAACCACAGGACATAGGTTTAAGATAATTGGCAAAAGAACCAAGGAGAAGACGAGGAGAATTTTATTTACGCAGCTAGTTGTTATGATCTTGAATGCCCTGCCTGAAAGGGTGGTGGAAGCAGATTTTGTAGTAACTTTCAAAAGGGAAATGGATATATACTTGAAAAGGAAAAATTCACAGGGCTATGGGGAAAGAGCAGGGGGACTAATTGAATAGTTCTTTCAAAGAGCCAGCAAATGGCCTCCTTCTATGCTCTATGTAAAATCACTCAAGTTACAGACATTGTAGAATCAAAGAGGCAGCAGGATGTGTTTCGGAGAGAAGGAATTGAGGGATGTGCTGAAAAAGTGGGTTGGTGGGTTTGAGCTCAGTGCATAAGAGACCGGATTGTTGGGTCTAAATTGCCTATTTTTTTACCCGTTCCTCGAAGTTCTTATGTTCTAAATATTTTCTCTTCCAGTTGCATAGGAATTTTGATCATAAAGTACAAACCGTTTTGCAAGAGGGCATTGTTGTTCTATCAATTCAATGGAGAAGAATAATAATCAGGAACTAATACTATGGGATGAAGAAATGCAGACCAATGTCAACAAGGGATTTTGCAGCCCGGATGATGTGCTGAATCTGTCTGGAGATCAAATAATCAATGCTGGTTCAGGAGGAGAGGACAACAGCAGCTTGTGTGTCAGTAACATGAATGACCAGCCAGACATGGAAGAGTTAAGTGGTGGGAATACATGTCTGATGCAATGTGAACAGACCCTCAGTGCACCCCTTGAGGACATCACAGGTGCCGACCAGCTGATGAGGACGCCTCTGAGCTCAAGGTCAAGGGTGGAATACGAAACCCAGTTGGAGGACCCTTCTGGTTGTAAACCAGTTAGTCCATTAGAGCAACAAGGCAGTGTTGAACACAAAGAAGCAATTGGATCAGAAGAAGGACCAATCATAGCCAAGCTCGGACCTGTTGCAACGCGCTCCACACTAACTGAGAATTTGAGGACTTCTGCTGCAAACGTGGGTGACCATTCAAATAACCATTTGAGTTCTTTTTCCACTTGCCTGCCCGAGAATATTTTAGACGGGATAAATTTGAACGTGTCGGAAGTAGGAGCTAAGGCGTTGATGGCACCGTATATCCAAGAGGAGCAGGACATTCACACAATAAATACTGTTCAGAGCACTACTGTAGATCGGATATTGTATGGGTTTGATTTAAGTTGTGAACGAGATGGAGACCAATACTCTTCATTGGACCAGATGACCTATGAGTATGATGTAGCTTGCGGAGAGGATGAAGTCCAATACACTTCTTTGGATCCCGTATCCTACAGTTTTGATGTATCCTGTGAACCAGAAGAAGATTTGAACACTTCAGTCGATCCAATGTCGTATGAGTTTGAGGTTGCTTGCGCAAGAGACGATGATGAAATGGTATGTTTTAGTCAAAGTACCCTTGATGGTGGCAAAGTTGGAGATGTTACACCAAGTGACAGCACTGGAAAGGCTATCAATAACGCACACTATGTCCTCCAGTCATGGTCTGATACAGAGCTGGTTATAGGATCACTTGAGCATCAAAGCAACATGGAACGTTCTTCAGGTGTTATACCCTTAAGAAGTGAAGACAGCTGCAAGAGAACGGCCGTGACTGAGATTTCTGTCAATGCGTCTCAAGACCAAATGCTGTCAGTGAAAGAGGTTTATCAAACAGAACAAGCTCTGACAAGTTTAGGGAAGGATTGTACTCCTGGTAAGTCTAAAGGATTCAATGCAGAATTGAACTTTTGTTGATGTATTTTCACACGTCCGAGAGCAGGCATGTCAAGACGTATCTTGTAGTCAACAGCGGGTGTGCTTGATGGAATTGCAAGTAAATCGGAAACATCTTCCTTTTTAAATTTTAAAAAATTTGCTGATTACTCCTCCCTACTTCCCGTGAAGGCATTAACTTCTTGCTGGGGTCAGTACTGAGCACCCTCCATTATTCTTGTGGGAGTCTAGACATTGAGTGTTGGCAGGTCACTTAGAGAGCAGGGAACGTCACAGCCAAGCCCTGATCCTATTCTCCCCTGATGTCCAAACATTCCTACCAGGCGTGGCTGGATAGCAATCAAGAGTGGGATCTGTGGCTGATGTTTCTTTCCCTTCGTAATCTGGGCGCGGAGGACGGTTGCAGCACCTTATCCCTGCCTTAGCTGAGATCGGCCAATTCAATACAGACAGGGCGTTCAACTTGGGTCCCTCCTAGTCTGTGATCAATATTCACTGGGGGAACTCGTTGAGCCACTGGGAGAAACTGGCTCCCTATTTTAAGGATTAGTCTTTGCATGTTTTGAGAGTTTACAATCCACGTTAGCTGCAAGAGGGAGCTGGACTGGTTCCTGACTGAGGCAGAGATCGCATCATATAGAAGGTAAGTGGATCAACAGATAACACTTGGTCCATGTGATCTCCTGGACTGGTTCTGATCGCCGGAGGGGGTCGGAGAAGAATTTTCCAGAGTATTTTCCCCCTTATTGGCCCTGGGTTTTTTCTCTGGTTTTATTTGCCTCTCCCAGGAGATTATATGGTTGAGGGGGGGGGGGGAGGGGGAGGGGGAGGGAGTGTCTAGTCAGGATGCTCCAGCCATCGTGAGTGTGAGGCACACTAGATGGACCAGCTGGTCTTTTCCTGCCTGTTTATTTTGTATGTTTGTAAAAAATATTGGCTAGTACGGTTTCTGGTGGTTACTGCGGCTCTCGTGCCAAAATTACCGCAGGCCAGCGGGAGAACCCACAGGGAAAGTCACCCGCGGGGTTTGGTGCTGTACTGCTTAATGTGTAGGCCCAGTTATTGCACCCCTTGTCAAATGATTTCATATCAAGTTTCTTCAAATATTGTTGCCTGCCCTGAATGAAATCTTGTTACAAAGTATCCTTTTGCTGATAAAACCTTCAGCCACTCTGTGGTTTCACTTGTACTACAGTTGCTACATTGCTGGCACACAATGTACACCTTCAAGATAGCTGCTCAGTCAGCATGACAGTCCTTTGTTTTGGATTACAAATAGGAACTGTGTTGATACATGTCAATCTTAAACAGTCTCCTCTCTGCTGGCTACAACCATCCCACGTGAAATGAATGGGGGTCATCTTAATCCAGTTCCTAGTGGGCGTGGGCCTGCAATGCAAAACGACATAATTACATAGAATTTACAGCGCAGAAACAGGCCCGACTGTACCTAATTTGCCACTAAGCTACAAGTGTTCAAAATTATGAGGGGTTTTGATGGAGTAAATAAGGAGAAACTGTTTCCACTGGCAGGAGGGTTGGTAATCAGAGGATACAGATTTAAGATAATTGGCAAAAGAACCAGCGAGGGAGATGAGGAGAATTTTTTTTTTAAAGCAGCAAGTTGTTATGATTTGGGATTCACTGCCTGAAAGGGTGGAGGAAGCAGATTTAACAGTAACTTTTCAAAGGGAATTGGATATATAGTTGAAAAGGAAAAAATTGCATGGCTAAGGGAAATGAGCAGGAGGGAGTGGGACTAATTGGATAGTTCTTTGAACGAGCCGGCACAGGCATGATGGGCCGAATGGCCTCCTTCTGTGCTGTAAGATTCTATGATTTTATGGCAGTCTCTCTCAGAAAGGCCACAATGTAGGTGGTGTTGAAAGTGCAACAGCGAGTGCTGTTCTGAGGTTTAGGGCAAGCCCATTGGGGCAAATGGTGGCTTACTCTCTATCTGACTGTGCTATATTTGATCTGGAAGTGCATGATATTGGGTGGCCAGATTGGAAAGTCTTCCATTCCATTGTGAAAATATCACCTGGATGACTGTAAACTCCAGACCCCAACAGCTGCCTTGTTAAAAACATAAGAAATAGGAGTAGGAGTAGGCCATTCGGCCCCTTGAGCCTGCTCCGCCATTCAGTCAGATCACGGCTGATCTTTGGCCTCAACTCCACTTTCCCGCCCGTCCCCATATCCCTTGATTCCTTCAGAGTTCAAAAGTCTATTGATCTCAGTCTTGAATATGCTCAATGTCTAAGCATCCACAGCCTTCTGGGGTAGAGAATTCCAAATATTCACAACCCTCTGAGTGAAGAAATTCCTCCTCATCTCAGACCTAAAGAACTGACCCCTTATTCTGAGACTGTTACTTTTTGTTTTATTCCTTCTCGGGATATGGGCGTTGCTGGCAACATAGGAACAGGAGTAGGCCATTCAGCCCCTCGTGCCTGCTCCACCATTTGATAAGATCATGGCTGATCTGTGATCTAACTCCATATACCTGCCTTTGGCAAGACTGACATTTGTTGCCCATCCCTAGTTGCCCTTGAGAAGGTGATGGTGGGCCGCCGCCTTGAACTGCTGCAGTCCGTGTGGTGAAGGTGCTCCCTTCTGATGCCTTTGCGCCTGCTAGATCGCTCGTGGTCACCCGCAGCCCCCTCCGATTTGCTGGGATGCATTCTCTGCCTCCCAGGCTAGTCACTCAGTTCAGTGAATCATTTGTTGGCTCGGTTCCTCTGCCTTCCCACCTGCTTGTCGCACCCTTGGCACTCATGAGACTGCAAAATGATCAGCCATCTGAAGTGATCCTGAGCTCTTGGTCAATTGCCCACACTCTTAAATCCTCTTACACTATTTTCTGGAAGTTGTTTATCTTGTAGTTAGCTCTCACACTTCATCATAAAATTGTGATTAAAGGAAAGAGAACTTAATACACCTCCCATTTATGTCACCAGTTCGCTAACATTAGTTCTCTAAGTAACATTTCAAATGTGCACATAGGAACAGGGGTAGGTCATTCAGCCCCTCGTGCCTGCTCCGCCATTTGATAAGATCATGGCTGATCTGTGATCTAACTCCATAAACCCGCCTTTGGCCCATATCCCTTAATATCTTTGATTGGCAAAAAGCTATCTATCTCAGATTTTAATTTAGCAATTGAGCTAGTATCAATTGCCGTTTGCGGAAGAGAGTTCCAAACTTCTACAACCCTTTGTGTGTAGAAATGTTTTCTAATCTCACTCCTGAAAGGTCTGGCTCTAATTTTTAGACTGTGCCCCCTACTCCTAGAATCCCCAACCAGCGGAAATAGTTTCTCTCTATCCACCCTATCCATTCCCCTTAATATCTTAAACTTCGATCAGATCACCCCTTAACCTTCGAAACTCTAGAGAATACAACCCCAATTTGTGTAATCTCTCCTCGTAACTTAATCCTTGAAGTCCGGGTATCATTCTAATAAACCTACGCTGCACTCCCTCCAAGGCCAATATGTCCTTCCGAAGGTGTGGTGCCCAGAACTGCTCACAGTACTCCAGGTGCGGTCTAACCAGGGTTTTGTATAGCTGCAGCATAACTTCTGCCCACTTGTACTCTAGTCCTCTCGATATAAAGGCCAGCATTCTATTAGCCTTATTGATTATTTTCTGCACATGTTCATGACACTTCAATGATCTATGTACCTGAACCCCTAAGTCCCTTTTGGACATCCACTGTTTTTAACTTTTTACCATTTAGAAAGTACCCTGTTCTATCCTTTTTTGATCCAAAGTGGATGACCTCACATTTGTCTACATTGAATTCCATTTGCCACAGTTTTGCCCATTCACCTAATCTA
Organism: Heptranchias perlo; assembly: GCF_035084215.1. NCBI lineage: Eukaryota > Metazoa > Chordata > Chondrichthyes > Hexanchiformes > Hexanchidae > Heptranchias > Heptranchias perlo. Next base: position 10,910,540 of record NC_090361.1, read on the forward strand.
TCAATATCACTTTGTAATTTTATGTTTTCATCTCCACTGCTTACAATGCCACCAATCTTTGTGTCATCGGCAAACTTAGATATGAGACTTTCTATGCCTTCATCTAAGTCGTTAATAAATATTGTGAATAATTGAGGCCCCAAGACAGATCCTTGCGGGACTCCACTAGTCACATCCTGCCATTGTGAGTACCTACTCTCTGTCGCCTTTCGCTCAGCCAACTTCCTAACCAAGTCCGTACTTTTCCCTCAATTCCATGGGCTTCTATCTTAGCTAACAGTCTCTCATGTGGGACCTTATCAAATGCCTTCTGGAAGTCCATATAAATAACATCCATTGACATTCCCATTCCCGTGTCCACTACTTTAGTCACCTCTTCAAAAAATTCAATCAGGTTTGTCAGGCACGACCTACCTTTCACAAATTCATGCTGGCTCTCTCTGATTAACTGAAAATTCTCGAGGTGTTCAGTCACCCTATCCTTAATTATAGACTCCAGCATTTTCCCCACAACAGATGTTAGGCTAACTGCTCTATAATTCCCTGGTTTCCCTCTCTCTCCTTTCTTAAAAAGCGGAGTGACATGTGCAATTTTCCAATCCAGAGGGACAGTTCCTGAATCTAGAGAACTTTGAAAGATTATAGTTAGGGCATCTGCAATGTGCTCACCTACTTCCTTTAAAACTCTTGGATGGAAACCATCTCGTCCTGGGGATTTGTCACTCTTTAGTGCTATTATCTTCTTCATTACTGTTGCTTTACTTATATTAATTTTATAGAGTCCCTGTCCCTGATTCAATATTAGTTTTCTTGGGATTTCCGGCATGCTATCCTCTTTTTCTACTGTAAATACTGATGCAAAGTAATCGTTCAACATGTCCGCCATTTCCCCTTGTCAATGACAATATCCCCATTTTCAGTTTTTAAGGGGCCAACACTGCTCCTGACCCCACCCTCTTTTTCCTAATGTAACTATAAAAGTTCTTCGTATTGGTTTTGATATCCCTTGCAAGTTTCTTTTCATACTCTGTTTTTGTAGCTCTTACTATCTGTTTTATGACCCTTTGTTGATCTTTGTATCTTTCCCATTCGCCAGGATCTGTGCCATTTTTTGCCTTATACTGTCCCTTACTTCTTTAGTTGTCCATGGCTGTTTTTTTTGGCAAGTAGAGTTCTTGCCCCTCGGGTATAAACCGATTCTGTATCACGTTAAATGTTTCTTTAAACATTTCCCACTGATCATCAGTCGTTTTACCCATTAACAGATTTGCCCAGTTTACTGTGGACAGTCTCTGTCTCATCCCATTGAAGTTGGCCTTACCCAAGTCTAGAATCTTAGCAGCTGACTCACTTTTTTCCCCTTTCAAACACTACATTGAACTCGATCATGTTATGATCGCTATTGGATAGATGTTCACGCACAGTTAAGCCGTTAACTAAATCTAGTATGACTTGCCCCCTTGTTGCCTCTAGGACATACTGCTATAGAAAACTATCCCGAACACACTCAAGAAATTCACTACCTTTCTGACAGTTGCTAGTCTGCTTTTCCCAATCTATGTGAAGGTTAAAGTCCCCCATTAAGACCACTATGCCCTTCTTACACGCTTGTCTAATCTCTGCATTTATACAATCTAACACTTCAGATCTGCTGCCAGGGGTCCTATTGCACCTTTATGTTTCTGCTGTGAAAAAAAAAGAAATACTTGCATTTATATAGCGCCTTTCAAGACCTCAGGAAGTCCTAAAGCGCTTTACAACCAATGAAGTTCCGTTGAAGTGCAGTCACTATTGTATTGTGGGAAACGTGGCAGCCAATTTGCACACAGCAAGAACCCACAAACAGCAATGAGATAAATGATCCGATAATCTTTTTTTTAGTGATGTTGGTTGAGGGATAAAAATTGGCCAGGACACCGAGGAGAATGCCCCTGCTCTTCTTCGGAATTGTGCCTTGCGATCTTTTACATCCACCTGAGAGGGCAGAAGGGGCCTTGGTTTAACATTTCTTCCGAAAGACGGCACCTCCCGACAGTCGACACTCCCTCAGTACTGCACTGGGAGTGTCAGCCTGGATTATGTGAGGTCAAAGGCAACACGTACACAGTTATATTTCTGTTGTTCCGACTGTGAGGAAATCCATCCCACAGAACAGAAGGTTCCGGCAGCCTGGGACCCTGAGGCACAATAAAATATAGAGAGCCCGTTAGTCAACACTGAGTGCCATGACCTTGGCATGTGGTACACATTATCCGTGGGTCCCTCAGTGACTTTGAGCAGCACATATCAGTACTTAAGTCTGAGCTAAAAGCTGTCGGGGAGGGTATGGAGGAGGGGGAGGAATGGTGCCCAAAACATTCTGGGTGGCATTTACCTGCATATGGCAAGCCAGTTAACTGGAGCCTCTGGTTAAAGGGAACGCTCTCTTAGGTTCAGACTAATTCCCGGTACATTCAAATGGTTTATTATGTCTAGTAATTGCATTGATCCAGTCTGGGCTTAGTATACATAATTACCTCAGACAACAGACCAGAGTTTATTGCGGGTAGTTAAGTGAGGAGGCTGGCCCTTTGGGACTAGGCCGCTTAGTTTTCTCATGAAGAGATGAAGCGATGTGTGAGTACTGGTGAAGGTTTTACAGGGCCTCCAGCTATTGCCATGTCCTAGGGGGTGTGTGAGTAAAAATACTGTGCAAATAGTACAGAGTGCATGCAAACTGTGAACATTTTACACTCTACTGTAAATAAAGCTCCCTCAAGTCTGCCTTAATCCAACCTTATTAGGGCACCCCCTTACTGCATTAGCATGACCTGACCACAACAGGCCTGCATTCAAGCCCAGAGTTGGAAATGCACCAAGTCGATCCTCATTTGCATGTGGCTCCTAAATTCCCTTTGTTGTCCTACCCAGGTTGGACACAGTTGTTACTGTGGGATTAGAGAGGGAGAAATGGATGCCAACGAAGAAAGAACTTGCATTTATATAGCGCCTGTCACAACTTTAGGACTTCCCCAAGAACTTTATTTTTCTTCAAATAGTGCCATGGGATCTTTTACATTCATGTGAGAGGGCAAACAGGGTCTCCGTTTCACGTCTCATCTGAAAGACGGCGCCTCCGACAGTGCAGCATTTCCTTAGTGGTGCACTGGGAGTGTCAGCCTAGATTATATGCTCAAGTGTCTGGAGTGGGACAGCAACCCACAGCCCTCTGACTTAGAGGTGAGAGAGTGTTACATCTGAGCCACGGCTGACACACTGACTTAGTGTGGAGGGGTGTGATTCGAACAGTACAGATGTACTCCATGCGTCTCGCGTATACTGACAATGTGGTTGGGACTCCACTTTCTCTCCTGCTTGTTGATTTTGTGTGTGGGCTAGCGATAGGGCCCTGGTGTGCTGTCTCCAACCAGCCTCTGGCCAGTGCTGCGCCAACTGTTGTTCCTCTGGAATGTGAGCTGTTTGAGCTTGCCTTCCTGACAACAAAGGAAAACAATTTCTTAATCCCCGGGCCAGTTACCATAAAAGTCTGACATGTCAGCCGCACCCCTCGTTTACAGTTTAAAGCCTTGTGGGTTTATATTGTAACACCCCTTGTATTACAGAATATGAAGAACGGGATGAAGTTGTAATGTGTGCTCCAGATTTTATTGTAATTTTGGAGAGTCTTAGCAGTTTTGTTTTCGAAGCAGAATGCGGGCCAGCAATGTGCATGTGTGTGCCTTTCACTTGATGTGCATGTTTCTGTGCTCCTCCCTCTTCCTCTCTCTGTATTTCTAAGGTGAGTTTTACAATACGTGCTCCAAAGACCACAGAGGAGCAGCAAGCTTAGTGCTTGCCCCTATTGCATTGAGCCGACTTCCCAGGTTTTCCTAGAATCATTCCCAATTATTCATTCATGGTGACCTCCTGGCCAATATTTGGTGGGGGAGAGGGAGGCAGGAAATTGCATGTAGACACAGACTTTGAAGGGCTCCAGCCATAATTTGAAATGATGGTAGTAATTTAAGGGATGGGTGGGGGGGATTGTTTGAGCCTTTCCAAAGGGTACAAATATTCTTTGTTTTTTACACTGTCCGTGGGCTGTAGGGTCAATGGACTTGGGTGGCAAAACACAAGGGAAGGCAGGAAACAGTGGTCAAGGGTTGAAGCAGTTCTGCACCCAGATCCCCTGTCTGGTGCTGTAGAGGCTTGCTCAGCTTGGCACCCCCCCCCGCCCCCACAGAGGGCAGCAGTGCCTGGCAGCCAGGGTCAGTGCCGATAACGGATGTGAAAGAAGATGGCGCACCTTAAGGACATTGCCAAACACTGCCCTTTATCAGGGAGATGGCCCAAGTATGTACGACACAAAGTGTTGCCTGTCGACCTGTTCCACGTTTATTGCTGGCCCATACCGAGCTGCCATACCACCACCAAGTTCTCAGTGGCTTATCATTAATAACCATACTCCAGGCCTGTGCCTGTGTGAGAAGCCTTAGCTGGACAGCAAGAAACAGTTCTCAGCATGCCTACAACTACTTGAAATTTTTATGACTGATTGTCAGACTGACCATTCAAAAAGCATGCCATGACTTGCTGTTAGTAATTTTCCAGTGGAGGGACAGGGATTACAAAGAATTAAAATTCCTCCAGTGAAAATACTGAAAGAAATTCAAATTTTAAATAGCCATGAGAACCAGCTAAAGAATGAACTATAACATTTTTTGAGGTAACTTTGAAAGCAAAAACCTGTATACTGTATGCTAGCTGATATCCTGGAACTACAGTCAACAAGTACAGTGAGAAAGTCGAACATAGATGGATCTGAAGGTAAATCTGATGAATGGAAAAAAGACTTGTCCAAGAGGCTTTTATATTTTGTAACATTCTACATGGTTGTGCTAGCTGCATTTCATTTATTTCTTTTGTTCAAGTCCCACTCTAGAGCCTTGAGTTCATTATCTAGGCTGACATTTCAGTGTAGTACTGAAGGAGTGTTGCATTGTGGGTGGTGCCATCTTTCGGATGAGAGGTTAAACCCTCTCAGGTGGACTTAAAAGATCCCATGGCACTATTTCGAAGAAGAGCAGGGGAGTTCTTCCCCAGTGTCCAGGCCAATATTTATCCCTCAACCAACATCACTGGAAGAAAATCCAGAATATCTGATCATTATCATTGCTGTTTGTGGCACCTTGCTGTTAAGTCTAGATCTTCCTGTAAAGTAATTGCTTCCAATTCCCCCAGTTTATTTCCCGTGCATTGCAGTACGTGCATTTGAAAATTTTTCTGTTTTTTTTTTTGTCTAAGCTACCTCTTAACTTTTACTTCAGTCTTTTCCCTGCTTCTAACTAGCCCATTTTATTTCATTCCTTTACTCCATAATTCCTCTTGCTAAATCGTTTTCTGTATGAATATTATCCTCATCAATTTCTTCCTTCGCTATTAGCTGATTTTGGTTGGTTCTGTTTTGCCATTACCTCCCCTTATTAGTTTAAATACCTCGTTACTTCCCTATTTAACCACTTTGCCAGTACATTAGCATCCTCCCTGTTCAGACCTAGCCCATCCTTGCAGAACAGCTCCCATCTGTCCCAGAATTGGTACCAATGTCCAACAAATTGGAATCCCTCTTTCTGACACCACTCCTTTAGTCATGCACTAATTTCCCTAATCTCTTTGTCCTTTTCTAATCTGGGGCATGTCTGGGTTAGTAATCGTGACATTACCACCTGTGAATTCCTGCTCCTAATTTTCTCATCTTGCAGGACTTCAAGCTTTCCATTACTTACATCATTGGCTCATAATGGACCAACGATGACTGGTTGCTCTCTCACCCACCCCCTTCCCTCTTCTTTGCAAAGTCACCTCCAGTCTTTCTTTACTCAGAGAGTGGTTAGAATGTAGAATTAGCTACCACATGAAGTAGTTGAGACAAATAGCATAGATGCATTTAAGGGGAAGCTAGATAAGTACATGAGAACATAAGAACATAAGAAATAGGAGCAGGAATAGGCTATACGGCCCCTCGAGCCTGCTCTGCCGTTCAATAAGATCATGGCTGATCTTCGACCTCAACTGCACTTTCCCGCCCGATCCCCTTATTCCTTGATTCGCTTAGAGTCCAAAAATCCATCGCGCTCAGTCTTGAATATACGCAACAACTGAACATCCTTAGGGAGAAAGGAACAGAAGAATATGTTAATAAGGAGAAATGAAGTAAGGTGGGAGGAGGCTCATGTGGAGCATAAATACTGGCATAGACCTGTTGGGCCAAATGGCCTGTGTCTGTGCTGTAAATACTATGTATGTGATATGTCCCTTTCTCAAAGCTTCTGGTATTGTTGAACTGAACTGTAAAAGATTGTGTTAACCCCTCTAAATATTGAATCCCCTATCACTACTGCATTTCTAGCTGTTTTGCTATCACAGGTCAGTATATCCTTCCTGAGGTGCGGTGCCCAGAACTGAATGCAGTACTCCAGGTGCGTCTGACCGGAGCTTTCTACAACTGTAGCATGACTTCCACCCCATTGTATTCCAGCCCCATTGAGATATGAAGGCCAACATTCCATTAGCCTTTTAAATTATTTTTTGTACTTGTCCACTAGCTTTTGTTGATTTCTGTACGTGGACCCCTAAATCTCCCTGCTCCTTCACTGTGTGTGTGTGTGTGTGTATGGGATCTCAGCAAGGCCCTACCATCGTCCTCAATGTCCCTAGAAAAGCAGGCTACTGTTTTCATTGGCGATCGCCATCTCTAGTGCAGACAGGATCGGGCTTTGCAGTGATGCCCACTGTGATTGATACTCACTGGCCAGGCTCACTGGTGAATAGTCCCCACTTGACTGAGTTACAAGAGGCCAACCTGTGTGTGTAGAATCATACCCCAAACCAGAATCAACACCGTCAGTAGAGGGATAAGGGGACGTAACCTTAAAATGAGAGCCAGGCTATTCAGGAGAGAAGTTAGGAAACACTTTTTCACACAAAGGGTGGTGGAAGTGTGGAACTCTGTCTCACAAAAAGCAGTAGATGCAAGTTCAATTAATAATTTTAAATCTGAGATCGATAGATTTTTGCTAGCCAAGAGTATTAAGGAATATGGAGCCAAGATACAGATCAGCCATGATCTCATTGAAGGGTGGAGCAGACTTGAGGGGTTGAATTGCCTACTCCTGTTCCTATGTTCCTCGTTCCAGAAGGATGGAGCAACCTGCTAACTAGCGGCAGATCCTTGGGTTCATTGCACTGAACACCCTGCTAATCTGACGACGTGAGTGGGGAGCAAGCTTATATACGAACTTATTGAATTTCTTTCAGCAGAAATGAAGCCATATCCGGACTACTGTGAACCAGCAACTTTATGCTATCAGTATCTCAGCCCCTCACAGGACAAGGAGCCCAGTCAGTAAGTGTAAAACCAAGTATAGAACTTCCTTTTCTTGTATTCTTTGTTTAGTTCGGGTCCTGGTAAACGCATTACCTTGTGGTACAATGCCACGAAGGCCGGGAAGATGCTGACTGTTCTGGCGTGTCTTTACAGATTACATTTGGTCCATATGATCTCCTGGACTGGTTTCGATTGCCTGAGGGGGTCGGAGAGGAATTTTCTAGAATATTTTTTCCCTTATTGGCCCTGGGGTTTTTTTTTTGCCTCTCCCAGGAGATGACATGGCTGGGGGAAGGGGAGGAGGGGAAGCGGGGTGAGGGAGAGAAAGCGTTTAGTCATGGTGTGTGGGGCAGGCTTGATGGACCAGCTGGTCATTTCCTGCCTGTCAATGTCAAATGTTCGTAAGTCAGCTGCAGCACCTGTTGAAGAATTACAAGTAGCCTTGGTGTCCCTGGGCTAGGGAAGAGTAAAGTCAGCTTAGAGTTCCTGCTCCTGATCCCTTTGTGGTGAGAATGTGGAACTCGCTATCACATGGAGTGGTTGAGGCGCATAGCGTAAAAAATTTAAAGGGAAGCTGGATAAGTACATGAGGGAGAAAGGAATAGAAGGATATGTTGATAGGGTTAGATTAAGTAAGGTGGGCGGAGACTCGTGTGGGGAATAAACACTGGCAAAGACCAGATGGGCTGAATGGCCTGTTTCGGTCCTGTAAAATTCTATGTAATTCTATGATTGCTATCCAGTGACCCCCACCCCAATGGAAATTGCATGTGACGAGATTCACTTGGGTCACGTGAGTAGTTGGGTGAGGCGGGCGGCCTACACCTGTGAACCTGCACCCTAGCAAGAGTCAGTGCTTTAGTAAGAGGCGAGATTATGGGGGTGGGCGGGGGAGAAGGATCCAAGCATTAAGACTACTTAAGTCGATAGTTCAGGTGGAATGAAGGAAACTGTTGGTATCTATTTTTACATTGATGAAGAGCAGTTCTGTTCGGGGTGATTTTGATTGAGGTTTATAAGATGATGAAGGGACTAGATTGTGTGTGTGTCGACAGTTGCCCAAGTCCTGAAGCTCGGTTTTAGTCAAATAACCTCTTAATGTCACATAATATATGTAGTTGGTGGAGGAGGGGGGTTTTCTTTTTAAATTCTGAGACTGGATTGTGCCGCACAATTGGTGGAAAAGGGGAGGAGCCCTTTTTGCTGCAACAATGGTATCGCATGCTTGATGCTGTCGCTTGATATAAAGTAAGGGGTGGGGAGAAGGTCACAGTCATCAATCACCTTGATGAAGACACATGCACAAAATAAATGAGAGTTGCTGCTTCTCTTGATAATGCTGTCTCAATCTGTGTCTGCGTTCAGGTTGGGGATGGATGAGTGCTTCAGTAAGCAGCGTGATGGTGGCAGCGTAGAACCAACCAATACCTCAGTGACCAATTACACTCTGAGCCTTTGTCAAGCTGCGTCGTGGGATTGTTCGACCGCACCAGACACAGACTGTGTGGAAAAGCCTTCTCATTTCACTGGAAAAATCTCTGAAGAATCTTCACGGGTTACCTCAGCTGTTCCATCGAACGAAATTTCGTCAAGCCTCGATGGTAGCGCCGTTCTTGGCCTTCCAGCCCTGGGCAGCGTGGAGAGGCCTGGTCTAACTGGCCAGGTTGCCCAAGTTACTGAAAAGGAGACTGAGGCGATTCAGCCTGAAGTCCCTTTGTTCGTTGCCATTGCACCATTACCCGATGACAAAGAGATATCTCAGGATCGGCTTCCTAGTCAAAATGGGGAAGCCTTGACTGAACCTGTGCTGATCCAAACCGGGCCGAACGTTAGTCCTACAAGAAACGAGGAGGTCGTTGGCGAAGTTGCGATGTCTTCTCCAGCTGATGCCTCAAGTCTTGTGTCAGTGCAGCCTTCAACCTCAGGGGAACTCTCCGTTCCAACCTCAACCTCAACCTCAACGGCAACCATATGTCGACCGGCAGTGACATTTACGGCGAAGAACGTGAAAGCAGCGGAAGGAGGAGCAGGAGCAAGCCCTGACCGTGACTCAGAAGCAACGTCTGAACAACTCTGTCTGCCCAAGAACGAGGCGAGACCAGTCTCTGAAGAGAATATGGAGTCAGGAGAATTCTTTAAGCCAGTCTCCTCTGCTAAACCAGCTGCTTCAGTCACAAGCAGAGAGCAGCAACGAGATATTATACAGTTAGATGATTTTTCAGAAATGTCTAAAGTAGCCAGAGAGAAAACACCGTCGCTTTTAAGGGAGAGAAGTGAAAATGAGGAGACAGCAGCAGAAGGGTTGGAAGTGTCGTCGAGCAAAGAATTGCCAATAGAATGTAAAGCAATTACCAGAGAGACCCCAACGCTTTTATCCGACGTTGCTGGAATGGAATCAGAGGACACCTTTAAGCCAAGAGCAGACCTTTCAGACGAGCATATCAAGGTCAGTAAATACCCGAATATCAATAGGGATTACCAAGTGGATTGTGTCAAGCCATTATGGACACCTACACCAGGGCAAACCTTGCCCAGTGCGTGCGACACTGAGAAAGAGTCCTGTGTGGCACCTGTTGACGTGGCAGCAAGTAACCCCATGCCCTTGGGTGAACCATCTCTTTACACCTGCACCAAGTGCAGCGTTTATTTCCAGGACAAGGAGTACTTGCACAGGCACATGCTCGATCACTTCGACGGGCAGAGTGAGGAAGGTTTTGCGGGCGGGGCACGTCCGTTCACCTGCCACGAGTGCGGTCACGCCTTCTGCGACCCGGCCTCCCTTCGGAAGCACATGAGTCTTCACCAGGCGCGCAGGGCAAGCTTCATGGAGGCCATACAGGAGCTGAAAGACCCATGGAGCGAGGGGCACCCGGCCAGACTGCAGTGCCCTCAGTGCACGTTTGGCACCAACTCCACAAAGTTGTTTGTTGAGCATGCCAAGGTGCATGTCAACAAGACATCTCACCCATGCCAACTCTGCAAGTTCCTGGCAGCCACGGCCAAAGAACTTCAGGAGCACAAGTTGCGTTTTCATCCGGTTAAGAAAAGCAAGGCTCTGCGCGCACCCGGTCCCAGGATGCTACCTCAGAGCGCCAAAATGAATCTGCATGTGAACAAGGAAAGCCTGTCCACCAAGCAAGTTGAGAGTATGTATAAAGACCATATGAAATTCAGCCAACAACACCTCTATCAGCAGAAACCGGGCTGCCCTCCGGAGAGGTTGGCCAGGCCATCTACCAGTCAAGGAGCTGCGGATTTGCGTAGCCAATCCGATAAATGTGAAAACTCTCAAATGTTTCTGCCGTCCAGTAGTTTGGATCACAAGCCGGAGAGAATGTCACTGCCTTTGACCGCAAAAGGCCCTTCTCGCTATCAAGGTGACCATCCTCTGATGTTCCAAGGGGGCTTGATGAACAAAACGGCGCTTGACGTCACTGAAAGGAAGAACGCAAAGCTAAAAATGCACTCCCTGGTAGGCATAACGAAGCAGGCCAGGCTTCCCAATGCGCAGTACAAGCCCTCAATGGGCTTGTCCGAGTACTCGGACCTGCGAGAAGGTAAAGGGACAGTCCTTTTCCCCTTGGCGAAGGAAAGCTATAGTCCACAAAAAGGGGCAATCTATCCCACCAGTGGCCCGCAAAAGAAGAAAATGGAGGTGGATGGAGAAGGTGGCGCAAATCAAGGAAATGCTTTAACGTACAGAAAAATAATAATTGACCACTTCTCATCCAGAACGACCAACAGTGGACCTCCAGTCCACAAGGGCATTGTGAGAGTAAAGACCTATGAAGAGGGGGCTGCAGGAAATAAAACTTGCAATGTTTTATTTAAAGGTCAACTAGAGAATCTCAAGCACAAAGCATCAGGATCAACAGGATTTCGTATTCAGATAAGTGATATAAAAAGTCTTCATGCTAAGAAAGGAAGGAGGTTGACAGAACCAACTGCTGCCTCTTGCAGGCCTAGAACAGTCAAGAAACGCACAAAAGATATGCTGGCAACCATTAATATTCCACAAGATCTTCCAGTTGACCAGCATCAACAATTAGTGAGGATGACTCCTTTAATATTGCTTGAAAAAATGGAAAGCCAATCAGAATGTGAGCCCATCCCAGATGAAAAGGAGTTGAATTCTTTCACGGAACCCAAGGAAACCCATTCACAACATGAACCCAAGGAAACCCATTCACAACGTGAGCCCAAGGAGGGCCGTTCGCCAGGTGAGCCCAAGGAGGGCCGTTCGCCAGGTGAGCCCAAGGAGGGCCGTTCGCCAGGTGAGCCCAAGGAGGGCCGTTCGCCAGGTGAGCCCAAGGAGGGCCGTTCGCCAGGTGAGCCCAAGGAGGGCCGTTCGCCAGGTGAGCCCAAGGAGGGCCGTTCGCCAGGTGAGCCCAAGGAGGGCCGTTCGCCAGGTGAGCCCAAGGAGGGCCGTTCGCCAGGTGAGCCCAAGGAGGGCCGTTCGCAAGGTGAGCCCAAGGAGGGCCGTTCGCCAGGTGAGCCCAAGGAGGGCCGTTCGCCAGGTGAGCCCAAGGAGGGCCGTTCGCCAGGTGAGCCCAAGGAGGGCCGTTCGCCAGGTGAGCCCAAGGAGGGCCGTTCGCCAGGTGAGCCCAAGGAGGGCCGTTCGCCAGGTGAGCCCAAGGAGGGCCGTTCGCCAGGTGAGCCCAAGGAGGGCCGTTCGCCAGGTGAGCCCAAGGAGGGCCGTTCGCCAGGTGAGCCCAAGGAGGGCCGTTCGCCAGGTGAGCCCAAGGAGGGCCGTTCGCCAGGTGAGCCCAAGGAGGGCCGTTCGCCAGGTGAGCCCAAGGAGGGCCGTTCGGAAGGTGAGCCCAAGGAGGGCCGTTCGCCAGGTGAGCCCAAGGAGGGCCGTTCGCCAGGTGAGCCCAAGGAGGGCCGTTCGCCAGGTGAGCCCAAGGAGGGCCGTTCGCCAGGTGAGCCCAAGGAGGGCCGTTCGCCAGGTGAGCCCAAGGAGGGCCGTTCGCCAGGTGAGCCCAAGGAGGGCCGTTCGCCAGGTGAGCCCAAGGAGGGCCGTTCGCCAGGTGAGCCCAAGGAGGGCCGTTCGCCAGGTGAGCCCAAGGAGGGCCGTTCGCCAGGTGAGCCCAAGGAGGGCCGTTCGCCAGGTGAGCCCAAGGAGGGCCGTTCGCCAGGTGAGCCCAAGGAGGGCCGTTCGCCAGGTGAGCCCAAGGAGGGCCGTTCGCCAGGTGAGCCCAAGGAGGGCCGTTCGCCAGGTGAGCCCAAGGAGGGCCGTTCGCCAGGTGAGCCCAAGGAGGGCCGTTCGCCAGGTGAGCCCAAGGAGGGCCGTTCGCCAGGTGAGCCCAAGGAGGGCCGTTCGCCAGGTGAGCCCAAGGAGGGCCGTTCGCCAGGTGAGCCCAAGGAGGGCCGTTCGCCAGGTGAGCCCAAGGAGGGCCGTTCGCCAGGTGAGCCCAAGGAGGGCCGTTCGCCAGGTGAGCCCAAGGAGGGCCGTTCGCCAGGTGAGCCCAAGGAGGGCCGTTCGCCAGGTGAGCCCAAGGAGGGCCGTTCGCCAGGTGAGCCCAAGGAGGGCCGTTCGCCAGGTGAGCCGAAGGAGGGCCGTTCGCCAGGTGAGCCGAAGGAGGGCCGTTCGCCAGGTGAGCCCAAGGAGGGCCGTTCGCCAGGTGAGCCCAAGGAGGGCCGTTCGCCAGGTGAGCCGAAGGAGGGCCGTTCGCCAGGTGAGCCGAAGGAGGGCCGTTCGCCAGGTGAGCCGAAGGAGGGCCGTTCGCCAGGTGAGCCGAAGGAGGGCCGTTCGCCAGGTGAGCCGAAGGAGGGCCGTTCGCCAGGTGAGCCCAAGGAGGGCCGTTCGCCAGGTGAGCCCAAGGAGGGCCGTTCGCCAGGTGAGCCCAAGGAGGGCCGTTCGCCAGGTGAGCCCAAGGAGGGCCGTTCGCCAGGTGAGCCCAAGGAGGGCCGTTCGCCAGGTGAGCCCAAGGAGGGCCGTTCGCCAGGTGAGCCCAAGGAGGGCCGTTCGCCAGGTGAGCCCAAGGAGGGCCGTTCGCCAGGTGAGCCCAAGGAGGGCCGTTCGCCAGGTGAGCCCAAGGAGGGCCGTTCGCCAGGTGAGCCCAAGGAGGGCCGTTCGCCAGGTGAGCCCAAGGAGGGCCGTTCGCCAGGTGAACCCAAGGAGGGCCGTTCGCCAGGTGAACCCAAGGAGGGCCGTTCGCCAGGTGAACCCAAGGAGGGCCGTTCGGAAGGTGAACCCAAGGAAGGCCATTCACAGCGTAATCCCATGGAAACTCATTCACAATTCATGAACAGCCATTCACAATGTAAACCCAAGGAAAGCCACTCACAATGTAAACCCATGATCAGCCATTCACAGCGTAAACCTATGGGAATCTATTCACAATGTGAGCCCAAGGAAACCCGTTTACAATGCGAACCCATGGGAAGCTATTCTCAATGTGAGCCCATCTCTGAAGAAAGAGAATTAGATTCTTCTATGGACGCACAGGTAGACAAAGGTAGCTTTTGGGATGTACCCAGTGAAGATCTGCCAATAGATCTGATGAAAAAGTCTAAAGACCTCTTGAGCAGGAATTTGTTACGCATGTTCCCACTGGAAGAGAGAGAATGCCCCTACTGTCCAGATAAATTCCACACTGGAATAGGTCTGGCCAATCATGTACGAGGACACCTTAAACGAGTTGGCATCAGCTACAATACGCGCCATTTCATTAGTGCAGAAGAGGTCACTGCTATTGAAAAGGAGTTCTCATTACAGAAGCTGAAGAGAAAAGGTAAATCTCTTTGTCACTTTGCTTGTACAGTACATTGAGTAGACTGCAGTCTCTGACTTATTAATTTACAGAGTTTGACTTGAACACTAAAATAAAGGCTGCCCAGTTGGGAAATGCATAGCATGGTTTATACTGAACCCTACAGACCAAGAATGTCCCAGGTTCATTGCCCAGTCTGGGCTTTAGCTCTGGATGAGAATGGGGTTGCTCTAGTTGGTCTTGGCATGCTTGGGGAGAGAGGGGGGAGGTGGGGAGAAGGAGGAAATCAACCTGGCTTCCTGCTCCTGCTCACTATCCAGTGATCCCTGCTGGAAAGTCCACATGTGAGGAGGTTGGATGAGGATAGGATCCAATGTGATGCCCTCCTCAGTCAAATAGCCTGCTAACGTTCACCGTCCAGGCACACGCCATGGCAATTTGGGTGAGGTACCCCAGGGGCTTCTGTCACCTGTGGAGTTGTACCGCCCTCATCTTCAAGCAAAGAAAGTTGGGAAAAATCAGGCAAAAAGGCTGGGGAATTTTGCTGTTTTTAACTCCCTCTATAGGATTTACTATTGGATTATTGCTCGCGGTGAATTAGAGGTTATTCTTTTGCAAAGAGGGGGGGGTTACTGGGATGTGAGTGTGGGGGAAGGGTGCCCCTGGGATTTGGAAAAAATATCGAGACAGATGTGCTCAGAGACGGGTGCAGAAATGTGCATGTTGCCAGCGCGATGTCTGGTGTAGGCGAAACACCAGACTTTTAGACCTGTAGCCAAATCGCTAGGTATCTTTAAGATGTGATTTGCGAAAGAATGTTTCATTGGTGTTATTAAAAAAGAAAGCGTTACTCCCTTTACGATTTTGCTCGTCTTTTTTTTTCCTTAGCGTTGAAGTTCCGCGGCGGCAGCGTGGAAAAGTGCAACCTGTGCGGCGCCAGTTTCGATTCCCGGGCCGGGATGTCGAGCCACGCCCGTGCTCACCTACGAGAACTCGGCGTGATGACCTGGAGCGCCACCAGCTCCCCGATTGACCTGCTGAACGAGCTCCTTCAGGACCTGGCCCTGCCTGGCTTGACCGAGGGCAAGTCCCTGCCCGACGCTGCCCCCAAAGGACCCCGAGGCTATGGGCCAGGAGCCACGGCGGCAGGGTCGGAGGCGCCAAAGCCGCGCCCGCTGGCCAAGTTGCTTGCGCCCGCAAACAGCCATTCAGCGCCACTGAGAAACAAGGGTGAGTTGCACAGTGAGTACTGTATGTGGGTCCGTGTGAATTGTATTGCTCACCCTGCTTACATGTTGCCAAGAGTCCCCTGACATTCACTTGGACTCTTCTGAGGGTACATTTGCTCATTTAAGTGTCATAATTGGGCCAGTTGGTGCCCCTACAGAAAATACAGGTCCTCGTGGTGAGCTGATGTCTATATGGATCGTTACAAAAAATGTCTTTTCTTCCTCTCGCTGCATACTATTTGATTCCACAATAATCATTGTTGTTCTAAAATTCCTCTCTCATTACCTTTAATCTCCAAATACATTGTGCTATGTACACTTCCTCCTCACTGAATCTTCACTGTGCTGAAATCAGGACTTTTCGTACCCGTTGCCTATTCTGACTCGTCGTGTCTTTGGACCTCGAGACTGTGCAACTCCTTGCCTCCCTCAGCCTTCCCTTCCTCCTCAATCCACAGTCATTTAATACCCAAGCTTGGCATCAAGCTTCTTGATTTATCTTGTCTTCTGCAACCTACCCTTTCTGACCTTGATGCTTGGCCCTTTACTTGGGTTTCTCATGCAAGGGCAACTTTGCTGAAGTCAAGTTCAAAGCTTTTTCTGTATCGTTTAATAATCGTATCTGGGCAAAATCCATGAAAATGAGGGACTTGATTTGATGGTGAGCAATAAAAAAAATCTGCAATAAAAAAATCTGCACCGTCCAGATATTTGGAGAGTTTTCCAAAGGATGGGGGAATAGATTCCCCAGGGAACTGGTCCCCACCCATCTAGGGCCAGAGGACTCTGCACAGTGTGTGTGTGTGAATCTCTCCTACCTTGTATTTATGGCAGTAGAGTGGGTGGGATTTGTGATTGGGAGGATTTTGTGTATATGCTCAGGGAGGAAGGATGAGGCAGTTTGTTTGTGAGATGTGGTCTCATTACTGAAACAGCCCAGGTCAGGTTGGCCCAGTTTGTAAGATAGTCATAAGCGTACCTAAACTGGTTCTTCCAGCCAAATTTAAAAGGACGTAGTGTTGCACCGGGATTTCCTGCACCTTACAGTCCAGTCTGGGGCAGTGCCTCTGGAGACATCCATCCCATCATTTCTGATTTCAGGTGCCATCTGCAAGACCATCGTGTTTAGGTGCAGAGCAGGAGGATCTGAGGGTAATGACTCTCGTTCCTGCCAGAACCTGCCTTTGGCAAAATTAATAAAGGCCTGCACCAATCTTCCAGCCCGCTCACACTCAGCCCCTCTGCTCCCCCGACCCACACCAAACTTGTCCCCTCTCTTCCCCCCGAGAGCACTCACAGAGTGATGTCCCACCTTCCTCACACGCGGCCTCTCTCTGCCCGATCTGACCTGATCTGTATATCCTTTCCCCACTCCCCTGCTGCTGTCTAGTCTGAGGAGAAGTGAAAAGTCTGAGGTACTTCAGCGTGTCCTTTAAAGAATATCTTAAAACAGTGGTTTCTTTTAAAGTTGCATTGCTCCAATTTAGTTATGTTTTGGGATTGCTGTATTCATTAAAATAATTGGTACTTTAAGAAAAAAATATTACCAAGTTACTTTCACTAGAAACTTTTACCATTTGATTTCGAATATAGGGATAGGAATTCAGGTGCGGCCATTATTGGGGAGATTGGAAGGGGGGCGGCGGGGGAACGAAGGCCAGGGGAGAGGAGATTGGAGGCGGCGGGGGGGGGGCGGGTGAAGTGGAGGCCAGGGAGAATCGGGGAGCAGCAGCGATCGGGGGAGGGGAGTGCGGTGGCCCTCGTTCTTTAATCTGGGGGTTGGGAGGATCACTCCTCCTTCTGGCTCGACATTCAGCTAAGTATATATCAAAAACCTACCTTGTTGGTTGCAGGCGGTCCCAAGGTCTGGTTTTACTGAGTGCGGCCAGCGCCAGCTGCCTCAAGGCAAACCAATCTTGCGGGGTGGGGCGGGGAGGCCCTTTGCATATGCAAATAAGGGGCTTAATGCCTGTTTCAGGCATGGGCACTGGGCGACAATTTTTCGTCCTTTCCTAATATGGCGGTCAGTGCACTTCTGGCCCGAATTGTGCGTGTGCTTCCTGCCTGCCATATTGGGGGCTGAGTAGGCCGGTTAGTACCTGAAAAGAGGGCGGTGTGCTGCCGAATTTATAGGCCACAGTGTTTTAATGATGTTTGGAAAGTAATTTAGTGAAAGGGCTCAAATAATACTGTGATTTTGAATTTATGGGTGGAGACCCTCTAACTCCACTTTACCTAAAGACTACACTTAGTCTTCACACCCCATGTGCAACACCAGGTTAACATATATTAATTATTTGAGAACATTGAAAGAACACAGGTAAGGAGGTTCTGTAATATTAGTGCTGCCAACATTGAGTTAGTCTCATTGGATAGAGGTGGCAGAGAAAGCCAGTTATTCAGGCATTGGTGAAAATATGATCGTGAGTTTGTTTAAACTGCTGGTCCCTGGATGCAGCATGACATCCTATAGCCTGTGAGATGCCTCTGGTAAGAATATCCAGTGACTGCAGTTGAACTAGGTGTTAAGGAGAGGGGCAGCGATTGTTTGCTCTGGATGCGTGTCAGGGATGCAGTCAAGCTGACATGAAAAAACTTTGAGCCTTTTTTCATTTTTTCACAAACGAGAAGGAGAAAAAAAAGCCATAAATATCAGATAGTCACTAGTAAATCCAATAAAGAATTCATGAGAAATTTCTTTACCCAGTGAATAGTTAGAATGTGGAATTTGCTACCACATGGAGTAGTTGAGGCGAATAGCATAGATGCTTTTAAGGGGGTTCTAGATAAGTACATGAGTCAGAAAGGAATAGAAGGATATGCTAATAGGTTTAGATGAAGTAGAGAGGGAGGAGGCTCGAGGAGGAGCATAAACACTGGCATAGACCTGTTGGGCCGAATGGCCTGTTTCTGTGCTGTAAATTCTAAATAATATGTAAATGACATAAATTGTGCTGAAACAGATCATTGCGTTAGTTGCACGTGACACAGTCTTAATAAATATGGTGCATGGGTCTTCTCGCTCCCTAATCAAGCAATGTCTTGCAAAAAGCCGTTGATTCCCTATGCTACCTCTCTTGATTGTTGATTTCAGTCCCATGGAAGCCTGCCACCCACATTGGCACAGGGAGCCACTCTATTGAGGATTGTTACGGGTCCATCCACGGAATGGTGGAGATTGGCAGCTGGGATCAGTTTGGCTGCTGATTCAAAGGTGTCTGTACTGGAAAAGGTAACCAACAAGCACTGAATTTTCTCAGCTTGGGACACCTCCTAATCATTATCTAAACCTGTTCCAGATGTTGGTCCCTGGAATTCCCAATGGAGCAGCTCCGTGATGTGTCTGACACTGGAGTTATCAGTGGAGTAGCTGCCTGGTGTAAGGGAGATGCGAAATGGCAGTCTTCATGGCAATGAAAATTAGTAATAAAATGAAGGATATCTGTTGCCAGGGGATTTTTACACCATTTTCTGCCATAACATTGATAAAGAAAGAATGTACATAATACTGAAAGTACTTGGCCATGCTATCCTATTCCTTTAATGAAATTAAATGAAATCTTCAACATCCATATAAACAGCACACACTAATTAAAAGGCAGACACACACTCCATCACTGCACACTTTTGTGAATAAGCAAACATGTACTTCACACACTTCTTCGTTTGCATTTTTAGGGCTTTTTAGATATTTCCTTGGGTTCATTGACACCAGCCACTCCTGTAAGCTGACCTCGCGTTCCCTACAAACCAAAGTGTGTCTTTACCTGCCCAACTCTTAGGTAAATGTAGGAAGATCCAGGAGTCAAACTGAGAACCCTTGTCGATTTATTCCGTCTTCGAGGAACACATCACGTGTCACCATGTTTGGTGAGCAGAAGATTTTACGCTACATCAGACTGCAGCTCAGGCTATCAATCACTAGACAAATTAATTGAACATTAAAACAATAGATTTACAGCAATATTCTCCTCCTTCTTCATAGCAGAGGAAAGGGGAGGCCTAAGGGACCCTATTGGTTTTTCTCCTCTGAGTCAAAATGACAAAGGCACTTCCCCTGCACTAACCCTTGAAACACAGTTGTTCACTTCTTTTTCTGTTGTCCGCTACCATGGAACCTCCTAACTGGTCTTATCACTGCTGGCTTTAGACTGACTGCTGTCTTTGTGTAATACCACCCAAGATATCACTCCAAAACCTTTGGAAGATATCCCAGAATAAAGGACATTGAAACATTCTCATAATTACATTTGGGTTATAAGACATTCACAGGATTCGAAACAGTGTTTGCCCACATAATTTTAGCTGCCAAACAGATATGTACTGTAAAGAGCCCCACAGGATGCTTGTAGTTGAATGGAATGGCTTGATCCATTGATCTGTTCACAGTGTTTCAAACTATCAGTGGTGGGTTTAAGAACAATGGCAACAATTAACATTTTCAAATTAACAAGCCCTGCATCATTATCCTTTTTGAATGCTTTAAATAAATCTTTCAATAAAGGTTTCTCCACAGCAACATTGTCAACTTTCCTAGGTGTCTAAGCAGGTCAAGCTTTCCAGAATCTGTTAATATATTAAAAATTGTACATCTATGCGCATTTTCCTTCAACTTTTTCCATTATGAGTTCCTATGTCCACTTTTAGAATGGAAATTGTCCGTGTAAACTTGTCATACTGTAATTACATCTTCCTGCCAGGGGTGCGGCCAAAGCGCCTCAGTTTTGAGTCTCCTCAGTTCTCAGCCTGCACTGCAGAGAAATTCCAATCTCCAGTATGGTTGCCAGCCCTCCAGGATTATCCTGGAGTCTCCAGGAATTAATCTCCTGGACACTGCTGTGAGCCACGGCAGAATTTTTTTTAAAGTCTGATTTTTTTTTTAATCATTTACTTTGAACACTTTTGTTTATTAGTTAGAAAAAAAATATTGAGATGGGGCGGGAAAAAGAAAGTTTGACTGGGCAGGGTGGTTGGAGGCGGGAGGTCATGTCATGAAAGCTCCAGGAATATGTCCAACCAGTGTTGGCGACGCTACTCTCCAACCAACTCTACTTCTCAAAATGCCATTATGTCCTGCTATTTACCTATAAATAATATCAAATAAGTGACATAAAAATAAGGACAGAATGCATGATTTTAAAATGGTGACTGAATTACGTCTGGTCCAATTATCCCCCGTCTTCCAACTCCATTTCGCTTGAAGACTACTCATGGTCTTTGGCTATTATTTATTGAAATGTAGGGGAAAAGAGTAGACAAAACAGCCCATACTGGTCTCTGAAGACAGCAGCAGAGGTATGTTCAGGATTAGAGGACACCATCAAAGTTCAAAGATACCATATACTACTCTGTCTCATACCATTTAATTGCTTTATCTGCCAGATATCTATCCAGTTCCCTCTTGAATTGGCCAACACAATCTGACCCAGATAAACACTAGTGTCATGGAGTTCTGAGGGAACTGCTCTTCACTATGTGTGCTGTTTACTCTTTGCTGAAGGAAATAAACGAATACACATCTAGGAACAGGAGGAGGCCATTCAGCCCCTGGAGCCTGTACCACCATTCAATTAGAGCATGGCTGATCTGATTAGGACCATGTGATCTGATCATTATCTCCTTAGAAGATAACGGTAAATAGGAACCCTCTCCTTCCATCTCCAATGTTCTTCCCTTGCTCTCCTGAAGACAGTGGGGTTGAATTCCCACAGAGAATCTGCCATAACTTGGGCGGAAGATCCGGGGAAACGCCAGAGAAACTGCGCCGTTCCCCTGGGGTTTCCGTGGATCTTCCGCCCGAGCTACAGCGGCCGATCAGGAGAACCCACTGCGGAAATTCAACCCCAGTAACTCTTGCTGGTATATGATTCCACATGTGTCAACAGCGCTCTAGTTCCTTGCCCGAGTAGCCATTCTTCCTGTGTGAGCTTTATTGGGCTATTCACCCACCTTGGGCATCACGGCTGAACCTCATCCTGCTCTCGCCCAACAGCCGTACAAGACCACATTCCAGGAGAGGGGCATCACTGGATATTGATCAGGGGCAGAACCTTGGTTGATTATTTTATTTGCTCATCAGTAGCCTGGTGTATCATCTTTGGGTCCATCTGAGCAGAGTCCAGCTAATTCAACACAGACCAGTGCTCACACACGAAGAATGACTGAGGTACGAGAAAGAGCATGGCAGCCTTCAAAACCTCATCCCAGCAAGAGTCAGCACCTCCAGAGAAGGAGGGGAGGGTTTAAAAAAAGCGTCGTACAATTTTCTCATTCACTTCTGGAAAATAATCTTTGAGGGACTCCCAAGAAGGGACATTTCTTCCAAGTGGTCCTTTAATCTTGTAGTTGAGGTTTTTATTATAAGAGAATCGTTTGGTGTTGGGATGGGATACACACAGCTGCTGAAAATTTTATTTTCCAGATTTGATTTGAAATACTGTACAAAATGGCTGCTCCGATCGGCAGGCCTGGCAGTGGTAAGTAGATTTTTTAAAGATTAATTTTAAAAGTATTAAAAGTGGCTTACAGCACTTAGTAAAAAAATAAAAACAGGGCTGTCTAATTTTAAGAGGGTGTTCCAACAACAACAAAAACTTGCACGTATATAGCGCCTTTAACGTAGTAAAACGTCCCAAGGCGCTTCACAGGAACGTTATCAAACAAAATTTGACACCGAGCCATGTGGGATATTAGGACGGGCGACCAAAAGCTTAATCAAAGAGGTAGGTTTTAAGAAGTGTCTTAAAGGGAGAGTGTGTGGCGGAGAGGTGGACACACATTTAACCCCAGACCGCATGTTTTGGGTGTGAGTGGGTATTTGGAGTTGACATAAGTGCATACCATTTTGCAACTTGTTTGCTCTTGCAGATTGACAACAGCTGTGTTTGCACACTATGTCTGATTCTTCCTCTATCCTGTCTCTTTAGTCACAGTACGGTTGTTGTTTAAATCCCCCTTTTGTACTCATCAAGCTAAGGGATGTGTTTTTTTTCACTACATTGCAAAGTTTTACTTGCAGCTGGTGTACTTGATCACAGCCATTGTCCCTTCTGACGTGGTGTGTTTGGCCAACTCCCCCGGGGCAGCAACAGGCGCACAGCGGTTTGGATCTCCCGGGAGCTGATGGTGGAGCGCTTGTTGTAATGGGGCCAAGCGGGAAGCCTCACCTGCGATGCGCTCGAAAATATTGTTCACAAAGGAGCTAGCGATGCTCGTGGCCTTGGAGGAGATGCCAATGTCGGAGTGAACCTGCTTCATCACTTGGTAGATGTAACTGGAGTAACTCTCTTTCCTCAACCACCTTGCCGCCCTTTGCTGGCGCTTTATTGATGGCTTTCCTGGCGCCCTTCTTGGGTGCTGATTTCTTCTCGTGCATTTTCACACTCAATTTCATGAGCATTGGGGAATGGGACACTTTCTCATTTCAGATAGCCAGTGTGAAGAGCAAGCGACCGCAGGTTAGATGCAGAGTAAAGTTCCCTCTGCTCTGCCTTAATATGTTTGGAAGAGTGCACCCGTGTGACATTTCCATTTCCTACACCAGCCATCCTGTTGCCTTACTGAGTGAAATTCCAATTTGTGTTGATTTTTGTGTGTGTACGCACACGTTTACAATTGCCTAATTGTGACTGCCAAACCATTTCTTGTGGGACCCTTACAGCAAGAAAGGGATGTTCATCCCCAAAATGTCAGAGGTGAAAAGATATAGTGCATTATTATAACACCTGCCGTACATATTTATACAGTACCCTCTCACATCACAACATCTCAAAGCACATCAAACTATGAGTTTGTTTTGAAGTGCGGTGAGCATGTAATCTATGCAGTATTGACTGAGCACTGCATTGTCAAATGTGCCATCTTTCAGATGAGACGATAAACTGAGGCCCATCTGCCAGTTCTGGTGTTTCAGGTGGATGTAAAAGATCCCATGGCACTATTCCAAGAAGTGTAAGGAGTTCTTTCGTGTCCTGGCCAACATTCCTCCCTCAACAACACCATCAAAAACAGATTAACGGGTCAGTTAACTCATTTGCTGTTTGTAGGACCTTGTGCATAAATTGGCATCTGCATTTGCTCGCAAAAGAACAGTTGTTGCACTTCGAAAGTAATTCATTGGTTGTGAAGATGTGATAAGGTGCTATATAAATGTAAGTTCTTTCTTTCACTGTAAGCAAAGTATATTACACAACAAATTTTGAAGCCTAGCCCATAGATGCGATTTTTGAACTGCTTTGTTTACAACGGTTAGAAAGTCGTGGGTTCAAGCCCCACTCGAGAGACTTGAGCACATAATCTAGGCTGGCACTCCCAGTGCAGTACTGAGGGAGTGCTGCACTGTCAGAGGTGCCGTCTTTCAGGTTCCGCTTGCCCTTTCAGTTGGACGTAAAAGATCCCATGGCACTATTGGATGAAGTGCAGGGGAGTACTTCTGGTGTCCTGGCCAATATTTATCCCTCAACCAACATCACTAAAAATCAAACAGATTATCTGGTCATTATCTCATTGCCGTTTGTAGAACCTTGCTGTGTGCAAATTGGCTGCTGCGTTTCCGACATTATAATGCTGACAACACTTCAAAAAAGGACTTAATTGGCTGTAAAGCGCTTTGGGACATCCCGAGGTTGTGAAATGTGCTACATAAATGCAAATTCTTTTTTTTTCTAACTGATTACTTGAAATCTGGATTAAAGGTTCATATTTCCAGACTTAGTCTTTCCCATTGCCTCTATCCATCTTTCATTCTCTCTCTAGCTCTTATGCTCTATCATCCTCTCTCTTTTATTCCTCTCTTTTTGTCTTTCATTCCTTTTTGCCAGTTCTTCCCTCTCTGTCAGTCTTGTTCCATCTCTCACCTCTATCTCGTTTTCTCTTTCCCCCATCCCTTATTCTGTCTTTCCCTATTCTCTCATTCAGCTCTTACATTTCCATTTTCCTTCCCTCTCTCATGTTCTCACTCACACATGTCTTTGTTCCATAAACCTGGAATTTGGACGTGTAGATTATCACCAGAGCTTCGAGGGCTTTCTAATCTTTTTGAGATATTGTTGACTGGCTAAGGATTGCAAATGATGATCTCATTTTATGTCATACACAGCATTATATGTTCAGGGCATTTTTGTACATGACAAAGAGGCAGAGAGAGAGAAAAAATAGTAGTCCAGAAAAGCTGCGGGGAAAATAGTTTGGAGGGAAAACAATATGGCATCTGTAGGTCCTAAATCACAACCTACAGATGCCATATTCATAATAGATTATCGTTCAATAACTGTACATTGAATAGATATTAAAAACTCTTAATTATTAACCCCCAACACCACCCCCCCCCCCCCCCGAAACTAATCAACTCAGAAGAAACATTTTACAAAGACCTTATTTCGTTACAACCTACCTCATGCCGAAATCAGCAAGATGACGGCTGATATTTGAGGTAGAATATTGCAATTAATACATTAACTGCTTTTATAGAAAAAAAACCTATTTATTTCAACATTAACATTTGGGATTGGAGGATTGGTTAAGAAAGGCATAAAGTCTATTTCCTATTTTTAAACAAAAAAGGTTAATTGTAAAAAGAACAGTTATTTTTCACAAAGATGGAACCCCATGTTTAGGATCCCTGTCTTTCTTGGTAAGTTGTAATGTAGCTGCGATTAACACAGTTTCTACTGCACACCCAGCAATAAATACTACCATAATAAAATTAATTCAAAATACTTGGTCTGAATGGAAGGAAGGTTACTTATTTTGATGTGGTTGATCTGCATTCCCATATCAGGGCTGTGTGTGTGAGCAGGGAAACTGAATAAAACGTTCAAAAGAACTGCACTTTAACCATAGAAGAGTTGCACGTAGCTGTCATTGGTTGGCTACCCTTGCTGTTGGTATTCTGAGGAAGATGCACATCTTCAAATAGGAAAAAAGAGAGAGGAAAAAGACTCGTGGTTGATGGCATAATTGAAATACACGGGTTGGACGAGTTATGGAGCTGGACTATACACGGTTAAAATGAGGAAATGGTGGGTTTGCTCCTAATCACAGCCTGATAGGGATCCCATTGAGATGGTAGCAGGTGGACCCAATTGATGTGGGTTGCCTCAAAAATATATGCTTACTGAGGTTGCATCAGGAGAACTTCTTCAAAATTTAGTCCCTATTCTTGGTCCACTGCCAAATGACTGGCTGGTACTATAAATCCAGTTACTATCATAGGGGAACATATACCTACCCACCTGACTGGAAGCTCATGATGCCATTGCAACACAACCAAAAAACCCAACGGACAGTGGTACAACAGGTAGCCATTAGAATGCCTAAACTCTAAACCCACTCATTAGAACCAGGGCCATCTGTAAGGTTCACTCCCCATCAAACTATTCAGTACTCTAAAACATGGGTATTGTGTACAATAAAATCAATATTTGACATGTTGTAACTGAAGAACACACAAGACCTATCAACTGATGTTAAAGGAAGTATATAACTCAAATGTGCTCTTAAGACTTTTTTAACGTAGTGATTTTCATTTTCAGCTCAATCCATTTTTGAACAACTTCATAATTATTTTGTTAAAAGTATGTACAGGTTACCATATCAAAAGCAAAATACTGCAGATGCTGTAAATCTGAAATAAAAACAGAAAATGCTGGAAATACTTAACAAATTAGGCAGCATCTGTGAAGAAAGATAGAGTTAACGTTTCAGGTTGACGACCTTTTGTCAGAACTAGAAGAAGTTGAAGATTAAATAGTTTTTAAGCAAGTACGGAGTCTGGGAAAGGGGGGGGGGGGAAAGGAAAGGACAAAGGGAAGGTCTCTGTTGGAGTGGAGGGCAGGAGTGATTAATGACAAAAGGGATGATAGTGCAAGGCAAGGAGGGTGGTAATGGAACAAGTAAAGAAACAAAAGATGGGTCTTGAGGAGCTGTAAATGGCAACATCAGAACCATTACCAGCATCTGCAGTCCGAAAAAATGGGAGCAGTGTTTTATGATCTGAAGTTATTGAAATCAGTGTTGAGTTCAGAAGGTTGTAAAGTGCCTCATCGAAAGATGAGATGCTGTTCCTCGAGCTTCCGTTGAGTTTCATTGGAACAGTGTAAGAGGCCGAGGTCAGAGTGGGAATGGGACGGGGAGTTAAAATGGCAAGCGACCGGCAGGTCAGGGTCACGCTTGCAGACTGAGCAGAGGTATTCAGCAAAGCGATCACCCAATCTGCGTTTGGTCTCCTGCATTGTGAGCAGTGAATACAGTATACTAAATTGAAAGAAGTACAAGTGAATCACTCTTTCATCTGGAAGGAATGTTCGTGGCCCTGGATGGTGGGAAGGGAGGAGGTGAAAGGGCAGGTATTGCATCTTCTGCGCTCGCACGGGAAGGTGCTATCGGGAGGAGAGCGGGTGTTGGGAGTGATGGAAGAGTGGACCAGGGTGTCGCGGAGGGAGTGGTCCCTTCGGAATGCTGAAAGGGGAGGGGAAGATGTGTTTGGGTGATGGGGTCGCGCTGGAGGTGGCGGAAATGGCGGACGATGATACTTTGAATGTGGAGGCTACCATAGTGCTATAATTAATGATGGGATGGCAAACTGTTAGAATCTTGATTCCAAAGTGGCAGTTTTTGCAATGTGCAATGAGAGATCAAGTATTTTCTTAAAAAAATTACTTTAAGTAAAATAAAATATTAGTGCTGATGTTGAACCATCAAAGTTTTAGTAATTTTAATTAGCATGTTTAGCTCCCCAGGACCAACTTGAGGTCAATAATTCCTCCAACCCAATAACCTGAATCATGGTGTCATGAGTACTCACTGTTTAAAGAAAAATGCATTGAAACATCATTAGAAGGAAATGATGTTTGGTTGTTCTCCCTGTGGCTAGTATATATTTTTTGAAAATCCTTTTCTCTCTAATTTTCTCCTCTCCTGAAGGTGCTGATTTGTGTTTGGATACAGTTCCACAGGTACTAGCACTCCTCCAGTACTAAATGGTCATACTTAATGTATGAGCACCAGTTTCTC
The DNA here is from genome assembly GCF_035084215.1 of Heptranchias perlo. Lineage (NCBI taxonomy): Eukaryota > Metazoa > Chordata > Chondrichthyes > Hexanchiformes > Hexanchidae > Heptranchias > Heptranchias perlo. The sequence goes on from NC_090361.1 coordinate 10,937,863, forward strand.
AATCATTTGGGGAAGGTAAAGTATCAAAGCCAAGCCAATTTGGCTATAACCCAGTCACCTGTACTATTCAAGGAGAGTCCTTGGAGACCAATTAGAAGCTGAGAACTCTGGTTAATTCTTACCTTCCCTCGTCTGGGGGCAGTGAGACCTGTGGCACAGAGTTGGGATCTTACCAACCAACGCACTATGCATTTATCCAATTTGCCATGGAGAAGCCAACAGTATTCCTTAAAATTTAATTTTTGAAATAAATTCATTTTGCTTTCATAATAATTGCATCTCTTTATTACTACTGTAATTTGCTGGTTTCTGGTATGAAGAAAATATTGTAGAGTTTAATTTTTTGCACTGTTGTAGTGAAGATCCCAATGGGACGATAGGGGCTAAGTTGGCCAATGGTGACGTCACTTGGCTGATCGGCGATGGGTGTTCGTCTGGTTTAGCCTGGCCCTCCTCTCTTCTCCCCCCCCCCCCCCGATCGAGTGCGCCGTGCTCGCTCCCGCCTGGCCGCGCGCTCTCCGTCTCCTAAGATGGCCGCCGCCGCTGCAGCTGCTTCCAGCCTGGAGAACCTGACAAAGGCCGAGCCCCGCGACTGCCCTAAAATGAAGGAACCGGCCGGCGCAGGCGAGGGTAGGCAGCCGGGAGGAGAGAGGGGGAGCGGGGGGAGGAGGATTCCGGGGAGGGAAGGTGGAGAAGAAGGGAATGCGGCCTTTTCCCGAGGGCAGTTTGTTGGGCCGGGGCTGTGACTGTGGCGGTTGGTCACTGAGTGGGGGGGGTGGTTAAACAATGTCTGCCCCGGGTCACCTGTAGCAGCCTGGGCTCTCAGTGATCCTGATACCCACCTCGACCCCGTACACACCTCCCAGGATTAAACCCCTCGGAAACTTCCAGAACCCGCCTCCCGCCTCAATCCCTGTAAATCTCAAGGCAATTTCCAACGATTCCAGCCGTCTCTTTGTAAAAGGCTCAACACCAACACAGGCCCGGCTCACACTCGCAGCTCCCTCCACTTGTTTTGGCTCCAGATTGAAGTATTTATCATCAGTAATGTAATTAATTACAGAAAATGCAATTTAAAAAGAAATCAACCAAGGAAAGTGAAATTATATCAATACTTTTTGGTTTTTTTTTAGGAATACTTTTCAGTTTAATATTTTGGATTTTCCAAAAGCATTTGGGGTGAATTGATAAAATTGGTGCTCACGTGTCATGCTTGCTGAGGATATTAATTTTCATATTTCATAACGTGCATCTGGTTTTGTATAAATTAGAGCTTCTTGGAAAGAGAAGTTACATTTTTCTAAAGCTGGCAAGTATACATTTAGTTTGCTTTTTAAATAAGACTGCTGACTTATATTTCAGTTATTTAATGTATAACTAGATAGCAAAAAAGATCCTCCTACAGGCAATATGTAAAGGTTCTGCATTTATGGGTAAGTGACTTTTCTTGTTGATTCCTGCAAGGCTAAATTAGTTTAATTGAAACAAAATCTTTGTATTAAAATCCTTGGATTGCATTCCTGACTAATTGTTGTTTTCTAAACGAAAGGTATATGACATCAACATATCTTTTGTGTTTATACTTAGGAGTTATCCTGATCTGGAAATAAGGGTGTGGGGAGGGGGAGAAGGGTTAGAGAGAAACTCTATTGTGTGATTAAGATATTTGAGGCTTTTGAGGATTGTATTTTGTGTTCACACTACTGATCTCTGCACTCCACATCTGCTTCTAGAAGATGAAAACTGAATTCATGAATGAAGTGATGGGAACAGTGGGGTGACTTAACACACAATGCATTTCATTGACTAGCTTCTGCCAAGACTAAAATATCTTTCTGAAAGATGACACAAGCAAGAATTATTTCCATTTCCCCCCCCCAAAAAAAAGATTTAGCTCTTAATCTAAATGAAATTAAAAATCAACTACAGTTTGGTATTACAGCTTTAATGTATCCTGTCGCAGAATTGAATATTATTGATAGTCAATGATATCTGACTATCATTGAGTCAGATACTACATCTTGCATTTATACATAATCTTTAATACAGTAAAACATCCCAAGGTGCTTCACTTATGAGAACGAACTGAGTGGTAGGAGGAGAGATGTTGCAGTTTAGGAAGGGAATTCAAAGCCTCTGATCGAGACAGCTGAAAGCTCTGCTACAAGTGAAGAATGCCGGGGGATGGGAGAGAAAATGCATTGAAGTTGGAAGGCACACATTGGCAACTAAGACAGGAGGAGGTTGCGAGGCCACAAAATTTGTAAACAAGGACAAGGATTTTGAATTTGTGCACTGGGAGACAGGAAGCTAGTGGAAGTCTGTGAGGGAGATGGGTGAGACGTCAGTGGCGATGTTTTCGGCAAGATGAATTTTTTTATAGGTAGCGCAGGAGGCTAGAGAGGAGGGTGTCTGAGAAGCTGAGTCTTCAAGTAAATAAATGCTGCTTATTTATTTGAATTGATGGCCTCTAAGTGCACAGAAATAAAGTGGTTAAAAGTGTAGCAATCGAACACACATGAATACAGTGAACTTGATTGTTTTTCTACTTCAGATCCAAACGGTTTTGTGAGATTATCAGAATGAGTGTTTCCTGTTCACCAGTGTGATGATGTAAGGTTTTGTTTGTATATAAGGAAGTAATATCGATCATTTTATTTTTAAAAGGGTGACTTTCAATATTACTGACTTTTTTAAAAAAAACACTTTTTGTTCTGAATAGTTCCATCTAAATCGTTCTTAGCTGATATCTTGGTGGGGAGGATATAGAATGGAAGTTACTTTAAGGAAGTTTGAGCCTGATTCTGTTGAGCATGCTGAATTACTAATGAGTGATACAATTAGGATACAGATCAGCCATGATCTCATTGAATGGCGGAACAGGCTCGAGGGTCTGAATGGCCTACCCCCGTTCCTATGTTATGTACCTGGAGTACTTTAAGATACTTTTATACTTTGGCTGTGGGGACTTGCCAGCTCTGAGTGCCTCTTTCCCCATTGGAAAAGGCTTGCATTTTCTACATCATACAAAGAGATTTGAAAAATTGGATCCTCTAATTGTTGGATCAACATAGATTATGGGGCTATATAATAGAAGTGTTCAAAATTATGGAAAGGATAGATCGAAGCAGACTGGTTCCAGTAGTTGAGAGGTCAAGAATGAGGGGCCATAGATACAGGATTAAACAGAGGGCAGGAGAAACTTCACACAGAGTTGTGAGGCTGTGGAATTCGCTTCCAGGGTTAGTGGTTGAGGCAGAAAATATGGCAGCATTCAAGATTTTATTGGATGAAGGAAAAGGAGTTGAAGGGATATAGGAACAGAGTGGGTAAATATGATTAGAACTGTTTGCTCACGTGGAGGATAAATGCCAACATGGATTGGTTGAGTTGAATGGCCTATTTGCATGTTGTAACTTCTGTGTATCTGCAAAGGCAGCTCTAGGGTCCCAGATGCTGCCAGATGTGTAGGGCTTACCATCTTCTTTATAGTGTATTGTGGCAGAGGTATACACCCTTGCTTCAATGTTAAGGTGCTGTTTGCAATCATTGCACTTCAACTGTATTTCAGTTCAACTTTCTCATGCTATTGGGCCAAGTAACTCTTGCAAGCTATTACAACCATGTAATGTCATGGCATGGTTTTTAAACAAAAACCTTCCTGAAACGAAACATTAAATATTTTGATTTTTTTTAAAGATAAACTCCTTTTTAAAATGAGATGCTACCAGAGAATAGGGTGTAGAATTTGTCTTTTGTCTTGTAAGCTTACTATGAGGCTTGAATGTATTTTAAGCTGATTTTAGAGAAGTGGTTCTCAACAGTTGGGGGTGGGACAGAGTGGAGTGAGCTCCTGTCATTGAGGTAAAGTAATTGCTTTGCTTTCTAACGTACACAGTGCTGACAGTCCCAACATTTCATTGATGTTGTTACTTTGCTCCGTGAACAGATTGCTGCAGGTAGGAATTCTTGATCACTCAAATTAGTTTTTGTGAGATCAGAAATTCCTGCTTGCGGTGCTCCTGGAGTGAAGCAAAAAGAATCAGGTGGGAGCTGGGACTGGCAGCAAGGAACGAGTCGGGGAAGGAAAACGCTTCTGTGAACAGGATGCTAATTAAGAAGCCATGAAACAGGAAACAGCCACTCAACCCATCACACCCCTTCCCTCCAATGTACTATGCGCAACTACACCTTCATTGCTTCCAACTAACCCAATCCAGAATTCTCAAGGAGGGCAATTTGTACCAGATAAAACTTTCAAAACAAACGTAAGCAGCAAGGTTCCTCCACATAGTCTTACCATGTATTGAATGACATACCACTGTGTTCCATGACTATTTGATCACCTTTGCCGAACATGTCCTGTACCGCACTAAGTCCTGCTCACCCATCAGCTCAGTCCTTCCTGACCTACACTGGTTCCCCACCCCCCAATGCATTAAATTCAAAATTCTGGTTCTTGTCTATAAATTTCTCCATGATCTTGTTCCACCTATTTCTGCAGTCTCCTACAGCCCTTTGTTCCCGCCTGAACATTTTGTTCCTCTGATTCTGGGCTTCTTTGCACTCCTTTGTCCCACAGTTGGTGGTAGAGCTTTCAGCTGCCTCGATTCCACTCTTTGCAACTCCTTCCCTTTACCTTTCTGCCTCGGCAGCTCTTTTTCACTGTCGAAAAGCTCCAAGGTCCATCTCTCTGACCAAGTTTTCCACTTTCCCTTCCAATCTCTTCACATCCATTTTCCCTTGTGCCTGTCTGACGCACCTTGAGATTTTTTTGTTAATGGCGTTATATAAATGCAAGTTGTTATGCCTGCAATGGGGAGTTGCACCTAAGGAGAATGGGAAAAGAATTTGTGGGGCAGGATTGAGTGATGTTTAGTATTCAATTAGTCACTGTTGTAGGGAATGGGGGGGGGGTGGTCAAGAAAATTTGAGTTTGCAAAATGGGGTCCAGTGATTTTTTAAAAAAAGTTGAGAAATGCTATGCGGTGGGCTTATATAGGTTACAGTTAACAAATTGGGATGTTAGCTTGTGGATTTTGCTGATAGATTATCGGAACACTGAAGAGAATTAGTATTCAACCTCAACCAAATAATTATTAATGATTAATATATCTTTCAAAGTTAGGACTGAACTCGCCTTGTGACAAGGGCAGGTAAAGATACACAGGAAAAAAACTCTGACCATTTCTAGCCTGTGCATCAAGTACTAATGTGACCCAGAGCTGCAATTTTTGAAAATTGCACCTTTTTGGAAAATGAAACAAATGTTTGTTAACTTCAGCATCTATTTTGTTCCTGTCCCTTTTATGTGTGGTGAACAAATATTGTTTTAAACATTGTTTTAAATGGGGAACATCCGTGTGATAACTGGCTTGAAAGAATGGCCTACAGGTGCTTTAGTGATGGGTTAGATATTTGTCCCATTCAGAGGTGATCTGTGGTGTGATAGTAGCTGGTTGTGTCACTGTGCTCTCATTATCCTGTTTACAAAAGTGTCCCTTTAAATCACACTCTGAGTCAGACAGGAAATATTGTACTTTTGGGTCACTCAAGTGCAATGAACTCTGCGTAACGTTAAGTTTTGACATCTAAAAGCTAGAGCAAAGCATTGCCATTTAATTTTGGCCTACTTAGAAGTCAATTGCTGTTTAGATGTTGCTTCAAAGGAGTTTTATAATGGAGTAATGTTGCATGCTTTGTCAGTACCGTAGCAAATTTTGTCAGACGCTTACTGTCAGAACATCAGATCTGCAACGATCTTTTGCTAAATTTTGTCTGGAATTAAGTGTGGCTGGGGAATGCCAAGATGTGTTCAAATCTAATTTATGTTGCTAGGATTTCAGTAAAGTATAAAGAGAAAATAACATTTTCACACTATGTCCATTTGGACTTTTTTTTTAAAAAAGTACAATTTTAGATTTTATCTTTCTAAATTTGAGTTATAACTGGAGAGTGGAGAACATTTTGTGAACAGTATACCACTGGAGAAGGCAGAAGTATTGGTAGTCTGTTACTGATATTGACGGGAGTAATGTGAGGTTTCCCTGTAACTTATTGGTGCTGATATACTTAGTGACAACATTACTAATTACATAAAATGTCACAAATAGATACTTCCTTTATCGCCATGTGTTTGTAACATGTCGTAACTGCTTATTGGAGCACAATGTTTTATGTGTGAGTGGGGAAGTGAGTACGTTTGATAAATGGGGTTTTTCATTTTGTGTTTCTCGAGTTTCCAGTTTTTATCTCTCTTAATATAAAATTATAATTGTGAGCCATGTAAAACATGGTGAGCTATACAGAGCAGGAAGGTTCTAGGTTTGATTCTTGGGTGTAAGTGCACTAATGGTTCTCATAGTGGTGATGGAACATGCAGTTGTCCATGTAGCTGAGCCTAGGGTGGAGGGTTGTGATCAGTCAGAGATCCAACTCTGAATAATCCAGGGACTCCTTATGGTGGAGGTGTGTGACGAGTGCCATAGTCAAATAACCCACAAAGGTTTGCTGTATAGGCTCTGTATGGCTTTGCTGGTTATATTTTTTTTGAAGTACTTTCTAGGTTTTTAAAAAATTTCTTTGCAGACTATATTTTCAAAAAAGAATTTGATGGCGCATTGTAGATAAGATGAACGAAAAGCCACATATCATTGCAGCACCATCTCCTATTGCTGCTGACCAGGATACACAGAATTAAATCTTGTATTTATTTAGGGCATGCAGACTCAGCATTTAATTCCAGCCATTTTAGAGCATTATCACCAGCGTGCAAAGCACGTAGGTCACCTCATAGTATAGTTGGGACATGATTTCTATTTGTCTGCAAGGACATTTGTTGTCACAAAGGCCCCGTAGGTGAAGATTTGAGGTGCACGTTCCCTGTCTAGCACGAAGACAGTTGAGAAGAGCCCAACTACTACTTGGCCAGCTGAGTCCTGGTTGACGATCTGTAGGGTTGGAGATGATATGCTGATTTATAGGAACATCTGTTTTCCACTGTTTTCCACTCTTAAGGAAAAGTCAAAGGAATCAGGAAAGGTTGATCATATTGGGTGTCTCAAAGTGAGCAATGCTGTTGGTGGATTGAACAAATCAGAGTGAATTGGCAACATGATTTGGTCACAAAGTCTATTCATCAATTTTGCTATTGCATCTGAATGACTAAGATATTTCAAGAGCTCAAATGGGAGTTAAATATTCTGCAACTGAATAGCAGAATACAAGAGCAGATGAGCGTAAAGTGGAGGCGTTTGCTTCCCAATTGGGGGCAATGTATCAGCGTTCTCGTCTCTTCCCCCCCCCCCCCCCGGTGAGTAATCAATTTATCGGTGAACCTATTGATGCACCCAGCAGACTGAATCAGAGAATCTTCAGATCCCGGTCAATCGGCTAACAGCAACACCAAATCTTGTAAGACTGATAGACGTATTGCAATTTTGGGAAATGTTACAAGTTAACAAGTCTGTCAGTTTTTGGGTGATTTTTTTGTTATTTAAAAAAATTGGGAAATTGTCATTTAAAAAAAAATGAAAATGAGGAGCCTAATGAAGAACATTCTGTGTGAGAATGTGGGGATGCCATGGTTTCCTACAGAAATCCCAAAGTAACTAATGATACTGCTGGGGCTTTCCTGGCATTTACTGATAGAGTTCAGGTCATTTATATTGGTGTTGGCACAGGAGCACCACACTGTGGATTTTACGACTAAACAAACTGTTAGTGCAGAAACCAGTTGGCAGCAGCTGATTCAAGTTCATTTTGACACATACTGGCCAATTTGGACAGCTTGGATTCATTCTGTAGTGCCTAACAGAAATTTCAACCATCTGTTGGGAGATTTGAACATATGGCTCAATCTAACACTGAAGACAAGTAATCAGATACTACAGACATAAGCTTAACCCTCAAAGGGTTAGCCACGCAATTTGTTGTGCTAACTGTAAAGTTCTTCTTCAGTGGAGTGAGAGTTAAACTGGTGAATCTCTCTCTTTGTAAGTACCTGGAGCAAAAAAATTGCCACCATCAATTTTAGTGTTCCAGTCATGAGTTATTTGGTACATCAAGGAAAATTGCACTTTTCCTGTTTAAATTTTCATTCACTATTTTGCACAGTATTTTGGTATAGTGGAACTGAATGCTTCCTTCTCTTTCAGATAACCGTTTTCTACCAATACTTGTTAGTAGTTCAGTTCACCTTTTAAACATAATTTCATCCTTGTCACGAGTCTTTTTAGACCATTGCTGTTGTATCTTGCCAGTTGCTAAAATGCTTAACCTCCTCAATGAAAACGCAGTGCATAATCTCCTGAAATTGGATGGAGATTCGGAACTCAACAGGCTTGTTGTACCACCCGAGTTTGCATTGACATGAAATGGAATTCTGACTAACGCCGTCAGACTAGCTTGAGCAACTAGTCTCTCAGCTTTGTACTGGTCATGATACAATCAACAGGTACAAAGCAAACTTTGAAGAAGTTCCTGTTGTTCTCTAAAACAACCTGTGAACTTCCCAGAATTCTAAACTACATGTATTCATATAATGTTGGCAATGGGCTAACTGTTCTGTTGGCTTTTTATTATTTCCTCTGGGGATGTCAGTGATGCTGGCAAGGGTGCATTTATTGCCTATCCCCAGTTATCCTGAGTAGAATGGTTGGTCTTCTCCTTGAACTGCAACAGGTCCCAATGGCGTTAACAAGGGAATTCCAAGATGTTCACCCAGGGCTGATGAAAGAACAGCAAAACTATGTTCCAAGTCAGGATGAGGGGAACTTGGGGAAGATGTTGTTCCCACAACTGCTGATACTAACTAGCATTTGGATGCTGGTTAGCAAATCCAGAGTGACACAAAGCTGGCAGTAAAGTTTGAATTTGCAATCTCCTTTAGGCTAGTATTGGCCTCAAAACTGTAGCTGTAATATAACAATGCCCTAAAATTTTCAATCTGAGCAGTTGAACCTGGTATCTAAGCAGATTCATTCTTGATATTAAAATTCTGAATCTTATTTGCAAGTTTTTCCATAGACATTTGTATATGTGAGGCCATACAGTGCTGTCCAATGCAAATAGTGTTTCAGCTTGTTTGGAAACCGGTTGATTGAAGGATAGTTAATGTTTCTTTTGAAAAAAATTCAAATGCGCACAGACCATGGGGGCCAGTACAATATTTTAATTCCAGTCCCATTTTTTTGGGTTTCCATTTTCTGTTCGACTTCTTGTGAATTTCCTAAACTTTGCTTTTAAACTGTATGTATATTTGTATAATATTGACAAAGAACTAACTGTCCTTTTGACTGCTCATATTAACTGGGTGCTGGTGAGATGAGATTTGTGCTCAGTTGTTTTATGTTGAGCTGGGAATTTGCACTTCAGATTCAATTCCTTTTATTTTTCTCAGACCGCAATAGTTTGATTGGTTCACATTTAAAGAGCAACTTGTTCTACTGAGTTGCCCGCAGCCTTAAACACAAATGAGGAATATCTGTATGCTTAACTGGTGTGCCTCTCTAAACCCATAACCACGTTCTATGCTTTAAAGCTGTTGGCGAGAGTCAGCCTGGGGCAGATGCTTTGTGTAGCACAGGCGTTTCTGTAGAGTTGCATCTATGTGGGAGTTCACACTTTAAAAACTTTTAGATGTTTATCCCTAGTAGAAGATTATGAAAGCAGTGCTGATTTTGCCCTTTGGTGAAATGTAATTGAAAAATATTTTTTGATTGCCAGTGGTGATTGTGTCATCAATAGCTCGACATCTGGTCAGAATCGCATGTCCCCTGGGAAATGATGCTTGTGGTATAATCCACAATGTGACAGTACTAATTATGACAAAACCATCAAAAAGAAATTAAAGCTGCTGACTGGCAGCTAATGAGCATTTTTTGATAATTGCATAGAATTACATACAAATTACAACACAGAAGCATTCAACCCAGCTAGTCCCTTCACGCGAGCAGTAGTTTTAATCCTGTGTTTCCGCCCATATCCCTTTATTCCTTTTTCCTTCAACCACCTATCTAACCTATTAAAGAATTACATAGAAGCCTTGGCAGCCATTTTGTGTTAAACACCTGCAACATTGTGCATGTAATAAATTAGACCCAATGGTTTTTAATGTTTCATGAAGTATATCATGCCTATAGCTACAGTTTGAGGATCCAAATACTTTGTCCCCCGTCCCCCCAACCCTAGTGCTCTGAATAATAAATTGAAGCTCCTGAATTTTAAGAGCAGGACCATCACCTTTGTGGCTAATTCAGTGAACTGGATTGTCTCGCTCTCTGCTAGATGTTTCTTCTTTCATCCGGATCAGGCCCTACTCCCAAGCTTTAACTGACAGTTGTTTCAAATCAGATGAATTCTGTCTCTGGCACACCTTTTGCAGCCATTTGTTTAATAGTTTATCCAAGGATGTGCAGTTCTGGATTGGCTTTAATTGTAAAACAAAATGCATGCAGACGGGCGGAATTTTGGGGGGGTGGTGTAGGGGGGGTGGTGCCAAAAGTATGGCTTGAATGTTGTATTTGGTGAAATGATGTCAATGTAAGCTGTGAGGAGGACACACAGAGTCTGCAAAAGGATATAGACAGACAGGTTAGGTGAGTGTGCAAGAAGGTGGCAGATGGAGTATAATGCGAGGTTATTCACTTTGATAGGAAGAATAGAAAAACAGAGGGATTTGGGTGTCCTTGTACACGAAACACAAAGTTAACATGCAGGTACAGCAAGCAAAAGGAAGGCAAATGGTATGTTGGCCGTTATTGCTTACAAGAGTAAAGAAGTCTTGCTGCAATTGTACAGGGCTTTGGTGAGACCACATCTGGAGTACAGTGTACAGTTTTGATCTCCTCACCTAAGGAAAGATATACTTGCCTTAGAGGCGGTGCAATGAAGGTTCACTAGATTGATTCCTGGGATGAGAGGGTTGTTCTATGAGGAGAGATTGACTAGAATGGGCCTATACTCTGGAGTTTAGAAGAATGAGTGGTGATCTCATTGAAACATATAAGATTCTGAGAGTGCTTGACAGGGTAGATGCTGAGAGGCTGTTTCCCCTGGCTGGAGAGTCTAGAACTAGGGGGCACAGTCTCAGGATAAGGGGTCAGCCATTTAGGACTGAGTTGAGGAGGAATTTCTTCACTCATGGGGCTGAGAATCTTTGGAATTCTCTACCCCAGAAGGCTGTGGATGCTCAGTTGTTGAGTATATTCAGGGCTGAGATTGATAGATTTTTTGGATTCTAAGGGGATCAGGCGGGAAAGTGGAGTTGAAGCCGAAGATCAGCCATGATCTTATAGGAGCAGGCTTGAGGGACTGTATGGTCCACTCCTGCTCCTATTTCTTATGTTCTTATGAAAACACATTTTAAAAACATTTGGTCTAATTTATTAGCTGCAGTATGCTGCTTGTATGAATTATAATATGTCGCCAGCGTTGCGCGATGCTGAACAGTTGCAAAGCTGAAACGTTATATCCACCAAGGTCTGTTCTACAATTCATTTGTCATCTTCAAAACTTGCCTCTTTCAAATATCCATATGTTTAGTCCTTTGAAATAGGGACAGCCAGCCTTTTTTTCATGTTTCATTGCATTTTGGTTTAATTTGGGGCACCTTTATGTCTAGCAGAGAACTAAACGTGACCTTAAAACAGTGAAATATAAAACTGCTTTGTTCCAAATGACCTGGTTTGTCCAGGCTCAACTTTCAGCCGCTCCTAGTTTCATAGCATAATGACTGATCTTGGGTCGTAAAGGCTTTCGGTTCCTTTTTTACAACGTTTTTATTAAAAACTCTGGCAGACATTTTAGTGCTTTTCCATGTAAATCATTGTTTTGTCTGACTCCCAGCCTGTATAAATCCACACACCCCTTCTGAGTCTGTCACAGACCTGCTGTGTGTGCTGGCTCTTCACCTCTCAGAGCTGCCATGTTCCTAGATACAGGAGCTTTTCTCCTTTCATCATGCTTTTCTCTCTTTTATTCATATGTTCTATCTCTGCTTCATTTTTGTTTTCTGCGGTGGAGGTTACCAATAGGCCAGAGCTTGGACAGTTTCCAATGGAAATGAGCCAACTCAATGCTGCTTCAACAACAACTTGTATTTCCAAAGTGTTACTGATTTGAAAGAAAATGGCAGAGGTGGACTCAGCAAAAATTAAGGAATGGGAGAGGGGAAGAAGACAGAAGGCGTGGACAAAGGTTTTTAGAAGGCTTTTGAAGATGCGGAAAAGGGCAGCAAGATGTAAGAGAAGGGACTTTGCATGGGTGGGCACATGGGCTATGGAGTCCTGAGCTGGAGTTTGTGAAGATGTGGTTCTGGTGAGGAGAGCATTGGAGGAATTGATCATCAAGGTGAATGAGGGTTTCAACGCCAGTGGAGCAAGCTTGGGGCAAAGGCAGGTGAAGTTCTGGAGGTGGAAGAGTGCAGTCTCGGTGAGAGACTGGAGTTTAAAGCTTAGCTCAGTATCAAACAGGATGCCACGCCTGTGAAACACTGGGTTTGTGTGAAGGTTCCAGGTGCTGAGGATGAGCCATCACACTGCAAACATTGAATGAGAAAAGGGAGAACATTTTGGTAAGGGTCCTGGGAGGGCAATAAACATTTGGATCCTGAAGGAGAAATGGGAGGTTTTAAGAGAGTTTGTTGGAAAATGTACCAGAGAATACGAAGATAGACCAAGAGGCAACCTGGAGATGAGTCCCCACCCACCTCCAAAGTGGTTGTGAAACTACACTGATTACCATGTACCTCTGGTACTGATAAAATGTTGCCAGGGAGAGAAATTGAACATACACACTTGTAGTGTTGTCACCAGGCTGACTTGGCACATTTATATCAATTTTCTAAGAAAAATCACACTAAATCTAATGATCTTTAATGTTGTACAAGTCTCTTGGATCATCGCCTTAAATTGTTCCCACCGCAACAACTGTCAGACGCAACCGAAGTTTGAAAGGGTGTAATCAAATTGTACCACTGGGTGATTTTCACAGTTCAGGTGGATATAGTATAAACATTTTACACCCATAATCACCCTAATAAAAACACTGTGCAGGCAGTATATAAGGATTCTTTTCAGAGGCCAGGGTTTAAGCATCTTGTCGAAAGAGTTCATAGTTAGGGGTGTTGTACATTTTTGTTTTGAATCCTTGTTACTTCTAATGCTGATGTGATTTTGCCACTACTAAGGCCGTTATTCAGTGAAATCTTTTACTGTATTTTTTTGTGGCAAAACTGGAACTATGGAGAAAACTGTTGCTTTCACAAGTATAATTGAGATATTTTATTGTATAATATATAAAGTCTTAATGCACTTTTAAAATTGTGAATTACTGCTCAGCCAGAAGACCATTCTGAGTTAAGGATGAGTTGGATTGCGGATCACTTCAAGTGACGCCGACAACAATCACCCTTGCTTATACTTTTAAGTACTTTTTAATTCAAATGTAACAACTCGGCAATTCCCCCATATCCTAGTGCTTAAAGACATCATCCAGGGTAGCACTAAGCCACACAAACCAGAAGATCACTAATTCAATCCCTGATGTGCTGAGTTAGTTGATTTCATAGTGTCAGCCATTGGGACACTATCATTAGCCTTGATAACCCTGGGCGGAGGGGGGGGGAACTAAATCAACCGCGGTTCAATTTCTCGATTGTTTTCTAATTATCGCTGCAATTCACAAGGGGAGTACTAGGCTCTGTTGTTATGCTGTCTGTGGTCAAATAGCCCAGTGACCCTCATTGTCTGAACTCACTGATGAAGCATGGCCACTTGAGTAAGCTATTGTAGGGTGACCTCTACTCATGCAACTATACAGCCAGTGCCTTGAGGGTGGGGGATTTTAACAGCCCTTGTATTGTCATCTTGGGCATTCCAATTTAAAATTTTGGACAATGGACCTATAGGAAAGCAATACGTTGCATCTTAACTGCTGAAATCATTTTCAATTTAATTTTTTTTTCAGTGGTGATAATTGATCCTGATGATGATGAAGTGTCCACTCTGGAGCTAGAATTGCCATCTGGGCATAGTTCTGGAGAATCTGAACTCCAGGAGAAAAATGGATTGATGGGAACGATAGACGCTAACTCGCAAACCACTCCGGTGCATCCCAAGCAGTCTTTTCCTAAAATTGCCATGGTGACCCAGGGCGAGGATTCGCTACAGTCCAACAAACGTGAGTTTAAAGCAATTCTCTTGAAGCATCAGAGATGGCAAAAACATTCTGTCAGAAGTAAAACTAGCTCCAGTACCTGGTTAACAGCAGTGTTAATTTTACTGCATGATTTGTGCCTGATTTGCTATTTAAGGGAGGAAAATACAACACTTCAATTTTGGATTTAAGATGCTGTTCCCAAGCCCAATACTCCATGTCTAATTTTCAAATTGCAGCGACTAAGTACGTTGATTGTCTTGCTACTTGCACAAAGCAGAACTCACCATTTGTCTTAAAATATGTATTGCATTTATATTCCCCTTTTGTTGTTTCTGTCTGTTTCCTAAAACATTTTTTGGCGGGTTCCCCTAGCTGTGGGCCAGTCTCTAGCTGGTCTCTAGTGACCTCTCTGCCAGAACAGTTGAATTAGCAGCGAGGAGAGACACAAGGATGGCATGGCAGGATCTCATGCTTGAAAGCATTTCATCTTCACATTTCATTCTGATGAAAGGTCATTGACCTGAAACATTAACTCTGTTTCTCGCTCCACAGATGCTGCCTGACCTGCTGAGTACTTCCAGCATTTTCTGTTTTTATTTCATCTCCACATTACATCGTTTTGTGTGTGGATGAAGTTGGCAGCTTATGTATGGTGATCGATTGGTGCTGACCTGTTGTGCTGTCGATGCGACGTACATTGGAGTGCCGATGCACGGTCGCACGGGACCAAAATTCTTCTAGCTTGCAATCCCTTTCTAAATTTTGAAGTATTTATATTTCTTTTCAATTTGGCAAAACCAAGAGGTTTAGGATTTACCCGTTCACCATTGGGAGCTTTATTCAAATCCAGCCCAGATTTATGGGATGAAACCATCTCTGCTGCCTATAATGGTCCCACTAAAAATAAACTTGGGGCAGCCTCAATCTAATGGACACAGGTAAATCTTTAACTGGATAAACGTTCATTCTCACTTGGGGCAGGAGGATGGCTAGTGTAGGAAATAGAAAATGTCACACGTCTGCAGGGGGTGGTTATTCTCTTGTGTTTGAAGCTAAAGCACACTGTTGGGAAACTGCAGAGGGTCTTTATTCTGAATCTGGATCATGCTGCATTTCACCTGCGAATGCTTGATGTGACACTAGTCGCTGCAATTGAGTGCTTCATTCTCGAGTACCAGCATCCCTTAACTTGATTGCCTCCGAAATTCACAAAAATGTAAATAAAAGCCTTTGAAAGGCCTTCTGTACTGATGCCGCTAGGTGGCTTTGCTCTTGTTCACAAAAATTGTCTGTACAACTGTACCTCGGGAGTGTTGAATAGGGTCCTTATCTTGAACAGGAGTAGCTTGAGTTCTACTGCAGAACTATTTAAAGAACTAAAGCTGAATTTAGCCAAAATATTACTCAAATAGGATCTGAGTTTAAGCTTGAAAGTGAAAATTATCTTTATAGCTTGCATATTGTTCCATGGAAATGAAATGGGCATTTGGTGGTGGTGATCGTGTCACTATAATATACTATTTGTCTTTCAAACAGCACACTGTATTCATAGTCTACTTATTAAGAGAAATTCAATCTCTTGGTGCTGTGCACACACAGTCACTGTCTAGACAAGTATAGTGTAATGTGAAACTAGAATAAAAAGCTCGGTATCATTCGCATTTTACAAATAACTGAGTAGGGAGGAAACTTGATGCAGAAAGCATCCTGTGTTCACTAACTCCAGTTATACTAAATGATTTAGTTCTTGTAAAGGTGAGATATGCTTCAATTTGGAGTTATTGACAATATCATTGTTATATGAAAAAACAGTAGAGATCTTGCTGCTACTAAGACTGCTGTTAACTGTGTAGGTGAGGTGATGGTTGTGTTCCTGCCCATCTTTTCGCCAGTTTTCTCAGCTCATTGTGCATCGCTGCATCTGACCCGAAGACAGGTAAAGATAGATGGGACTAGTGGGGCGACATTCGCCTCGCACACCAGCCTAGGAAGTTGGCAACCTGCTTGCAAGTTCATCAGTGTTTTTCTGAAACCAGTTTGAGGATGCACACACTCGTGCCTCGGGTTCATTTTCCCCTATGGAATCTTCCACCACCCTCTTGGAAGCAACAAACAACCTCAGTGCTCCCCTATAGAAATGGAACTGAGATGAGTAACTCGATGATGGGATGGGCATAAGCACAAACCCACAGGCTAACAACATGCAAGTGTTTCTAAGATGTCCTCGGAAGAATGAGAGGTTAAACTTTTTTTTTAAAGTAGTTCTGAGTGGTAATCATTCTGTTTGGGCAGCTGTAGCCAACAGAACCCCATGGCATTAGTTCTGGAAATCCTCCTGTGCATAATAATGTAACCTTTACAAAGGTATCGTAAGTAGAATGTCTTGGACTTGTCAATGAGACAAAATTGTTTAGAAAAGTAGAATGCTCAGAGGTGATTGATATTTGGAGATTTACAGGTGCTTAGTAACTGGGGAAACAGCCAGATATTGAGATGGGGTGTTGAAATGTTTATCTTTTCTAGAAATGCCTAAGATAAGAAAGGTGGACTGTTAACATAACTGTAAATGACTTGACTATGACGTAGGCAGATGTTGAAGGCCATTATATTGTGCTAACAATGTCCCATTGGTTATTCTGCTCTATATGCAGATTCTTAATAGAGTAAGCTAAAGGACTTTGAAATGATCTGAAAAATTGGGGAGATCATACTTGGCATGTTGCCTTGTTTTGGGCATTTATCTTCTGAAAAGATACAAACATTGGAGAAAAAGGTGAAAAGGATTTGGACGCAGTCAAAAACTTAAAAGAAGCTTTCTTGAGGAAACAAAATGAGTTGGATAAAGTCAATGATAGTATGAATTGTACATGTTCTGAGAAATGAGTGGCTTGCTGTGCTAAAGGACCTTTTCTCATTCTACACTTACGTTCTTAACAGCAGTAAGGGTGGTACCAGGTCTTAAGTACATGCGTTATAATGAGAGCTTAAGATTGCTCCTAATTTGGAGGGGTGGGGGGGTAGGTAGGGAGTGGGGAAAACTAATAGGGCAAGAGAAAGGATGTGATAGTGACTTTTAAAACAAAACAGCTGCACAGCGAGTTTGTGTGGTGGCAGTGGGTGTTTGCTGTGCTCGATTAGGATATGAAGTGGTTGGCAGGGGAGGTGGGGGGCGGGGGGGTTCAGGATTATCTCAGGAAACAATTTTAAGAAATAACATTCACCAATTTATTTTTAGTAAATACTCAACAGAAACTTTAGAGATGAAAAGAGATTCCATGATCAGCCTACAAATATACTGTAGATGCTGCCACCAGTAATCCTGAATGGATGGACTGTCAGGCATTTTTAGCTGTCATCATCTAAGATGAACTGCTTCTGTCTGATCATGAAGCAGATGAATACAAGATTCCAGGGAAGAGTCCTGTAAATGCAGATATCCTGAGAAGCAAGTTCATTTTGTTTTATTTTTACTCCATTGAGATGATTTATGGGTAGCTACCGTCACCGCAGAGTACGTACTCCTTCAACCCATGCAGTGAATCCTGTTCCACTGTATGCAGCAAGTCAGGATAGAAAATGTAAGTTGTTTATAGTCAGTCGTGGATATTTCAGGGACATGGCTCAACAAGCACAGTACTGACCATGTTGGGAACAAGTTAGAACTATCAAAACGTCGCGCTTGTGTCAGGATTGACTGTGTGTTTGTTTTGTGTTTTTTGCTTTAGTGCTGAATTCCTGTCAGTTGTGTGGCACCTGCTTTGAAACTCGTAAAGGATTGTCAAGCCACGCGCGCTTCCACCTGAGGCAGTTTGGAGTGCCGGATTCGGAAAGCAGTGGTGCCCCCATCGGTACATTGTATGAACTGATGAAAAGAAAAGGGATACCTAGTGTTTTACCCTCAGCTTTGGCTAGTGATAAACCGCAGAGCTATACACCAAAGGACATGACTGGTTTAAAACCAGAGGCTCTTGACAAACCACTCGGGGAGGAGTGTCAGGGTGAAACAACACATACAGCTAAATCGCCAAAGTTGGGCATGAACAGTCCACCCAAGGGCCAGTCTCAGACAGGATCATCGACACTCAAGAAAGTGCATCCCATTTTACCAAAGCCAATGTCCAGTAAATCTCCAGAGCAAGGGAAAACAGGTAGATCATTGATGAACACTCCTCAGACATCAGGAGAGCTACTGTCGAAGAAACTGTTTTGGTCCCCCCAAGATGACAATACACCTTTAAATCTCAGTAAGTTGTGGTCACTATTAGATTTTTACGGTGATCAAATTTGTAAAATTCTAGTAGTAATTTTTTTTACTTTTTTCAAGCCCCATTAATTACAAACATGGCTGAATTGAGTTAATTTATTGAGACACCAAATAAATTAGTCACCATTCACTCTATTTGTTCAGCTGTTGAGAGGGAGAGAGTTTGTTGCATTGAAGCAGAGAAGTTTAACTTCATTATACTCTTGCGTATTATGGGTAAGTAGCGATGCCCACAAGAATTTTCAGCCTCACTGTTGAAATCAGGATTCATCACTGATTCTTTCCCAGGACGTCATCATTTTGTATCATCCTTAGGGTTCCTTCCCTCCCTTCTGAAATCTGTAGGCTTTTAACAAGCTAATTCTTGATTCACTGTTTGTCCTAGTGGTGTTCTGCCTTGGTGGTATTTTACACTATGGGTCTTGGCCATTCACCTAGATTTCTCATTAACAAATATAAAAGCCTGTTTAATTTCTTACAGTTTTTGTGAGACTGTCCCTTTCGTGCATAGGCCTCGGTATATCCGCGTCCCAAAGTTAAGTGTGTATAATCTCAACCTCATGAGAGAGCTAGAATGTTTTGTGCTTCTGCTTTTAAATATATTAGACAGAACGAGCTTGCATACAAAGCCACAGCACTTTGGCAGATCTCTATACTACTCCTTGTTGCCACAATTTTCTTGTAAGCTGAATTAATCTTTGACTTAGAGCATGTTGCACAAAAACATTGCAGGCATAGTTTTGACTTGCTTCATTGGCCCCTTGATGGAGGAACGGACATTGCAGGGGTTTGCACTCCTTGAGCAGGATTTTGTAGATTGGTTGCGATCTGTTCCCTGGGCAGTCTAGCATTTCAGCTTGAACTGAGGAGGGCCCTGGGGAGCCTAACTCAGAAAAGGTGGAGGAATAGGAGGATATACATCCCACAGAGGATATTTCAACTAGCTCAGAGCCAGAGAGAAGTTAATTTTACAAGTTTGGTGCTAAAGTAGCTTTGTCTCAAATTTGACATCCTCTGAGCATTAGGAAGATTCATTGATGGCTCTCAAAGCATTAGAGGTACATCAGTCTTTCCTTCTCTCATGGGTGAAAATTGTAAACAATTTTACAACACCAAGTTATAGTCCAGCAATTTTATTTTAAATTGAAAATTGGACAGAGGCCATCAACAAGCAACCTTTGTCCATGGGAGTAGACAAGATGTGTGGGATCGAATGTGGTTCATTTCATAAGTATTTTACACAACCTTCCATTAAGTCCCCATTGTTTCATATCAGATTCAGGTCTGGCTTCGGAACGTGCAATAGTTCCACAATCAAGTCCTTCTGGAGAAAGGAGTTGCAAGCCGTAGAAACTCGACATAAACTGGCAAACAGCTACCAAAAAATAGAACAGCTCTGTATCATAATGTGCCAGCTCCAGACACACTGCACTTACAGAAAAGAATATGCTTCAGGTAGATAAGCTTTATCTCCAGCCTCAACTAAAATGGCAGGGCTCAAGTTATCATCCCTGGGATGAAGTCCTTGGTCTCAACCACAAAAAGGAGCTAACTCCTGGCATCTTGGCTCATTTGAATGTGTACTGCCAAAGCCTTGGCGCCCAGCAACAGTCATGAAAATCCTGGTATCAGAATAGTTGCTCAAGTTCTGCAGTTAGAAGATCGTGATTGCTGTGGTAAATTCATAGTTGGGGTTTCCTCTCATTTTTGAACGCTTATTCATTCTTTTCCTCCTCCCTCCGCCTTCTTGAGAAATAAATCATGGTCTTATCTGTCTTAAAGAGGAAACTTTAATTAAATGCGAATACTGTTTTTTGGATTCTTAGGAATTCAAAACAGAAGCGCCCGCACTAAAAGTAATTATATTTCCATTGAGAGGCATTCATTACCAATTTGCTATTCTTCAGCTTTGCTGAGATATGGTCGTTGATGGTTTTATCTTCCTTTAGTACCATTGCTCTTACAAGGATTACATGTGTTGTTATACATAAATGGCTAGCTCATCCAAATGCATACCATGGAAGCTGCACCAATGCTTCCAAAATTCACAGAACTGTGCAACCTAATCTTTATCAGGCACGTATCTCGGATGTTACTAGACGGTGCTTATGTCCAAAGATAAATTAATCACAAACCACGCACTAGGATTACGGCAAAAGCCTAGCTTTGAGTTTAGTGCTGCTGACTGGTATCGTTTTTTGTAGCCCCGGACCCAAGTCTATATTTACGGCTTAATTTACAAGCCACAGAGAACAGACACTGCTTCTAGCAGTGGACAAATTGAAGCAATATTTTAGTTGAAGGACCCTTCTTGTCTTCTCCGCAGATACTGCTTATTGTAACTAATGTCTGCTTCAGAGTACAGTATAGGGAAACCCAAAACTGCCAGATAAGTAGATCACAAGGTAGATATAGATGAGCTCATCCATCCAAAACAAATTACATTTCCCATTCACATGATGAAACGGGCTCTTGAATGTATGTAAGGTTTTCACCTCCACTACCCTACCTGGAAGACTATTCCAAGTGTTGACGCTCTTTGCATGAAGAAACTCTTCTTAATTCTCTGTCCTAAACTTACCTATCACCAATTTTAATTTACGCTCCTTTATTCTAGTATCCTAGCATGTGGTGATATAGTGCTCTGGATTTACCTTATCTAGGTTGTTTACCTTATCTTAGTATACTTCTATAAGGGCCCCTCTCAGTTGCCTCCTTTCAAGTTTAAAGAGCCCTATTTCTCCAGTGTTGCCATGAATCATTTCTTGCTGTGGATCTGCTTTGTCGCTCTTCCCTGCACTGCCTCCATGGCTTAAATGTCTTGGTAACGAAAGTGTAGTCAGGCCACGGCACTGCATAGTTTTAGCATGACATCATCTTATACCTTATACTCAACTGACCTAGCTATATAGTTAAGCATTCTTTTTACTTTCATTGATACTTGAAGGTAATTTGATATGTTAACTGCTGAATTTACCATCAGACCCAGATCCCTTTCTACTTCGCTTTTAACTATTACTATACCAACCTTAGTATTCTTGTGACATCCATTTTGTAGTACATTGCAATTATCTGCCAGTGATTTGCCCAATTGCAGATTTTATCCAACTGCTTTTGTAGGTCTCTGGCCAATTTGTCCATCTTGACAGCCCTCCCTAGTTTAGTAAATGATTTGGAATCAAGAGTGTTGTTGCTACTACAGACACACGACGCGTCTGCTTTGCAGAGAAATGCGACTACAGTGGTTTGTTGCATCAATAAATGTAATACATGCTCCAATACGCTTTGCCTTTGTACCTTTAGAAATAGGATATTGGTGCAAAAGATCTGGTGGCATGGCATAACTAACTTCTGATGGACAAGGAGAACATAGTGTCAGATTTTAGCAGGAGCATGGTACCTGTTCCAAAAGTGGGCCCTTTACAAGGACATTACCCACAGTATGAGGAGTATAATTAAAGGTACATTACTCATCTTTTGGTGAAAGAGCCATTGTTCTACAAATAAAAAATCAACACATACCTGCTGTAAAAACAGATGTGAAGATTTGAGCCGTTTTACCTATATTTTGGGGAGGAGGATATTGGTTAATGTGATGCATGGGGCATGGTTTTGTGTTCTATGGTAAACTTGAGTTTTTAATCCTTTTTTATTATTCAAATACTGGTTCTAGCAATAGTAAACTCCTTTATATTTGGTTTTCACAAGATAGGTTCACATGAAGAAGGCTTTTCAGCCCATTTGATTCCAGCCTTCCAATATTTTATTAGATCCATTCCAATATAGCAAAGACTGTGGATTTTCCTATTCCTATGGACCATAAGCATCCATGGTGTACATAGTCCCAAGCTGCTCTCTGGTTGAGAGTACTGAAACTAACTTGAGAAATGAGGTGATTTCTTGTGCATTAAGGAAGGATCATGTGGATTCTGCATGAAGTCTTAGAGACAGATGTGTCTCAGACATTTCTTGATTGCGTAATCTTTCCTCTTGATGTGTGGAGTATAACCTTAATTCAAAAGACCAGTACACCGAAGGTAAGTAGTCTGTTATTTTTAAAATCCTATGGTTTTTGATAAGTATAGGATGTTCATGGAATCTGCTATTGATTTTCTTTACCTTGTAGATGTTACCAATATCGTGAAGATGTTCCAAAGTTGCTGCACATTTCAGACTTGGCTTTCTGTGAATCTACCTGTGTCTTGAATGTTGTGGGAAGGAGCTCCTTTCTTGGCCACTCTTGCCCCCCTCACATTCCTCTTCCAGTTGACACTGCCTTCCCCTGGAGGGAGGAGTTTGCATCCAGTTGAGATTGGTATTCAAACTTAACTCTCTTGGTGGAGAGTCCACTGTCCTTGTACTGTAGCTGCCAGCGTGGCATGGTCCTTTTTGACATTTTCTTTTCTTGATTTTCTTTTTGAATATTAGTTCTGTCGCAGTTATTTAGAGAGCTTGCTAAGGGATTTTATCTCAACAGGTTCTTGTTTCCTTTCGATGTTGGGCAGTGATGACCATAAGTGTGATTTTGGAAATTTAAAGTCTGCATTTAATGGTGGCTGAATTTGAGTAGCAGCTTTGTGTTAAATTCGTCATTCAATATTAAAATTGATGGGAACTTGCTCTGTGCATTTGCTAACTTCATGTGCTGGCCATTGTAATTTTGCATGATGTCAGAAATACCCAAATATTTAGAGGTGTTAAACGTGCATAAACCTGACAGTGGCACCAACTTACTTCATTTTCAGACTGCATTTTGTGATTGGAACTGCTTTTGAAAGTTATGGCTGTTCACATTTGCTCTGGCACTTGCTTAGCTGTATACATTTTGTCTATGCTGCTGTTTGCATGGTTGTGCTTTCGGAACCTGTTGTCTACAGTGCTTTGTGTTTCTGTATACTTTCGTGGCTTTTTATTTTATAATGGTGGCGGCTGTCTGCTTTTCTTGATTCTTTGACTGCTTTTTGTATAAGTTCCATGGCCTCTTCTGCTACTTTTTAATTTTGTGAGGGGCTGAACTGCAAGTGGTTGAACTGTATTTGGCACTATACTTTGCTGGTTTCAAAGGTGTGGAGTGTGCTCTTTATGCTACTAATATAACTGCTTTATAATTGTTGCCCACTCAACTGCAATAACAACAAGCAAGGACTAACTGGTCAGTGCTCATGTCAGTCCTTTCTTCTCTTGCACCCCCGCCCCCAACCTCCCAAAAAAGTCAGTGATTATTATGGATTCACTGCTCACAATATTTATTACTAAGTCCGATGAAAAAGCTGCTATTGTGAAACTTCATTGCACAGGTTTTTGTGTGCATATTCTTTAAATTTAATTTTATTCAATTCCATTTCTTTCCCGCTTCAATCCCCCTTCAGTCAAGAGGACGACCTGAAGGTGTGCTTGTGGCCTTTAGCTGCTGCTGCACACCAAATGATGGGTGGCATATGTTAAGTTGTTTATCCCTCCCTCTTTACCCACAGCGACACTGTTGGGATCGGAAGCTTGCCATGTGGGGAGTCAAGAATGCAGTGGCAACACTCTCGACACATTCTGGCTGGGGCTTTGTGCATGCTCGCAGCACTCCAGCGCTCGCCCAAGTTGGCAGACTGTGCAACTACATGGATGTCACAGCTGAGCCCGGTATCCTCGCCCAGAATTTGTGCACAAGCATCTTCTAGCAAGAGCTCCTGACGAGTGATCAGGAATGAAATCCTTGGCTGATTTGATTAATTTTCTGTCCACAGCTAGCGAGACAAATCAATTATTGGCACTACCACTGCCCCAGCTGAATTGAGATAACGTAGACCAAGGAATGAACCTGGGACCTTCCAAGTCGGTCTGGCTTAGTACAATGTCAGATATTTACTTTTCAGCTCTAAATTTCCATCATCACTTAAACCCACAACATCTAAATTCTGTAAAGTTTGGTTACTGAGTTACTGCTTAGAGCTACACAATGCTTCTTAGATTATATTTGGAGTAGCAAGGTTGATGTAGTGTATGAGAGGCTAATGAACGTAACACAGGTGCCGTTCTAACGGTGTTAAATACAACTTCTCTCTTTCATTCACAGCAGTAAACAGTGAACACATAAGCTGTCGGTTGTGTGGTGCCTGCTTTGAAACCCGGAAGGGGCTGTCGAGCCATTCCCGAGCTCACTTGAGACACTTTGGAGCGGTGGATGTGGATTCTAAAGGATCTCCGATTGAAGCTCTAAATGAATTCATTAAGAAAAAAGGGATACAGAGCGCTTTGGCATCCATGCTGCCGGTGAAGAAGCCGCACAGCTATCCTAAAGTGTCTGCCCTCAAAGCGGAAAGGAGTAATTTCAAATCGGAGTTAGGGACACCAGTCAACAAGAAAACATCTCTAACGTCCCCTTCACTGTCAACACAGAAAAAGCTGAAGCAAGTCACTATGGGAGTGCATATGGAATCTGGGATTTCTGAGGCTTCGGGACCTAATAATGGGCTGACTTCAGAAACATATTGGCCAACATCGCCTATAAATCTGTGTAAGGTCTTAATTAGTGATAGGTGGGCAAGATACTGTATTTTGTAATCCACGGATATTTGGTCGTCTGGTCAGATTGACCTAAGGGGTAGAGTTGATGGCATCTGTACGGACGCCTGTGCGCCAAACCATTCTGCTGTTCCTACTGAGAACACCAGGCCGGGTTAATTGGAATGGGGAAGAGGAAGACATTAAAGTAAGGATGGATGGAAAATGGTATGTGAACATTCAACATTATTTGAGGGGGCAGTGTGAACTGATGGCTTAGTAACAGGAAGCATTTGTTCATAAACCAAGACCTGCAAGGCTTTATAGGTTCAAATTCCAAGTCTAAAAGGTCAAAAGGTGTGTTGGTCTTGGTTAGGACCACGTTGGTCATCTTTCAGCCAGGTGAGAGAGAACGAACTTGCAGTTATATAGTGCCTGTCATGTCCTCAGGACGCCCAAAAGTGCTTCATAGCCAATGAGTTACCTTTGTTTTTGAGTATAGTCACTTTTGTTTTGTGGGTAGCTCAGCAACGTCCCACATACAGCAGAGAGATGAAAGATTAGTTAATCTGTTTTAGTGGTGCTGGTTGATGAATGCTGGCTAGGATACAGGGAGAACTCCCTGCTCTTCTTCGAAAAGATGCCATGGGATCTTTTACATCCACCTGAAAAGACAGACGAGGGCCTCAATTTAACGTCTCACCCGGAAGACGGCACCTCTGTACTGCACTCAAGTGTTGGCCTAGATTATATGCTGATGCCCTGCAGTGGGGCTTGAACCTTCAACCTTCTGACTCAGAGCCAAGAGTGCTACCAGTGAGCCAAGCTGACACTTAGAAATCATATGTGCCTTGTGGTAATGGGTAGATATGAGGTAATGACTGAGCAATCTGTCGCGTGATGCTTTTCTCATCAGGCATTCACAATGTAGCACTATCCACCCTAGGAAAAATCAGTTTTTGAGTACAGTATTTTTGATATTTTATTGTGCCTTCACCTAGCTTTTTCAGAGAAATGTGCCAGGTGAATTATCACAACTGTTTCTGTCCTAGGCTTACCTTGTTTAGAAATCTGTAATATTAGAATGCACTGCCTTATGTCTGAAAGCAGCAGTGCAGAAGGTAGTGGCTGTGTCATAGAAAAACAAGCACATAATGATGTGAATTGATTAGAACTGAATAGAAATGTTTTTAAATATTCTGGTGCATTGAAGTGCCAAATGAGTTGTCATGGAGTCAGAATGCACACAGCAAGTTCTCAATTTCAGTTGTACTCTTGGGTGGGGTGGTGAGTGGAGGGCATGTACTTCACCAACAGGGGTGGGAGTTGGAATTGGAATGCAAGTCACGTCCGATAGCTCTCGAAGATCTTGCAGCATTCATTGATGCATGGGAATAATTGACTTGCCCACTCTTATTGGCCTATTTATAATGAGATATTGGGAGAAAAATCAGTTAACAACTTCTTCAGCTCCCTCTGTGCTTAATGGGTAAAGGCACTGCCTGTTGTACTGAGCCTTACTGAACATAAGGACTCAGGTTTAATCCCAAGACTGCTGAGTGAGTTGATTTCATTAGCACCCCTGGATTAGGGAGGGCGGGAAAAAATATCCAGGATTCCTGTTCCAGATTATTGACTCCTGCTAGAAAGCATGTGTACTTGGATTTTGGGTGAGATCAGATTTCACTGTGATGCTCCCCCACCATGGTTCAGTAGCTTTCTGGCACTGATTGTCTAGGCTGAAGGTTGCTTGTGGAATTGAGCCCAAGACTGCTGCTATGTCCATGCATTCAGTGGGAAAGTGGGGGGGGGGGGGGAAATTTACGGGGTGGGGAGGTGAGGTGAGTTTTGGGATGGTGGCCTGGTGACAGTGTTGTAGTACTAAGATAATACACCATAATTATAGATGTGAATACATATCCTGCGACTTTCCATATGCAGCCTTGTATCAAGCCCAGGGTGTGGCAAGTGAAAACTGAGTGTTTCCCTTTGTGTCGGGAGGGAATGAATGATAGTAACCCGAGCCACTTTCTTCCACTGCTTAGTTTAATATGTTCATTGCAATTTCCCCTTTCTTTTATTTACAGCAATTGACTCAGCGCCTAGCAAAGAGACGCGTTGTGAATTTTGCGGTGATTATTTTGAGAACCGCAAGGGCCTGTCGAGTCACGCGAGGTCACATCTGAGGCAATTTGGGGTGACTGAATGGACAGTTAATGGTTCGCCAATTGACACATTGAAGGAGCTTATGAAAAGGAAAGTGCATCCTCTAGAATCACCTGGCTCACCCGGGCTCAAAATGACCTCAAAGCCAGCAGCGACTAGTATGAAATCACCGGTGCAGGGTCTGCAGAGTGAACCTTTCTCACCCACTCCAGGCAAATCGTCCAAGTTCAGCCTGACCATTCCATCCGTCAGGCAGGTTCCATCAGGATCACTTGTACCCAAAAAGGTTCAGGGGCAATTTCTCTCCCCACCACCGATGAAAAAGATGAAAACGACCCCACTGAAAAAAGTGAAACAAGAAGATTTCAAAACAGAATATAACCCCGGAGAGCCAGCAACCTCGCTGAAGAGTGCCGGTTATTTACCAGAACAAATGTGGTCACCCAGAGGAGATACTTCACCCCTCAGTTTAAGTAGGTTTTTAATTCCCTGTCGCTGAGACAGTTAGTGTATTTTTACCATAGTCAAGCAGAAAATTAAATTATTGTGCGAATGGAAATAAGTGGAAAATAATGATTTACATAGAAGTGGGTTAGAAGTTTCAGTTTAAATGGTACATATATATGGAATAAAAGACAGCTTAAGCAATATGAATTATAAAATATTGTGGGCTGTTAAGATTATTAGGCTTCAGATAATGTTTATAAATCAGTCTTGCGGTTATCTGAATCTATCTGCCCTCCGGCCTTAATTATTTTACCTCTTGAATCCCCCGCCCCTTTTTTTCCATGTATATTGCAGTAACCAGTCTCTGCACTGGAATGCTTGTATTGCTCAGTGGCGTCACCTGCTGGCTGAAGTGGAGTAATGCATAAAATAACAAAACATGCAGACCCAGAGCAGCGACCAAAAATACACGTGCTTTCCCTTTTGTCCATTCTCTCTGAGAAGCCCAAACGTGGGCATGCAGATTTTAGAAATTGTTTTATCACAGTGCACAGAGCCGTAAAATTTGCATGCCTGATATGCAAAGAATTTTAAAAAAAATTTATACCCTCCTGTGTGTGGTCCATTTTTAATTTAAAACAAATGGAAGTTTTAAGTACAATGCACAACCTTTAAAAGGAAAAAGTTAATTCTCAGTAATTACGATCCGTGCTAAGTACTTCCAGATGTGTAAAGTATATACAATCTTCAATACGTTTCCATTTACAGGGCTCGTTTGTGGAACTCTGACTTTCTTCTTTCATTGATTTATTTTCCTTGTATGTGACAGTCAAATCTGTATTTATCCAGTAGAGGAAATCTCAGGACATTGTCTTTTTTTTTAGAAAGCTTTCTCTCCACCTTCACGAGAGCCATGTGATTTGAGGTACATTATAAACCTGGGTTCAGACTCCCTCCTCTTCTTTCTCTCCTGTTGGCAAACGGCACTGCTGCAGTTTTCTTCTGAGTGGGTTGTGGCTTCAGAAATTCCCAGTTCAAGTCCCAGCCCTATTTCTTTTTCCACAGTGGACTTCAAAATATGAGAAGTGTAATGAGTCAGATCAAATCTGGTTTACATAAATGCTTACCCTGGGTTTCAAGTTCTGTGCTTCACATCATGTACTTCGGGCAATGAACAGTTTCTGTTCAAGGCACACGGTTTTGAAGGGTGCAAACCTGCCTGCAATTTGAGAAAGGTTTGCTAAGAACATCTCACATGCTGGAAAATGATCTTCAAAGGCTGAAATTTGTTCATTTCATCTGCTTTACCTTATGGAACGTTTGGACTTGGGTCTGTAGTTTTAAAAAAAAGTACTTCTGGTCAAAGAGAAATATAATTGGTCAGGGAATTGATCATCGAGGGCACTGGTAGGACAGGGTCTGTAAGTTCTCTCATGGCTGGGAATAGATTTTGGGCTATTTTGCAGAATGACATTTGCTATTAGAACATGGACCACTCTAAAGTAAAAATACTCAATTGGAGGAGGGCCAATTTCAATGGGATAAGAACAGATCTGGCCTGGGTAAATTGGAATCAAAGATTAACAGGCAAAACGGTAATTGAACAGTGGGCTGCCTTTAAGGAGGAGATGGTTCGGGTACACTCTAGACACATTCTCACGAGGCAGAAAGGTAGGGCATCTAAAGCCAGAGCTCCCTGGATGACAAAAGAGATGGTGAGTAAGATGAAACAGACAAAAGGGGTGTATGACAGATGTCAGGTTGATAACGCAAGTGAGAACCAGGCAGAATATAGAAAGTTCAGAGGGGAAGTGAAAAAGGAAATAAAGAGGGGCAAAGAGAGAGAGAGAGTATGAGAATAGACTGGCTGCCAACTTAAAAGGAAATCCAAAAGTCTTCTACAGGCATGTAAACAGTAAATGGGTAGTAAGAGGAGGCAGCTCACCACCGCCTTCTCAAGGGCAATTAGGGATGGGCAATAAATGCTGGCCTCGCCAGCGACGCCCACGACCCATGAACGAACAAAAAAAAAGGAGGGGTGGGCCGATTAGGGACCATAAAGGAGATCTACTCATGGAGGCAGCGGGGATGGCTGAGATACTAAATGAGTACTTTGCATTCTGTCATTACCAAGGAAGAAGATGCTGCCACAGTCTCAGTAAAGGAAGATATAGTTGAGATACTGGATGGATTAAAAATTGATAAAAGAAGTGGTGCTTGAAAGGCTAGCTGTACTTAAAGTAGATAGTCACCTGGTCCGGATGGGATACATCCTAGGTTGCTAAGGGAAGTAAGGGTGGAAATTGCGGAGGTACTGGCCATAATCTTCCAAACATCTGTAGTTACGGGGGTGGTGCCAGAGGATTGGAGAATTGCAAATGTTACACCCCTGTTCAAAAAGGATGCAAGGATAAATCCAGCAACTATAGGCCAGTTGGTTTAACCTCAGTGGTGGGGAAACTTTTAGAAACGATAATCCGGGACACAATTAACAGTCCACTTGGACGAGGGTGGATTGATTCGGGAAAGCCAGCATGGATGAGGGCAATGCAGTTGATCTGGTGTATATGGATTTTCAAAAGGCGTTTGATAAAGTGCCGCACGGTACGCTTGTCATCAAGATTGCGGCCCATGGAATAAAGGGGGCAGTAGCAACATGGATACATAATTGACTAATTGACTAAGGCTCAGGAAACAGAGAGTAGTGGTGAATGGTTGTTTTTCGGACTGGAGGGAGGTGTACAGTGGTGTACCCCAGGGGTCAGTGCTGGGACCACTGCTTTTCTTTGGGTGTACAGGGCACAATTTCAAAATTTGCAGATGACACAAAACTTGCAAGGTTAGTGAACAGTGAGGAGGATAGTGATAGACTTCAAGAGGATATCGACAAGCTGGTGGCATGGGCGGACACGTGGCAGATGAAATTTAAGGCAGAAAAATGCGAAGTGATACATTTCGGTAGGAAGAACGAGGAGAGGCAATATAAACTAGAGGGCACAACTCTAAAAGGGGTACAGGAACAGAGAGATCTGGGGCGATATGTGCACAAATCGTTGAAGGTGACAGGGCAGGTTGAGAAAGTGGTTAAAAAAGCATTCGGGATCCTGGGCTTTATAAATGGAGGCATAGAGTACAAAAGTATGAAAGTCATGATGAACCTTTATAAAACACTAGTTTGGCCACAACTGAAGTAGTGTGTCCAGTTCTGGGCACAGCACTTCAGGAAAGATGTGAAGGCCCTAGAAAGGGTGCAGAAGAGATTTACTAGAATGATTCCAGGGATGAAGGACTTTAGTTACGTGGATAGGCTGGAGAAGCTGGGGTTGTTCTCTTTGCCACATAGAAGGTTGAGAGGAGATTTGATAGAGGTATTCAAATTCATGAAGGGTCTAGACAGAGTAGATGGAGAGAAACTGTTCCCATTGGCGGAAGGGTCAAGGACCAGAGGACATAGATTTAAGGTGATTGGCAAAAGAACCAAAAGTGACATGAGGAAAAACATTTTTACACAGCGAGTGGTTAGGATCTGGAATGCACTGCCCGAGGAGGTGGTGGAGGCAGATTCAATCATAGAGATTGTAAATACTCTATTTAGATCTTCTTGGCT
The DNA here is from genome assembly GCF_035084215.1 of Heptranchias perlo. Lineage (NCBI taxonomy): Eukaryota > Metazoa > Chordata > Chondrichthyes > Hexanchiformes > Hexanchidae > Heptranchias > Heptranchias perlo. The sequence continues at coordinate 10,969,002 of NC_090361.1, forward strand.
CTCACTAAGAGCATTGGTTAGCATTTTATAAGAATACTTTTCCAGAGAAAGATCGTTTTCAAAGGCTCAGCTAGCAGTTGTTGTCTACCAGACTGAGACTGGTTCTTTCAACCCCAAGTACACAGGGATTAGATTTGCAATCTAACTAATGCAAACTTGGCTACTGCTTTTTACAGCTGGTATGTTATCATTCGTTTGGTCAGTACTGGTATGCAGTCATGCGTGTTGATCTTAATCAACATCAACTTAGTTGGGTAGCTGCGGCTGACGTATTTACTGGATTTTGAGTTTGGTGGCAGGAATGTGCTGCTTATTTCTCACTTATAGCGTAGTTGCCCGATGACTTTGGTGCCCAGAAAGTATTCCTTCTGGCTATATGGTGAATTCTCAGTCCAGAGTAAGAACTTTGTGAGCCCAAGCCACCCCATTCCACCTCAGAAAAGGAAGAGAAAGAACTTGCATTTATATAGTGCCTTTCACATTCCCAGGACATCTCCAGACACTTCAGAGCATAGTCACAGTTGCAATGTAGGGAAATACAGCAACAATTTGCACACAGCAAGATCCCACAAACAGCAGTGAGGTAAATAACCAGGTAATCTTTTTTTAGTGATGTTGGTTGAAGGATAAATGTTGGCCAGAATGCCAGGAGAGCTCTCGTGCTCTTTGAATAGTGCCATGGTCTTTTATGTTCCCCTGAAAGGGTAGACGGGGTATCGGTTTAACGTCTCATCCGAAAGACAGCACCTCCAATAGTACAGCATTCCCTCAGTACGGCACTGAAATGCCAGCTTAGATTTGTGTTCAATTACCTGGGGCAGGGTTTGAACCTACGACCTTCTGACTCACAGGTGAGAGTGCTACCACTGAGCCGAGGCTAGCACCTTAGTCCAAAGATTAAATGGTTTTGGAGGGAAATGAGGACACCGTGAAATTATTGGTTGAAGATGAATTTTCACCAGGTGAAAGTTCTCCAATGAGTAGCGCAGATTTGTTGTTTTAAAAAAAATGCTAGGCCCTTGGGTAAGCAGACCATTGCACTTCAGAAGTAGGCTATGGGAATGCCATTTGTTGCCCAGAAAATCCTTTCCATAAACATACCTTGCTGTGCATCTCTGGTTTACTCGTGAACCTTTAGGCGAGTTTAAGGGAAATAATACTTACAGGATCAGATTGAGATATTGAAGCTCTTTAACATGCACCAGCAGAGCTTCAAGGGCAAACAAGTCTTTTAAGGGGCAGCTAAGTTCTAAAACAGCCTGACCGTTCCTCAAAACAAAGCAAAATTGCTTTTTGGAAAGACCCATGTAGGGAAATCTCCAAGGAGCGTCATGATGTGGCTCAGTATGGTATCATTGAACAGCTCAGGAAAGAGTTAGGTTCAGTCCTCGGTCTGTGCTGATTTAGATAGTCTCAGTGGAGTCCAACACTTTGCCTCACCATTCCACAGCTGGGATAGAGGGAAAAAAAATCAACCAAGGTTTCTTCTCTGATTTTGTACACAGTGATCTCTGCTAGGAAATGTAAGTGAATGTCTGTTGCGAATGGGATCGGGTGATGCCATCGACAGTTAAATAGCCGAGCTGATCTAAGTATATAATCTCACATGAACAGTGGCTAGTAGGATGATAATCTGTTGAAGGGAGAGAAAGGGAACATTGCATCAATATAGTGAGAGTATGTCACTGAAACAAAGGACAGTCCTATTCACTTTTGACGACATGTTGGGGAGCATCACTGACACACAATTTCAGAATTTTAAATTTCTGTATATTTATTTACGTGAATTTTCCTTAACTTATTTTTAAAAAAGACATTTAAGAGTAGATTGTTTTGAATGAGACACTTGTTCTTTTTGGGTTAGCGCTTGTAGTTTATCCAGATACTTTGCTGCATCTTCTATTTCTTTTGATGGCTGTGATTGAGAAATAAATATCTGCAATCCTTCACGCCTGCTTCTTTGCTCGTCATGTGCAGAATATTGCCGTCATTGGACTCTTCGTTGGTTTCAGGTTCCTCGCCGTCTTGACCCTTCTTTACTGAGGCGATGATCTCTTCATCTGCTGGTGCCCCGGTGGTGCACTGACATTAACATCCAAAGGTTGTGAACTCTTTTTGCAAGCGAAGAGCCTCATACAGAATCTGATTGTCAGCATCTTTGCTGTCAACTGTGAATCTTCACAAGTCATCATCATCATCATGCAGGTTGCAGAAAAAAGCACGCATAAAACAATTTTGAATTGTCTGTTGTTTTTCCAATGTCCAAGCTTTTTTACATTGTGCATTGCCCCCATTAGGTTTTCTGTAAACTCTTCTTTGGCATCGATGGCTGCCAACATTTTATGAGTTTAAAAACTTTTGGTCGTGGTATTTAAGGTTTTGAAAAAACCCTTGATCCATTGGCTAGATTAAGGTATGTGGTAGTTGGAGGAAGAAACGTTAACTTAATGGCTCATAAACCATTGACATGAGGGTGTGGTGAGCAGTTATTGACTAATGGGACTATTTTCCAACCAAGCGTCGTCTTGTTATGATCGAGTTTTTGGATTCATTTTGTTAAAAATATCAGATGCCATCAAGGCTTTGGCCTCTGCCTCATAATCGACTGTTAGATGTTTCACATTTCTTAAAGCATCGTGGGTTTTTTGACTTTCCTATCAATAGATGCTGTAGCTCATCTGTTCCAGTCATGTTGGCAATGATGAGAGTTGAAACAAGGTCTTATGTTGTTTACCACCAGTACACAGTTGCCTTTAGATGCAGTAGATTTTGTCCCGGGTGCATTTAAAGAACAAGGCTGTCTCGCCCGTTGTAAACATGACTCGAATTGTATCCATGAAATTCTACGGGACTACAAGTCTTCCGCTCATTTGTGGTGAGACAGGTCTTAGATTTACCCTCACTGCAAATTTCTTGGATCACCCCACCATGCCAGGCCTTGAAGCGACTAAACCACTCATTGCTGGAGGTGAAATTTACCACGCCTAGCTGATTGGCAAAAGCTTTTGACTTCTCCATAAACATGTCGCGATCGATTGGGATTTTGGCCGAGATTTTCATTAAGCCACGTGACTAATGCATCTTCAACATCTTATTTTGCAGTTTTTCTTTTACTGCAGATTTGACACTGGTATATTCCGAATTTGATTGTGTCTTTCAAATGCGATCTTGCAGCCATTCTGAATATTGCAGCAAATTTCCTGAGCAGAGACCAGGTTCACCATCAAGAATGGATTCTCCATTTAGATTCCACGAGTGTAATCTTCGAAAATGACATTCTCTATACATTGCTCTGATGGGGCCTTTTATGTGAGAATGTTCTGTTAGACTGACCTTTAGCTGTTCCTCAGGGTCAGATCTGTTGTCAGGTGCAGGGGCAAATCTTGCATTGCAACAAGAGTCACCTTACATGATATCTGTAAGCTGCCATGCATTCTCTAAATGTTACTGTTTACTGCCACGAAGAAAGATTTGCTGAGGTACGTTGCTAAAACCTAATTTTAAGATCAAATCATTGAATTACCCTGTTGATGGTACTGTGATGCAGTGCTAGTGTGTGTGGAGGATAAGTTTGTGAAATAGTTGAATTCCTTTCCTTTTTAGCCTTCCTCTTTAAAATTCCATGTAATTCATTCATTACATCCGTAGCTCTTGCCCGTTTTCCTACTGCCCCTCTGATTGGAGACCTTCGAGCTTGGTAATCATTCATAATTGTTCCATTGTTAGACATACATGACATGGTATTCAGCCATATGTCGAGAACTGAGTAATGGCAGTATGAAGGAGACTATAGGGCTCTTGAAAGGCTACAGTAAGAAAATGCCTTGAGGCGGATAGCTTGAGTTCCCCATTGGATGATGAATCTGATTCTGGTGTTTGTGAAATTGCTGAGGTAACAATGGTTGAGAGGAATCCCTCTTCCGAACGTTGGTGAATGCAGTCTCTTGCTAGAGAACAGGGTTGACTATCAACTGACAACAGACTGATGGCGTTTGCCCATGTTGGTGAGAAGAGCATATGTGTGAAGAGGTCTCCTCTCCTACATCACCGTTCTGATGGAGGCTATGCAGAGAATATGATCTCTATGCAGATTACTGTAATTGTAAGTTTGCTAACATTGGAAATACAGTCCTTTGCTGCTTTCAAATTAGGTAGAACAGCTATTCCTATTTACCTAGCCATGAGCCGATGGCAACTTTAATCAGCCCAATCCATGAGGGCAGAGACTGCTCCTGTCATTTTGTTTACGACCAGACCCACAAGTAAGCAGTGGGTTTCTGAATGGATATCAACTCCCTCGTTGTCAACTGTTTGCAAAAACAGATGTAAAAATGGGTATTTATCAATTGATACTGCATGGCCGTTTGTCATAAGTGCAACGCAGCATCAGGACCGAGGCAGACAGAAGCAAGTCTGCCTTAGGAGGAGGAAGCCACAATCCTGCCCAGGTTATCTTGGTCAAAGTGTAGGTTTTGTTCTCCCAACACATTTTATTTATGTTCATAAAACAAATCAAAGAAGATATTTATCTTCTTTGAGATGGTGAAAACAGTAGAAATTGCATTCACTAGAACAATTGGAGAAATGCTTGGAGACGGAAAGGCACAATAATGTTACAATTCTGTCCTTATTCCCTGGGATCTAGGTTTTGAATCTTGATTAATGGAGTGAAAATCCCCAATTTCCTCCTCTCTGCCATACGAGTCCTAAGTTGATGGTTTATGGTAATATCAGCTTTGGCCCATATTATAGAAGTATATAACTTAACCTTTGGCACTAAAATGGTAATCTTGCTCAGGAGGCCACAAGGATGGCTGGTGTGGGAAATGGAAATGTCTCACTGAGAAATGGCATCTAGGTTAGACTCTGCATCTAACTTGAGGGTGCTCGATGATGATGCTGCTGCTGGGTGACCTGAGAAAATTTGGGACGTACTTCATTTGCTGTCGGTGATGCCCCCTATTTTAACTCTAAATTCACCTCACCGTTCCTTCCACCCTTCCAAAAGAAAACTGAGGTCAATTTTCTTTTTTCTTTTGTTTGGTAACAGTTGATCAACCTAGCAAGGATGTCCGCTGCGAATTCTGTGGTGAATACTTTGAGAATCGTAAGGGGCTGTCGAGCCACGCCCGGTCACATCTGAGGCAGTTTGGGGTGACAGAGTGGACTGTGAATGGTTCGCCAATTGACACGCTGAAGGAGCTGATGAAAAGAAAAGGGAAGCCTGAGCCACTTGGCCACGAGCCAGCACAACGGGAGCTACAGCGGGAACCTGAAAACTATGTGTATGAGGAGAAACCCATTGCCAAGCCGTTCGGACAGATTGTCAAATCTCCGGTTAAGGAGATGCACCAAAAGCATCTGTCTCCCCCAGCAAGGAAAGTGTTAACCTATACGCCCAACAGCCAGCATCCAACTGGATCACCACTGGGCAAGAAGATACCGATGGGTTTTGTGTCAACTGCACCACTAAAGAAACCCGTGCTAGAAGAAAGAAGCCTGCCGCCAGAATTGAAACCCAGCTACACTCCAGAATCAGGCTTGTTTAAGCCAAAGTCCACGTGGTCCCCGCAGGAGAAAGTGACGACAGCTCCGGTAATTGGTAAGTCAGACTACTTTGAATATTCTTACTACTACTTTGAGATTTTGCATATTTGGTTTCTCGAAACTCTTGACCATAAAGGCATCTTTTTATTCTGTCCTTGCCTTCTCTTTGCTCTCACAATGTTGTACATTTAGTTGCAAACAATGGGCCGATGGACAAGCTGCTCTTTGTCCCTCTGGCACTGCTGCTCAGCAGCTGGCTGCAAGGAAAATTTCCAGGGATCCCCAAGCCCATCTCTCTTTTATATTTCACTTCCCTGTGGTGTAAATGCTTGGCCTCCTCTTCTGCATCCTCTGAGCTGCGCAGCTGAGATTAGGAATCTTGTGTGGGGAATCCAGCTACAAGCCTGCATCTTGACACACCCTGGTGCACTTACACCCAAGTTTTACTGTTACCGATCTCTGGAGATACTGCCCTGGTAGTAAAGAAGTTGGGAGATTCAGAGTTACCCATTTTTTTTCTAAAATCAGTTCCCAGGATGTGGGTGACACTGAAAAGGCTGCATTTATCGTCCAGCCCTAGTTGCCCTGAGATGGTGTTGGGCTGCCTTCATCGGCAGTTGTACAACTGAAGGGCTTGCTAGGCCACTTCAGAAGGCATTCAGAGACAACAATGTAGTATGGGACTAGAATCAAGTGTAGGCCAAACCAGGTTGGGGTGGTAGGTTACCTTCTGGGAAGGACAGTTTCTTAATGTTTTTAAAAGGCTTTTTTAAAAAAATGATTTGTGTCCTTTTTGTTTTAATTGAGTTACTGAGAGCTACAGTGACCAGATTGCTGAAGCCATGCTCTCCTCCCATCTACTTCATAGATCTTTCTCTTGCTGTTCAGTTCCCTCCCAAAATGATTTTTAAAAATGTAAGTTCATTATTATGAGAAAGAAAACCTACATCGATGCTATTGTTTGCTGTGCCTTTCCGTGCACCATACACTGACATGGCCACACGGTGAAGTTCACCCCAGGAATGCAGAAGGAAAGGACAGTAGCTAAAGCTGCTTTACACAGCTTTGCAGGGGAAAAGATTGATTGCATGGTTGAAAGGATACTGATATGTCAAGAAATATACAACAACTTGCATTTGTACAGTGTCTTTAACGTAGTAAAACATCCCAAGATGCTTCACAAGGATTATCAGAGAACATTTGACACTGAGCCACATAAGGAGATATTTGGGCAGGTGACCAAAAGCTTGGTCAAAGAGGTAGGTTTTAAGGAGCATCTTCAAGGAGGAGAGAGAGGTTTAGGGAGGGAATTCCAGAGGTTAGGGCCTAGGCAACTGAAGAATGTTGGAGCAAAGGAAATCAGGGATATGTAAGAGGCCAGAATTGGAGGAGTGCAGAGATCTCGGAGGGTTGTAGGAGATTACAGAGATAGGGAGGAAAAAGGTAATGGAGAGATTTGAACACGAGGATGAGAATTTTAAAATCGAGGCGTTGCCGGACCAGGAGCCAATTTAGGTCAGTGAGCACAGGGGTGATGGGTGAGCTGGACTTGGTGTGAGTTAGGATCCAGGCAACAGAGTTTTGGATGAGCACATGTTTATGGAGGGTGCCAGGTGGGAGGCCGGCCAGGACAAGGGGAAGGTTTCTGGACCTAACTCATTTGCAACAAAACAAATAATTGCATAAGATTTACTTTGATTTGAACTTACATTTTAAAAGAGGCCTTAATGGTGAGATTACTGTTCTATTCCCAAAAGTAGAATTCACTTCTATTAAAAAGTTTGGCCCATAACGGGTTTTAAATCTGTTATATTTTGGTGCTGCATTGATAACCTGGAGTTTCTACTTGATTACCTTTATACTCGGGGTAAAGTTTTGATTTTTGTGTGAGTTTCTGCAATATGGGTTTCATGTGTTTGCTCAATTCTGTTTAATTCTTGACATTAGAAATATACAGGGTGGGAAAGAATTCAATCTGAGATCTGCTGAGAAAGCATTTCCATCCCATTAAATGTCAGCAAGTCTTCTGATTATAATGGTGCATCTCCCCTTCCCTATTAGGGGTGGGTGGTAGGTTGAAACTACAGGCATCTCACCTGTTTAATCTTGTGAAATTCTTCACAATTACATATTTTCTAATGGTACTGATGATTCAGAACAGGCAGAAGAAATAACTGAGAACCATCACTCACGTAATGATGTTTAATAAAACAAAATCTATAAATAATTTCAGTTGTGAAAAGACATTCTTTGTTTTATTTTTTCCAGTTTCTCCTTGTCTCCTTATGGCACTAACTCTTGCTGGGTTACAGGTCTAAGGGTGGGAGCAGTCCTCTGCACATACTCTGTGTGGGCATTCTTCATATGGGGAACCCTAGACTGAGGGTATCTACAGATTGAGGGCATCGCAACCGAACCCAATCTTGACCTTGCACAAGGTCCTCACATGCATACTTTCCAGTGCAGGTCACTGTAGAGTGATCAGGAGCGGGAATCCTAGCTGAATTTCTTTTTTCATCCCTACTGCCTAGCCCAGGGGCTCAGGCCACTGGTAATGTTCCCATTGCTCCCCTGGTTGAGATCAGCTAACTAAGCTTAGAGACCATTGTGGTTTGGTACAACACCGGCCATTTTCTTTACTCACTCGGCCTACGGCAGAGCCTAAACTGAAATCTATAATATGCCTCTCTGCAGATTCCAGCACTGGAATCTGCATTATCTCCCGGGACTCTTTTCATTGAAACAGAGAATGATGACAAGATCTAATAGTGGTGTTCAAAATTGAGAGGTTTGATGAGTTAAATGGGGAAAGGCTATAAAAGAAAGCCTTGCATTTTGATAATGCCTTTCGTGACCTCAGAATGTCCCAAAGCGCTTTACAGCCAGTGAGGTACTTTTGAAATGTAGTCTTTGTTGTAATGTAGGAAACGCTGCAGCCAATTTGCGCACAGCAAGGTCTCAAACAGCAATGCGACAATAATCAGATTTAGTGATGTTGGGTGAGGGATAAATATTGGCTAGGACACCGGGGAGAACTCCCCTGCTCTTCGAAATAGTGCCATGGGATCTTTTACCACCTAAGGGCAGACGGGGTCTCGGTTTAATGTCTCATCCAAAACATGGCACCTCTGACATTGCAGCACGCCCTCAGTACTGCTCTGAAGTGTCAGCCTAGATTATGGGCTCAAGTCCCTGGAGTGGGACTTGTACCCACGACCTTCTGACCCCAAGGCTAGAGTGCTACCACTGAGCCACGGCTGACACTGTATTGGGAAGTTGGGAACTAGAGCGAAGAAGTTTGTTATCACCAAAAAGGCGAAGGGTGAGGTTAGAATTTTTTTTATACACAGGGTTGTTAGCAGGTGCTATGCCCTCCCAGAAACAGTGGTGGAAGCAGAATCCATAATAGCTAATAAAAGGGAAATGGATAAATATTTGAAAAAGAAAAATTAAAAAGATAAGGAAAAGAACTGGGGAATGGGACTAAGTGGATAAATATTTAAGTGCTGGTGCAGGCACGCTGGCTCGACTGGCCCCCTTCTGTGCTGTAAAATATTCAGCTCAGCAAGCACAGAGCAAACCACAGTCTTTACATTAAGGCTGTTGAACATTAATTTGACTTAAATAGATGGCTGCACCACTAAGCAGTCGGAGTCACATTAACACATTGATTTGTGTCCTGGTCTCTTCCTTGCAGCCGCAGATACTTGCTGCGAATTGTGTGGCCACTACTTTGAAAACCGGAAAGCTTTAGCCAGCCATGCCAGAGCCCATCTCCGACAGTTCGGGGTGACTGAATGGCACATCAACGGCTCGCCGATAGATACCCTGAGGGAATGGATCCGCCAGAAGCCCAACATTAGCATGGGCGCCTCTCTGAACTGTGTGCAGGACCGCCCTCTTCCAAAGCCAATCAGAAACCATATCAAATCTATGGTTAAGGAGTTGCCGGGGGAGCTGTGTTCACTGCCAGGGGGTAAGACTGTGAAGTTGGAGCCCAAAACAGTAGAGTTCGGGTTTCCGGCCTCACCGGCACAGAAGAATCCAGAGACAGAAAAAATGCCTCCGACCGAGTGCTACATTCCCACAGATCTGAGCCAAGGCAGCACAACCGAGTGCACCCCGAGCTCCTCTATGCCATCTGAGGACGATGAGCCACATCCAAAGAAAAAGAGAAGTAAGTTTGTATTCGGTATTTGAGCAACTATTTTATAGAATTAAAAAAAAATTGGACACTTGTTTCTGTGCAGCGTTCTCATCTTAAAGGCGTAGGTTGGAACTGCAAATAAGAACAGGCCAACTGTTCAGATTTGACCTACCACTTTAAGAGCCAGTTCCTGTGAAGCCCTTCCTTTTAGTTTTAACCAATGTATGTGGCTTCTAACAAAAGTAAGGACTTCAACTTTATATTTGAAAGAAAAGGGTTTTGCTCTTCTAAAAATGGACACATCAGTTACCAGTGGTTTTGGTGCAGAAGGCTGGGTGGGGGGGCTTAGTATGGCAAATAGTTAATCTCCAGTAACACCTTATCTGACCTATCACGACCTTCGTGGCAGATCTTACAATATGTAGAAGTCCTTATTTAAACTATCATTGCTGCTGAATAAAGTCGCAATGTTGGATGGGGTGAGGATTACCCTTTAGTTGTCAGTCATATCCTTTAAAACAATACAAATCTCCCCCCACATTATAAATCCTCGACAGGCTAGTACAGTCACGTGTAATTTATAGCACTAATGCTTATGTAGTGTTGTCCATAATTATAAACTCCTAAGGAAATGGATTAATGCACTTCTGCCGGCAGCAAATTCAAGGGGATTTCCTGTTTGAGCTGTTCTTGTTTTTTGATATTTGCCTCCACCATTTAATACCTTTTTTTAACCAGGTGAGCTTGTCATTACATAATAACATCCCTAGATCCACATCAGTACATCGTATTGAATTTTGTTTTGTATTTTTCTTTGTAATTGTCATTCAGAATCTCCAATTTGTTATGCATGCATCTTTAAGTGCAGTGTAACTCTGCTCATTAAAATAAACCATTGACGTAGAATTTTTATTGAACCAGGACTTATAAATCATTTCAATTTCCCTACATTTTGCAACTTTTTCCACCATTGCTCTATTTCCTTTCTCCTAGGATGGAGGGAGGGAGGGATGAATGGGGGCTAATGATTTTTGACCATCTGTTAGTGAATCAGAGAAAGTGTGCTTTAGAATCATAGACTTTTACAGTACAGAAGGAGGCTGTTTGGCCCGTCTTGCTTTTGCTGGCCGTTGAAAATCTTGTCACTCAGTCGCATTCCCCAGTCTTTTCCCTATACTCTTTTTGAAATAATTTTTTTAATGACATTTTCTTTTATGATTTTGCAATAGCACCTCTTTTGTGGTACTCCTAATTTACCTTGGAATAAGAGCAGTAATTCAATTCCACACTGCGGTTCTGCACCTTTTTGTGCATTCTCCTGGGTTACATACGTTTTGTAAGGTAATCACGCCGCTGTACTGCACTAAATCTCCAAAACTCTGACTCCTCCAAAATGAAGTTCTGTCTCGCTTGCTATTCATGATTTTTTTTTTCCCCCTCTCATATTCCCCCTTCAAGATAGTGACTCTGGCTGGCATGTAATTCCTGGCCATGAACAGTCTTCCAGTATCTTGACTTAGGTGGCAGTACTTTGTGGACCTGGATCTGTGTGACAGCAGGCTATATGACTGTGGGAGATGTCGCAGCCAAGCCTTATTCTATGCTCATGATGGCCACGGTGTGCAGGGTCACTGAATAGTAATTAGAAGTGGGAACACTTTTTTCTTCCTCCTTCTCACCACCCCCCCCCCCCCCCACCTTTCCCTACCTTCTCAACAAAGACTTGTCCACTGAGAGCAGTTGTAGTTGAAAACAGCCATGTTAACCTATTGTAAGAGTACAGAAAAGCTCAGACTAACTCAGGAGAAACATGCAAACAGTTATCTTTACACCAGGGCTCTGAAACATTAATTGACCCTAAATATCTGAATAGATAGCTGCACTGAATAGTTGAACTAAGCCAAGTAAGTACTGTGGCTATTGCTTGGAGTCTGTCTCACCCAGCAAGCCTCCAGCTTTTGATGTCTGAAATTTTTGTGTGTTCTGTCCAAACAGCACTGCTTGTGTAATAATTCACAGCATTGCCTGTGGGCTGTTCTCCCTGCACATCATTGCTTGTGGTGATTGCATCACAGTCGTTATACCTAAAGCATACACATGCACAGTGATGCTCAAGGGCATCAAATAAGCACCGAAAACTCATTAATCAACCTATTTCTCTTTTCCCCCAGCCACCCAGATCTCCCCAACCCCACCCCCCCACCCCCCCAAAAAAAAAACTACATAAATTACAGGTAGGCAAGTGATTAAAGGGCTGTAATCTCTGCTCTGGGTTCAGATGGCCATTCCAGTTTCATTCTTGGATTTGATCATCTGATTATTACCATTCATGTTTCCCCCGTTTTTAAGTGCAAATTACAAGCCCAAGCACTTTGTAATATAATTACATAGTCATCAGTTTAAAGTTAATATTCAAACGAATGTTCTGCACTTCCACTGGATGATGGCCAAATGGAGAAGAATGAACTTACAATGGCTAAACTTCCTTGTAAACTGAGATGATTTAGGTCAGTAATGAACAGATTAGCATGAGAACGAGGCCAGAAATCACCTGGAGTGCGAGGACTACAGTTAGCTAGTAACTATTACCATAAACCCCTCCGAGAAAGGGTTGGCGTTAAAAGGAAATCATATTTACCACACTGTCTTGATTAAAATGTGTTGACTGTCTTTACCAAACATTGTTGTAATTGCATAGTTCTTGTTAAAACACACAACAGCGCCCTTTTAAATGTAGTGGACCGTTTCAAACTTTAGAGTATTGCCAGTATTCGTGACATCTGTAATATTAGTATTGCAATAGTAAATATGTGTTTTCAGTTTACCAAGACACACACAACCAGGAAATTCAAACCTTTTTCTCTTGCGCCTGTTGAGTGAGGACAGGTTTGGGCTTGGCTGCAACATGTGCATCGCACCCATGGTCATTTAACCACACTGTCTAGGACCTGTCTAGGTCATATATGAAGAATGGCCATTTGGGTGAGGTATAGAAGAGCTGCTGACATTTGTGGAATTGATGTTAGTTTTCTGTCCGTCTTTTCCCTCTGCTTTCCTGAAGATATTAACTACTTGATGGGCGCTGGTAACTCTCTGATATTTTGATACAAGTCGTTATTCTTCATGTGCGACCCTAGATGGTGAGCGCAGCTCCCCGGGATTTGGCAGGGGGGAAGGAAACGGAATTACAGCTGTGCCCAACACACACACATAGAGACACACACTCTTTTATTAGAGGTTGCTGGATAGTAATCAGGAGCAGGAACCTTATCCTTTGTTTTTTTTTCCCCTTTTCCCCATCTCTCAAAACTCAGGGGTACTGCTGCCAATTGGAATGTCCCTACCTCCCTGGTTGATTTCAGCTAACCCGATTCACAGACCTGGGAATCGAACCTGGCACCTTCCTGGTTTGTATATCTCAGCTACTCATTGCCTTTAGCAAATGGGTCATCAGCAAGTTGGAAGCTCTTACTGTGAGGAATTCTATAAAAGTAATTGTTCTGTGATCGCTCTGTAGTCCCAAGAAGACTTATACACTTCTTATCTGTGGACAGAAACGGTGTCATCCTCCCATGGTGGTATCTGTGTGTCATTGCTAGGCTATGATAGAATATAAGGAGAATGTGATACCACCTTGGTCCCCCTGCTGCCTCTCCGGGGACTCCTGGGGCATGGCACAACACTTCTCTGTTTGAAATCCCTTGGTGGTGTAGGTACTACTCATTGAATTAATTTACATTGACAGTACATATGTACATTCGAAGAAAAAAGCCGATCTCACAAGCCCTGGATTACTCTGGTCAGCCTCTTGAATTGAATAAATATATAGATAACACATATGCAGTGTAAATGTGTGAGATCTTTACTTGTAATGTTTTAATACTTACATTGGAGTCCAGATAAAGTTCACAGGGAAATGAAACCCCTGAGCATATTTTTACAGCGTGGCAGCTTATTTTTTTGGAGCTTTTGCTCCTGCTGGTGCAAGGTTTCAGGCACCATCTAATTTGTCTTTATAAAAAAAAGTATAGGTTAGAAATTTTTAAAAAAACAAATGGCCAAAATAAACACAGAAAACACTGGGGTAACAGTAGGTCATCTGAATGAGGTTACGGTTTGGTTGGGGCTTATCAGAACTCAACCTAGTTCTGATTGAAGGGTCCCACCTGAAACATTGCTTTTTCTCTGCGTGTCCAGCATTTTCTGTTTTATGTAAAGCAGTCTTTGGGAACCACACGAGAAACTTGTTATACGGGCGGTTAATGCTCTAGGAGAATCTCCCAAGTCTCTGCATTAATAATACCCTAGATGTCTCCGCCTTGTGCAGTGTTGTTACTACGGCTTCAGTGGATGTGTGAAATTTCAGTACTATGGCCACTTGAACTAAAGCGCCCTTGGATTGTGTCTGGAGCAACGTGTTAATATCTAACGAGAGTGGTAGCTACCATGTTCAGTGGGTAAACTGATGTCCAGTAGCAGCGGCCAAAACTGTCTTGGTCTGATTAGCCAGTCTTGTGCTCAGAACTTTTTAATCAAAGGTTGAAGTTATCAGATATGTTTAGTGAAATGGTGAACTGATACAGAATGACCATATTATAAATTGAAAAATTTATGTAGGGCTAAATTGTCTTTGTCAGAGGGAATGAGACAAATTCCTGCTTTTAGTTTCTGTCCTTAGCAAGTGCATGATGGTCAGATTATTGATGGGACAAATATTTGTATGGTTTTTTTTAACCTGACTTGAAATCTGCTAAAATAAACCTTGTGAAAGTCCAATTTTTTTTTAACAGTATCTTGCACATACTGTGCAAAATATAGTCCCAAGTTTATCGCTAGCTGGCAAAGTTGGGTGGGAAGACTGAAACAGAAAGAAAAATTGCAATATTGGTGACCTTTCAAGGTGCTTTTATATTGTGTATGGATCATATGCCTTTTCCAATAGTGTCTCTAACAGTGCCGTTGAGTTACTTGTCTTTTATCATTAACCAGTCTATCAACGAAAGAAGGTTTAAAGGGAAACTCCAGAAATACAATCTAGAAAGTTTATTACTTCCTGCAAAGTACCCTCTTCTTCAAAAAAGGGGGAAAGCTCCCAAAATTTATTATTCCTGGATACATTTTTGTAAGAGGAGAATAGAACATTATAGAAAGGGGAATCTAAAGAGAATATTTAATTTAGTGCATTGTACTTGGGTAAGAGAAAATAATATTTGCTTTATTGAAAAATCTTAGCCAAGGTACTAAGGGATGTTGTGTAGTGGAGACATCCCTCTGCAATAGTGAAATGCACTCCAGAATGTGTGTGCTTTTACTCAGAAATCGTGAGCATCGAGCGCTCCCATCTCTTACTCATTCCATCCCACATTACACAAAAGTCTTGCAAGCAGTGGTTGCTGTCCCAGAAAAAGTCAAAAGTAAACTTTGAACTCAAATAGGCTGACTCCAACCTGTGAAGCTTCAGGGAGTCCTCCTCTTGACTTGATGAAAGTTTTTGGTCCTGAATGTGGTCTCTTGATTGGAGCATTAAACTGCTCCGTTATATGGCTGCACCAGGCTTCAAATATCACACCTTCTGCTGTGGAAGATTTATTTCCTTGAAGATTGGAGGACGTCATTCTATCTGAAGAAGAGCCCAGGCGCCCCAAATGAGATTTGTTTAGAGCAAGACGTTGTACTCAGTTGCAGGGCTGACCTGTTTCAAGAACACTGGGCAATGATATGGATCTATACTGTCTGCTGGATTGAAGTTGAAAACATCCATCTCTCTATGACCAAGGCAGTATGTCTCCAGCAAGTGAACTAAAATCTCAACCTTAGAGATGAGTATCTTCTGGCATCAAGTTCATGAAAGGAGTCAGGAAAATCAAGCCTTTGTCTGACCCTCAACATTGATGAGGGCCTCCAGCACCTCCTCCGTAATCCTAATTGGGCCTGTTTCAATTGACGACCTTAAGTTTTTTGCACTTAAGGCTATCACACCTGCGATTTAGTTTCGGCACATCAATCCAGACGTTTCCAAGCTCTCACGGCAGATCCACTGTGTTTTTATTTGGCCCTCTAGAGTTACCTAATTTTATCTTGGAATTTCATCTTTCCTATGAGGTTGTTGTGCAGTAATTGTTTCTAATGCAGAAATTGAGTACAGATTTCACTGCATGACTTCAAGAGCTCTGGTGTATTGTAGCAACAGTTGAGAATTGCATAAACCTAGACACCATCTTGTATTCTCTGATGGTCATAGCTTGCATCCCTCAGTGAAAGCTCATTCTACATGAGCTGTGTTGAATCACATTTATAAAGTATGCCTGTGGAGCCAGTCTATTCTGGATTGGTTTTCAAAAGAAGAGACTTCCATTCTTGGCACATTGATTCTTAAGGCAGACCGTTGGGCCAAATCATAGTTAATCCACTTTGTTTTCTGATATTACTTCAGTATATTTGCTGTACATGGATAATGAACAAAAGGGCAAGGGGCCTATCTTCAGTATGGTCTTTCTCATTGTGAAACAGAAATGGGGAGAGCACGCAGATGGGTTAATGTAGTACTAAATCATACAGACCAGAAAGTCTTTGGTTTGATCCCGAGTCTGTGCTTAGTTAGCGGATCCTAGCAATTGCAGTACAAGTTAGCTTTAGCCACCCTCGGCTATGGATTAGGAAAATAAATCCACCAGGGTTCCCTCTCTTTGTTGACCAGTTTACCCCTGTTGGAAAATATACATGTGTGAATGTTGGGTGAGAACAGAACTGGGTCAGTTGTGATGCCCCTGCAGTTGAATAGGTTTATACATGAAGAATGGTCTTTTGGTCAAGGCAGTGGAAGGCTGACAACCCCTGTGAAACCGTACCCCAGCAGGAAAGGAAAAAATTAGGTTGAGAGACTGGTTTGTAGGTTCAATTTTATGCAGAACAGAAAGATGTGTGTGGCTTTTGTAGTGTAGAAAATGAGTTTCTCAGTAGTTTTCCCCTAGTTGGATGGTTTGTCAGTCCTTAACGTACATGGAGGATAAATTACATTCGAAGAATGAGGAAGACCCTACTGAAGGTAGGTAACCTTGTGCCTGGCACTGATACCTTTTGCCTTAATGGCACAATAAACATTCATCTGAATACTGAGTTAGTTTCCTTTAAACTTATCCTTTTTAAATAGATCTCAGCCCCAAACAGGAAAGTACAAGAAATTAAATATGCAAAATTAATAAGGGTTGGATCTGATTAAATTGCAATAACCTTTTAGTAATATAAAATAATATTGATATCTGTATCAATACAGATGCCTCCCAAGGGAGATCCTCCCATGCAGCTTGTTACCAAGAAGTTAGCAGCAGCCGTCAGTGGGATAGGAGAGTTGGTATCCTACCCAGTATAACCTGGGTTAAACAGGGTGATTAGTGGCTTTATACAACAAAGGAGATAGATCACAGCCTATATACTGCATCTTCTAGACTACCTGTAATATTTGTTGTCAAAGATTTGTTGAGCTAAGGAACACAAACATTTAGCATAACATTTTTTTGATGTCTCCAGCAGCTTTGTAAATTGGCTCAAATTAACTTGATTAGTGGAGTAAATATTAGTCGAGACTCTCCTATTCTGTTTACTGCTTTTCCTGGAGGTCCCATTATAGTTGGGAACTTACCACTAGGGGGAAATAGTTACTTTGCATTCCTGCTGCTCTGGTTTAGAGTGCTGTTGCCCCAGTCAGGATCAGTTGCTTTGACATAGTTGTGCAGTGGTTACTTTCTGTACCAACCCTTTGGTTATCCTTCTCTTTGCTTTTTGACATTAATCTCTTATTTTGCATGCTCCATTTTAAAACGTGATTCTTAAATGAATAGGATTGCACCTTCATATTCTGCTTTTGTCACTATTCATTGGCCCAGTATCTTTTAATGCCTCTTACGGCTGATTGTTGATCAGCAGCCGTGCTGAGATAGCATGCATGTGAGCGCCTCTGTGCACTTTTCTTTGAATAGTGTGTTTGTTTAAGGTTCTTTTTTCCTTCGTGCACCAAACCTGGCTGAGTAGGTTAAGCATCCTGCTCCTGGGCTTCTTTTGTTGCAGTTGACCTGATGACGTGAGAGGGTGGCAGGAGTGATTCTTCCTTTTGACGTTTTCCCCCTCCCTGCTATCCTTACAGTAAGCACATGGCTTCTGTATTGAAACCTCCCCACTAAAAACCAAGAGCCAAGAATGGTCATTTACAACAAGTGGAATTATAACTCGTGTCCCGGACTGTATGCATGCTTGTGCACCAGTGGGTTGACAGTTGAATTTTCAGTTGTGAAAATTAAGTGGTTCTCCCACTCCCTTCTGGAGGCTGGCTGAAGAGAACAAGCATCAGCAGTTGCCTCTCTTCGGATTGGGCAATGTGCGGAATGGAAGGGAGGGAGTTCATCTAATACACTCCAAATACCCCTCAAAATTTTGAGAGTTACTATATCCCGCTATTTATGGGTAGCCATGAAGATCACTGGGGCTGAGAGCAGGTATCTTCCCATACTCTTCACCTGGCTGCTCCCTTGCGAGGACATGAACTCAATTTTCTCTCCGAGGTTGGGTAATCTGTGAGGTAATCTGTCAATGAGAAATATTAGGTGCCAACCCATATCCTGCCTTCTATAACACAGCATGTTGGTCCACAAAGGGGTTATGCTATAAGATTACCTCTATGTATAAACTGTCCACCAAACACAGACCAGAAGGTACTTCCATATTGGGGGGAGAAAGAAGCCCCATTTGTTCATGGCTTGAAGTTTTACTCTGGTTTAGTTTCACTCTCCTTAACGCTGCTTTTAAAATGGGCTTTATCTTGTGCTGTACACTGATATATGAGAACTTTTAGCCACAGTCTCAATGCACTCGCTGGATGTAACTTTAATTACAGCTCCGAGGCTTCGTTGAAACACACACATGCAACAAAAGCTTGTTGGGGTTTTAAGCACAGGTCAGGATCCCAGCCCAAATACTATTGGATTGGGAGTGGGACTCTGAACATTTTCCAAAGTGCACTAGTGGGCGGTTGTCGGGGAGAGCTGCACTGTAATGGTCAATCCTGGGGGAGGAGCTGCATTGTAATGGACAATTTAAGGGAAGGAGCTGCACTGTAATGGTCAATCCTGGGGGAGGAGCTGCAATTTAAGGGGAGGAGCTGCACCATAATGGGCAATTTAAGGGGAGGAGCTGCACCGTAATGGGCAATTTAAGGGGAGGAGCTGCACTGTAATGGGCAATTTAAGGGGAGGAGCTGCACCGTAATGGGCAATTTAAGGGGAGGAGCTGCACTGTAATGGGCAATTTAAGGGGAGGAGCTGCACTGTAATGGGCAATTTAAGGGGAGGAGCTGCACTGTAATGGGCAATTTAAGGGGAGGAGCTGCACTGTAATGGGCAATTTAAGGGGAGGAGCTGCATTGTAATGGGGAATTTAAGGGGAGGAGCTGCACTGTAATGGGCAATTTAAGGGGAGGAGCTGCACTGAAATGGTCAATTCTGGGGGAGGAGCTGCACTGTAATGGGCATTTAGGGGAGAAGCTGCACTGTAATGGTCAATTCTGGGGGAGGAGCTGCACTGTAATCCGTTGATTGTGGGACTGTGGTTGTTCGTTTGCTGTACTGCAGGTGCAAAATCATTTCCATGCCTCTAGAGCATGGTAGTAATAGTGGTGTTGGTTAATGAGCTTTGTGCTCCTTTCATCTGTCACATTGAAGTCTTTCAGCTGCTCAGCCTTTTTTTTTGAGGATCCAGCATTTCCATTGGTTTGTGTCTACATTGCTTACAAGAATCCATTAGAGTCTCAAACATCAACATGAAGACTCAATCAAAAAGCATGAAATTCTGATTTTTTTTTAAAGAAATGAAAGTTTACATCCATATTTTATCCAATACACCATCTTGAAAGGAAATTCAGTGAAGAACGTTGGAAAAATTGAAAGGAAATAATTGTACAGTGGTAAATGCTGGTCATAGGATTAATCACTGAGTGGACTCTGGGGCTTCCTTTACTTTGCAACTTTTTTCCCTTCCTCCAAATACCTGGCTTGATGCATGGTTGAAGAGTGATTGAGTATGTGTGTGTGTGTCTGTGTGAGAGATAAGTGATTGGAAGTGGAGCATCTTTCTGCTTTGCACTCAGTGACCATGCTGAGCATCCCCTAGTCAGATAGGGCATCACCCGTAATACAGAGCTCTTACCCTAGCTCTCTTTCCCTGCCCCCTCCCACCCCAGACGCCTACTGTCTTTACCAATCCTTGACTTCCAAGAGCAGCCCCTAATGGTACATGGTGACATTTCTATTTCCACTTCCCATGGCACCCAGTAAAGAGACTGCAGGCAGTCAGTATTAAATTTGAGAGCCTTTATTGTGCTGTGGGTTCATGACCACTGGGAACTAGGTTGAGACCTGCCAGAACCTCAATTTAAATTAGGAATCAAACTGTGGAAGGCAGGGTGGTAACTGAATCTTAATTTCATTTTGGACAACAGAGCACCCAGTCAAGTTAGGAACCTGTGAGTATTGTGGAGTGACACTAACCACGGGTGTAGGCCTCTCGAACCACATGCGTGGCCATCTGAAATCTGGATTGAAAAGGAAGTTACCGAGTCTGTCTCAGTTCGAGGAACTTCACGAAAAGGCTGAACCTACACTCACCGACACATGTGAGACCCTTTGGCTTTGTATAACTTAACCAAAAAAAAACAATGTAAACTTTGACAGTGCTGAAGAAAAAAGCTTGTTAAATTGAAATGCACTGTAAAGGAAACTGTGTGTGATATACATGCTGTGATCCAGACGACACGAAGTTGATCCCCTAATGAGCGTCCATTTCATGACGTGCTTGAGAACGCAAAGCCTAACCCTAGAAGTTCAGGGACTAGTTGCAGCTTTTGCTTGCTTATGTATATAATTTTTTGTTTTAATTTGCACGTGAGTGGATTGTATTTATTGTACCTTTTTGTTCTCGCACTCTTCCCCTGTATAGAAACTGAGCCAGGGTGTATAAATCATTGTAATGTGTAAGTAAGCCTATAACGGTGTTAAGATAAGATCAAGCCCCGTTTGCATGCGGTTTGGCAGCTTAGAAAACCCTGCATAATATTCACCTTGCAAACATAACTTTCAGGGTTCAACAAATTCAGTGAAAGGTTGGTTAACAGTTGGAAAAGAAGTAGAAGAAATTCCACCGATTCTCTCTTTCCTGTTTAGAGCATAACTTGTAATAAAAAAAAATGTGTGGCGCTAAATGTGAAAAGACACTTTGCGGGGATATAACTCTGATAAATGACTTCTTTATACCCACTCGATTCATGGCATATGTGGAATGGTCCTCCGTCCTGTCCGGTAAGTGCAGTTAAACCCTCTAAATGACCGCATGCATGGACCAGAAGGATATTGTGCCCTGATCATACCTGTTCTGAAAATCATTTTTTTTCCTCCCAATACTCAGTATTGGAAGCAGCCATACTTTCAGAATATCTTAAAACTCTTGAGAGGTGCAGTAACTTGATATGTTCCTGCACAGATCGATTGAACATAGTTCGCATTTACATGTAGTCGGAGTACGCTCTCTGTTTAAAACATATCCACCATGAACAAAGGTGCCTACCGACTCTTAAACTGTTTTGTGTGTTTTCGTTTGCCCACGGGTATTGGATCAGGCGTGTAGCAACGATCAGCTCCTTGATAAGGGCAGGGCGTCTCTCATTCCGGATGCCTCTGACTGCCTCTACGTATAGGCAGATATATTTCTATGCAATCTTAAGCTGTGGTTTTCCATGAAAGTAAAATAGGACTTCTTATTGAGTTGCTATTGAGCAATGTGATCTTTGGAGGGTTTAACTGTACTGGCAGGTTTTCAGTAAATTGTGACTACATCTGAAGTTACCTTTGAAAACGTCTCCCAACAGTTTATAAAATAAGGTTGAAACGGATCTGACTTTTACGCATCGAATGAGACGACAAGCTAACGGCTTCTCTTTCGTGTCCAGACTATGAGCGTAAGCAGCAAAAGCCAGTGGTATGCACAGAGAACCTGTCACCGAAACGTGAGGAAGGGAAGGTGCCCAAGACATTCAGGCCAAAATCAGAGGAATCAAGACCTCTCCGAGTAAGACCTGTGATCTTTCCAGTGCCGAAACCTGAACCCCTCTCACTGGTGAAGTTTATAGGAAACATCTACACTCTGAAATGCAGGTAAGTGCAATGGAATACATTTATCCGCGGTGTCCTTGGGGAAATCAGAGCTGGCCTTTTGTTTTATTTGTTCTTGGCATGTGGGCAAGGCTGCTATTTATTGCCTATTCCCTGAGAAGGTGGTGTTGGGCCTTTTACGTGAACCACTACAGTCCTTGTGGGGATGGTGCTCCCATAATGGTGTTGGGTAAGGAATTCCAGTTTATTGAACCAGTGACCATTAAGGACCAAGGGATACATGTCCATGTCAGGATGGAGTGTGGCGTGGAGATGAACTTGGTGTTCTCACGACATTGCTGCTCTTGTCCTTCTCAGTGGTAGAGGTCGGAGGGAGAGAGATACTGTCGGAATAACGGTAAGTTGCTGCAGTGTATCCTGTAGATGGAGAGGATGGATGTTGAGCCTAGTGATGGGGGTAATTGAACTTCGTAGGGATTGTAGTTCCACCAATGCTGATTGTACTCCTGTATCTCATCCAGGGGCTCATTTTTCACAATTGAGCCTACAGATTGTCAGCAGACTATTCAACTTTGGAAGGCATCATAGCTGAGCTCAATCTTGTCTGAGCCTGTTGCCCACACGCTCCCTTTTCTGCAGGTAATAACTGGGTGGCGGTTAGGAGCAGGAACCCTGACAGATTTCCTTCCACTCGTGGGATGCTGAGGCCCTTCTTAGCCCTCCTAGTCCCTACCTTAGCTGAAAGCCGCCAGGTCAAAACAGACCGGGGACCTGGCACCAGGTAGTACATCTATCCACTGAGCTGCTGCTTTATCGCTGTTGCAGTCACTTATTTGAAGATGAAAGCAGTGGGACAAAAAGGGAGCTTGGTTTATGCCACCTTTCTGTACAATGGTTGATGCAATGGGACCTTTAGTGTGGTGCCAGGTTGCGTATATTGGATAGATATTAACAGTAAGAAGGTATTATTAAAAGTGTGTTTACTCTCCAGTAACACAGTGGAAATAAATCCTAATATTTATTAATAGTTTGATTGTAGAAATGTCAATGTTTAAATTATACCACTATTAGTACAAAATAACTTGCCAAGAGGGAATAAAGCATTCCCCCAAATCTCCAACGCTGCACTCCATATGAGGTGTAACACTAGGGTGGAGTGTGTTTCAAGTAATGCATCTTGGGGAGTGAGCTGACATTAATAAAAGACTTATCCTTCACTGTTTGAGTTTTTGTCATCTCAGCCCCTCCATTCATCTCCTTCCTGCTTCCTTTGACTCTGCCAATGGATCAACAATGACAGCTCCTCTCCGCACTTTGCTCCAGGATGTCTGTGCACTCGTGAACAAGGCCCTTGCCATCGAGACCCTTATAATGGATGATTGCACGGACATCCTTGCTTTGACGAAAGCTTGGCAGTTGGGTGGTGACACTGTGCCTCCTATTGAAGCTTTGCCACCTGGCTTAACTTTTCATCACCTGTTCTGCCCAAACCAATAGGGTGGAGATGTGGCCCTTATCACCAAATCATACCCTGGTCTCTTCCCCGACTCCTCTGGTACCTCCGCGTCCTCCTTCAAGCACTTCACCTTGTTCCACCCCTCTTGTCTTTTCCTGAAAATCATTGTTGTCTACTGCTCTCCCAAGCGCCACCCTGAATTTTTCTCCGGGATATCCTCCCACCTTTCCTTCCTCACCCTTTGTACTGAGCAGTGGCTCATCCTTGATGATTTCATTCTCCATCTCAGCTCCACTTGCCTCTTTCCTCTGATTGCACTGCCCTTCTATACTCCATAAACCTGTCCCTCCATATTCACGGCCACCTCCTCAACCTCACCATCTCACATAGCCTCTCTACTGCCGTGATCTTGATCACAGAGAAGGCCATCTCTGACCACTTTCTTGTCTCCCTCACCACTGGCAATCTCCAACTGCATTTCCTTCTGCGTCTGCCCCTGGAAAAATCTCTCTCCCAAGTCATTTACAACTGTTCTACAAACTCCCAACTACCTAGCCTTTTACTCTCCATTTGCCACAATACATCTGCAGCTGTTGATCTAATCAACTACTCCCTTACACCTTTGATGCCCTTGTCTGCAGCAGAACCTTTAATTTCTTCCTACTGGTCGTTCCCCTTGGAATGGCCCCCATCCTGGCCTCCAAGTCCAAGGGGTGCAGACTTGAGTGCATTTGGCATACAACTGGTTTTAGTCCACATCTGCCTGGACAAACATCAAGCACTATTGGACCTCATTCTCCTTTGCCAAAACCGTCCACTGCTTCAGGATCAGAGCAACATGGGTTGGATATTGATTGGGAGGTGGGAGACAGAGAGCATGGATAAAGGGAATGTACTCTGATTGGTGGGATGTGGCAAGTGGTGTTCCCCAAGGATCAGTACTGGGGCCACAGCTTTTCACCGTATTTATCAATGACTGGATGAAAGACTAGAGTGTTTTATATCCAAGTTTGCAGATGACACTTAGTTAAGGAGGCACAATAAGTTGTCTGGATGGAAGCAGGAAGTTACAAAGGGACATAGACAGATTAAATGAGTGGGCAAAACTGTGGCAAATGGTGTTCAGTGTGGGCAATTATGAGGTCATCCACTTTGGATCCAAGAAAGACAAATTGGAGTATTTTCAAAATGGTTAGAAACTAGGAACTGTGAAGGAGCAGAGAGATTTGGGTGTCCATCTACACAAATAATTAAAAGCAATCAAAACAGCTAATGGAATGTTGGGCTGGAAAATTCTACAGAAATTGGCCGTGTGCTTGATAGTGAGGAAGAAAGCTGCAGACTGCAAGAAGATATCAATGGACTGGTCAAGTGGGCAGAAAAGTGGCAAACGGAATTCAATCTGGAGAAGTGTGAGGTAATGCATTTGGGGCAGGCAAACAAGGCAAGGGATGCACAATAAATGGGAGGATACTGAGAAGTGTAGAGGAACAAAGGGACCTTGGAGTACAAGTCCACAGATCCCTGAAGGTAGCAGGACAGGCAGATAAGGTGGTTAAGAAGGCATACAGGATACTTTTCTTTATTATCCCAGGCATAGAATATGGGAGCAGGGAAGTTGTGCTAGAACTGTGTAAAAGACTAGTTAGGCCACAGCTAGAGTACTGCGTACAATTCTGGTCACACTACAGGAAAGATGTGATTGCACTAGAGAGGGTACAGAGGAGATTTACGAGGATGTTGCCAGGACTGGAGAACTTCAGCTATGAGGAAAGGTTAGATAGGCAGGGATTGTTTTCTTTGGAACAGAGGAGGCTGAGGGGAGGTTTAATTTAGGTGTATAAAATTATGAGGGGCCTCGATAGAGTGGATAGGAAGGACCTATTTCCCTTAGCCGAGAGATCAACAACCAGGGGACATAGATTTAAATTAATTGGTAGAAGGATTAGAGGGGAGTTGAGAAATTTTTTCACCCAGAGGGCGGTGGGGGTCAGAACCTCACTGCCTGAGAGGGTGGTAGAGGCAGAAACCCTCATCACATTTAAAAAGTACTTGGACATGCACTTGAAATGCCGTAATCTACAAGGCTACGAACCAAAAAAGTGGGATTTGGCTGGCGCAGACATGATGGGCCGAATGGCCACCTCCTGTGCCATAAATTTCTATGATTCTATGTTTGTGTTCAGTTTTGGACACTGCACCCCAGGAAGGGGGTACAGCACAAATTCACCAGAATAACACCAGGGCTTAAAGGGTTAAATTATGGGGGCCAGTTGCATAAACTTGGCTTGTATTACTTTGAGTTTAAAAGGTTGAGGTGTTTAAAATGTTAAAAGGATTAGATAGGGTAGATACAGAGAAATTATTTCCTCTGGTGGGGGAGTCAAGAACAAGGGGACACAATCTTAAAATTAGAGCTAGGCCATTTTGGAGTGAAATCAGAAAACATTTCTTCACAAAGGGCAGTGGAAATCTGGAATTCTCTTCCCCAAAAGGCTGTAGGTGCTGGATCAATTGAAATTTTCAAGACTGAGACAGAGATTTGTATTAGTCAAGGGTATCAAAGGCAGTTAAATAGAGTTGAGGTACAGATCAGCCATGATCTAATTGAATGGCGGAATGGGTTTGATGTGTTAATTGTATCCATATGATTTATATCAAGTAGTGTTAATTGTATTCAGGTAGTGTGTATCAATTAGGAACTCTCTTGTATCCATTTATAAGAGAGCTAATCTAGTGTGTGGTGTGGGTGTAGTGAGGAGCTCTGTGAATAAAGGCTTAGAAGCAACTGAAGACCAGGCACAATATTCTATCCTTCACCACCTGGCTATGCAGTTTGTAACACGACACGCTGAATGACCTACTCCTGTTCCTGTGTGTGTTCCCATATCTGCTGCTGAAACCCTGATCTTTGCCTTTGTTACCTCCTAGTCTGACTATTCCAATGCTCTCCTGGCCGGCTTTCCATCCTCCACCCTCCGTAAATTCAGTTCATCGAAAACTCTGCTGCCTGTATTATATCCCGCTCACCTGTAGATCTCCTCTGTCCCTGCTGACCTATATTGGCTCCCAGTCCCCAACACCTCCAATTTAAAATTCTCATCCTCTTGTCTAAATCCCTTCATGGCATTGTTCCTCCCCTATCTCTGTAACCTCCTCCAGATGTAAAACCATCACCAACCTTTGTGTTATCCTGTGTATAATATCTATTGAATTATGTCCCTGTAATCCTGTGTTCATTATCACCTGTAAACTTCCGAGTGATTTGTTAAATAGACCGGTTTGCCATAACACCTGCTGTCAGCAAAGCAAGGACCTGAAATGTGAAACCGTACTACTTAATATCATACCATGGAGATCTTACGTGTGAAGGCACTGCCCAGTCTAACATTAAACTATTGTAAACAATTTTACAACACCAAGTTATAGTCCAGCAATTTTATTTTAAATTCACAAGCACATCGTTCACCTGAGGAAGGAGGTAGCCTCCGAAAGCTTGTGAATTTAAAATAAAATTGCTGGACTATAACTTGGTGTTGTAAAATTGTTTACAATTGTCAACCCCAGTCCATCACCGGCATCTCCACATCAACATTAAACTATACAGACATGAAGGTCCCAGATTCAATTCTTAGTCTTTTCTGAGTTAGTTGATCCCAGCTGGGGAAGCAGTTGGGGTGCTACCATTGACCTTCATGTCCCTGGGCTATGGAAGAGCCACGGTCCTCACTCCAATAACCCCTGCTGGAAATGACACATAGACGTCAGGAGAGGGTGGAATTTGGCTGTGATGCCCTTCACAGTTGAATATCCTGCTGGTCCACGCAGTGTCTTGGCTTAGACATGGAGACTGGCCACTTGGGTGAGGTAACGGGGCGAGAAAACCGGGGAAGGTGGCATTTTTTTCTAGCAAAGAAATTAGCTAATTGGATCAGCTCCTAATGCATCTTCCTTCCTGTGCAGATTTTGTGATGTGGAGTTCCACGGTCCCCTCTCGATTCAGGAAGAATGGGTGAGACACTTGCAACGACATATCCTGGACATGAACTTCCCAAAGGCCGAGACTGCCCGCGAAGAGATCTCTGTATCCGCCGAGCCAGAGAAATAGGCTGAATCCGCTGCCCACCTGGAAATGTGGGTACAATGGGGCAGAACCTCGGTCACAGTCTGTCTCCAAGACAAACTTGATTTTATGTTCTTATAGTTTAGTGAAGTTTGGAAAGATTCTTCTTTGCCTTGAACGTTTAAACCTCTGTGTAGTGATGGAAGTATCTGCCTTACATGGGTTTCCTTAGAGTAATTCTGCATTCGCCTCATACAGTTAGAATGTTCAGAAGAACAACTTGGCCCTGATTAATTTTATATAATCTAGAAGCAGCTACGTAGCACAGTGCACTTCAGGGGGAGTCGCACTGCATGAGGACGGGGCAGAGGGCACGCAGCATTGTAATTGGGCAGTTATGTAATCTGGGGCAGTGGCATGGTTTGTTTGAGATCCATTTGACTGCGCCCATTCGGACCCCCAGGTAATAGATTAGTGCATCAATCCATGCCTTGGGGGAGAGAGAAAGAGAGAAGGGAAACAAAAAGGCAGTTATTTTAAAATCCACTTTTTAAACACTCTGCCCAGTTGAGGAGAGTAAAACTATTAAGTGTTTCTCCTTGTAAATCACATCAAGGGCAGCAGGAAATAAAAGTTTTAAAATAATTTTTCAAAAAAAAAACCATTTGCATGGTTGATGCTGAGCTCCAGATCGTTGCACTAAGGCAAAACCAAGCAGCTGTGAGCAGAAGGTTTGGATATGACGAGCACTATGTCGTGTGAAGCTGAGGGATCACAAATCTTGCCAGTCTCGTGGGCGTGGGTCACCTAAACCTGCAGGGTAATGGTCTGAGCAGTGACGCGGCTATGCCTGGCTGGTTCGGTATTAAACGATGTGCGCTGGAGTACCTGACCTTTGCCCTCGGGGTGCTGCTGGGGCGGTTACTTTGCATGCTGCCAGCCCGCAGTAGCAGAAATGGAGATAAGTGCTGCAACGGTACACTAGAACACGGAAACAGGCGCGGGAAATGCACAGCAGGCCTGTCGGCATCTGAAGGGTTAACATGTCGGCTGGGACCCTTCTTGAGATTGGTTGGACAGCACAGCAGTGACCAGACGTGTATTTTAACGCTGTCTGCAAGAGGGGAGCTTGGACCACATTAAATATTACACACTTCCCACCTTAGCAGGAATGTAGTCCTGTTCAGTGTTTAAAAACCGAATTCGGGCAGCCAAATAAAAAAATATTAACACCCTTACACCTGTACAAGTTGAGCAAAAAGCACTGCTTTCTGGTTCGAATCCGCAGGAAGGTTTTTAAAATGGTAACTCCGCAGCTGCCACGCCCTTACCACATCCTGCCGTGTGGAGAATTGTATTGTCCACGTGTAGACCAAGCTATGTCCTTTTGTGTTGCAACTGTCCATGGGCATGTGGCTTGAGAGATGGATGAGACGGTCATGGGGCTAAAAGGGCAAGTTTATTCCTCTGACTCCGAGCTACTAAATCTGCATTTCGGTCAGTGACATGTTTATAACCCGTCCTGTTGGATGTTTTATAGAGTTTAGTTGCTCTTTTAATATTTAGCGAAGGACCTATTTGTTTTTAGAAGTGCTTAGGTCACAAAGTGGCATTACATCTGCGCATAAAAATGCAAGTGTATTTGGTAGTCGTACTGTAAAGGTGCTTTTTTTCTTTTTGTCCTCTTGTATGTGCTGGATGACGGTTGAGTCTTAGCTAAGTGTAAAAACTGGTTTTAAAATCTTTAGTTGTGCTCCCTTTCACACCCGAGGACCTCTTGTCTTGTGTCTGACCTGCTGTGAGTTGAAGCAGGCCGTGAAAGATGCAGCTTTAGGTTGACTGGGCCACAGTGTCGGTGCAGCCCCCCTGACGGGCCGAGCCCCCCCCCCCCCCTCCCCTATGGGCCGAGCCTCCCGACGGGCGCTACGCTCACCGTTGCCTAAACGAACACAGTCAGGGTTACTCGTTCCATTCAGTAAACGGTAACACTTCCAAGTGTCCTTCCTGCTGCCACAATAATGCACCAGTCATCGGTCCTTTGCAAACCAGGTAATGTAGCTGTGGGGGAGGAGAGGGGAAAGAGTTCTCGCGAGGCTGCTGACCAGAAAGATGCTCGTCACATTCAAATTTTTCTTTTCCTCTTCCCCTCTCTACCCCACCAAAAAAAAATCCTGTCTGTATGAGAAACGCCTCTTTTGGTTTGTAAGCGGGACACAAAAGGCCGTTTGTTTTTATTGAAACTGTTCGATTTAAAACCTATTGTTTGTGGTCACTATCTATTTTCAGTGTTGTGATGTGGGTCTGTGCATCTAATGCAATCAGACACTCTGTGACCAAAAAAAAAAATAATCTTGTTACCTGTTTGTTGCTGTGACTATGTATTGTTGTAACTTGGAGTGTACTGAAATATACCTTCATAACCAAAGGTGCTATGAGATTGGTTGTTGGGTATCCCAGAATAAGGTTTTTTTTTGAGAATGGACTGCTGTGTGTCAGCACATTTACAAAAGCTCCTCGGCTGAACTGGTGGAAATTCAGACCACCAATCCACTTTCAACATTCATTTCAGTAGAAATAGTTTTAATTTTGTGTTATTTAGTGTATTGGTGTCAATGCTCTTTAGGAAAACTCACACTTAATACATTTGATGTTGTGTGATGCTCTTAATTCAGCACCTGAAATCGCTTCCTTCACTGCCAAACCTGTCACCACTAGTGCTTCACTCTAGTGTTGCATCTCTCAAAATGCTCTGCACTTGGAACATGGAGGCAGACCCATCACTGTAGTGCTGGGTGCTTCTCGCAATTCAGATAGACGTTGTATACCAAGATTTAAACATGCCCACCATTAAATTTTACTGAAATCCGAATGACAGCCCTGAAAACCCTGACTGAATCTCCCCTGGGGTTTCAGTTGCTGCCATTTACAGGAAGGCACCTCCCCCCAGAACCAGCCTCTGATTGAGTCAGCGTGCTTGTCTACTTTCGAGCACACGGGTTGCGAAGTTTGGTACAGCTCGTAACGGGATCAAATTCTGGTTACATTCCCAGTTTTAAAGAAACTTCTTTACCCAGAGAGTGGTTAAATTATGGAACTCGCTCCCACAAGGAGTGGTTGCGGCGACTAGTAAAGATGCTTTTAAGGGGAAGCTGGATAAACGCAGGGAATAGAAGGATATGTTGATGGGGTTAGATGAAGAAGGTTGGGTGGAGCATAAATGCTGGCATCGGTCTGTTGGGCCTGTTTCTGTGCTGTACATTCTATGTTTAAAAAAAAATCAGGATTAAGGTGAATCTCAGCGAACTGCCTTTTACCTTCCAGGATTACCTCTCAGAAAAGATGTTTATTTAGGGACGGTAAACAGCCGTGTGCCAGTGCTGATGGAAACACCAAAATGCACCTTCGGAGCTGGTTTCACTCGGCGCCTCTGATCACAAATGGCTGCCAATGCAGGAACTTGTGTTGAGCCGGTTGTTACGGTCAGCTCACACCAAGAAGATCTGCTCAGTTACAGTGCAGCAATGTGAAAAGATGGGCATTAAATTGTGCTGGCTAATGGATTGGAAATCTTGTTTTATGGCTATAAAACTGGCTCCCTTCCATTCCTTGCCCAATGGCAGTTGAAGTATTTCGCAGTGTGTAGGTGCAAAATGCACAACCAGGGCAAATGCCTTATTAGGACAAACAATAACTCGCTGGGCAGAGAAGTGGAAGCTTGTTTTTGCTGAAGTTCTAGTTAAATATAATGAAGGGCTTGCCTTGCAACAGTCAGATTTGTGACCCATTGTCAGCAGCCCACTGGGTGGTTCATTTGGCATTTAACGGAATGCTGGAGGCCTCATGTCCTTATCCTTGAATTAATAGTTGGACGGGATTCATTAAACCTTTCCTCCCCATGCTATGTAGTGGCTGGCGTGATCACCCATTCTGTGGGACTTTCGGCTTGGACCCTGAAGTATAACATATCTTTGTTTAGCTTTAACTCCCAACTCCTCTTCTCCCCGCCCCCCCCCCCCCCCCCCAATCTCGATACGAATAAGCACAGGGGAATTACCAGGTATAAGTTTAAACAGCAATGTGATGTTTCATCGAATGATGCAGCACAGGAGGCCATTCAGTCCATCGTGCCTGTGCCGGCTCTTTGAATGAGCTATCCAATTATTCCCACTGCCCTATCCTTTCCCCATAGCCCTGCAAATTTTTCCCCCTCGAGTATTTATCCCATTCCCTTTTGAAAGTTACTATTGAAGTTTCAGTGGTCAGTCCCTGAAATGCTGTAGAGATGACTAGTTAATTTTTTTCCCCCAAACTTTAAAGGAATCGTCTGGGTAGTTGGCGTTGACTGTTAATGAACAGCCTGCTGGTTTTGAGGATTGAATCTTTTGTGTAGGTCATTGCTTATTGCGGAGGTGAGCCCTGTGACTGACTTGGCAAGGCTCAGACTTAACTCGATGTGATGGAGGAAGAAACTAACAACCAACTTTAAAAGTGAGAGGCGTTCGTGGTTGTTCTAAGAGTCTGAGAGGAATTTTAAAGGAATATTTTGGGACTCAGAACATTTACAGTTTCTTGGAGCTGGATTATACAGATGGTGCCTATACTGGTGGTTGATGTGTTGGTATTTTGCTGCGTTTCTTATTGTTGTTTTATTGATGCAGTGGTAACTTTTAAAATGCTTATTATTCCTTGTACCCTGACCTGGTTCTTTCATGTATTGTTGAATATTTTTGATTCTCAACTGTGTTTGTATTTTAACCCAATCCTTTTTTTAATACAAGTATTACCACAGTGAGAATGGATTTGCATTTTGTGTAGTTTGCAGCACCACAGTTTTAAAATTTTTTTGTGCTCATACCCACTATGTTTTAGAGGTAAATTTTGCCTCCTGTTTCCGGGTGCTGAGTAAAACAGTATCAGCGCTGCTATATCACCATCTGCTGGCAGAAACATGGCACTGCATTGTCTCCATCTGAACGGGGTAATGCCCTTACAGATGAGTGGTATTTCAGAAAGTTCGCATTTGTTCATTTCCTTTTTCCCTCCCCTCGGTTGTAGTACGTAGGTGTTAAGACTGGTTTGCGAGTCGTGGTAATTGTGTCGGATTGTGGGATGGGTGTTGCCAGTTTGTGGGGCACAGGGTCGTGTGTCGGATTGTGTTGCAGGCAGCATGGGATCCAGTGGGCTGATGGGTTATCCTTTCCCTTGAAGATTTTGTGCTGTCTAGTCACTTCCCTGCTTATAATGGGTTGGCTAACTAATAAGTAGTAGGTAATTTCTTTTTTGTTAAACTTTATTAAAAAGGTAATTTAAAGATGCTTTAGATGCAGGCATGGGAATTTTTAGCATTAACCCTTTCTATACAAATGAGTCTAAAGGCAATGTGTAATACCTGTTGATTTTTTTAAATTACATAGATTGAGCCTGTCTATTTAAATCACTTCTGTTAGGATGCTTCAATGGAATGGATGGATATATAGGAGTGATTACAATGAGGGATCTGATCAAGAGGTTCTGATGGTGCTGTATAAACGGAGCAATTGTAACCACCACAGATTCGGTTACTTCCCTGTTATCTCTCTGTGGTGTGCTGCTGGTGATAATACTTTTAATGTTTTAATGTTATCTGATGTTGGGCTTGTTACTGGGCCAACAGCTGCTGTTGCCATGGATGCTGACTGTCAGTACTTTTCGTGTTGCTGTGTAATAACTAACAGGATTCACAATTAAAATGTCCCAGCTGCCCTCAGGATCTCTTGGGTTAGTCAGTTACATCAGAGGAGATTGTGAGCCGCACAATGATAGGGATTTGTGCAAGTGATTTAATGGCAGTGCCCTTACAGCATCTGGCTTCCTTGAACACAGACACCCACTTACCTAGCAGGCCTAAATACAGCAGAGAGTGATCTGATTTGTTAACATTCTTGGGCGCGTAGTCTGAAACTGAAATTGCCCACCATCTGGAACATTCGAGATGAATCTCTCGAGAATGATCCTATACGAGGAAGTGATATCCACTATCTTTGGGAAGTCCGAATGCACAGCTGTGAATTTTTGGACTGTGTAGCCTCTCAAAAGCTGCTGATATGTGAACTGTTGCTTTGAGGGATGCCCTCTACTGCACCCAAAGCCAAGAAACTCAATTTATTTTTCCCCTGCACTCATTCCAGTCCCCCTTACTGCTTTGTGGTTGCAGAAATCGTTGGAAGAAGCTTGCTGATAATGTTTTTCCAATCATAAGCCGTTAGAGGCTGTGGTGTAGTGTAGAGCAGATGGCGGGGGTTGGGTTGCTTGGAGATCCCTGTAGTGAATCAGGACGTAAAATTACCACAGAGCTTTGATGAGAATTAATTTCACAGTTACCTGCCCCCTCCCCCAAATAACCCCCCTAGTGCTTCATTCAGAGTGGGTTTGGTTGTTGACTTGTATCTGCAAACATATTTTTAAAAAAAATCTGCCAATGCCAGAATACTCAGCAGGCCAGTCCCCATCTGTAAAATGAACATCCAGGTTAACGTTTAGGGTGTATATCTTTGAGTGCTGATTATTTTAGTACACACACCCAAAATGTTAACCTGTCTTTTCTTTTTACAGGTGTTGACTAGCCTGCTGTGCGTTTCCAGCTTTTATTGCTGCTGTTATTCCAGTACACAGAGTTCTACAGAGTACCATTGTGAATGCACGTGTTGCTGTGTAGAACAGAATGGCACTTTGTCCTCGATACTGATTGGAGCCATGGTGTTTTTTTAATGACCGGTACACTGCAAACCTTGTGAACTATTGCTTGTAAAAACAAATTGTGGTACTCTATCCAGAATACAGAACTTGCCTGGCAGATGTGCTCGTGATTTTTGCTCCCTTGAAATGTTTGGTTCCTCGGCCACAGAACAGCCTTTCACTGGAAGCGGGAGAGTCATGAGTTACAGGCTGAACTGAC
This sequence comes from Heptranchias perlo, assembly GCF_035084215.1. NCBI lineage: Eukaryota > Metazoa > Chordata > Chondrichthyes > Hexanchiformes > Hexanchidae > Heptranchias > Heptranchias perlo. Next base: position 11,003,301 of record NC_090361.1, read on the forward strand.
TCGAATAGAGCCGTAAGGAGTAAGTGGTATTACATTTGACCAGAGTATGCCAGCCAAGATTGTATTTTGCTGAGCTGCAGTGTCAAAAGAAATCCTGAGCAATTAGAGGTTTCCTTATCAACCCCATTGAATTCCTCAGTTTGGGGATGTGGAGACTTATTCGGGAATTGACATCAACTGGGACTTGGTTGCCTTTTTTGTATTCCTCTCCTCTGGGGAAAACAAACCTCTTTTAAAGAATGCTAAATATCAAGTGAAGTGTAGCCTGATTGTGCAATTTTTGTGGTAGCATTTCTGAATTTTCAAAGCTTACCTGTAGGTGTGAGTGATGCCCAGTCCATTCTATTATTAAACACCCCTCCCTTAATACTGTTCAAAGAAAGGTTGTCAAATTCTGCTTTTGTATATACGTATTTTGTAGGTTAAAAGTCACTTTTACACTTGTAATTCTAATTCATGGTCTTAAATGAAGTTTCTCTGATGCCAGCTACACAAGGAATAATTGGACAAGCTTTTTTATATAAAGGCAAGAATGTCCAGCATAGAACAAAGATTTTTAAAACATATATCCCTATATTAGCCATTGCATTTTGAGGTCTATTTTAAAAAGATATTTTAGTTCCAATTGTACTGTGTAAAATAGTTGTGCTTTACCTGTGTCTTATTCTTTTCTAGAGTCAATTATAGTACTTAACCAATTTATAGTGACTAGAATACAGTCCCACCATATTTGGGGGGGGGGGGGGGGGGGTGTGGCAGTAGTTAGGCTCCAAGGTTTGGTATGTGTACATGTCATAAGCTTGATAGCAAGATTCATGGACCAGATGAAAGACTAGTGTTAATGGAGCACATGCATGGGAAGATGCACCTTTCTGACCATGAAACCACTATTCAGGTATGGTGGGACATAGAGAAACTCCCTGATGGTGCATTCTGGCCAGGCAGGTGAAGTATTAAGAGTATTGATGTTTTTGCCTCAATCATGTAATTGCTAGAATAAAACTGTCAAGAAGCAAATGAACATTGCTAGGATTTATTGACCTTGCTTCGTGTGGTGTTAACATTCCTATAGGTCAGCATTCTTCCTCCCTCTCCTTAGGTCAACTTTATTTTTCTCTTAGCCTCTAGGAGGTGCACAAGCTTATCTTCAGTTTATTCTGGGCAGATCAAACCCTTTAGTGTAGTGACTTTCCAAGCACAGATATGCTTCCTTCCATTCTTTAGCACAGTGTGATGTGAAAGCCAGGGCTCTCCATTACTGTAAATCTGTGTTTCTAATGCAAGTCTTCATTCAGTATTGCCCTGCACTTGGAACACTAAGGCATTGCACACCATGGCAGGAAGTATATATTGGGTACTAGGTAGCCAGCATTGTTGGTCTACCTCCACAGTTAAATTAAACTAACATGATTTTCTTTTGGCAATGTATATAAACATTCTCCAAACAGGGCACAATAAAACCTTATTATAACCCAAATTAATTGGCATTTTTTTCTTTGCTGTTGGTAATCTAAATACAGATCAGATTGAAAATGAGGACCATTAGAGATTAATCATTGTAAGAACAAGGCTGTTAATGTTTGATATCCAAAGCCAATGCCTGATCGCTATGGTGTAAGTTCTTGTACTCAGGTTTGACATGAAAAGTGTTTCCATTTTTTTTTAGTGTATCCTTTAGTCTCACTGCTGCTGCTTACTCCTATCCTCTGAGTTGTCCAGCTTCTGTTGCTGGGTTCAGTGGAACATGTTTGTAATTAGGTAGACACTGCATTTTATAATTTTTAAAATATGTACACTTGATTGTGCATACAGCTATTTAGGGCTGTATTTACTGGGAGTTGTTTATAAATTTAGTACAAGAAAAAACTTCAAGACAGACATTTATGTATACAGCCCATTCTGACTCACCTTTCCACACTAACTTTTTTTTTGTTTTTGAACTGTTGAGGTTAAACAAACCAAACTAGAAGCTGGTGCCTCAGAGCTACAAACTGTTACTGCTGTACATGTTACGGATGGTTGTGTATCCATTTACTCCAAATAAATAAAACTATGAAAAGTTTGTCTGTACAGTGAAATCAATCTGTTCAAACTAGTACTAATTAGAATGTATTTTTTTTTAAAGTTGTGAATTGTGTGCTCAAGATATTGTGACTGCACCAGCAGTTTGAATTGTACACACCCAGATTAGGCAGTGTGTTTAAATGTAGAATAAAATATTCTACTAACCACATGTTGATTTTTATCTGCACCTCAATTGATAAACTGTTGCTTCAGAAGGTTATTCCTAGATGAAGCAGGAATCTCACTCTTTGAAGATAGCAAAGCAGGGGTACAGGAGTATGCCAGTACACAACTACATAAAGCTACAGTTGTTGAAAATACACAGGCCCATCAACATCTTTGAACTGAAAAATGAAGTATGAACATTTACTCAAAATATGGTTGTAACCCTTTTGTCCATCTTTTCTCTTGCCAGATGTTGAAGGACCTGTATTTGCAATTTTATTTTGAGGCCATCATCTTCTGCCTTGACTCAGGCTGAATCAGGAACTGGGACACCAAAGCTGAGCTTGAATCCCATGTAATCTCTCCCCATTACAAAGACCACCTGCTTCTCCCTCTGCCCATCTACTGCCAAACCCTGATGGAACTTTCTTCCATTGCACTCCTAGCTGGCTTCATAATCTTGTTTCCTATCCCAGATTAAGTCTCCCATACTTTTGTCCCTGCTACTCATTTAAATCTTTGGCACTCTTCCTAAATCCTCACCTTTCTTCAAGAAGCCACTGCCATCCAAGCTTTTGGTCACTAATCTCTTTTGGCTAAACATCCATTTTCTTGTACCTCTGAGGCAATGTGGGTTGTCTTTTAGACATTAAAAAGGGGCTATGTAAATACAAGTTGTTAGTGTACAGGAGTGATAGTTTCCAGCTTGGCTGCCAAGTGTCCTATATTCCCAGTGAAAAACAGACCAGTAAAATCTCAATACACTCACATGCAATAGGTCAACAGAAATAGACCAATTAGGGAACTTTAAGAACCAAGACACTGAGGATTGCATTGGAAGTTTTAATTAACACTGCTACAAACTGATTTACAGTTGTGTATAAAATTGAAAACAATGAAGTTGAGTCCAAGTACATTGCGTTTAAATAGCCTAAATAAAGTTACTGTCGCATAGAAAAGCAGGGGTGGAATAAACCCAGCATAGGAAGAAAAAAATGCAACTACTTCCTGCAGTTTATATAATGCTAAACCACACTGCATTCCCATTGAGCCAAACCATACCTGTTTTCATTTCAAGGTCGCTCAATACTGAAGTGTACTTGAATCACCCGGCCCTCCAGTTCACAAGCCAGTGATCTGCATTAGGTTTGAAAACAAAGGAGGTGCAAATTCAATAAAGGCAGGCTCATCAGACTCACCAGGAAAGGAGTTTACCCCTTTGCATGTAAAAGGTCAGTCGAACCCTTAAGAGGCAGCCTATACCTTACAGGAATGCATTCTAGATGATTTTCACAATAGCTGCTTTACCACAGGCAATGCTGTTGCAGTTACAAAATCAGATTTAAAACAAAGCAACATGCTCAGAAGTGCCATTCACCACCATCTTCATGCAAAAGAGCTAAATTAATGCAACAAAATATTTCAGTTACCCAAATCCTGCTGCATATTTACACCTCATCTGTACACAAACCAAATGAGAAATTTAAAACCAGTATCTTAGCTTTGCAACTGCTCTATCAGACCACTTGGGAATAATTCTGGGTTGGATAGCTTGGAATCAACACAGCCAGACTTCCTTATGAGTTACTAAAGATCACTTAAGCTTCGATTACTGCAAACAAACCATGCCAGTCCTTAAAGAAAAGTTAATAGGGTCAATTGAACACCACGTTAATCACATTACAGAAACCGAAGTTTATTAAAAAAAAATTCACATCAGATGTAAGAAAAAACTGGACTTCATATCAGCCATATCAGATGAAACTGCAATACAGCAAGTGAACACAAATCTACTGGCAAGTTAAAAACAATGAATTTTTTAAACTAGTATAAACCTCAATAGCTGGTATGGGATAGAATTATATATATCTGCATGTCTGCAGAAAGTTGTACTAAAATCTACTCCACCTGTTCTTCATCTCCCTTCAACATCTCATCTTCCTCTTCAGCTGTCAATTCCAACTCCTTGTCTTCTGCTGGTGCTGCATCTGCCTCCCTAACTGCCTCACTAACCACCTCTCCAGCCCCTCCTACTGCTGCCACCTCCCCCCCAGCTCCTTCTTCTCCCTCCCCAGTCTCCTCTTCCGTTGCCTCCCCAGTCTCCTCTTCTGTTGCCTCCCCAGCTTTTTCTTCTGTGAAATCTTCCACATCTTCAGGTTCTTCCTTTATTCTGTCTGCAGTGATGGTATTGTCTTCTGCATCTTCAGTCTCCCCTTCTTTGTTCTCAACATCCATGGTGCTATCATTCAGAGTGCTATCCTTCATACCATCACCATCAGCAGTCTCATCAACAGCATCCTCCTCATCTTTGTCTGGGTCATCAGTGAATGGATTCTCACCCTGCAAAAGGAAGGTGTATAGTTAGCAGGCTTTAATAGAAGTCCTGAAAGAACATGACAAGAAATAGGAGCAGGAGTAGGCTATATATACGGCCCCTCGAGCCTCTTCTGCCATTCAATCAGATCATGGCTGATCTTCGACCTCAATTTCACTTTTCCACCCGATCCCCATATCCCTTGATTCCCCTAGTGTCCAAAAATCTATCCATATTCAATGATTCAGCATCCACAGCCCTCTGGGGTAAAGAATTACAAAGATTCACAACCCTCTGCGTGAAGAAACTCCTCCTCATCTTAGTCTTAAATAGCCAACTCCTTATCCTGTGATTATGCCCCATATAGTTCTAGACTTTCTAGCCAGGGAAACAACCTCTCAGCATCTACTCTGTCAAGCCCCCTCGTATTCTATATTTCAATGAGATCACCTCTCATTCTTCTAAACTCCAGCGAGTATAGACCCATTCTACTCAACCTCTCTTCATAGGACAACCCTCTCATCCCAGGAATTAATCTAGTGAACCTTCATTGCACCACCTCTAAGGCGAGAATATCCTTCCTTAAGATGAGACCAAAACTGTACGCAGTACTCCAGGTGAGGTCTCAGCAATGCCTCGTACAACTGTAGTAAGACTTCTTTACTCAGAGACTTATTAATGCCAACGGGGATGAAGTGGTCAGCTTTTCAAGAGGCTCCATTAAAACCAGAAACACAAATGCTTTTTCATATCACTAAATTTAAAGTCCAAAAATTGTGTCTCTCTCATTTGAAATGTGGTCCAATTTATTTCCCCCCCAGAAAAATATCTGAATTGATCTTGGAGATACCAGCAAACATTAGTGTCTCAAATCACCCTTCACTTGTGACCATCATGAATGAGGAATAGAATTCATTCACTAAGGCTTCATAGCATTCCCACTCAAGAGCTTCAAGACTTGAGAGGAAGCTCCAGATAAAGCATTGAGATGACCATTACCTAACAAGTTCTTAAAAAATGTTATAGAATAAATCACAAATTAAAAACCTATTAGTGAGCCATCTAGATTTTGCTGGCTGCCATTGAAACTCTTCAGAATGCTAATGGGCATTCGTAGGAACACTGACTTTTCTGACACCAATTGGTTGTATTTTTACCTTTACATAGACACGGCATCAAAAAGCCTGAACTGTACTTTAAATTAAACACTAAAGAGGAGAACCAGAGGACAGCAGTTAAATCAGATTGTTCAGGCTTAGCCATTGACTGAACTGACCACTGACAAACATTGGTTAAGATAACCATTGGAACATGCCCAAATCACAAAGTGAATGTATGTCCCATCATGTGGTTTACATTCAGCAGTAACAAAATCTGTAAGGCAGCAAGGTCTTCAAGATAGCAATGTGATCACCAGGGTATAATCTGGCCAAGCTTCAAACCCAGAATAACCAACTAATTTTGCTAGTGCTCATATACCAATGCCTATATGAAATCACAGTTTGGTGCTAAAGACTATCCATGTTGTCAATAATAGAACTAATTACGCTTGAAACGGTGCAGTTACCTTTTTGTACTTTTCTAGCATTGCTGCAATGTTGCGGTTATTCAGGACACTCCTAGCAACAACAAGGCTGCCCTTCTTGGCTTTCTCAATCATTGCCTGGTAAGGAAGAGAGATGGTAAAGGGCAATCCAAGTAAGCTAGTCACTTTTTAAAATCAATTCATTTCTTATAGATAGTAGAAACAACATTCAAAAGAAAGCCTGGCTGATTAGATACAAAGTGCTTAATTTCTGCCCTCACCATACCTGAGGAAGTCAAGTTAGAATAAAGACTATACCCAGAACTATTTAATTTCATATTTTAGGATAGGCAGTTATGAATTAAAAAGAGGCACACGACTGTTCCTTTTTCTAACCCACCCCATCCTGGTACCATGTAGCACAGCCAGACCTTGAGGTACTTAGTCCATTTTTGGGAAAGCATTATTCTGTTTTTATATTTGGATTGGGGCGTGTACTCTGTAGGTGGACTGGGGCCCATTTTGGGACCTGTAGAGACCAAACTCAAGGGACCAGTTCCCCACATTTACACAAATGATACTGGCCGGAATCCTAAACCAATGAAAACATGGGTTTACAATGCTGCCCTGGATAAGGGAAAGAGGCTTGTTGACACGAGTGCAGCCAGAGGGAAACTGTTAAATGCAGCCAGCCTACATGAAAAATTGTACTTGCAGCAAAGTAGTACTTTGATGTACACAAGCACTCCAAATCACAACAGCAACAGGACAGAAACTTAAGGATAAACTTCAAAAGGAGCAAGATATATCAAAAGATAATTTGTTCTCATTCATGGACTTCCCATGCACCTCATACAGTAGCACCAGTGATTATGCTCTGTGCTGCACAAATCCTCAGATATATAACATTAAGCAGAACTAAAGACAAGCTTAAGATACAGATCTAATTCAAAACAACTCCAAAGAGTGACACTTGTTGCACAAAACCAACCTATCCAAGTATCATTTACAGCACTCCCGTGAAGGGACAGGACAGGAACCCTTTTGTAGCGTGTCTAAGCAGCCATTCTTTGTGTATGAGTTTAGACAGTACATGTCAGCCTGCTACCTTCACGAAGAGGCATCGCAACCAAACTTGATCCTGCCTTCCTTTCCATATACATGCATTGTCTAAAAGGTCTCACTCATAATCTGTGGTTCCAATCACAGCCCGGAAAAAACCCATGGCATACAAATGTGGCACTTGTTTTGCCCTCCTGTCTTGAAAGAGTTGATTTTTTGCTGGGTTACAGATCCACAGCCATCGCATGCTCTCTAGTACTAAACAGTGATTGTTGTCGGGTATTTAACTGTCAGTGTCATAACCATGCTCAATCCTTTTTCACACATCTATGGATTTCCCAGAAGGCAGTCAATGGATAGCCATCAGAAAAGGAGACCTTAGACTGGCCAGTATCAGTGCCCTTGCTGCCACTCGAGCTAACTCACTACAGACTAGTAATTGAACCTGTGACCTCTGGTCCATACAGAGCTGGTTTAAGTAAGGAAGCCATGAGGGAAGGTCAGGGGAAAGAGAAGGAATTTGATAGATGGTTTTTGGCAGCTCAAAAAACAAGATTAGGCACCTGGATAATCTACTGCTTGTCCTACAGAGCACTTACTTTGCGGTTCCTGCCATGATCAGCCGTCTTCAGATGTCGCATAAGGAGGGCATTCTGCATAGGTACAAATAGATCACAGGCTACACAGTGTGCTGCCTCCACCTTTTTCATGAAATGCTCCAAACCAACATCTACAACACAATTACAAAGTATTAGATGCAGCATAAAGGACAGCTGAACAAATTCAAATGGATTCTTTGTTTGACAGGTAGGAGAGAAAGAAGAGGGGGGGGCAGGAAAGAAAAAAAGAGAATCAGTACTATGGGATTGACAGTGATCACAGCATTCGAATTACAATAAATAAAACCCCTTTACACTAATTATGAATTTTCCACTGGTTGTGCTAAGGTTTGTGTTGGTAACCTCACAATTTCTTCACCCAAATGCCACCCCGTGATGATGTTTCCTAGTTTCTGATCTTGCCAGTGAGCAGGTTGTCCCAACAGTTTATGGTGTTGGTTAGTGCTGAGTAGCACTGCACTCATTACTCAGGATGTAATGAAAGCAACATTGATGGGGAGAAGATTAAGCAGTTGTTTAAAGTAGCAGTGAGTGTTGACCAGCATTGCTCAGCAATAATCAGGGATTGCCTATACCCATGTTGTCCAACACCTTAGACACTAGCCACATGTGGATAATTTGCTAATCAAAAATGCAATTTAAGAAGTAATAGAAATCATTGTTGGCCATGTGATCTTGATGTTCATTTGCATAGCATATCCATGTGTACGTTAACCATTTTGTGCATTTGTTGGTAAAATGGTAAGACGAAAAGCAGTGGCCGAGTGTTTCTTCATCGTTGTGTGTTTTACTTCCTTCATTATTGGTTAAAATGTTGTGTAACATAGATTGGGAAAAGCAGACGAGCAACTGTCAGAAAGGTTGTGAATTTCTTGTGTGTCTGGGATAGTTTTCTACAGCAGTATGTTCTAGAGGCAACAAGCCATACTAGATTTAGTAATGAGTAATGAACCAGATTTAGTTAACGGCTTAACTGTGCGTGAACATCTATCCAATAGCAATCATAACATGATCGAGTTCAAGGTAGTGTTTGAAAGGGAAAAAAGTGAGTCAGCTGCTAAGATTCGAGACTTGGGTAAGGCAGACTTCAATGGGATGAGACAGAGACTGTCCACAGTAAAGTGATGTGGAGATGCCGGTGATGGACTGGGGTGGACAAATGTAAGGAATCTTACAACAACAGTTTCAAATAAAACTGTTGGACTATAACCTGGTGTTGTAAGATTCCTTGCACAGTAAAGTGGGCACATCTGTTAATGGGTAAAACGACTGATGATCAGTGGGAAATGTTTAAAGAAACATTTAACGTGATACAGAATCGGTTTATACCTGAGGGGCAAGAACTCTACTTGCCAAAAAAAACAGCCATGGACAACTAAAGAGGTCAGGACAGTATAAGACATAAGGAAAGGGCATACAAAAAGACAAAAAATGGCACAGATCCTGGCAAATGGGAAAGATACAAAGATCAACAAAGGGTCACAAAACAGATAGTAAGAGCTACAAAAACAGTATGAAAAGAAACTTGCAAGGGATATCAAAACTAATACAAAGAACTTTTATAGTTATATTAGGAAAAAGAGGGTGGGGTCAGGAGCAGTGTTGGCCCCTTAAAAATTGAAAGTGGGGATATTGTCATTGACAATGGGAAAATGGCAGACATGTTGAATAATTACTTTGAGTCAGTATTTACAGTAGAAAAAGACGATAGCATGCCGGAAATCCCAAGAAAACTAACATTGAATCGGGGACAGGGACTCAATAAAATTAACATAAGTAAAACAACAGTAATGAAGAAAATAATAGCACTAAAGAGTGACAAATCCCCAGGACCAGATGGTTTCCATCCCAGGGTTTTAAAGGAAGTAGGTGAGCACATTGCAGATGCCCTAACTATAATCTTTCAAAGTTCTCGAGATTCAGGAACCGTCCCACGACACTCCGCTTTTTAAGAAAGGGAATTATAGACCAGTTAGCCAACATCTGTTGTGGGGAAAATGCTGGAGTCTATAATTAAGGATAGGGTGACTGAACACCGAGAATTTTCAGTTAATCAGAGAGCCAGCATGGATTTGTGAAAGGTAAGTCATGCCTGACAAACCTGATTTAATTTTTTGAAGAGATGACTAAAGTAGTGGACATTGGAATTGGGAATGTCAATGGATGTTATTTATATGGACTTCCAGAAGGCATTTGATAAGGTCCCACATGAGAGACTGTTAGCTAAGATAGAAGCCCATGGAATAGAGGGAAAAGTACGGACTTGGTTAGGAAGTTGGCTGAGCGAAAGGCGACAGAATAGGCATAATGGGTAGGTACTCACATTGGCAGGATGTGACTAGTGGAGTCCTGCAGTGATGTGTCTTGGGGCCTCAATTATTCACAATATTTATTAAAATCTCATATCTAAGTTTGCTGATGACACAAAGATTGGTGGCATTGTAAGCAGTGGAGATGAAAACATAAAATTACAAAGGGATATTGACAGATTAGGTGAATGGGCAAAACTGTGGCAAATGGAATTCGATGTAGGCAAATGTGAGGTCATCCACTTTGGATCAAAAAAGGATAGAAGAGGGTACTTTCTAAATGGTAAAAAGTTAAAAACAGTGGATGTCCAAAGGGACTTAGGGGTTCAGGTACATAGATCATTGAAGTGTCATGAACAGGTGCAGAAAATAATCAATAAGGCTAATGGAATGCTGGCCTTTATATCTCGAGGACTAGAGTACAAGGGGGCAGAAGTTATGCTGCAGCTATACAAAACCCTGGTTAGACTGCACCTGGAGTACTGTGAGCAGTTCTGGGCACTGCAACTTCGGAAGGACATAATGGCCTTGGAGGGAGTGCAGCGTAGGTTTACTAGAATGATACCCGGACTTCAAGGGTTAAGTTATGAGGAGAGATTACACAAATTGTCTAGAGTTTAGAAGGTTATGGGGTGATCTGATCGAAGTTTAAGATATTAAGGGGAACGGATTGGGTGGATAGAGAGAAACTATTTCCGCTGGTTGGGGATTCTAGGAGTAGGGGGCACAGTCTAAAAAATTAGAGCCAGACCTTTCAGGAGTGAGATTAGAAAACATTTCTACATACAAAGAGTGGTAGAAGTTTGGAACACTCTTCCACAAATGGCAATTGATGCTAGCTCAATTGCTAAATTTAAATCTGAGATAAGATAGCTTTTTGGCAACCAAAGGTAGGTATATGGAGTTAGATCACAGATCAGCTATGATGTTATCAAATGGCAGAGCAGGCACGAGGGGCTGAATGGCCTACTCCTGTTCCTATGTTCCTAACACGGGTAAAAATGCTGGACTTCAGCATCATGGAAACACCAGCAACATTGGACAGAGGTGAGCGGTCATCGTTGTCAGCGTGACTAATAACCACACTAGGCCAGAAGAAACCAAACCAACCAACGATCTGGTGCATCTCCTGGTGAGTCAATATTCTCTGTAATCACTGAAGTCAAAATACCTTTTGCAACATGCTGGACAAAAACCCAGAAGCTGCACAAAGATGTGTTGTGTCTGAAATTCATGTCAGAATTCCAAATGTTGGTGAGAGACACACTGCAAAATTTCACAATGCTGGTAGGTGTTTGTTAAGTAAATATACATGTGTGAAGTACATTTATCTGTATTGTGTACAGCATTTTCCACTAAAATTAATGCACATGGCTAAAACAGTGTCACCATAGCCACACTTATGGCTAGGCAGCAGTTTCTATTGGACAACACTGGCTTATACTGATCAGCTAATGATCATTTAGGCCTCTATCCAAGTCTACCAGTTTAACCAGACTCCTCTATTAGCTGGTGACCAATAAGAAGAATTATACAATATAGTATACAAGCCATTGCATAGGTTGGATATTCAACAGTGACCATCTTAAAAGCTACTCTGGATTCTCCCCATTTCTCCCACACAAACTCCAAACTGCAGAACTAGAATGTATATATATAAAAATAAGGAGTTTATATAAGGATATATAGATCTACACTGTACTGCTGTAAGTAAATGAAGAATCTCCTCCCTCCATACAAGGTTTGAAAAAATGAGAATATATATATGCAATTCCAAATTGTATCAGTCTGATCTTAAAACCCTGTCAAGACCAATTTATGTTGTCCTGATATATATCAAGAGTAAACTGGAACTCAGTACTCATCGTGGTTCAAACCTTGTTCCAATGCTGTGAAAGTGCCATCCAAATGTTTTGAAACTTACTGGAATTGCAGTTTGTAACCAAACTATAATTTATATGCAATAACCTGTGCCATTGACACGTATGCAGAGACTGTTTAATGCAAAATTTCATTTTGGGTCTACAGCCCACTATTTCTTCACCACTAATTGTAACATTTTGCCAAGGATACAATCCCAAGCAGTAGTTGTGATGGGATATGGATCTGCATCTGCTATTCCTCACTGACCTGTGGATTTTGACCATGTCCAAATGGACACGTGCTACGCAAAGGTCAAGCTCTTCTCCACAGGAAGCAGCGTGGGGGAAAAGAGAGCAGGGTACACAGCTCAATTAAAAATATTGGACCAATGGTTTTTCCCAGAGTTCTGCATGGGCACTGGAATAGCCCCATATCTCAATAGTATTTCCTTTCCTCACCAGCAAAAATACAACATTCTACAACCAGTTTGTGAAAGACGACCCAGCGGCTAAGAAGCAGCAAGTCTGAGTAACACTGCCTTGTTGTATGCTGTGTGCATTTCATTAATCTTGAAAAGCCAAATCTCAGCTAACATTCTGATTTGAGCGTATCATCCCATTTGCAGGAACAAGTCTGCATCATTTATATAGAGTGGATGATTTACACAAAGTCCAACATACCTTGCAGCAAGTCTTGCTGCTGCATAAGCTGCTTTTTCAGAATAGTTTTATCTCCAATTTGCTCCCGACGCTTCTGAGTTTTCTGAATCTTGTTTAAGATATACTCCTGAAAGAGATTCAAACATAAGCACATTTCATATGGACAGTGTTTTATATTTCATTAACAGCCTCTGTTTGAAAAAAGCAATTACATGATTATTTTTAAGAGCTACATATTGTCTCTAATATACAATTAGACTGATGTTGACTATCCATACACAAATGTAATTTAAAAAGGGAATTTGGAAACTACATGGTAAAAGTAGCCATATTTATGCAAACCAAAAGGTGAAAGAACCACACAGATACATACATGCAAAAAGTCAGCAGTCTGCTTGTCAAGTTTGGTCGCAATGAACTTGAAAGTTTCCTTGTGGAACTTACTGTCCACATGGGAAGAAATATCCTCATCTTCGAAGGTTCGGAACTTGCAAACGGAGCAGGCATACATTATTCTGCAACACAAAAGAACATGGTGCATAAAGAGAAACGTCACAGGTTGAGCAATGTAACAATAGAAGCAGCACCAATCTATTCACACTGCCACTACTACTCACCTTTCTGCAAGACGATCCCGATTTTTCTTTGGTTTGTTCGCCTTCTTCTTTTCTTGCATCGTAGGAACTAATTAAAACCACAATATTTCAGACACATTAGGTAGTAATCATCCAGTTCCTCCGCATTTACCTTCAAGACTAATCCTTCCTATATCACAATTAGTATATGGTACAGTTCACATCAAAATATCTTAAGGTCCCACACTACTAACATCTATTACCCAATTATCTAAATTATTACCCTTTTAAAATTACATAGCCCCCCTCCTTCCCCTGTGAATTCTTTCTGGGGCGCTCCTAAAAGGCACCAACTCCAGCTGAGGTACTGTTCCATGGGCACCAGCATTCTTCAGGGTTCGTACCCAAGTGGCTATTTTTCTCACAAACCTAAGTAGACTATCCAATCACTGAGTGATCATTATACAATACTAATCACTCCAGCAGGAGTCAGTGGACAGTGACCAAAATCAGAAACACAGGTCAACTTTTCCACCCCTCCCACTCTCTACTGTTGAGATTATAAAACAAATTCTTAGCAGAGTACTGAGTTAGATTTACCTTGGGGTTCAGCTGATGTTAATAAGCAGCTTGTGCATCTCTCCTCCTCCCCCACTCCGTCCTGCCATTGGCAGCCGTGCCACCAGCCATTTTAGGCCCCACGTTTTGGAATTCCTTTCCTAAACCCTCCACCTCTGAAGACCCTCCTTAAAATCCACCTCTGACTAAGATTTTGGTCACCCCTTCAGTACCCTTGTTGGCGCGACATTCATTTTTTTTGATACACCTCTGAAGTGCCTTGCAGCATTTTTCTACCTCAAAGGCACTATATAAAAGCAAGTTGTTGCTGCTCCTCGAGCTCTGGTTTATGCCATTTGGGAAGTCAATCTACTCACTGCCATATATCATTCCTCACACACACTTTTTTTTATTAAAACCATTTTGTTAACTGTAACATTTTAAATAGTGACATTTCATTTGTATCACATTTTGACCCAGTTACATATTATACAGCAATATTAAAAAAGCAAACAGTTCTTTAAAAAAGATCTTGTGTGAATTCAGAACATAAATGGGTGCAAAATTTTAACATTATTTTTACTCTTTGATTTGGAACTAATTTGCAAAAATTGCCAGTTAGGAATTTGACTAACATTTACAGAATATTTTAAAAAAAAATCACAGAACGGGGTATGCTAGTCAAGAATCACAAGCTCTGAATCTTACTAACTTGTTTGACAAATTCCCAAGTGGAGGGAAGTTGGCTGTGAGAAAGCCAGCAACAAAAAGCAACAGTGGACACTTAGATGCCACTCTGCCCTGGTGGGGGGAGGGGGGTGCTTGAAAGAAGAGAAGACTGAGCAACATAAAAAGCTCAACAGAAGAGAAACTCAGATGTGCTATTTTGGGTGGGGGTGGCAGGAGGGAGAAGGATGGAATTTCACAAAAAGAAACCTGATCTTACAGCGCTTTGGTTTCTTGTCCTCCGACTCCTTGCCCTCACCAGTCTGGAAAAAATAAATGAGCATTATTCTTAAAACTGGACCCCCATCAGGGTAAGAAAGTGATTATGCTCTAAGGAACACTACGCTACTGGAAACACCGCATATACGATTATTTGAAAAGACTAACTGGTCCACCTAGCCTATTCTATATAGTTGTGATGCCTTATGCATCATGATACAGACACTCCCTACCAGTAATGGTCCATTTGTGGGCAGTTAATTTGTATTCAGAGACATTGAGATTCATTATAAGATCTGGTTTAAATTACACAAAAGGCAAATAGTCCCACTGACAAGCGTCTGATGCTTTGCTCAAGTGAACTGTTTGTGATTAATGTTCTTTGCAATGTTCAAAGCAAGCACATTGGTGATAACAATTAGTTTTGTAAACATTAACTGCAGAAATTGAATACATCCCTGCAATGGAGGAAGAAAAATTGACTAGTAATGGACTATATAATATGGCCAAGCAAATATAATACTAACTTTTCTCATTCACATGCCAGTATTAATTAACATCTCCCAGTGTTCAAAGACTCGTCAATTTCTGAAGAACCTCAGAACTTTCCCTCACTGTGATGGTGGTGTCCAGATACTGGGAGAGTGGCATCAGAAATACCTCTCTGCATCTCTCCCACTTTTACATTTGAAGCCCGCTAATGGTTTCCCACAGGGTCCAAAGAAAAGGTAGATCTGGAGATTCATGAAAAACTAAGTCTTGACTGATAATGGAACAAGGTAGATCACACTAGGGAACATCACTGATGGAATCAAATCCACATCAGGGACCAACAGTCACAATATAAAAGTGGTCATCAAGACTTTGACTGTTCACCTCAAAAGTACTAGAGGTAAAATCACCTCAACCCATTCATATAGTTCGCTGCCGCTATTTGGCATATTAGACCACACGTTGAATACATTGGTCACTTAACAGTGGTACAGTACACTATTATATGACTTTCACTTTTCTCTCAACACCACTGGATGACAGAATCAATCCTATACGAATGGAAGAACAGAGGCTGAACTTCTTCATACCAATCAATCAGAATTAAACCTCTCCAACCATACAGGGTATAGGCCAGCTACATTCTCGCAGAACACTAACCTAAAGATCCATCTCCCACCCTCACAAGCAACTGTGGGCAAGCTCTGCTTTTACTAGTAGGAAATTATCATTCGTAGCAGAAAGTAAATATTACTTACAGCACCATCTCCAGATTCACCACCATCATCTTCTGTAGAGATGAAAGAAAGTGTCATTTTAAGACGACAGGAGGATGTACACTGAAACAGGTAATGCTGTTGGATGATGCATTTCACAGATCATTCACCTAAACTTAAATTAATGCTGATGCACATGATTAAGGAGGTCCAAACAATTAAAAATGGGGTAGCTTCTCATCCCAACAGATCAATTTAATCATTCTACAAACATTCATACCTATAACTATTAGTAACAAGCTTATAGAAGTTTTCAAAATATTGAAGACTAAAGAATGCAATTTCAAAATAGTGGAAGCTAAAAATGTAGACTGCTTATGGCAGAGCTACGGTCGGCGAGCCACAGAATGACAGGTATGGGCTCCAGCACATGACTGCATGCAGAATGTTGCATATTGGTTGGCATGTTGAGCAAAAGCTATTTCCAAAGCTCTTCCAACAGTTCAAAGATAAAGAAAATCATTCTTGACAGGCTATGGGACTGTACAGTACCTCCCAGCGAGTCTAATCCTGTTTTCATCCTGCATTCACATGAATTTCCAGCAGAGGTCACTGTAATACAATCAGGAAGAAACTCGACCAATTTTCCCTTCCCTGTCTGTGGTGATGTGTCCCTATATTGCTGCTGTTCTGGTCATATCAGCTAACTAAACAGACCATGGTTGAACCTGGGACTCTCCTACAATACTTTTAATCCTTTCCAGTCCACAATTGTTGACTTGAACTCAATCTTTATTCCCAATTAGCAACTACTTATCAGATAGCCAAACAAAAAACAAAGTTTAATGCCAACTTTTTCCATCCACATTTACATGCTAGTATTAATGCCCTGCCAACACTCATTCACTGCTCATAAATGATCTCATATGGAGCTATACTCCAATAAGGGAGTCAGTGCCTTAAAGAGATGATTGAGGAGAATGTAAAAAATAACTCTCACACGGAGGCCCAAAAATGTATCATCTGTACTTCAACATGCCAGAGGGACAAGTTCCAGGGTATTCCCCCCTCCAAGTTTGATTTGGGGGGGGGGGGGGGGGGGTGGCACATACAGGGGAAGTGAAGACAAAAGGAGAAGCAGCCAAGACTCCCACTCCCAATTGCCATCTTGGAAACCTTGCTGGAAGTGCTGACGTGTACACATCAGATAAAGAGGGGAGATTGGGCTGTGATGCCATGTGTATTCAAATAGCCTGCCAATCATAGTTAATTGTATCCATGCGATTTACATCAATTAATGTTAATTGTATTCAGGTGGTGTGTATCAATTGGGGCCCTCATATCAATATATAAAAGAGAGCTTATTTAGGATGTGGATCTCTGTGAATAAAGGCTTGGAAGCAACTGAAGACCAGGCTCTAGTATTCTATCCTTCACCACCGGGCTATCCAGCTTACAACAACTATACCCCATCAAGAAGTCAACAATTTTTGGAGAGAGAAGTTTAAGAGGGACAGAAACGAGTGGAGGAAATTGGCTGGGGTGGGATGTAAGCATACCTGCATCGGATCCATTAGGATCTTCAGTTTTTGCCTGTTTGTTCTCTGGTTCATCAGTACTAGCTGTGGACTGTTTCCTCTTCCTACCAAAGCCTGCATCCTTTTTCTTCATCTGTTAAAGATCAAAGACATTTCAATTCCCACACTTCAGGCACCAATGAGTAGTTTGAAAGCATTAAAAAAAAAATCACGTGTCAAATCGGTCTCCCATCTTGCTTGTATGATGTGTGCAAGCTGTCTCCAATCACTCCAGTATTTAATGCTGTGGCCTCCATGGATAACAGGAGTCGAACTAGGTGCAGTTTCCATTTCCCATTCAATAAATTTGGTGCACTCTAACTTTGGACTTTTGCCCTCGGGATGGCTTGTTCCCAGACAGAACAAACCCCATCCAAGCTGAAGTTAAGCCCAAGACAACATCAAGACCACTGTTTGAAATAGTGATAGTGCTGTACAAGAGTCAGATTATATATCACTGATCACATTTGAACACTTCTCAGAAGTGGAGATTTCAAATCTAAACCACTTAACTTTTTGGTCTGGCAGTACAAGACAGACTACATTCCCTGTTTCATAGTCAATGCCAGTCACAAATTAGAAATACATTAATCAAATGCATTATATACAGACCATGAAAGTAGCTTTGCATGGTGCAATGCATCTCACACTCCCACAAACTTAGTTATAATATTCTGGATCTTGTCAACTCGTGACTGTGATGAGCACCATTCTGTCGCCACAGAGAAAGCACTCACTTCTTTTGAAAGAGGAAACATGGATACCATGAAAATGCTTTTGCCAGTTTCATGGAATATAGAATAGTAGATCGACACTTGTCTGTGACTAAGTACAACACATTAGCAACGTAGTCGCTCATGTTATGTGCCAGCCACTGGTAGTCTAAAGTGCCAACACACCAGCAATAATCTGCTACCTCTACAAAATAGGTTGACACAAATATGGAAAAAGACAGGAGGGAAAAAAAGTTAAAAGATCAAATATTCACAATTATTACAAGGTTCAGTAGAGCAAAATCCTGTAGTCAGCACTAAATTCTGGCAAACACTGGAATTGGAGAACGAATTTTCAAAGTCAACATAAAAACAGATATTAACATCCTACGTGCAATTTCCTAACATGAAAATAGTAAACAAAAAAGTGTTTTAGCCACATAAAAAAGTGGCGGGGCTGGATCCAAATACCGATTACTAAAGTGAAGTGAAATGTCCAGCAGATTCTATTTTGGATCAGGAGATCAAGCCGATGAGCTGGTGGTTCCTGGATCGCAAGGCAAAATATCTGGCATCCCTTTTTTTGGCACCTAGAGGCCCATATTACTTATAAAATTATCTCACTATTAACAATTTGTTAATACCTTTCTTCTTGTAAGGAAATTACTTGTTATGCTCAAAAAGAACATTTCCTTGGAACACTCCATAATGCACAAATCCTGCAAACTAGAGGACAAAGTAATGCAGTGCATTTATTCTAGCCTGTCAATTCATAAAGATTAATTGCAAACCAAGCAACAAACTAGAGTAAGCAAAGGGTGCAAAGAGGGGTTGGCCCATAGAAAATGACAATGGAGAAGTGGTGTCCGAGGATTACGAAATTGCCTTAGTACTTAAGGTTATTTTTCAACAGCGTTCACAAAAGAAATGGGGGAGAATTGCCAGAATTGGAGGCATGTTTAAAAGGTGAATGTAGACTGAAAAGTTTTAAAATCACGACAGCGCGCATATTGGGGAGATTGTTGAAATTCAAGGTAGAATTTAATTTCAACTTTCATCCCAGGGTTCTGAAAGAATTGGCTCAAACAACTGAGAATCCTCTTGTGGATATTTTTCTAGAGTTCACCGAATTTAGGCCAAATCCCAAAGGTTTGAAAAATAGCAATCATGACTCCCATCTCCAAAAAAGAGGCAAGATATGAATCATCAAATTATAGCTCTGCAAGCCTTGTGTCCACTGTTGGGAAAGTGTTTGAAAGTATTAAGATAGATAACATAAGGAAGCATCTCGAGGGGAATCAGTCAGCATGGTTTTAGGAGTGGCAGGTTATGCCTGATTATGAGATAACAGGCTTATTAGATAAGGGAGAACAGTGGATATTATCTACCTGGATTTCAAGAAGGCATTTGACACTTCATGCATAATAGGCTACTACATAAGGGCAAGCCCATGGGATAGATTTGCAAGTATTGAAATGGACTGACAAATGGTTGGTTGGTTGGTGGGTGGGTGGATAACAAGCAGTTGTGGATGGGTAGGTATCTGGTTGGTGTAGGAACAGGAGTAGACTATTCAGCCCCTTGAGCCTGTTCCACTATTCAATTAAATCATGGCTGATCTGTACCTCAACTCCATCCATCTGTCAACTGTGGCTCAGTGAGTAGCACTCTCACCCGAGTCAAAAGGTTGTGGGTTCAAGTCCCACGCCAGAGACTTCAGCACAAATACAGGCTGACACTCCAGCCCAGTAATGAGGGTGTGCTGTCTTTCAGATGAGATGTTATATGAGGCCCCATCTGCCCTCTTGGGTGAACGTAAAAGATCCCATGACACTATTTCCAAGAAGAGTAGAGTTTACCCTGGTGTCCTGGTCAATATTTATCCCTCATCCAACATCACACACAGATTATCTGGTCATTTTCACACTGCTGTTTGTGGGACCTTACTGTGCCCAAATTGGTTGCTGTGTTTCCTACATTACAACAGTACTTCAAAAGTACTTAATTGGCTGTAAAGTGCTTTGGGATGTCCTGGGGTCATGAAAAGTGCCAAACAAATGCAAATATTTATTTCTTTCGCCTTTGTTCCATATCCCTTCATACCCTTGCCGAACAAAAATCTATTGATCTCAGTCAGTTACCAGTAGAGTGCCGTAAGATTCAGTGTGGGGGCTGATGATGTTTATAATTTTTATTAACGAGAGGGGAAGGAATCATGTCCGAAGTGTCCAAATTTGCAGACAATACCAAATTGGGATCAGTGGACAATGAAATGCAGATGCAATTTAATAAAGATATGAGATTTGGCAGAGGGACGGTTGATGTGGATTATATGCCAAATGGGAATGTACTGGAGGCATCAGAGCAGTAGAGCAATCTTGGGGTTTTAGTGGACAGGTCACTAAAATGATCAGCACAAGGTTCCCAGGCTGTCTAAAAGAAAAAGTACAGAAAGTTGGGATGCACAGCAAGGAGTATAAAATCTAAATCCAGAAAGGTAATTTTAAAACTGTATGTGACCCTGGTGAAACCACATCTGGAGTACTGCATGCAGTTTTGGTCTCCCGACTTCAAAAATTATAGTGTTATTGGAGGAGATAGAGAATGGCTACACTGATGATCCCATAACAAGGGAATGGTGCATGATGAAAGATTGACTAGACAGAGTCTTTTGCTCAAGAGAAGTTTTTAAAGTCATGAAAGATTTGGACAAATGGGATCCAAGTAATCTTTTCTCCTGTGTACAGAATTTAAACACAAGGGTTCATATTTACAAATTAGAACAACAAAAGACAGAAAATGCAGGAGGATTTTTTTTTAAACTAAAAGGGTGGCGAGTATGTGAACAGATTACTGGTATGGGAGGTGGAACAAGAAAGCTTACTGGGTTTCAAGAGATTAGACAGATTCATGTCAATAAATAGGATTCAGGGTTATTAGAAATGCTCCAAGGGAATACTGTGGATAGGTAGGCTAGATGGATCAACGAGCTTCTCCTGCCTGAAACTGTTACCACATTATTAAACTCAGTAAGACAATGGTTATCACATTATTATGCATGCTGAAACAAACATTGCTACCTTTGTGAGTGGAAAGATTTCATTGTAAATTAGTTTTTCTTTTTAAAAAGTTACCGAATTCAGAGGGCTGGCAAATCAAGTTTCTGAAAATGAATTCAAATTCGAAAATGTGACTAGAGAAGGGATACTGCAGCCTACTAAGCAGCTTCAACTAGAACATTATTTACACTGTAGAAATTAATCACAAAACATTTAACAGACATTTTAGATAATTTTGCTACAACAATATGATGAAAAAGCCCTTGTATTTTCAAATTACACTGCACACTCAACTAATAAGTAGCAGATCTGCAGTGGCACTGCT
The DNA here is from genome assembly GCF_035084215.1 of Heptranchias perlo. NCBI lineage: Eukaryota > Metazoa > Chordata > Chondrichthyes > Hexanchiformes > Hexanchidae > Heptranchias > Heptranchias perlo. The sequence continues at coordinate 11,024,842 of NC_090361.1, forward strand.
GATGGTAAGGCAGATGATACATTACACTGTTTAATGCAAAACATATTACATTCTACAGTGCAGCCCTGCCCCTTTACAGGCCGCAAAGGCTAATTGTGTTCGGTTTAATTGTTTAATCTGCAAATTGGAATGTGCTGGTCAGTTCCAGGCTGGAAGTAAAAAAATACAGATCAGAAACACTCAGCATTTCAAGACCATTTTGCATCACCAACAGTCTGGGAGCACTAGAGGTAACATTTTTAATACATAAATTTAGTACAGTATTTAGGGGGGAAAAAAATCAATTGATGAAAAAAGTTAACAAGCAGGACTCAATATTCAGTTCCTGAATTTTATAATATGAAGACACTAGAGGAGGAAATGTTCATTTTGTAATCCAAGACAGAAACTATAAAATCTGTTTCACAAATTGTATATTCAGTCTAGTAAGCATCTGCGTGCAAATACCCTAGTTTGAAGTAGGATTGACTCATAGCTGATTTAATACTGAATGCAGGTTGTGAAAATTGGTATTGTTCACTGTTAATGATTTTCAAGACTTAAATAACCACTTAATGCTATGATAGTACACTGAAGATTTCTGGCTTTTAACAAAGGGGTGCTGTGACTTGGATTATAGACATCCTAGGTTTTTCTTTTAGCACCTTCGATTCTGCACTAGTTGAAATACTGTACATGAAAATGAAATTTTTTGGACAAACTGCTGGAAGATCACATTGGTCCATTTCAATAAAAAAAATGAAAAACCCTATACTTAAACAAAAAAAAACAAAGACGACTGTCCCACTACAAACAAACATGATTAACTTTCCCAATCCCTCATTTTACCTATTCATTACTGGATAAAATAAAAAGTATTAAAAAGGTACTTACGCCTCTGTTTCGATTCCTGTCTCTCCTTCGCTGTCTGCCACCTCCTAATGGTCTTCCCGATCCCTGAACTCTGAACAGGTCCATGGGGATAATGTTTGGGGAGAAGAGCGAAGGGAGGTTCCTGGTGGAGGAGGCGGTGGCGGCGTTGGGGCCCCTGCCTCCCATCGACAGCTCATTCCAGCGTGCAGACATTCGCCCGGAACTTGCAGGTGACATGAAGGGGTCGTTCCGATTGGGTCTGTTATATGGAGGCCGGTCTCTAGACCAGTTCTGGCCCCACTGGTTAGTAGGGCCGTATGGGTCACGTGCTCTGTTCTGGAACTGATCTTTGCGGGTCCCGTAGGAGCTGTCGTAGTGGTCATAGCGACCTCCATAGGAATCGTTATAATCAGCCCCATATTCACTGTAACCGTAGCCAGATCTGTACAGATCACGGTCATTCAGTGAAGACCCGGAGTCGTAGGACTCGTAAGGTGTAAACCTGAAAGAGTCGCACAGCAAGTAAGGAATCTGGTCAGTAGCTGGAAAGTACCATGTAAGTCTGCCAAGAAGTGATAGCAGACTAAAAAAACTAAACAACATAGTTTCAGCTAATGACATTTTAGCTAATCACAGAACCTATGTGGTTTGCAATAAGTAAACAAGCACTGGCTGAAATGGCCAGCCTCTAAAACACTTCTATTGCATTTACTAAACTGCTGATTACAATAGCAGAAAATGGGTCACTGAAAAGTTTAATGGATAAATCTCACAGCATGGGTTAACAAACTGCAACATACTTTATAATGAACCACGTTCTATAGTTTTTTGGCAGTGCGGTCACGCTTCTTGTGTACACACTGCCATCTATTAGCGTGTTGCAATATAGTAAACAGCAGAATGGAAAAATCCACCAGTTTTTGGATTTTAGCCATTTTAAAGTTGTATGCCATGTTAACCTTATATATGTGGGGGGGAAATGGAATTACAGAAGCTATGAACTCAATGGCAACCTTAAAATGACATAAAACAGAATTGTTTGGCTTATAAGCTTTTGTGTTTACATCATTTACCTGACAATATTGGACACATTACCTTTGAGAACCAGATCTCTTCCTTACAGCCAGCAGAAATGATGGGGATTTTTCCACCATGCTACACATTCTATGCCACCAAGTACAGATATTACTGCAGATACCCTGCTAAAGCCCCATTTACATTGCCAATCTAGAGTGAATTCAAATCCAGCTTCAAGGGGATCTTCAAGTGTAATTAATTTCACTATTTTAAATGTAGCATCTTGCTCTGAATGGATCATTTATGTTATATTGGACTACCTGTCTGAATTCCAAGACAATGGGAAGAAGCAGTGGAGTTCAGAGCACTAAGCAAATTGGTTTTGCATCAGTAACTAATCAGATTGTGTAAATGGGGTTGTAAATACACCAGGGTGTTTGAGCACATGCAGTACATGGAAGGAAAAAACTTGAGTGGTGTGCACAGCACAGGAGCTGCCAACCTTTCAAGCATTTAGGGTGACTGTTTTCTCTCCATCCCACTCTTTCTGTGCCAATGACTCAAATTTCCCATTTTAAAATTTGATAGTCAAATCTCCTATGGGATAAGGAGCAGCTACATGTACTAAAATCTGGGTCAACAGTACTCATCTGGGGAACTATCACCCTGCATGTAACTAGGATTAATGCTAAAAAGAAAATGTTAAATTCAAGTTTAAAAAAGGGGTCATGTCCCTGAAAACTGATGGTTGGCAACTCTGCAAGACAACACTCCTATCAACAGCTTGAAAATTCTCCTTTGGATAATTGGTCCATCTTGACAAGTTTTACAAAACTTCAATTTGATGAAAATTCAATTGAAGTGTTTGGACGAGATGCATCAATGAGCTATAGACCTAAGGCACGTTGTAACAGGCTTGCACTGTGCCGGCAACAGCAAAATGATTTTATAGTCTCTTCCCCACATAGAAACAGGAGGCTATTCAGCCCCTCGAGCCTGTTCCGCCATTCAATTAGATCACAGCTGATCTGTACCTTAACTCCATCAGCCTGCCTTGCTTCTGTAACCCGTAATACCCTTGTCTAACAAAAATCCACACTATTTAGAAATCACCTCATCTCAGTTTCCTGACACCAGGACTTGTTCAAACCTTTATTCCTCAAACAATCTTCAGACTTTCAAAACCCAAGCTTCACCTAATTGCTACTTGTCCCTCTTTTTACTCTTTTCAACTTGAGTGGTATCCTGTATCACACTGCTTCACCTAGAGTTTCTCAAAAAATGCTAACCAGAGATTGGGGCTATGCAATTAGCTTGGAAAGATAGCAACTTTTGTAATTACCAACTATTTAAAGGATCTACAATTCAGAAGCCTTTTGACAACCTGTTTAATCATTTTGCAAATAAATTAAAAGTAATTTTACTGATTCAGCTACTGGATTCTCTCAGAACAGAGATCTAAATATTAATCTACTTGGTAAAAAATGTCAGCTTTAACAAACATCAATATTACCAACAAACATATCGTATTGGAATAATTTTCACTGCAAACTTTAATTCTACCAATTCAAAAACTGCATGGAACCGTCAAGAGGAGCTTGTTTAAGTCAGACACCATCACCCAAAAAATGATTGTGAAATCCTGTTCTTTTTCCTGGAAGTGAATTCCAGGAAACTTCTCTAAATGTCTCCACTAAATCCTAAAATTTACAGCAAGTTTTAGAAAGACTCCAATGACAATGACCCACATTTGTCAAATGAGCAGTCCCATTGAAAAGATAACCAGTGTGGGAGAGACTGAACGATAGATGAACAGCTGATTTTAAAACAGAGCAACTATTCTAGTCGAGAAGATTTGACTTCTCCAGAATTTAAAAGTTTGCCATTAACTATTTTGAATGTTTACTTTTAAACCTTTACAATTGAAACTCTCCATCAAAGAACACACTGATACACAGAGGAAATGTGTTCTTGTCTGGGTGCAATGCCTTTAAAAGATATTTACATATATTACTCTTCCTGTTTGCACCGACATTCCAGAAAATACCTGTTGTCCTGGTAAGTGTCTTGCACCTGGTTTTCAGTCTCTAGCTGAGAAAGCATGTCCAAGCGCTTGTTGATCTTAGCAATGATCGTGTCTGTGGCTGTATTTTTGGGGAGTTCCCAAGTCTTATTGCCAGCATTGTAGCCATAATTTGTTGCCGAACTGGGTATAGTATCCTGGGTATAACTGTAATCATAGCCATCATATTCTGAAGGAGAAAGGAGAATTGTTTTTAGCAAAGATGTATAACTCCTAGATTTAAAAGCTATCCCAGATGTACACATACACCTCCAAAGTCAAGCGTCAGAAGCAACTTTTGTGACATAGACCCGTTTTACAGGAATTAAACTGGATTATCACTTAATCCTACTGTGTGGATATCATGATACATTAACAGTAAACACATTAAATCCATTAATACAACTTGCATTACTGTGGCTCCTGAACTCCCAGAATGGCACACTTTTGTGAGGTCAGAGCATGAGATAAATTTGATTCCTCTTTAAATGATGGCAAATTTAAAACAATGGTCAAGAGCAGCTGGAGCTGCAAGCATCTAGGTCTCAACACAACAAAAATAAAATGTGGGAAAATATAAACTTATTCAATACTGATGAAATTAGTCTCTTTGAAAGAACGTCATTAGGACTTGGAGGGCAATGTGCAGGTGGTGTTGTTCCCATGTGCCTGCTGCCCTTGTCCTGCAGCCACGGTGCACCGTGGAGATGGGAGTGAATATTTAGGGCGGTGGATGGGGTGCTAGTCAAGCAGGCTGCTTTGTCCTGGATGGTGTCGAGGTTCTTGACTGTTGTTGGAGCTGCACTCATCCAGGCAAGTGGAGAGTAATCCATCACACTCCTGACTTGTACCTTGTAGATGGTGGAAAGGCTTTGGGGAGTCAGGTGAGTCACTTGCCATAGGATACCCAGCCTTTGACCTGCTGTTGTAGCCACAGTATTTATGTGGCTGGTCCAGTTAAGTTTCTTGCCAATGGTGACACCCAGGATGTTGATGGTGGGGCATTCGGCAGTGGTAATGCCATTGAATGTCAAGGGGAGGTGGTTAGACTCTCTCTTGTTGGAGATGGTCATTGCCTGACACTTGTCTAGCGTGAATGTTACTGGCCAAGCGTGAATGTTACTTGCCACTTATCAGCCCAAGCCTAGATGTTGTCCGCTCATGCTGCATGCAGGCATGGACTGCTTCATTATCTGAGGGGTTGTGAAAGGAACTGGACACTGTGCAATCATCAGCAAACATCCCCATTTCTGACCTTATGATGGTGGGAAGATTATTGATGAAGCAGCTGAAGAAAGTTGGGCCGAGGACACTGCCCTGAGGAACTCCTGCAGCAATGTCCTGGGGCTGAGATGATTGGTCTGTCACAGTGCAGAGCCAAAGAATGGTTTCATTTCATTTCAACACAACGTTTTTATTTATGGAAACTTGTGGCAGCAGTCACAGCAATTTATTTACTGCTGGCTGAAAACAGACTAGCCAGTAAATACAACTGGCATTTATATAATGTAGAAAAATGCTCGACAGTGCTTGACAAAGGCTTAATCAGACAACAGCGGTCACCGAGACAAAGATGAAGGTATTAGGAGGGCTGACCAAGAGCTTGGTCAAAGGGATAGATTTTAAAGGAGGAGATTTTAAAGGTTCGAGGGAAAGGCCAGACAATTATAGGCCGGTCAGTTTTACTTCGGTGGTGGGCAAACTATTAGAATCAATACTGAGAGATAGGATAAACTGTCACGTGGAAAGGCATGGTTTAATCAGGGATAGTCAGCATGGATTTGTTCAGGGAAGGTCATGCCTTATAAATCTGATTGAATTCTTTGAGGAAGTGACGAGGAGGATCGATGAGGGTAGTGCAGTGGATGTTGTCTACATGGATTTTAGTAAGGCATTTGACAAGGTCCCACATGGCAGACTGGTCAGAAAGGTAGAAGCCCATTGGATACAGGGAAATGTGGTGAATTGGATCCAAATTTGGCTCAGTAACAGGAAACAAAGGGTAAAAGTCGATGGATGTATTTGCGAATGGAAATCTGTTTCCAGTGGTGTACCACAGGGGTCGTGTTGGGTCCCTTGCTGTTTGTGGTATATATTAATGATTTGGACTTGAACGTAGGGAGCATGATTGGCAAATTTGCAGACGACACAAAAATTGGCCGTGTAGTTGATAGTGAAGAAGATAGCTGTAGACTCCAAGAACTTATCAATGGGTTGGTGGAGTGGGCGGAAAAGTGGCAAATGGAGTTCAACCCGGAGAAGTGTGAGGTAATGCACTTAGGGAGGGCAAACAGTAAAAGGGAATACACAGTAAACAGGAATATATTGAGAGGGGTAGAGGAAGTGGAAGACCTTGGAGTGCATGTGCACAGGTCTCTGATGGTGGCAGTACAGGTAGATAAGGTTGTGAAGAAGGCATACGGAATGCTCTCCGTTATTAGGAGAGGTATAGAATACAAAAGCAGGGCTGTAATGATGGAACTGTATAAAACACTGGTAAGGCCACAGCTGGAGTACTGTGCGCAGTTCTGGTCACCACATTACAGGAGGGACGTAATTGCTCCAGAGGGAGTGCAGAGAAGATTTACAAGAATGTTGCCAGGGCTTGAAAATTGCAGCTGCGAGGAGAAATTGGATAGGCTGGGGTTGTTTTCCTTGGAGCTGAGGGGAGACTTGATTGAGGTGTACAAAATTATGAGGGGCCCCAGATAGAGTAGGCAGGAAGTACCTGTTTCCCCTAGCGGAGAATTCAAGAACTAGAGGACATAGATTTAAGCTGATTGGCGGAAGGATTAGAGAGGACATGAGGAAAAACATTTTTTTAAAACCCAGAGGGTGGTGGGTGTATGGAATTCGCTGCACGAATTGGTGGTAGAGGCAGGGACCCTCAACTCTCGAAGTATCTGGACCTGCACCTAAAGTGCTGTAAGCTGTAGGGCTACGGACCAGGTGCTGGAAGGTGGGATTAGAATGGGCACCTGGTTGTTCTTGGAGCCGGCACGGACACGATGGGCTGAATGGCCCCCTTCTGTGCTGTATCTTTTCTATGGTTCTATGGCCTTAAAAGTGGGAGATGGAGAGCTTTAGGTTTAGGGAGGGAATTCCAGAACACTGGATCTAGACGGCTGAAGGCATGGAGCGAAGGGAGGGGAAAGAAGCACAAAATGCTAGTCAGATATATAGAAAATCTGCAAGAGACACCCAGGCCAAATGAAGTCTCAAAAGCCCCCATTGGTTTCTGTTTCCTTTGCTAGACTGCCAACTTTAACTATAGTTCATTAAACTTCTAGGAACTGCAAGAGTGGAAAAGGCTGCCTGCTAGTTGAAGAGTAGCCTTTGGCAGTCCTGGGAAGTTTAAAGCGCCGAGGTTTCCAAGCTTTTGGGATTGGGGGTGAGGAAAGTGTAAGCTTGGGGGCGGGGGGGAAGACTCTTGTTTATAGTAGAATGCACTTCTACAGAATAAAATGTGGCCCACTCATTGGTTTTGACATGTATTGCTTTATGCCTCCAGCTCCAAAAGATTGGACACTTTGCCAAGCATGTTGTCACTTTTTGTTTTAAAAAAGGGGAAGGGGGGGGGGTAATTTAAGAGGAAAAGAATCAACTCCAAATAAAGCATCATTAATAACCAAGTCACACAAATGAAAGAATGTCTTAACAATGCTTATCTGGCTGCAGGAAACACAACCAATCATCTACGACTGTCTATCACAACACAGGGTCCTGTAAAAAGATGTTACCAGCTTGGCTTTGTCCTGAATGGGGTAGGACCTTACTGTGTAGGATAGCTGTATTCAATAGGGAAAGACAAAAATATAAAAAATATTTTAGTTCTGGCTTCAAAACAACAGTTTGGGTATAACTGTTGACCCATAACTAGGCTCTGGAGTGAACTTACACACACCAGACAGCTGACTTATGGTGGAAATAGTGAGAATCTGATTTTACTTCTAAGCTTTACTTCACAGATATAGAGTCTGTCAAGAGCGTTATCTGCCAGTGTCTCAAAGAGAATCAGTGTTGAGGTTATGGCGGTCACACTACCTCCGAGCTTAATACATGCAAACTGTGACGTATCAGTTCATTAAATCAGGGGCATGCCTCTGAAACGGTCTCTTCATGCTGAGCACAAGTAGTATTGAAATCCTAAAAAGGTACATGTGGACATTGGGTGCAATCAGGACTGGGCTCTGCTGTGGTGCCCTCACATGAAGAATAGGGTGAGTACCTGGAAGAGTGCATGGAACCATGCCCCACCAGAGGTCAGCACCTGCAGGAGAGGTTTCAATACATCAAAGGAAACCTACTAGTGAAAACTGTTCAATGAGCCCTTAAATTATGTAAATATCAAATTTACATAATTGAAGATATTATATGACATAACACAATGAAAGGAAACATGCCCAGGTAACAGTACGCTATACAACTGTGCAAAGGATGAAATCACAGAAAAGCTGGATCCTGGCCTCACCCAACAGCCACAAAGACACCCATCAGCCATCACAAAATGAGGAGGAGTAGAATCCTTGATCATTTTTTCACTCTGTAACCCAGGGTCACTGAGGCAAGTTGGGAGGGCCTCCCACTGTCACCCAGCTGAGAACAGCTAGCTCAACAAATTAACATTCTTGGTCTGGAAGAGTCCATGACTCTGCATAATCTTGTTGAGACATTGATCCCTAGTGAGTTAGCATTGTTTTAGTAGGAAAGAATCATTATTTCATGTAATGAGAATCATATTCTGTAGACAGGGTGCAACTTGTGACTTGTCCCTTTAGGCCACAAGGATTAAGTATACCGCATGAGATCAACTTGCATTCACTACATCTTGGGCATATTCTAAGGTCAGTCAGATGGAATTGTTTCCTCCAAGTTAGCAACAGCACAATATGATTTCTTGAACAATTCTTTATTAAAAAAAGATTGCTTTGCATCTGTAACAAAGTGTGCTGGTCGTACATTAAACGGAGATGCACATGCACACGCAGACACACACACCTCCCATAGCATTGCTCAGCCACATCTGATGAGCATTTTACCATGCTAAGATGGAACAGTGTCCCTCAAACACAAACGTCTTGAGTGGAGCAAAGATTCATATCACTGAGTTTAATTGTTTGCTCAGGGAACTTTGCAGAGTGGTATCAGTTCATCAATTGCTAGTTAGAACTCAAAAGCAACTAGCATTTAATTTCTTTTTGCATTAGTAGAGAAGTGTGATATTCCCATTTTTAAATATATTGAGATTAGGAGATACACAACCAAGAAACCAAAGGAAAATCTTACCTTGAGAATTGGTGGCTCCAGTGTTCCAAGAATCACCGCCATAGCCTGCAATAAAACACAACCAAGAGCATTTAAATAGCATCTATCTAGTCAGTATTTCTCACTACTGTTAACTTCATTTATTATACAATACATACAAGCAATGGCACAATTAGAATACGTTTCCACCAGGGAACAGTTATTACTGAAACCCAAAAAGTTGCCTACGATCAACTCTAAATAGATTTGAACTTCTCTGCTGGCTCAGCTGTTAAATACACATGTATTAGTACTGAATCATATAGTCAAGAGATTTGTTCGATTATTGGTCTATCCCAAGTTAGCTGAATGGACCCAAGGCTATTACAATGGAGTTCAGTACCTCAGATGAAAGGAAGGAACAATTCAGCTAAATTTCCTGACAGCTTTCCAGTGGCATCTGCTAGAAAGTATTGATGTCAGGGAAGAGGCTCACCCTGTAAATGCAATCGAGGCTCTGCCAGCACCCATAAAAACTATTTTATAACAACCCACTGAAGCCAATCTTTTGCAGGTTCTAAGGAATCCGCTTTTCAAATTAAAAAAATGTGTTAAGGCTATAAAAAATTAATCCCAGAACTCAACTGACTGCCACTGGCTTCCATTCACCCAGCTTGATTTCAAAGCCTTTTCCCTTCTGCTCCACTATCGGTGCCTTCAGTCATTACTCTGAAGTTCTCTTCCTAACCCCCACTGCCATGCTAATTTTCTCCCCATCTTCAGCTATACCTTCAGGCACATCTCCAATTTTTCCTCCATTCCTAGTTATTGTCATACGGCCCCTTGAGCCCACTCTGCCATTCAATAAGATCATGGCTGATCTTTTATCTCAACTCCACTTTCTTGCCCGATCCCCATAATCCCATGGAGTCCAAAAATCTATCGATCTCAGCCTTGAATATACTCAACGACTGAGCATCCACAGCCCTCTGGAATGGAGAATTCCAACGATTCACAACTCAAGAAATTCCTCCTCATCTCAGTCCTAAATGGCTGACCCCTTATCCTGAGACTACGCCCCCTAGTTCTAGACTCTCCAGCCAGGGGAAACAGCCTCTCAGCATCCACCCTGTCAAGCCCTTTCAAGAAGGAATGGAAGAGGCGCAAGCTCAAAAGAGCAGGGTCATTTAGAAGACCATGAGATGAATTTACGCAGGAACCTGAAGATAATTATAAGAGAGAGTAGTAATGCAGTGTCAGGAGCAGAGGATGCACATAAGGGCATGCTAGAGTGGCTAGAGTCATACCTAGCACAAAGCAAGGTGGTAGTGGCTGTTGGAGGCCAATCATCTCAGGCCCCAGGACATCGCTGCAGGAATTCCTCGGGGCAGTGTCCTTGGCCCAACCATCTACTGCTGCTTCATCAATGACCTTCCCTCCTTCATAAGGTCAGAAGTGGGGATGTTCGCTGATGATTGCAAAGGGTTCAGTTCTATTCGCAACCACTTAGATAATGAAGCAGTCCGTGCCCACATGCAGCAAGACCGGGACAACATCCAAGCTTGGGCTGATAAGTGGCAAGTCACATTCATGCCAGACAATGAGCATCTCCAATCAAGAGAGTCTAATCACCTCCCCATGACATTCAACGGCATTACCATCGCCAAATCCTCCACTATCAACATCCTGGGGGTCACCATTAACTGGAAATTTAACTGGACCAGCCACATAAACACTAGCTACAAGAGCAGGTCAGAGGCTGGGTATTCTGTGGCGAGTGACTCACCTCCTGACTCCCCAAAGCCTTTCCAACATCTACAAGGCACAAGTCAGAAGTGTGATGGAATACTCTCCACTTGCCTGGATGAGTGCAGCTCCAACAACACTCAAGAGGCTCAACATCATCCAGGACAAAGCTGTCCGCTTGATTGGCATCCCATCCACCATCGGTGCACCGTGGCTGCAGTGTGCACCATCTATAAGATGCACTGCAGTGATTCACCAAGGCTTCTTCGACAGCGCCTCCCAAACCCGCGACTTCTACCACCTAGATGGACAAGGGCAGCAGATGCACGGGAACACCACCATTTGCATGTTCCCCTCCGAGTCACACACGATCCTGATTTGGAAATATATCACCGTTCCTTCATCGTGGCTGGGTCAAAATCCTGGAACTCCCTACCTAACAGCACTGTGGGAGTACCTTCACCACGGACTACAGCGGTTCAAGAAGGTGGCTCACTATCACCTTCTCGAGGGCAATTAGGGATGGACAATAAATGCTGGCCTTGCTAGCGATGCCCACATCCCATGAGTGAATTAAAAAAATGCAGTTGGAGGTCATGGAGACAGAGAGATAAGGCTAAGGAGGGACATAAAGGAGAGGACAAGAATCGTAACATCACCTGTCTGGGACACAAGCAACTAGTGGAGCTGGGCAAGGGAAAGGCAATAGGGATGCAAACCTTCGTGCAGGCGAGATGTCTAGCTTCAAGGTGATGAAGGCATAGATTAGGATTCCAGTGGCAAAGACGGAGACATTGCATTTACTCTCAGCCATCAGGGAAAGTTACTTTTCCTATAGTTTTAAATCATATATAAAGATGTACACAGATCTTAAATACTTTGTGTTCTTACCAAGTAAAATGATCATCTTCTATGTACCGGTAACAAATGCTGTTTCATATTTTTTTCCCCTCTATCCCTCCCCATCAGATTTCTTCTTGCCTTACCTCTACTGAAGGCAACAACATATGCTGGATACAGCTCAAGGAGAAGCCCCAACTGAATCTGAATATCAAGTACCAGTAGACCATTCAACAATGGTCCATGGAGAGCATGAAATCAATGCTCACTCTGTTGAGCCAGAATCCATATTCATATTAAAAAAGGAATCCTAGCCAGTCTTCCCTATTCTAATCAGGAACACAAACCAACTGGAGCACAACTGTGGTCATGGACCCTCCTAGCCAAGATCTTCAAAGACAGATCAGGGATTTGTCCTCGATGTTTTCTCAAACAGTATAATTTAACCCCCTGACCGAGAGGAGCTCGCCAATATAAAATAATACCCCTTTAAAAAACAAAGGCAACACTTAAGCATCAAGCAGCCATCTTTGCCATATTTCTAAAGCCTGCAGCATTGAAACTCAATGTATCCTAATACCCTCGGTTGCTAAATCTTGTGGAAGAGCAAGACTGCATTGGGAGCCAAGGTAATGTAAAAAATAGCCCTACAAACGTGACAGCAGCCTACTACAACATCAAGATTTTATTTTTAGAATATATAATTCGTGCACATCTTTCCCGGAGCACCTGCAACCTTCAGTGCTACAGGCTATCTACCCAGTTTAGCAAAATGTTCTTACAATCTAAAAGAATACCTAGGTTAGATAAAATGCACATGTAAAGGCAAACGTGTTGAGGAGGGAGTACGATTAGAATAGTTGATCAGGAAAGACAAATGTCAACTGCCTATGTGAATTTCCAGTGCATGTTTCAGAAAGTCACGCCACTAGATTTTTGTCCCAGTTTTATCCCCAATATGCACGGCTTGGACGCGGGCGCGCGCATGAGTCACTTTTTGACCAGAGCGCGCCCGCGCACACGGCGCGGGGCGCGCGCGCTACTGGAACAATCCACGCTGATTAGGTGCCGCCATTTTGTAGCGTCTTGAGAAATTTTAAAATCCTCCAGCCTAGGCCTCGAAACATTCATCGAGCATCGGGAAACGAACTTTCTTTTCAAAAAAAAACAAGACACACATCGCCAAAATAAATTATAGGCGAATAAAAGAAATGATTTAGAATCGAAATACTTAAACCGCCCATGCGAACACTGATCGTGAACGATTTACTTCAAGATCGAATAACTGTTCCTACCTATTAAAAAAAATGTAGGAGCTAAATATTTCGATACACGACCTTTTTAAAAAGAAAACGGAATAAAAGCCAAGTCGTTTTAAAAAAAAATACGACATAACCCCAAAAGCGTTGAAGCAACCTAACGTAGTAGTATTGATTGACACCCCATTCAACCAATCGTGCAGGAGCATTCACGACACGAGCGGGCCTCCAGCCAATCAGGGAATTCGTGGGTTGGACAACTAATACCAACACGTTAGGTTGGCTTCACATTAGCATGACGCGCCTGAGGCGGAAATTAAAATCATTTTTGTTTTCCTACACGCACAAAAATAACTCTTTCCCCCTTAAAAGCGGAACTTATTAAAGACGTCTCTGTAAACAGAATGAGAACCGTTTTAAAAAGTTAGAGAAAACCGTTTTAACGCTTACCCGAGTACCAAGAATCCATTTTGATTTCGTTGAATTCAAAAAAGCCCTTGCCCCGCTCCTGCAGAATTTTCTAGCTCCGGAAGAACCGCCCACCGCCGCTGATTGGTGTGTTCTGTGAGCCGACTCAGGGCAGCAACCGATCTCTGATTGGTAGCACGAAACCGTCAATCAGATTACGTCTTGCTGTTAATTTGCATAATAAGATGCGAGCTGAAAGTTGCTACGTTCGTTCGCTTAAAAGTGCAACTACCCTTCCACGAACGATGGGCACTGCGGGGACCGGAGTGCATCCTCCATCGGGGGAATTAGATTATTTTTTGACCTCGTTTATTTGTTTTTTTCTTTGGGTCTGATTTGTGGGTTTTAAAAAATTATTTTTAAAAATTCAAGTTACTACTTAACCCCCCCCCCTTTCAAAAAAAGGGGACCTGAATTAAAAGAGTAGTCGACGTCAGGAATAATATTATGATTTAATTTGATAAGTTTTCTTTATCTTTTTGGGTGATTATTGTTTGTGGTCCTCTAAAACGGGTGCACTTTAGTTGATTTGGGTTATTATTATGGGTTGCACATAAAAGAGGAGAAATCGGTTTCCATAGCAACTTATGTTCAGGTATCTGGGGGGAAAAGTGCAGCTACTGTTGTTAGTTTGTTGTTCATGGAGCAGATCTGTATGGTCCATGGTTTATTAGATGTATTTATTAATTGTAACTTTGCATATGTGCAATGGCTACAAAGATTTCCGTGATTGGTGGGCACCGCAAGGACTGGAGTGCATCCCCGATCAGGAGAATGAAATTATTATTTGACCTTGTTTTATTTATTTTGATTCTAAATGTGTTGTTTTTAAATATATGAAGTTACACCCTTACCGCCCCCCCCCCCACACACACTTATAAAAGGGGGGCCTGAACCAAAAAAAGTTACAACCTTTCCATTGGCTCCCAAGACGACACTGACTAACTGTGATCGGTTTAGTAGTCCTGAACTCAAACACAGCAGGCAGGTCCCAAGTTCAATTCTTGGCTTTTGTTAAATCAACTGGGTGATTGGGAACTAGTGATAATTGGGCTTAGTATTTGCTGGGACACAAACATTATAAAAGAGATATGGCAACATGGTGGACACGTGGCATTGGGATGTCTGCTCACGTAGATAAACACCAACAGAGCCTGGTTGGGCCAAATGCCTCTTTTCATATTGTCATTTTTATGTAATTCTCTAAAGAATACCTCTTTGGACATAGAAAAAAAAGAAAGACTTGCATTTATATAGCATCGTTCACAAGCTCAGAGTGTCCCAAAGCGCTTTGCAGCCAAATAAATACTTTTGAAGTGTAGTCACTATTGTAATTTAGGAAATGCGGCAGCCAATTTGCACACAGCAAGCGCCCACAAACAGCAATGTGAAAATGACCACACAATCTGCTTTAGTGATGTTGGTTGAGGGATAAATATTGGCCAGGACACCGGGGAGAATCTCCTCTGCTCCTCTTCGAAATAATGCCATGGGATCTTTTATCTCCACCTGAAAGGGCAGATGGGGCCTTGATTTAATGTCTCACTCTGAGACACAAAAAACGTCCATGGAAGCATATCCGACCATAAGTTACTGCCTTAAGAAGAGGAGGGGGAGGGAGAAATTGTCATGGGCGTTTATAAGATAGTATGCAACAGCAACAACAAAACAGTTTGCAATGATATAATGCCTTTAACGCAGGAAAAGCATCACAGAATCAAAAAAATAGATGCCAAGACAACAAAGGAGATATTAGGAGAGTCCAAAAAAAAAAGGTTGGTTCTAAGGAGGGTCTTAAAGGAGGAGAGGGAGGTGGAGAGGCAGAGGGGTTTCAGAAGGTGCAGCTCAAAAGCTATATTTTTAGCTTAAAATTAAAAAACATAGAAGCCCGTAAGCAGGCAAGCAAGTAACAGGTCATAGAGCGAGGAAGCGAGCAACCTGATGGTCAGTGAAATGGCATAGCAATATATCTTAATGCTCCCACTTTTTCCCTCCGTTGATCCAAGTCATATCATGCTGCAAAGATCACTCACTATTACGCAGCACCATGGAATTTGTACAATATGCATATAACAATGTAAGATTGATGTATGGTATCCAAGGGACAAATGCAAATTTTAAATAAATGCATTTTATGCTATTTTAAAGGGGCACCATTTTGTTGAAAGGAGACAATCAAGTGTCAATTTCATAACAATATTGTCATGTTTTCCACAAATTGTGTCAATATCTTCTCATTTATTGAGTGGACAATTTTTTGTTAAACACATTGCCCTTTTACTTTCTTAGCCAATCCATCAGCTTGGAAAACCGTTTCCCTTTAAATATGGTACTGCTATTCCATGAGTAGCAAATGTTGGACGGTTCGGTTAGGGTAAAATTAACGTAATGGGGATATTTAATTTTAATCAGGGAGACACTGGAGGAGTAGATCAAAGATTAGCATGAGGTTTCCCCAATGACAGTGCACACAAACCAGAAGATCCCAGGTTCAGTCCTGTATACAGAGTTATCTGACCTCAAGTGAGGTGTGACAATTAGCCTCTAACCTGGATATTGTATATCATAATTTAATAGATACTTGCACACGTGGTGGTCCACATGGCTTCTTTTTTTCGGCTGCATTTACATGAATCGAGCTGGAAGCATACTTTGGATCTTGCTACTTTCTGGGGCTCAGTACCATTCACTCCCCCAGACGATAGGATACCTCATTTCTATTAGTATACAAATTGTCAATCAAGTGAAAAGCATTTAAGTTGATCCCCCCCCCCTTTCTCTGCTAATGTAAGTGTATAAAACAAAAAAAAGTGTTTCCCAGGCGATAACAGATTGTTAATAAATTTATTTCAATTAAAAAGGCAAGTGGTACCACGTTCTGCACCTCATTGGAGAGGGAGAGGGAGAGGGAGGGGGCGGGAGCGCGTGTGTGTTGGCGCGGACACGTGACGAGTGCGCGCCCCACGTGACCCACGCAATCGCGCGGGCCCCACGTGACCCATCCGCCCAAGCATTTGTGACGTCACCAAGGCCCGAGCGTTTCTTTCTGAAGCCGGATCACAATGGACGGTCGCTACGGAGGTTAGTAGAATCGGGTCTTTCTCGGCGTTCTGTGCATTCATAAAGCTCGTGAATCTTATTTTACTATTTTTTTTGCTAATGGTTAAAAGATCATTTCTTTTAATGGCGCTCTCGACGTTTGCTTTCTAATAATTTGGGGATTGGAGACTACCTTGCTGCTGTAGCACGTCCCTCCTCTGCTTGGTTGATTGGTTGAGCTGCTGTCGTTGCTCCATGGGATTGGTTAAGGGCGCTGTCAATCATCGCCAGTCAAGTTTGATTGCTCCGGCAGAGGGAGGTCCGACATTGCTTTTTATTCCAGTACCGTACTTGCATTCGTTTTAAAAAAAAATAAAAACGGGTGGGTGCAGCTGGGCCGGGTAAAAATAATCAAATCCCTAAAGTTCAAAAAAAATATGAATCCGGACAAATGCGCGCTATGTGGCGCGCGCCTCCCACGTGTGGTTTGCGATCTTAAATGGCGTTTTTTAAAAAAAATTAAACTGCGGCGTATTTCCCCCCCCCCCCCCCCTCGGGCAGTGGGATCGCGCCCCGGCCCTGGTTTGGTTTTTGTTTTCAATTTTATTAACGCTGCCTGTTTGTTTGTGGCGGGAGGATGGCGGCTGGTTTGAGTCTGTTTCTCTTTCTTTCCCCCCCCCCCCCCGGTCTGCTCGCTCTCAAACGCCACAAAATGGCGGCGGCCGCCTCCTCCTCCCCCCCCCCCCCCCCCACCAGAGCGCGCGCTCGCACTCTCTCTCGCGCGCGCACACAATCTTTGGATTCCTTAACTGGCATGTTGCGCGCCTTTTGAAGAAGCCCTGCAGCAATCTGGGCCCATTTCCTTAAAATCATAGAATGATACAGCACAGAGGGAGGCCATCGTGCCTGTGCCGGCTTTTGGAACGAGCTAATCAATTGCTCCCTCCCCCCCCATTGCCCTGCAATTTTTTCCCCCCTTCAAGTATTCTCTTTTTAAAATATATTATTGAATCTGCTCCCACTACCCTTTCAGGCAGTATTAAGCCCTCGAACTCTACTTCATTTTCTCTTTTTTTTGTTTTTTTGCTTACTCCTTTTCTGGCCCAGCCTGCAGCAACTTCGGTGTCTCAAGTGGCCGTTTTTATTTTATTTTTAAAAAGCTTATGATGCGGGTAATGCTGATTGCCCATCCCTAATTCCTTGAGAAAATGCTGGTGGGCCTTTGCTGCAGTCCCTGTGATGGTGTTTACATTGGTGGCACTTGTTGTCTGTGTTCCCCCATTCTTAATTGTGAGTATAATGATTATTCCCTGGCTTTTGGGCTGTGGAAGGGTATTGCTGGTGTTCCTGATCCTGTCCCTTGCTATGCAAGTGTCAGGAGAGAGAACCCTGTATAATTTTTTTTCTGACTGAGAGTTATAGAAGCTAATTGAAATGTCTCCTACTATTTTTCTAAGATCAACCAATTTGACAGAGGGGTCAAACTGCCTTGGCTCAATATCTCATTTTGAATTTTGGGGAGATCCCATTGCCACTTCAATTTGTTTAGTGAATTCTTTGCCCCACTCCTTTTACCCTGCCACCACGCCAGGTTTCTGAGGCCAAAAAGCTGACTGGCTTCAAGATCAATGTTGACCTGTAATTGACTGCCAAGAGATGTGGGAATGGTCAGTGTTGCTTCACCCCTTCACTATGTCTTTTCTTCCCTGTAGGAAAAAACAGCAGCTTGCATTTATAATGTAAAATATACCTTTCCTTTTCATGTCTTTTAGGTGTTTGAGATTAGGACAGTGTTGGGCAGAAATGTGGTTGCAGCAATACAACCCACCAGTTTTTGGTGATACACTTGATGCTAGGCTGTTTGTATAGTTTTGTTGAGTTTTTATTTGAATTTAATACAGTTTCAATGAGATTTGTGTCTTTATTTATTGGTTTAGCTGGTATGATCTTTGAGGCAAGCACTTGTTTTGTGGTGTAACCAACTTGTGTTTTATATCCTGAATTACAAGAAACTGACATTTTGACAGCAAAATTGTCCACTGCCAAACTGGTGAATACTTGACATTTTAAAATGTGTTCAAAACATTGTTTATGATGCTAAGATGTTTATGTAGTGTACTTGGGAAATGCCACTTGTGTAGTGACTGTTCCAATGACAATCCATATTCTGTATTACCATAATTTTGTTTTCTCCCCTCCTGTACTGCACCAGGTTGTGTATTTGTCAGTTAAACCAGCAGGATAGCTTTTATCATGTTATGAATCATGTAGACTTCAAGAGGATATAGACAGGCTGGGGGCATCGGCAGACACATGGCAGATGAATTTTAACACAGAAAAATGTGAAGTGATACATTTCAGTAGGAAGAATGAGGAGAGGCAATATAAACTAGAGGGCACAACTCTAAAAGGGGTACAGGAACTGAGATCTGGGGGTATATGTACACAAATCGTTTAAGGTGGCAGGGCAGGTTGAGAAAGCAGTTAAAAAAGCTTACTGGAATCTGGGCTTTATAAATAGAGGCAAAGAGTGCAAAAGTATGAAAGTCATGATGAATCTTTATAAAACACTGATTTGGCCACAACTGGAGTATTGTGTCCTGTTCTGAGCACCACACTTTAGGAAAGATGTGAAGCCCTTAGAGAGGGTGCAGAAGAGATTTACTGGAATGATTCCAGGGATAAGGGACTTTAGGTGGATAGACTGGAAAAGCTGGGGTTGTTCTCCTTGGAACAGAGATGGTTGCGAGGAGATTTGATAGAGGTATTCAAAATCATGAAGGGTCTAGATAGAGAGAATAGAGAAACTGTTCCCATTGGCGGAAGGGTCAAGATCCAGAAGACATAGATTTGAGGTGATTGGCAAAAGAATCAAAGGTGATGTGAGGAAAAACTTTTTTACACAGAGTGGTTAGGATCTGAATGCACTGCCCAAGGTGGGTGGTGGGGGCAGATTCAATCATGGCCTTCAAAAGGGAAGTGGATAAGTACTTGAAAGGAAAAAAATTGCAGGGCTACGGGGGGTTAGGATGGGGGAGTGGGACTAGCTGAATTGCTCTTGCATAGAGCCGGTGCGGACTATGGGCCAAATGGCCTCCTTCTATGTTGTAACCTTTCTGATTCTATGTGTAACCCTATCCATGTGAATTCCTGAAGATATGTTCTTCAAAGTTTTCTTTCTGGTACCTGTAAAAACAAAACTACAGCTCTGTCCACTTATGGTCCCAACAGCTTGAGACGTGTTATGGTCCACCCAGCATTCAGTCATCTCAATCTGCACTTGGAATATATAACTTTCATTCCCATTTTTTGTGTTATTGTAACAAGCCAGGGTGAAAAGGGAAAACTGTTTACTGCACAAGGGTCTGTGACAATGTTGAGACCTTGGTGATATTAAATTGTCCCCTCCAAAAAATGTTTAATTGGATGTTGTAGTTTCTGTCGCTGACGTCTGCATTTTAGGTTCCTACTGGCTATTGTCCTGATACTTAAAAACAGTTGTAAACCCATGCAAAAGACCATTATCACTTACATGTTTATTTTGAGCAGTTCATCTCATTGGAATGGTAGCTGTAGTATGAGAAATGGAGATTAAAGTTTAATAGCTTCCCTCACCTCTGTGTCTCCTTTCCCTGAGACATTGAGTGATGCTGATGTATGGTTGCCTTATGGCACGTTGGCCAGGTGGGCGTTCTTTGCATGCAAACTTAGACATTAAATGTTAATGGGGTATTCAAGAATAGAGCATCGCAGCCAAGCCTGTTGTGTTTTGCTATCATTCAACCACATACATTTGCACTTTCCAGCAAGGTGAACGGATAGCTTATCAATAAAGGGATTCTGACTTTTTTCTTTTTCTAATGTTGAGCATTGAATCTCCATTACTGCACTGATTCAAGTGAGCTGATTCATCAAAACTAGACCAGACTCTGTAGCATCCCAGTTCTTTAAGCCTTGTGCTATTTCTTACTCCAGAATAAGTCACTGGAAAGCTATTGTGAGTACTTGGGTAGTTTATGGCAGGAAGATTGAATGATCTATGGCATTGTTGAAGAATGAGCTCTTATTTTTTCTGCTTCCTCATAAAGCAAATTTGTACGGATTTGAATTCTGAGGTAAACAGAACTGCTTAGATCATGGAAATTTGCTTTTTCTGTAGTTCATTAGAATAGTAATTATGCTCTGTAACGATGCTGAGTAGAGTGATAAATTGGGAGAGGTAGAACAATCTTGGCAGTTTATCCCCAGAAGCACTTGCTGAGAGTGGGACAGTAACTAATCATTAGATTAACAGATGATGTATGGCTAGTAAGCAGTCCCTAATTTTTTTGGAGAATATTGTGCTCAAGATGAACGATGTTAGTGCAGGGGGAATTATTTTGAGCACCCAATATTGGCATTAAGCACTCCCAGGTGTTGCTCCATTATCCAACTGCTTGTTCAACATCAAGACCTGGATGAGCCGAGATTTGCTTCAGTTTAATGTCTGCAAAACCAGTGCCATTTTGGTTCTATCCAGCACGTGTGTGCGCTTGACTCCCATCATACTCTGGCTGTCGCCTTGGCTGATTCAATAGGTATGCAACCTCAGTACTGCGGTTGGATTCGTTCCACACATCCACTCCATTACTAAGATTGTGTTCTTCCACCTCGGTTGCCTTGTCCACCTCCACCCTTAATTCACCCTACCTCATGGCCACTGAAACAACAGTCCATTACCTTGTGGCTTGACTTTTCCAACCAGCTTCCCATCCTCAACCCCTTCCGAGTTACAACCCAGAATACTGCAATGCTTGCTAAGTCTTGTTCTCCCATTACCCCTGTCCTCAACATGCTTGACTGGATTCTGTCTGCTCCAGTGAGTTGACTTCAAAATTATCATTCCCTTTCAAATTCTGTCCTGGCAAATATTTATCCCTCAACCAACATTACTAAAATAGATTATCTGGTCATTATCACCTTGCTATATGCAAATTGGCTGTTGTGTTTCCTACATTACAATGATGACTACACTTTGAAAGTGCTTCATTGGCTGTAATATGCTTTGGGATGTCCTGAAAGTGCTATATAAGTGCAAGTTTTTAAAAAAATCCATCTATGTTCTCACCCCATTTTACCATTGTGTTACACACACCCTCTGCTCCACTGTCGATCGTTCAGGCATACACTGGAATTCCCTTCCAAGTTCTCTCTGCTTTGCCACCGAACTGCCTTCTTTCAAAAAAAAAATTTTCTTCCAGTCCTGTCCACCCCACTCTGGCACCTTAACCCCTGTCTGTTTTTCTATTTTCCCTTTCCTGCTTGGTGTCCACTGTTTCGCCCTCCACTTTGTTACATCTGCCTGCATCTGAAGTACAGAAATGCTGTTGCAAGGTTATCTGCAGAGTGAAGCTCCCTCTCGTCTGTCTCAACAACATATCTCAGCCCAACTTCAGAAGAACACTGCTTACTGTACTGAAATTTTCCCAGTTCCTAGCTCTCCTTTGGCCTTTGAATAAGATTACCAATTTAGAGTGGTGTAAGCAGCAGTTTTGTGTTGTATGCCCACTACAAATTGGTTAAGATGCTAAATGTATATGCAGAGATCTTGCAGTTAACCTATAGAGAATTTCATTCCATCAGCCTTGGATGTGGGTTGACATCTGACCCAAAAGTGAAAGACCAGAGTTTAACATACTGTACCATCCAGTCGCCGTAGGCCCACAATCTTAAAAGTAGTACTCTACTGGTTACGAATGTAATGAGCCAGTGATTCTATACTGGCTTGGTTGCAATTTTGTGAATTGGAATAGGTGCTAATATTTTGTGATTTTAATCACGTGTGCCTATTCCAGGATGATAGTCCATTAGAATAGTATCTATAGTTTCCAACATTGCAGATTGCAAGGACAAAGATAGAACAGGAGTAAAAGTTCTAAATTGGGGAAAGGCCAATTTTACTAGCTGAGAAGTGATCTAGCAAAAGTGGACTGGAAAAAGCTACTTGAAGGTAAATCAGCATCAGAGCAGTGGGAGGCATTCAAGGGGTTCAGAGTAAACATGTTCCTGCAAAGAAAAAGGGTGGGATCGCCAAATCTAGAGCCCCCCTGGATGACAAGGAACATACAGGGTAAGATGAGGCAAAAAAGGAAAGCTTATGTCAGACACAGCGCTCTATACTAGAGAAAGCCGAGAGGAGTATAGAAAGTGCAGGGGTGAAATTAAAAAAGGAAATTAGGAAAGCAAAGAGAGGGCATGAAAAAATACTGGCAATTAAAATTAAGGAAAACTCATACATAAAGAGCAAGAGGATAACTAAGGAAGGAGTAGGGCCTATTAGAGACGAAAAAGGTAACCTATGTGTGGAGGTGGAAAATGTGGGTATAGTTCTTAACTAATACTTTGCATCTGTTTTCACAGAAGAGGGGGACGATGCAGAGATTGTGGCTGAGGAGGAGTGGAAATATTGGATGGGACAAACATGAGTGAGGAAGTATTAAGGGGTTTAGCATCTTTAGTTAAATCACCAGGCCTGGATGAAATGTATCCCAGGCTGCTAAGAGAAGCAAGGGAGGAAATAGTGGAGGCTCTGACCATTGTTTTCCAATCCTCCCTGGCTACAGGCATGGTGCCAGAGGATTGGAGGACTGCTAAGGTTGTACCGTTGTTTAAAAAGGAAGAAAGAGATAGATCGAGTAATTATAGGCCAGCCATTCCAACCTCGTTGGGCAAATTATTGGAATCGATTCTGAGGGGCAGCGTTAATCGTCATTTAGAAAGGCACGGGTTAATCAAGGACAGTCAGCATGGGTTTGTTAAGGGATCGTCGTGAGTGACTGACTAACTTGATTACCTTCTCAAAAAATTCAATGAGGAGGGTCGATGAGGTTAACATGTTTGATGTAGTGTACATGGATTTGAGCAAGGCTTTTGACAAGGTCCCACATGGCAGACTGGTCAAAAAAGTAAAAGCCCATGGGATCAAAGGGAAAGTGGCTCGTTGGATCCAAAATTGGCTCAGTGGCAGGGTAATGGTCGACGGGTGTTTTTGCGTCTGGAAGGCTGTTTCTAGTGGGGTCCTGCAAGGCTCAATAGTAGGTCCCTTGCTTTTTGTGGTATATATTAATGATTTGGACTTGAATGTGGGGGGCTTGATCAAGAAGTTTGCAGATGATACAAAAATTGGCCGTGTGGTTGATAGTGAGGAGGAAAGCTATAGGCTGTAGGAAAATATCAATGGATTGGTCAAGTGGGCAAAAAAGTGGCAAATGGAATTCAATCCGGAGAAGTGTGAGGTAATGCATTTGGGGAGGGCAAACAAGGCAAGGGAGTACGCAATAAATGGGAGGATACTGAGAGGTGCAGAGGAAGTGAGGGACCTTGGAGTGCATGTCCACAGATCCCTGAAGGTAGCAGGACAGGTAGATAAGGTGGTTAAAAAGGCATACAGGATACTTTTCTTTAGCTGAGGCATAGAATATAAGAGCAGGGAGGTTATGCTCGAACTGTATAAAACATTGGTTAGGCCAGAGCTTGAGTACTGTGTATAGTTCTGGTCACCACGTTGCAGGAAAAATGTGATTGCACTAGAGAGGTTACAGAGGAGATTTACAAGGATGTTGCCAGAGCTGGAGAATTGTAGCTATGAGGAAAGATTGGATAGGCTGGGGTTGTTTTCTTTGGAACAGAGGAGGCTGAGGGGTGATTTAATTGAGGTATATAAAATCATGACTGGACTAGATGGAGTGGATAGGAAGGACCTATTTCCCTTAGCAGAGGTGTCGGTGACCAGGGGGCATAGATTTAAAGTAATTGGTAGAAGGATTAGAGGGGAACTAAGCAGAATTTTTTTCACCCAGAGGGTGGTGGGGGTCTGGAACTCACTGTGAGAAAGGGTGGTAGAGGTAGAAACTCTCAACTCATTTAAAAAGTACTTGGATGAGCACTTGAAGTGCAGTAACCTACAGGGCTACGGACCAAGTGCTGGAAAGTGGGATTAAGTTGGATAGCTTTTTTTCATTCGGCACGGACACGATGGGCCAAATGCCTCCTTCTGTGCTGTACCTTTCTATGATTTCACAGTCTAGATAGGATGGTCAGTAGAATTCATGAGACTACTGAGAAAAACTCGTGTGTATTTGCTGTTGCTTTTTATCCCCTCCCTGGTCTGGGTGTGGTTGTCAACAGTTGTTTTGTACCATTGGTAAAGCCCAATCTTGACCAACTTTTTAAAAAAATTGCCCTTCAAATCCAAGGAGGTCAAAGCCGATTATAGTGTCCCAATACTGACTAGACCTGGTTCTGTTTCTGATTAATCCTGTTTGTTTTATCCATTATATTTTCAGCATAATGGTCATCTGTTTTCCTACGATGTTGACATGTATAGAATGCTGTATTTTAGGAGTTTTAAGTTTGTATGTTGGCACCAGAATACTATAATTTCAGTGTGGTATCTGACTGCTAAGGCTTGCCATCTATGAAGTCTTACTTTTCTCCTAACTGGTAAGACTGAGATCGATAGATTTTTGGTATGTAAGGGTATCAAGGGATATGAATCAAAAGCAGGTAGATGGAGTTGAGGTACAGGTCAGCCATGATCTGGTTGAATGGCAGAACAGGCTCGGGGCTGAATGGCCTACTTCTGTTCCTATGTAAGCCCCTACGGTCTCATTTTTATACATTGTATGTTTTGTCTGCATGTAACAACAGTGGTTGCTTTTTGTTGTATGGAACTACATAGAAGTCTTCAAAATTATGATGGGATTTAATAAGGTACATTTAGAGAAAATGTTATCCACTTGAAGGAGGCCAAAACTAGGGGTCATAAATATAAGATAGTCACTAGTAAATCAAATAAGGAATTCAGGAGAAACGTCTTTACCCAGAGAGTGGCTAGAATCTGGAACTTGCTACCACATGGATTGGTTGAGGCGATTAGCATAGATGCAATAAAGAGGAAGCTAGATAAGTACATGAGTGTAAGGAATAGAAGGACGTGCACATAGGGTTAGATGAAGTAGGGTGGGAGGAGGCCCATGTGGAGCATAAACACTGGCATGGACAAGTTGGGCCGAACAGCCTATTTCTGTGCTGTACGTTCAATAACAAAGATAAACTAATACAACAGTCTCCATAATGTAGTTGCTTCAGTGATTAGAGAATTGGGTGAGTGCTTTTCTAGGTTAGGATTATTTTAAGATGTGCATTGGGATTGATTTTAAAAATAACTTCTAGAAATGATGTCTTAATGCCCATTGCCACAGAATATGTTTGCTGTCATGAGGTCCTGGGTTCCCTCTAGGAGTAGGAAATAAGGACTGGATTGGTGCTGTCCATGTACCACTTCTGTCTAAAAGGTGAGGAGATTTTGGTGCAGCAACTTCATGTGCCAAGTGGAACAACGTGCTTATAATTTGTGGGGTAATATTTATGTAATGGGTGCATCCCACTGTGATGTGAAGCTTCATATCAACCACTCTGCACTTCTGTATCTAGTGATGTCTGGGTGGTTACCGTGTACAAGACCTAGAAGGCACAGCATATTTAGAACAACTTGTCAAGTTACTTTTGTGGGTCATTTTCTCATTCAGACTGGTTACTTTGAGGTGATAGACACTTGATGTTAAGTACTGCAAATAAGTGCTATCCCACAAGTTCACACAAGAATTTTTGCAGAAATATTCAGCCACTGTGAAATTAAGATGCAGCAGGTTGTCAAAGTTGTTCAAATTGTACTTTGATGTACTTGTATTGCAAAGAAATATCTATACTCCATGTGTATTTTTTCCGGTATATTCTAAAGCCTTGCCATAGCCTTGTACTCAACTGTTCTAGCTATATATCCCAACATAGGAATAGCTTTATTAATTATTTTCACAATGTGAGAGAATTTATTAGAATCCCTTTCAAAATCTCGCTTATTTCGATTCCATTTAAGTCACTTTTTTACCCAATGTGAAATGTTTCATTTGTTGGTATTAAATTTAATTTGGCCAATGACAACTGATACAAATGCCGCTGCAAAGTAACTGCATCCTTATTTCTTCCTATTTTGGGACAGCTTGCCTGTATTACCTGGATCATGAAGCCAATTGTGGACTTGTCACATTAATAAATTACCTATGGTGCGCACATCCTGTACTCACAGGAATGTGGTGTTGTGCTATTTTTATAACATCTGAATATTGGATTGAAGCTGATGAGGTTTAAATTTCCCATGTAGTCAAATGTTTACCTACCTTTCAGTCTACCTAGCTCCTGAGATATGTCCAGATGGTGTAACACTGCTTCTTTTTGCATTGCTTTGTTTTCCTCTCCCTTATACAAGCCTATGGTTCTGGCTTGATTCCTGCTCCAACCAATCCCCCACATACATCAGTGGAAAATATGATCTGTAGCCTGAATCTACTGCCCACTGTAGACCGAACGGCAGTTGCCTTCCGCCAGCATGTAGCCCTATCCAGATGCCACTCTGACATCCTACTCTTCCTAGCAGAAAATGTGGCCCTGTTCTGACATCTCTGCTGCCATCCATCACTTATGACCCCTTGGGGCATCCTGGGCTGGATCTAGCCCCTAACTACTACCCAATACCTGTCACTGAAAAAAGAAAGAGGGTGGGGGAGGGGAGAGTGAGAAAGGGCTGGAGGTGGGTGAGTGTGTTTAAATCTCAGGTCTCCTGTGATATTACTCATGGCTATTTTGTCATCCCAGTGATTACTTAAATGTTTCCCCTGTGTTGGATTTCATTACCTTTCACATTGCTGCAGCTCGTGTATGTATTCATAAAAACTAAATTTTGTCATACTAAGTTTTAAAAAAAAAAGTGAGTGCTTAGTTTGTTACGGTACTTATATAACAAATATATAGCAGATATTAACCCATAATCAGTTCAAGTGCTTGTAAAGAATTCTGCTTGATCAAGGCTTCACTGCTTGCATGAAGATCGGGAACTGAGGGAAGTTCTGATGGGAATGGAGGGAGGTGTGTGTGAATGTGGATATAGTTTTAAAAAATATCTTTACTGCTCTGCATTGCAATAAACAGAAACTTGCCTTTAAATAGCTCCTTTTAACATAGAAAAATGTCCCAAGGTACTTCACAGAAGTCGGGGGGGTGGGGGGAGAGAATGGTATGTTACATGAAGAATACATTTAGTCAAATAGGTTACTCACGGAGCAGTACAACCAACTGTTCTATTTACCAATCTATATTATAATAGTTTATGAATGGATTCAATTTGACTTTTGAGAATATTAACTTTCTGGTAGGATTTGCAAAATGGGATGGGGAGTCTGACTTCATCATGGCTAGGCCTGCATAAAACCACATCCATTACATGTTCTCCCCACCTGCTGAAGCCCACCTTGGCTTACAGATGAGTTTCTGGCTTGTGCCAGCAGAGTGAGTGAAATTTCCCTTAACCACAGAGCCTTCAACTGTCTCTGCTCCATGCTCTGGAATGCTCTCCCAAACCTTTCTATCGTGCTACCTTTTGTCCTTCCTTCAAAAACTACTTTGATCCCTGGGTTGATTGCCACCTACTGCTTATCTCGAGTGTTCTAGATTTTTAAAAAAATCTAAATTGTTTCATGTGATATTTGTAGGCCCCAGTGGCACTTGGCAGATGGGCTGCTCTTTTTCTGGGGAGTAATGCCCAGATCCATGTCAAGCTTCTGCCTCTGTTTAAACAAGGCTAAAAGCCCTCAATTGGTGGGCAAGAATGTGAAGAGTGAAGGTGGAGTCCTTCCAAAATCTGCCTGGGAGTGGGGTGCAAACATGGTTGCTGCGAGTGTGATTCTGGAATTTGGTCTGTGAACCAAATGACTAGGCTACAATCAGCTGTGGCTCGGTTGGTAGCACTCTTGCCTCTGAATCAGAAGATTCAAGCCCCATTCTAGAGATTTGAGCACAAAATCCAGACTGACACTCCAGTGCAGGACTGAGGGAGCACTGTATTGTTGGAGGTACAGTTTTTCAGGTGAGACGTTAAACCGAGGCCCCATCTGCCCCCTCAAGTGGAAGTAAAAGATCCCACGGCACAATTTCTAAGAGCTGGGGAGTTATCCCGGTGTCCTAGACAATATTTATCCCTCAACTAACATCACTAAAGCAGATTATCTGGTCATTATCACATTGCTGTTAGTGGGAGCTTGTACGCAAATTGGTTGCTGCATTTCCTACATTACAACAGTGACTACACTTTAAAAATACTTCATTAGCTGTAAAGTGCTATGGGGCGTCCTGAGGTTTCAAAGGCACTATATAAATGCAAGTCTTTCATTTGATGGTTTGCATCAGCTGACTAAAATGCAACATTCATGACTATCTGTGTATTTTCTCTTCAAATATACCATTGCTTTTATACTTCTAACTTCCTGTCTAATTACAAGCTAGTTATAATATGAAAAATGTTATAGCAAAGGATGTTGAGCACAATGTATATCTCTAGGGCCCTTCTTATATCTCTTCCATATATTTTTCTTTCTTGCCTCATACCCTTGTTTTTCTTGGGTATATTCTTGCATGCTTAATATGTTTCTAAAAGGATTTCCATGTTACCTCATCCAGGGTATTTAGGGTTCCGAGCTTTTTGTCTTCATAAACCGCATAGGTATGTACCATGGAACATCCGATGGTGGAGGGGGCAGGATGATGAAATACAGACATATAAAGTTTAAATACATGTTCCCATAATTTGCATACATCTCCAGTTGCTGATACTAACAGATCTTGGTGTTCTAATTTAGGATTTATCCACCAATGAGACAACAGCGCTAAGAACAGCCCTTCCCAAATCTCCAGGATTCAAACGGGAAAAACCAGTGAGCACGAAATATAAGTGCAAATAAGACTGAGTTGCCTGGGCTTCGAGGGTTAGATTTACGGGTAACTTGGACACATTATAAATAATCCCAATTAATTTCTTAGAGTTCATCCTTCATTCTGATGAAGGATGAAATCCTGTGTGTTTCTCCTGGTATTAATTGTCATTCTACTTTAAACCTAATCATATTGTCACTAGTCCTCAAATTTTTGCCTGCTGACTTGTATAATCCAGATTTCCTGGTAGTCCATGAAGTAATCCTGTACTATATTTTGATTCTTTGACGGGCATACATCTAGGCATTCCTGATTTATATTGGATGAAGTCACCTGTTATTGCTACAAAGTTTGCATGGACAAGAATGATCATGTAACTTGCTATCATTTGTCTGCAAGTCTATAGCAAAACCCTATTGTTAACCCAGTCCTCTGTTTTGTGTATATTTAGGAGATTGTCCCTACATCCATATTGCTCTTATGTGAAGGTATTAAATAATAGTCATTCATCCTTTACCTCTAATAGAAGTTAGACTAGAAACATTGAAACGTCTGGGTAATACGCTTTATCTCTCCCCTTCCTATCTCCTGTAACCTCCAGCCCTACAACCCTCTGAGATCACTATGCTCTAATTCTGGCCTTTTGCGCATCCCTGATTTTAATTGCTCCACTGTTGGCGGCTGTGCCTTCAGCTGCCAAGGCCCTAAGCTGTGGAATTACCTCCTTAAACCTCTCCACCCCTTTCTCCCCCTTAAAACCTATCTCTTTGATCAAGCTTTTGGCCACCTGTCCTAATATCCCTTTATGTGGCTTAGATTTTGTTTGGTAACACTTCTGTGAAGTGCCTTGTAACCTTTTACTACACTAAAGGTGTTGTATAAATGCAACTTGTTGTTAAATCAAGTCAATGTGATCTAGGTACCGATTATAACATAAATCACAAAGCAGGAACTCCTCAGTAGATCAAAAGTGTGTCTGTCTTGACTGCTTACGCTAGCCACAGCAAGTTAATATCAGAAGGTCCCCAAGGAGTTCCAGTGTTTATCTTTTTATGTGTCTAATTATGTCCTCCTAATGTAGTGCCATTATGTAAACGTGTTCTAACTATGTCTGGTTATTCTCCCTTCAACGAGTGCAGTAAGATCTGTTTACTCACTAGTGAGAAACTGTTATGTCCTTCCTCCCAGTACATTCATAACACAGGCCTACTTGTATCAGATTACCTCCCTACAGTCATTTGACTAATTTACTATATGCCTACTATATTTCTTAATCTCTTATGGATTGTTAATGAGGTAATGTCGCCACTGCTCCAGGCCTGATCCTGTATAGCCATTATATAGAATAAATGGATATGTATTTTAAAAGTTTATTATGGCTATTCTACCTGGCATACCCATACTTACACTCTGCCTGCTTGTTAGCTCAAGCCAAATTTTTGTTTTCTACCACCTTTCTTCCCGAAATAGAAATTCAGCTTCCTTAATTTGCACACTTTTTCCTGAACTTTTAAAGCTCCCCACCTGTGATCTCTTTCCTAAACACCTTAAGCACTTTCATGCTGAATTGACTCCTATCTTCTGAGGTGAGTCATGTTTCTGTAATCTGTATATTAAAATTTCCTGCTGTTACAGTATGCCTCCAACGCCTTATTCTGACTGGTTCTAACAATCAAGTATAGATACTTAATTGTTTTTTTAACTCTGATCTCTTCCCCCCTGACCAACCTTGAAACTCTGTTTGCCTATGTGGTTAAAATCTTAACCCCCTTCTTTCTCTCTGTGCACTTTCCACCGCAACCCACTCGGTACCAAGATTTAAAATGTGTCAGGGACTGATGGTTGATCTGATCCTGGAGCATCCTGATGGTTGACCTGATCCTGGAGCATCCTGATGGTTTAGTGGATGAGTGTACCACTGATGTGGTGCAAAGCTGTACAGATCAAGAAGGCCAACGGTTAGATTCTTTGCCTATACCAAGTTAGCTGATCACTGCCAGGTGGCTGTAGATGCTCTAAAGTTGGCACCAGAATGTCTGATTGAGGGAAGGGGGGAAGGTCAAGTAGGGTTTCTGTTATCATGTGGTGTATGTACATCGGTAAGATGAAGATTAGATTGAACTTGCCTGTGTTATCCACCCCTTCAGCTTCAAATAGCCTGCCAACATTCACTGGTTAGGCTTACATGAACAATGGTCACTCGAGCAAGTTACCAATAGGGGTCAGTCCCTTCAGGAGAGGTGGTGGGGAGAAAATTGGCAGGAATAAGTCCTGGGTCACGTGCAAGAAGCGATGTTCTTGTTGAGAAGCACTTAGGCACAACATGATGACTTAAGAATTATGTTGAAGTCCATCATCACGTCACTGTTGGATTATAACAAAAATGATGCTGGACTCTTCTGTTTTTTTTTTCTCTTTCCCCCCCCCCCCCCCACAAAAAACAAAAGTTTGTAAAATCTGTTGGTGTAACTGAAATGCCAGGTATGCTGATCATTGATGTCTGATTCTGTTTCTCTTAGAGTACGGAGAGGATGATTCTTGGAACACAGGAGGAGACGATGGTCAAGGTGATTTCCTTTTGATTTTATCACTAAAAATACAAGATGTTCAGATGGAAAACCTCCTGTGGGTTTAATGGGGTCAGGAATTGCTGTTTTAAAAATATTTAGGCATGTTTTTATTGCTTACAATAGATATTAATGCCACTTTATTCAGACAGTTAGTGTTGTAAGTAAAAGATATGGTTTAGGAATAAAAGGTTTTACACAAAATTCTTCAACTAGTTGGTTTGGAATCAGATAATCTTGGTGCTCAAATTTGTAATGTTGAGCATAATTAGGATAGCTGCTTATAATGAGAGGTATTAATGAACAAACCAGTTTGAATTTATATAAAAGAATGTGGTGATTTTCCAAGTAGTTTCTTTGGAATGCAGCACTACTTCAGGGGAGTCCTGAACTTCCCTTGAAAAGTAACTAATAAAACATGATCTCGGGAAGAATATATTTACCTTGGAAGGGATATTATGCCGATTTACCAGAATGATATTGGGATTTAAAGGGTTAAATTGAGAACTTACATAAAATTGGCTTCTGTTCCTTTGAGGGGTGATCTAATTGAGGTATTTAAAATGATAGTGACTTGATAGAGAGAGACTATTTCTTCTGATGGTGGGGGGGGGGGGGGGGAGAAATAGAACAAGGGGGTGCAATCTTAAAATTAGAGCTAGGCCATTTTGGAGTGAAATTAGGATACACTTTTTCAAACAAAGGTTAGTGGAAATCTGGAAAACTCTTACCCTCACCCCCAAAAAAGCTGTTGAGGCTAGGTCAGTTGGAAATTTCTAAACTATTGATAGGTTTTTGTTAAGCAAGGGTATTAAGGGATGTAGAACCAAGGTGGGTAAATGGAGTTAAGATACAGATCAGCCATGATCTGATTGAATGAATCTTGGAACAGGCTTGATGGGCTGAATGGCCTCCTCCTGTTCCTATGACTTTATTTTTTCTATGTGAATATCTGATCTTGTGTATTTTGTTCCTGTTAGGGTATGATGGCTATGATTACAATTACAACCAAGATAATTCAGGAAATTATTCAGGAAATTATGGCTATAACTCTGGCAATAAAGCTTGGGATGCTCCTAAAAACCCTAACACAGATTCCATCATCGCTAAGATCAACCAACGCCTGGACATGCTCTCCCAGCTAGAGTGTGATAAGACACCAGGCCCCTCTTCTCGCTCTTCAGGCCAATACAACAGGTATCTTCTGGAAAGTCACTAGATGGTAAAATACTGTACACATAAAGTGAAGAAATTGGCATTTGGGACTGATGTGGCACTTCAAATTTAAATAGGCTGGCACACATTTCTTCTTCCTCTCCTCCTCCTTCCCCCCCCCCCCCCCCCCCCCCCCAAAAAAAAGAAAATCTCATGCTTACCTGCACTGTGGTGAGAAAACCTTGGTTTATTAATTATTTTATACCCTTTTTATATTGCCATATTTAACTTTGATTTAACCCAAATTATTAAGCATGGATTTAAAATAAAGCTTTAACCAACAGTGATTCATTGTTTAAACCAAAGTTAATCTGGATGATGTATCTCACTCTATTCGGTGCCATACATTCGATCGTCAAGGTGCAAAACGTAGTCTTAGTTTGAGACCACCAGGATTGAAGTCCTAACTGACCCTAGGTTTGGTTAATTGTATTAGCAATGTGACTGAGTCTTCAACGAGGATCATCATCTGCAGTGAAACGTATGCTTGGTAACGTGGAGAGTATAGAAGGTAGTAATTTATTTTTACATCTCCATTCTTTACAGCAATTAGGTTAAATTTTTGAGGATGGCATCCAGCAAATGAACAATGGGGGGCAGAACATTGGACAGTTGACACGAGCCATTTGTTGGACATTTGTCTTTAAAGTTTGCTGTTGGCCAAATGTTTTTTTTCCATTCCTATGAAGGAAAGTTGGATATTGAGCAATTGCAGGCTGATCTCCCCATTACTTACACGTGTATGTCTTTTTGGTTGCAGTAAACCACCTTTTGCTGCTGTATTCAGTAATTTAGACATTGTTTACAGATGACAAAATAAAACCTGAGAGACCATGATTACCTGAAATATCCTGTTTAGTTTTTAGTCTGCTGTCACTGATTGGCAGGCTTGTGCCATCGTCCTTTCCAGCTACTGATTGGATTCCTTGCTTGCTCTGCAACTCTTTCAGGTTTACACCTTATGAGTCCTATGACTCCAGGTCTTCAATGAATGACCATGATCCGTACAGATCTGGCTACGGCTATGGTTACGGTGATTCTGGACCTAATTATAACGATTCTTATGGAGGTCACTATGACCACTACGACAACTCCTACGGGACCCGCAGAGATCAGTACCACAACAGAGCATATGGTAGCCAACGGGGTCAGAATTGGTCTAGAGACTGGGCTCCAAATAAGAGAGCAAACTGGAATGACCCCTACATGCAGCCTGCAGGTTCCAGGCGGATGTCTGCACACTGGAATGAGCTGTCAATGGGAAGCAGAGGCTTCAATGCTGCCTCCTCCACCAGAAACCTCCCTTCGCTCTTCTCCCCAAACATTATCCCCATGGACCTGTTCCGAGTTCAGGGTGCGGGAAGAGCGTTTGGTGGCAGACAGCGAAGGAGAGACAAGAATCGAAACAGAGGCGTAAGTACCTTTTTTTTAAAATGCATTTTTATTTTTATCAGTAGCCAATGGGTATGATCAACAAAAGATCAAAAAAGCCAAGTTGCAGAATATTTTTTGCAGTGGAATGCCCATCACCCTTTTTTAATATCCAAAAATCAGGTGTTCATTCTGCTAACTTGCTGGAGTGTAAATGTAATTTTCAAATCTTTAACCAGGTGTGGAAGAAGAATTTGTAGCCCTATTGGTTGAGGTTCCAGGTAAACGTTTAGGTTTTCTGACACTTTACAGTGGTTTTTAAGGTATTGCAGTGCTGTAGGATTGGTTTCAAAGTAAGTTTGAAAGTCTTTTCACTTTTTTTAAACCACGACCCCCCCCCCACAAACTAGTGCCTGTTGTCGATGAGTGAGTCAAGACTGAGTGTTGGCAAGGCACAGCCATCACTGGGTATTGATTGAGGGCTTTCCATGCAGGGATTGCACTTAGTTAAGGGATGCTGAGGCTGGTTAATAGTATTTCGACTGCCATCTGAGCTGGAAGCCATTCTCACATACTGGGATACTTGGGGGCTTTCTTGGTCTGGATGGTTCAACGGTGTGTATTATATACTAAGCCATAGAAAGGGCCTTTTCAAGAGAGGGGAATGCAATGTACACAATGAAAGGTTTTACCTTCGGGCAGTCCTTGGGTACACTCCACCATTTACCCGAATCTGCTTTAGAGTTACAGGTCAATGTGCTTCAAATCACGTGCTGTGATACATGATATATGCAAGCATTTAAAACCAAGCTTTCGTCCTCTGGCTGTAATTACCTGGTACTCGAGGCTAAAATTTTGTATCTGCGAAGACTGCCTTTTATTTGTCAAACAAATGTTGGTGGAGTTTTTGAAACTTGAATCAAATGTCAGCTGTTTCTGCTTTGTATCAGAGGAAGAAGGGTATAGGTGGTCAAGGCAGGAAGAGGAAGCAGTCAACAAGTAGCACTGAAGACCCTGAAAACAAGCAAGCAAAAACAGACGATGGTGAAGATTCTGATGCTGGTACTGTACAGTGAATTATTACTTAGTAAGACCTTGTGTCCTAAGTTTCCAACTGAGTTGAGTTTAATTTTGTACGGTGAAGAATTGAGAATTAATCCATGATGAACTGGAAATTATTGGAACATAATGCTGTCAAATTTCATTGAGAAATTCAAGTTACTCAGCTTACGATGCCTTCATAGAGTAACATATGTATTCTCTGCATGGAATATATTAATTGCTGAGGAATGGGTATTTCATTGAAGTTCAGCACAGTTCTCTCCGTCTTGATGGGCATGTGTGCGATCTAGTGAGCTGCTTGTGTGTCATTCTGCTGTGTATTGCATGGAAAATTGCCTTAGATTGCAGTTGCGAGGAAATGTGCAGATGTAGTCTACTCTGAAAGACCAGGTTTGAAATAAAGGCAGTGGTCCCTCATATGAGGGTAAATGCAATATTTAGAATGGTATTGCGATATACAGATGATAAAGGTTTTGGGTTCAATCTGAGTAGGCTGAACTCAGCTGCCATGCCATTAGGAGTGCAACAGTTGGTTTTGGCATTCCTATGCCAGTGGGGGGAGAATTTCAGGAGGGTTTCCTCCTCCCTGATGATCCATTTACTCCTGCTGGAAAATATGGGGAATGGATGATGGCAAAGGGCAGAATTGGTGTCCACTGTGATGCAGTCTAATAGTTCATTGATGTTCATTGGTTAGGCTCATGCATGAAGTGCCACTTGGGACTTGGCAAACCTTATTTTACCCAACATATGGAACTGTAGCATGGGGATGTATCCGAGAGTGGGGGAAGGACCGATGCGCTACACTGGTGGTGTAATATTGTTTCGAGTTTAGGACAGGCATGAGATGAGCATAGGCAAGTTTGAGTCCTGGTCTGGAGTGCTGAACAAATGTGGCTCACAAGGGATGCGATCAGACGACCTCTTTATACTGGTGCTGGCTAAAGGGGATCATTGGCCTAGGTCATGCTGTGCACTTGGGGGTCTTGTACATTGCAACTATGTGGAGAAATATAATTTGCAGGAAAAGAGGTCCAAATGAAAATCGGGGGGAAGCGGAGGAGAAATGAATGATTCTGCTTCCAGTCCATCAATTGGAGTGACTGAAGAATTGTGAACTGTCTGTCCTGTGGGGAGTTTGTGAAATAAAGATAGCTGGGAAAAAATACAAATAAAGAATGCTAAGCTCACACCCAGTGAAAGCAAGATTGTGGTAAAATCACCATTGATTTAACAGGATACAATTGCCAATTATACAGCCATTACTATTATTGAAACCCTTCTATGTTGGTCAGACACGATGACCTCTATAACTATACTCAGAAGCAATTGTTTTTGTTTCTTTTTTGTAGAAGACAAGGATGACGATGGGGTTGATTCAGTAAGTACTATTTTTTGTTGAAGACTATCTCCAAAAGTACCTGAATAGAGCCAGGACATATGTTGGAATATACAGTCAATGCCATTAATGGGAAAGTGTCATTTTCTAGTATGCTCTGCTTGAGCACAAAATTTACCTAGTTTTTAAAAAAAAATTGAATATTTTCTTTTATAAAGCGTAGTAGGGGCCTGGAATTTTAGATTTAATGTGGCTTGCATCCTTTTCAGGGTGGTGAGGACAAGGATTCAAGTGAGAAGGGAGAGAAGAAACCAAAGCGTTGTAAGTTACTTCAGGGATTTCTCTGTAAACATAATACATAACTCCAGGTAATGCAAGAGAACTCAGACCTGTGGGTTTTTTGTGTGTAAATATTGATATGTTATACACTCTATTCATTCCTCTTCCGTAAGAGGACAGCCTGGACTAAAATAATCTGGGCTTTCCTTGTGGCTGAGTAAATTTAACGTGAGGGTCCCAAGTTTGATTCCTGGACTAGTTTGTTCTCGGTAGAGGCATCCCTAGATTAAGGAAGAGAAAACTGGCTGGGGTTCTTGCATAGAAGCAGATTTCAGCTAAGGACTGGGGAGAGGGGGCAGTGCTCAGCTGTGATGCTGAGGGGCTCTCTTGTAATTGCTTTTGTTACCATCCCCACATCATTACCTCAAGTTCCCCATGGATCTATCTTTGGCCCCTTCCAATTTCTCATCTACGTGCTGCCCCTTGGCGAATTAATCCAAAAACATGTCAGGTTCCACATGTATGCTGACGATGCCCAACTCGACCTCACCACCACCTATTTTCAACCCTCCATTGCTTCTTGTCCGACTGCTTGCCGCACTTCCAGTCCTGGATAAGCTGAAATTTCTTTCAGTTAAACATTGCGAAGACCGAAGTCATTGTCTTTGGCTCCTGCCACAAACTGTTCCCTAGCCAACCGATTCGATCCCCCTCACTGGCTAAACAAGATTGTTTGCAACCTTAGTGTCCTACAGTACACTGGCTTGTGCCAATTTAACAACGTCTAAACATGTAATACTTCACACTGAACATATTTAAATTTTGGTTTTGTATGTTTCAAAACCCTAACACCAGTAATGCAGTATGAAGAAAATATAATGCTTAAATTATGTTGCATTTCTGGATCTGCAGTATGTACTAAAACAGTCTAATCACTACATTCCTCTTCCTACCTATAATGACTGTTAGCTAATCCTTACTTTTTTTGCTTTCTATTAGTTCCTACTATGCAAGAGAAGAAGAAGTCTGGCAAACCCAAGAAGAATAGGGACCGCCTCGCAGAGAGGTACTGATCAGTGATACTATTGATATTTTGACCAGGATTCAGAATGTCTTGCAGAAAGAACCATTAACCATTTACCCACCTGTTGCAAAAATATGCAATGCTATAAGCTGGGTTTCTGCACAGTGTGCTTAAAGAAAGGTGGGAGCTGACAATAATTGGTGTAGGGCCCCCTTCATCCCTCTTGTTTCAGATGCTGTCTGTCCATGCAGTCAGAGAGAGGAATTGGGTGAATACTGTTGTGCCATCCTATCGTATGAGTTAACCATTCTGTAAACTACTGGTTATAGAGCTGCTTCACTTATGCTGGGGAGGTAATTCCATCTAATGGCATTCATTTCTCTGCTGGAAGAGGGACTGGCATTGCCTTTGGCATGTAAAACTTGGGCACTGGCCCACAGTATTGTTCAGCCTTGACCCTTCTACATCTACTTCAAAGTAACCTCGCCATAAAATAAGTTCTGCGCAATTGTCCTTTTGACTCTTGCATTTTGTTCTTGCTTTCGTGCCCCAAAATTGCCAATGTAATTTCATTTGAGTTTTTAAGTACCACTTAAAAGGCTGTCTAATATCTCGGGAAGAGTAAATAAATGTTTTATAATTGCCTGACTCTGGCCCCAGGGCTGGATGGTTTCCAGTGTTAATCCTGGTTTGTTTGTTTGCAGAATAACCTATGCCTGCTCGGTCTGTAAGTTCCGTACATTTGAGGATGAGGAGATTGCTGCTCACATGAAGAGCAAGTTTCACAAGGAAACTTTAAAATTCATCGGGACCAAACTCAAAGCTCAGACTGCTGACTTCTTGGATGTATGTATATTGCTGCTTTTTAAAATCTTCATTCTAATACAGGATATTGAAACTGCAGGCCT
This sequence comes from Heptranchias perlo, assembly GCF_035084215.1. Classification (NCBI taxonomy): domain Eukaryota; kingdom Metazoa; phylum Chordata; class Chondrichthyes; order Hexanchiformes; family Hexanchidae; genus Heptranchias; species Heptranchias perlo. Next base: position 11,063,935 of record NC_090361.1, read on the forward strand.
GGGTTTAGAATCTGTCCTTGAAAGTTCAGGCAGCTCGGCCCTGTGTGCTTATATTATTCATGGTTTTCCCCGTTTGAAACTTAGGCTGGAGGTTTGGTGCTGTTGCTTCACTGGTAAATAAATTCTAAAGCAGAACACCAAGGCCTGTTAATATCAGAAGCTTGAACTATGAATTAATAGAAACATAGATTTAAACTTTAAGCATGGACCTCTGTGGCATATGGACAAAAAAACTTGACACCCATGCTCTAATACTGCAACCAACGGTGTCTGGTTTAGCAACAGATTGCTTTGTATTTTCCTCATTCAAGTTTTCTCTTCCCCTTAAAGGCATTGGCTTGTTCTGGATTTAATTTCCACTTTGCCTAGAGCATTCAGGGATACTGCAGCTGAACCTGGACCACTATCCACACGTGCACAGTCAGCTTGGGTTACTGGATAGTAATCAGAAGCAGAAACCCTGGTCATTGTTTCATTCTAATGCAGAGGCCAGTTGAGTATTCCCATTGCCACTCTGGCTGATGACGACTAACTGCACTGACCAGGGATCAAACGTGGGATCTCCTTGTCTTTTTGAAGCTCTACTGGTGATTTGTTGGCTTAAGCATTTGAGTTGTTGGAGGAGCTTTTAATGTAGGGCAAATTTGGTTAATCGTCTGTCAGCTGAGCAACTTCACATACTTAATAAGTTAATCTGATTACTGCGAGTGAAAATGGAGAATAATAGACTTCTGGGAGAGTGTTAATGTGATGGAGTCTAATTGAGATCAGAAGTCCAAAGCCATCACATTTCAAACCAGTATTTCCTAACCATCATCTGATCCCATGAAATCATACAGCTTTCATTAATTTTAAACAAACTGGTGTTTTTGTTGGCTTGAACATCAAAAAAATAGGAGCATGAGTAAGCCACATGGTCCCTCGAGCCTGCTCTGCCATTCAGTCAGATCATGGCTGATCTTCGACCTCAACTCCGCAGACCTGCCCGATCTCCGTATCCTTTGATTCCCCTGAAAAAAATCTATCTATCTCAGCCTTGAATATATTTGCAGTTGGTGTGCTTGTTGTGCAGTGTTATGTCCATGATGAAGGATTAATAATTGTGAAATACTTATGCAATCCATATAGACTTTTTAAGTCTCTTTTCCTGAAGGCACTGAAACTAAGGTTCCATAGATAGTTGGCAGTCCATTGGTACCTGACCGAAGCAGCCATTCTTCGGATGTGAGCCTGAGTGGTGCAATTTTGATGGGCTATGCAACTGCAAGGCATCACGCTTGAGCCTGATTCTATTCACGCATGTACACTTCCAGCAGGGATCACTAGTTAGTCACAGAAGTGTGACTTTTGATTCTTCTCTCGGGCCAGCTTTAATCTTGACTGAGATGGACTCAGACCAGAGATCATACCTGTGACCTACCTGGTCCATATGCATCACCAATGATTCAATTAGCTACTGAGCAAATTGAGAGCCGACTGTCTTTAATTCATATGCATGCTAATGGTCTCTGAATTTTGTTTCAGGAGTACATCTCGAACAAGAACAAGAAAACGCAGAAACGTCGGGAGCAGATTGGAGATGAAACCATTCTGAAAAAGCAGCTGATGCAGCAACATGATGTGCTCCAGGGTATGTCGGAAACTAACACTGCAAGCATTTAACATCAATGATTAATATTCATTTGCATTCTATTATAGATATCTTTTCTGTAAATGACCCACATGCAACCTTGTGTATAAAATGAAATTGTTGATCATACTTTTTATTTCTGTTGTGTTTTTGTCTGGTTTCTTACTGTGGTGTAACTAAGGCAGGCAGTCTGAGAATGTGGGAAATGAATATTATAGACACTTCGGGTGCTTTTCAGATGTTTGGTGGGGGGACAGCATTACCATCTCGAGCCCATGCATTACCTGTTCTGGGAGTGTTTAATGGTGACATGTTGCAAAAGAAGGGTAAAGGGCCATTCTACAGTACTGATGTCTCATCTTGATCATAAAATTCACCTCAAAATTATTATTGGCTGTGAAATTTCCAGTGCAGGCATGAAGCTTGGTGAAATAATATGTAGCAGGTTATATTAAAACTCTACAAATAACATCTGTTTGAATTCTGGTATTGTGTGGTACACCACTTGCGGTGCTATTTTTAACTAAAGTATTGGAGTGGGCAGAATCTGTGCATGTGTCGGGCAGGATTCTTTTCTTTCACTATATTGAAATGGCAAAACTGGATTTGTCTTGATCTTCGGTGCTTTGGGTGTCTCTGAAGGATAGGGTTGTTGGGGGAAGAAACTGGAATGCCTATCGATGATTCGTGGATAATGGTCTCCTGGAGCTTGTTGGTTTGTCTTGGGAGGTTCAGAAAGAATTTCCCAGAGCCACTGAATTTCCCCTACACCCACCTTCCCCATTTTAGTTTTTTTGACCTACAGCAGTTAACATTACTAGTGTTGGAGAGTGTGTGATGTCTAATGGATCAGGTGAGTATTGATGGGCCTTATGTTGTCGTCTTGCCTTTTCTTCTAATGTGGGAAGCTTACGCATTATAGTTGCTAGATAACCTTATCTTCTCCATTAATGCGAAGGTTTGTTTTTATACTTGTGCTGTGGAATATAATTGTCACTTTAACGTAGTCCTGTTTCTTTCCCAGAATGCCTTGCTTGTAGGAGAGGCATTGACTGTTCAGCCACTGCTGTGAAAGTATGCTTGGTTTCTGTATGTTGTGGTTTGCAGGGTACCCATAGAAGCTGGCCCAGCTGACAGTTAATGGGCGTCAGTTAGTTTTTGTATAGTGGCCACAGTAAGGCTGCCATTGACTGGAGGGTCTCTTCTCACTAGTTTAACTTTTAAATTTATGCATGTAGCAAATATAATCTTTTTTTGTTTTTTCTAACATTGACCCTTTATTCTGCTACAGGAATTGGTATGGAGCAGTGCATGAAAAAGGTGGAGGCAGCTCATTGTATGGCATGTGATCTGTTCATTCCTATGCAGACTGGCTTCATCGGACAGCACTTAAGGTCAGCTGAGCACACCAGGAACCGCAAAGTAAGTGGTGGAACAGTTTCAGCACAGTGTGTGTGTGTATGGTAACTCATGCTGGGTAAAGTTCTACAAGTGGCAGTGGTCTTTTATCTCCAAAAAGTGGTCATTTTAAGTGCCCATGAGTTAGTCTAACATTTGGAGTCATCACAAGCCCAATTCAGTCTTCACTTGGGTAATTACGTGTGTACGTCCAGCAGTTGTCAGTGGATCATGAAGTGGGTGCTTTTTTTTCCTATTGCTCTTTTTAGTCCATGGACACTGGAGCCAGTTTAGTTTAGCATCCCCACTGCTGCCTGGCTGTGATGAGAACTCTGGATCAACCCTCTTCTGACTCGGCCCACTTAACCATGCTATTAGGGGCTAGAGTTTTGTGTTTTTTGAAGTGGGTTTCTTTGATAAGTCGCCCCATAAGGAGGGTTGATATTTATAATTTGGGATTTATTTCAGCCAGTGGGATCCATTGACAGTGTAGCAAGTACCATCACCAATCTCCAAGCAGCTATTGACTTTGCCCAAGCAAAAGCAGTGTGAGGTGTGTTTCCAGTTGATTTACAATGAAGTTTTCTTCGTATCGCAGAAATCATTTTTTAAGTGGTGACAAAATAGGGCTGCAATGGAACTTCCATTATGTGCCTTTTTAATAGAACTTGGCAGATAATTGACTCCGCAAAGTTTGCTCTTGTACATGTCATATTCTAGGCATGGAAATGAAAAGTAACTGAAGAAATGTTATTTGGCGAGAAGAGATTGAATTGAAATAAAAGGAACATTGTTGTTTCAAAATCTCAATTCTGGGGCAACTCTGGTGAGTAATAGGGAAAGTGAAAAGTGGAGGATACATTGTGCTACTCATTGTACACATTTTAGATATGATTTTAAAAGAAATACTTCTGTATAAATATGGGTTTAGTTCTGTGCCATCGGTATTGTGCTGAAAAGCTGTATAATCCATGAAATTCCACCTTTATGCAGTGTTAACTTGCTAATGTTGCTTCCCCTTACCAGGCAGCGATTGAGAGAGCCAAAAAGGGTAGTCTGGTTATTGCTAAGAGCATCCTGAATAACAGCAACATTGCAACAATGTTGGAGAAATATGTCAAGGTAAGGATGTAGTACATCATTTTCCTTAAAAGCTATTTGTTTTTTGTGCTCAGTCAAGGATGTTGGTGCCGAGAAGGAACACTTTTCACTTAGTCTTATGTTGAATTCCCAAGTCTGATTTGGCATAAGATTGATATGAAGCAACACTCCCTTAACAGTTCAAAAATGTGCTACAGCTCACAACTCAGACCAATATTTCCTAACATTTTATTTCCTGTGACAGGTCATTTTTTTGTTCCCATTAAACTGGACTGCTTAATCTGTGCTCAATTTGTATCCAGTTTCCTGTTCAGGAATCACACCCACTATGAACTGGATTGTGCAAACAAATTTCACGTAAAATTGTAAAGCTTAGAGGAGTTTTTGACCCTGATGTGGATGAGACCAGTTCTGAAGTGAGACGGAAACATTTTGTTCTGTCACCTAAGGTCTCGGGTGATGTTAAAATATAGAAATTGCATCTGGAATTCCACACTCTGTTCCTTGATAGCAGGGCTAAAGTCAGACATCCCATATAAAAGGACAAAATAGCCTTGCCCTAACTTCTGAGTCACATCCCATCATGGTCAAAACTCAACTATATCTAATGCTGCTTGTTATAATTCTTTCCTTCACAGGGTGAAAAACCATTCACTGATGATCCAGATGACAAGGATGAAGAAGAGGGTGGCATGCATGAGGGTGAAGGTGAGGGTGAGGGTGAAGGTGATGGTGAGGGAGAAGGGCTCAATGATAGCACCAATGATGGAGGGAAGAAAGAGGGAGATGGTGGTGAAGGTGAAGGTGAGGGCGAGGGTGATGGTGAAGGAAACATCACTGCAGAAGAAGCAGCAGATAAATCTGAGGAACCAGTTAATGCTGCGGATGAAGAAATGGAGGCAGAGGCAGAGGCAGAGCCTGAAGCTGAAGTGGAAGACTTGGGAGAAGGAGAGGATGATGCAAATGTAAGCAAGGACCCTGAAGAGCCACTTGGAGCTGATGAAGATAAGATTCTGGAAGGAGAGGATGATGCATTACCATTTGATACAGATTTAGAGTAACTTAGTATGACTTGCTGAAAAGATGTGGACAAATGATTATGTTCCCCAGTCATTCTCTGAAGCTTATACTAGTTTTAACGTTTCTCATTGTTTGACTTGCCAGTAGATTTGTGTTATTGCTGTACTTGAGTTCCAGCTGATTGTTTCATTAGTTTCATGAGTCTAGTAAATGCTCCCTATGTACTGTGCTGAATGGCTTTTCACAATGATGTAGACCGTAATCTCTCCTGAACCTTTGTGTGGAACATTTTACAATAAACATTCTTTCTATAATCGGACTAAAGTGGTAATCTGTTGGTCATGTTCAAACAACTTTCTTCAGAACTATTTACTGTGAAAGTTCTATGTATTTGCAGTTGCAAGTTGTGGAGCTTTCTGATTTTGTAAACCAAGACGCTCCAGTTTATTAGAACAGAAAATGCTGGAAAAACAGCGGGTCAGGTGTCATCTGTGGAGAGAGGAAGGTAGGGTTGATGTTTCAGATCAACCTTCCATTAGATTTACAGATCGCCAGCTTATAAAAGAGGAATGGAGCTGTGGAAATTGGGATGGGGAGAAAATAAAGAATGGTCTGTGATTAGGTGAAGGAATGGAGATGATTCGATGACCGTGTTAATGGTGTGACAAAAGGAGGCATTACAGAATTAAAAGTTGTATTGAAATCCAGAGGATGTGTAAATAGTTACAGCAGAATAGCAATTAAGTTGGGCAATTCTTAGCGATCCGATGAAAGCACTGCTTGGCCATGCGACATCATGAGATAAATTTAAAACCGAAATAGACCGTTTTCTAGAAGTAAAGGGAATTAGGGGTTACGGGGAGCGGGCAGGAAATTGGACATGAAGCTGAGTTCGGATCGGTCAATGCCCTGTGGGTGGTGGAGAGGGCCCAGGGGCTGAGTGGCCGGGTCCTGCTCCTACTTGTGTTCTTTAGATTTGTGGTTGGGATCAGATCAGCCATGATCTTATTGAATGGCGGAGCAGGCTCGAGGGGCCGATTGGCCTACTCCTGCTCCTATTTCTTATGTTCTTATGCCCCATACACGTGCAGAGTAACGTCAGTGTGAAGAATCTGACTCAGATGGTTGCCTTACACCCATTCAAACACAAAATGCATATCTCTCACTTACAAATGCAAGGGTATAGATTTGAATTACTTTGCCTCACTTGGCTTCCCCCTCAAGAAAGTGAATTGTCCATGGCTATAACACCCAGTTGGGGTGGTATTGGCAAATACCCAGTTGGGGTGGTATTGGCAAATACTCTGTCCTTGCTTAGTGCTGTTGCTGTCCCATGCAGAAAAGTGGGGTGGGTGTTTGCCCTTTTAACTTGAGCCTTGTTAGAGACTTCAACAAACTTGTCAATTAATACCTCAGTTTCTGGTTCTTTTTTGGTTTTTGTTTTGTCACCTTGCCCACATCAGATTTTAAAAATATAGCAGGCAACTCTTGACCTTTGCAGGGACACAAATGTAGCTGCATAATCAGATTATTGAATTTCAGCTGAATATGGGAAACACTTTATCTCCTGGGTTTGGGATATAGAGGATTTTTTCATTCAATTAACTTCCTTGCTGCTTGGAACTCTTTGTGGAAAAACAATCTCCAACTGAAGATGACAAGCATTTAATCCCCTCTTAGGCCTTCAGCAATGCCACTTCTTTTGCTGCAATTTTCACCGCTCTCTTGAAGAAAGTATCTTAAACATAAGAAATAGGAGCAGGAGTAGGCCAATCGGCCTCTTGAGCCTGCTCCGCCATTCAATAAGATCATGGCTGATCTGATCCTAACCTCAAATCTAAAGAACACAAGTAGGAGCAGGACCCGGCCACTCAGCCCCTGGGCCTGCTCCGCCACCCACAGGGCCTTGACCGATCCGAACTCAGCTTCATGTCCAATTTCCTGCCCACTCCCCGTAACCCCTAATTCCCTTTACTTCTAGGAAACTGTATTTCTGTTTTAAATTTATTTAATGATGTAGCTTCCACAGCTTCCTGGGGCAGCAAATTCCACAGACCTACTACCCTCTGAGTGAAGAAGTTTCTCCTCATCTCAGTTTTGAAAGAGCAGCCCCTTATTCTAAGATTATGCCCCCTAGTTCTAGTTTCACCCATCCTTGGGAACATCCTTACCGCATCCACCCGATCAAGCCCCTTCACAATCTTATATGTTTCAATAAGATCGCCTCTCATTCTTCTGAACTCCAATGAGTAGAGTCCCAATCTACTCAACCTCTCCTCCATATGTCCACCCCCTCGTCCCCGGGATTAACCGAGTGAACCTTCTTTGTACTGCCTCGAGAGCAAGTATGTCTTTTCTTAAGTGTGGACACCAAAACTGTATGCAGTATTCCAGGTGCGGTCTCACCAATACCTTTATATAACTGCAGCAATACCTCCCTGTTTAGGGTGAGGTACAGATGCTGGCACCTTCCCCAAGTAGCTGCTTTTCATGTATGAGGCCAGGACTGGGCTAGGAGGGGCGAACGGTACAGGACGTTTGAACAGCAAACCAGTAAATAAAATTAAAGCAAGTAAACTTGAGACTGTACGCATGATCCTTAGTTCCCTCTGACTAGTTATTATCTAGGGCGGCTAAACCAAAATGCATTGGGATTTGGTCCTGAGCAATATAGACCAGGAAAATCCCAGATTTGATCCTTGTCTTGTGCTGAACAGAACAGTGAGAAAAGACACCAGGCGAGCCCCATTGATGACAACAGTGTAACCGCACACATTATTAAACCACCCCCTAACTACGCAATCTTCTGCAAGAAGCAACAAATAAAACCTGCAGCCAATTCAGGAGAAAAACCGTGGGGGAATTCCTCTCTGACTCCCTAACGGCAAACAAGCAAGACTCTGGGAGATGATGGTAGCTCACAATTTCAGCTGACCAGCAGACGTTCCAGAACTCAATGTCCTCATCACCCAGCAACCTATCAGTTGTGCTATTGTGTTCAGGTAGTCTGTTTTATTTTCTAGTGCCTTTTTATCATTTTGAATATTAGCTTCAGTTATGCTCTGCTGTGCTTGTTTTATATACTTGCCCCTATACTCCTGACAATTGTACGTTATACATTAAAAAAAATACTTTCAATAATTTCCCTGCAAACCTCCCTATTTAGCAATTTGGGCTTTGCTTTACCTTGAACCTTTTTATCCTAGGGCTATACAAGCTATCCTTGTCCATCTGAACTGCTCTACCCCTTTACTGGGGTCAAGGCTGGGAACGGTGGTGACTTTGCCATACTACTACTCTGAATGAGCTGTTGGAACGTGTGTAGTACAGTAGTTGCCTGGCGGTGCCTCTACGTTTTTGTTCTTCTGTTTCTGGAGAGGTGGTAAGTTCTTGCTGGTATTAGGAAGTTGGTGGTGCTGGGGTTGTGCTCAAACTTTATTCCTGCTGCTGCCCCCCCCCCCCCCCCCCAACCAGCTAGTGGTGATGGATTCTGATACTCCAAAATGCTGTGCTGCTTCAATATTTATCATTGGCAAGTGTAGGATGTAAGGAGACCAGCGAAGTTGCTGCTCGCTTAGCCCACGGGGCTACTTTGGAGGGACCAGAGGTGGTATTTTCAAGTGTCTAGGAACCTTGTTGCAGAAAGAAGTGACTAAAAGGAGAATTAGATGACCTGATTGAATGGGGGAGGGGTCTAATCTTGCCTTCTGTAATAATCTTGTCTTCTGTAAATATTTTCCATCGAAAGCTTTCTCCTCACAGTGAAGTACATCACTTGGGACGTTGGGCTGGGAGAAAACTTTTCCCCATCCCATTGCTTTTTTTCCCCCAGCCGTTCTCTGTTGCCCCTTTTCTCCAGCAGGTGGCGTTGTGCTGCACTGTGGCCCCACAACTGATTCTGTGGTAATTTTCCTACCCATCAGTCCATAACTGAGCTTTAAGCCAAAAGTAGCTTCCCAGCTACCCTAATCTGAAAGTAACTGCTGGAATTATTTGCAGACCTGCCCTGCTGTGAACAAGTCACCAGTATTTTGGATCTCTTGATGTCCTGAGAAGAAATTGAGATAGGGTTGAGCTGTCCCTGGTGATGGCATAATGGGTCGGTGCACAGTGTCCAGTATACCAGAAGATCCCAAATTTGATCTGTCATGCGTGCTGTGTTAACTGATCACAGCTGAGATTGCAAGTGGAGAACTATAATTTGCCTCAGTGAATCATAGAAAGGTTACAGCACGGAAGGAGGCCGTTCGGCCCATCGAGTCCGTGCCAGCTCTATGCAAGAGCAATCCAGCTAGTCCCATTCCCCCGCCCTTTCCCTGCAGCCCTGCAATTTTTTTTTCCTTTCAAGTACTTATCCAGTTCCCCTTTGAAGGCCATGATTGAATCTGCCTCCACCACCCCCTCAGGCAGTGCATTCCAGATTCTAACCACTCACTGCGTAAAAAAGGTTTTCCTCATGTCACCTTTGGTACTTTTGCCAATCACCTTAAATCTATGTCCTCTGGTCCTTGATCCTTCCGCCAATGGGAATAGTTTCTCACTATCGACTCTGTCTAGACCCTTCATGATTTTGAATACCTCTATGAAATCGCCCCAAAACCGTCTCTGTTCCAAGGAGAACAACCCCAGCTTCTCCAGTCTATGTAACTCAAGTCCTTCATCCCTGAAATCATTCCAGTAAATCTCTTCTGCACCCTCTCTAAGACCTTCACATCCTTCCTGAACTGAGGTGCCCAGAACTGGACACAATACTCCGGTTGTGGAGGAACCAGTGTTTTATAAAGGTTCATCATGACTTTCATACTTTTCTATATGTGCTCCTGGGAGAAGTTCCTATTCTGACCAATAATGATTAGGAAGCACACTTATGTGGATGTTAGGTGAGATTGGGGCTGAACTCTGCTGTGATGCCCTCCACAGTTGAATAGATTGCAGACACTTACTGTGAATTGGATGTCTGAGGGCTACCAACAGAACTGTACTGTCAAGAATTGGTGTCTTTTTGGTGGAATCTGAGGGAAGTGGAAGAGCAAATAGGTTTTGAGTGCCCCAATGTACAGTAAACAAATGCATTTGGTGTTGGGGCAGTGAACCTGTCCGACCAGTAAGATTCAGGCAGATTCCTATTGTGTGTAATACCTGGTCTGTGGGGTTTTGTAGCACACCACATAAATTTGGTCTTTGTTCTCAGACCAGATAGAGCAATAATGGTTTCTGCTCCCATTCCTGATTGTTACCCAGTGAGACCTGCTGGAAATGTGAGATTAAGTGGAGAGCAGCTTTGGGCTCAGCTGTGATTGAATAGTCAGCAAATACAGCTTGTACATTAACAGCCCTGGCCAAGATTGAGGGAGATGGAGAAAGAGAGGGTGCTGCTGCTGGGTAAATCACCACTTTTCAGAAGAGCTAAATAGCAAGAGGTTTCCTGAAAGGAAGGTTAGTAGTGCCTTCTCATACTTAGATTGCTACTGCCACAGTAGACCATAGTGCAGTACTGACTGGATCTTTTGCACACCCTTCTCTAAAGCAGTCTATTAATTTGCTCCCGGACATTGCAAAAATTGAGAGGTTTCCATCGTGCCATTTGAAAGGTAGAATGAAAGAATAGCACAACTTGATAAATGTCAAGTCGGGTCCCAAGTTTGATGCGTGGTCCTGGCAGTGATGGGAGCACTGCAACTGGCCCCCTGGGTAGAGGGTGGGGGAGGGAATTTCCAACTATCCAGTGACCCTTGCTGGAAGGTGCAAACATTTGATGAGTGCAGGATTGCTGTGATGCTCCATGGTTGAATAGTCTATCAATGCTCATTAATGCTCACAGGAATAATAGGCATTTGGGTGAGGTAGCAGAGGTTGCATGTGGAAGTGTATGTCAGTCAACAAATCAATACCTGCAGAGGATGAAGGGAGGGGATAAAATTGATGAGGAAAGAAAAATACATTGCTCCCTGCTCCCCAGCTTCTGTGCTGAGCTGGCCGATCTCAGCATGGTTGGAGCATTATATAGAAATTGAGGGGAAAGTCCAGGGTTCCTTATGATTGCTACTGCAAGGTACTTGTGAACAATGGTGAAAATTAGAATCAAGTTCAGCTGTGATTTGAATAGCCGCCTGACACTGGGCTCACTTGTAAAAGGGCGCTTTGGCATGATACCGGAGACGGACCAGTCAGTGCCTGTCGAATCCCAGTAATGCCACCTCCGTATTCCTTTTTGTTTCCAGAAGAGGGAAGAAAACTGGGAGAAACAATGTCATGCCAATTTTATATAGTTGGAAGTAAACAAGTTATGTAAAGTGTACATAAAAAGATGGCATTTCAAATGTACATATTTCCAGCTTAATCTGTGTGTTGCATCATCAGTAATACCCTACAGATGCAAATTCAATTGAGCCCGATCATTAGATTGAACGAGGACAAGGACGTGTTTTGGGAGAAGCAAGAAACATTGGTCATGCACTCTATGGGGTGAGTTTTCACTTTTATTGTCAGGTGGAAAACTGGTGATAACTGATCGACTCCCCCCTCCTGTTTTATGCACCCATTGACTTCAATGGAAATGACAATCAGGAGGGCTGTGTAACGGATGGCCAGTCCACTACCGCCTGACGGTAAATGAAAATTAACCCCTGTGGTCTCGTGCCTAACCCATTTATGGGATCCCTAATATTTGTGGCAAACTGCTGGGTTAGGGAATGGATTGAGGTGGAAAAATCTTGTGAAATCTGCTGACGTTTGTTATAAGCATCACGTGTCTACCCTGGAACTCCACCACAGGCTCTTTAGAACCATGCACAGATATAAGGGAGCCAGTTAAGTCACCGTGTGTCTCATGCTTGTAGCATTACAAAGCCTGATTTCCTTCCCCTGCAACCCCCCATGCCCCGGGCAGAAGCCAAGCAGTGAATTGACCTGGCTGAGGGTTTTTTTCTCCCACAGATAGTGAAATTTATTTTGACTGGTTGTGTGATCGATCAATGCACAGAGGTGGCACAGCGGATGCGAGGATTTCAGATATCAAACACAAGGTAGATACAGAACTTGCATTTATATAGCACTTTATCACCTCAGGCAGACTCTGTTTAACTTCTCATCAAAACAATGAGATGCATCTAGCAATGCAGCACTTTCTCAATCCTGCACTTTAATGTCTGAGGCAAGAGTGACACAAAGAAAATATACCAACTATATCTATTATGTCTGCCTAGTTTCTTTTTCAATCACATCTGTGAATACTGAAAAAAAAACTCTATTTGGTGACTGACATGTTTCACTGAGAAACTGCAAAAGGCTAAAGCTCCCTATGTACTTTGGTGAAGAACTGAATTATTTCACTGATGTATCTTACAATTTTAAAATATCTTCAAAATGCCCTATTATTAGAGATGTAAAGCACTTGCATTCTAGGCTTTTGCATTCCAGGATTTTTTTTCTAATTGCTCTGAGGGCATTAAGAGTCAACCATACAGTGCAGGACTAGACCAGACCAGGCCAAGTAGAGGTTCCAGATCCTTTCCTTGGGGTGGGGGGGTGGGGTCGTGAACTAATTGGGTTTTTACATTAATCTGGCAGCTTTTATGGTCATTGTCTGGGGCCAGCCCACAAATGACCAGATTTCATGTTTCCAGGACCCTGGGAAGTTTTTCCACCACTGGCCAGAGGCAATGATCCCAATTGTAATGCCTCTACATCTGTCTGCTCAGCTCCAACTAAACTGGTTCCATAATACAATGAGGTTGCTGTTCCAAATTTAGTCTTGCTTACATTACTGGGTTCGGTAAAAGCACAGGCACTAACAATGCAACAACTCTGTAAGAGCAATAGTGTGCTTGTGGTGATACTCAAAAGTTGCACTTGTTTCTGACTGGGGACCTTTCCTGCTGTTGTGGAAACCATATTGCTGACTTGCACTGGTGTCTGAATGCCATCAAGTACTGCTGATCACACCTGTTTGTTTGCTTCAGGTGAGCTTTATCTCCTTCAAAGCCTGTCTCATGAGGTGGGTCCTCAGTGGATGCAGCGCTGCAATATAAATGCCACATTTCACTGGTCCTTTTTATTTGCCCCATTTTTCTCCTCTTCTGGTTATGAATCAGGCTGGGTTACTGTTCTTGTCACTGGATTGTGAATGCTGGGTGCTTTTCTGCTCCTTAATCTGGGGACATTTGTTTCTAGTCTCTGTTGTCCAATACCATAAGGAGAATTGGGTGGGTGGGGGCAGCAGGTATAATTCATCCTATACCCCTCTCAGTGCATTGGTGTGCCAACCTATTGCACCAACATAGTAGGGTGCATAGGTTTTTCCACTAATCCTCATTTCTGAACAATCACCCACATTATTAAAGTATAATACAAAGCATCTGGGGACTTAAAGCAGCCCATGAATCCCTAGCAAATTTAGCTGTACTATATGGCATAAATATTCACCCTCATAAAATTTCCCTAAGGTTGGAAGTTCTGGGTTTCAATCTACTGATGCTAGCACCCCCACTGATCCCTCACTCAAGCAACCATGAGTTAAGATAGGCTAATTGACTGCTGAGAGCACCATAGCTGACCCTGTCATGACATCCACAAACTTTTCCTTGACTCAAGACAAATTGTGTGCCGCCACCCTGACCAAAAATCATATTGGCTGAGCTAACTCTGCATAGACCGGGAATTGAACCTGGGACCTTTCATACTCTGCAATGGCTTAGTTACTCACTGGATGAACTCCCTGAACCATGGGGAGAGGAGAAACGCACACCTTCGTAAAATCTAAATATGAGGAAACACAAGTGAAGGAAACCTCTTTTATTCTTGATTTGAAAATTAGCATTTAGGGTTGAATGTTAGAGTGTATTAGTTAGTCTGCAATTCTGCAGCATAACCATTGCATTCCCACTCATCAAGCTATGAAAAAGCCTGTCTGCTGCCCACCGCTTCTGGTCGGGCAACTTACAGGCACTCATGGTTACTGTCGTCAAGAAGAATATGATTGACTTCGATTACCGCTAATCAGAAATGGCGTTGCCCCCTTAAACCCGCCCACTTGCCTCAGCCTAGACCAATCGGCGGTGGAGGGTGGTACATCCGGGTGAGTAGAAGCTCACTGGAAGGCGAGTGAGGACTTCTTTCTGAAGCCGAAGCAAAATGGATGGTCGTTATTCAGGTCAGTCAAGCAAGTCTTGATAGGCGCATCATAAGGTCTGGTCTCCTTCGTGTTGCACCCATTTTTGCTGCCGTATGGTTGACACGGAGATCGGCGTTTCTCTGTCGGTTGTCCGTTGGTTTTGTTTTGAAATTTTGTTTCGCGTCACACGGCAGAAAACCAACTCAACTTGCTGCCGCCGGCAATCCCGCCTCCCCTCGGGCTGATTGGCTGTGGAACGCTTCAGTTAGGAACGTTCTGTCATGCGATTGGTTAGCGGTGATGTCAATCACCAGAACTGTCGGGTTGAGTTGCAGGAGCACTGCAGGTCGTGCGCTGCGGCGGCGGCTGTTTTATTTCCAATCTGGGGGTACTTCCCCTTGCTCCCACATTCCTAATCTATCACGTTTTCTCTTGGGGAGCCACGCGGATTGTTGTTTCTGAAGTACACCACAGAGAAGCTGTCCTAATTCCGCCAATGTTTTTAATAAAACTTGTTCGTTTAACGGCTGCTGTGCGCTTGCCTGGATGGTTCTTGAAGTCTCTCAACGGTTTTCGATGGTTCTCGACGTTTTGCCTCTCTGTGGCCCCCCCGCCCCCGCCACAAAATGGCGTCACTCAATGAGCGCGGCCCGTTCCCGACACACGCGCGCGCTGAGCCCCCCTCCACCCGCACGCGCTGAGCCCCCCTCCACCCGCACGCGCGCGCGCTGAGAGCCCCTCCACCCACGCGCGCGCGCTCAGATAACCCCACCCCCCTCCACCCGCACGCGCGCTCAGAGAGCCCCTCCACCCACGCGCGCGCGACGAGAGCCCGCACGCGCGCTCAGAGAACCCCCCGCGCGCGCGCGCGCGACGAGAGCCCCCGCCCCTCCACCCGCGCGAGCGCGCTGGGAGAGCCCGCCCCCTCCACGCGCTGGGAGAGCCCGCCCCCTCCACCCGCGAGCGCGCGCTCAGAATTTGCAAGGGGAAAACTGGACGGTGTGACCCATTCAGGAGCCCGCCATTTTGAAGGCGTTCTGCCTCCCTTTGAGGGGACAAAGCAGTGGTGGTGGGAGGAGCTGCTGCTGTTGATGCTGGGAAATTTGCATATCTTGCAAGGTGGTAGAGAGGGGGCGGGGAGAAAATGGAATTGCTGTCTACCCTGATGTGCATTTGGATAAAATGCAGCACAATAAAAGCTGAACCTATAGAACTTACATATCACCACGTGAAGTTGAAGGGGACGAGGTCCAGCCATATAGGGATAAGTTCTGATTTCTCTTTGTGTCAGCTCTGGTGAGAGCTGCCAACAAGGAGCAAGTCCCAAGCGTAGCTGCTTATCTG
Source organism: Heptranchias perlo (assembly GCF_035084215.1). Classification (NCBI taxonomy): domain Eukaryota; kingdom Metazoa; phylum Chordata; class Chondrichthyes; order Hexanchiformes; family Hexanchidae; genus Heptranchias; species Heptranchias perlo. The sequence continues at coordinate 11,079,540 of NC_090361.1, forward strand.
GTGCCTTTGCATCCTTTTGGATGGGGAAGATATAGCTTGTCACCTAGGCTGCAGTATATGGGCTGTCCATGCTTTTAATCCAAGCATGATGTCCTCTTTTCACTGGCTGTTGCCAGCTGATTTCTTTTTCCTCTTTTTTTAATGAAAAATTATGTCCCCAGATGATGAGAAGAAATTCATTAGCAGGAGAGGCCAGTGCATTGCTTTCCCAACTTTGTAGCAATGTAGCAAGTAGAGATAAAATGGCTCATGACATTGTGTTGAAAATTACCAAAGCATCATCCTTTAATAGTGCAGTAGAAAATGGCATTTGCTCCTTTTTCTCAATGCTTTGGTAGGGTTTTGTCTGTCTATATCTAAACACTTAAAACACATTATCGATTTAAATGTTAAAAACTGCTGGACCCCATACAAATAATGATTTACTCCTGTGTACCCCTGTCTGAAAGATAGTGTCATCTATCATTTAAAAAAGGATACAATTGCACAATTAAAAAAATTGTACACAGCAGCAGAAATAATATGTTAGTGAGTGAACGCATTGAAATAGAGAAATCTAATGAAATAAACCCAGTAACCTAGTGGACCGTCTTGGATCCTGTTGTTAACCCCCGAATGTCCAGGGACGTAGTTTGCAAATGTATCAGTGCCAAAGAATTCGACTAATGTTCTGTGCTTGGAATGGCTACACAGAGACAAAAGCTTTTTGTTTTCATTAGCTTTCAGCAATGAAATTGATGACTTCTATTCACAAGAATAACCTGGGGTTTTCAGAGCAAGGGTGCTGTTGTGCTCCACTTAAAAGAAAGAAATTGCATTTTTATAGCGCCTTTCACGGCCTCAGAACATCCCAAAGCACTTTACAGCGAATTCGGCATTTTTGAAGTGTGGTCACTGTTACAATGTAGGAAACGCAGCAGCCAATTTGTACACAAGGTCCGACAAACAGCAATGAGATAATGACCAGATAATTTTTTTTAGTGATGTTGGCTGAGGGAAAAATATGGGCCAGGACATCGTGGAGAACTCCCCTGCTCTTCTTTGAATAGTGCCGTGAGATCTTCTACATCTGAGAGAACAGACAGGGCCTCGGTTTAACGTCTCGTCCGAAAGACGGCACCTCTGACAGTTTAGCACTCCCTCGGTACTGCACTGAAGTGTCAGCCTAGATTACGTGCTCAAGTCTCTGGAGTGACACTTGAACCCACAACCTTCTGACTCGGGCGAGCCACGGCTAAACTTTAGTGGATTATTGCAACATCCTGCTTAATATTCTGTTTCACAATCTAGTTTGTAAAATTAGTCTTTTATTGAAAGATTTTTCCAAATTAAAATAGGACATTGTAATAACAGTCTTGTATTTTACAGGCTCGTATGGAAATTGGAATGCAGAATCCTCTGGCGAAGGTAAGTTCTATCAGAAGTGAATGAGGTGGGAGGGGTAATTTGGCTAACGTCCCTGCCCAAGTCACATTTTCCTGGAACATGATTTAATTTGCAGCAAACATGGGAGTCATTTTAAACCTGATGGCAACATTTGAAAGGCCCAGCAGGTTCTGGAATAGAAAACCTCCCACTAATTGACATCCTCTGCAGTTGCTCTGTCCTTGTTCTCCATCCCTTTGTTCATTGTGAAACCTGCCAGTTATTCTTTGATGCATTACACTGGTGTGCTGATGTGCTGCACGAGGAATGGTCGTGTGCACGCTTCTCAGACTGTTGGTGTATGGGAAGCCATCAAATGGAGAAGAGGTCAGAACCTCAGCTTGAGCAGATCCTGGTGGCTGGTTTATGACCAGTGCTTGTTGGGACCACTGGTCTTTTTGATACATATTAATGACCTGGACTTGGGTACATAGGGCATAATTTTAAAGTTTGCAGATGACACGAAACTCGGAAATGTAGTAAACAGTGAGGAGGATAGTAACAGACTTCAGGAGGACATAGGCAAACTGGTGAAATGGGCAGACACATGGCAGATGAAATTTAATGCAGAGAAATGTGAAATAATTCATTTTGGTAGGAAAAATGAGGAAAGGCAATATAAACTAAATGGTACAATTTTAAGGGGGTGCAGGAACAGAGAGACCTGGGAGTGTATGTGCAGAAGTCTTTGAAGGTGGCAGGACAAGTTGAAAAGGCTGTTAAAAAGGCATAAGGGATCCTTGGCTTTATAAATAGAGGCGTAGGGTACAAAAGCTTAGAAGTATCCTGAACCTTTATAGAACACTGGTTAGGCCCCAGCTGGGGTATTGTGACCAATTCTGGGCACCACATTTTAGGAAGGAAATCAAGGCCTTATGAGATGGTGCAGAGGTGATTTACTAGAATGGTACCAGGGATGAAAAACTTTAGTTACGTGGAGAGACTAGAGAAACTGGGGTTCTCCTTGGAGCAGAGAAGGTTAAGGGGAGATTTGATAGATGTGATCAAAATAATGAAGGGTTTTGATTGAGTAAATATGTAGAAACTGTTTCCAGTAACAGAAGGGTTGGTAACCAGAGGATAGAGATTTAAGGTAATTGGCAAAAGAACCAGAGGCGACATGAGGTTCCCCAAAAATTTACACAACGAGTTGTTGTGATCTGGAATGCACTGCCTGAAAGGTTGGTGGAAGCAGATTCAATAGCAACTGTCAAAAGGGAATAGGATAAATACTTGGAGGGAAAATTTGCAGTGCTATGGGAAAGAGCAAGGGAGTGAGACTAATTGGATAGCTCTTTCAAAGAGCCGGCACAATGAGCCGAATGGCCTCCTTCTATGCTATATCATTCTATGATGAGTGGCGGGTGCAGGGATGAGAACTTTCATTTGCAAGTTCTAGTCCATTTGATGGACTCAGAATATTCCTGAAGTGTTCTGCTACAGTCATTTTTAGTGTCCATTTTGTTTCCGGAAAGAAGCACTGTTGCATGATTTTACTTAAGACAAAATAAGGATAGAAATGCAAACTATTGAGCGGCTTATGTCAATTATTTGCGTTTCTTTTAAAAAGCTTAGCTATTGATTTATATGGAAATATGGGAGAAAACTACAGTTCCTAGGTCACATACAACATAATGCTCTTAGCTTTTCACTCCCATTATATGGAGATGATTTGTACACTTTCCATACCTATGTCTATATTGAATGTCTAGCCCCGAGATCTGTTTAGCTGGTTTTGGACAGGTGATGATTTTTTTTGAATTAATGGATCAACACCGAGATAACTCCATACCTCCAACTTGCTCTTTTTCTCTATAGTGACAACCATTCTTAATAGTGACAGTCTTAAAACCATTTAAAAACTTGCATACTTGGTTGATTTCAAGAAGAACTTTGACAATATTATTTTACAATTCATGTTTTTTTCCCCTCAGGCTATGATGGCTATGGTTATGGACAGGGTTCTGGATCAAATTATGGCTACGGTGGCAAATCATGGGACTCGCAGAAAGGCAATGCCAACCAATCTTCTGATTCCATTGTTGCTAAAATTAACCAGCGGTTAGACGTGCTTTCTCGCAACGAGGGTGATGAACAGGAAAGGTATCTATCAGGACTTCAAAAACAGAAGAGCTGCTGTGTGCCAATCGGGAGACTAATCTAGTTGGAGCTTTGTGCTTTATTTTACTTCTGGTATTTTGAATTTCCAAGATTAGACTCCTAATTAGTATTAAACATTGTATATTCAGTGAGTCAGTGCGCTGTGTCTTTTATATTTGCAGTGTTGTACAGTGTGCTTATCCTTAATGATTTATATGCAGAATAACTCCTCAAATGGAAAAATTGCAGTGGTTGGCTTCCTGTTGCAGACACCATGCTTATCCTCAACTACTTACTGATTATTTACTTATTTCAGTGCAGTGATATGGAGGAGCTGAGGTGGCAATAGAACGTCCTTGTTTCTGTCTTGGCCTAACTCTGTGAAGGTGGTAGCTTTGATTGGGAGGCCAGTAATTTGTGTTTTTAAACTGGTTATGGAGAAGTATTTTTTAGATCGCTCTACGATAAGGTTGCTGTATTTGATATGCCAAATGGAAAGAGCACTATCATCAGTGTTCAAATGGGTTAAACGAGCTTTGTGTTGAATTGATACATAAATAATTTTAGGTTTATTACAAAGTAATACTGCTGTTCCATTTTTGGGGAAAAGGCGAAATAACAATAGGGTTCTAATACTAAATTGCACTTTTGTGACTACTGGAAGTGAAGGTTTACTAGGAGGTCCTCAGTGACTTTGTTGATAAGTGCACTGTAGTATGAGCTGAGCCATACTGACGAGGAGAGTGTCCCTGATCTGAATTGCTTATCTCAGTTGGAGCAGGGACTGTAGCAGCCCCTCCCTACAGTTCACCATTGACTCCCTGGTGTTGGGAAGGTGTGATGGAGCTTGATATGCATTCCTGCTAGAAGTACATGCCTATAGATATATATGTAGATGTCAGTGAGGACAAAATCCAGATTTCTATGATGGCCTTTTGATTGAAGAGTTTTCTAAAGCTTACTTGCAGTGTTAATCACCATGGCTGAAGTACTGGAGGTTACTGGTCCCTGTGGAATTCTGCTTTCATAAGAGATGCAGCATGGAGGGGAGAAGGTGGTGCATCAAGCAGGTTGGCACCCCTCCAATTAACACTTGTGCTGCAACTGCTTTGTCTTTATGCATGTTACTTGCAAAGCTTATTGTACTGGAGAAAAACTGTCTTGAAATGGTAGGTGGTAAGAACACCCATCTCATATCGGGCTTCAGATCATGAAAATTAGTTGGTAGGTTTTGCCAGCTAACATTGGGAATTGCATATGGCAGACTGGTAAGTATGAACTTGTTAATAGATACGTTGTGACAACAACAACAACTTGCATTTATATAGTGCCTTTTAACATAGTAAAATGTCCCAAGGCGCTTCACAGGAGCAATTATCAAACAAAATTTGACACCAAGCCACATAAGGAGATATTGGGACAAGTGACCAAAAGCTTGATCAAAGAGGTAGGTTTTAAGGAGCGTCTTAAAGGAGGGGAGAGAGACGGAGACGTTTAGGGAGGGAGTTCCAGAGCTTAGGGCCGAGGCAGCTGAAGGCACGGCTGCCAGAGGTGGAGCGATTAACGTCAGGGATGCGCAAGAGGTCACAATTAGAGGAGGGCAGAGATCTTGGAGAGTTGTAGGGCTGGAGGAGGTTACAGAGATAGGGAGGGGCGAGGCCATGGAGGGATGAAAACAAGGATCAGAATTTTAAAATTGATTGGGCCAGGAGCCACTGTAGGTCAGCGAGCACAGGGGTGATGGGTGAATGGGACTTGTTGCGAGTTAGGATATGGGCAGTAGAGTTTTGGATGAGCCCAAGTTTATGGAAGGTGGAAGATGGGAGGCTGGTTATGAGAGCATTGGAATAGTCAAGTCTAGAGATAACAAAGGCATGGATGAGGTTTTCAGCAGCAGATGAGCTGAGGCGGGCTGGAGATGGGCGATGTTACGGAGGTGGAAGTAGGCGGTCTTGGTGATGGAGTGGATATGTGGTCAAGGTCAAATAGGACGCCGAAGTTGCTAACAGTCTGGTTCAGCCTCAGACAGTGGCCAGGGAGAGGGATGGAGTTGGTGGCTAGAGAACGGAGTTTGTGGCAGGGACTGAAGACAATGTCTTCGGTCTTCCCTATTTTAGTTGGAGGACATTTTTGCTCATTCAGTACCTCAAGTATACATTTTAGACAGATAACTGGAAGTGTTTTACTACAGGGATTCTCTGTTTTGGTTATTGACTATACTGTACATATTTTGCATATGATTTAGTGCTTAAAACTGCTGTGTACTGCATTTTTTGTCAGAGGCTGAATTAGAGTCTGTAGTGTATTTAGTACAAAGCGTGTTCTCAGGTATGTTTCAAACATTCAGGCTGGAAAATTATCCCTCTTCTAAATCCATGAAATCTGTATATTTGCTATTGCAAATATATGTAAGTAACACTGGTTCAAATGCAAGCATTTTAAATGGCAAATGTAATGGCATTTGATAGCAAATAAGCATATGGGAATTTTTTAATGAATATACAATGCTGTCATATAATTCACGCTGGCAGGTTTACTGATTGGATGGGATTGGTTTTCATAGCTCTCCAAGGATTGTTAAAATTTGGATTATTTTGGTGCATTGTTTATATGGGTTGCTTTGTCTCCGTGTTAGAATCTGATCTTTGAGAGGTTTGATGATTTGAATAATTCAATTTGAGAGTTGAATTGCTATCTATTTATCAGCAACTCTTCCAGAAGAGATTCTCAGCATTCACTGTGCTGTAATATGCATACATTTAAAAAAAGAACTACCAGTACTGAATTTCTTATTGAAATACCTTGCTGGCTTAAGGTTAGGGAGTAGTGTTGAGGAACTTAAGTTTGAAAGGCGTTCCAAAATATGGACTGTCTATCCCTGATCATGCGTGCTTGCTACCGTATAAGTGGGTTTCATAAACCGTAGTTGAGTATAATAGCACTCTCGGCTTGGCAATTAACTTAGCACTATGGACTAACGTGAAAAAATATGCAATCTGTTTTCCATCCACGTATTGACCATCATTGGTTTTCACATTGCTCAAGCACTGTGAATAGTCTACAAGTTTAGAGTGCATTTGCATATAGGTTACAAACTATTAACAGATGCTAACTTTGGGAAAAGTCTAGGTTTTAGAATCCATAATGAGGCTCTTAAATTGGTAACAGCTTAGTTATTAATACTGGTAAATATTTCATTACCAGAGCCTGTTGCTGATTTACAAAACACTGTAGAAAATGTTAGTTGCTAAAAACAACACCTAGCTTGGTTGAAACTCTGCTGTTTAAATTTCAGTCTGTTCTGACTGTTCAGCAGACTGTTTCTTGGTACTCTCCAGCTACTGACCAGATTCCTTGCTTGCTGTGCGACTCTTTCAGGTTTGCACCTTTCGAGTCCTACGACTCCAGGTCTTCACTGGATGACCGTGATCTGTTCAGATCCGGCTTCGATTACAGTGAATCTGGACCTAATCGTAATGATTCCTACGGAGGTCGCTTTGACCGCTTCGACAGCTCCGCCAGGAACCGCAGGGATCAGTTCCGCAACAGAGCACGTGACGGCTCCGGCAAGCAGCGGGGTCAGAACTGGTCTAGAGACAGGCCTCAAAATAACAGACCTTTCCGGAACGACCCCTTCTCGTCATCTTCAAGTTCCGAGCGACTGTCTGCACGCTGGAATGAGCTGTCGATGGGATTGGGAGGCAGGGGCTTTGCTGCCGCCTCCAGGAACCTCCCATCGCTCTTCTCCCAGGCCTTAACCTCCGGTTTTGGGTTGTTCGGCATGCAGGGAATGGGAAAACAGTTTGGAGGTGGCAGACAGCGAAGGAGAGAGCGGAATCGGAACAGAAGTGTAAGTAGAAAACTTTTCCCATTTTATAAGGTCGTAGACTTAAGTATTCAGCTGTGTGACTTTCAGTAACCAGCTCAACAAACTCATATTCCAAGAATCTTGTAGTCATTAATATCTCCCTTTCTGGTCCTGAAAAGGAAGTCGAATATAAAGATAAGATGAAAGACAGTACAGGAATGGTCAAATATATGGAATGGATCAGAACATGCAAAAAGAGCCGCTGTGGATTGCTGGAGTGCTGTAGGTGTAATATGCAGTTTAGGGAGAAACTCTTAAAATGTACCTATGCCTTTCATCAGATTAAAGGGCATGGATACAGAATGCAAAATCAGTTGAAGTGTCAACTTGAAGTAGCATCTTCACACATGCGTCTTTATACATAGGGCAAACAGCAGTACATACTTAGCATACTAGTAGTTGGTACTCTGAAATTTGCTATTTTTGCATTGCATCTGTTTCACTGGAAACATATCAGTGCGCACACTTGGAATTTGGGAGATTTAACTTTCGCTGTTACAACTCCGGTGGCTGTGTTAACGGTTCCTATAGGCTTTGTACGCTTCAGTGAATTTTTATATAAGTGTAATGGTGTGCACTTGTTCAGCAGTTCACACAAAGCTCTGGGCAGCAGGAATACTATCCTGGCTTTGAAGACAAAAGCTTCAGTTTGATTAAATGTGCATAAAACATTAGAATTGAAACAGTGGTCTGTACCGAAGTGGCAGATTGAGATTCGTCCATGTGTTTGAGCACCTGCTAGAACTGGATGTGAGTCCAGCCAAAAGTTGAAGAACATAAGAACTAGGAGCAGGAGTAGGCCAATCGGTCCCTCGAGCCTGCTCCGCCATTCAATAAGATCATGGCTGATCTGATCCTAACCTCAAATCTAAAGAACACAAGAAGTAGGAGCAGGACCCGGCCACTCAGCCCCTGGGCCCGCTCTGCCACCCACAGGGCCTTGACCGATCCAAACTCAGCTTCATGTCCAATTTCCTGTCCGCTCCCTGTAACCCCTAATTCCCTTTACTTCTAGGAAACTGTCTATTTCTGTTTTAAATTTATTTAATGATGTAGCTTCCACAGCTTCCTGGGGCAGCAAATTCCACAGACCTACTACCCTCTGAGTGAAGAAGTTTCTCCTCATCTCAGTTTTAAAAGAGCAGCCCCTTATTCTAAGATTATGCCCCCTAGTTCTAGTTTCACCCGTCTTTGGGAACATCCTTACCGCATCCACCCGATCAAGCCCCTTCACAATCTTATATGTTTCAATAAGATCGCCTCTCATTCTTCTGAACTCCAATGAGTAGAGTCCCAATCTACTCAACCTCTCCTCATATGTCCACCCCCTCATCCCCGGGATTAACCGAGTGAACCTTCTTTGTACTGCCTCGAGAGCAAGTATGTCTTTTCTTAAGTGTGGACACCAAAACTGTATGCAGTATTCCAGGTGCGGTCTCACCAATACCTTATATAACTGCAGCAATACCTCCCTGTTTTTATATTCTATCCCCCTAGCAATAAAAGCCAACATTCTGTTGGCCTTCTTGATCACCTGCATACTAACTTTTTGATTTTCTTGCACTAGGACCCCCAGATCCCTTTGTACTGCAGTACTTTCCAGTTTCTCGCCATTAAGATAATAACTTGCTCTCTGATTTTTCCCGCCAAAGTGCATAACCTCACATTTTCCAATATTGTATTGCATCTGCCAAATCTCTGCTCACTCACCCAGCCTGTCTATATCCCCTTGTAGGTTTTTTATGTCCTCCTCACTCTCTACTTTCCCTCCCATCTTTGTATCATCTGCAAACTTTGATATGTTGCACTCGGTCCCCTCCTCCAAATCGTTAATATTGATTGTAAAGAGTTGGGGACCCAGCACCGACCCCTGCGGAACACCACTGGCTACTGGTTGCCAGTCCGAGAATGAACCATTTATCCCAACTCTGCTTCCTGTTAGATAACCAATCCTCCACCCATGCCAGAATATTACCCCCAGTCCAGTGATTCTTTATCTTGAGCAATAATCTTTTATGTGGCACCTTGTCGAATGCCTTCTGGAAGTCTAAATACACTACGTCCACCGATTCCCCTTTATCCACCTTGTACGTTATGTCCTCAAAGAACTCAAGCAAATTTGTCAGACATGACTTCCCCTTCGTAAAGCCATGCTGACTTTGTCCTATTAAATTATGTTTATCTAAATGTTCCGTTACTGTCTCCTTAATAATAGACTCCAAAATTTTACCCACCACAGATGTTAGATTCCTGAAAAGTGATTTGAGCAATTTGTGGAGTTCTGCCACACATTAGAACCTGAGAAACATGATCTCTTGGTTAACAATATCCAGGTGAAGTTAAGCTGTTGACCAATGCTATGGTATCTTTGTGACAGAGGAGAGGTAGAGGCAGAGATACAGGAGGTGGAAGGAAGAGGAAGCAGTCAACTGCAAGCAACGATGAACCAGACAGCAAAATGGCAAGAACAGACCAGTCGGATATATCAGACAGTGAAGCAGGTAAACATTTTAAAATTTGATATTGCACCTTCTTGACTCATCTGATGTTCTTCAGGTGTGAGCCTAGACAAGTTTAGATAATCTGTTCAACCATGCGGGCATCCTTGCAAATCCTGATCCTGCCCGTGTCCAACATTCACATTGCGCTTTCCATCAGGAGTTACCAGATAGTGAATAGGAACAATCGTCTCTTTCTCCCTTTCTAGCATAGGGAACTGTATTCCAACTAGTACCCTAGGTGATGATCAGCTAATTTAGAATAGGTCAGACATGGAAACTGGGACCTTCCTGCATTGAATGGATCAGTGTATTTACCCACTAAACCTGATAGAGAGTCTGTTTTTAAAAAAAAGTAGTAACCTGTTTAGCTGAGGCCATTGTGTCTTTCTGATCAACTGTCTATAGTGGTTGGATATGTTTTTGAGGTTAATAATTCATGTGTGTTTTTCACTGTAGTGAAGCACTGAGCAAATTTTATGTTAGTGTGCCTTTTCTTCCTTGTCTGAGAGGCTAGGCAGATTTCCGAACCTCTATCAACATTTGTTTTGAGAGGATTGCTCAGGGTGGCATGTGAGCACCCTCTAACGTCTTCTAAAGTTTGCAATCTATGTATGCGTGTATTCTAAGTATGCAAACAACACTGATCTTTTTCTCGTTTCATGAAAATTTTGCAAACCTTCAGTGTTTTAGGTAACATGTTAATCAGTACACTAATGACCTTTCTGTTCATTTTTAGAAGAGAAGGAGCCAGGTGATGATGATGCTGAAGATGTTGCAGGCGGTGATGCCAGTGCTGTGAGTATTTGTGGAAATCTTAAATTGCATCATGTGGTAAAATTTAACTCGTGGTTTCAGCATACCTAAAGAAAAAAGTCTCCCCATAACTTGGCCTATAGGTTGGTTTTCTAGCTGCAGTCAGATCTGGAGCCATCTCTGGCCAGTTTGAAATCCACTGTTGTGTGCATTAGATCCCCCTATTGGATGCTCCCCATAATTGATGTCACTTGAGTGTATACCACAGAGGGCCGACCTGGATCTCCTTGTTGGCAACAAAATTGACCTCTTTAAAATAATTTTTTGTTGAATTAATTTTCTTCAACGAAAGCGGTGGAATACCATGAAAACTTCCTTCCACTTGTAACCTGCTCACAGATTTTCAGGTTTTTCGGCAGATTAAACACCATTGACGGAGGTGCTCTTTTCCTTCCTCTTCATTTCCACCCTCCCCCCCACCCAGTCTGATTAATTTGTTTTTGGTTCCAGATGCTAGCTGAGGCATCTGGTTCTGAGAAAATACTGAAAGTGCTTTTCTATTATCCTGAAGGTCCCAATTCATGCTGCGGTGCACATTTAGCAAGTCTTATAGAAAAATGGTGGTTTAAAAATGCAATCTCCAGATAACCTTACTTCATGTCTGAGCCAATATATATTTGTAAAAACTGATGGGATTGTTGGTCAGCCCATCATTGAAACTATTTTTTATATTTAGAATATCGAGGATAAAGATTCAACTGACAGCCCTGAAAAGGAGAAAAAAGAGACTGATGCAGATGGTAACGATACTGAGTCCAAGAAATGTAAGAGGGCTGGTATTTATTTATTTTTTGTATGTCTGATATATAATACCTGTGATGCCATATCTTGTTTTTGTTAGCTGGTGACGTACAAGAGGAAATTAATGACATTAAAAAGAAACTGTACAACAAGAAGGAGAGACCAAGGAAGAGACAGCGGGATCGTATTACAGAAAGGTAAAGGAGAGTTGCTTATTGTAACCAGTCTGTTTGTAGTTATTCACACTTAAAGGGAAAGGTTTTCATTATTGTAATTGGGATGGGTTGCATAATTCTAAAGCTGGTTTGCTGAACTGGACAGTAGGAACCAGTATTTGTCACTTACTGGATTGTGGGGTGGGAGTTTAGATGCTTCAGTCATGTGAGTAAAAGTCATGCTTTTTGTACTGCATGATTTATGATGAAGTATTGTTACATGGATAACGACAGCCTGCTGGTATCACGACCAAGTGGTCATGCTTCCTAGACAATTGAGTATTGGAGGCTAATAGACCATGTAAGTCATCAGAGCCAAGCCCAGTCCTGGTCCTGTGTGGTGTTCAGCCGGGGTGGTTGAATACAGAATGAGAAGTTTTTGTTGCAGCCTGATTGCCAGCCTAACTGAGATCAACTAAGTAAGCATTGATCAGGGTTGCAATTAGAATCTTTCTGGACTTTTATTTCCTATTCACTGGGCCCTTTAGAGTGAAGCTAACCTCATGAACCTCAAGCAGGATAAAAAATTGTTCGAATTCAACTTGAATCTATCCATTCCAATTATGTTAAACTATCGGGTGTATTGCCCAACTTTGTCTAGTAGTAAGATTACTTTGCATTGGTCAGTTTCAGTATTGAATATAGTGGCACCCTATTGATGCAAGCTGTATTTTCCACAACTAACAAAGCTTTGTTACTACAGGATAATGTATGTCTGCTCAGTTTGCAAGTTTCGCACATTTGATGATGAAGAAATTTTCCCCCACTTGGAAAGTAAATTCCATAAGGATAACTTCAAATTCATCGGGACCAAGCTTCCCAAACAAACAGCTGAGTTTTTGCATGTATGTTAGCTTTGCATTTAAATACACTTTTCTTAAAGCTTATGTTAGTATTTGGTGCAAGTTGAATGCATATTATGTGTTTTAATAACAAAAAATCCTTTCCCTGGCCCCTTACCCCAACTCAAAGGTAGCAACTCATGCTTGGGAATGATTATATGAAGTGATTGTATGAGCCTGGACAGTAAGTGTTGGGCTTTTCAGTGACGTCTGGTACTGAACTAACTTGGCATCTACAAACTTTAGCAGAGGCTGCTGGACAGTGATTTGTAGTAACCCTGCACCCCCTCAAAGCTGAGGGATATTCTGATGCCGCTGCTGGTCCAGCTGTGATCCAGTTTACCACAGACCCATTAATCTCACTGGTATATGCTGTACCGAGTACACTCCACTTCCACTAATGGATCTGTTGCTGACCATATCGCCTGGCAGTGAACAGTATTGTGGACTGTTAGCTTTTTAGTTTGAGCCATTTCAGTCAGGCATCCAATCAGAAGGACAGACTTAGTTCTTGCTGGAAGTTATCAAATATAGAGGCCGGAATTTTCTGTTTCTGTGCTTGCCAGCCTACGATTTGCCTGTCCATTAAAATCGCGGCCTGATCAGTGCACGAGTGGAAAACTCCAGCCAGAATGCTTAACTTCAGAAGTTACTCTCTAGTAGCAGGACTATGTTGGGCTTGTTTTAAGATTTTAATAGTCACTGATAACTGATCTTTCCTTCCAGGAGTATGTTTTGAACAAGAATAAGAAGACACTGAAATTCCGTGACTCAATGGAAGATAAAAATGCAATTAAAAAGAGGATCCAAGAACAAAACCTCCTGCATGGTGAGTAAAATCAGAAACTATTGCTAAGAGGGGAGCAAGAATTTGAATGAGAGTTACACATTTAATCGTAGAATCTCAAACTTTGCTGCACAAGGTGACCATTTAGCCCATTGTGTCTGTATTGAACTCCTACTCCTGTTTCCTTCCTTTCATTCTAAAATATCGGTGCATTTGAAGTAAAGCATTCCATATCCTAATCACATTTTGTGGGGAAAATTTGCTTCTGATCTCCCCTTTTATGCTTTGTGCCAATCCTCAGTTTGTCCCCTTGATACTGATGCATCAAATGGTGAAAATCTCTTGTGATTTACCCTCAAACCTGTTTCATAATTTTGATTATTTCTTAGATTTCCCACCCCCTTGTTTTTCAAGTCTCATCATAATATCCGAACTATACTTATCATCCAATAAGAAAATAAGAACTTGCATTTATATCGCTCCTTCCGTGACCTCTGGATGTCCCAAAGAACTTTACAGCCAATTAAGTTTTTTGTTTTGAAGTTATATAGGGAAACAGCCAATTTGTGCACAGCAGGATTGGTTGGCCAGGGCACCAATAATTCTTCGAACAGTGGCATGGGATTTTTTTGTGCTCACCTGAGGGTAGCTGCTGCCTCAGTTTAACATTTCATCCAAAAGAAAGCACTCATTCAGTACTGCAAACTGCATGCAATACTCCCAACTGTGACCTAACCAGTATCTTGTGCAGATTCTTCACACACTCAGTAATTTCTTTGAATTCAAGCAAAGCACAATCTGCTTACAAATTGATTTTGAATACTCCTGATTAACATATTAATTTTTAGATGCTCACTATTCTCCAATTATGGTCACCAGGAGTTCTTTTCTGACGTGAGACCAACTAGTCTATAGTTACTTTGTTTTCTCTTATACTCGTGTTCAAAGAATAAAAAACATTCACCTTGCTTATAAAGAATTTCGGTGAATTATGAAACTTTAGTCAATAAGTTAGTAGGCCTGCTTGGTCTGCACTGAGAATGTTGTGGTGAAATGACATGGGTACTGGTTCCTTTTCTAATATTTATATATCCATTGTATCGCACCCCTTTCTGATGCTCCTGCAGTCTTCACCTTCCTTGTAGATGTGAAATAGTTGAGTATCTTTGCCAGTCTGCTATTTACTACAATTGTTGTTTTCATGTTGCATATATTGGCCTCTATGTTGCTAGCTCACTCTGAACGTTTTGGCACGTTTTTCCAGGTGCCTAGCTTATGGGTTTGTGAACATGCCTCAAAGCAAGAATTTACATTTTCAGGTGACTTTCACCAACTTCTTTGTATTGCAGGTATTAGTATTGACAATTTCATGAAGAAGGTGGAAGCGGTTCACTGTACAGCTTGTGAAATGTTCATTCCAATGCAGAACAATGCCATCCAGCGGCACATGAAGACACCTGACCACAACAGGAACAGAAAAGTAAATCTGTTTACACTCTCTCAACTCCATATGGGCAACTGAGCTTTTTTTCTCTCTTCTCTCCACCACCCACCCCCAAAACATACAATATACTGCAATCTTTTGGCTGGGAGGAATGCATAGTCTGTTCTGCAGATGTAACAATGCCTCAGACAAGATACTGTCTTGGATGCGGAATGGTGCACAGTACTATGGTTATGCTTTATTTTTTAAAAAAGCAACAGAAACAAATGCAAGTGTGGTTATCCATTGCAGCATTCTATCTGACAATGGTAACTGAGTGGTGAAATTTTAAAAATGGAGCTGAGATTTGGACAAGCATTTGTTTGGAATTTAAATTACTTGCATTTATATAGTACCTTTAACATAATCTCAAGGTGCTCTAGACGTTAAAAAGAGGGAATGCCAAGGGTTTGTGGGAAGTTTAGGAGAGGACATCACTTGTCTCCGCCCCGCCTCAGTTCATCTGCTACTGAAACCCTCATCCACGCCTTTGTTACCTCTATTCCAATGCTCTCCTGGCCGGCTTCCCACCTTGCACTCGCCGTAAACTTGAACTCATCCAAAACTCTGCTGCCCGTATCCTAACTTGCACCAAATCCCATTCACCCATCACCCTTGTGCTCCCGGTGCAGCAAAGCCTTGATTTTAAATTCCCATCCGTGTTTTCAAATCCCTCCATGGCCTCTCTGTAACCTCCTCCAGCCCTACAACCCTCTGAGATCTCTATGCTCCTCCAATTCTGGCCTCTTGCGCATTCCCGATTTTAATTGCTCCACCACTGGCAACTGTGCCTTCAGCTGCCTAGGCCCTAAGCTCTGGAATTCTCTCCCTAAACCTCTCTGCCTCTCTACCACGCTCTCCTCCTTTAAGATGCTCCTTAAAACCTACCTCTGACCAAGCTTTTGGTCACATGTCCTAATATTTCCTTAAGTGGCTCGGTAAATTTTGTTTGATCGTTCCTGTGAGGTGCCTTGGGATGTTTCACTACGCTAAAGGTGCTATATAAATGCAAGTTGTCGACTGAAAGCTTGGTTGAAGGCATTTTTTTAAAAAAGAAAGGCTTTTAAATGCTTAGGAGTGAGGCGTTGGGGTCATAGGAGAGAAGGGATGCCGGCTAAAGCCTCTATTACCAAATGTGGACAAGGAAACAACGACTTGCGTTTATACAGCATCTTTAACGTAGTAAAATGTCCAAGGCACTTCACAGGAGCATTATCAGACAAAATTGGACACCGACCCACATAAGGAGATACTGGGATAGATGAACAAAAGCTTGGTCAGAGGTAGATTTTAAGGAGCGTCTTAAAGGAGGAGGGAGAGGTTTAGGGAGGGAATTCCAGAACTTAAAGCCTAGACAGCTGACAGCACAGCTGCCAATGGTGGGGCAAAGGAAATCTGGGATGCACAAGAGGCCAAAATTGGAGGATCACAGAGTGCTCAGAGGGTTGTAGGGCTGGAGGAAGTTAGAGATAGGGAGGGGTGAGGCTACAGCAGGATTTGAATACAAGCACAAGAATTTTAAATTTGAGGCATTGCTGGACCAGAAGTCAATGTAAGTCAGTGAGCACAGGAATGTTGGGTGAACGGGACTTAAAGACCAGAGTCAGGAACACTCCTGCTAAAGCTGTTAGTCTAACATTTGGTGGGTGGCTTTAATCTGTACTGATGTAAGATGGTGCTTATATTTCTGTGGAGGGACATTCAAAAAGGGTCACCTGAGACCAAATATGAAAGCCAGAAACTTCCTGAGATTTGTGTAGCTGGTTTATTGTAAAATTATTATTTGCTTTTGTTTCCAGATGATGCTTGAGCAGTCGAAGAAGACTGGCCTTCAAGTAGCTAAAAGTATACTCAATAATCGAAATATTGTGAGCATGTTGGAAAAATATCTCAAGGTAATCTTCAAATGCATGCTATTGCATCTGACCAAATAATTGAAGGGATTGCAGTTATTAAAAGGGTGTGTATTTCTAATCGCAAACCCAATTTGTTCTGTTAAGGAGATACTTTATTCTAGTAGATAAGTGTCAATGGCAAAAATACTACTAAATTTAGTATTTTCTTTCTTAAATCAGTTCTTGAGCACAGTACATGTAAACCTGTTGCCATGTTTTAACATTTCCACCTCTTAGTAATTGTGTGATAATGCTTACAGACTCCCTCTTAGGAAGGGATGGTAATTATGCAAGAGATCTTCATTATTAGTTGAGGTTGCTTAGTATCATGGCCAAGTGACTATGCATATATTAAGTAGAAATTTGATGGCAGTCAGTTTGTCCAGTATCTAAGGTATACAGATCACAAAGATCCCGGGGTTGATCTGTAGTATGAATTAACCGATGTTGAGGTGACAATTGTGGTTCTATATTTTGCCTCAGTGCCCCAAATGTTGTGTGTTTCTGGAGAAGAGGTGAGATTAGGCATTGTTCCCAATCGAGTTTAGAAAAATGAGAGGGGATCTCATTGGAACATATAAAATTTTGACAGGGCTGGACAGACTGGATGCAGGATGTTTCCCCTGGCTGGGGGGTCCAGAACGAGGGGTCACAGTCTCAGGATACGGGGTAGGACATTTAGGACTGCGATGAGGAGAAATTTCTTCACTCAGAGGGTGGTAAACCCGTGGAATTCTCTACCACAGAAGGCTGTGGAGGCCAAGTCACTGAATATATTTAAGAAGGAGCTAGATCGATTTCTCGACACAAAAGGCATCAAGGGGTATGGGGAGAGAGCGGGAATATGGTATTGAGGTAGAGGATCAGCCATGATCATATTGAATGGTGGAGCAGGCTCGAAGGGCTGAATGGCCTACTCCTATTTTCTATGTTTCTCTGTTAGCTATTCAGTGGCCCCTAGAAGTGCTTGCGTGGACATTGTGAGAGGACAGAATTGGGCTTGGTTGTGATGTCCCCTGCAGTCTCACAGAATCATACCGCACAGGAGGTGGCCATTCGGCCCATTATGCTTGTGCCGGCTCTTTGAAAGAGCTATCCAATTAGTCCCACTCCTGCTCTTTCCTCACAGTCCTGCAAATTTTTACTTTTCAAGTTTTTATCCAATTCCATTTTTGAAAGTTGCTATTCAATCTGCTTCCACCATCCTTTCAGGCAGTGCATTCCAGATCATAACTCGCTGCATTAAAAAAATTCTCATGTCCCCTCTGGTTCTTTTGCCAACTACCGTAAATCTGTGTCCTCTGGTTACCGACCCTCCTGCAAAGTGGAAACAGTTTCTCCCTATGTACTCTATCAAAACCCCTCAAAATTTTGAACACCTCTATTAAATCTCCCCGAATCTTCTCTGCTCTAAAGAGAACAATATACATAGCCTGTTTAAATTCTGTCATGTGTGTGGCCAATTGAGTGAGGTCCAGAACTGTATTCCAGCGAAGAGTCACAGACCTTCAGGGGAGAAAGTTGGCAAGATTAAAAGAAAAAGTGTGTCGATATAAAATGCAATTTCACCTTTGAGATATATCTGATGCTGGAATCTTAAGTGTCTGAAGTTTTTCAGAGCTCTAATTTCTTTATACTTCACAGGGTGAGAATCCATTTACTGAAGAAGATGCTAAAGATGATGCTGAAGATGGTGTTGATGACACTATGGAGGGTGATGCACTCAATGAGAGTATTACAGGTGAAAATGATGGAGAGAAGAAAGATGAAACTGCAGACGGGGAGGGGGTGGAAGCAGAGACGGAGCCAGGGGAAGAAGAAGGTGACGGGGAAGGTGAAATACACGCTGAGACAGCTGTATATCAGTCTGACAAGGAAGCTGATGCCACTGATGAGGAAGCTGAAGCAAACTCCACAGCAGACCAGGATGGTGAAGAATCTCTTCCCGCAGAGAAAGATGCTGAAGAACCCCTCACAGCTGAAGATGAAAACAAGATCTTGGAAGTGGGTGAAGGAGAAAATCCTGATGAAAGTGCTCCAGATGGTGGTGGCAATGCAGAAGAGTTAGAGTAATTTGCTGTACAGATGTATGCTAGTCTATGTCTCCTTCTGTTTCTTCAGCATAAAATTCTCCAAAAGTACAGTGTGTCTGAATTAAAGCAATGTTATTTTAGTAGCCACGAGATTCTTGTATGATCCCAAAACATCTTGCGTTTGGGACAATTCCATGTCATGACTGTCCCAAATCTGGTGTGGCTCTCTGCTTCCCAGCTTTGTCTAACTAGTTTTATGTGAACTGCTGATTTCTGTGAAAGTGGTTTGTGAGTGCATTTGCCCTGTTGACTTTTTTTAAACTTCCAGAGTAGGTGACATTGACCTCTGCCAGATTCAGGATGTGCATAGAACATTCTGTGGGAAACGGTTTGACCTGTTTAACACTTTATTTTTAAAAAAGGAAGTTTACACGTGAGATTGTATAGACACTTACATGAACATCAGGGAATTTACCATACACTGCATAAAATCTATAGTTCCCTGTGTTTCATAACATGGTGAGACTCTTCAAAACTGTCTGCTTGTGTCTCGCTCTTTGGATTGAAGATGTTGAAGGGGGTTTCACAAAAATAGTTGGCTTCAGGAAAGAAAATTGTTGCATGCTAATGCTTTAGTGTTTTCAAACTGCCTTTAATGGTGAGCAGAAGTCAAGTTGTATTGTGTAATCAAACTTTCTACATTTGCTTGTCCAAAAGTTTAAATGGAACACCTTATTGCAGATGTGACAGAACATATGTTTTCAGTTGGTATTTTTGACTAAAAGTTGAGTACAATTTCCATTTTTGTGAGTTTTGCTTTGGATTTTAGTGATACCATCTGGGTACTGACTGTATTTTTTTTTGTTTTACTACTGGAAAGAGGAGTAATTGCTTAACTTCTGGAAATAATTGTATACAATAAAACTACATTAAACCCTTTTTATAAATGTTAGTGTTTTGATGGAATCATTTTATAGATGTTTTTCTCCCTTTTTAATAGCAATGTGGTTTTCTTCAATCTGATGGTGAATAGGAGGGATTAAAGGCTTTTGGAGACTAGGTGAAAATTGGGGTAACCATCCTGTCTTTTTAGAATTGCTTGCTTTTGATTAGTCCCAGGCTTTAGCCGTTTAGTGTCCAACTGGTGAAAGTGAAAATTACCACCACCCCCACTCCACCCCAGTTTAATTCATGGGGAAGGTGGAGTTTCCCAGTGGTGTTGGCAGGCTATTCTATCAAAGTGACCATCACACCTGAGGCTGAGGCTGATCCTGTTCTCACCCAGCATCCACAGTAGCGTAATTCTGGCAGGGAGTTGCTGCATCAGGAGTGGGAACCCTGGAATTCCTTTATAAATCTCCATGTTATAAGCTTTTCTCATATATAAAACATAGTGTATTCATTTCCACTCAGCATTCTCCTCGCCCCCAAATTATAACCCTTTTCCTCTCCATTCCAGGAGTGAGAGGTAAAGGCATGCTAATTTGGAATGTAAGGAATCTTACAACACCAGGTTATAGTCCAACAAATTTATTTTAAAATCACAAGCTTTCGGAGATTATCTCCTTCGTCAGATGGAGATCTGACGAAGGAGATAATCTCCGAAAGCTTGTGATTTTAAAATAAATTTGTTGGACTATAACCTGGTGTTGTAAGATTCCTTACATTTGTCCACCCCAGTCCATCACCGGCATCTCCACATCATAATTTGGAATGGACAGTTTTGGTTAAATTGCTATGGTTTCTGGAGGCATTTTTTGTCAAATTTTCTGCTCTTGTGACCTCAAAGTACTGACTTGTGCTATGGTACACTACTACGGCAGATCTCTTGGGTAGTTTGACCAGTTGGACAAGATATATGTAACTCCACAGACAGAGTGTCAGTGGGCTCTTTGGCCATGAAGGGTATTCGCAGCCAAGCCCAATCCTGCTTTCACCCAATATCCACGCCTGTGCTCTTTCCAGCAGGAACTGTAGCCAATTGTAGCACCTCAACTGCTATCTTGAGTGAGATCAGTTAACTCAGCATAGACTAAGAATTGAATCTGGAATCTATTCCCATGAGTCACTATTGGAGCAAAACAATCACTTTTAACCTTGAGTGATTTGTCAATATAAACATCTGATTAACAGTGAAAGGTTTTGAAACATTTAGAATTTGATTTATAGCATTCATGGAGTAAGCGTTTTCCAAAATCAGCTCACAAATAAAATCCACCTCTCAAAGCTATAAATATGTTAATCATTCAAAACATCATTTCCAGTCAGTAGCAAGTGGACAATAAAATTACTTCTAATTCAGAATTACACATTACCCCAAACTAGAGAGTTATCTTTATACAGTACCTTTATTGAACAGTTCTTAAACAGAAACGGCATGAAATTTGGATTGGGAACTGAGCAACAAAGAAAAGGAAGTAATCAAGTGGCTGGTTTACCCTGTCTCTACCTGTAACAACATAAAAATAAAGACCATTCAATTAAATCATAGAAGGTATAGCACAGAAGGAGGCCATTTGGCCTATCATGCTTGTGCTGGCTCTTTAAAAGAGCTATCCAATTAGCCCTATTTCCCTGCTCTTTCCCCTTCAAGTATTTATCCAATTCCCTTTTGAAAGTTACTATTGAATCTGCTTCTAACCATCCTTTCAGGCAGAGCATTCCAGATCGTAACAACTCACTGCATTAAAAAAAATGTTTCCTCATGTCATCTCTGGCTCTTGCCAATCACCTTGGGCTCGATTTTAGAGTCGGGTTACCTGCGGGTTTCCAGCAGGGGGGCCCCGAAAATCCCGATCTCCGGTCACGTGACCGGATCGCGACGAAATCCCGGCCACTTCCGGGTACCGCGCTGACGTGCGGGGCTGCGCGCGCAAGCCCCACTGGTGGGAATCCCGCAGGCAATTAAAGCCAGCGGGGTTCCACTTGAGAGTACTTAACTTGCTCGTTGTGGTCAGTTAATGAGCTGAAGCAGCTGTCAAAAGAGGAAGTGTGGGATTTTAGGTTCAAGGCAGTGAGTTTCCCACACTGGGGGAAACAGTCTCCATCCAACCAGGCGTGTTGCAGCCAGCAGCCTGTGGCAGGTGCCAAGGTGCGCTCCACGGGGGAGAGCCCTCACCCACGCAGGAGGCCACCGCGTCACATAGGGCAACCCCTGCCCTCCACCACCCCCCGCCAAGACAGAGGACAGACCGACACGAGACCGCAGCCCCAGTCCGAGGAACCACACACCTACCCTGCACAACCCCTCAGACCAACACCTGCCAGTTGGGTGGTGTGTGGACACCCTCGGAGGACGAAGAGCATGACCAGCACCAGCAGCCTCGCAGTCCACGCCGTCCGCCACAGAGACGTGGATCCCCCCAACACGGTGTTGTTGCACGCCCACCTGCACAGCAGGAGGGAGGGCTACCGCAGAGAGAGACGCGTCGCAGAGGGCACTACCCTCGCCACAGGGTCCACAGACCGAGGCGCAGCTCCCCGGACCTCTCCGAGCAGTAGTGCACAGGGAGGCGCAGATTCGCTCGACATGTAGTCGTGGAGATCTGCAGCCTCTTTCATGCCGAGCTGCTCCTGGCTGGCCCCAGCACCAACTGCTTACCTGTCGCTGTCAAAGTCACCACTGCCCTCCACACCTTCTCCTCCGCATCCTTCCAGGGTGCAGCCGGCTACACCGCCGATGTCTCTCAGTCGTCTGCGCGGACGAGCCCTGCAAATACACCTGCACCTACTCTGCAGTAACACGATGGGTGGCATCAGTGGTGGGTCCTCATAGTGATACCCAGGAGCGGGCATTATTGGACACAACGGACAGGATTCGCGGAGACATGGCAGTGGTGGTGTCAATATAATGTGTGCTGTTTGTTGCTCTGAAATTCAATATGGGTAACACCCATGACAAACCCTCAGACACCCTTGTGCACCCCCTTCATGCTGACGAGACGTTTGCCTTACGCTGCCTACTGCACATATGTGATGCATGCCCTATGGCTGCAGCACAGGTGGTGGCAGGTTGAGTGAGGCTGGCCGTGAGGGAGATGCACGAGAGGGTGAGTATGGGATGGAGCAATGAGATTGTATGAGGAGTGGGTTGCGTGTTAGTGGCAGGGTGAGTACTGGCGAGGTGAGTAGGTGGAGGTAAGATGAGGACGGGGTGTGAGTGGGTATGAAGGGTGATGTGACAGAATAGTGTTGGCGGTGCCGAAGGAGATTTGGGGTGGGGGCAGTGTTGTGGCAGACGGAGTGTAGGGGAAAGACTTCGTGTTCTCACTGTGGCGGACCTACTGCGGTCATTGCAGCACCTCCTGCACTGTATGCAGGTGGGCCATATGTTGGTGGCGCGGGTGACCCCCTCTGCCACCTCGAGCCAGGCCTTCTTGGTGGCAGAGGCAGGCCGCTTCCTCCCGCCCGCCGAGGGGAAGATCTGTGTCCTCCCCCTCCTCCTCACCCCATCTGATGATAGCTGGGGTGAGGCATCATTAAACTGGGAGCAGCCTTCCCCCTGGGCTGCTCCATGCTGCAATTTGTCCCATTGGTTGCAGCATCTGTCAGTGGAGGACTGCCCCTTTAACTAGAGAGCCTCCAGCTGACAGATCGTACTGCGCATGCGCAGCCCGACCGACGCGCAGGCCAGCGCCGTGGACCCCGGAGGAGCAGGTAATTGATTCCGATTAGTGTGTTGCCTGCTACGATCGCGTGGGCAACCCACTAATTTCGCCGTCCGCGTTTTCGACGCTCCCGGAGGACCACCCGCTGGGAACCCGCAGGCCTGCTAAATTCGAGCCCCTTAAATCTGTGTCCTCTGGTTACTGACTCTTCTGCCACTGGAAACAGTTTCTCCTTATTTACTTTATCAAAACTGTTCATAATTTTGAACTCTGCTATCAAATCTCCCCATAACCTTCCATGTTCTAAGAAGAACAACCCCAGCTTCTCTAATCTCTCCATATAACTAAAGTCCCTCATCTCTGGTATTCTAGTAAATCTCCTCTGCACCCTCTCCAACAGGTGGCCATAACATCTTTCCTAAAGTGTGGCGCCCACCATAATACACATACACAGACGCACAGGAGGTTTAGGGGCCTACTGGATGACAATAATCCTTTCACTTCTGGAACCTGGGTTTAAATTCAACCCAAACTGATGGGATGAAAATCTCCTCTAATTGTTCTGTGTCCATGCCAACCTTTGGGATAAAATTGAGTACAGTATATATGACAAAGGTATTAATCTGGTTAAAATAAATAGGTTAGCCACTGTTAAAACATAGCATTGCGTTAACAAACATATGCTAAAACTGCACGGTACAATTTCACTCCATGGGTTCCTTGAGGGCATAAATGCATATCAAAACCAAGCCAAGTCAAACCAATACAATACCCGCTGACCGATAATCTGTCCCAATAGCTGTTAATATTTAAGAGGATTGTTCCATTATCTAACCATCTTATAGGCTGTCCATCGTATAAGCATCTGTTCAATCTTCTGGAACGTGATTCCCCAGTAATTTAGAAGGATTTCACTATGTAACACAGGCAATCTAAGACTCACTTGTGTAAATATAAATAACATTTCACTGGCCTGTGAAGTGAACCGTCCATGCATTTTGGTACTGGTCTATTTGTTAAAGATTTTGTCCCTCCAGTTTTCTCCCCTCCTCCCAATGTGCCTATTCTTAACTATAGTATAGCTATGGTGCTGACTGCCAGTGGAACCATACCTAATCAAAGTGATCATTTGTCATGTGTGAGCCTGGACAGAGTGCTGGGAGCCTATTCAACCCTGGGGAGCGTAAGAACCTGCCCTTAACCACCATCCACACACTGGCACTTTGCAATGGAGTTATTTCATAATCTACATCACTCAAAGGGCTAAGATACAAAAGGTTCCTGTGATTTTTCTCATAGCATGTCTGTGATCCCAGGTCATGCAATCCCTATAGGCAGGGAGGGAGGGAAAATTGGAGCTGGGACCGGGAAAGGCTGAGGGCTGCTATATAAACATATTACGGCTCCTGAATGGGTTTCATTGAAAAATGAGGCTTTTAAACATGCATTTTAACTCTACAGTCAGCTCAAGGGACTAAATTTGCTTATTTACCCAGATGCTGTAGGGCCTGTACCAAGAACTCACAAAAAATAACTGCACCACTCTCATTAAAATTCAAAAAGCTAGAAAGTAACTTTCTGTTCCTTCCTTTGCAACACCTTTGCTGGCAGCTCTGTGGATCACCTCATTTACAATTTGCCACAGACCAAGGTGGAAATCCCTGCCTCAGCTGAGATTTGCATCCAGGGATCCCCATGATGGCAAGTTGCTGCTGTCAAAGTGAGTTGACAGCAACAATTTGCATTTAACAATGAACATGTCCCAATACGTGTCACAGAGAGAAGCGGATGTCAATCATTACTAGGGAAAAGTTAGGTTTAGCAAGGTGGTGAGAGAAGTAGCAAGGTGGAGGGATTTAGGAAAGAACTCCCTGCGAGTAGGGCTGAGATGGCTGAATGGTGAAGCAGAGGGAGCGGGAGATGCACAGGTCAGAGTTGAAGGATTGAATTGCATAAGCAGAGCAAATTGCAGAAGTAACCTGGGGGAAGCTAAACCAGGCACACAAACTAGTTTGAAAGTAAAAGATGCAACCACATATTTGGCACCTGGGTACTTGATGTAGTAGCATTTTACAGTCAGCAGGCAGTGCTCCTGCTCTAAATCATTGTCATTCCTCAGCACAATGTTAAATAAAATGCAACAGCGCCATCTGCTACCACTAAAATGATACTGCAATCCCAGGGAAAATATTAAACACATATCTATTAATTAATACATTAAAAATGGTATGTCTAGTGTGCACAAACATCACACTCCAGATGTCACACTTTGTTACAGATACAAAATAATCTTAAAATGCTGGATATTTCTGATCTACATTTCTAACCTCAGGTCTGAAACTGACAAATACATTTCAACATGTAAAGTTCCCTGACCAAACAACAATTGATTACTGAATGACCTCAGTCTCGTTAATTTAATAACAAGTAGAAATAAAAAAGTATAATTATTCTTTACTATTCAACCAGCTTTTTTTTTGGAGGGGTGCTTTTTGCCCTCTTCAAATTTTCCCGATCCTCTTTAAGGGGAGGGGGGGCTTTCAATTTTCCCCTTTCCTCTTTAAGACACCGGGAGTAAAATTTGCATTGGGCGGTAGCACAATACAGCCTATAGGGAATCGACGGCCCGTTTCACACTCCATCTGGGTTTCTTTTCCATTGTTGTGCTGAATTTCACCCCCACTGACCCACGCTGGAGTATGGCAATGCAGCCATGGAGAGACAGTACTTATTGGTAGTATGCTGCAGCAAAGATTGGTAGTATGTGGATTTGTGGCAATACTTACACATAATAAACATCCTGCGCTCACCCATGCACACTTTCCAGTGGGACCTGGATGATGACCAGGAGAGAAATTTTTGCTGATTTTTCCTCCCTCTCTCCCTAGGCAATTTTAGTGCACCCACCACTGGCCCAGCTGAGATCATCAAACTCCGTATGGAATAATGATGGAACTAGGATCTTCCGGGCCATACTACGTGGTATAGTTAGCCTCCAAGCTATCAGGAAAGCTTCTAGTAATTTTATGAAAACATGGTTACGGTGGTAGTGATTTGTCATGTGAACCCAAGAAAAGACGACTGAAATAAGCTGAAGTTGAAATCTGCATTTGATGTTTGTGTTATAACTGACTATATCATGTGTATGTAGTGTGTCATGGATTACAAAGATTGCCATGTTGACTAATTGCGCACCATCTATGATGTCACAGGAGGTGTGTTTCATTTGAGATGAGACAGCTATGTGCACCGTCTTGAGGACATTGCTGCAGGAGTTCCTCAGGGCAGTGTCCTTGGCTCAACCATCTGCAGCTGCTTCATGAACGACCTTGCCTCCATCATAAGGTCAGAAATGGGGATGTTCGCTGATGATTGCACAGTGTTCAGTTCCATTCGCAACCCCACAGATAATGAAGCAGTCTATGCCCGCATGCAGCAAGACCTGGACAACATCCAGGCTTGGGCTGATAAGTGGCAAGTAACATTTGCGCCAGACAAGTGCCAGGCGATAACTATCTCCAACAAGAGAGAGTCTAACCACCTCCCCATGACATTCAACGGCATTACCATCACCAAA
Source organism: Heptranchias perlo (assembly GCF_035084215.1). Taxonomy (NCBI): domain Eukaryota; kingdom Metazoa; phylum Chordata; class Chondrichthyes; order Hexanchiformes; family Hexanchidae; genus Heptranchias; species Heptranchias perlo. Next base: position 11,106,427 of record NC_090361.1, read on the forward strand.
TCCCCCACCATCAACATCAAACTTAACTGGACCAGCCACATAAATACTATGGCTACAAGAGCAGATCAGAGGCTGGGTATTCTGGGGCGAGTGACTCATCTCCTGACTCCCCAAAGCCTTTCCATCATCTACAAGGCACAAGTCAGGAGTGTGATGGAATACTCTCCACTTGCCTGGATGAGTGCAGCTCCAGCAACACTCAAGAAGCTCGACACCATCCAGGACAAAGCAGCCCGCTTGATTGGCACCCCATCCACCACCCTAAACATTCACTCCCTCCACCACCAGTGCACCGTGGCTGCAGTGCGTACCATCCACAGGATGCACTGCAGCAACTCGCCAAGGCTTCGACAGCACTTCCCTCTACCACCTAGAACAACAAGGGCAGCAAGCACATGGGAACAATACCACTTGCACGTTCCCCTCCAAGTCACACTCCATCCCGACTTGGAAATATAGCGCTGTTCCTTCATCGTCGCTGAGTTAAAATCCTGGAATTCCCTTCCTAACAGTATTGTTGGAAAACCTTCACCACAAGGACTGCAGCGGTTCAAGGAGGCGGCTCACCACCACCTTCTCAAGGGCAATTAGGGATGGGCAATAAATGCTGGCCTTGCCAGCGACACCCACGTCCCATGAACGAATAGAAAATAATCCAAATTTGTAAGTATTTAAATTAAAAGAGCCAACTGTTGTAAGAAGGTAACAGGTGTGCTTGGTAATCTAATATTGGGAGTCATGCCCCGCCATCTTAGATTTTTTTGCCTCCCTTTAGTGTGGGCAGGCCAAATCTACTCAGGTCCCTGCCAATTACTCTGTATAACGGGCCATGGGAAGGTGTACGATGGGGCCCAGGTTGTGATTCCTCATCCAGATTTCCTTCCCTCCATGTAGAGAAATCTGGCTAAGCAATGCTTAGTTTGGAGAACTGCAGCCATTAATGTGTATCCTACCATTCTGTGGTGCAACATATCAGTTAACGACACCCTGTGCCTTCCGCGTTAGCTACTACTTAGACAAGTCAATTGGAATCTACACTATTGACACTTTCTATTGAACTGGTCAATATATTAAGATAAGCAAAAGGACTTTGTAAACTTTCTCCACTCTTTAAATTTCTAAAGCAAGCGGATGGGCTGGAAACCTATTCCCCAGGCCTCTACCAATATTGCAGTATAGTTGGCTTCTTGGGAGCAGGGCAGGGGGGAGAAAGACAGCAGGCTCAGGATAGTTGTTCCTTTGTTTTTCCTTCTCTCCTTTCACGCCAACTAGAGATTTGTTCCTATTCCATACCTCCCCACGTTAGCACAGTTGAATCATGGAGAAATCACAGGTGCCGACCTATGCTGCAAAGCATTGACGTTTTGTACTATTATATTTTTTGTATTTGTTCATGGGATGTGGGCGTCGCTGGCAAGGCCAGCATTTATTGCCCATCCCTAATTGCCCTTGAGAAGGTGGTGGTGAGCCGCCTTCTTGAACTGCTGCAGTCCGTGTGGTGAAGGTTCTCCCACAGTGCTGTTAGATAGGGAGTTCCAGGATTGTAACTCAGCGACAATGAAGGAACGGCGATATATGTCCAAGTCAGGGATGGTGTGTGACTTGGAGGGGAACGTGCAGGCGGTGGTGTTCCCATGTGCTTGCTGCCCTTGTCCTTCTAGGTGGTAGAGGTCGCGGGTTTGGGAGGTGCTGTCGAAGAAGCCTTGGCGAGTTGCTGCAGTGCATCCTGTGGATGGTTCACACTGCAGCCAGTGAAGGGAGTGAATGCATAGGGTGGTGGACAGGGTACCAATCAAGCAGGCTGCTTTGTCCTGGATGGTGTCAAGCTTCTTGAGTGTTGTTGGAGCTGCACTCATCCAGGCAAGTGGAGAGTATTCCATCACACTCCTGACTTGTGCCTTGTAGATGATGGAAAGGCTTTGGGGAGTCAGGAGATGAGTCACTCGCCCCAGAATACCCAGCCTCTGATCTGCTCTTGTAGCCACAGTATTTATGTGGCTGGTCCAGTTAAGTTTCTGGTCAATGGTGACCCCCAGGATGTTGATGGTGGGGGATTTGGTGATGGTAATGCCGTTGAATGTCAAGGGGAGGTGGTTAGACTCTCTCTTGTTGGAGATGGTTATCGCCTGGCACTTGTCTGGCGCAAATGTTACTTGCCACTTATCAGCCCAAGCCTGGATGTTGTCCAGGTCTTGCTGCATGCGGGCATAGACTGCTTCATTATCTAAGGGGTTGCGAATGGAACTGAACACTGTGCAATCATCAGCGAACATCCCCATTTCTGACCTTATGATGGAGGCAAGGTCATTCATGAAGCAGCTCCAGATGGTTGAGCCAAGGACACTGACCTGAGGAACTCCTGCAGCAATGTCCTGAGGCTGAGATGATTGGTCTCCAACAACCACTACCATTTTCCTTTGTGCTAGGTATGACTCCAGCCACTGGAGAGTTTTGCCCCTGATTCCCATTGACTTCAATTTTACTAGGGCTCCTTGGTGCCACACTCGGTCAAATGCTGCCTTGATGTCAAGGGCAGTCACTCTCACCTCACCTCTGGAATTCAGCTCTTTTGTTCATGTTTGGACCCAGGCTGTAATGAGATCTGGAGGCGAGTGGTCCCGGCGGAACCAAAACTGAGCATTGGTTATTGGTGAGTAAATGCCACATGATAGCATTGTCGATGACACCTTCCATCGCTTTGCTGATGATTGAGAGTAGATTGATGGGGTGGTAATTGGCCGGATTGAATTTGTCCTGCTTTTTGTGGACAGGCTGCCCTGGTATAGATTTAAATGCAAGTGGCTGAATTACTCCAGGTACCAAAATTGGGCCACATTTTTTTTTACTATTACGTCCATGAAGTGGGACTGTAGTGGGAAAATAAGATATTGTGCTACTGTATCTTTGTAAAACATCACTATCCTATTGAGTGAAACCACCCATGAAATCCAACTGTTAGCCACATACAGATTTGATGCTATTGATGTTAGACATTACATACTCACATTTCAGCTTGATGCAGTGTTTGTAATCTGCTCCCTGACTTCCAGAGGCAGAGTTTTAAAAATGTCATCTTCTACAATCAGTTGATTTTTCCGGAGGCAAACACATTGTCCCAATTCAACTGGAAGTTTATCCAATTTGTTGACTTTAAGGTCCAGGAGTTGCAGTTGCCGCAGATGCCCAATAGAAGGAGAGAGGTAAGTCAGATTATTATGCGAGATGTTCAGAACCCGGAGTTTGGTGCAGGAGAAAAGGTTTTCAGGAAGTTCGGTCACTTTATTACATTCTATAGCAAAATGCTGCAGCTCTACTAGCTGGTCTATATCAGAAGGGATCTTGGCGATGTGATTGTGGGAAACATCCAGGAAAAGTAGCTTTGTTAGCTTAAACAGACTTGGGGGCAGGAATTCAATCTTGTTCTTATTGAGATAAAGCATTTCAAGTTTTGCAATTTTGGCAATGTGAACAGGAATGGAAGTGATGTTGTTATGCCATAGCCTGAGGCAGATGAGTTTTCGAAGGTTTTGGCAACTGGCAAGCTCTTCTGTTGAACTTAGGTTGTTGTCTTTGAGGTCAAGCTCCTGTAAGTTTGTCAGGCTGAAGATGGCACTTGGAAATCTTTCCAAGTTGCAATGGAGCAGCCTCAGCACAGTCAGGCAGAACAGCTTCTTTATGTTTGCAAGTGATGTTATTTTTACTCCTTCGTTGTGGATTATCAGGCACAGTAGGTGTGTGGCCATATCTAAAATTGCAGTTGGCAGCTTAGTTATGTTGGTTTTAAGATGCAAAGTGTCGATTTTTGGCAGCTCACGAAACATCTGCAGTGCTGTGGAGATTTTGCTGTCTGTCTGCAGTTGCCCTTCAATGTAGAGCTCACGCAAACTCTTCAAGGTGAATATCCATGGAGGTATTTCATCAGCAATACCAAATCGTACACGTAAAGTTATCAAATTCTCCTTCAGGAATAACAGTGCCTGCCTTTCTACCTTAACTGAGCAGTTGTATAACCACATTTCTTTCATCATTTTCAGGTTGGAGATGGCAGCAGAGATGGCAACACCTTTAATGAGCTCCAGCTTTAACACCTCAATCTCTGTCAGGTCATAAACCTGGATTGGAATTCCAGGCATCATGAAGAGATGCATCTCAACTTTGTTCTCTATGTTTGTGATGAGACGCTGCTTTAGTCGCTCTTGAGTCCATTCGTGATTCAAATTGAGCTGAAGAAGTTTGTTTTCACTCACGTCTGATAGGAACACTGCAAACTTTCTGGCATAAAGTTTGTCATACTGATCGATGAGATGAAGCAAGAATGCAAAGTCATTTCTCACATCAGGAATGTCATCCATCCCAGTCTCAACTCTCACATTTTCAAATGAATACTCTTTCAATTTATAATAGAGTATCCAGTGCAATGTGTAGAGACAAATGCAACTGTATAAGACAATTGCAGTTATATATACTAAGGATAACATTCGAAACATTCTCCATAAACCATGAATACAGAAGAAGTCAGTGAACCCAGTTATGTGCAGTGCATCAACGCAGTGGATGTTGTTACACATTTGAGGAATGAAAATGCTGATGTAGACAAGAATAACCACGCTTTGCACAGTTCGGACAATAGTCTGATTCAAATACATTGTATAGAGAATGTCTCCCTCTTCTGTATGGAGGCGGAATTTCTTCACTTTTTCAAACAAGGACTTGGCCTGTTCGCCTTCTTTTTTATCCAGAATTTTCACTGAGGAATTGTCGACCATTATTCCACCAGCAGACTTCAAAACTTGCGAGGAGCCTTTTGACAAAAGAGAAACCTTATCTCCTTTATGGACATCATTACTGAAAGCCATCTCTTGTGACAATGATACAGAAGAGTCAACTTTAAGTGGACTATTAATAGAAGATAACGATTGATCTATATTTGATTCGGAAACTATAGGTATTCTGGGAGTAGACTCCTCGTATACAGTTTCTGACAGCGCTTTGGTGGTCCATGGGGAGTCTAGGCATTTCCCAAGGACAGTAATAAAATGCTCTATCTTAGAACTTGTGCCAGGAAATTTGAACCAAAAGTTGCTACTGATTAGAAATATCAGAGAATGCAGAAGGACCAGATAAGGGAAATATTTGGAAAACCATATGACTGCATTATCATAGCACCACTGATTAATAAGGTAGTACTGCTGAACATCGAGGCCAGTCTGGAATCCAGCAGCAAACACATTAAGGTTGAGCCCCTCCAAAATAGAGTGGTTCCATTGACGCTCTTGAATGGAGAGACCCTCTGGCACTGGGATACACAGAATCTGCTCACTTGATACCTGAAAAATGACAGATTATATTGAACATTACCTCTTTCAATGATAGATTTCTTTTGTATATTTATAATTTTTAAAACAATAAACACGAGAGCCTTCTTGCTGTGGCTCAGACGTGTACTGTGCCTTTACTGGGAGATGCCAGAGCAATCCGTCCACTTCTACTGAAACCTGTTTATGTGCCGTTGGATCCATGTGAACTACATGCGGGCTCTCCAACTGGAAATGATAGATGGTCTATTCTTAGCATTTATCGCACAGGTGAACAACTCAAGACACTGCTGGACGTGAAGGTTTAGCTGCAGCATCTCAAACAGTTTTGCATCCAGTGCTATGAAAATAACAGCTGACATTAGACTGAGAACAAGCAGTGTCCTGCAAGTATCTATAGTCCCTTATATAAAGGAAACATTACACTCTAGACCACAAGGAGAACTAGGCACAGAACTAAGAGAATAACATCATTTTTGGAAACCATGACATAATTGGAATAAAATCCCTTTGTTTCCTGGCCTTCTCTATAGGATCAAATTGAAGCAGAATGGCTACTTCAGCTGTCAAGAGTGTATCCAGGTACAACGATATACTCATGCTATGTAATCCAAATGGGTCTACAGTGTAGAAAGAAGATAGTTAAAGGGAGATCTCATTGAATTATAGAAAATATTAAATGGTTTAAATTAAATGAAAATTATTCATCCAAAGTACACTAAGAAAAAGGATTAAAGCACACAAATAGAAATATGGAAGTAATTTAGAACAAATATCAGGAAAAAATTCTTTACTCATTTGTAATACTTACACTTGTAATAATCTACCAAACAAATAGAGGCATAAACATTTGAGTTATTCAAAGTACAACCAAATACCATGATGGGAGACTTAGTATACTGGAGGGCTGAGCTTTGAGTAGCCTGTTAGCCTTTTTTCATCCGTAACTTTTCTTATGTTCTTATAATTCCTGTAAATTTTGGCAATCCCAACTGGCCTAAGTGCCTATTCTGGTTCCAATGGGCCATAGAAAGAAAAATATGATTTCCAGTGGGTAGGAGAGGTGGTATAAATGATGGATGATTAGGGTGGGTGACCAAAAAGATTGGGATGTTTGTATACATCCTAGCCTCAAGTATCTGGACCTCTAGCAAGAAGTGTTCTGGCCTTGCAAAGAGTCCTGAAAGGGCTGTGCTTGATATCATCCTACTGCAGTGCTCAAAGACCAAGAAAAAACATTACGCCATGTCTGGTTGTATTCTTGGTTACAAAGAGACAGAAACTGTAGTTAATAATGATGGCCAAACAAATGGTTTCTCTTTCAGGCTTTATGTTATACAACAGTTAGACTACCTATTTTCAGGTACTTTCTCCCTTACCTTAGGTCGCTGTACAGAATGCATTTTTGGGCTTCCACCAATGCTACTCAGAAATTAGACACTACGAGATGTAGAAGGTGGTCAAGGCTTAGTCTCCCTTTGATTTTCCCTCCCTGTGGAAAGGTACGGTTGGGAGCACTCTCATCTGAGTCAGAAGGTTGTGGGTTCAAGCCTTATTCTAGGATTTCAGCAGAATTTAGGTTGACACTCCAATGCAGTACTGAGGGAGAGCTGCAAAGTTGCAGGTGCCATCTCATGGATGAGATATTAAACCAAAATCCAATCTGCTTGTTTAGCGAGGACATGAAAGATCCCATGGCACTATTTGAAAAGAAGCAGGGAATTCTCCTGGTGTCCTGGCCAACATTTCTCTGATAACCAAAAAGAGATTAACTAGTAATTTATCTCATTTGCTATTTATCCCTTTGCCCTACCATTGGTGGCAGAACCTTCAGCCCTGCTTTCTGGAAACCTTTCTCCCCATCTTTAAGCATCATTTTTGAATCTATCTTTTCAACCAAGTTTTCAGTCATTTCTCCTAACTCTCCCACCATGGATTGGTGCCTATTCCTTTTTTTTTCAATTTTTACCTCAGTGAAGCACTCGTTTCTACATTAAAGGTGCTATATGAATGCAAGTTGTTGTTGTAGGACTTTGCTGTATGCAAATTGGGTGTGACTTAGATCTACATGACAACAGTGGCTACACTTCATTTAAAAAAGTAATTCTATGGATTTGAAATGTGCTTTGAAAGGTCCTGAGGATATGATAAGATGCTATATAAATGTAAGTTCTTTCTTTCTTTAAGCCTCACTTGGGACTTCACCGTGACTGAGATCAGGAATTCAATCAGTAGGAATGTGCCTTTGCAAGGAAGGTCTGGAGAGAAATGCAGTGGTATCTGTCCAGGTTCGTACCGAGCAGTTACGTAACACAGGACTCTGTGCTCTACGGGCTGTTCCCGGGGACGCACACCGAGACGAGCATCAACTGCTGCTGGAAGACCATCAACTCGGTGAAACTTGCTGGTCTTCCAGTGCACGGAGCTGTCCTCGACCGAGTGTTGCAGACTGGCACATTCCAAGGTCCAGGACTACGTGCTCAGAGACGCACTGAAGCTCGGTGCGGCCGCTGCAAAGGCTCTGTGGGGAAAGGCTACCATTTAGAGCCTTCCCGCCATTGTATACTGAGGGGCTGCAATCAGGGAAAAACCCCCCTGGGCAGAATGTAAAATTCGAATTGATGTAATGTACTTGTAATGAATCTGTAATGTACCTGTAATGAATCTGTAATCTAAAATCTGTATTGAGTGTAATGCAAAGAGACACCCTAGAGTGTCATGAACTGTAATTATGTACAATGTTTTCATTGAACTGTACTTGATGTAACCTGAAAATTGTATAATCTGTATTGTGTACATTTGGAATGTAATATAACTGTATTGTATGTTTTGCTATAAATTTTAGGAATAAAGTTTATTTTATGAAAAAAAATCTGCAAAACATCTAGAACTTGCAGAATTAACCCTTCATTTATGAAGCTGAACAGTGTGTGCCAGCAGGATAATTGACCATTAGGGCATCAAAGTCGAGCCTGATCCCATCCTAACCCAAGGAACTGCACACACTTGGACTCCCCAGTAGGGGGGTCACTGGATAGCGATCAGGAGTGGGAGCCAATTTTCCTCATCTGTGGCTCAGGGATACTAAGGACAATTGTTGGGAATCCTAGCTGAGATCAGTGAAGTCAGCACAGAACTGGGACCATACCTTCCCAATCTGTATGGCTCAGCTATTCATCCTGTTTACTAATTTTTTTTGTTCAGCTAAGAGCACTCTTTCTCCCTGTAGGAATACATCCCACTGACCCAAGACCAGAAAACATCGCTGAATGGCAGGATTGGGGTCGGCTATGATAAACCTCTCTGCACAATCAAATAGCCTGACAATATTCATTGCCTAAGCTCATGTATAAGGAATGGTAGCTACTTGGGCAAGGTTGCAGGAACCATGCCCAAGTATGATTCAACTCCTTGAGGAGAGGAGGGCAGAAAATTGTGGGGCATGTGGAGTAATTATAACACCAATCCTTATAATTTCTCTTCCAAAATCATATATTTTAAAAACTAATGACTATGGGGACTTTTGACAGCTGGTATAACAGATACTAATGCATTAGTGACCTTAACAGGTTGTAAAAGATTGTTTAACAACTCAGTTTAATTATGTTCTATCGCTTTTTCCCCCTCTTTTTACCTGCAGTGCTCCCCCAAACATTGACACCAAAACCATTAGAAGGGTCAGATACTCTGCAAACACATCCCACCAGGGCTTTAGGATTTTGAATGCTGGATCTTGTTCCCCAAAATACGATAGTTCTGTCACTGGAATCATTTCTACTAAGAAGAAAAGATAATGTGTTATAAAGCCCCAAGCACACAAAAAGGATTACAGTTCATGCAGGCTAACTGGGTCCCTGACGGAAATGACACTGTCCCATTTATTGGACTATGCCTTTTCTTCTTCCTCCTCCTCACCATTTTTCTCTCCTCCTGAATTCCTGAATGGGGTACAGTTCCAGAAGCACCAATTTCTTTCTAACACCTTCTCCAAGTGTGAACCTCTACATTAAGCATTGCCAGGCTTTTTAACTGCATAGGACATCACAGCTGAGCCTGATCCTGCCCTCATCTCACCCCCACACATGCACTTCCAGCAGGGTTCACTGGATAATGATTAAGAGCAGGAACACTGGATGACTTTCTCCTCCCTTACTCAAAGGCACCGAGGTTAACTGTAATGCTTAAACTGCTGCCCTGGCTGAGATATGGTAACAGCACAGAGCAGATATCAAACCTGTGAGCTTAGTGGTCTGTATGGCTGAGCTACTCACTGCATAAATTCAACCATAGGGTAACACAATATCTTATTTACGTAAATCCACCAGCATGTATTTTACTACAACAGGAAGCAACTGATATTTGAAATTATTCCTTCTGTAGCAAAATGCCCCAATAAGCCATACCTCTGATTCTGATTGACAACAAAAACAAATAATTTTTGTCCATGAAGAATTATTTATTAGATTTTTTTCTTGCTGGTCAGAGCACAGAGGGTTAAATTTGAGTAGCGATAGCTATTTCCGCAAGCTGTAGAACATATACATCTGATATGCTGAAGGCATTAATATGTACTTGGTCCTGTGAGGCAAAGGGTAATTAAATGTCTATTAACTAGAGAGGTATTAGTACTATTCTGTCCAAAGCAATTTTCCCTGATAGCTGACTGAAGATGTGGTAATTTCCTGAAATCACAAGTTGATCAAAGTGTTTGGAATTGATCAATTGGTCTAGCCATTCCATTCAATTCAGACATCCCACCTGATTGACATCTTGGGATATTTTGTTTGATGTATCTGTTTGATTGGTAGCTTTGAGGTGGAGAGATGCATGGTTTTAATGTTCTTCTTTCCAGGATTTATTTCTAGGAACTTGTGTCATATCTTGGTTGTATTGCAACCAGATAGTCTGCCAGTCTGAAGCCAGCAGAGATTCAGGCTAATCAGCATCTCCATCTTAGCATCTTGCCAAATAAGAAGTGAGCAACCATGTTTCAGGGATCAATTTCATGTTGAGGATTAGTGCAGGAGAAACATGTTTGTTATTTTGATACTTCCAATAAAATACTATATACACTTGTAATTGCTATGTACTGTTTGTATTGAGTACTATTCATTTAGTTTAATGGTCTGTTGGTTTATAGCACAAGGCATCATCTGATAAAGTAGAAACTCTTCCATCCTCTCAAGTTATGCAGATTAATGACAGCTCATGATATATGTCCCTCTGTACATGTGCATAGCTAGTTGTGTGACAATGAATTTTGGGCAAGCGACCACAACAGCAAAAGTAGTCTGAAAAATTAGTGAATAAAAATGCTCTTCATTCCATTTGCCAATAGGACAGGCTGGAGACCTGTTTCAGGCTCGAACTATGCTGTTGTGAGGTAAGCAAAAGCAGCCCACCACCGATGATCCCTGCTCAATGCCTCCTAATGATAACATAGCTGAGATCGCAAGCTCACTGTGTGGTGGAAACTGCACGGATGCAAACCCAGATCATAACTCCACGGGCCTCCCATATCAAAAGTGGTGAGCCATCCTCAAATGTCTTTAAAAATACCTGTAGACTAACAGCCCAGTGGAAGTATTTGATTCCAGTCAGTGTCTGCATCTGATCCCCACTAGTCCAGCATGGGACAAGGTGTTTCATGGTGATGTGCATCCTTCCAGTTCCAGGAGGGTACCAGGCAGCAGCTTCTCTGCAGTGATGCATTCACTCAATCTCCGAAATACAACTCAAAATAGGAGTGGTTGTTTTCTACCACGCTTAAATGGATGCAAACATGCTCTATACAATTATAAGAGTCAAGGCAAAATTGTGTGGACGTGAACTGACACCATTTTACACCTAAAAAATAGATGCTGGGTTAGAAATAAAAAAATAACTGCAATCCATCCCCCAAAGTTAATAACTGGATTGACGAGTGAGGGTGATGCCTCCTGCCCGGTCCCGCCTTTTCTCACCTCTCTCTCTCTCTCTTTTTCAAATGGCGGCTCGCGCTGCCTCGAGCAACCGTTGGAGAGACAATCAAGCGGCGATCCCGCCTCCTCTCCTCGTCGATTGGTCAACGCCTGCACACCCGGCGCTACCATTGGATCACTTTGCCGTCAATCACGAGAGCACGCGGAGGGTGGGGTGGGTCTGGCGCGCTGCTGCTTGGGATTTGGGGTGGGGGCTGGTTTTTGTTTTTGCTTCCTTTGAATTCTCTCTCTGTGCAGTTGCTAAATGACAGAATGGTGGGTAGGTGTTCCAGTTAAAATGTAAGGAAAATACTTGTCCTCGTTTAGAGAAAGGTTATTTCCACATTAGCCTGGGAATGTCTGGGAAATGGAATTAAACTAGCTATCTCCAGTTGAAGAGCTCGCACCAGCACAGATTGCATCATGAGCCCAAAGTCTTCCTTCTGTGCTGTAATTTGGGTGATTCAATAAATGTGTACAGAGATGCCAATATTGAAAATGTATAAATGACTAGAGTTTATTGCCCCATTAAAAATTAGAATATGGGACAATTGTTGGAGGTGTCCATGGAAGGCAGTGCTTCTGCCTACCCAGGTCTAGAGATAGAGAAAGAAATGATGTATCTCTACAGCACCTTTCACAACCTCAGGACAAGCCAAAACTATTTATAGACAATGAAGTACTTTTGACACTGCTATTATCTAAGGAGGCTCTTCAATAGTGGTGTCTGGAGGGAAGCCCCAAATATTTAGCATTTTTAGTTATTGAGGGAGCAGAACTGTACAGAACTTAAGGAAGCCTAGTTAAATAGCCAAGAGAACGTTCTACAGAAATAAGAGCTATTAGCAAACAGACTCACTCTAAGATCAATAAATAGATGGTGAGGGGCAACAAAGATCTAAGTTTGTTAAGAAACGGAGATTGCAGAGAGACTGCGGAGAACACCATAAAAATACATGAAGAGTGAACAAAGAGAGGGAACGAGAGGCAGGAAACATGACAGGCAGTTGAATGGAACTTAATTTTCAACATTTATTTAAAACTAATTAAAAAAATTAAAAAAGTAACTTGACTTACACTTTGTTGACTTGTATCCCTGTACAGCAAACAAATATTAAAACAAATAATCACTGTATCACACAGGCAGACAATTCCAACATGCAGAGCAGAGGTCTGATAAACAATTGTCTCTAATTCCTTCATACAACAAGATAGCTCATCAGTGAAGATGACATGAAGGCAAAGTCTCCCTCGACTCCTAGCCCCATGCTCACACGTCTTCCCCCTTTAACAACTTTAAGCACCAGGAGAGAATCGGCTGCAGAGTCAAGTGGAAGATGCATGCTTCAAATCTCTTGGAGACCTTTTAATCCTCCTGTACGTGCATGGAATTTCAAATAGAAGAACTCGAGAGTTCTCATATCAAATACTGGTAGGTTGGCATTTTCAGCATGTAGGGTTACTATCCTTTGCCAACTCTAAATTAGGATGAGGGTGGGTGAAGGAGGGTAGTAGTGTGGCTTGACTTCAGTCTCACATGTTTGTTTTGTTAAGTATTTTTGACGGGAAAGTAGGATTGAGGTCACAATCAGATCAGCCATGATCTTATCAAATGGCAGAGTAGGCTCGAGGGGCCAAATGGCCTACTCCTGATCTTAATTCGTATGTTCGTATTTCCACATCATAAGTGACAGAAGTAAATGGGGGAAAATACTATTATTTAAATTTACACCTTGTGTCAAGTTTTTATTTTAAGAAATGTACAGAAAATCTGTATAAAAATTGGACTATCCAGTTAAAAGTTTTTATTTTAACCAGGTACATAAATAGAGAAATGTGTAAAAATGCAGACAGATTTGCCACTAAATTGTAAAATAAAACTGCATTGTGGATGGGTGGGGCTGCAGTGCTAACTTTCCCCATTGGCTAACATGACTTCTTTGAAGATGATTTCACAGTCCATAGTTCACATTCACTGCTAAATTATTTTTTAAAAAATACTGTTTTTATGGTTTCTTATATCACATGTGTAAATGCAATGTCATAACTTTTTGTTATCTAACAAATGATGGCAGATGGACCAAGTTTCACTGTTCCTACCCTATAATCTGCAAAGAATATTTACTTTACGTTTTAAAAACCTTCCCCTCCAACCCTCAATTTTCTCCCTCACCTGAAGATAGTGATATGTGCTCAAATATGGGTTCCTTGGATAGTAGCAGACATCCAATCTCATCAAATTGCTGTTTTCACGTGAGACAACAGCTATTGAAACGTGTTACAAAGCGGCTGGGTATAAGAATTGAACACATCACACATCTCCCCTTATCTGTGCTGTAGTTTCTACTGATTGCCTTTTCCTCGATGTACATCTAATTGCTGTGAACACTTGGTCTTCTGGCAAAGGGCGGCACGATGCCTGACTTTTCTGCTTCTGATGGTTTTTCCATGTGCAATATTTGCTTATCCGTATGAGGTTTTCTATGATTGGCTTAGAATCAAGCAGATGCTGTTGAAGTTCTGCACCTCCAACAAGTGCGACCATTTTGATGGGTTTTGCGTGCATACATGTTGTGATCAGGGGAAAGGAGGCAATGAATTCACATTTTTTTGGTGAGTTGTGCTGCTCACCAGACCACTCGTGAGGAATCCCAGGACCTGCTGCCTGCCTAGCGAGTTCTCAAATCTGCACTTACCATTTTGTAATTACCAGTAGAGAGTTGAGAGGGGTCTCTTTGGGGTTGAGGTGGCTCCACTTTGAAAAGTCTGGTGATTGAAGTTTGGAACCAAGTCAATCTTTTGTGGTAAACTGAACCAGGCAGGTCCAGACTGCGCCACAGCAATATTGATTGATTAGCCAGCCTAGCACATTGATTATGATGGAGGGTTCACTGAGGAGGGGGGGGGGGAAACCAAGATCCTTCCCATTCAGTTCCAGATAGCCCTTGTAAGCTAACGCCCTAATGGGTAGAGTGGTCCTAGTGTCCTAGCTGGACAAGGAGCAAGATTCTCAGTATTTTGTTCTAAGCTCTGCGATCTTAGCTGGTTAAACTCCAACAATATTCCCTGCAAACTTGGGGGAACCCCTAAATCTCGGGTCTATCAGCCTTCATCTAAGCCCTCCGGACTTAGGTGAATCCCAATTGAGGTAAGTGTATAAACAGCTTGGTTTAGAGACTCTTAAAGATGGTGCTGGGTGAAGCGCACGTCAGATATCCGGCTGATTAAAAAAGATTATTTGAGTGCAAACAGAAAGTATAGGCAGCTAATCAGTGGTTCATGGGGGCATCGCAGCCAAGCAGAACACCATCGTCACCTGACATTCACGGACTTCACAAATGTACATTCCACAAGGATCACTGGGCAGCAGCTGGATACCAAATCTGAGATCTTCTGACCTTTATGTCTCAATTACACATTGGCTTTACCAACTGAGCCATCAGGCAAGTAGCCCGAGCCTAGATAGCGAATGGTGTTAGGTCATGTCATTCCTCCCTGGGGCAGCATGAATATTGAGGTTAATTCTGCTCTTGTTCAGTTTTTACAGATTTTTTAATTCATTCTCGGAATATGGGCATCGCTAGCAAGGTCAGCATTTATTGCCCATCACTGGTTGTCCTTGAGGAGCTGGTGGTGGGACCTCATGAACCGCTGCAGTCCATGTGATAAAGGTGCTCCCAGGATGCTGTTAGGTCAGGAGTTCCAGGAATTTGACCCAGTGACGATGAAGGAACGGCTGAGATATGTCCAAGTCCGGATGGTGTGTGACTTGGAGGTGGTGGTGTTCCCAAGCGCCTGTTGGCCTTGTCCTTCTAGGTGGTGGAGGTCGTGAGTGTGGGAGATGCTACCGAAGAAACCTTGCCAACTTGTTGTAGTGCATCCTGTAGATATCATACTCTGCAGCCACGGTGGTGGAGGGAGTGGATGTTTAAGCTGGTTGATGTGGTGCAAATCAAACGGACTGCTTTGTCCTGGATGGTGTCAAGCTTCTTGAGTGTGTGTTGCAGCTGCATCCATCCAGGCAAGTGGAGAGTATTCCATCACACTCATGACTTATGCTTTGGAAGTGATGGAGAGGCTTTGGGGAGTCAGGTGAGCCACTTGCCACAGAATACCCAGCCTCTGACTTGCTCAAGTAGCCACGGAATGCGGGCGTGGACTGCTTCATTGTCTGAGGAATGAGTGGAGCTGAACACTGCGCAATCATCAGCCCCACTTCTGACCTTATGATGGCGGGAAGGTCATTGATGAAGCAGCTGAAGATAGTTGGGCCAAGGACACTGTTCCGAGGAACTCCTGCAGCGGTGTCCTGGGGCTGAGGTGATTGACCTCCAACAACCACAACCATCTTCCTATGTGCCAGATATGACTCCAACCACTGGAGAGTTTTCCCCAATCCCCATTAACTTCAGTTTTACTCGGGCTCCTTGGCGCCACGCTCGGTCAAACGCTGCCTTGATGTCAAGGACAATCACTCTCACCTCACCTCTGGAATTCATCTCTTCTGTTCATGTTTGGACCAACGCTGTAATGAGGTCTGGAGCCGAATGGTCCTGGCACAGCCCAAACCGAGCATTAGTGAGCAGGTTATTGGTGAGTAAGTGCCACTTAACAGCAGTGTTGACGACTCCTTCCATCATTTTGTTGATGATTGAGAGTAGATGCTCATTTCTTACCAAGGCTTGCTGATGAGTGAGGAGTGGGAATTTCGGCTGATTTCCTTCCCTCTTCCTGCCTAAACCCAGGAACGTTGAAGCCAATTATAGGATCCCTACACCCACACTAGCTGTTATTTGCAATATGATTTCCTCCCTGCTCTTGTTATCCAAAATATATTTCAATCCCCAACACTGTACCTGGTTTACACATTTGTTGTAAAATAGGGAAGCATCTCCCTGCAGAGGAAATAGTGAAAAATGTACGAAAAGGAATAGAAGGATATGATAGGGTAAGATAAAATGAGTTGGAAGGAGGCTTGTGTGGAGCATAAACTGTAAATTCTATACTTTCATCATTCCTGTGCATAAGAATTGCTTTGCCATCTTTGCAAGACCCAAATTTGGGACTCAATTATTTGCTTTCCATTATGTGCCCTTTCATTATGGTCGATAGAGGAGGTTTTTCTGTATCTGCTTTTTGTTAAGCCCATGACTTGCTAACTGGGGCAGATTTTTGTGATGATACAATTAGCATTATCGCTCCTGAACTGGGGAAGGGGAAAAATATTCAATCAGGGTTCCCACTCGTGATTGTTATTCAGTGAATCCTGTTGGGAACTGCACCCGTATGGATGTCAGGATTTAGGGGATGCCCCCCCACAAAGATGACATCCAATTAATGGCCAAGATTGCTTATTTTCATTTACATATCATCTACCTCAGCAAACTCTCATCCTTGTCACCTACTGCATTATTTCTCAAATGTTGACTAGCTCCAGCCCATGCAGCATCAACGCATCCAGACTTCACAGCCCACGTCCTATTCTGCACTAAGTCCTGCTCACCTGTCACCCTGTCCTCACCGAACTCCATTGGTTTCTGATTCCTGCCCTCCCCCCCGCCAACACATGAATTTCAAAATCCTCTCCCAATCCACCAGTTTAACAGCAGATCTGGACTGGAAAATCAATGCTATTTCCAGGATTATCTGCAAGAAGTGATGTCAGATATTGAATACATCTGCACCATTAGTTATTAACTATAACTAACCTGTTAATTTAACTCCCTTACACTATTGAATTATTCCCAAACAGTTCACCAGATAATGTCATTAACATTTTGAGGACAAATATTCAAAACCAAAAATTAAACAAGGAAGCAAGCTAAGGGAAAAAAGGATGGTAAACTCAATTATAGCTTAAAGTAAATGTTTGATTTTAAAATGGTAGGATACTGAGAAGTGTAGAGGAACAGAGGGACCTTGGAGTGCATGTCCACAGATCCCTGAAGGTAGGACAGGTAGATAAGGTAGTTAAAAAGGCATACGGGATACTTTCCTTTATTAGCCGAGGCACAGAATATAAGAGCAGGGAGGTTATGCTAGAACTGTATAAAACACTAGTTAGGCCACAGCTAGAGTACTGCATACAGTTCTGGTCAACACATTACAGGAAAGATGTGATTGCACTAGAGAGGGTACAGAGGAGATTTACGTGGATGTTGCCAGGACTGAAGAATTTTAGCCATGTGGAAAGATTGGATAGGCTGGGGTTGTTTTCTTTGGAACAGAGGCGGCTAAGGGGAGATTTAATTGTGGTGTATAAAATTAAGAGGGGCCTAGATAGAGTGGATAAGAAGGACCTATTTCCCTTAGCAGAGAGGTCAATAACTGGGGGGGGGGGGGGGGCATAGATTTAAAGTGTTGGTAGAAGGATTAGAGGGGAGTTGAGGAGAAATTTTTTCACCCAGAGGGTGGTGGGGGTCTGGAACTCACTGCCTGAAAGGGTGGTAGAGGCAGAAACCCTCATCGCATTTAAAGGATATTTTGATGTGCACTTGAGGTGCCGTAACCTACGAGGCTACAGACCAAGAGCTGGAAAGTGGGATTCGGCTGGATAGCTCTTTTTCGGCCGGCACAGACATGATGGGACGAATGGCCTCCTGTGCCGTAAATTTCTATGAAGTAATGATTGGGAAACCCGAAACACAAGTAATGATAGAACACTGGATCACCATGGTTTCAACAATTGTATAATTCTGCACTTAGCTTCAGAAGCTTCTGTAACCATGGTTTCAGTAATTGTTTACATTGGTGATAAACAGGAACATCAAAAGTGAGAACCGATGCAATCCGGCTAAAATATTAGGCAACACCACAGACAAGAAAGAAGACATTTTATCTATGAAGAGTGTAAACCTTGCACTGAATATGTGTTGCAACAGAAAATTTCTGCACACTTAAGAGTAGTGAACTTGTAAAATGAATTGCCATGAAGTGCAGTGAGCATATTTAAGAGGAAAATGGAGTGACTTCCTGCGTGAGGAGTAGAGGGATGCAGACATGGCGAGAGAAATGTCTGTCTGGAACAAAAGTCAAGACTTTACATACACTACCAATATTAACTGGGTGGGCTGAATAGCCTTTTATTTCTCATGTGCGTACTCATGTCAGCTTCTCATAAGATCCTCTTTGCCTTATAGAGGTAGGTGACTGCACCGAATTCATTAAAATATCCACTTGCAGCATCTAAACGTCACCGGCAAGTGTCCACAGAGGCTTTTCTTCCATTTGTTTGTATTTATTTTTTGCCCTCTTTTGAAGGTTTGAACTCTGTTGGGACATTGTTCCTTCCTCAGTTCTCCAGTGGCTTCAACTTATTGTTCTTCCAGTGTGAGTGTTGGCAAGCTGTTTGATTCTGGAAGGCATTACAGCAGAGCCCGATCCTTGCATTTACACAAGCACTTTCCAGTAGGATCTGGAACTTTGTCTGATAGTTCCCTTAGTGCAGGGGTAATTTTAAAACCCCTACTTTACATAATCAGAGATTGATCTCGGGACTTTACCCATCTGTACTATACGAGGCATGCTTCCCCCTGCCTCTGCCCACCAAAGAAGTGAGAGCGCTGAGGGAAGGTGTCTCTGACACTTGGCCACATTGAGTAGCACGTGCCCAGGTGACCATAGAATACGAGCGCATAAGGTCCACTAGTTTGAATTTTTATGGGAATTGGATATATAATTGAAAATGAAAAAATGCAGTGCTATGGGGAAAGAGCAGGGGACTAATTGGATAGCTCTTTCAAAGAGCCGGCAAAGGTAGGATGGCCTCCTTCTGTGCTGTAAGAGTGTGTGACCTGTGAGCACTGCAAAACACCATCTCTATAGTAGGCCCAAACTGGAGACTACTGATTTGATGTGGATTTAATTATTGAAGTTTTAGATAGGCCACACAGTATTTTATTAGTGGCACCATCCAGAAGGCTTCTTGAAGAATGACTAAGTATTTCTCAACCCTACAAGACAAATATTGCTCTCAAATGCAGAACTTCCTAGTGAACAGCAATTAACATTGAAAAATGAAAATGTCAAATTTTACATATACATCAGTGCTAATCTTCATGTGTCTTCTCTAATATAGAATCATAGAAGTTACAACATGGAAACAGGCCCTTCGGCCCAACATGTCCATGTCGCCCAGTTTATACCACTAAGCTAGTCCCAATTGCCTGCACTTGGCCCATATCCCTCTATACCCATCTTACCCATGTAACTGTCCAAATGCTTTTTAAAAGACAAAATTGTACCCGCCTCTACTACTGCCTCTGGCAGCTCGTTCCAGACACTCACCACCCTTTGAGTGAAAAAATTGCTCCTCTGGACCCTTTTGTATCTCTCCCCTCTCACCTTAAATCTATGCCCCCTACCTTTGGGAAAAGATTTTGACTATCTACCTTATCTATGCCCCTCATTATTTTATAGACTTCTATAAGATCACCCCTTAACCTCCTATATAGAGGCTATACACTAGTATATTCAATGCTCATAGACTCTTCACCTATTGCCATATGTTCTGGACTGTAACAACGTCAACTTCTGAATAAGGCCACAGATTTGTTTTGCTTGTCATTTGCCTCTCTCTCTCTCTCTGTGCTAGTTCAAGCCCTTCTTCTTGTTGCATTAATTTTCAGCATATCTTCAGCAGCATGAAAGCCCAAACATTACCGTTGGAAAGTCCCAATTTTCAGATCTGTGGAACGCTGGGCTGTTTAATATCGCTGGTGAATCATCTGTGATGTGGAAACACAAAATATAAGCGCGTAAACGCCCGATTCAACAGGAGAACCGCCCAGTACGTTAGCCCCAAGAGTTAATGGAAATCCAAGCAAGGGGGAAGGAAGTAACTTTTGAAAGAGTGAAGAGGGGGCGGGTCACTTCTTTTTTTGATTGACAGCGCGGTTACGCACGGTGCGTCTGACGTCACGTCGAGGCCGAAAAGATTGTGTGGGAATCGGGACGCCGCGCGCGCACAAACACAGGTAAAAAAAAATTATACAAACAAACAATAATAATAATAACCGAGAAAGCAATCCGGTTGAACGCTACATCAAGAACAAAAACACCCGCAGCTCGGCTTCAGTCGGTTCCCTTATTCACAGCGAATGAGGAGGGGGGGGGGGGGAGGGGAAGAGAAGAGGAGGAGGGGGGGGGGGGCAAACAAAATGGGGTCAAACTCGGCGAAAACGCGCAAGAAAAACAGAGTTGGAGCAGTCGTCGCGGCCTAGTGGGAAGGGTAAAGACTTCGGGTGGGGAGTGGATTTGACCCATGCGGCTACCTGCCTGAGGCGACTGTGTGCTTGTAATGGCACCCGGGAGAGGCGGGACGGCCCTAGTCCCATCTCGGTCTAGGGTTTGAAAGCGCCTTGTGAAAAGAGAGAGAGAGAGAGAGAAAGGGGGGGGGGGGGGGGCGGTTGAAAAAAAATTTTGCGGTTGTCGAAGGGTGTCCGTTGTCACGTGACGCGCGGCCGCCAGTCATGGAACGATGCCCGTCTCACGTGACAGACTCTCCACCAATGCGCGCTTTTGACGGGGAGGGAGGGAGGGGGGGTTGTTGTAAGTAAGGTTACGTCGACGAAATGATTCGCTTGCCCCCTTCACCGCCGCCACCACCACCACCTTTCCTCGAAACTGGCTGCAGCCGTCAAAAAAAAAATTATCGGAATGTTTTGAACGTTGGGTTTTTTTTTTGCATTTATGGCGGAGCTTACGACGTCACTTTTTTTTAAAAAAACGGGACGTCGCTATGACTCACACGAAGATGGCAGCCAATCGCAATGCGAATTTAACGTCACGTGGTGCGCGCGAACCAATGGGGAGAAGACATTTTACATCACGTGAACCGTTCTGACCAATCGGCGCAGCCAAGATGGCGGGTGGTATATAAGGTGTCGTCGGGGTGCCATTTGCGGAGCGGAGCCTTAGGTTCGGGTAGTCGCTTCGTGTCGGATTTAAGTAAAAAATCAAAACGAAACGGGGGAGGGAGGGTCAAGCGTTCGACCGAAAAACTCTTCCCAAACGCGCCGGGGACCCGGTTGCCGTTTTTCGATAGCGGGATTTGTAAGCGGCACCATGGAGCGCGAGAGCGGTTCCGCGGCCCCGGCAGGCCCGACGACACGGTGAGTGCCGGCCGGGGGCGGGGGCAAGGCCAAGCCGCGGGGGGGGGGGGGAGGGAATGAAGGAGAGGCCGGGGGGGGTGGGGGTGGAGGTGGAGATCGGCTTTTATTGTTATCGGCGCTTGAGCGGGAAACGGCTTCCTGACGCCATTTTGTGTATGTGTGTGTGTGTGAGGCCCAGAGCCGGGGCGGACTCAGAGCTCCGCTCAGCGGCCTTTTTTTTTCCACCAAAAACAAAACGCATCCTACACGTTCCACACAGCGGCGGCGCTTTAATATCGATCTCGGTGCGCGACTGGGATTGGCAGTGTGGTTGGTTTGAACGGTTAATAACGCAGCCTGGGAGTAGAGCCTGCCTCCTGAAAACTGCTCGTCCCTCGTCCCGTCCTTAGTGTGTGTGTGTGTGTGTATAATATATCTATATTTCGGTCTTGTAATACCGCCTGGCCCTTCTGGGTTTCGGTGTAATGATTGCAGCACCGGAATGGCAACAAAAAGCCAAGCGTGCGGTATTAATTTTGCACTGCGTGCTTGAGCTGAGAGTTATTGACGTGATTAAAGGGGATGTTTGATTCCCTCTGCGGCCTCCATGCCCTTTGTGTTTCTTGTGTGTTCTGATAAAAGATGGTGTAAAAATGCAAATATGTTCATAAAAGTTACTTCTTTTAAAAAAAACTTAATTTATTATTGATTATGTAGTTCGAATAAAAGCAAAAATCGCCGCTAAGACGAAATATGAAGTATGGCAAAATCAAACATTATTTCAGTATTTTGACGTTTCGCGTTCATGGAGGCTGCTGTAAGTTGCCTAAGGCGGGAGGTTATGGAGAAATTGCTTTGATTTGTTTACTTAAGATTATGGGTTCAGGTGCCGGCCATTTCAACAGGTTTAAGTGAATGTGCAGAAGTGCGAAGTTTATGGACCTGATCACATTTTTAAAATAGCTATCTTCTAGAGCAGCATGTAGGAAAGGTTTTCCCCCCCCCTCCGTCATGTTGCTAGGTAGTTCTGCAGTTGCAGGACGTCTCTGACACTGTTGACTAGTGACTCCAGAACATGGCACAGTCAACAGGAGTGCGATTGATGGTGCAATCATAGGAACAGGAGTAGGCCATTCAGCCCCTCCCCCATTCTATTAAATCATGGCTGAATTATACCTCAACACCATTTACCTGCCTTTGCTCTTTATTCCACACCTAACAAAAAATCTGTTGATCTCAATCTTGGGTCTGAGGGAGGCTCTACAACTGAAGCATCATTTCCTCACTTTTGTATTTCAATTCCCTTGAGATAAAGCCCAATGTTGCATTAGCCCATTTGATTATATTTCATACCTGAGCACTAGCTTTATGCATAAGGACACCTACATTCCTTCCCTCCTCTATAGCTTCTACTCCCTCACCATTAAGAAAATATTCTGATTTGTCTTTCTCTGATCTAAAGTGGGTGACCTCCTGCTTCCCCACATTGAACTCCATCTGCCGTGGTTTTCCCCGCTCACTATCTTTATCCACTTGCAACTTCCTGCTCCCATCTACGCAACTTACTTGGTCTCCTAACTGTCATCTGCAAACTGGGATATAAAATACTCCTCTTTCATCCGTCATTAATATGTATGATGAAAACCTGAGGCTCCAGTACAGATCCCTGGGGGACAACCCTTGTCACATTCTGCCAATCAGAGATCATTCCCTTTATCCCTGGTTTCTGTTTCATACCTCCCAACTAATTAGCAGCCATGTCACACTGTTACTTCCAATTTCCTGTGCTTTCATTTTTGCTAATCGCTTGTGTGATCCTTATCAAATGCCTTCTGGAAAACCATATAGACAACATCCATAGACACTCCCTTATCCAGTATTTATGGGGATTTGGGGCTCTGATTTGATATCACCCCCTCCACTCTGGCTTGTGGTTACATAAACTAGTTACATAACATTACAAACTGGGGTTAAAACAAGGTTATTATTGATCTTTAACCTAAGAGTGAACTAGTGCCATCACCCAATGCACTTTAAGGTTGTAATGCATTATGCTTGTGAATGCTTACACTGTCATACACAAAATTGCTTTTCCTGAACCTCGTATTTACTGTACCAGTGATTGGGAGGAAAAGGTTTTCTTATGTAAGTCCAAGGATTACGCTGAAAAAAAACCTGCCCTTTTATGTTGGGTTGCATCAAGGTTATGTTGTTTCTTGGTATATGAAACACAATTGTGTGTTTTTCTGTTCCAATTAACAATATTCAATATACATCATAGGGAATGTGGTTGTAATACAAGTCTTTTGATTTGGTACATATTGATTTCCAGGGTATTTAATGTAATAGTTCAATTATAATCAAACTCAAGATATTGAAGCACAGAGACAATTCAATGAATAGATATGTTAAATGATTTTTTTATCCAAATTTCACAACTTGCTATTATGTTGAATTTTGTTGGTGTTTAAGAACCTAAGAAAATGCAGTAATGCTTGTATTTAGCTGTTAAATATTTAGTCACAAGAAAGACTGAGCAGTACTAGACGGAAGGGTAATTTGAAAAAGCATTTCAGATTGGTTAGGGACATGTCTTTATTCTCTGGGTCTTCCTCTTAATACAGTTTTCTTAGAGCAAATGGGGTAGATTTTTGCTGTTGGAAAGTGTAATTTGAAGTGGCTTGTGGAGTTTAAATTGCTATTAAAAAGTTACTCATTGTATCATTTCACAATGGTTTTAAGAGACTTGAAATTCCACACATTGCAATTTTATTATGCAATAGGAAAACTGTGTAGTCCCAGGAAAATCTTGGCTGTTGTAGTTTTGGAGACCAATTATAATGAAGTTGGAGATCTGTTCGTTGTACCAACTGTGTTGGCTGTTTGGCATTAAGTCCGTGCTAGATGTTTTTTTTAACTGTACAAAACAAGGAAACATATATTTTGTATATATAGTACACTAAAATAACAGGGAATTACCATGATGGTGCAGTGGGTTAGAAAATTGATCTTTCACCTTAATAAACATAGTTTGAAATCTGATCCCGATCAATGGAATCGCTGCCTGTCTGAAGTGAAGACTGGGCAATTTAAAATAGTTCTGCAAGCCTAGAATGTACAAAGCTGTATTTCTCCAATAATTAGAACTCTTTCTCCTCTCTCTCTCTTTCCCCCCCCCCCCCCCCCCCCCCCAAAAAACAAAAGTCACGGGTGACTGTAAAATGTTTATAATATCAGATTATTCCAGAAATTGTGCCTAGGTTACATTTGGTATTGTTTTTTAGGTAATTAGGAGTTTGAACTTGTTTCCTAGGCTGAAATTTAGAAACAGATAATAACCATTCAGATGTGTAAGCGGCGTCCCTTGTGTCTTTTGGGGATACATATTCCCTGTTGTTGATACTCGTTGTCTCAGGGCGAGTGCTGTATACAGACATACACGAGCAGTTTCCCTTACTAATCTTTCCTGTATTTCTGATATCTAGCTATTGGGATTTATGTTCGGGAAAAGTGTAGTTATGGATTCAAATAGTTAGCACCAGAAATCTATGAATATTTTTAATGTCTGTGCTCCCTAGAAATCAATATGATGGAATTAAACTGCAGACTAACATTTTTATTGGCATGTTGGTTTACATGGATTACTTCTGTGTTGTTCCCCCACCCTTCCCCCTTTTGACAGCCATTTGATGAATTTATCAAGTTCAAAACAGTAAGATGCAGATTTTTTCTTAAGAAACGCTGTCTCTCCCGATGACTGCCCCAGGACTACCTTTCATTTACCTGTACATTTTATTGCAATTTAGTGATGGACAAGCTAAAAGCATGTTGGGGAACTTGGTTGCCATTTGGGCTAAGTTAATCAGGGGTACAATTTTTTTTGCTGAATTTACCAATTTTTCGTATGCAATATAATCAAGTATGTTTGAGACATTCTTTAAGGTATAGGTCCATCCAGGCATGAGGAGAGGAAGGGAAAACTGAATATGTATGTAGTTTTTTTTTAAAAAAGCAAAACTAACAAAGCAGCCTACTTCAAGCAGTTTCCTCACATTGTGTGCTTGTATGGTTTTTTTTGCACTTGTATGGTGATTCTACACGGGAAATGTTAACATTTCTGAAACACCTGATAGAAACTAGGAAGTCTGTAGGGTAAAGATTTCTTCAGTGAAAACTGAAAATAGTTTAGGGGGATGGGAGGAAAGAAAGTGTCTGTTCACAACAATCTGATGGAAAACCTGCCAATTTTAGCTCTTAGTAAAATACAATGAACTGATTCTTTTACAAATGTGACAAATTATGCGTTATACTAATAAGACTTTATCTTTTTTTCTCTCCTGAATTTTTTTCCCACTCCTCCGGACATTGACTCTTTAATGGGGTATTGTTTCATGGGTGCTGCCACCCTCCACCTTGCAGACTTGGTCATGTCACTGTGATAGTGAGTGTTGGCAGACTGTTTGATCATGGGGAGGATCACAGTTAAGCCCAATCCTACCCTTGTCTGATCCCCACATGCGTTTCCAGCAGGCGTTGCTGGACTGTGATCAGGAGTGGGAATATTGGCAGATTTTATTTCTCTTCCCTGTCTCGGGGATACTGAACCCTCCTACAGAACCCGTGCCCCAGCTGGGATTAGCTAACAGCACAGTAATCAAACATGGGACCTTCCTGTATAGTTTAGCTACTTGCTGCCTTAACGAGCTGATGTAAGGAGTCGTACAACACCAGGTTGTAGTCCAACAGCTTTATTTGAAATCACAAGCTTTCGGAGCTTTCCTCCTTCGTCAAGAGGAGGAAAGCTCCGAAAGCTTGTGATTTCAAATAAAGCTGTTGGACTATAACTTGGTGTACGACTCCTTACATTTGTCCACCCCAGTCCATCACCGGCATCTCCACATCTTAACGTGCTGAGCCATTGAAAGAGCTAGTGCATTTTGTAAAACAAAGGGTGCATTAGTAAATCCTCACCAGTGCAGATTTGTCGGTTGAGTGAATCCCTGGCTGGAGAGTCTAGAACTAGGGGTCATAGTCTCAAGATAAGGGGTCGGCCATTTAGGACCGAGATGAGAGAAAATTTCCTCACTGAGGGTTGTGAATCTTTGGAATTCTCTAACCCAGAGGGCTGTGGATGCTCAGTCATTAAGTATATTCAAGGCTAAGATCGATAGATTTCTGAGACAGTAAGGGAATCAAGGGAAATGGGGATAGGGCGGGAAAGTGGAATTGAGGTCTAAGATCAGCCATGATCTTATTGAATGGCGGAGCAGATTCAAGGGGCTGTATGGCCTATTCCTGCTCCTATTATGTTATCTTAAAAACAGGCAATTAGACTCGAGTGTGTTTAATTTCTATTGGTTAGTGTTACTAGGATATTAGTGGAGTGTAACGGTGGTTGTGTGAAATCTTCGTGCAGCCTTGTTTTTCATTTAAGATTTCGCTGAAGTATATTGGTGATTGAATGAAATTTTCAAACCTACATTGAAAAAACACCCATCAGTACAGTTAAATTATAGATTTTGTTCTCCCAAACTTGGTTTTTGGCTGGAGAGTATTGTCAACGACTACGATAGTGGTAAGTATTGGTTGGAGTAATTAAAGGTAATTTAGTATCCCACAAGAAATTTACTGGCATTGGCTTCTAGTCGATTTTCCCCCCACCCCCTGTAGGGAACTGGCGCTGATGCTTTAAAGACTAGCGACTACATACGCTACGTTATAAGCAATGCAAATTGGTGCTTTTTTAAAAGAATTTTTAGTTTCTTAAGGTGATGGAAATTAATGCTATAGAATGCAACGCTGTGTTGATGGAGTGCTTCTGAGTGAGGTATAGTACAGCTCCCTACTTGAGTCTCTAAATACCACCTCTACAGCACCAATTTCCAGTTCTTTAGCGAGCCATCCATATAACTTTCCTGAAGGAGACTGAGAATTATTGCTGAATTTGGGGTGTTTTGTGCAGTCAGCTATTCCTGATTCAAAAATGGTTTTGACAGACAGATAGATTTTCACCGGATCTGGTCTAGATTTCAATCTGGACTCTGGTTATAGTGCTGTGCTTTCACCCATCACTGAGTTGCTTACAAGTTGAAATTTGTGGTTTAAAGTATAATGAATCTTACAGGGGCTGAATGAAATATGTATCAATATCAGGGTAGTCTGGTGAAGGTGTGCAGCTAATTGCGTTGGGCTTGGGAAAAGTCCTATTTGAGTTTTCTTGAATGTAGAACTGGATAAGAAATTGGATTAAAAAAATAAGAAACAGTATTTGTGTGCAGTTTGATATCGAACTGGGAAAGATGGTGAATGATGTACTGCAGAGTTTAGTGATCCCTTGTTATTTCTTAACTGTGTATGACCTGCGTGCAGAATTGTATATGTTAAATTTTCAGATGACACTAAAATAGAGTGCAGCAGGGTGGAGGATGTAGTTACGGTTTTGCAGAAGGATTTAGACCTGATAAGTGGAAAATGAAGTTTAATATGGACATATACAAAATATTACATATTGAAGGAGAGTGAGTCACAGGAGTCGAATTAGCACAGGAAGATTTTGAAAAAGGCCTGTGGATGATAGTCATCGTTTTCCATATTAAGACAATATAGAAAAATAATTAAAAAGCCAATAGGATATTACAATACAGAGTGTATGGACATATTTCACAATATTCTGTTTAAATTTTTTTACTGCACTTTAAAAGGGACAGCTATGTATTGCAAAAGGTACAGAGGAGAGCAGCAAGAATCTTGCCGCTGTGAAGAAGGATTAGAGAAGTTTTAACTCTGCAGTCTAGACAGAAGGTTAAGGGACAACTTCAATGAAGTATAAAATAAACGGTATAGGTAAAGGTGAACTAGTTATATTTCTGGAGAAAGTAAATTGGGTGATTGGGTAGGACAAGATCAACCGAGGAGCTAGGTTTGAGCATTATATGTATAAAAACATATTTCTCCCCCTCTTCTGCCCGTTCAGTTGGCCGGCTTATCGGTGGCAATTAGCTGACATTTACCTTTATTGCACTTCCAGCGATTTGATTGGTCTGTGTTAATCTGGTGAGTTTACTCTTCCAACAGCCTGGTCTAGGGGACCACTTGACCAATTGCTGCTTTCATTAATCTGTGGGAATTGTATTGTTGCTTGTTTTGCTACCAGCACTCTGGTCTGTAAGAGCCACAAGACCCATTCCTCTAGTTGTATGCAGCATTTCCAAGTCTATAAGAATGTTGCCAATAATTAATGACTAATAGCCTGGTTTTCCCGTAGCTACCTCCTGCAGTTATTTGTCATTTCTTTGCTTGAGTAATACCACAGGACTCACTAGTCTTACAAATTTCTGATACATTGCTTGCCTTTGGCAAGATCTTTGTCTTTTGTGCAGCTCGATGTTTTGCTCTGTGAATGTATTCTCGCAGACAGGTGCCTCTTTAATTTTTGCTATTGAGTTGTTATCTGTATATTAGTGACGCAAGACCTTTTGAATTTCTCTCTAGATGTTTTGGTTGTCTTTGGTAGTAAATAAACTGGAATTGTCCTTATGGATGGGGAAGGACACAGCATCAGGGTGTAATCCTCATGCTGTATATTGTGGGAATAGATGTCTTGGAGTTGTGGGTTAAGGAGAAGCATGAATTTTTTATGATGCATTGCATTCTCTGGAGGATACTTTGAAGCCATCTTTCCAATGTTTTAGTTTCTGTAGAATGCTTCTAAATTCAGCCTTTCTTGCCTCACTGGAGTAAAGGAAGGAAGCCAAGGTCAGATTGCACGTGGATGTGTGTGCAAAGCTAGTTTACATCTACAACCATTGTTTCAAACATGAGTTGTCTTAGGGTAAAAGGAGTGCTTCTGACATTTAAAAAGATGCCTGATAGAACTTTGGCATTAACAATGTCATGTATGAAATTTTCATAGTTCAATTCCTGAGTACATTTAAAGTATTTGCTCCTGATGCAGATACATAATACAGACTAAACAATTTTGTGTTAGTCTAATGGGGAGGTGAGTGTTCGTCACTTTAGAGGTTAGAGGTTTTAATAGCACTGATTGTTAAATATAGATAACATGCCATTCAGATGGTATAGAGGAAATTTGCCATTGTTATTCCAATTATAGCCATTTATATTAATTAAGACACGTCCCAACACAGGTTGAGGTTAGTTTTGCATTACAAATGGTGCTTCCGATTAGTCTGGTAAGCTGTAATTTACACTCCCTTTTTGGTAGGTGCATGGAAACATTGAAGGGGAAATGTCTACTAAATGCCTTGTAAACCTGAATGTTTTAATGGGAGAGATCCATATACTTGTGTCTTAGTTGTAATGCTTTGTTTTTAAAAACTTGATTAACTGCCCTGATATGAGTTTACCCAATGAGCAGTTGAGCCATACAGGCCAAGAAAGTCACAGGTTTGATTCCCAGGCAGTGCTGAGATAGCTAATCTTAGTATTGACATCACAGTTGGCATCAGCATTTCTGGGTTAGGAAGTGTAAAATTGGCCAGGGTCCTCACTCCTGACCACTATCCAGTGGCCCCTTTTAGAAGTTGTGCAAGGGTGGATGTCAAGTGATAACGCTCCTTATTGAGAGTCAAGTGAAGACTGATCACTCGACTGAGGCACAAGAAGGTGGCTAGCACCCATGGATCCATACCTCAGTAAGGAATTAACATCATCTAGAAAGGAGAAAATTAATGTTAATCTTTTCTGATTACAGGCAGCTAAGGAACAGGCACCTTTCTAGAATGCTCTCCTGATGTGACCAGAAGTTATGTTCTAGTAACACCAGAAATGTGGATTATTGGCCACAGCTCGTGATGTTGAACCAGAACTTTGAGATAGGGAAGACTTCCTTAACCTAACAAAATGCTCCTAGGCTATTTGTGACTAGCAGTTTTAAAGCATGAAACAAATTACAACAGGTGGCTAAAAAGCAACACAAAACATGTGTACTGGAATTTCTCTTCACATTTATGTTTAGAGGGCAATTTAGTAAAACACAATCCCCTGTAATGACCTCTGTACATGGTTGGAATTATACTTAAGAGCTGTGGCCCTGGTTCCTTTTTGACTGTAGTTGTTGACCGCAGAAAAAACAATGTGATAAAAGTATGGCTGGGTAATTGGAATTTCCTGGTCTTCACCTGAAATCTGGTGAAGATCTCTGGTTCACCGGTATGGCAGGTGGATGGACAAGATTGTTTTTGGATCCTAATTGATCAGCATTTATGCAGCATTACCAAAGACAATAAATTGTGGATGGCTAAGTAAGTAAACATACTATCTAGTGTGGTACTAAGCTATACCCACCAAGAGCCAAGTTCCTCTTCAGTGCTGAATTTGATGACTTCTGCTAGAACTGCTTCAATTGCCACAGCATCCTCTGATCAGGAAGGGGGAGAATCAGTCCGATTCCCACTTCTGATCATAGTCCAGTGACCTGTGTTGGAAAGTGTACATGTATGATGTCAAGTGAGGATTGGATGAGGTTAGCTTTAATGCCCTTATAGTTGAATAAACTTCTGACCCTCACTGTTTAGGTTTACAGAAGATGAAGAATGGCTACATGTCAGAGCTACTGGAGGTCACTTAGCACTTGTGAAAGTGTGAGTCAGCACCTTAAGGAGAAGAGGGGAGAAAATGGGGCCATTGTTGTGAGGAAATGGTGTCTTTAGAAATTCTCAATAGTAGGGAGAAGGGTATGACAAAGGTACCGTGGAGGACAGGCTAAAGTGAACTTTGATTATTGGTGTCCATGTTTATGCACCCGAAGGCTGCAGTATTATCACTTGGGTACACAATGTCTCAGTTGAATGCAAATGCTGTACAGAATTATTTGTTTCTTTTGGGACTTTGGAGTCTTTGATAAAGGCAGCTAGGATTGTATTATCAAGCCAGGCCCTGTCCAGTGCCAAATGGGGAAACTTACGAATGAGTCAACAGTAAATGTGGGTAGGTAGGTCAGTAATTATAAATGCAACAACTTACTGATAGTGTGGAAGTTAGAAAGGCTGATATTAGTAATTTTGGGATGAAAAAAGATAAATATAGGCAGATGTGGAGGTTGTTTTGGTATGTGTTCATAATATCAGCTTGTCCAGAAATCAGCTGCATAATTGCCAACATTCAATACATTTCCGATCTGTTTACAGTATCCATGTGCATTTAATTCACCTGGTTTGTAGAAAAGAAAGATGATGCTGCATAGCGAAGTTTCAATTGTTTACGTAGGGTGGGGGCGGTGGTGTTTGGTGCCATAGCTGAACACTATGCCCTTTGGAATGTCAGTTTAGATCCAGACTGCATTGCAAGACTGCAAGTCTGTCTGGGTGTAAGAGGTCCTTCATTTTGTAGAGGTAATGATATCCCTTACACTGGTTCACAATTTTTCATTTTAAAAAAAGTGATTTACAATCTCTTTAAGGCTCCTTCACAGCGTGGCACATTTATCTCAGCCACACAGAGCAGGAATGTTGCGGATTCTCAATCCAGTTTGTGTTGTAATAGCAGATGCTACAATCAGTTTCCTTGCCCTGGGTTAAGGAAGGGAAGAGTTGACTGATTCCTTGCTCCTGATCACTAACCAGTAACCCCTACTGAAAGCGTGTGTGTATGGCTGTCAGGTGCGGACAGTGTCCACAACAGATAAATACCTTTTCAGTTTTGAGAGTGCATATAATGTCATAGAGAATTACTTTTCCAGATGTCCTGTTTTTGCATATCGATGAATAGATGGAGTCACAGCCAGGTTTGAAGTATTTGCTACTGTGTTTATACTTTCATTTGAACTTTTTTAAGCCAGCCTAATTTTTAACATGATTATCATGTTGTGGTAGCATTTATAATTTTGGTTTCCTAAGGTACACACAAGTAATGGAAATGCATTGTCAAGAAGGTCTAATTTGTTAGAAAAACACTGCTCCCTATCAAATAAATGTGATGCAGTTTTTGTTTTGCTGTCAAAGGAATGAGCTGCTCTGTGAATAAGACTGTATATTTACAGAAAAGTGTTCCTCTAAAAATTTGTAAATGAAATGAGGGCAAAAATTGCAAAGTTTATCACTGAAATTCTCATCTTCATATTGACTGGCATTCACAAACTTTTTCTCTTTTTCATTTCAGTCAGTGCATTTGTACCTCCTGTTGCTCCATTCTCTAGTGCAGAGATATCTAAATGGTAATTGTTCCTCCTCTGTTCCCACTTCAATCCCAATTCCTGCTGCAAATTTTAAATATCATGTCTCTGTTTTGCTGTGCTGTTTCTTACTGTTCGCAACAACGTTCTTTTTGACCAGAGCTAAGTTTCCGACCCCCTGCACTCTCCACCACAAAGACTGCCTATTTATACTTCCGTAACATCATCTGCATCAGCCCATCTGCCGCTAAAATCCTCATCCATGTCTTTGTCACCTCCAGACTCGACTATTCCAATGTTCTAGCTGGTTTCCCATCCTCCACCTTCCATATACACCAGCTCATCCGGAACTCTGCTTGTACCAAGCCCTGCTCACTCATCACCCTGTCCTTGCTGACCTACATTGACTCCTGATCCCCCAATGCCTCAAATTTAAAATTCTCATCCTCGTGTTTAAATTGCTTCATGACCTCCCCTCGCGTCCATTTCCTCTTCCCCCCCCCCCCCCCCCCCCCCCCATATTGCTAACCTCCAGTGAGCCCCCACATGAACTCCCTTCTTCTAATTTCCACCCCCCCACCTTTGCCTTTCAGACTCCAAACTTGGAAATTCCCTCCTTATGCTGCTCTGCCTCTCCACGCTCTCATCCTTTAGGGTCCTCTTCAAAACCCACTTCTTTGACCAAGCTTTTGGTCACCCCTCCTAATATTTACTATATTTGTGATATTTTTGTCTGATTACACCTCTGTGAAGCAGCTTTGGATTTTTTTTTTGGTTACAGGCGCTAGTTATTTTAAATCAGCAATGAGCACTTGGACTGAAGTTAGCTGGGACACACATTTCTAGTTTTCTATGCAAGTTTATAAGGCCACCGGTTAAGTGTTTGGTTAGTGGTTTGATGTGAGTTCACTTTTCCAGTGTACCCATTTAGTCCTCAAAGCAGTTGATTTCCAGCTCAGGAGGTTCATGAGTTCAAATTGCATCTGTGTTTGATGTCCTGGCTTGCCTGTGCTCAATGTCTGAGCAAAAATAAATAATTCTAAGATTCTGAAACACTATTTGCTTTGGATAATTTGAATTTCTAGTCCCAAGTATGGTAGTATAAAGAATGATTATTTATTATACTGGGGCCATTTAAATGATCCAATTGTTGCATTGTATTCATTCAAGTGCTGTTAGTTTGGAAAGATATTGAAGGCATGTTAAGTGTAAAATTTTATGTTGCAACAGGGACAGATTTTGAAAATTAGCTGTGCACTCCCATGTAACATCAGTCAATATTACTAGGAACCTTTCTTGCTTCTATGAGGCAAAACTTTGAACATTGCAATAATTGTATTGTTTTGTGTAGCAATCTCTTGTGCTACGAGCTCGCCACAGGAATTCGAAACTCTTGTTTTGCAATTGTAGCTGTAAATTAGTTAACATTACATGGGTTTTGCACCTTCAGTCATTCCTATACAATCTGTACCATGACTAATTCTCAACTGGCATTATTTGACTCTGCACTTGCCCTGCTTTCTTTTCCTTTTCCCAATTTTCTCTCCACCTCTCCAAAAGATAATTAATTCTTGCTAGCCTTTCATGGGTGCTGCAGCTCACACCTGAAAAATGAACAATTTTTGTGGTATCAGAGCCCTGACTGCTGCCCCAGCAGAGATCAGTTAATGTAGCAGAGCCTGGAAATAGAACCTGAGACTACCACATCTCCAAAACTCAATACGACACAGGGCGGTGTATTTGCTCATTAGACTATTGGGGAAATATTGGCTACTGTCATATTTGACTTGGTATCATTCTTGCTTCTGAGTCAGGATGTTGTGGGTTCAAGCCCCACTTTAGGACTTGAGCACAGAATTTAGGCTGACACTTCATTGTATTTCTGAAGGAGTGCAGCGTTGTTGCAGGTGCACCGTTCCGGATGGCATTAAACTGAGGCCTACCCTCCCATTCAGTTGGATGTAAAAGACTCCATGGGTTATTCATAGAAGAGCAGGGAATTTTTCCAGGGTCTTGGTCAATTCATCCCTCAACCAACACCAAAGCAGATTAACTGGTCATTTATCTCATTTGCTGTTTGTGGGACCTTGTACAGAAGGCAGCTGCTGCGTTTTTCTATAAAACAGTGACTATACTATACTACAAATATAATTCATTGAATATAAAGTGTTTTGGGATGTCCTGAGGGCATAAAATGAACATTCCTTTTTCTTGTAGACTGCGTCATTTGACACAGGAAGAACAGTAGACACTGCTGCAGTGGGGTGTTTATTTTTGGTTGCCTTAATTTTAAGTCTTGTAGGCCAAGATTAATGCTGATGGTGTGCAGTGGTGTGTAATGCATAATGAATTGACCTAGTTGCACTCCTGGAAGTACTCGTCTCAGTAGAGTGAGTAATTTACATTGTGTTCATTTTTTGGCCTGAATAGAGTAGTATAGTGGCAGACCAAGTACGACTTCCATTAAAATAAACTGTTCTGTACAAATGAATTAAACATACTTGTGTGTAAAAACAGTATTGGAATGAAAAAGGACTAGTTGGGCACGTTTGGCTATGAATTGATGCCACGGTCAGACCCCATCTGTTCTTTAATTCTCCCATTCCCAACAGCCCCATCTGGCCTCTGGATTTATTCTTCTACAAAAATCTGTTGGGTTTGTTTTGAAATTATCTACAAGCTCACTACTCACGACATTGGGTGATATTAGTTTTGGAAAACTACTTAATAAGTATATATACAATGTTGCCTCTAGCCTTTTGTCAATTTTGAAAGTAGGTTCTCATTTTCATGTTAAGGAATGTACTAGCGTTTTAAAAACATATCTTGCTGTTTCCAATAAAGAGAACAATTTGTTGAGTTATGGTATATTCAAACTTACATTCAACATTTCATTCCAGGACCTTGAATTGTCTGCTTCTGATATTGCATCCAATAATGTTTATTATTGCCGTTTAATATAGTACACTTTTTAAAAAAGTGGTATACAATTGCTCTCCATAACTTTTTTAGACAATGTTCAGTAGATTTTTTCCTCCATTTTTCTATGGTAACCATTCTCTACTGAATACAGTTTACTTTTATTTCCTGATTTCTATCAATAGATAAATTAAAATTATAAACTATAATAAAAAGTCTCAAATATTTAAAGATACTTTTTTTAATGGAAAAGGAGGTCAAATTTAAGACATTACAATTTGAAGAACAGTCGGAGAGTGACATTTTTATTGAATGCAATATTTAGATGGATTGAAAAGTGGAATGCCAACAGGAATTCTGATTTCCAAGGCTGCCTCCATCCTCTGGTATTGTTCTGCAGCAGCTGCTGGCATGTTCTGGAAAGGATCATGTGTCCCAGAGAGATAATTTATTACATGTTTTCATTACTATACCTGCACTTTAGAGGCCATTCCTAATGAATAGGGGCAAAGGTGTTGATGTTGATCAGAATAGTGTTTTTGAAAGGGCATAATGGTGTTTTTTTTTAAAAAGAACAGGCACTTTAGCTCTACAGGTCAAACAGCAATGAAAATAAAACTGAACATTTATTGTCTGCTGTTTCACTTTGTCATAATTGTAACTTGATACTTCGCAACTAAGTAATAGACGTAAAAATGACTGTTCAAAATATTATCTTCAAACTTTTGACTTGTTAATATTTTCCATTCTTATTTAATGTTTGTTGTGAAAGGGTTATGACAGGATAAATATATTTGAGTTCTTTTCTTATCCTCTTTTCCTTGCCCTATCCCAACTGCAAGATAAAGAATTTGCAGTCTTGTTTAGATTTTTATGGGGAAGGAAAATAAACAAAGCTATCTAAGTGAAAAAAGTTTTTTAAAAAATTAGACGGATTTTTTAAAATATTCTGCTCTCAAAATGCAAGATTGAAATAAACCACCTCCCATTTAGAGATGTTACAACCATAAAAATTAACTTTAAATATATATGGAAATATACAAAAGCTACAACCGAGAAACAGACGATTCGACCAACCAATCCATATCACTGCTTATCCTCCGTGTGACCAAATAGTCCTAATACCCTGTTCCCAAATCCTTTCATCCCCTTTTCCTTCATCCACCTATCCAATCTGATGTTGAATGTTTACATAGTTTCTGCCTCAACCACTAACCCTGGAAGTGAATTTCACAGCCTCACAACTCTGTAAAGAAGTTTCTCCTGCCCTATGTTCTAAATCACTTACATTTTTATCTTTATCTATGGTCCCCTCGTTCTATAATCCTCAATTACTGGAAACAGTTTGCTGCTATCTACCCTCTCCCAACTTTTCATAATTTTAAACACTTCTATTATATCGCTCTGTGATCTGCATTGTTCAAACAAAAAAGGCTCTAGCTTTTCTGGTGTTTCTTTGTATTTGTATTTCTTCCTACCAGCAGCATCCTAGTCAATTTAATTGTACTTTCTATAAAGCCCCAATATCCTTCCTGTAGTCTGGAGCCACAGTACTCTGAGGACTTGAGGTTTTATATAGGCTCATCATTACCTCTTAGCTTTTATATTCTACACCTTGAGATAAAACCTAGAATTCCAGTAGTTTTTTTTACATCCGTAACACCTGAGGTGCTGCTTTTAATGTCCTGTGAACCTGTACCCCCAATACCCTCTGCACTTCCACAGCACCAATGTCCATGTTCTACTGAGTTCCAGAGGAAGTATGTATGTTACCAGTTCAACAGGAAAACAAAACTTTTAATGCTTTAATGGGTTGAGCAGTGGATTAGACAGCTGGTGCATGTTTTCAGCTCAACCATTGACATTGCAATAAACTATTACAGTAATGAGGCTATTCAGACATCAAATTGTCACCATAAACTCCAAATGATGTATCTGAAACGCAATTATGCAGACAACTTTAAATGTGCTTGTCCTGTTCTTCTCCCCCTCCCCCTCCCCCCCCCCCCCCCCACCCCTCTTTTTCCTATGGTGTCTTATTTATTTTACTTGAATTTTGTTTTCTTTCTAACTATTGCACTCCTATCAATTTTTAACTTCAACGTTCTTTTTAAATTTGTCTTTATTGTGTGTCTCTTGTCCATTTTGGAGCTTGGAGCAACTTTATTTTAAAAGACTGATTTTCCATGATTCTTAAGATTGATGTAGTTGCATGAAAGAAATGACTGAGTTTATGTTGAATGTAAACATTGCATCCAAATTAAGAACTGCTGCCAATGAATTAACTCCTTAGCCTAAAAACTACCAAATTAACAAACTTTTCCCCTGGCTCTCGAAAGGCAGAAATTTGTTGATGAAGAGGTAGTTATTTTCAGAATTAATAGGCAGGATTGATATGCTGTGGTGGTTTGGGCCAGAGGGTGGATTGTAGATGATGGGACTAAGCACTATCCATATTGTTTCTTTGTATTCTAGTTTCTGTCTCACATACTCTTTTGACTCCATTGCTTGTCTCTATTTGTTACCTGTAAGAGTTGTCAGTTTTTCACTAAGATGGGCTGCAGGGGATAGTTTACTCGTAGTGAAAGTGGAGCAACCCCATCATCATTATGGGTTATGAAATTTTTGTTTTGCTGAACACAAGGTCATTTTGTCCCGTTCGGATGGAATTCCTCATTGGCGTCAGGCCCCGAAACCTCCCTTGGAGGGCTGTGCCTCACAACTTGAGCTGTCTCTTGGAAATTCCCTCCGTGCCATTTCACTATGCGCAGAGGGATTTCCTGTACGGGCTGCTCCTGCACACTCTCCACTTCCTTGCCCTCGTCGCTCGCTCGGACACGCCCTGGCGAACCATCCTGCCATCCGGCGGAGGCCCCCAGTGGAGGGCTCTCTACTTGGGGATCCTCCCGTGTGCCATTGGGGATCTGGGGTGGAGCGTGTTGCACGGAGCAGTCGCAACCAACAGGTGTTTACGCCATTTCACAGACTCCCAGGCCGCCTGCAATTTCTGCGGCCTGGATGAGTCCGTGTTTCATTTGTTCAAAGGGTGTGGGAGGCTACAGCCCCTGTTCCACTATTTAAGGGGGCTGCCCGGTGAGGGGGGGGGGGGGTGGCGGGCAGGTCGGTGGTGGTCCTCCTGGGCCTGTCCAAGGTGGCTATCCACAGGTCCAGGTTAGACGCGGCCCGTGTGGGGCGGTTGCTCCGACTGTCTGCGGAATTCTCCGGACCCGGGTGGCCCTGGAGAGGGAGCATGCGGTGTTTGCCGGTATGCTTGAGGCTTTCCGTGACGGGTGGGCACCACGGGCTGGAGTGCATTCTGGACCGATATAATAAAATTATAATTTGACACTTATTTTGGGTTTTTTGGTTTACTGCACATGAACATACCCTAACCCTGCCGCCTTATAAAAGGAGGGCCTAAAACACAGAGGAAAAAAAAGGTAATTTTGCTTCCATTAGTGGCAGTCTCCATTTGTAGTGGGAGAGAAGTAGAATGTTATACTGCAATTGCCTTTGTATCAGACTACGTGCTGCGCTGACTAATGTTTAGCACATTAGACCAGAAACATTAAGTCCCAAAAAATTAATCTCTACATGGTCTATATGTATTTGCTATGAATTTGACTCCTTTTCAGCAAAATGAGGCAAAATCGGCATCTGAGCCATTTTTTTGCTGTTAGCTAAGAAAAATCTGACCTGTCTGGAAAGAAACTAGTCACATTGACACAATGATCTATTTATAGCCGAAATGGCTGTACAGAGCCCTTGGAAGAGTGTAATAAATTGGACTACAATTTTTAGAACTTCACTTGTGTAGCAACTGCTCGTCAGTATTTTGAGAATTTAAGATAATATATCTGGCTTAATCTGGAATTCATCAGCAAGCCCACTAAATATATCAGAGCTCTGATTTTTTTTTGCCCGATTAGGCAAATGAAAATCTGCCATATACTACTAGCATTAGACAATGGAGAATGATGGTGTGATCCTGCATCTGTAACTTACTAAAAAGTGTGAAATTCAGCTATGAAGGGTCAAACCAATAGTGTAAGGTTATTAAGTGAAGACAAACTGAAAGTGAAACTTTTAACATCTTCCAGTTCTGATGAAAGGTCTTGGACCTGAAACGTTAATGCTTTTTTTTCTCCACAGATGCTGCCGGACTTGCTGAGTTTCTCCAGCATTTTCTGTTTTTATTACAAACTGAAAGTGTTCAGAATTAACATCCATTTCTTAAAACTGCTTTTATTATGGAGCTTGCTATTTCAAATGACTTGGAAGATTCCATTTATTTATATATATATATGCACTGTCTTGCAACTTTAAATGGTATTTATTTTAACTTGAAAGCAGTTTTCATAAGAGTAAAATATTCAGTTCCAAGTTATTGCCAGCTTATCTTTTCAGCTGGTCCTTTTTGGCGCTCCCTGATACCTGGTAGATTAAAAGAATGTAATTCTCAACAAAGATGCCTATCATGTACAATTAAATGAAACAAAAGCTGCTAGTTGAGCAGCTAGGTCATTGGAGAAAAGGATAGTAGACATTTGAGGTAGCATTACTAAAGCACTTGTAGCTATGTTAGAAGTCAGAGGTCTGTTAAAGACCATATAGGACAACTGAGAGATTCCCAGAGACAGGTCTGAATTGACTCCTAGGGGATGGCAGAGATATTAAATAATTACTTTGCGTCAGGTAAGCATTGTCTTCAAGATTAAAAACTATTAGCATGAACTGGCGCTGTTAATAAAATTGTAAATGTTAAAATAGATGAAATTATCATAGAATTGGAAACCTTAAAATAGATTGGGCTGCCGGCCAAGATGACATCCACCCAAGCGTTCTTAATGAGATGTGCTTTGTGAGCCCCTTGCCTGCATCTTTAACAGCTCACTAGAGTCAGGAACTGTCCCCTCGGATTGAAAGGATGCTCATGTAGTTCCAATTTTCAAAAATTTGACAAGGCAGTACCAATAAACTATAAGGCTTTTAGTTTGACCTCAGTTATTGGAAAGATGCTTGAAAGGATCATCTTTATGAGCTCTATATGATGACTTTGTCAGAGGAGGAGTCATCTGAGACACCCAACATGGCTTCTGGAAAAGAAAGTCATGCCTTACTAATTGAATTTTTTGAATAAGTCTCTATATTGGAGGATGAGGTTGCCTGGTCGACATTGTCTACCTAGAAATTCAGAGAGCATTTGATAAGGTATTTCACAATAGGCTATTCCCACAAGATTTAATCTTAGTGGGTAGCTGCTGCAGTGGATTAAGAATTGGCAGCATGTCCACAGGTGGAAAGTTACCAACAACAGTGGATCTGCTCCACAGGGCCTTGCTGGTTTGAGCGCACCTAAATTATTCTATTGAGTAAGCTTTTGAATCTGGGATGATTCTGCTATTGAACTTGGAACTTCACTTGTGTAACAACTACTCGTCAGTATTTTGAGAATTTAAGCTTCAGCCCAGTTGCTGCTTTGGGTAGTTGTATGCTGTCACAGTACTGGTTTTGTATTAAGCATGGTTCACAGGATCAGAGCTTCAAAAAAAATGATATCCAGCCCAGTTGCACTGCATGCTTAAGAGCATTGATTTAGTGCCACTGATAGACTCCTTGGTTCCTTCCTGATTACATTTGGGCCTGTTTGGTGTGCTGTCTTGTTACTGTTTTTTTTAAAGTGAATAGGTTGCGGACATATTGACTATCAGTTATAAATAAATATAGGGAAATTGTATCAAAGCATAAAGCGTGACATTTAAAATCTTTCATTTTGAAACTGTCCACAATAGGAAATCAACTACAGTTGGCATTGGGTGTTTGAAGTAGCTGTGTTCTCATAATTTGAAATTAATATTTTGCTGGTGGAGGTTCAGAAGTAGTTTGGGAAATGTGCTCATCTGTTAGCTTGAATCTGTTGGCGCATTCTGAATTTTTTAAAAGACTTTTGGGATGCATTTGCCTGGGAAGACCTGTTAACTTATTTAACCTTAATGTGTTCAACCTGTTTCCAATATAATCTAGCTTGTAACTTTTATATGCATTGTTCTGCATGGTTTTAGGTTTATAAATGATGTATGTTTTGCATGTTTTTATTGAATTTCAATATGAAGTATAGCTAACAAAGCTGGCAATTTAATTTTTTTATGGGGTGAGGAGAGGAAGGACTACTGTATTTTCAGTAGGCAAGTTTAGTTCAATATGGCACCAACAATCGATTCTTGAAAGTTAAGTTGCCAAATATTAGATGCGGAAAATTCAGTATCTAATTGTCGCGTTATACAGATTGAAATGTGATCTCCTTTTATTTTGATTTATAGGACCTCACTGCATATCCATTCATTTGCATAGCAGTGTCTATGTTAATAAGAAATGAAAAGTAAAAAATTGCAAATGTTGGAAATCATAACTTGTCTGTTATCTGCACAGATGCTGACTGACCTGTGATTCCAGCATTTTCTGTTTTTGCTTTGCTAATTAGAATAGGTTTCTCAAGGTTGCTTAATAAAACTGATTAAACTGCAAATGTGCAAATCACAGCATTTTTATTTTGCTCGCATATTGGCCTTGTGCTGTGTTGATGTCTAGTATCATCTCCTTGGCTTACTTGATTTTAAATTGAAAAAGAAATTCACTATAAATTAATCATTAATTAGCTCGATTTTTAAAAAGGTGGAATATGAAATTCCTATTTGCATGCTGAAAGGCATTAAAGACTGCAGATTGAAACTGCTCTGCAGTTTGTTCGGGAGGGGGAGCACTGAACCTGAGGGCATATTTGTGGTGGTGAGAGGTTGACACTGATATTTTCATAATATTGGCTTCAGAGCGAATACTGCTTGATATTCTTTCTAAAGTTGCTACAGAACAATTATTTTACATAATCAGCTCCATGTCTGGCAGAAAATATTGAATCCAATTTGAGGACAGTTGCTAAAATTGTGCATTCTTCCAATGAGTTGGGTGAGTAGTTAAGCTGTACAATTCAGCAAAGTCCTAGGTTTGGTCCCTTAGTCAGGACTCCCTGGATTTGGGAGGGGAAAATTAATACAGCCTATTGGCTGTTTGGGTGAGCCATCAGAAGGAATCTGGTGCCTGTCGAGCTATATTCCAGCAAGAAGTCATTAATGGGACTGAAAGCCGATAAATCCCCAGGACCTGATAATCTGCATCCCAGAGTACTAAAAGAGGTAGCCTTGGAAATAGTGGATGCGCTAGTTGTCATCTTCCAAAATTCTATAGATTCTGGAACAGTTCCTGGAGGGTGGCAAATGTAACCCCACTATTTAAAAAAGGAGGGAGAGAGAAAACCGGGAACTACAGACATTGGTAGTAGGGAAAATGCTAGAGTCAATGGGATTAGACAAAGTTAACATGGATTTATGAAGGGAAATCATGTTTGACAAACCTACTGGAGTTTTTTGAGGATGTAACTGGTAGAATAGATAAGGGAGAACCAGTGGATGTGGTTTATTTGGATTTTCAGAAGGCCTTTGTTAAAGTCCCACATAAGAGGTTACTGTGCAAAATTAAAGAACATGGGATTGGTAGTAATATACTGGCACGGATTGAAAATTGGTTAACAGACAGGCAACAGAGAGTAGGAATAAATGGGTCTTTTTCAGGATGGCAGGCAGTGACTAGTGGGGTACCGTAGGGATCAGTGCTTGGACCCCAGCTATTCACAATATATATCAATAATTTGGATGAGGGAACCAAATGTAATATTTCCAAGTTTGTTGACGACACAAAACTAGGTGAGATCATGTGAGGAGGATGCAAAGAGGCTTCAGGGTGATTTAGACAAGTTGAGTGAGTGGGCAAATACATGACATGCAGTATAATGTGGATAAATATGAAGTTATTCACTTCGGAAGGAAAAACAAAGGCAGAGTATTATTTAAATGGTGATTGGGGAATGTTGATGTACAAAGGGACCTGGGTGTCCTTGTACACCATTCACTGAAAGCAAACATGCAGCAAGCACTTAGGAAGGCAAATGGTATGTTGGCCTTCATTGCAAGAGGATTTGAGTACAGGAGCAAGGATGTCTTACTGCAGTTATACAGGGCCTTGGTGAGACCACACCTGGAATATTGTGTGCAGTTTTGGTCTCCTTACCTAAGAAAGGATATACTTGCCATAGAGGGAGTGCAGCGAAGGTTCACCAGACTAAACCCTTGGATGGCAGGACTGTCTTATGAGGAGAGATTGGGTCTACTCGGTCTGCATTCACTTGAGTTTAGAAGGATGAGAGTGGATCTCATTGAAACATATAAAATTCTGACAGGGCTAGACCAACTGGATGCAGGGAGGATGTTTCCACTGGCTGGGGGGTTCAGAACGAGGGGTCACAGTCTCAGGATACAGGGTGGGACATTTAGGATTGAGATGAGGAGAAATTTCTTCACTCAGAGGATGGTGAACCTGTGGAATTCTCTACCACAGAAGGCTGTGGAGGCCAAGTCACTGAATATATTTAAGAAGGAGCTGGATCGATTTCTAGACACACAGGGCATTAAGGGGTTTGGGGAGAGGGCGGGAATATGGTATTGAGATAGAGGATCAGCCATGATCATATTGAATGGTGGAGCAGGCTCAAAGTGCCGAATGGCTTGCTCTTATTTTCTATGTTTCTATGTTAAGTCGGTGCCTTTGGAAAATGAAGGGAGAAAAATTGGTGAGGAAAAGAAATTACAGTCTGGTCTTGCACCCTGGCCACTTTATTTTAGTTTTGCATTGTTTTTGGTTT
Source organism: Heptranchias perlo (assembly GCF_035084215.1). Taxonomy (NCBI): domain Eukaryota; kingdom Metazoa; phylum Chordata; class Chondrichthyes; order Hexanchiformes; family Hexanchidae; genus Heptranchias; species Heptranchias perlo. Next base: position 11,150,595 of record NC_090361.1, read on the forward strand.
ACAGATTATGTATGTGTCCCATATATTATGTACGTGCTTTGACGCATGGTATGCAAATTGATGACTGAAAGCTTGTTATAATTTTTATTTAAACTGATTTTCCCTATAATGGTAAAATCATTTTAAGCATTGTTCAACAATATCTAGTGAGTGTTTTCCATTCAGGCTGCCACATGCTATGACTTTTATTTCCTGAAATATTTATGGTAGGGAGAAAGCTTGCTTTAAAAAATTGTTAGTGTATGGTAGAATGCAAACATATTAACTTTTAGCATAACCAGGGTAATGGAACTCAATATCTGACATTAGTGAAGTCGGATATTTGCTCTGATGATAAATATGCAACATTTCGAACAACGGCCTGTTTAAAGAGGTGATCTGATACCCTTGTCAGAATTTTTTTAAGTAGTGCTGGTATGAAGTCCCTAGGCGACGGTAGTGATAGGAGGAGCAGCTCCATTGCGAACAGGACTTCAAATCAGGTCTGAGAACTGCTCCAGAGCCACATGACTCTGGAAATCCATACTATGCGTGGGGATTTAACATGAGTATATTCTATAAAAGAGGGAGTACTTGCAATATTTGCTGTTCCTATACTTTCCTTCCCCTTTAAGTGTTAAAGAAAAAAAATGGCCATAATAAAAATATTATTGAGTTGGACAAGTATTAATGAACAAAATTTAAATTGACCCAAGTAGGTGGGCAGACAGTTAATGTGAAATCCTGCTTTAATTGCATTAATTGGTACTTGCTGATGTCAAGTAGAAAATAATTTACAAATTGGCAGAGGGAGAAGTGAACTGTGTCAGTGACTCGCTGTTATGCTGCCTTGTGTCCTATCAAGTATGTTCGCACCTCTAATTTTTATAGCTTTTCAGTGGAAAGATGTATTGAATTTTAAGTGTAATTTGCTGTATGTGACTTGATAAATTTTGATGTGGGAATTCCCCTTGTGTGTGTAAAAAAAAAAGACGGTTTCCCAGTGCATTAAAACTTTCCTTTGTTGTGCAGCTGAGGTATTGTAATGCAGAATATATTGAGTTTCCCTTACAATTATTTGTGCAATGTGAAAATGTCAGTAGATATGAGTAATTGATGTGGGTTAAGGTGAAATTTTCAACATCAGTTAACTTTTTTGGGATATTGAAATTTTACTTCAGAGAGTGGAAGTGATGGTTGTTATCGTCCTTTGTGGTCATTGAACAACCACCTTCTTCTACAAGAAGTGCCTCAGTGTTTGCTATCATTGCTCCTGTGCAGGAAGCAGTGATGGGCGTATCTGGTGACTGGTTAGAACTGTTTCATTTTTTAGCATTAGTTCATGTTCCTGAAAACAGGCCCATGTGGTTCAAGTTCCTATCTGTCAGTTTTAGTTATGGGCAATGATCTAGGCACACGTCAGTTTCCATGGTTTCCCCTTCCTCTTGGTGGTATCTTGTTTAGTTGCATATGTGAGCCTAGGCAGTTGAGGAGCATCACAGTTTCACCTACACATACACTTTATAGTAGGAGTCACTAGATAGCAGTAAGGCGCAAGAACTGTAGCTGTTTATTTTTTTTCCCAGCCTAGCTTTGATGCCGATGGTAACAGCACTACTGCAGTCTGGGCTGAGAGCTAACGCCTCACAGAGGATCAAAGATTCCATCTGGAATTGAGACCCCTTCTTAGCTGAATCTCAGTAGGGCAAGCCATTTTATTTGAGCAGGTGATAGATATGGTGCATATTTTTATATTCACATAGTCAACACACCTGTGTAGATTGGGTTTGAATAATTAGGTGAAATTTGTATATAGCAGTATTGCATTCATAATATACTCTGGTATAAATGTTAGCTGTTAAAATTATTGGTGAAAAAATTGGTATGGATTTATTAAATGGATTTTTAAAAAATGGGACGACAAATATGAAATCTCAAAATAATCTACCGTTCCCTTGATGCCTTGTTATGGATTCATGGTTCATAGTTTAAATAATCCTGACAAATTAAACTAGTATCATTTTGATGGCTTCGTGTTTACTCCTCCATCTATTAACGTTTTTGGCATTACATGTTGTTCTAACAAATGAAACTTCTAAACTTCTTTCCTTGCAAAAGGTGCCTCCCTCGAAGATCAGGTTCTTATTTTGTGACAAACACTTTTTCTGTTCAAAATCTCTTAACTGTTTATAAAGCCCAATTTGTCCAAAACTTGAAAACTGATCCTATATCTGGGGAGAATCTGTTAACAATTCATACACTCTGGGCAACATCCAAGAGAGAGCTAGTTGGTTGACCTCTGGTTTCATTCTTTCTTGTCTTTACTTTATTGACGCTAGTGCTCCTCTGATCTTTCCGCTGTTTCTTCTAATTTGCTGAGATGCTGTCCTAGATGCGTGCGCGCTCCAACTTTGTTCAAGAATCATTGCAGTGTCATACTCTATAGGTGTTATCACATTGCCACTTGTTTATTCTGTAATATTTGGGAGTGGCATCCATATGCATTGCTAAAATCGTCTCTTTTATCCTGGTGGCAGAATTGTAGACTCCAAATGTGTTCCCACAATGCAAACTAAACAAGTGCTAATGTAACTAGAGGTCAAAATGCCTCTCTGGTCTCCTACCCCCACCCCAATCAGAACTGTAGACCTCCTTACTCCCCCCTCAGTGTTTCCTTCCTGCAATCTTCAGCCTTTTAAAATCCAAACATCCCTTCATCACTACTCCCTGATTTACTGTTTTTTTTACTCTTTTCAAGCTTGGTCTCCTGCAATTGCTACTTCTCTAATATATTTTTGAGATGCATTTGTCAAAACTTCAGGTATTGCTGTTTTAAAAAAAGAATGAAAGAGGAAGAAATCCATTCATTTCCAATGTAAAGAATCATTCTCGCCCTACAGAAAATACCTTCTAATTGACTAAAGGGGTTGTACTCTGTTGGAGTGGGGGTGGAGAAAGAGACCAGAAAGGCATTTTGACCTCTAGTTGCCCTGAAGATCTGCCTGTAATCAGGCACCACAAATACACTTTGTGGCCTTAGAGGTACGCTGTTACACACAGCTGCACTTCAACCATATAATACAAATCATGCATTACATGTTATAATGGTCCTGTCCTTAGAAAGGAGTATACAGTGATCCACACCATGGTAGATCACAGACCTGTGTATTTCTAGAACTCTTATTTCAAATTTTAACAGTTGCTTTAATACCCCTTTCCACAAGAAATCCAGTTGACTTGTGGCACTGCAGGTTAGCATATACTGTGCTGTCTCACTAAGTGCCAGAGCAGCAAATGGAAGCTAGGTGCTGCCTCACAGCTCAATCTTGCACATCAATTGGTGCAATGTTAAAGGTCATCTAGCAGGAGCAGCATGACTGATCAGCAACAACTTGCATTTATATAAGCACCTTTTGATGTATAAAAACATTGTGGGGCAAAAGGATTTAGGGATGCGTTAGAGGAACACCATTTTCAGGATTGTAGGGCTGGCGAAGGTTGCAGAACCAGGGAGGGGCGAGGCTATGCAAGAATTTGAACATGATGAAAATATTAAATTTGACACAATGGGGGACTAGAAGCCGATATAGGGATGATGAGAGTGTGGGACGATGTGGGATAGGATACAGGCAGCAGAGCTTCAGATGAGATGAAGTTTATGTTGGGAGGAGAATGGGAGACTGGCCAGGAAAGCATTGGAATAGTTGAAATCAAAACAAAATCCTGGAAATACTTGGCAAGTCAGGTAGCACCTGTGGATGAAAGAAACAGTTAGTTTCAGGTCGATGACCCTTCGTCAGAACTGGAAGAAGTTGAAGATTAAACAGTTTTTAAGCAAGTACAGAGCCAGGGGAGGGGAGGAAAGAGCAAACGGAAAGGTCTCTGATAGGGTGGAGGGCAGAAGTGATTGAATGATGGTGCAAGTCAAAAGGAGGGTGTTGATGGGACAAGTAAATAAACAAAAAGATGGGTCTAGAGGAGCTGTAAATGGCAACATCAGAACCATTACCAACACTTGCTGTCTGAAAAAATAGGTGCAGTGCTTTATGATCTAACGTTGAAATCAATGTTGAGTCCAGAAGGTTGTAAAATACCTAATCGAAAGATGAGGTGCTGTTCCTCAAGCTTCCATTGAGCTTCACTGGAACAGTGTAAGAGGCCGAGGACACAGGTCAGAGTGGGAGTGGGACTGGAAATTAAAATAGTAAGCGACTGGCAGGTCAGGGTCACGCTTGTGGACTGAGTGGAGGTGTTCAGCAAAGTGATCCTCAATCTGCGTTTGGTCTCCCCAATGTAGAGACGACTGTATTATGAGCAGTGAATACAGTATACTAAATTGAAAGAAGTACAAGTAAACCGCTGTTTCACCTGGAAGGAGTGTTTGGGGCCCTGGACGGTAGAAAGGGAGGAGGTAAAAGGGCAGGTGTTGCATCTCCTGCACTCTCATGGGAAGGAGGAGAGTGGGTGTAGTGGGTAATGGAAGAGTGGACCAGGGTGTTGCGGAGGGAGCAGTCCCTTCGGAACGTTGGGAGGGGAGGGGAAGACGTGTTTGGTAGTGAGATCATGCTGGAGATGGCGGAGGATGATACGTTGAATGTGGAGGCTGGTGGGGTGGAAGGTGAGGACAAGAGGGGCTCTAACATGTTTTTGGGAGGGAGGGAGAGGGGTGAGGGCAGAAGTGCAGGAAATAGGACAGACATGGTCGAGGGCCCTATCAACTACAGTGGAGGGGAATCCTAAATGAGAAAAAAGGAAGATATATCAGAAGCACTGGTATGGAAGGTGGCACCGTCCGAACAGATGAGACGGAGAAATGGGGAGAAGGGAATAGAGTCCTTACAGGAAGCGAGGTGGGAGGAAGTGTAATCAAGGTAGCTGTGGGAGTCAGCAGGTTTAATGGCAGGGTTGGACCTGAGAGAATTGAGTGCTGCAAGTTGAGTGAGTGAGAGGAGTAGAGAAATTGAGACGGCTGATGTCACGCTGGCAGTTTGCAATGAAAAGATTGAGTGTAAGAGGCCAGAGGGAGGGGTCCAGGTAGAACGAGAATTCTGAAGGCAGGAGAAAGGGTCCACTGTGGGGAGGAGAGGACAAGGAGGAGACACCTGGCCAAAGAAGTGGTCTGGGAGGCAAAGGCAACAGAAGAACTCAGCATCGTGTCGAGCTCGAAATTCATTGAAGTGGAGGAGTAGGAGGATGAAGCTAAGGCCTTTGCTAAGGACTGATTCAGGGTCAGAGGGGATAATGAAAACATGACTAAGGGTGAGATTGGAGGGAGGGTGGAGGTCAGAGGAAAGAAGGGGAGAAAGTATCAGGAGGGGTGTTGGTATCTAAGAAGCTTGCGGTCCTTGATACCTGAAAGGAAGAAAAAACGTTTTTTGTTAAAGCGCCAAATGAGGCAAAGGATGAAATGGAACTGCGGAACAGGACAACTCTGAAATAGTGTGAGTCGGTGCTGCTGGGGAGAGAGAGCGAGCGTGCATGTGACAGCGCGTGGCGTTGAGCGTGGATCTCGGGAAGCAACGAGAGCACTGGTACTAGGAGCGCTAAATATCATGGAGATATCGGTAATAGCAGGTGGATCCGAAACATGAAGGATGGAATTTAAGTTGGAATCCATGTGGAATAAGTCCGAGCCGGGGACAGTTGCTGAGGAAAGAGATGTGGCTGTGAAAGAGAGATTTAGAAGAACCCTGATCAAACACGAGAAAGGAAACAAAAAGCAATGAAAGTGAACAAGGTAAAAGAGACAAATAGAAATCCCGTTGGAGAGAAGAGCAGAGCTTCTTCAAGGTGAGATTCCTGGAATAGTTGAATGTCTCTGTCACCACTTGTCATGAATGAGAGTTTTGGAAGCAGATGGGCTGAGGCGGGGAAGAGACGGGCGATATCATGGAGGTGGAAGAAGGTGGTCTTTGTGATGGAAAAACTAAGAGTTGGAAAGTCAGATTGGGGTCCAATACGATGCCGAGCTTGTAAACAGTCTGGTTCAGCCTGAGAGTGGCCAGAAAGGCGGATGGAATCATACGACTCTGGAGTTTGTGGCAGGGGCCGAAGGCAACAGCTTCAGTCTTCCCACTGTTTAACTGGAGGAAATTGCTGCTCATCCAGGACGGGATGTTGGAGAAGCATTGTGACAACGCAGAGGCGGTGGTGGAGAGAGGTGGTGGAGAGTGGAAACCTGACCCCATGGCTTCAGATAATGTCACTTGAGAGATTTTCAAAATAAAGCTTTTATTCCTATTTTGTTAGGTGGAATAAATTGTTTTATCCCCCCATGTGCTTGACAGCTTTCTTTGCATTTTGATCTTGTGTCAAATATTAGCAAAATAAATGTGGAAGCGGGTGTGGTATTGGTGAGAGTAATTGGAAGTGCAGATTTAAGAGCATCACTTAAGGTGAAGAATTAAGAAGCATTTTGGCAGAACATTAACTTATATTTGGTTTAATTTTTTTAGTTTCTTTCCAATAGTGTATCATGCCAGTATACTAAGCCTATTAATAATGAAATTGGACCCAGTTTAATTAAACTAATGTTGAACTTGTTTAGTTGGTGCTCGCTGATTATTTTTAATAGATATTCCCTTTCTTTGGGAAAGATAGAACATGAATTGTGTTGACCACAACAATTACTGTCTGCAATGGTACTGTGAGCTGTCCCAGATCAGTTGTTTTTAATGATTAAAGACTGATGTAATGGAAACCATATCTTGATGGCACTAGATGACCCAGAAACACAACCTTGAAGGAAATAAAAATTCCTCTTTGTATTTCATATGGAGATTGTCTTGCTCCCAAGCGGCAGCTGAAACATTTCAGCTTGTCCTATTTCAGTTAGGGCAATATTGGCTAGTCATTCTGGGGTTTGTATTGTGTGTATGTAGATTAGACTGCTGTTTTAGAATAGAAAGTGAAATTTGACTTATACCTGCTTGACAATGTTACTAAAATGGATATATAATTTTCATATGTCAACTTGAACTGTGAAAAACATGAAGCAATAAAGTTATGGATTTGTATGGAGATGGGGGAAGCATTTTAAGTTGTGTAATGCATGGTGAAAGAACTGGCCATGGTAGTTTGACAGCAGTTTGAGGGAATGAATTAAGCCTCGAGTGCTGGTAGGTTCAAGGAAACTCTAGTCCCTGGGTTAGACTGCTTTTATTCATTTTCAGGCTCTGATGCTGAAAGAAACAGCCAGTGTAAAGCTACTTACACATTAGGAATAGCTTTATTCTTTTAACTTTTCAGCCAATGGTTTTCAATTTTTCAACGTGGATATGCATGGCAAATGGTGACATACTCCTGGAAATCCACTGCTTTTATTCACATACACTGGTCCCGTGTTGTAAATAGAGTTTGCAATCTGGAGACCCTGGCCATTTTATTGCAGTCTGAAAACTCTGATTGTAAAAATGACATCGTAGTGAGAACAACATTCAGCCAATCACTTCCTAAGAACCTTGCTGCCTGCAGTCTTGCTTGTGCTTGGGTGCATTGAAGCTAGTTAGAGGCACAGAGGGAAAGGGCCACAACATAGGTGATGAGAAGAGGATCCACAAATGGAGAGAGCAGCAGGTGAGAGAGAAAGAAACTGCCAGTTCTCTTAGCTGCCCAGTTGCTCCCTCCTGTGACTTTCTCCACTCTTGCTTATCCTGCAATATATCTCCAATTCTGACCCTCTTCCTTGTCTAGTGCCCAGTTTCTCTTGACTAACTCAGCATAGACCCAGACTCCCTCCTGAAACCTTCTTGGTGTCTACGGCTCAGTGCTGTACCAAATGGTCCACTGTTGCATTGAGAAAACTGAATTGTGTATTTAATAAAATAACTGTAGTTATTTATTAACCTGCTTTGCCCTCCAGTTTCCTTTCTTCTTAAGGCTTTGACTGAAGCTGACGTATGTTTTCACAGGTGTCGGCCATCCCCCTGTGCTTCTTCCAAGCTCCAATTCTTAGTGTGAGCTTGGGCAGTGACTTTTGGCAGGCAGTTCCTCAACTGACCTCTACAGACATCTGCTTTCTATCAAGAATCACTGGATAGCGATTGGGAGTAGGGAACCCTGGCTGAATGTTTTTTTTCCACCCTGCTGCAGGGATGCTCAAGGTCAATTGTAGTGCTCCTACTCATTGCCCTGGCTGAGAACAGCTAACTCAGCACAAACTGTTGATCAAACCTATGATTTTCCAGGTGAAGATGGCTGTCACACTGGGCAGGGCCTTACCAGCTGAGCCATCAGGCAAGCTCTCCTCTAATAAACGTACTTTATTCTACCTATTCTAAATTTTAACGCTCTCTCTTCTCCTGCCTGTGTTCCCACTGTCAACTATGGAGGTGTGAACGAGTTTCATTTGCAGAAGGCTATTGATGGCTGAAAGCCGGATTGAAAGCACATGTTTCTAGCCAACCTAAAGCCCAAGTTCTGTAAATTAACATTGTTGAACCATAGCAGCGTTACTGTGGCACTGAAAGGGATGGTTGTCATACAAAAGCATGATGCGCAATATTAAAATGATTTGGATTTTAGACTTTTTCAGTAGTGTATTGGTAATAATATGCTAAGTATACCTTGTCACAATAATAGAATGAGGTTTGTGCTGTATAATTACAACAATGCCTGCTATTCCACAAGTAGAGATGTGAAGGGGAAATTTCTTGAATAAAAGTTTGTACTTATCCAGCAGGTCCTGGAAAGGGAACAAATAGTTGCTTAAGGTATGATAGGATTGGTTTAGTTGGCTCGATGCCTACTATCCTGAGTGGAACCTGCTTGGTAACTTATTTATAGCCATTAGTAGATATATATAACATATATTCCATTTTTCTGTATGCAGTTAAACATGGAATATGGATCAATGTCTAATTATGCTTAGTGTCTGCTTTTTAAAAAGTAACCTAATTAATACAGAGGAGATAGTTGATCATAATCATCCCATTTGCTGGACCATGCATGACTTGGGGACAACTTCAAACTTGTGCCGATCCTGTGCTACTCTAGAGTCCAAAAAGAGGAATAGTCTGGTGCCAAGCCTGCATTCACCCTTTTTCCCCCCTCTCGGTAGCCTCCTGCTAGATGCTCATTTGCAACTTTATGGTTCAGACCAGTATGTTGTAGCTCTAGTGTGTTGTATCATCGTGCTTCCTTTGTGTGACTTGATGAGAATATTGCATGATAGTAACAAAGGGGCTTCAGATGAAGTATATACAGTGCCTGAGCTTTGTTCCCTGTTTCAATATATACAGTTTTAACTACTCCATTTGTTGTGGCCTTTGGACATAATTTAGCTGAGTTCACATTCAGCTTCAATCCTGTATTTTCCTTTTTTCCCCAATTTTCTTCCATATTCTACTGAAAGTGTTGACTTTCAATGATGCACAGTTCCATTGGCATTCCTCTGGAACCTCATTCAACAAACTATTTGTAAGAGAATCGGGATAGTTAGTGTTAAGTGTAGACAACTATAGAGGTTCACACAGTTAAGCCAAATACAACAAAGGCTTTGGGCCCCAACAACATGCCGGCTGTAGTGCTGAAGACTTGTGCTCCAGAACTAGCCGTGCCTCTAGCCAAATTGTTCCAGTACAGCTACAATACTGGCATCTACCTGACAATGTGGAAAATTGCCTAGGTATGTCCTGTCCACAAAAAGCAGGACAAATCCAATCCGGCCAACTACTGCCCCTTCAGTCTGCCCTCAATCATCAGCAGTGATAGCACTGTCGATGACACCTTCCATCAAGCGGCACTTGCTTACCAATAACCTGCTCACCGATGCTCAGTTTGAGTTCCGCCAGGACCACTCTGCTCCAGACCTCATTACAGCCTTGGTCCAAATATGGACAAAAGAGCTGAATTGGTGAGGTGAGAGTGACTGCCCTTGACATCAAGGCAGCATTTGACCGAGTGTGGCATCAAGGAGCCCTAGTAAAATTGAAGTCAATGGGAATCAGGGGGAAAACTCTCCAGTGGCTGGAGTCATACCTGGCACAAAGGAGGATGGTAGTGGTTGTTGGAGGCCAATCATCTCAACCCCAGGACATTGCTGCAGGAGTTCCTCAGGGCAGTGTCGTAGGCCCAACCATCTTCAGCTGCTTCATCAATGACCTTCCCTCCATCATAAGGTCAGAAATGGGGATGTTCGCTGATGACTGCACAGTGTTCAGTTCCATTCGCAACCCCTTAGATAATGAAGCAGTCCATGCCCGCATGCAGCAAGACCTGGACAACATCCAGGCTTGGGCTGATAAGTGGCAAGTAACATTCGCGCCAGGCAATGACCATCTTCAACAAGAGAGAGTCTCACCACCTCCCCTTGACATTCAACGGCATTACCATCAACGTCCTGGGGGTCACCATTGACCAGAAACTTAACTGGACCAGCCATATAAACACTATAGCTACAAGAGCAGGTCAGAGGCTGGGTATTCTGCGGCAAGTGACTTACCTCCTGACTTCCCCCAAAGCCTTTCCACCACCTGCAAGGCACAAGTCAGGAGTATGACTGAATACTTTCCACTTGCCTGGATGAGTGCAGCTTCAGCAACACTCAAGAAGCTTGACACCATCCAGGACAAAGCAGCCGCTTGATTGGCATCCCATCCACCACCCTAAACATTCACTCCCTTCCCCACCGGTGCATTGTGGCTGCAGTGCATACCATCCACAGGATGCACTGCAGCAACTCGCCAAGGCTTCTTCGACAGCACCTCTGCGTGACCTCTACCACCTCGAAGGACAAGAGCAGCAGGCACATGGGAACAACAACACCTGCACGTTCCCCTCCAAGTCTCACACCATCCCGACTTGGCAATATATTGCCATTCCTTCATCATCGCTGGGTCAAAATCCTGGAACTCCCTTCCTAACAGCACTGTGGGAGAACCGTCACCACACGGACTGCAGCGGTTCAAGAAGGCGGCTCACCACCACCTTCTCAAGGGCAATTAGGGATGGGCAATAAATGCTGGTCTTGCCAGCAACACCCACATCTCATGAAAGAATAAAAAAAAATTGTCACAGCATGATGATCAGTAGCCCTATCCTACTGTATTTCCATCTCCCTAGCCCACTGGAAGTTAGCTGCCTAACTCAGCATTGATCAGGGATCTAAGACCTTCCTGGTCTATGTGGCTGAATACTTCATTGGATGGTCCACTGACTCTTGGGGAGCTCAGCTTATGTTTAATAAAAGTACTGATTTTATTCGCATGCTGACAGCAATAATCCATCTTTTGACAATACAGCTGATAAAAACATGGTACAGTACTTGTCAGATGTTCTAAAATCCTGTAGCAAAACTGCTACAATACGTGTATAGGTTCTTAGCTGGGTGGTTTTCAAAATTGATATGGTGGGGGGGAGGGGAGAGAGAAGTGAGCTATATTTTTTGAATAATGAAGAATGCTGCAGTTTCTGAGAAACTGGTGGAATCATGGAATGTGATTAGCCATGTGGAGTTTTAATTTTGTACTGGATCACGGAAATCGCCCAATCTCAATTTATTTTAAATGAATACCAGGTATTGTCTACAGATAACAGCACGTTCGTATGTTACTCACTGAACTCTGCTGGTACAAAATAGATCCCTGCAACTATGACTAGAGTGTTAGCTGATAAAATCTTCCCCATTTCAGTTTTATAAACATAATGCCCAATTATGTTTGCCAGATGTAGGTCGTGCTTTAGATTATGCAGAATACAGCACATGATTAGCAGGAGCACAGCCACTTTCAAGAGTCACGCTCAAATTAAGTACTATACTTGCCAACTGCCCTTGTATTGTGGTTGGGAATTGCTCCATTTGTCCACACTTTGCAAGTGCAGTTGGCAGATACAATACTCTGTCTGCACTGGGAGCGCTGCTAAAACCAGATTAGCAACCTTCATATAGGTATCACTACATGGGTCCAAGCACTCATCCTCTTAACTCTGTAAATCATTCTTGCAGAAATAATCCATGTCTGTGTCCACCTTGCTAAAACACTGACTGATGTGATTGTGTTAGACACAGAACATGTTCATCTGGCAGACCATGTTGCTCATTAACTGTTTCTTTGTGTGTATTAAAGTTCTAAGTAAAGAATAAGTACAATAAGGAATTTATTTTAGAATTTGGGATAACTTTCATTTATGAAAATTCTTAAACACGATTTGCTAATTTAAAAATTATTTTACATTGCTCCCATCCAATTGCTTTCTAATTTAAGCATTTTTAAGTATCATACAAATTACTGGATAGATAGGATATTGTGAAGTATGGGTAGAACCTGAATGCAATCAAAAACGCTAATGGAAAGTCATCGAATCCCATCTGTAAAAATGAATTGTGACTGATTTTAGTGAATCAGAAATACAGCCAGAATAATTTTAATTTGCACAATGCCATCTCCTGTGTGAGGCACAATGGTGAGGATATAGTAGCTACCCACAAACCAGCTGTGACCACCAACTTTTTTGCAGTGTGGGAGATTGTCAGTAGCAGCTTTAGTTGTCCATTGAGAAAATGAGTCACCATATCTTAAATCATTTTAACAATGTAGTATATTCAGTTGTATAAATTTAGATTTTACTGTTTCAAGTTGGGATGATTAAATTTCGTGTTCAGTTTAGCAATTGTTTTTACCAATGATCTGGTAGCATGGAATAGGGTTAGTATTGTCAGCTCTTTGTCCCAGTGTTCTTCACTTATAGCACCTAAGGTGTTAAAGTACGAGAACATAAACTTTGGATGAATAGAAGATAATTTGGTTCATCAATAGACTGTTTTTGCATGACCTCCTCAAGATCTCATTGTAAAGTTGGCACACCAATTGGTTATGTCATCCTGATGCTTGAAGGTAGATCCTGTGGCACTATTGTAATGTTGACCCCCTCTCCTAAGTAGTCAATAGATTTTTGGGTTTATCCCTTATGGGAAAGTATTTGCGCAAGTGTATATAGTACTCAACCTTTTTTGCCTATACAGAGCACAACCAAAATTGAGTTCATGATTTTGTCTGAGGTTTTACTTAAACTTTGGGCATTCATTTATTTTGCTTGTTGAGAGGGGTTTAGACTCCTGTTATGCTCTATAGTTAGCTAAAATTACACCCAAAGTGGTGCGTTTGTCAGCTGTTTCCCATTACATTTTCAGTTGCTGGCGACTTTGTGAACTTGCATTTTGGACTGATTTTAGTTATTGTGGCAATAGACATGGCTATTAGAGCGCATTAAGGAAATTGAGATTTATTTGTGGGGTCACATAAGAACAGCGATCTTTGTCATTTGAGAGATCACTAAGCAAATTCCTAAGTGTAATGCACTTCAAAAAGCTTTGAAAGTGTGTATGCTTTCTTAATTTGTGCAAATGATTTTTGAAAATGTGACCCACTGTTATTTGGGACTATTTTAGATGGGAGTCCCAGTATCAGAAGGTGAGAAACTTATACAATGAGAATACAGGACTCTTAACTATATCTGTGTACCATTTTTTCTGCTTTCTTTTTTAAAAAAAAAGTACTGCAGAAATACAATTGTTGCATTCAGCTGAGGAATGAAACGAACACAAATAAATCTAATGTGCTAACTTTCAGAAGTTATTGAAATTTAGATTGTGGCTCAATCCTGCCTTTTTTTCTTGTTCTGACTGAATCTGTAACTGAATACACTCCAATGTAACTGTTCTGGTCCTGTGGGGGAGGGGTTTGTTAGCTTTGGCATACTAGGTCAGGAATGTTACTGGTATGCTGTTAGCTTTGGTATGTTGTATCAGTCGACATTAACAGTTGCTTGTGATTGAAATTCATTTTTAGTTTGTTCACCAGTGTGACTTACAGATCCGACCTCTGTGTACATTACAAACTCATTGAATGTACTGTACTTGTAGTGGGTACTCAGTGCGGTGCTGAATAAACATTTTATTCCCATGAATTACTTGTGTAAATTGTCTCTGTGACTGGGAATAACTCTTCATTCAGTAGCACCACATCAGGTACTTCTACCACTGGTTTTGTATACGTGTCCTTTTTAAGTGCCAAAATACTCATGCAGTCTTGTGAGGCACCCTTCACCTCAGTTGAGGAATATTTGGGAATCATTAGAGAATTTGTTACAGTTAACTTAATGGACCTAGTAAGAAGGTTCTTTTCTTGGCGCTCTATTATTGCTGCCATATTATGTTTGGAAGCTAGTTCAATATTTTAAGAAATGCTTACTTTGTAACTGTTGCTGTTCAGTTTAAGGGTGCAACTTTTTAAAAATATAATTATAATATGATTGCTATTAGTCACAGGTATAAGTTTTAACTTGCTCCCTGAACCAATATAAAATCACAATTTGTTTGGTGCTGTAATCAACTGAATTGTTTACTTTAGGAGATTCCAGTATAACAGCCAAATTATAGCTACAACAAAGGGAATGAGACTGCCTTTAGTCCTGGTTAGGTATTTATTAAATAGCCATGAGATCACATTTTATTGTTCTATGGTTTATTTTGGTCACGGTGGTGTAAATACAATTTTAATGCCTGTTTGAATTGGATACTCGTTGAGACCTTTTTGTTAATCATATTCAGCTGAGGGAGTTAGGAGGTGAGTTAGCTCTTTTTATGCTACGTGATTTTTTTATTGGCAAGAACAAAGAACATTGTGCCAGTAGAAGCTTTGCATGGGGTCACATTTGGCTTTCTGAGCTGAGTTATGGAAAGCATGAACATATTTGTCTGATAACTACCCTCAATTTGGAGCACTGGGAAAAAATATTCACTGACTGGTGATTATTTTCCTGCCCCACCCCCTCCAACTAATAATGCTCTTGCTTGACTGGGAATATCCTATTTCCTGTAACCAGGGGAAAGCCCTTTGAAGTAAAAGCGAAGTAAATCCATGTAAAATGTGGCTAATTGAGGTCTGGGGGAAAAAAATTGTGAAACATAAAATGGAAGTTGCAGCACTACCCAATGTGTCTAAATGCAATCCTGATGAATCCCACCTACTGTGCTGAGAGGAAATGGGGCACTAGCTGCTATGTATGAGATGAGGAAGGATATATTTTAATATTAGGAACTGGAGTACCCATCAGCCCACGAGCCTGTTTCGCCATTCTTAGGTCATGGCTGATCTGCACCTCAACTCCATTTACCCGCCTTTGCTCCCTTGATACCCTTACCGGACAAAAATCTATCGACCTCAGTCTTACAGTTCAGTTGACCTAGCATTGTCAGTATTTTGGGGAAGTGTTCCAGATTTCCACTCCCCTTTGTGTGAAAAAGTGCTTCCTGTTTGCCCTCCTAAATGGCCTAGCTCTAATTTTAAGATTATGCCCCCTTGTTCTGGATTTTCTCCACAGGAGGAAATATTTTCTCTCTATACTGTATTGAATCCTATTATCATTTTAAAGACCTCTATTAGCTCTCGCTTCAGCTTTCTAAACTCGAGGGAGTGCAAGCCAAATTTATGCAACCATCCTCATAATTTAACCCTTTAAGCCCCGGTATTCTGGTAAATCTGTGCTGTACCGCCTTCAAGGCCAATATATCCTTCCTAAAGTGTGCCCAAAACTGAACGCAGTATCTTTCCAGAATAGGTAAGTTTGAGCTTTTTGTCGCCTTGCCTGGTTCCATTCTTATCTATCCAGATGTAGCCAGAGAATCTCCTGCAATGGCTTCTCTTCCTGCTCCTGCACTGTTATCTCTGGAGTCCCCCACGGATCGATCCTTGGCCCTCTCCTATTTCTCATCTACATGCTGCCCCCAAGTGACACATCCAAAAACACATCAGGTTCCACATGTACGCTGATGACACCCAGCTCTACCTTACCACTACCCTTCTCATCCCTTCCACTGCTCCTGTGTTGTCAGTCTGCTTGTTCGACATCCAGTAGTGGATGAGCAGAAATTTTCTCCAATTAAATACTGGGACTGTAGAAGCCATTGTCTTTGGCCCCCACCACAATTCCTACCATTCCCGAGCCAATGATTACATCCCCTTCCCTAGCCATTGTCCCAGATTGTTTGCAACCTTGACATACTATTTGACCCTGAGCTGAGGTGCAGACTCCATATCTTTATCACTAAGGTCGCCTGCTTCTACCACTGTAATATCGCCCGTCTCTGCTGCTGCCTCAACCCATCTGCTGCCCCGTCATTAGTGACTGTACCTTCAGCTGTCTGGGCCATAAGCTCTGGAATTCCCTCCCTAAATCTCCCTCCTCCTCCTCTAAGACACTCCCTTAAAAGCCACCTCTGACCAAGCTTTTGGTCACCTGTCCTAATGTTGTCTCCTTTGGCTCGGTGTCAGTTTTTTGTCTGATTACACTCTTGTTAAAGCTGCTATATAAATACAAGTTGTTTTAAAGAATTTATAAATAGCACTGGGAGGAAGGGGGGAAGTTGCAAGTTCTGAGACTCTGCCTCTAACTCTGGCTACCTTTTGAAACATTTTCTTCCTTTTGCCCCTCCACAACTGCTGTATCCTTAATCCACATCTTTATCATCTCAACGCTTAATTTCTCCAGCACTCTCCATGCTGGCCTCACCTCCCACAAGCTGCAACTTCTTCTGAATGCAGGGGTATGCATCCTTGCCTGCACTAAGTCCGATAACGACAGTCTTTGTCAAGCTCCATTGACACCCCGTTATCCTAGTGAATTAATTTAGAGACCCTTATTCTCCGCTTCAAGTCCCTCCATGTCTCCCTCCCACTTACCACAGTGATCTCCACTAGCTGTACATCCTGCAGGTACCATACTCTCCACTCCACCATTGGCAGCCGGTCTTTTCAGTCACAACATCCTTGCCCTCTGAATGCCCTTGGTAAAAGCTTTCACCTTGTCTTCTCTTTTGATTATGCTTTCACGTTCCCCCTTTCCTCCCACTTGGTGTCGGTCTTTGTCCTCCATGCTGTTAAGTGCTTTGAGATGTCTTTCTGCATGTGAGCAGTGCTGTTGAAATCAAAGTTGTGAAAGTTGTAGTGTAGTTAGATCAAGAAAATCTGGCATGCAGGTTTATAGTGATTTAGTTTATTTAATTAAAAGGAATGGTTTACCTTTACATTGGCTCCCTCTTACTGCATGAAATATAATGCAAGTTTGAAGTAAATTAATATCTGGGACTAATGCATGCACTTTGTCAATACAAATTTAATTTTATTAGTCTAATCCACTTAAATGCATTGACATTTCACTTATTTTACAGCTAGCTTGTATTTTTAAGTTTGCAATCTTCCCAGTCTCGGTGTAATCAAGTATGGCAATCCTTTCTGCATGTGAGTCTGTAAGGAAGTGTGGAGAAGTAGCAGCGTTCATGCGCCATTTTGTTTAGTTCGTTCACTTACTGCACGAAATATAATGCAAGTTTGATGTAAATTAATATCTGGGACTAATGCATGCACTGGTAATGCTTAGTGAGTTGCATAAAGTTTTCAAATTCTAACCTGTGATGGATCAGTGAACTATAGTTTGAAAGTTGGTCAACTTGTTTTGCTGAATCTTTTTTAAAACTTTTTTTTTAGCTTTTATGCACCAGTTTTAATGTTATTTATAATGCAACAGATAATTAATTGTATGCTGAGCCAGTTTCTTATGTGACTCTTCAGAATAGTATAATGCTTCAATATAGCCTTTGAAGAACACCGCTTGCTGCACAATTCCAAACGTGCTGACCGTGTGGAGTGCAGCAATTTTTTTTTGAAAGAGCCTGTGTGATTAAGGGAAATTCTATTCCCTTTCAACGTTTAAGGTTATGTGACTCTTTAACAGAATGGTTTATATAAAATTGCATAGCTAATTATTTAACTAGTTTGATAGAAGTGACTACATTTTCAAAACATTAGTCACTGAACATTTTGTTTTGTGGAATGTTCCAATCTCTTCGAGTGTGAGCTTCGTGGAAATAGGCTAACATTGCAGCAGTTCTGGTGTGTGGGAGGGAGGTTCAAATAATGGTCTTTATGGGTGTAGAAGGGCTCATTGTTACCGTTGCATATTTATTGTGTTAGTCACCATCCTGTATATTGTGACTGGTACAGTGCAGCAGTGCATCCACTTGTGGCATAGCCAGGTTTGTTTCACATAGATATATACTAAGGGGCATTTGGGCAAATTGTCCTGGTTGTGTTGAAATCCTTTCACATCCCACTAGTTATTTTGGTGAATAAGCAATTGAATACTTATATTGATTAGATCATAGATCAGCCTTAAAGTAAGATGTGTGCGCATTACCTAACATGGTTGCTGTTAACTGCAGAATATTGAACTAATATATGTGCCTGTGTTTAGTTTTCAGAATTTCACAGTAAATCTTATAATTGGATATTTTCTACTTTGCTGGTAGCCATTCTCTGCTTTAGAGTGATGGTTAGCATTTTGTCACAAGATGACGTGCTTACTGGAAAACATGGAAATCTCCACATTTTTTTCCTTTTTAATTAGACTACAGGGTGTCCATCAATGGATAAATTAATCACTGCTAAAATTGTATTCTTATGAAACCCAATTTTTTTAAAAAAAAGCCCTCCTGTATTTCAGCCAGCAATAGAAAGCACCGTGACGTCATCTGGTGATCAAAAGTCAACTAATGATCTCTCCAAAGCAGCTAATGGCTGCTGCCAGGTAAGTGGGAAAATGTCCACTTGGAAAACTTTTTTTTTTGAAGTGTGTTGGTGAAGTGATACAATGATTTTGTTCAAAGACCTAGTTGATTGAGATATCTATCCTCCTGTAAACTGTTTGAAGACTTGTGTTTTCCTTTGAGACTGCAGGACCAGAAACAGCTAAGAAAGATGCCACAGAATTCCCTGCCAAAGGTATACTGCAAAATAGTTCAAAAAACCTCAAAGTTGCTCATCACTTGGAAACTTCCATGTTCTACAAAGCCTGTGCCTGCCTAATGACAAAATGCTGTAGTCCTCTTTGGCAGGCTGGCTCTCTTGCTCTTGGATAGTCCAAATCAGTACACATCAACAACTGTTGTGAGGTGTCTCGTTCCATCTCACGACATCTGAAGTGATCATGGTACCATTTCTCTTTTGATCAAATAATGATCGTATTTTTTTTCTTTTATTCGTTCACGGGATGTGGGCGTCGCTGGTGAGGCCAGCATTTATTGCCCATCCCTAATTGCCCTCGAAGGTGGTGGTGAGCCGCCTTTTTGAACCGCTGCAGTCCGTGTGGTGACGGTTCTCCCACAGTGCTGTTAGGAAGGGAGTTCCAGGATTTTGACCCAGCGACAATGAAGGAACGGCGATATATTTCCACGTCTGGATGATGTGTGACTTGGAGGGGAATGTGCAGGTGGTGTTGTTCCCATGCGCCTGCTGCCCTTGTCCTTCTAGGTGGTAGAGGCCGTGGGTTTGGGAGGTGCTGTCGAAGAAGCCTTGGCGAGTTGCTGCAGTGCATCCTGTGGATGGTGCACACTGCAGCCACTGTGCGCCGGTGGTGAAGGGAGTGAATGTTTAGGGTGGTGGATGGGGTGCCAATCAAGCGGGCTGCTTTATCTTGGATGGTGTCGAGCTTCTTGAGTGTTGTTGGAGCTGCACTCATCCAGGCAAGTGGAGAGTATTCCATCACATTCCTGACTTGTGCCTTGTAGATGGTGGAAAGGCTTTGGGGAGTCAGGAGGTGAGTCACTCGCCGCAGAATACCCAGCCTCTGACCTGCTCTCGTAGCCACAGTATTTATATGGCTGGTCCAGTTAAGTTTCTGGTCAATGGTGACCCCCAGGATGTTGATGGTGGGGGATTCGGCGATGGTAATGCCGTTGAATGTCAAGGGGAGGTGGTGAGACTCTCTCTTGTTGGAGATGGTCATTGCCTGGCACTTATCTGGCGCGAATGTTACTTGCCACTTATGAACCCAAGCCTGGATGTTGTCCCGGTCTTGCTGCATGCGGGCTCGGACTGCTTCATTATCTGAGGGGTTGCGAATGGAACTGAACACTGTGCAGTCATCAGCGAACATCCCCATTTCTGACCTTATGATGGAGGGAAGGTCATTGATGAAGCAGCTGAAGATGGTTGGGCCAAGGACACTGCCCTGAGGAACTCCTGCAGCAATGCCTTGGGGCTGAGATGATTGGCCTCCAACAACCACTACCATCTTCCTTTGTGCCAGGTATGACTCCAGCCACTGCAGAGTTTTCCCCCTGATTCCCATTGACTTCAATTTTACTAGGGCTCCTTGATGCCACACTCGGTCAAATGCTGCCTTGATGTCAAGGGCAGTCACTCTCACCTCACCTCTGGAATTCAGCTCTTTTGTCCATGTTTGGACCAAGGCTGTAATGAGGTCTGGAGCCGAGTGGTCCTGGCGGAACCCAAACTGAGCATCGGTGAGCAGGTTATTGTTGAGTAAGTGCCGCTTGATAGCACTGTCGACGACACCTTCCATCACTTTGCTGATGATTGAGAGTAGACTGATGGGGCGGTAATTGGCCAGATTGGATTTGTCCTGCTTTTTGTGGACAGGACATTCCTGGGCAATTTTCCACATTGTCGGGTAGATGCCAGTGTTGGAGCTGTACTGGAACAGCTTGGCTAGAGGCGCAGCTAGTTCTGGAGCACGAGTCTTCAGCACTACAGCTGGGATGTTGTCGGGGCCCATAGCCTTTGCTGTATCCAGTGCACTCATCCGTTTCTTGATGTCACGTGGAGTGAATCGAATTGGCCGAAGACTGGCTTCCGCGATGGTGGGGATATCGGGAGGAGGCTGAGATGGATCATCCACTCGGCACTTCTGGCTGAAGATGGTTGCAAACGCTTCAGCCTTGTCTTTTGCACTCACGTACTGGACTCCGCCATCATTGAGAATGGGGATGTTTGCAGAGCCTCCTCCTCCCGTTAGTTGTTTAATTGTCCACCATTCACGACTGGATGTGGCAGGACTGCAGAGCTTTGATCTGATCCTTTGGTTGTGGAATCGCTTTGCTCTGTCTATAGCATGTTGCTTCCGCTGTTTAGCATGCATGTAGTCCTGAGTTGTAGCTTCACCAGGTTGGCACCTCATTTTTAGGTACGCCTGGTGCTGCTCCTGGCATGCTCTTCTACACTCCTCATTGAACCAGGGTTGATCCCCTGGCTTGTTGGTAATGGTAGAGTGAGGAAGATTTGCTTGACTGTCACCTCTGCAACTGTACTTCAGCATACTGTATCATTACAAAAAGTTAATGCACAATACCTACATTGACCTGTCGTGCACTGCTGCATAGTGTGCATCTCTCTCCCAGATGCTGTTTTCTAGGATGGGGGTATTCATATATGTGGCCCGTGGAATAAATGTGACCAGCAAGTTTTTTGATCTAGTCTAGGAGCCTCTTTCAGCTCCTTTTTGTGAGCTTATTTAGACTTCAGCTCTTCAACTTCCCTCGGCCCAGAGGACTGGAAAACACTGCTCTCTACTTAGTTGATTTTGACCGATTTTAGAGCAGCCTCTATGCAACATCAGGAATCAGTCTTTACCTGCCCTCCAGGCCCAGAAACCTAATCGAGCTGAGGCTTCCAAGATTTTCAGCTTCAGGGAGGATGGGAGAAAGCCAACTCTGCACCACTGCGTACATCTGAAAGTGAGAAGACCGCAATTGAAACCATCCACTCCACTCATCCTTGATCCGAGCCACCCAACTTCAACGTCTAGCTGCCTCCAGTCTCAGCCTTGTTGCCGCTGCTTTCTACTGCCCTCCTGAGATTTACTCCATCTATCGTTCACCCTGTTCCTCCGCTTCCGAAAACTGATCCAACATCCATTCTTTTTCTTTCTTGCCTCTCCATCCCCATTACAGGCCCCATAGCCACTCCTCCCAATGCCTTCTCTACAGTTTGCTGCCTACTTCTGACTGAATACTTCCCAAATTCCCATTCGCAACTCCCCTGCAACTGTGTTTTCTTTGTGTGTGCCTTCTCTTTCTCTCTGCTCCCTTTTCCCCAGGTTGACTTAGTCTCTTCAGCCACTCAACATCAATGCAGAGTGCAGGCCACTCATTCAATACAGTGGCCCCCACAACCATGTTCTCCCCTCTCTCTTCAGACATCACAGGCCATTCACTGATTCCTGCAATTCCTATCCACTGCATGCTCCACGTATAACTCTTTAATTCATATAATTGTTAACTGTGACTGATGGCTAAAGCCCCCACCTTCAAGGCTCTAGTTCCACTTCCCCATTACATTTCTAACAGGATCAAATTCTGAGAATCAATTGCTCATTTTTTTTAAACCCAGGGTGGGAGAGGGAGTGCTTGAAATTTGTGTGGAATGTTTAATTTTTTCATTTTGGGGAGTTGTTGAATTTTGTGATCTTTGGGTCTTGCTTTTTGTATGTATGCAGGGTCTTGTGTTTTTTGTGTTCCCATACCATTGTCATTTTCAGAGAGGTTAAAGTCTCAATTCCAGCAGTACTCCAGGAGTATACATATCATAGTTAATATGTTATGTTTGAATAGTGGACTTCAGCTGGGAAATTCAGATATTGATAGAGGCTAATTGCATATGAATGCAGAACAGTGGGAGTTGTGTGCTCTTCAAGGATGTCCGCACTGGTGAATGAATAAAACATGCTTCTAGCACTTCAGTGTGAGCATGAAGGACTTCCAGAGCAGATGGGGGGACTTACCAGATACAGAGTAAGGATCCTTCTAATCTCCAATTTAAGGAGAACACTTCTACATGCTTCTGAGATATATTTTAGGTTGCACCCTGTAATGGAAGAAAACTTTTGGAAGGCATGCTGTACTAGCCAATTTGTGAGATTTGTTAATTAATATTTATCCTAGTTTCCTGAAGCATCAGGGCCAGATTTGCAAAATTCGTCCATCTGTGGCTATCATGTCACTCAATGTATATATGTAAAACCCAAAAAATTGGAACTTAAGGCTTCAATTGTGCACCTAGGTACTATTTTTTTTAAAAACTCAATTTCTCTCCTATTGTACATCATTGATTTAATAATTTGTGGCTCAATTTGCATCAAGCAGAAATAATGAGTGAAGGGAAATGAGTCTTGCGTAGCTTACCAATAGCTCAGAATGCTGGTTCTGGTATGTGGTTTTGATTTTTAATGCTGTTGCATTGAAATCTGGTGCATTTTCTGGTGGTGTTGCTGTCGTTTTGTGTTTTTACTTGTGATGAGAATGGTGAGAATATGGAACTTGCTATCACATGGAATGGTTGTGGCAAATCGCAAAGATGCATTTAAGGGGAAACTAGATAAGCACGAGGGAGAAAGGAATAGAAGGATATGTTGATGGGGTGAGGTGGGAGGAGGCTCATGTGGAGCATAAACACTGGCTTATACCTGTTGAGCTGACGGGCTCATTTCTGTGCTGTAAAATTCTATGTAATTCTATCTAGTAGGCCGATTTGGTGCATATTTTCCGTCTGGTTCTAGCCACCTGGTTGGAAATCGGCCAAAAATAAGAACCAAATTTGAGTGTTTCTCCGCGTTCAGTATCAACAGTGGCTCTTTATTTTTAGGTTCCACAAGAATTCTGTATATTCTGGTACAAGATGAGCCATGTACCTGGCGCAGAATCTGTTCACCGATTGCACGATTTGAAGAGCAGGGAGGTATCTTGGCTCATATTCCTTCCTCAACCAGCACTGCCGAAAGGCAATTTTAACTGGCCATTGATGTCATTTTTGTTTTGTGAAATGCTATTGAAAAACATGAAACCTGTAGCATTATATTATACAAGTACAAGTTCCTTCCTTCCTACACCTAGTGAGCGCAGTGAAAAGAAGTGGTGCTTTGCTGCTAGAGATAAAGGAAGTTGTTGGATAAGGCTACTTTCTGTTTAGTTTGGAAAGGAAACAAGTGCATGGAACTGTAAAATCAGCCTAAATTCAACAAGCAGGCAAGGAGGGCTGAAAAGCCACTTCCTGTGCTAAAATCTCTGTGCATCACTCAACAGCAGAGTCCAGGAACAGTTTGTATTATGAGATCAGCAAGACCTGAAGAACATAATAGGAGCAGGAGTAGGCCATACGGCCCCTGAAGCCTGCTCTGCCATTCATTCAGATCATGGCTGATCTTCAACCTCAACTCCACTCTCCTGCCTGATCCCCATATCCCTTGATTCCCCTAGAGTCCAAAAATTTATCTATCTCCACCTTGAATATACTCAACAACTCAGCATCCACAGCCCTCTGGGGTAGAGAATTCCAAAGATTCACACCCCTCTGAGTGAAGAAATACCTCCTCATCTAAGTCTTAAATGGCTGACACCTTATCCTGAGACTATGCCCTCTAGTTCTAGACTCTCCAGCCAGGGGAAACAACCTCTCCACCTCTACTCTGTCAAGCCCACTCAGCATCTTTATATGTTTCAATGAGATCGCCTTCGTTGTTCTAAACTACAGAAAGTTCTGCTCAACCTCTCCTCAGGACAACCCTTTCATCCCATCTAGTGAACCTTCGTTGCACTGCCTCTAAGACAAGTATATCCTTCCTTAGATAAGGAGACCAAAACTGTACGTAGTAGGACTTCATTACTCTTGTACTCCAACTCCCTTGCAATAAAGGCCAACATGCCATTTGCCTTCTTAATAGCTTGCTGTAACTGCATGCTAACTTTGTTCCTTGTACTTGGACACCCAAGTCTCTCTGGATGCGAACATTTAATAGTTTCTCACTATTTATAAAATATTCTGTTTTTCTATCCTTCCTACCAAAGTGAATAACCTTGCATTTCCCCACATTATACTCCCTCTGCCACCTTGCCCACTCACTTAACCTTGCTGCATTCCTTTGCAGACTCTGTGTCCTCCTCACAGCTTACTTTCCCATCTAGCTTTATATCATCAGCAAACTTGGATCCACTACACTCGGTCCCTTCATCCAAGACATTAATATAGATTGTAAATAGCTGAGGCCCAAGCACCAATCCTTGTGGCACCCCACTAGTTACAGCTTGCCAACCTGAAGAGAATAAACAAGTTTCATAAATGCATTTGTTCTGCTTTCTGTGGAACCGAACCAATGGACTGCGTGCGGTGCTCTACCAGGACCAGTTTTCCATATTTTTGAAAGCAACTGTCCCTTATTTATCTCCTAGTCTTTCTGGCCCATGCAGTAACTGCAGTGTTGGCCAGAGTGGCTCTGAACTGACAACTAGGAAGTACAAGAGTGAAATCAATGACCGTTCCTCCATTTTTGTTGGGATGGAGGGGGGCACATTGGCTGGCTTCGCTTAGCAGTTGGCAGCAACATGGTTGAGACTAGGAACTCAGTTGAGGGAGGAGAGGCTAATGTTGTAATAATGGACCCATGTCCAACCACTGGATGGTGCTGAGCATTGATACTGTAAACAAGCGGTATTTCTGCCCAAGGCGCACACATTGTTTATTAAAAGTTCTTATTTTGAAGTTTGGGCTTTATCTATTTTAATTAGTGCAGGCCTAAATGTGACTTGCTGTAGCACAGGTTATTTTCTCCTGGGCTTTTTGTGGATTTCATACCCATCGTTAAAGCCCATGCAACGCTTTTCCTCGCAACGTTACCAGCACACATCTGCTAGTACAGAAATTAAAATATGCAACATTTTCTCTAAGCACTCTTCTATGAAATTTTAGTGCTATATAAATCTCCAAATTTATATTTTTCAGTAAAGAAAATACTGCCCAGAGTCAGAATTAGTTAGATGGTCCTGGATCTCTGCCAGGTAATTAGCTGAGACAGCTGTTATGAGCAGCTTTCGCCCTGTGCGCAGCAGCTGTTGAATTGGGCATATTGGGAGTGGAGATCTACGAAACAAATATCCTGATCACCAATTGCCCCACTGACACATACAGTGGGATCTGTGCCAGCAACTTGGATCTGGTACTGTGCTGGGTGTTTGATGGAAAGCATCTCGATCCTTTACCTTGGAGGAAGATGGTTTAGTTTGCAATCTTATAAATGTAATTGTGCTCTGAATACCCTACTTTTTCAATTCCACTTGTACATAGTTTCCTCTGGAATTTCCCAAGTCCTTATTTTTTTCAATGAGCTGGGGTGCCAAGTATGGAATTATTTTACACCAATTGTGTAAAATGGTTGACTTAGCTTTTCTGTTATGTATTTGGTGTTATAGTGCTGAAGGGTGAAGTACAGCATAACCTTAAATTGTGGTTGGAGATACATGTGTGGGGAAAAATAAATCTTGATATCCGCCATGGTAATTGGCCCAGAAAATGGAATAATAGTGAATTTAATGTACTGATCTGTTGTGCTGCATAAGGAGAGGGCTTTTGAGTATCCAGATGCAGCTATTTGCAAGAGGAATCATTTAGAAGCAAAATATTTCTCCCACAGGAGGGAAAAATCAGTTGGGAGAATCTATTCTCACTTTCTTCATTTATCCCACCCCCACACCTTCCCCATTGGCTTTTAGAGGAGCATTCTAGGATCCCCTGAGGAGGTTGCTAATCCTCCCCTTGATTTGAGGATAATGCAGTGAGGTGGATACAATACTGATTTTTGCAGAAGGATTGGAAGAAAAATATTTATTTCGTAACACTAATTTTAATGTTATGTTTAGCCAATTTTCTTCCCTCCACTCCCCTCCATCCTCAAGAAACGAATTCTTGCGAGTGTATATTTCCATAGGAGCTCGTAGTTTTCCCATCTGAGCCGGCACTATTTGACCAGAGGACATCGCTGAACCTGGCATCAAGGCCAAGCCTGAGCCCTTTATTGTCCAACACTCCCAGACATGCCAGTTTTCCCCATGTTTTTCTTGTTATGGTTGCTTACGTACCAGGGACTCCAGCAGCTGGACAAAATTTTCATTGGCTGTTTTATTTTAAACAGTAGTGCAGGGAAAATTCCAGATATTTTGTGCTATTCTTGGTAGATTTATATTAGATGTGCTGCATCAATGTTTGGATTCGTTCTCCCTTTTTTAATTTCCCATTTACTTCAAACTTTCCACCATGATCTGTATATGGGAAGGCTGAAATTAATTATCTGCTCGGTGTTGCCTGACACCTTGTTCGTAATGGTTTATACAAGGCAAACCATCACAAAAATAATGGAAACTTAGGTTCTCATTTATGAAATGTCATTCATTTATCAAAACAGCCCTCAAATACTGAATTCATACTGTCAAACACTTTCTGGCCTTTCCACTTCAATTGTTCGGGTGCGAACATTGAGGTGAGAAATATCTTTTTAAATGTACGCTCGACATAGGAGACTAAAAAGCCCACTTTTTTCCCTGGGCTGATTTTCAAAGCACGAGAATTAGAAGGTTGCTTTTGAGATGGAAGTGATTAAAACTGCTAAGCAGGATGGACCATTGTGGTGATCTGCATTTACCTGTGTTTCTTCCCTTTTTTGTGTGTGTGTCGTCTTCCCCCATCCATTGTACTCGTCAGTATAAATGGGTCAGACCCATGGAGTGATTAAAGCCACAATCAGATTGTGAATCTCAATGAATAATGAGCATGATTAATATTCAGATATTTAACCATATGGCATACCTATGTGAGCAGATAGAGTTTACTGAGCTGCTCATATCAAGTGCAGATATGTTACAGCTGCCTTTTTCTTGACTACCTATTTGTGGATTAACCAGGGTGTAAACTGTATGCAATTTATTCACATGATTAAACCAGCGGTGTGACTCATGCACTTGAGTCATGGTTGTATAATACATTTCCACTTCATTGAACAAGTCCATTAGATTATTGCATTGTATAGTTTATAAATGAGGAAAAGCCTGCTTGGTTGTAACTGTAAAATGTTAACCCTGAAAGGTTTTTAAATGAATGGTGTGCTTGTTTGGAGCACTGGAGCTTTTGTTTAAAACTGATTTTTATAAATGCCCGTTTAAAATTTAACTTCTGCACAAAAGCAATTTTAAAAATTTAAAGCAGACAACAATGATGATTTGGCCATCTTTGGGAATATTGAATCATAATGTGTTAGGGTACATAGCGTAGTAGTTATGTTACTGAACCAGTAATCTAGAGGCCTAGTCTAAATAATGTAGAGAAAGCGAGTTCAAATTCCACCATGGCAATTTGAGAAATTGAATTTGGTTTGAGAGGCGGGAAATAAAAGGCTAGTATAAGTGACTACGACACTGTCAGATTGCTGTCACGATTCTTTAGGGAAGGAAACCTGTCGACCTTACCTGGTTTGCCCCACATGTAACTCCAGTCCCACCCCAACGTGGTTGACTCTTAACTGCCCTCTGAAATAGCCTAGCAAGCCGCTTGGTTGTACCAAACTGCTACCGCTGGTTCAAGAAGGTGGGCCAACTAAGTGGTAATAAATGCTGGCCTGCCAGTGACACCCACATCCCGAGAATGAATTGGGAAAAAAATCTGAGATCTGGCAGTGTACGGTTTTCATTTATTGGGATGTCCGTTCTGGCTTCGATTGAACCACATTGCATTAGTTACTGAAGCTTTGTTTTGTCATGGTGGATCATCGTGGGAAAGAATATGTAACACTTCTCACTTCTATTTGTGTATACTAGTGGATCTCCTGTGGAATTGTCAATTTGGCTTAATTGGGAGCATGCACTTCTGAGTCAGAGTTTATGGATTCAAGTGCCACTTCAGAAGTGAAGCAGTTAACCTAGGTTGATACAGTGTTATTGGGAGGGACAAGTTTCAGAAAAAATGTAAGTGGGGAGGGATCAGCACAGGCTGCAATGAGATCTAGCTTGTAAGTGGGAGCAGGGATGGAGAAACACAGCTATATGAAGAAGTTTGTACTCTAACCACTTTCCTGCAAGTTGTCTCCCCAGCTCCACACCCTCCTCCTGTCACCTACCCACCTAGTGCCCCATAGCCGACAAGGCCTTATCTCCCTTCTGCACAGCACCTTGTATGTGTCCCCTTAACTCAACCCTTCCCTACATTTCCTCATGCTCAATCTCTTCCCCACCTCCTTTTTCCATACGTGTCTTTTCTTGCCACCCCTGCCTCCTTGTTCTGTAGCGCATACATTTTTTTTTGCTAGGTTTTCTCCTCTGTTCTACCCTCTTATAGGTACCCATTCTTAGGGTTTTTTTTCAAAAGGTGGCCTTCTAGTACCTTGCCCAGGTGATCATTTTTCATGAACCTAGGAAATCAGTGTCTGCATGCTATTTCATCTTAGAGTACACCATGCTGGAGTCCAATCCTACTGTCATCCAATGTTCATGCACAGTTTCCAGCAGTAAATAATGACTAGAATCAGAAACTTTGGTTGATTTTATTTTTTCTTACCAGCCATCCATAGCACACTAGGGATGGGACCTGAGGCCTTCTGGCATGTTTAGCTCAGTACCATGTCAAGTGATGCATTTTCCACCTGATGCATTGAGGTTAGTTACAGCTTCCTTGGTTTGTTATATTCAGGAAGCAAGTGTGCAGGTTCCAACCTTTCCAGACTCTCATTTATTGGTCTAGTCAGAAAAGCTGAATTTATGGAATGAATGTTCAACAGCAGTGCATTTTAATGAGACTCTTTTGTTTTGGTGGAGATGTTGCAAAATCTGAGAGGCTAGTCATCTGGCAGTTTTGAATATAACAATTGTTAAACCCTTTATGTAGCATTTGGAGAATATCTGCAAAAACAATATAGCTACCAAATCATTAAATTTTACACTTTGGGAAGAGGGGTATTAACTTTGTATTCATGACATCACAGGAAAAAAGTGCCTTTGTATTAGCAGTGGAAGTCTCATTCTTGACTCTGCTATATAAATGGTACGGTATAGTTTGGAAGGAGGAAGGTTGCAACTGTCTGCTAGATAGATTAGAAATTCTTGGTTCTGCAAGTGCAAGTTTTTGATTCCCCTTGTGGTGAGTTCACAGTCTCGATAATGGCAGCAGAGATGCTGTTGAGCTGCAAAAGGTTTCACCCAATTTTAGGGAGGGAGCACTGGCATAGTGTTACTCCAGTTCACGCTCGGGTAGCTCCTAGCATCTAGTTCAAATAGTATTGAGATCTGACAGCCCATGGCAGACCTATTGATAGTGCTAAAAAGGAGCATTCCAGTCGTAGATGAAATCAGTTGACACATTTTGCATTCTTGTCTGCTTCTGCAGGTGTTCATGTAATTGATGTTTGAAAGTTGTTGTATACTGCTTTCCTTGCTAAACTAGTTTTAGTCCACTTTTTCGTAACAGACTTGAAGTTTAGTCCAAATAACTCCAGACATGAGTGATTTTTCAAATTTGCACTCATAGTTTTGTTGTAATAGTTCTATTATGTGTAGTTCTGACCCAGGCTTTGTAACCTCTTTTTGGTTTTCTAGTCTTAAGTGTTGGTACATCATAAATTTACTTAGCAATGAAAACACTGGTGACTGCAGGAGTTGAGACTTAAAAAGTGTCCTAAAAATGGCATTTGTAACAATTCTGCTCAACTCTGGGAAAAGAGTTAATGCTAAGAACAGTGGGTACTCCAAGACAACGATGAGGACAAAGAATCACAGGCAATATTGGTTCCCATCACTGACCCGGGACCTCGTACACTCTGGCTTTTCTTGGTTATGTTTGACCAAGATAAGTGCCCAGGATGACCTAGAGGAGAGCCACCCTTATCTTGTACTGTCTTGTGCAATTATTTATGGCTAAACAAAGTGAAAGGAATTATTGCAACTAAACCTGGAAGTAACCCAATGCTTACTTTAATTGTCCTATCATTATTATTTATCGTGAAAGTAAAAAGTTTCGCAACTATTAAGCAGATCTGGCTCTCTATTTTAAAAAAAAAGTTGCTTGTTATAAATGGTATGTGCCTGTCTAAGTATTGTCACCACATAGGGGAATCCTGTCATGGTGTGCATCAGACAGATTGGTTGAAATGGTATCGAAAGTGTTTATGTTGAGAATTCAAAGTATAAAAGATAGTGTTTTTCACACACAAGGGGAGAAGCAGGAAGTTATAGGAGTTAAGCAAGACTTCAAGTTAAGAACTGCCCTAGCTAGAGGGAGGCACATAATTTAGTGGACACTTGGGTAAAAGTAGATATAGTGCTACCAAGAGAGAACAGACATCAGAATAAGGCTAGTCAGTTTAACCTCGGTAGTGGGGAAACTTTTAGAAACGATAATCCGGTTCAGAATTAGCAGTCACTTGGACAAGTGTGGATTGATTTGGGAAAGCCAGCATGGATTTGTTAAAGGCAAATCATGTTTAACTAACTTGATTGAATATTTTGATGAGGTAACAGGGTAGATGAGGGCAATGCAGTTGATGTGTATATGCTCTTTCAAAAGGCGTTTGATAAAGTGCCGCATAATAGGCTTCTCATCAAGATTGAAGCCCATGGAATAAAAGAGGCAGTAGCAGCATGGGTACAGAATTGGCTAAGTAACAAGAAACAGTAGTGGTGAATGGTTGGTTGTTTTTCGGACTGGAGGGAGGTGTACAGTGATGGTCCCCAGGGGTCGGTACTAGGACCACTGCTTTTCTTGATGTATATTAATGACTTGGACTTGGGTGTACCAGGTACAATTTGCAGATGACACAAAACTTGGAAGTGTAGTGAACAGTGAGGAGGATAGTAATAGACTTCAAGGATGTAGACAGGCTGGTGGCATGGGCACACGTGACAGATGAAATTTAACGCAGCAAAATGCGAGGTGATACATTTCGGTAGGAAGAATGAGGAGAAGCCTATAAGGGGCACAATTCTAAAAGGGGTACAGGAACAGAGAGATTCTGGGGGTATATGTACACAAATCGTTGAAGTTGGCAGGGTAGGTTGAGAAAGCGATTTTTTTAAAAAAAGCGTACAGGATCCTGGACTTTATAAATAGAGGCATAGAGTACAAAAGCAAGGAAGTCATGATGAACCTTTTATAAAACACTAGTTCGGCCATATTGTCTCCAGTTCTGGGCACCGCATTTTAGGAAAGATGTGAAGGCCTTAGAGCGGGTACAGAAGAGATTTACTAGAATGATTCCAGGGATGAGGGACTTTAGTTTCATGGATAGACTGGAGAAGCTGGGGTTGTTCTCCTTGGAACAGAGAAGGTTGAGAGGAGATTTGATAGAGGTATTCAAAATCATGAAGGGTCTAGACAGAGTCGATAGAGAGAAACTGTTCCCATTGGTAGGGTCAAGAACAGAGGGCATAGATTTAAGGTGATTGGCAAAAGAGCCAAAGGTGACATGAGGAAAAACTTTTTTACACAGCGAGTGGTTAGGATCTGGAATGCACAGCCCAAGGGGGTGGTGGAGGCAGATTCAATCATGGCCTTCAAAAGGGAACTGGTTAAGTACTTGAAAGGAAAAAACTTGCAAGGCTATGGGGATAGGGTGGGGGAGTGGGACTAGCTGGATTGCTCTTGCATAGAGCTGGCATGGACTTGATGGGCTGAATGGCCTCCTTCCGTGCTGTAACCTTTCTATGATTCTAAGGCCTAACTATGATGACAGACAGTCATCATGTTGATGCTCTGGAGACTGATTCGAGCATACCAGGGCAGGGCAAAACCACCAACTCAAGGATATGGTTCTAAACAAGATCTGGAAATCTTTGCTAAAGCTGTCAGTTTATCAGCAATAAGCTGCACTAACTAGACTTAAATCCTACATTAGAACAGTGACTACACTTCAAAAGTACTTTGTTAGCTGTAAAGAGCTTTGGGACATCCTGAGGTTGTGAAAGGTGCCATATAAATGCAAGTTCGCTCTTTCTTTACACCTGATAGACTTGCTATTCTAAAACTAACCTTGTGATTTTCAGTCTTGAACATAGAGCACATTATCAGTTTGTAATGTGCAGCCTAGCTAATACTGAGGTAATGTAATACACCTGACCTGCCATTGTAACTGTATAGTATATCAGTTAATATCTGCCCAAGTACCTTGCATACTCTTGCTGTTTAATATTAAGATGTAATTGGTTGTATTATAAGTTCGTTAATAAAGTGTTAGTTCATGATTTCACTCTGACTTCCTCTGAGTTAACTTCTTGCCAAAGTCATCACATTCTTGCAGTAGCTATTATGTCCTAATTGTGGATTGGTAGTGTAGTTAATATAATTTGGACTGGTAAGTGTTCTAGGCAGGCAAATTTGGTCCTCTAGTTTCCTTGACGTAGACAGTAAATTACCAGACTGTTCTTTGAGTTGTGATTGGGTTCAGGATTCATCTGATGCCCTTTAATATTTCTTACAAGGTTTATTAGTTTATGAATCCCAGTGTTCTTTAACACCTGCTAATGCCTCCATCCACAGCATATTGTAAGGACACTGGTGAACTGGAATTTAGATTTTTTGTGAAATAGTATGCAAGACTTAAGTTCCTTGTGTTTGTGCGATTTGGTGACTACTCTTTTTTGGGAACCTTACACAATGCACGGTTAATGTAGGACTGCTGATTCCCCAAGTACTTGAGCTGCAATCCACTGGCATCTGAACAAGGGCAATTTACTTCACACTACGGCTGGAATGGAGCACAGGAACACCTATTGCCCAAATCCATCTGCTTTGTTTTTTTAAGGTTCTGTCATATTAGTATGTCTCA
Organism: Heptranchias perlo; assembly: GCF_035084215.1. NCBI lineage: Eukaryota > Metazoa > Chordata > Chondrichthyes > Hexanchiformes > Hexanchidae > Heptranchias > Heptranchias perlo. Next base: position 11,183,994 of record NC_090361.1, read on the forward strand.
ATTTATTTTAGAAGAGCTGTATAATATTTTTAAAATCTCATTTGCAAGCAATCTTATGTTTCTCTTTCCACTCTCTCTTTCCCCACCTCCCCAAAACCTCCGTACTGATTCATATTAGGGTATGATCCCATGGGCGTGCTACTTTATTCCTATTGCTTCCTAACCATTCTTTCATATTCTCTGGAAATCAGAATAACCTTTTGGTTTTTACTGTACTGTTTTAGCCAGGGGTCATACAGTGCATTTCCTAAACAGTGTTTTAAATAACTGAATATCTTGACAATATTATTAAACCGCTATAGCATTACTTGTAAGTGGGGATCAGAGGTCCAGTCACTGGATTGATGAATGAAGCAACACTCTTGACTCAGTTAGCTGGTTGTGTCCAATTTCCTTTACATAGACGATCTTAGCATGGAATTCCATTAATCCTGTCTTTCCTCCTTAAGGCTTCTCAAAACATTGAAGTTAGCCTCTTATCCTAAAGCCAACACCACTCCCAGGCCACTGAGAGGCTGAACTGGACTGTTTGCAATCTTGGTGTCCTATTTGACCCTGAGCTGAGATTCCAACCCCATATCCTCACTATCACCAAGACTGCCTACTTTCACCTCCATAATATCACCTGTCTCCGCCCCGCCTCAGCTCATCTGCTGCTGAAACCCATGCCTTTGTTACCTCCAGACTCGGCTATTGCGATGCTCTCCTTGGTGGCCTCCCACCTTGCACCCTCCGTAAACTTGGAGCCCATCCAAAACACTGATGCCTGTATCTTAACTCGGACCGTCCTGTTTAGCCATCACCCCTTTGCTTGTTGACCTACATTGGCTCCTGGTCAGGCAACGCCTTGATTTTAAAATTCTTATCCTGGAGTTTAATCCCTGCCCCCCCCTCCCCCCAAATCAATGGCCTCATTCCTCCCTATCTCTGTAACTCCCTACAACCCTCAGATCTCTGCGCTTCTCCAATTTTGGCCCCTCGCACTTCCCCAGTTTTCATCGCGCCACCATTGGCTGCAGTGCCGTCAGCTGTCGAGGTTCTAAGCTCTGGAATTCTCTCCCATAACCTCTCCGCGCCTCTACCCCCCTCTCTTTTAAGTCACTCCATAAAGCATACCTCTTTGATCAAGCTTTTGGTCACTTGTTCTAATATCTCGTCATGTGCCTTGGTGTCAAATTTTGGCTAACGCTCCTGTGAAGCGCCTTGGAATGTTTTTACTACATTAAAGGCACTGTGTACATATAAGTTGTCTTCAGCCAAACTTGCTTTGATCTATGTTAACTGTTAAATTTCAGAAGTGTTGGTAACACTAAATGACTAAGTGAACAAAATTGTTTAAAAGTTGCACAGTGAAGAATTGGTACATTAAACTTGCATTGTTTTTCCTATTTTCTTTATTTGTCTCTTTGGAGTGTTTGTCCCATGACTGGTAAGAAAGGTCAGGGACTAACGTCTTCGCAGCTACTCGTGCACTTTATAGGCACTTGTAGTTTGCGCTCTTCCTGTTTTCGGGTGAGTGATGTCTGCATGCTATTCCCACTTTTACACTTGACTGTTTTCTATCTAAAGAGAAAACACATAGCACCAAATCCTTTCCATTGCCCTCCCTCTCTTCTCACGAAGCTCTCTATGTAACAAAAACAGGCTCACTTATCCTGATGGGAGAATCACAGACTGTGATTTCATGGCTCTGTGATTCTATTGTCAGTTCCTGAAAAGGACTGTTTATACTCTGTAATGTAGTCAAGCAAGGGAGACCCATGTACACTTCCATAGACTAAAAACATCCTGTTACTACCTTCTAGGAAGTACATGAGAATATGGGGAACTGCATGTCACTATATTGCTCCACACTACTGCCAAACTTGTCTAGATGTAAAAGATATATACATTACATAAAACCATAATTAATGTACAGCATTGCAACTTGTTGCTTTTGTACTGGTGGCTCCATTTTCTCATTAAAAAGACCTATTCAGCGAGTAGTATGAAAATGCTAACTCAGATTGTTCCATCAGCATGCGTATCTTTATATGCATACCATTCCTAGCTAGATGCTCCTCAAGGGTTGGGTGCATGCATGTATACACGTGCTGTTTCACTTGCTCAGTAGAGAGTTAATTATAAAAATAAGACAGCTTCCCTTTTGGGGCAGGAGAGCACACCACCTTCACTCCCCTCTTTACCGAATGCTACTCTTGGTTTGAGGGGGTTAGTAAACAATCTAGGTTACCCTGGTATTACAGTATTCAACTACAAGAAAGTATGTCTCTAACCTCCTCCAGCCCCACATCCCACAGATCTCTGCGCTCCTCCAATTCTGGCCTCCTGCACATCCCCGATTTCCTTCGTCCCACCATTGGCGGCTGTGCCTTCAGCTACCTAAGCCCTGTGCTCTGGAATTCCCTCCCTAAACCTCTCCACCTCGCTCTCCTCCTTTAAGATGCTCCTTAAAACCTACCTCTTTGACCAAGCTTTTGGTTACCTATCCTAATATCTCCTTATGTGGCTCAGTGTCAAAATTTTGTCTAAAACTTCTGTGAAGCGCCTTGGAACGTTTTACTACATTAAAGACTCCAAGTAAATGCAAGTTGGTGGTGTTGTAGGTTGACTTTCTTTAATTTTCTTATTTTTGACATCAACTCCGTTTTGCTTGATGACCCAGCTGGGATCAGGAGTGTAACCGTTGGAGCCCTAATTTGCACATTGTCTACTGATGTGCTGCATCTCTGGACCACCTGTTCAAAGTATTAATTGGTGAGAGGAACAATATAAGTCTTAAATATAGCCAATAACATTGGGAATCCATGGCATGGTTTCAGCTGTATAGGAGAGCCAGTTTTGCCTGGCTTGTGAAATGGATGATGATTATTAGAACTGTGGCATAATCATACTAACCGGGTCTTATCTATCTTGAACTTAAATCACAGTCGTTTCAGGAAATTGTTTTAGCCTATAATTGCTTTATTGTTTGTGCTGAGCTGAACGTGCTCTTGAGTACAGTTTTGGAGGCAAATGTTTGGAAAATTTGGAATTGCTTTTGCTAAATAATCACGACCAACATGCTTAAAAATTAATTTGTGTGCATGACTGCACATTTGGACTTTTTAAAAGTAAGAAATTAGCTTTTTAAAATTAGGGCTTTATACATAAACATAATCAAATGTACAATAAATGTTTGACCCAGGATGATTTAGGCTGCTTTTGTACTTTTCTAATGCTGGTAGCTCCCAATTAGTGGATTCTGTGCAGCGAGCAGCAACCTGAAAAGGAACGTAACAGGTTTGTTGAGGCCAACAGCTGCAGACAGTTTTGTTTAACTGGGTCTTCCTTATATTCATACAGACTCATACATACAACCATGCACTGACACAGGGCTGCATATTCACTTTAGTGCATTCATTGAATAGAGTTATACTTGCAAACTCATTCACGTGTGCATTGCTGTAAAAGTGCTGATCCAAATTGTGTGCTTCATTCATGACATGATGAATTGGTTGTAGAAGGAATTTCTGGACAATTTTGCGGGTCGTGATTTCATGTGTTGCTGATGCCATGACAATAATATGTGGCAAATCAGTTACACGTGTGTGCGCAAAACGCTGAGAATAAGTTTGCAGCCTGCACGGAGTACGACTGTATCTTTTTAAGGCGTAAACGCATGAGAGCAGGGCAGTTGAGTCACTCCCCTGGCACTTTGCATTTTTGGATCCTGAAACATGAAAGCACCTTTACTATGGGACTACATTTCTTGGCAATGTATTTGGGTTCCTGGTGTCTGTAACCAATTATTAGGTGGTTAATTCACTAATTCCACTATCTAGGTTAAATGCATAGGGGTTCACTAAAAGCTTGCTTTGGGTAATAAATATACAAGCTGCTACATGGAGTTTGAAGTCTTTAATTCCACTCTTCTCATTACAGGCTACCAGGTGAGGTCTACAATGGGATCAATGGTATGTCGAGTGAGAGTGGCCCAGGGAAGAGACTAAGAAAATTACCAGCGATGGGGGATTGCCTAGAAAGCACACAAATGTCTTCAACACAGTCACAAGCTCAACCCCAACAACCAAGTAATGTTACCGCTAATCCTCCCTCTCCTGAAACGTCCAACCCCAACCGACCCAAACGGCTGACGAACCAGCTCCAGTTTCTGTCAAAAGTGCTCCTGAAGACAATATGGAAACACCAGTTTGCTTGGCCTTTCCAACAGCCTGTGGATGCTGTGAAATTAAACCTGCCTGTAAGTTGCCTACTTTCCTTTCTAGTGAACCATTGAGTTTTTATTTTAACCAGTGGATGTTACTAAAAAACCTAAGTGATATCAGCAGAGGCAATTATCAAATTTAAACTGAAATGTGTGTTTTTTGCACCCATTCCCTCTGCTCTGTCACCCTTGCATTTTCTCCACTTCCAGGCTCCCCTCTCTTACAATGTAAGCAAAAGTGATTTGGAACTATCCTGCATTTGATTTCGCAACCTCCCCCCACCCTTGCCTTGCAGAGAAGTACTTTGTGTCTGCTCAGTGCCTTTCCGCAATGGCAGAGCTGGCAAAATGGATTTGCACCCACGATTTTCTGATATTGCTACTATTGTCAGAAGAGGCCAAGTAGATGTCAGGTGCTTCACTATAAGGAGAGAAGAGTTTTCCCAGGTGACTTTTACACATCTCATTGCAGTTGTCTCAAGATTGACACCAGCAGAGATATGCCTTCTGGATTAGTCTGAACTTACCTAGAGAGGATGAAATTACAATTTTTAAAAAAAAAGTTATTTTTTCTTTTAAGAAATAGAGCTAAACTGGCCTTGATGAATGTTCTTGCGGAGATGGCCATTCTTTGGGTCAATGAGTGATTTGCTGAGGTATAATACTATGGCTACATTTTGATACCTCACCCAACTAGCCATTTATCATGTGTGCGCTTTGGTGGCTAGACAACGCATCTATGGGGGGGAGGATATCACAGGTGTATCTAATCCTATCTTCACGTGATATCCACATTCCGCAGCGGCCACAGAATTGTGAGCAAATATTGACACCGTGTGCTATATTTAACACCCCTTTTAACCAGGGATTGCTGTGGCTAATTATACTGGTCCCACTACTCTAATTGAGACTAGTTAAGTCAATACAGACTGGGATTAAACCTACTGCCATAAGGGTCATGGGTTCACGCCTCACTCCAGGACTTGCGCTAACTCTTCGATGCGGTACTGAGGGAATGTTGCATTGTTAGAGATGCTGTCTTCAGTTGAGATGTTAAACCAAGTTTAACCTGTTCGGTTAGATGTAAAAGATCTCATAGCACTATTCGAAGAACAGCAACAGAGTTTTCCCAGTGACCCTTTGATCAAGCCGTCAAAATGTTAATTGGCTATCTATCTCATCGCTATTTGTGAGACCTTGTGTACAGATTGACTGCCACGTTTGCCTGAATAACAATAGTGTCTTCACTTCAAAAGTAATTCAATAGCCTGAGGATATGAAAAGTGCTATACAAAGGAAATTTCTTAATTCCTGATCTAAACTTATCTAACTGTGTAAACGTTAATCCATTGTGGGAACCCACAGAAATGTTTATTCACCTATTAGAGACATTTTTAAAGTCACATGACTGAGTTAAGATAGGTGGTGATTTTCTGGGATGGGTGGCATATGCTGCAGTGTGTTGATATGGTTCAAGCTCAGCTTGTGATTCACCATGTGCTACGCTCATGAGCTCAAATACGGTACTTTGAAATGCAAAGCAAGTGAGAGAGATTGTGCATGAATTATTTTGTGCTATACCCAGTTGCTAGCATAAGCCACATTGGGGGAAAAAGCTGGGAACAGCTTGCCTGCAATTTGGCAGGGGAGGGGTAGAAGAATTTCCAAGGATGAAATTTTAGAATCAAAGTTTCCAGCTGGTGGGAACAAACACCTTTTTCCAAATACAGAAGCTAGCAGTGAGACCCAAGAGTTAATGGTGTGTGCAATCTAGGCACAAGTGTGAAATACCTGGTCTAAGATGTTGGTGCTGTTGACAGACTCAAACATAACCTGAACATATAAATATTGTCATAAAATAAAATTGCTGGACTATAACTTGGTGTTGTAAAATTGTTTACAAATATAAATATTGGCAACACTTTTCCACCTCGGGGCAACTGGGGATGGGCATTAAATACTACCCTTCCAGCATCGCCAATATTCTAAGAATAAAAATGCAAATTATAAGCTACCAGGTTTTCTTAATTTGTCATTGGTGTTACTGTGTGATGCAAGCCATAAAGGCTTCTATAACTAGATAGATTTATTTGGCTCTATGCTTTAAAGGGCGTAGGTTTGCTACCCAAGAAAGTCATGGATGCAACACAAAGTTACCTTCTGTCAAATATATAATTAAAAGCTTTGTGTGTAATGTGTACTTCCTAAACATTTCACATTTTGTTCCTGTGAAATGCTGTTTGTCAACTCCTGGGTGTTCATTCATCTCTCTCTCTGTCTCATTGAAGACATTTCTTAAAATCTACCACTAACCTAGCTTTTGGTCACCTCTCCTAATGTCTCCTCCTTTGGCTCAGTGTCAATATTTGTCTGATTACGCTCATGGGAAGTACCGTCGGCCATTTTACTATGTTAAAGGCGCTTGTATAAATGCAACTTATAAAGGCCTTATTTTCAACATTTTTCAAGCCTCCTTGTTCACCTCTGGCCCATTCTTCATGTCACCATTGGTCTCTTAGTCTCATTTTGTTCCATCGGCCAACTCTAGTCGCACGGTTGTCAGCGGGCTGAGGCTTGCGCTCGCCTCCTGTGCCTGGTGTTTGAATGTTTCTTTTCCGAGCTGGCTGTACATGTGTGTTCTTCAATCGCACTTTTATTCAGTCCTCTTTTTAAGTAGAGCGGTGCTGTTCCTTTAGTCTTGCTGCACGGGAGACGCTGTACTGACAGTTGTGTATTTAAGGTTGCTAATAATACTGAGCAGGGTTGGGAGGCTGCAGGTTTGATAGTGTCAGCAATGGTGGTGACGGATTAATCAGATGAGCGAAGAGTACAGGCCATGGCACACTATTAGAGGTTGAGGTTGGGAGGTCATGGCTTTGGTGGCTGAAGCAGAGAAGATTAGACAGAGGGAGTAGAAACTGTGGGACTGGCGGAGGAAAGCAGCAGGCTCAGGAAGTATTGGAAGTGCGAACAGCAGCCAAGTAAAACTTACCTGAAGGCCTGGGAGAGAGAGAATGGCCAGTGGACCTGGGCAACTTATGCCAGGAGTGGTGGGAGGACTGGATTGTCGGTGTCCATGTTACCTATTAACAGTAATAGCAGGTTTGATCAGATGTTATTGTACATTGCCAAATATCATTAAGTGTAACTAAACTATGACATCAGGAAACAGATACTAATCTTTGGAGCTGCTCATAGTAAGTTGCAGGATATGCTGTTTTATAATAGCATTATATCCTGTAACACATTCTGGTAGTCTGCTGCTCAGGTATTACATCGAGTCTTCACCATAGAAACAGGCCTTTAGGCCCAACTGGTCAACGCCAGTGTTTATGCTCAACACAAGCCTCCTACTTCATCTACCCCTATCAGCATACTCTTCTTATCCTTTCTCCTTCATGTGCTTATCTAGCTTCCCCTTAAATGCATTTATGCTATTTGCCTCTACTACTCCTTATGGGAGCGAGTTCCACATTCTTACCAATCTTTGGGTAAAGAAGTTTCTTCTGAATTCCCTATTGGATTTATTAATGACTAGCTTATATTTATGATCCCTGGTTTTAGATTCCCCCACAAGTGGAAACATTTTCTCTACATCTACCCTTTCAAACCCTTTCATTATCTTTTAAAGACCTCGATCAGGTCTCCCTTCAGCCTTCTCTTTTCTAAAGAGAGCCCCAGCCTGTTTAGTCTTTCCTGATAAATATATCCTCACAGTTCTGGTATAATCCTCCTGTATTTAAACAGGTTATCTATTTGCAATGTTATCTGCTGCTCAATATTTTCATGTGCTTTTACCTATTTTTTTTTTACAATCCAGGGTTGCAGTTTTGCATAAAATATACTAGTTTTGATTTGAACAAAAAATACCATTGGAATCATAGAATGATGCAGCACAGCAGGAGACTGCCTGTGCTGGAAGAACTTCTATTTATATAATGTCTTAGGACATTCTGGAGTGCTTCACAGCCAATTAATTACTTTTGAAGTATAATCATTATTGTCACACAGGGAAGCTTGACAGCCAATTTTTGCACAGCAAGGCCACACAAACAACAAATGAGATAAATGACCGGTTAACTAGTTTTGGTAGTGTGGGGTGGGGGGGGGGGGGGGTGGTGGTGTGGATAAATGTTGGCCAGAACATTCAACATCTCTGTTTCTCTTAGAATACTGCTGTGGATTATTTTGTATCCTCCTGAACAAGAGAGCTGGGCCTGTGTCTCATCCAAAAGGCATCACCTCTGACAATGCAGCACGGCCTCAGTATTGCAGTGAAGTGTCAGCCTAGATTATGCTCAAGTCCTGAAGTGGGGCCTGAACCCATGATCTTCTGATTTGAGAGTGCTACCAACTGAGTCAAATTAACACTGGCTGAAAGTACTAGTATTAAAGCACACTAGTATTAAAGCAATGTGTTCTTAAAATTCTTCTGTTTAGCATTATGGTCTGTTTGTAGTTCTGGCTAATTTACAGTATCAACAGGAAGGACTGTACCTGGGGGCTGGTTATGTTAAATATTATGGAACCATATCTGGCATTATAATGAGGGACTGCACGTTTCTGTCCAGCTGTTTCAATTGATATTAAAAAGCCTGGAATTCAAGTTGCTGTGTAAAATGATTCTTAGAATACACCATAATCTAGAGAAACCGTATTCACTCCAGTAGCACCTTGTAAAGCTAACATCTGTTGGGGCGAATTGCAGTTTCCTGATTCTTTTCCTTTTAGAGGCAAATTTAGTTTACTCTGAATTAAAGCCATAGCAGCACAAAGCCAGACACCACTAGAGATGATCTGGACTCTATTGTTTAGATCATTTCTTTTGTAGAATCCATCTACTTTTGCTAATTGTAGCACTACTAGATTAAGATGTGCCATCAAGTTGCTGTTGCGGACGTGACAAAACTTTCACTGCTCAACTGCTTCATTTAATTTCTTTGCAAATAGTTTGTGAGCGTAGAAATCCCTGCGTGCATTTTCTTTAAAATGTCCCTGTAGCACTTGAGAGTTGAAGTGAGTTCAAGTTCGACATGTTCTTGCATATTGAGGTAGAAAAGTAAAAGGCTTGCAGATGAAAATGGTAATAGTCTGGAGTGCTAAAAATGTGTCTTTTGGAAGAAAAATTTATAACTAATACAGGGAGTAAAAAGGATTGCATAGGGGATAACTGGTTCGCAGTGAATTTCCCTTACAGTATATTTAGAGCAAATATTTTCAAGAAATCACCTGTTTCTACACAAAGCATTTTTGGTTCTTTATTATTCGAAGAGTTTCATTTTGTTAATTTCAGAAATAGGGTAGTTTTGTGGAGAAAAAAAGTGTTAATTTCAGTGATTTGAAATGAGCATCTGCCCGGCTGATAGTTCAATTCTAACTGATCAAGCAAAAATATGAATTGTTCTTTGCATTGACTAATTTCATTTAAGATTCCTACAAAGTTTCAAACATTTGACCTGGTAGTACAACAGGAGACTTTGTCATTTCTAACAGGGGAGGGGTACTGTCTTGTCCTCGGAAATAAACCACACAATGGCATTAACTTTGCTGTGACTATTTCAAGTAAAATGCTTATGAGCTGGACAGTACAACCAGCAAAACAGTATCTTCACTGATGCAATGTCGAGCTGCAGGCTTTGAAAGAGAACTATTTACAATTGGATGTTCAGTAGTGCAGATATAATATGGGATAGGATAATTGGATGTCAGCCAACACCACTATCATCTACTGATCGTTGCAAATAGTGGCAGAGGAGAGAAAGACATCAGCTTTGTGGACTCCTGTAAAAAGTGAATATTAGTAAGAGGATAGAATTCAGCTCCACTGTTGGAATCTCCTGTGTATTGTAATTTAGAATGAGTTCAGAAGGTACTGGTTGTGAGAATTCAGATTCACAATCAGCACTTTAAGTTATGAGATTAGTTCAGACTTAATCCTTCCACTTTCAGATGCCACTTCAAAAGAGTTACTGGATTTCAGACAGGCTCTCAAGCTGTCCAACTCACTATTTATGTTCTCAGCATTGCTTGTATGACAGTTGGATACTTTCCAACACAGGCCCAGCTTCAGGGATGAGTGCAAACACTGGGCAGTTTGAAGTCTGTTTGGATCACTGACCTAAATCAAGTAAACTGAACTATTTTGCCAAGTCTTACGAAACACGCTAAGGTGCATTGCCGCTGTCAGAAGAAAAGCCAAGTAGGTGAACTGGCTGCGGCATGTTTAATTTAAAATGATCTTAAATTCAGTAGTCTTGTACAACTTTGACTTTTAGTGGAATGAACTGATTTTTTACGGACTTTTATTAATTTGGATGAATTATACTCCTCCAATAGTCCTGAATCTTTTGACAATATTTATAATATATTGAGGCAAATTAAAATTTCAGGTCTGAATTTTTTATCCTGTCTTAATCCTGATACTTCAAAGTCCTTTTTTTAAAACTCAAAGAATTGAGTTCTCTGGTAATTTGAATTAAGCAAAGAAAAGGAAGAATATAGCACCTTTCACATTTTCAGGAGAGGTTCCAAGGTGCTTTACAGCTAATAAATTATTTTTGACGTGTAATCACTTGTTTTGTAGGCAAACACAGCAGCCAACTTGCACAGGTCCTACAAACAGCAGTGAGATGACTGAGCAATCAATCTGTTTTTGGTGGTGGTGATTGAGGGATAAATGTAGACTAGGCCACCGGGAGAACTCCTCAGCTCCTCTTTGAATAGTGCCATGGGATCTTTTATGCCCATTCGAGAGGGCACTCGGGGCCTCTGTTTAACATCTCATCCAAAAGACGGCACCCTTGACAATGCAGTACTCCCTCAGATTCAAGTGTCAATCTGGATTACGTGCTGAAGTCTCTGGAGCAATGCAAATAACATAACGCATCAGTGCTTAAAAAAATTTGAATTGAGATTGTTCAAATTAAGTGAATTAGTTAATAGGGGTACACTGCAAAAAATTGCCAGATTGTATTTTCCTTCCCGTTTGATCCTTCCTAAAGTCGTCTTGTGTATTTTGTCTAAGCAAGAATATAAATAGTTGACTCCATGACTAAATGCATTATAAAACGATGTGAGAATTGTCTGTGAAAACTGAGCAAAGTTGTTCTGTCAGGTCAGAGCATATGAGAAAATCTGATGGCCAGTGTACACAGTAGCCAACCAATTTTATAACAGAGGCCATGTGGCAGGTTTTAGTGAGACCATAGGTGGTGCTTTATTTTTTCATAAAATTTTTCCACCTCCCATTTCATTCCCCCCCCCTCTCCTGAAGGTGCTAGGGTACAGTACTGAACCCAATGTCGAGATACAACTTGCACGTCAGCATTGTATAGCTTAGTTTCATACTGGACAGTGCACTTACTGACAGCCATGTAGGAGATACTTTTTGTTCATGGGATCTTGGTGAGGCTGGCAAGGCTGCTTATATTGCCCGTCACTAATTGTGCTGAGCAGGTGGTTGGCTATCTCCTTGAACCGCTGCAGTCCTTGAGGTGATGGTGCTTCCACAATGTTGTTTGGTAAGGAATTCCTGGATATTGATTGTCACGTTGAAGAATGTTGATTGTGTCCAAGTCTGGATGGTGTGTGACTCAGTTATGGCGTTCGTATGACATTGCTGCTCTTGTTCTTAGTGGTAGAGTTGCCAGGAGAGGGAGGTGCTGTTGAAGTAACCTTGTTAAGTTGCTGTAGAGCTTCCTATAGTACACTGTTGATGGAGGGGGCTGATATTGAGTCCAGTGGCAGGGATGTTGATCAAGCAAACTACTTTGTACTGAATGTTGGAGCTGCACCCATCCAGGCACATGGTGAGTATTCCATCACACTTCGAACATGAGCCTTGTAGATGGTGGAGTGGCATTGCAGGGTCAGGAGGTAAGGTACTTACCTAGCCTCTGCCCTGCTCTTGTAGCCAAGCTGTTCAAATGGCTGGGCCATTTAAGAGGTGAATGGTGACCTCCTTAATTGCTCCACCACCACAACCCACATCCCCCCCCACCCCCACCCACCCACCCACCCACCCACCCAAAGATGTTCATGGTAAGAAACTTGGCCATGGTTGTGCCATTCAAAGTCAGGAGGGAAAACCTGGGCTTTCTCTAGTTTGAGATGGTAATACTTGGTATTTAATGTGGCATTAATATTACCTGACACTTGAGTCTAAGCCTAATGTTATTCAGGTCCATCTGTAGGCTGGCACATGCTGCGTCATTATCAGAGGAACTGTGAATATAGTTAAAAATGCTGTTGAATCATCAACGAATGGCCCTATTCCTGAACTCATGATGGAGGGAAGATCGGAGATGAAGCAGGTGAAGATGGTTGATCCAAGGATGCTTTCTTGAGAAACTCCTGCAGCAATGTCCTGGGACTACAGAGATTGTCCTCTGATGACCCCGACCATCATTCTTTGTGTTGGATGTGACTCTCATCGATGTTGGTTGAGCCAGAGTTCCTTGGTGCCATAGTCAGTTGAATGCTGCCTTAATATTGATGGCAGCTCCTTTCACTTCTCTCTGGCATTTAGTTCTTCGGCCCATTTCTGGATCAAGGCTGTGATGAGGCCTGGAGCTGAGTGGTTCTGACGGCACCCAAATTGAGGGTCGGTGAGCAGGTGCTGCTTGATGGCACAATTAACTTGTTCCATCATTTACTGATGAAGGGAAGAATGCTGATAGGGTGGACATTGATCGAGTTAGATTTATCTTGTTTTATAGACACACCTTGTCATTATCAGGTAGACGCCAGTGTTGTAGCGAACAACAATAATTTGCACTTTTAATGTAGGTCAGTGCCCCAAGATAATTCACAGAAGTGTAATCAGAAAAAAAAATGACACTGAGCCAAAGAAGGAGATATTAGGATGTGACTGAAAGCTTGGCCAAAGAGGTGGGTTTTAAGGAGGAAAGGGATGTGGATATATGAAGAGGTTTAGGGTGGGAATTCCAGAGGTTAATGCCTAGACAGCATGGGATGAAGGGATTTTGGAATGCAAAAAAGTCCAGAGTTAGAGGAACGCAGAGTTCTTAGATGGTTGTAGGGCTAAGGAAGCCATACTAGACCAGCTTGGCTAGAGCATTGGCTAGCTTTAGAGCTCAGGTCTTCAGTACTACATCTGGGGTATTGTTAGGGTCCATTGCCTTTGTTGTGATCCGGGCACTCAGTGCCTCTTGTAACACACAGTGAATTGGCTGGACACTGACATCTATGATGTGGTGGATCTTGGATCCGAGAAGAATCGTCTACTAAGAATCGTGGCGGAAGAAGCTTGCAAGCACTTCAGTATTGTCTCTTGCCTTCACATGCTAGGTTTCATCATGGTTAAGGATAGGGATGTTCACAGAGCAGTTTCCTCTTGATAGTTGTCTGGTTGTCCACCACCATTCTCAATGGTAAGGCTGCAGAGCTTTTGCTCCGATCTGGTTCTGGGACTGCTTAGCTTTGTCTATAGCCTACTGCTTTTGGTGTTTAGTGTGTATGTAGTCCTGTGTAGTAGCTCCACTTGGTTGGTAGCTCATTCTCAGGTATGCCCTGTGCTGCTTCTGGCGTACCCTTCTGCACTTCCCATTAAACCAGGGTTTGTCTCCTAGCTTGATGGTAACGGAGGAGTGAGAGATGAGCCTGGTTACAGATTATGGTGGTATACAATTCTGCTGGCTCACAGTGCCTCATGGATGCCCAGTTTTAGGCTGTTAGATCTGTCTTTAGTCTGACCTACTTTGCATGGTGGCAGTGCTACATGACATGACTGAGGGTATCCTCAGTGTAAAGACGGGACTTGGTCTTCGCAGTGGCTGTGTGGTCACTTAGCAAGTTCAGCAATTGGTGGTATGAGCAAGCCACTCATGGACATTGAAGTCCCCCACCCAGAGTGCATTCTGTACCATTGCTCCCCTTGGAGCCTCTTCCTATCAACATGGCAGAATGATGACTTGTCCGTTAAGGGGAATAGTAGGTGGAACAGGAGGTTTCCTTGATCTTGTCTGACTTGAAACCCTGAGATTTCATAGGGTCTGGAGTCAATGTTGAAGACTGCTGGGCCATGCCCATCTAACTATGTACCACTGTTCTCCCACCTCAGGTGGGTATATTGTCTGTGGAATTTGCTGCCCCAGGAAGCTGTGGAAGCTACATCATTAAATAAATTTAAAACAGAAATAGACAGTTTCCTAGAAGTAAAGGGAATTAGGGGTTACGGGGAGCGGGCAGGAAATTGGACATGAATTTAGATTTGAGGTTAGGATCAGATCAGCCATGATCTTATTGAATGGCGGAACAGGCTCGAGGGGCCGATTGGCCTACTCCTGCTCCTGCTCCTATTTCTTATGTTCTTATGAACAGGATGTAGCATGGGATGATGATGGAAAAGTCTGGGATGTTGGATGATAGATATGACTGAGCACAGCTATGTCAGCCTGTTGCTTGACTAGTCTGAGGGACAGGTCTTCTAACTTTGGCACCAGTTCCCAGATGTTAGTGAGGAGAATTTTGCTCGGTTGACTGGACTGAGATTGCCCAAATCTTGTTTTGGTACTGGGTTGTTGATCAGTTGGTCCAATTTTTTCCCTTATTTTTGAACTTTGTAGTTGTTGTTTTCAACTGAGTGGCTTGCTAGTCCACTTCAGAGGGCATAAAGAGTCAACCCCATAGTATGGGACTGGAGTGACATACAGGCAGACCAGGCTCCCTTCCTTGCAGAGCATTAGTGAACAATTTTGGGTTTTCTTTTGGCTTCCTTGGAATTTTTCTGATGCTAGCCCACAAATTATCAGATTTATTGAATTCAATTGCACACCTTGCTAAAGTGGGATTATATCTGACACTGGTGTATTATTAAGATGCTATGTGGGTATTGATCACAATGACAGATGGGGAAGGCCTTTTGGCCCATCTTAGTTTATCCATCCAGAACACAAGATTTGAAGAAGGCTCTGCACCCTTGTCAGTTCACTCCACAGATTCTGCCGGATCTGTGTCTTTCCAGCATTTTCTGTTCATTACAGTAGAATAGAAATTGGAGGAAATGATGAGCAAAATGTTTTGTGTTCTGGTCAGAGTACTCCTGTTTCCATTTCTAATCATCAAGACATAAGCACCCATTGCAGCATGTAATTAGTTCTTAAATGATTCTAGGGTTTTCTCCTCCACTACACATTATTCAGAAGTCCGTTCCATATGTTGAGCAGTCTCAAGAAAAATGTCCTAATAGCAGTCCTAAATTTTCTTTTTACTAGTTTGAATATGTGATACCATGACCTTGCAATTTAATTGAAGTAATTTTCTGGATTTACCTTTTCTACACTGTTCACATTCTTTTATATCTCTAATATCACCCCTCAGTTGCCTCCTTTCAAGGCTGAAAAGCGCACCCTTCTGTATCGTCTTTAACATCGATAAATTTCCCAAAACGCTTCACAAGTACATTCAGAAAATTCAGATGTCTTAAACTGGGAATCAGTCTTGTGCCTCCAACGCTTGAATGTCATCTTCATGTCTTAGTGACAGGAATGCAATACAGTTTTATTCTGACTTCCTCTGACTTGTAATCTACTGTAACAAACAGAAAATGCTAGGAAAACGGAGAGCAGTCAGCATCTGTGGAGTGAACAGGTAAGTTAATGTTTCAGTTGCTGGCCCTTCAAAACATGTTCTAATGTTTCGGCTATGTAGTTCAACATTCTGTTGTCTTTGTTTACTCTGCATTGGTTGAACATGTTAAGCATCAAGTCTACAAGACTCTTTCCTAGGTTGTTTTCAACACCATTCATGACACATCAGAGGTTTATTTTACTCATGAATTTGAAGATCCATCTTGCAAGTAAGAAGTGTAACAGCAGCAGTGCAGTTTTCTGTTCTATGGACTTCATTGTTCGAATTGAGTGTTCTAAGTACAGTGTAGTCCTTTTCACATGCATTGACGTAACAAACCTGCTTGCAAGACTTAAACATTCCTGGATGTATAGTGAGGATTGATGCTGTGGATGTTTCGTAGAAACGCTAGAAGCATGTTAATTTTAAAATATGCACAAAGTGCTCCTGTGCTTTATTCCCTGCAAATATTTCTATTACTGCAGTACTTCCCAACTAAACAACCTTAGAGCCAAGTACAGAAATAAGTTTGAGACTTAGGCGATTGCTGGGCCCAAATTCAATGAGGAAAACTGTTCCCCAGTTTTCCAGACTTCCTAGTGTTTGAACATGACTATTCAAGAAGATCTTAACCTAAGGGAACAAAGAGAGAATTTCAAAAGTTTAAAAACTAGCAGTGACACAAACATTTAAATATTCAAAGCCCTGGCAACTTATTCCCAGAGCTTTGTCTATTTATAAGTAACTGATCCACAGAAGCAAAAAGAACTGGGCAAAATGCTAAGCACAATGCTTACACAAGAGAGATGGATAAGACCACAAGGCATAGCTTTTTTTTTTAAAAGAAAGCTGCTTTTATTCATTTATCGGAATGTAACTGCCTTTGAATGAATCAGCTAAGCCTTCTCTTTCCTTACATGATCTGCAGCCTTGAAACATTTGTTTTAGGATGAGATGCTGCACATATAATATGAGCTTCCAGTGCCTACTGAGCCCAGTGCTTGCCAGAACTAAAGACTAGCAGCCAGAGCTGTGATATTCATCGAAGGGAACTTCATGGATTTGAAGCCACTTCTTTTGAAGTAGACAACCAAACAAAATCTTACATCTTCACATCGTGATCCTCTGTGAATCCTCCCAAGACACACTTCTTGTACAACCATAAGCATAATCTGTTTTAATCAAAACTGTGAACTGTGTTCATCAACATTTTAAACCTACTTGCCTGCCTTTAAAGCACCTTTTTATCTTAACTGAGTACTGTTGAAAAGGAATTTCTCAGGATACGGGGTAGGACATTTAGGACTGAGATGAGGAGAAATTTCTTCACTCAGAGGGTGGTGAACCTGTGGAATTCTCTACCGCAGAAGGCTGTGAAGGCCAAGTCACTGAATATATTTAAGAAGGAGCTAGATAGATTTCGAGACACAAAAGGCATCAAGGGCTATGAGAGTGGGAATATGGTACTGAGATCGAGGATTAGCCGTGATATTGAATGGCGGAGCAGGCTCGAAGGGCCGAATGGCCTACTCCTCCTATTTTCAATGTTTCTAATTTTCCGCAGCCTGCCACCCATGTTGTAGCAAGCTAATTTTAACTCTGCTATTTGGCACAACATAAAACTAGAGATAGGCATTCTTATTTTTGCCACTATCATCTAAACCATGTTTTACTCATGGGCTTTGGAGTTGTGATCCGCGGGGTCTGCAGGATCATCAGATTTCTGTTGGACTTGATACAGTGTCTATAGGTTGAGGGGGACAGAATATAATCTTGTATGCACACACTTCCTACCTAACTTCAGTCACAGTTTTAACATTCAACATTGAAATTGCCTATGTAAACATTTAGTACGGAAATTCTGTATGCGGTTGCCTGTAACGATGATGTTGTAGGCACTCTTATGTAGATGGTGCTACGGAGTGAGTTTCCAAAGTGACTGCACCAACTCTTGTTGCCAGCTTGTACAGTTTTTTTAAAAAAAAACTTCCATTCTTCAACTGACTGAGGGTAACACCCATAATAAACTGGTCAATCAGTTTGTGCTGCAAGGTGGCTAGTTGGGATTTTCACTGTAGGATTATCTTTTTAACTTTGCAAGCAAGCCACTGTACTAATGCAACTAATCTTTTTCAGGATTACTATAAAATCATCAAGCAGCCTATGGACATGGGAACAATTAAAAAGCGCTTAGAAAACAATTACTACTTGAATGCCCAAGAATGTATTCAGGACTTCAATACCATGTTTACCAACTGTTACATTTACAACAAGGTAAGACAATGATGTATCTGTAGTGAGGTAAGATGATGGAGAGCAACATTTTCTACAGATATTCCTTGAAAGAAAAAATATTGCTGACAGTCCTGTGGGACAAATTACCCGCATTGTAAGCAAAAGGCGGTGAATTTAAACTAGAGTGTTCCTCCACCTTACTTTTCTGAATCTGGTAACTCATTTTGAAGTATGATTCTGCTGGCTCAGGCAGCCCTCTGGTACCTCACCCAAGTTGCCATTCTTCACGTGTAAGCCTAGATAGAATGGGAACCCCTGAAGTGCAGTTTGCCAAGATTATGTACTCCATAATATGGAATTATGCTGTACAAGTATCTTCTCCAGGATGAGTGCACTTCCTGTGTATTGCAACATTTTAAGTGTTTCGTGAAGCCTCTATAGCTGCCTGAATTATTGAAATCTGCTTCTGTTGCTACAAGACCTATCCTGGATTTTAGCATTAGAAGCCAAAATAACTGGGAAAGAAGAATGTGGACAGTTATGTTCCCCAATTCATTTACTATACATAAACTTTTCTTTGTGCTAAATTGGACTAGTGATTAAGTTGTCATTTTGTGTTCTCTTTGTTAGCCCATACATGTGTTTAGTGATAAAGCTGAAATTTTAGGTCAAAAAAGCATGTAATACTGGGGAAAATGCAGAAAGAAATTTTTGCCCCATAATATTGAAAGTAGAAGCTGAGTCTTTTGACAGTTCAGTTATGATCTTTCACCAATTGAGCTGAGGGGACCAATACATTGGACTGAAAACCAGTGGGGAGTGCTGCTGTTCAAGTGGATGAATTGTTTTTCTTGGCTTTCACAGCAGGTAGGGGCTTTCATTGAGCTTGGTGAGAAAGTTGTGACCAAAGACTGAATATGCTATAGAAGAAGCTGACCATTCCTTCAAGCAGTTGCAAGCATCCTAGAGACCCATGAAGCAACTTGGGGCTTTGTTTGCAATCACGTTATACAATATAACCATAGTTCAAATGCTTCAAGTTTTGCAGAGATTATTTTGCTTCGGGTATGTCGAGTGCTTCATGTGCAGCGGAATGTGGGAGAAAGGCAATTTTTTTTTTTAGAAGTGCTACATATCCATCGGTTAATTCTCAAACAAGTGGATCTTATCAAATACTTCACTGATTCTAAATAAGCCCCTACTTAAACTTCTGCACTGCAATACTGAATTAACATTGCTTTACCTGCTGTTACCTTGAAGTAAGCATTTGAAAGGCAAGTACAGAAAAATACGTTGGTTAAGTTGGATGAAATGAATAAATTGAGCAGAATTGGGTCGACTGCAGGTGTGGTTTACGTGGTGACAGCTGCCTGTGGGAAGTGTATTATAACAGGGTATTGTGAAAGCAAATGATTGGGCCACTAAGAAATGTAGCTGAATGATGAAGGCAGTACAGATTCATCTGCTGAGGTTGACCATGCTGCTGGTTGGATAATGAATGACTGGGGAGACAGAGTGGAGGAAAATTCTCAAGTAATGTGTGGTTTGTAGAGACTAGTATAAAGTTGAAAAGAGCTCTGTTTCAACTAATCTGCGAGTTCCATGCTCCTGAATATCCATGGGAGCAACTTTCTGTGGGTGTTGTCTGGAGGAGACAGACCATAGCAAAACTGGAACTAGCTGGAAAAGCAACCAAAAATGCAACAGCAGCAGACATCACTTGCCATTTATTTAAACTCTGCAGCATGAATAAGTTTTCCTTAAACTGTTGTGGGTTTTCTTGCTACAGTCCAAAGTTGAGTTTATAAGTAATAAGGTTGCTTTGGAGAGTTGGTTTTTAAAGCTAGTGTGCCTCGTAGTTCTCGCAAAATTTTCTGCCCTCTGCCTCTGACATCTGGTTCTGCGATAGGCAGGAAGCTCCAGGGTGAAGATTGATGAATAGTGTAAGAGGTCAAGCTACACATTCCTCAAATTATTTCAATTGTGAAAATCTAGATATCATTCATAATGGGTGGTGCTCGGAGGACCTTATTTCTTAAATGGACTTTCTAAGCCATCTAACCGAAAATAATTTGACAACTGGGAAAACTGCAGAGATTCAAATGTCTCGGTTTCTTAATACTGTGTAACTCGAATCCATATGTAACTGTTTATACACATTTTACACGGTGATCTTCCACTAATGAAAAATGAAAGCAAGTGTGCATGTTTTTCAGGCAACCCAACAATTGCCTGAACTGTACCGAAAAGGTCCCCTCTCTGGGGATAGTTCTCCTGGGACAGTAACTCTGAAGTTTTTAGAGATTGCCTGTTCGGGAGAAACAAATCTATCCCAAAAGGGCTAAATTTATTGGGACCACTGCTCTTTTTGATATGTATCAATGACCTGGAATTGGGTGCAGGGGGCATAATTTCAAAGTTTGCAGGTGACACAAAGCTTGGAAATGTAAACAGTGAGGAGGATAGAAGCAGACTTCAGGAGGACATAGACAAACTGATGAAATGGGCAGCAGACACATGTCAGATGAAATTTAATGCAGAGAAGTGTGAAGTGATGCATTTTGCAAGGAAGAATGAGGAGAGGCAATATAAATAAAATGGTACAATTTTTAAGGGGGTGCAGGAACAATGATCAGACTTTAAAAAAAAATTATACAGAATCCTTGGCTTTATAAATAGAGGCATAAAGTACAAAAGCAAGGAAGTTAGGATAAATCTTTATAAAGCACTGGTTAAGCCTCAACTCAAGTATTGTCCAGTTCTGGGCACCACACTTTAGGAAGGATGTCAAGGCCTTGGAGTGGGTGTAGAGGAGATTTACTGGAATGGTACCAGGGATGAGAGACTTCAGTTA
The DNA here is from genome assembly GCF_035084215.1 of Heptranchias perlo. Lineage (NCBI taxonomy): Eukaryota > Metazoa > Chordata > Chondrichthyes > Hexanchiformes > Hexanchidae > Heptranchias > Heptranchias perlo. The sequence goes on from NC_090361.1 coordinate 11,204,879, forward strand.
TGTGGAGAGATGTGAGAAGCTGGGATTGTTCTTAGAGCAGAGAAGGTTAAGGGGGGATTTAATAGAGGTGTTCAAAATGATAGTATTTTGGTAGAGTAGGTTGGAAGGAACTGTTTCCACTGGCAGGAAGGTCGGTAACGAGAGGACACAGATTTAAGATAATTGGCAAAAAAAATCCAGGGAGGAAATGAGTGTACACATTTTTACGGAGCAAGTTGTGATGATCTGGAATGCACTGCTGGATATGGTGGTGGAAGCAGGTTCAGTAGTAACTTTCAAAAGGGAATTGGACATATATTTGAATAGAAGAAATTTGCAGGGCTGTCGGGAAAGGGCAAGTGAGTACAGTCAGTTTCCATTCATCATGTTTTCTTTTCAACTGTAAAATGAAGAACTGGTCATCCATCACTCGTGCTTTTGTTTGTTTCACTGTTGTAGGTAAATCATAGTTGCTATCATTTTTTTTTCCTTTTCATTAACAGCAAGGGGATGACATAGTCTTAATGGCAGAAGCTTTGGAAAAGATTTTTCTTCAGAAAATTTCAGAGATGCCACAAGAAGAGATCGAAATACCCATACAGCCTACCAAAGGATCACGGGGTAGAGGCAGAAAAGAAGCAGGTACGTTTTAACCTTCTAGCTTAGCTTTGTGTACATGTTTGTGTGTAGATTCGGGACTGGGATATTAAATTTTGCATTCATTAGAAGTTTCAGGCAGTCCCATGTCTGATTCAGCAATGAGGTGCTGTTTTGCTGATGCAATTGACCTCTGACTCGAAGAATGAGAAATAGACTCCTCTGTCAAGTAGCTGATAGTGAGACTTGATAATGCAGCTGCTGGAATGCAATTATGTATGAGAACATTAGCTCATATATAAAGAGTTTGGTGCCTATCATTGAGTTGTAAACTGGTGAGCACTGCACCTGCAATAGGTAAGACTACTGCTTCGGGTATATTATGTTTCCAAGCTGTGGTCAGAAGAATGGAGCAATGGATTCTTACACTTTGTGGCGAGTTATGCTGCTAGCCAGGAGCTAATGGCAACTGCTATCCACCTAGTGACAGCTCAAGCTGTGCTTGTAAATTGCCGAGCGGCCAACTAGTGACTGCCCTCCTGGGTGGGGGGGAATCTGAGGTTGGAGAGAGAAGCAAGGTCTTTTTGGGTTCAAGGTGGCTCCAAGATGAGGATCTGTTGACCCTCTGTGTGGCAGATTTTGTGTTAACATGTGGGCTGGGCAGTTCATAGCACTCTACAGCACTTTTGATGAATCCAGACAGCCTGGCTCATTAATGAGATTTGGAGGGGCTAACCTAACTGTGGGAGTTGGGATTCTTCCCGCTGAGCTCTAATCTTGCAAGGCAGGACCCGAATAAATAGGGTGGTCCTGATTGGATAAGTAGAGAGACTTACTGGTGTCCCTTGCATTTAGCAGTACCCTTGAGTACTCTCGAGTGTCATTAACCCGTGGCTATTGCTAACTCATGCCTTAGTTCTGGAATTCCTTCCCTAAACCTCTACCTCTCCTTTAAGACCCTCCTTAAAACCTACTTCTTTGACCAAGCACCTGTCCTAATATCTCCTTATGTGGCTTGGTGTCAAATTTTGTCTGATAACACACCTGCGAAGCACCTTGGGACGTTTTACTTCATTAAAGGCGCCATACAAATGCAAGCTGTTAGTTCTCTGGACTTGGATGTGTGTACCTACAGCAGTGTGCATTCCATATCAGGCAAACAAAAACTCTACTTGTGGATTTCTCCGTCGTTTAGTTTGGAGTCTGTTAAACGTGATGAGTTCTTGGGCATGTCAGTCACCTGGCTGAGAAAACCAAAAAATCTCTTTGCGTGTAGATTCTTTAGAGTTGGGAAACAGCATGGTTGATTGATCACAAGAAGTATAATCTTTTTCATCCTCCCAAACCCCAGCTGTGCAACTCTTAAACCTTGAATGTAGTGAAGTGCTGGAAGACCATTAATCAACCCATTTTAGCTTGTTTGAATCATTTAGAAAGTCAATATTTCAAAAACAAAAAAAACTGCAGCATCTTGCTGCTCAGAGAACCCATTCTCGCTTTTAAGGTAAAGTAGAAGACTAAATTTCAGCACCCTGTGAATGAGCAGACCCCTTTTTTAAGTCTAAAAATCAGCAGACAATCTTACTTATCAACTGAGTGCCCACCAGTAGCTTTCTCTAACTTGTGCAGCTTCACAGTATGTGGAAATCGAATAGATTTTATTTTTACTTGTTCACTGGTTTTCGATACCTATTGGCCATGGATGAAGTTCCTTAAATAATTTGCTGGTTAGGTCAGTAAAGAATTGGCAAAATAACTCCCCTCACTGGGCCCCATTCAATGGACTGAACAGAAACATTCTCATGCAAGACCCTCTCCCTAATGGCTGTACGGTGGGATCACATTACTGCTACATCCGATCTGCCAGTACTGATGTAACTGATCAGCAGACAGGATCACTGCACTGGGTGCAGAGTGCTAAAGTATTTCCAAGCGTCATAAATGTTTGCAGTCTTGTTTATGTGGCGGTGTTTGTTAAAGCTCAATAGGTTTCCTGAGACAACATGGAAAAATCTTCCCATGACCAATTTTGAGAGGTTTTCCAATTTGAAGTTGACAATATACTGAAGCACTCAAAAATACTTATTCAGCATTCACATACAGATGAATAGGGAATCATCTAAATTTGTGTGCTGTGTTTTTAAAAAAAACATATTACATATACTTCACATCCTCAGGACATCCCAAAGCACTTTGCAACCAATGAATGACTTGCAACCAATGAATGACTTGAAGTGCAGTTCTTTCTGTAAACAAATGCAGCAGCCGCTTTGTGCATCCCACGAACAGCACAAGATAAATGACTAGTTAATCTATATTGGTGTTGGTTGAGGATTAAATGTTGGCTCGGGCACCAGGAGAGCTCACTGTTCTAATTTGAATAGTGGCATTGGATTTTTTTTATGTCCACCTGACCAGGCAAATTGACCCTTGGTTTAGCATCTCACCTGAAAGATAAATGCTGGTTTTCCACTTATTTGTAGTATTTGCTGAATCAAGGTTTTAGTTAAATGTTACTGCGACAGCCATCATCTGCCTCAGGTAGAAGATTGTTAAATGCTCAGTAATATCTGGAGCCCTAAAAAAAACTCCTGGAAAATCTAAGTGCTGCATGGCAGACTTGTCTTTGTGGGATTTGCAGCCCACCGTGCATAGATTTGTTGACCCCTTTGGTTTCTTGTGGTCCACTTTTAGTCTGTTGTACTTCACACAGGGTTAGTGAGCTTCATGTTGTGATGCAAGACCTCTTTATTAGTTTGGATTATAGATTGATTAGTTACAAAATGATTGCTGGAAAATTGTGTGGATTTATTCTGTTGTAAAACTCTGGTTCTAAAAGTTTTCTTTCTCGCTCTCGCTGTCTTCCACCCCCCCACCCCCCACCACCACCACCTTAGTATTCGGTATAGATAGAAAGGAGATCTAACAAACTAAAGCCTCCTGATTGGCAATGAGGTATTAGGCAAACATGTTCAAAGCAGTGTCTGTTTGAGTGGATTATAGAATGCATTTCCTTAAGTAATTGAAAAAATGCCACAGAAGGTTAAAGTTCACTGCACCCATATGTTGGCTACTGATGTCAAGAGAAACTGCATGCTCTGGCCATATCATCTACATGGAGCAATAGACTGCCTTTTATTGAACCATTGATTTTGATTTGAGGTTCTCTTGACTGCTTAAAGCTGGCTTAGTGTTGTCAGAGAATAATCTCTCATTCTGCACAACTTTTGCATAATTCATTTCTTTATTGAATTTGAACACGTGACTGTTGGATAACCTACGTGTTAGTCTTATAAATGTAGTTCAACTTCCATGTAGAAACGTGTCCCTTTAGTTCTGTGTCCCATCAAGTGTGAATTAGGAGTTTTTTTTCTGCGTCAACAATTCTGTTCCTTTGCTGCTGCATCCTCCCAAAACTGAGACTTGTATGTATAGTGGGGGAAGCGTCACAGTGCCTAATTCTTAAGAGTAGCGTCAGTGCTTTTCCTCAATTCTAACTTCGTGATATATTTTATATATAGGTAAAGTGGTCTACGATAGATGTGAATAGTTATGCTTGCAGTTATGTGGGAAGCTATTTCATGATCTTTTTTTGTTGGAGTTGAGCGTATCCATCAGTTTAAATATTTAATATAGATGACTGTCATTTTGTTTTCATTTAGTTCAGTCTAAACCCAACGTGTCAACAGTACAGACTGTCACACAGACGACAGTGCCAGCATCGGCACCAGCACAGCCGCAGCAGCCACCACCCCAGCGGGCGCCTCAGGCCTCTCAGCCAGCGCCTCCACAGCCACAGCTTCCATCAGTATCGGTGCCGGCACCCACACCCCAGTCATTTCCTCCTGCGACTCCTGACTTAATTGTCCAGCCACCGACGACAACAGTGTCGCCACATACATCAGCACCCCCAATGCCGACCCTCACGCCAACAACGGTGATGACAACAGCATCACAGCCTTCAAAGGTAGATACCTCTTCAGTAGCTTTTCCACTAGTAGTGTTCTCTCCATCCTTCCCTCTCCTAAACTTGGATCATCTGGTTCCCAGCATATAGGGAAGTCAGTGTTGTACCACAAATGTTTGCAGGAAAGTCCCAACATTTTTAGAATCTGTTAGCAAGTTAATAAAATAAGCTGCAGACTTTGCAGATGTTTTTCATAGTGTTCCCTATTACCCAAATTGGAAGATAATGAGTGTATGATTCATTTGTGCTCCAGACTGACTCAACCCAATATTAAGGTCTGAGGAAAATGAGAACACAAGAAAAACAAATGAGGACTTGGTTAAGCCAGAGTGTATTCTTAATTAATTCTGAGCCGTTTTCCAGAGCATTGGATTCTTTGTAGACACATCATTGTACTTTAAATTCCCACTGCTGTAGCTGGCCTAGTAGCACAGCAGTTGAAACGTTTGATAAGAATCTTGTGGACTTTTTAGACAAACCATGTCTGAGGCTGGAAGCCACCAGCCATGGTTGTGGTTTTCATTTGCTTTTGGCTGGGTTGTGCCTTTCACCCTGGGACCAAAACCTGACTCCAGTCATCTCTCATCTCTCTTTCTCTCTGTGAAGTGGTCAGAACCCAGGAACTTTCCATTTTGTAGGTTGGGGCAGTGTGAAAAAGGGGCATTTTGAAGTAGTGAGCGTTTGCATCAGTTACAAGTATAAATTATATTTTTAAACTCCCCCTCTTTTTCCCATATATGTATGCTGTTCAGTTAATACTGCCGAGTAGATTGGCGTGTTTGGTCCTAATACGTACTCTTTTCTTTCTCTTTCAGCTTAAAAAGGGTGTGAAAAGGAAAGCTGATACAACAACTCCGACAACCAATGTTGCAGTGAAGAGTCGAGAGTCTTCTCCATTAATGACCGAACCCAAACCTGCAAAGATCCCATCCAGAAGTGGCAGACCTCCAAAACCTGCTAAGAAAGAGATGCCAGACTCCCAGCAGCAACATCTAGAGAAGGGTGGGGGTGGTGGGGTTGTGGGTAATGGTGGTGGTGGGGTTGTGGTTGGCAGTGGAAAAGTTTCAGAACAGTTGAAGTACTGCACTGGCATTCTTAAGGAAATGTTCGCCAAGAAGCATGCAGCCTATGCCTGGCCCTTCTACAAACCCGTGGACGTAGAAGCCTTGGGACTGCACGATTATCACGACATTATTAAACACCCCATGGATCTCAGTACTATTAAAGTAAGCCAATACCTTACAGTCTCTCGTAGCTGTAACTTTAGAGCTTGGATTGTAAAGCATCATTGAATCTGTCCTGTGTTGATCATTTTGAGGTGTGCTGTATCCCACTCTGGTTCTTTAACAGAGTGCTTGAGAAATATCCTGAGCAACTTTTTATATTGTCTGCCTCAAGACACTGTACAGGCTCAGTCCCAACGAAAGACGTGGTTGAAGCCATTTTAAGTTGCAAGGGTTAATAGCTTGATGCATCTTGCAATACTCTGGTTCTTAGAGCGCATGCATGTGGTCAGTACAAAGACCAAATTGGACCCAGAAGAGTTTTGAATTCCTGCTGCATTTTGGCATTGCTTTGGTCAGCTGGTCTAAGGTTCTGCCCAGTCTGAGGAAACTCTTGAGATTAAAAAAATAATTCTAAGTGTTCTTTTAATGGTATTTTAAATTGGACAACCAAGGTTTAAATACTATTTAAATACAAATTGAATAAATATAATCTGATTTAGGAAAAATTGAAGAGAATAATTTAAAGCAAAAAACTGTTTTTCAGCTGTTTTTTTATGAAGAAACTATGTTTTGAATACTGGAATCCAGTAAAACTTGTCTAGAACTACTCAGCTTTTTACTGTTTAATTCAAAAAAAGGGAGGGTGTAAGGGGAGCAGAACTATAAGCTATTTGGTAATCATCCAAGCAAAGAGTTCCATTGTTTAATAGGAAAGATAACCAAAGTAACCCCATTCTCCCAAGCCCACAATCTCTCTTTGCAGAAGAAAAAAGTAATCAGAAAAAGAATTAAATCAATCATGTTACAAAGTTCAGTAAATTATACACATTGTATAAAGGTTATTGCCTTATGGAGTCCTCTGGACCTCTGGCAATTGGTGCTAAAGTCTGCTTCCTCCTGTTGGTCCTAATAATTCACCCAAAGCTCAACTTACAGTGGATATTAAAATTGTATTTCAAGTTTGACTATGAAGCAAATTAGCGAGTCACTAGGTGGTTTACTCTGGTTTTCCATCCTAATTATCTTTTTAACAAAACAGGAATTTTCTTCCAATTAAACACACTGAGTGCTATAAAGAGTGCTAATGGACGACTGCTGTGTGGGTTTTATTTCGACTCGTGAGGTTGATTGTGATTGGTGTTTATGAGCTTTGCAGTCAGCCTTGTTTGTGAAGCAGAAAACTATAGAATGTGAAATTGTCTTGCTATGGTTTAATGATAAGCTGCATCTGGCAGTGTCTTCATGTGTGCTTGTAAATGACCATCCTGGAATGATGACCTCCTGAGGCTAGCCTGTGTCCTGATTCCAAATCAGTGTTGATTATGGAATTACATGTTTCTTTTTCTCTCTCCACCGTTCTTCCCCCCCCCCCCCCCCCCCCCCCCCCCGGCCGTAGAAATGGCAAGCATTTAGAATGACAAGTACATAAGGAAAAGTAGAAACGTTTTTAAAGTTACAAACCAGCTTTATTAAGTGATGCCTTGTTGCTTGGAGTTAAAAACCAAGGAATATAATTGCAGCAGTTTAATCCCAGTACTACCCACTAGGTTTGTCCTGGAAATTCACAGCAGCTAGGTGTTTACTATTTCAGAAATTTAATAAGTCTTACTTCCTCTCCTTATTAAAGCGCTTAGAATTCTTTTACATAATTTGTTAGAGGTTATGAAGCACTAAATTGCCAACAGATTGTTTTCTGAACCTAATGCGAATTTCCTGTGGATTTCAACTCAGTGATGTTTGGAAAACTACACTTGGAGTGCCAACGCAAGATATTATGGAGTAGAGGGCACCAGGTTAACTTCTCCTGCACCCCTAATTCTGTTGCGTACCAAATCTTGGGTGTGTTGCTGGAGTGAAGTGCTAGATTGAGCCCAAATATCGTCCCTAAAGAGGTTGGGTGAGATTGTCATGTAACTCGTCTTCATGACTGGCTAATTTGTGGTGGTGGTGATGGTGAAGCTGGAAGCAAAATGCTGCCTGGAGGAGGAGCGTGGACTGGCGAAACAAAGAACTGGGAAGGAATTGGGATCGGGGAAAATGAACAAAATTAAGAAGAACCTGAAGATTGCAATTGATTGCAGTGGCAAATGACTTAATGGATACTCAATATAGCACAAAATTTCATTGTACTACTTTCATTGAGAATTATTGCCCCCAGTTATAGCATTCCCTCTAAATAAATTGAGGGTGCATATGTATTGCTTCACAAAAGAATGCTGCCAATGTCACAGTAAAGGAGGAGGTAGTAGAGAAATTGGATAGGATAAAAATAGATAGAGGTTGTACTTAGGTTGACAGCGCTCAAAGTAGAAAAGTCACCCGGACCAGATGGGATGCATTCTAGGTTGCTGAGGGAAATAAGGGTGGAAATAGCGGAGGCTGTGACTACAATCTTGGAATCCTTAGATATGGGAGCGGTGCCAGAGGACTGGAGGATTGCAAATGTTACGCCACTGTTCAAAAATGGGAAGAGGGATAAACCCAACAACTACAGGCCAGTCAGCGTAACGTGGGTGGTGGGGAAACCTTTCGAGACAATAATCCAGGACAAAATTAATTGTCACTTGGAAAAATCAATGAAAGCCAGCACAGATTTGCTAAAGGCAAATCATGTTTGACTAACTTGATTGAGTTCTTTGCAGTTAACAGAGAGTTGATGTGTATATGGATTTTCAAAAGGTGCTTGATAAAGTACCCATTTAATACACTTGTTAGCAAAATTGAAGCCCATGGGATTAAAGCGGCATTGGCTAAGGAACAGAAAGCAGAGTCATGGTGAATGGTTTTTTTCAGACTGGAGGGTTGTATATAATGGTGTCCCACACCCCCTCTCCCCTCCCCCCACCCCCAAGGTCGGTATTAGAACCACTGCTCTTTTTGATATATTAATGACCTGGACTAGGGTGTACAGGACATCATTTCAAAGTTTGCAGATGACACAAAACTTGGAAAAGTAGTGAAGAGTGAGGAGGATAGTAGCAGACTTCAGGAGGACATAGACTGGTGAAAAGGGCAGACGCATGGCAGATAAAATTTAACGCAGGGAACTGTGAAGTGATGCATTTTGGAAGGAAGAATGAGGAGATGCAATATAAACTAAATGGTACAATTTTAAAGAGGGTGCAAGAACAGAGACCTGGGTGTTTATATACACAAATCTTGGAAGGTGACAGGACAAGTTGATTGTGCTGTTAAAAAAGCATATAGGATCCTGGGCTTTATAAATAGTGGCATAGAGTAGAAAAGCAAGGAGGTTATGCTAAACCTTTATAAATCATTGGTTAGGCCTCAGCTGGCATGTTGTCCAATTCTGTGCACCACACTTTAGGAAATATGTCACGGTAGAGAGGGTGCAGATGGGATTTACTGGAATAGTACCAGGAACAAGGAACTTCAGTTATGTGGAAAGACTAAAGAAGTTGGGATTAGAACATAAGAAATAGGAGCAGGAGTAGGCCAATCGGCCCCTCGAGCCTGCTCCGCCATTCAATAAGATCATGGCTGATCTGATCCTAATCTCAAATCTAAATTCATGTCCAATTTCCTGCCCGCTCCCCGTAACCCCTAATTCCCTTTACTTCTAGGAAACTGTCGATTTCTGTTTTAAATTTATTTAATGATGTAGCTTCCACATTGTTCTCCTTTAGAGCAGAGAAGGTTAAGGGGAGATTTAATAGAAGCATTCAAAATTATGAAGGGTTTTGATAGAGTAAAATAAGGAGAAACTGTTTCCACTGGCAGAAGGGTCAGTAACCAGAGGACACAGATTTTAAGGTAATTGGCAAAAGAGCCAGAGGGGAGATGAGAATTTTTCTTACGCAGCGAGTTATGATCCAGAATGCACTGCCTGAAAGTGGTGGAAGCAGATTCAATGGTAACTTTCAAAAGGGAATTGAATAAATACTTGAAGGAGAAAATTTCAGGGCTTTGAGGAAAGAGCAGGAGAGTGGGACTCATTGGATAACTGTTTCAAAGAGTTTGCACAGGCACGATAGGCCGAATGGCAGCCTTCTGTGCTGTAAGTTTCTATGTGACACCTAATATCTCCCAGCCCAAGAATAAATTTGGAACAGCACTGTCTATGACTATCTGAAATTGGTTTTAGGTCTGTCCCTGCAAGTAAGCACCATTAATAAGTCTCAAAACCTAAAATTTATGTGCCAGCAAATCCTGTGTTCTGAATCCCTTTGAGAAGTTATACTTGTATAGAACCTTGGTTAGACCATACTTAGAGTACTGTGCACAGTTCTGGTCTCTGGCTATGAAAAGGATTTAGAGGCATTGGGGAAGGTGCAAAACTTCATATGCGGAAATGAAGTTTTGCACCTTATCAGGAAAGGCTAAGCTGGCTGGGACTTACTTATCAGGAAAGGCTAAGCTGGCTGGGACTCTTTTCTCTAGAAAAAAGACTGAGGGGAGATCTGATAGAGGTCTTCAAGATTATGAAAGAGTTTGATAAGATAGACACAGAAAATGTTTCCATTTGTAGGGGAGTCATAAATAAGAGAGTCACTAATGAATCCAATAGGGAATTCAGGAGAAACTTCTTTACCCAAGATTGGTAAGAGTGTGGAACACGTTACCAAACACAGTGGTTGAGGCAAATAGCATAGATGTTGTTATGGGGAAGTCAGATGAGCACAGGAGGGAGAAAGGAATAGAATGGTATGCTGATAGGGTTACATGAAGTAGGGAGGGAGAAGGCTCATGTGGAGCATGAACATCGGCATAGACCAGTTGGGCCAAATGGCCTGCTTCTGCACTTTGGACTCTATGTACATTCTACATTAAACCAGTAGGTGTGCTTCCCCACCAACTATCTGTCAATATAACAAAGGTGACAGTAGAACAGGGAGAGACAGTCTTGACTCATTTGTTTGTATGTGTTACACCTACGAAGTAGTGGAGATGATATGAGGGATAAATCCATGGAGCTAATCCCACTTTGTTTCCCCCTGGCAGGGCAGTAGTTTGAGTAGTAAAGTCAGGGACAATAAAGGAGAATAATTGGGCTACTGATTTATGGTAACTGGAAAGATTCAAATTAGATGGATTTCAAGATTTGTACTGATGTTTTCGGGGTCATATTCTGCAATTCCATATGCTTATAATTAAAACCATTTGCTGTGGCTGACTGAATAAGTCAAATTCTGTTTTTATGTGGAATTTTAATCAATATCCCAGGAAATGAATTTTGCAATTCCATCCATTTTTCTGCGAAAACTTGCAAATTTGGCAGTGAGAGTATTACATTGTAATGGAATTGGAGCAAGTATCTAACCACATGTGACTGTGCAACTAAATTAATTAGTCTTTAGGCGCTTCTAATTGTTCGACAGTAGCTTTTGAAATTGTAAATTTTCAGTAGTTAACTTAATTCTCGGTTGCGAGCAGATTTGAAGGTAAGTGTTACTAGTTCCATGTTTTACTCTTCAGTTATATATCCATTGTCACAGCTGGAGTAATTATCCTTTAGATCTACTAGTTGTACACGGACTAAAATATTTTTAAAGCATATTATGCTTTATACTAAATATTTGTATGTTTCTTGCTATTCTATTGGTCATTTCCGCATATGAATTCTTATTCTATATATGGTCTTGGAGGAATTCTGAAAATTCAGACGCAATTCAGACCAGGGGCCAATAAGCAATGGTCACTATGGACCAATAACTTAATTTTCTAGTCATACTATTCCCATGGGTTAATTATCACTCAAAACCAACAGGCTGCAGTTATCACGGAAACAGCCACATGGTTAATAGGGAAATGAGCCATTACTATATAAAATGAAATCTTCTGATTTCCTGACCCTTGTGGCCTGCCTTTACTTGCATTGGTCTGGAACTCTTGTCAAACACTGACCGATCAGGCTCGTCGAGTGATTGACAGTAGTCAGTGCGATTGCTATAAAGCTACAGGAACAGAATATGTGATTAATATTGGTCATCGAGATTGCTTTGAAATGTCACTAACGTCTTAAAGGTGATGTGATAACTACTAGCCAATGAGATTGCTGGAGAATGTCGCTAACGATTGAAACCATTATCTCTATCAGCAATTGGAAAGGCACATGATTACTGTTGGTCAGTGAGCTTGCTTAAAAGAGACGTACCAATCTTCTAACCATTAAACTCAAATCATCTATGAATAATTTAATTGTGGTGTGGCAACATTATCTTTAACAATACTGTTCTGTGTAGCAGGTTGTAAATACTGCTACAGCTGTAGACTGCCCAAATGTAGCAGGAAGGATACCTCCATAGTTGATCTTAGTTTTCTGTGCTTCTGCTTCCATTCTTCCTCTTGCTGCTCCTCTGCCTCAATACATATCCTTTTGATGCTTCTAATCCTATCAAGTGATTTGAGCCTCATTCTGCTGTGTTGTGGAGAATGCCAGTATAACCTTAAATGCAATTGGAGTACCATAGATTATTCTCTCATACATTCTGGGTAAGAATCTATGATGGTAATAATTTCGTACTGCTTGGTTAGTAAGATGATGTCAAGATTAAGAACAATTACTTGGACACATTCTTAACACACTGCAGTGAGATTGTTCTTATCTATATGTTGTGTGTGAACCACAAAAAAAAAATGGATTGATCAAGGGCATGTAATTGAAAATGCAATTGGTTTTGCTTTGCAATTAAAATTATTTGCTTCAATTTATTTTCAAACTTGTTGGGCACCGCAGAAATAACATTTCAGTTCAGTATCGTAGGTTGCAAGTCTTAATACTGCTATAAAGTGCCTGAGTATTGCAGATTCATCACTTGTGGCTCCATCGTCTGATCATGTGGAAGGAGTTTCTTACTAGACTTGTGTGAGAATGGGTTTATCCAGTTGCATTACATTTTTAGGAAACCTTTCAATGAGTTGGCTTTAAAAATTCCAATTTTAAGGTAATTGGCAAAGGAATCAGAGGGGAGACTTTTTTATGCAGCAAGTTGTGATCTGGAATGCACTGCTTGAAAGGGTGGTGGAACCAGATTTAATAGTAACTTTCAAAAAGGGAGTTGGATAACTACTTGAAGGGGAAAAATTTGCAGGGTTACGGGGAAAGAGCGAGGGACTAATTGTATAGCTCTTTCAAAGAGCCGGCGCAGGCACGATGAGCTGAATGGCCTCTTTCTGTGCTGCATTGCTTTATGATTCTATGGTGAGGCAGCCCCCTTTGCAGTCAGTGAGCTTGGGGTGGAAACAAATGCATAGGCTTGTCACTGTTGCAGCTGGTTTACAAAGGAAATACAGGTTTTGGGAAAATTCTTGGGCTGCTTTTATGTCTGATCTTCAATCCCATTCCAGTGCTTTTCGCTACATTCCTTCTCGTTACCTCTCTTGATCATTCTGACCCTATCCTTCCTCCTTGATGCCTCTGCTTTCAGTGCTTTTCCCTTGAGGTGGCTCTGGCTGACTTTGTGGTGATCAGAATGGCAAAGTTTCAATTGCTGTACCATTGTGTGGAATCAGAAAGGTGGAGAATTGAAAGGAGAGTCATTAAAAGTCTTCAAAATCGTAACTGAATTAATAACATTCCTTGTATTTTTTTTACATTGTCTCACATTCCCTTGACCCTCAACCCAGTCTTGTGGAAAGTAAAAAAGTTTACATGCTTGGGGTAAATTCTGAAATTTGTAAATTTCAGCACCAGTTGCTTGAACCTTGGAGAAGTCCAGATAAGTGTTCTAAAATCATACAGCGCAGAAGGGGGCCATTCGGCCCATCGTGTCTGTTCTGGCTTTTTGTAAGACACGTGCTTCTGTTACATTTTGAAGATAATGCTAATGACCTCAACTGTCATGGAGAATCTAGGAATGATTGGAGTATAATGGGAGAAGGGGCTATATATGTGTGGCTAGGTGGAGGAAACTGACAAAGGAATTAAAGCTCGGGAAGGTTTTTAAAAGGCAACATAAACCCCAAAATTTCAGGATGAAAGATGCAATAAGAATGGAGGGAAGTTATGATTCAGGAATTTTCAAAATTAACAAGAAAAGGGAGCACACAAGATTAAAAGTGTGATAAGCCCTCACTGCAGTAGATGTAGCAATAAAACACAGCATTGTTTTGCTGACTTTTACCCTGTAGCTTAACTATATTCATTCTGGGAGACCAGCCAGTATGAACAATATTTTTTTTGATAGCCAATGTGATGCCCTAATTCAATCATGTCAGATTTTGGAGGTACCCCAGCTGCAGTCTAGATTCTGAAATGTAGTCTGCTCATGTGACCTGGATTGATAGTACTTGCTTACAAATTCAAATAGTGTTTAAGTACTAATTTTCCATAAGGTCCCCATGTCACAGTGATGTGTGTCTCTGATTAACTCAATTAGGGACAAATTATTCCAATCCTAATGCATTTCATCTCTTGTACATCTTAAAACATTCTGTGCAATTTATTTGCAGGAAATCCATATATAAACAAAATTGTTGTGTTGCTGTGAGCTATCTTGGCTAGTAATCCCATGACCATCCCAAATATTAGTCTCTTTCTAGCAATCTCATTGGCCAGTAATAACATGGCTGGTGTCGCTTTTTAGCAATTTTATTGGCTAATAATGTGACTCTTCCACAATTGGGCTCCCATGTGGTGCTGTAGGGATTCAATGAGTTTGTTTGTACAGCAATGATGTGCCCAAATACACTCAAAGCCAAAGTAGATACCTATTAGACTTGGGTCCACAATGGAATAAGTGTTACTTTTGTAAGTCCAGCTTCCCTGCAATGGGAATTTCTACCATTTGGAGACAGTCTGCCTGTCTTAGTGTTGCTGTTGTGTCACTACTGTGATTTGCTGTGTGCAAATTGGCTGCCGCGTTTCCTACATTACAACGGCAACTACACTTCAAAAGAACTTCATTGGCTGTAAAGCGCTTTGGGCTATCTGAGGTTGTGAAAGGCGCTATATAAGTGCAAGTCTTTCTTTCTTTACTGGTCTTACTGGTCTTACACTCCATTTGTGATGTAGTGGTGCCACATGTGCTGGTGATTTTTAAAGGTTCACTTTTTATAGAGGGAAAGGCAAAGCAACATCAGGGACTTAAGAGTCAAGAACGGGACAGAAACATACATAGAAAAGATGATGTGGAGATGCCGGTGATGGACTGGGGTTGACAAATGTAAGGAATCTTACAACACCAGGTTATAGTCCAACTGTTTTATTTGAAAATTTTTCGTCACACTCGCTCATCTGACGAAGGAGAAAGCCTCCGAAAGCTTGTGATTTTCAAATAAAACAGTTGGACTATAACCTGGTGTTGTAAGATTCCTTAAAATAGAAAAGATGGGGAGTTTTACAACTTGCATCAGCCTGGAACCTGTGAACAGCACTATGGGAGATGCTCTAGTTAAGTATACATGCGCATAGTTCATGTCTGTTCTAGGTCAGACTTGTGCTATGTAGCTGGAATGAAATTTATTCCACACATCGCTACATTTATCAGATTATTTCTGTGAAAGACGGAGCTGCAAAGACAATGCTTAATATTAGCATTTTAGGATCCATTGGTAAAAGTTGTGCTTAATTTGGGAGGGGGGTGGTAGCTTATCAAACTCAAATGTAATTTTATTTGGGAAGGGGAGAGAACATGGGTCTAAAGTCATTGTTCTGTACTTCAAAACACTGTCGAGGAATATGAAGAGCACTAGAGCAGTAAAATAGAAGTGAGTGCTCCACATAAAAGATGAGCATGTACTTCATATGAACTTTGAGGGGAATAAGGAATTGCTGTTTGACATCTTTGGCTGCATTGAAGGTATGCGAGTAGAGGGATATTGGAGTGATATCGAGAGACTCTTGCTTTGTGCATTTGTTTTTCTGCTGTTTATATAAAATTCATTTAAAACAAAAACAATACTTATTTAGTTTTTTCATATTTTAAATTGGAACAATATTCTTTGCTGAGGAAGCCACTTTAAATGTAAATTATTTTGGACACGCATATGATGTTGAACTGTAGTTCCTTGTTGGGCGCACCGATTCTAGTACTCTAGGTGTAATTAAGTTAGTCTGTTCAGTCCAGGCGCAGATGCCCAGGCCTTTAGTAAGTTGGAATTTTTCCTCCAGAATTTTTGTAGAGTTTGTAGGGACAGTTGAAAGTAGTTCCCTAGCTCCAATGCATTAATGTATTGCAGTTTAAAATATCTAATGGTTCCAAAATGATCATAAGCATGTTTGAGTTACAAACAATGAGTTTTGACATCTCCTCCTGTTGTGCTTCTAGTCAAAAATGGACAGCAGACAGTATGGTGACGCTCAAGAATTTGCAGCAGATGTTCGGTTGATGTTCTCCAATTGTTACAAATACAATCCTCCTGATCATGAGGTGGTGGCCATGGCAAGAAAACTGCAGGTTGGTATCTGGTTCTGAGAGGAATATATTGTAATGAACGCTTCGTCCATTGGTCTGTAAAGCCCCCTGATTTATCTCTATACATGACTGCTCTGGAAATGTAAATTGCTTAAAGATAAGTATCTACAGTTTAGTGGAATGACTGTTCACTCTAGTAATTCTTTGCAGTGAGCTCACACTCTTCAGCGTTTTCCTGCAGGAAGATTGGAGACTGCTCTTGTGCGCTTGCTTGTTGCTCCCCTTGATACAGCCCCTTAGTATTGAATAGTATATTAAATGGTGACCTAAAGGAGGGAACAGGATAAGGAGGAAGGCTGAGAAGTTTTTATACTTAAGTTGGATTTAAACTAATAACCTTTTGTGTTTTTACCAGAAGGCAAGTAATTTATCAAAATAAACTGCTGTAAAGCAGTCCCTCCAAATGGACAAGAAAAATGTCTTTCAAGCAGAATGACGTTCATATAAAAACTTTTGTTTTCATCTATGTTGGAAGTAAACATGATCCACCTCCTTGGCCTTAATATAAAAGGTGACGGTAAAACCGAAGATCGAGGGGTGAAGTACGCACATCTTTATAGTTAGGAGTGCCAAGTAGAAAAGATCAAAAAAATGTGCCCAAGATTTTGGGTTTTGAGGTGTTAGCCTAGGCTCAGTGGTAGCAGTCTTGCCTCTGAGTTAGGTGGTCACGAGGTTCAGGCTGCACTCCAAAGACTTAAGCACATAATCCAGATTGACACTTG
The DNA here is from genome assembly GCF_035084215.1 of Heptranchias perlo. NCBI lineage: Eukaryota > Metazoa > Chordata > Chondrichthyes > Hexanchiformes > Hexanchidae > Heptranchias > Heptranchias perlo. Next base: position 11,221,746 of record NC_090361.1, read on the forward strand.
AGTGTAATACTGATGGAGTACTGCATTGTTAGAGGTGCCTTCTTTCAGATGACGTGTTAAACCAAGATCTCATCTGTCCTCTCAGTTGAATGTAAAAGCTCACATAGCACTATTCGAAGAAGAGAAGGGGAGTTCTCCCAGCGTCTTAGCCAACGTGTATCTCTAATCCAACAGATTATTTGGAAATTTATCTCATTGCTGTTAGTGGGACCTTACTTTGCAAATTAGCTGCTGTGTTTGCCTACATTACAACGGTGCATTGGTTTAATCTGCAGTTTGAAGATTTCTTGGGGGTTGGTGGAGGGTCGAGGGGGCAATTACTTGATCCCTACAGTTATAATGTTTGTGATCCAGAATTGGTCTTGATAAGGTTGTTCTTTTGCTCACAGTAGAAAAACATTTTTAAAAAAAATCAGAATTTGGGAAGTCCTTTTTTGTGATTACCCTGGGGTTTTGTAGTTTTGTGGGGGGTTGGGGGAATGATTCTCGATACCTCAGCACAGAACAGGTTCCCCGTGGGAGACAGTAGGTGACCCTGCTAATGCTTTTGGTAGTGTTGCTCATAAGCTAACCTGTCTGAGATGTGACCGTATGGCTTGGTTCAAATTCTCTTTTGCTTCCCTGTGAGAAAATGCTTCAACTTCTACTTGTCATCTTTAGCCAAGAATTTGTCACGTGGACAATGATGGGCTTGAATCAGCTATTTCCTTCATAATATAATGCATTGGTACTAATGTGTTGAGTCATGGGTCACTCTCTTTTTAACACACAGCATTAAAGCCGCAGTCCATGAACACTTCATGGTATACCAAAATGGATCTAGGAGGTAAAAGCTGGCTTTCATATTTTGGGGTTTTCATTTTTTCCAGGATGTGTTTGAGATGCGTTTTGCAAAAATGCCAGATGAGCCTGTTGAACCAGTTGTTCCATCTCCTCCTCCTGTGCCACCTCCGACCAACCAGGCCTCATCCTCCTCCTCGAGTGACAGTAGCAGTGACAGCTCCTCTGATAGCGACAGCAGTACAGATGATTCCGAGGAGGAGCGGGCACAGAGGCTGGCTGAGCTCCAAGAACAGGTATTGCTTCTGAGGCCACTGTATTAAGTAAGGTGGTTGTGGTTGATCCTAGTACCCTGGCATTCACCACAACTGCATTTTTTTAGCAGCAGTAGGCAGGTGATTGTGCAGTTTATAAACAGCCCTGAAATAATTACATTTTATGGTAAATTAGTGAGAGTTACAAAATGTTATTTTGGCTCCTTATCTTAAACTCTTGGTTAATTTGCATATACTGGCTGTGCTATTTCCCAGTAATTAACTGCAAATTTAATAAATAGCTATGATTGTAGTATTGTTAATCCATCAGTACAAATGTTCTCACACAGTAGACTGGCTGTCAGCCCAAGCTCCTGTTGGTAAAAGCAGGCTCAAAAACTGTATTACTTTACTTTTCTCCCCAAAACGTAACGTTATGTATGTATGTCAAATTCCCTAGAGCCATTAAAAGATTATCATCTCATTCTGGGATCAAGATAGCGTTTATGAACCATTCGAGCATTGCTCTCAGGGTTTATTGCTAACTGAATTGTTGATCAGATTGGTCCTTTATTACTCCATTGTTCTCTGCATGTTTGTAATTCCCTGTTTGGTAGATTACAGTGGTTAATTCTTGAATGGGATGCTCTGTCCCTTTTTCAGCACAGACTATTGGACTGTTCATGCAAAATGCAGTGTTAACCTGCAGTACCTCTGACCTGGACCTGGAGAGGTAACTTCATATTTCTACCCATCGCACACCATCATGTGATTTATCTCAGACTCTTCCAACAGACTCCCATACCTGCTTGGATTTCAAACATTACAAAGAAATTCTAACACAATAACAGGCCATTCAGCCCAACCAATCAGTATTGGTGTTTATCTCCCACAAGCAATATCCCTGTTCTTGTGCCTGCCCAGTCCACTTTATATCCCCCTTTCCTTCATGTCCCCATGTCCCTTTATATTCCCCTTTCCTTCAACAACTTATTTGACCTATTAAAAGTTGACATGGGTTCTGCTTCAACTTCTAACTTTAAAAAAAAAATCTCTCCTCCGTCACTTACATTTAACTGTTTAATTTTCTTCTCACACTCCTTCCTGCTAAGGTTCCATCGCTCACTTCTGAAATGTCTTTTTTTTCTTTGCTGACTTTTCCCCACATCTATTCTCAGACATCTGTTTGCCCTATATCCCGCTCACAATCACAAGCTGGCCCCTTTTGTCCTTTTTGCTTCTGCTCAATTATCCACTGACTCTAACATAGCATCTGCTGTCATCCACGTTATCTCTTCAAGTCCCCCCCCCGCCACCTTGCCGCCACCATCTCAACTTTCCAATAGGTCATCCCCTCCACCACCCTCATTCATTCTTCCATCACTCATGTTCCTGGCTGCCCCATCCCAGGTATATTCCCTTGGGCGCTAAATGCACTTAACACGTGAAACAGCAATTTCCATGTATTTCCTTCATTCCCATTCACACTTCTCGGCGTGGTCTCCTCTGCAGTGGGACAACAAATGCAGATTGGTTATCTACTTTGCCCACCCATGTTCTCCTCCCAAGTTTGTTCGAGACCTCTTTGTGGCTCACCACTTCAGTTCCCCCTTCCATTCCCATTTTGAACTTCATACCTTTGGCTGCCTACAACTAAATTCAATGCAAACAGTATTTTCCTCTTGGGCATTCTGCAACTGTCTAGTTCAAACATTGACTGTAACAACTTCAGAATCCATCCATTTCACTTTATTGTTAGTTTTGTCCATTTATGTTCCACTTGCTTTCTCCTACTTTGGAGCTGATTCTCCCATGTTTTGTATTTTCAGTGCCTTTTCACAGCTTCACTGAGATTACCTTTATGCATCACCCAGAAGTTTCTCTCTCTCTTATTTATATATAATCTACCGTGTGTGTGTATATATATATATATATATTAAAAAATCCTGTTCACGGGCTGTTAAAACTGTTGGCTGTCACTGAGTATTTAGCTTATTTAACCTTATTTTTTTACAAGTTTTCATGACAACCTGCCTGTTTAGTGCATATTATCTATTATATGAACATTCAAAAAAGGACAGGAAAACAGCTGGTCCATCGAGCCTATCCCATCTCCTGTGCAATTTCTACAAATCAATCCTATTTCTCCCCTCTACCCCCCATGCAGTCACGCCATCTCCCGCAAATGGCAAAAAAAACTTTAGGCCAATTTTAGTGAGGAGAAACTCTTGGAAATCCTCCTGAAGGCAAACAAGCAAAGAGACCACAGTGACTGGTGATGCAAACGCCAATGACCTAACCTGCCTTCTATATGTAGATGCATTTTCCAATTGCAGACTATGAGATAAGAGCAGGCCATTCGGCCCCTCAAGCCTGCTCTGCCATTTAATGAGGTCATGGCTGATCTGATTTTTACCTCAACTCCACTTTCCCACCCTTTCCCCAGATCCCCTTTGACTCTTGCTGATCAAAAATTTGTCTAACTCAGCCTTGAATGTATTCAATGACTCAGCCTCCACAGCTTTTTGGGGTAAAGAATTCCAAAGATTCACGACCCTCTGGGAGAAGAAATTCCTCATTTCTGTCTTAAACGGGCGACCCCTTATTCTGAGACTATGCCCCCTAGTTTTAGATGCCCCCATGAGGGGTAACATCCTCTCAGCATCGACCCTATTGAGTCCCCTCAGAATCTTGTATGTTTCATTAAGATTTTCTCTCAATCTTCTAAACTCCAATGAGTACAGACGCAATCTGTTTAATCTTTCCTCATCAGACCACGCTTCCATACCCGGAATCAACCTAGTGAACCTTCTCTGAACTGTCTCCAATGCAAGTATGACCTTCCTTAAATAAGGGCACCAGAACTGTATGCAGTACTCCAGGTGTGGTCTCACCAGCACCCTGTACAGTTGTAGCATGATTTGCCTGCTTTTATACCCCATCCCCCTAGAAATAAAGGCCAATGTTCTGTTTGCCTTCCAGATTACCTGCTGCACCTGTATGTTGACTTTTTGTGTTTCATGTTCGAAGACACCCAGATCCCTCTGTACTGCAGCATTTTGTAGTATTTCTCTATTCAAATAATATTTTGCTTTTTTATTTTTCCTCCCAAAGTGGATGACTTCACATTTTCCCCCACATTATATTCCATCTGCCAAATTTTTGCCCTTTCGCTTAACCTGTCAATATCCCTTTGCAGACACTGTGTCCTCATCGCAACTTGCTTTTCCCACCTATCTTTGCATCATCAGCAGATTTGGTCACAAGACACTCTGTTCCTTCATCCAAGTCATTGATATATATTGTAAATAGTTGAGGCCCCAGCACTGATCCCTGCGGCACCCCACTAGTTACAGATTGCCATTTTGAAAATGACCCTTTTAGCCAATCCTCTATCCATGCCGGTATATTACCCCCAACACCATGAGCTCTTATTAATCTTTTATGTGGCACCTTATCAAATGCCTTTTGGAAATACAAATATACTGCATCCACTGGTTCCCCTTTATCCACCCTGCCCGTTACTTCCTCAAAGATCTTGCAGAAACTTGTCCAGTCTACACAATTCTTTCAGGGCTATCTGTCTGATTTGTTTTAAGAGCACTGATTCTAGCCAGGACTATTATCTGCTTCCATATTAAAGCTTTTTTAGGATCAACCCTATTTTGTATTGTTGATCCAGCATCATCATCATAGTCATTTGAAACCTCTGCCATATCCTGGGACTCCTAACATATCCACTAGTCTCTTCAATGTTTTTTGGCTGTTCTGAGTCATTGAAGGAAACAGGTTACTGTTTGATGCCTGTCCTTGAATTTTCTGTAAACCTGTTTTTTAAAAAATAATCAGTTAGCCAATTTACCATGTCTTTTAACCTTAGGGGCATACATGGCTTCCTTCTGCTTTAAGATAGTTTTGAAAGCATTCCATTTTTCTTCAGTATTGCTATTATCCCTACTTGATAGGACCTCCGAATCATCCTGAAGTTATTATAGTCCTGGGTGGCACACTGGATTGCAACTGCATAGGAAACCACAGTAAACAAACTGCCCAAGAGCAAATGTTAAAATGTAGTGCAAATACAATTTTCACTCTGCAGATTCCCATTTTTATAACTGATTACAGCTTAAGAAATTTGTTTTTGAGTCACAGTAAATTTGATCAAATGTACAACTGGAATAAAACTACAGGCTTGAACAAACCCAATCACCTACAATCCAATTACACAATTTTCTCCCTCTGGGCCTGGATATTGGCTTTACACTTTTAAAAATTTCTGTTTTTAATTGTCAAGTTGTCGTAGAAAGCAAAGTGTTCATGTCGCTGAACATAGTGAATTGAAGTTTGGAGCTGATTTGGGGTTGTGAAATCTCGCTCTTAACTAAGCAAGGATGATCACAATTTTATCAATGAGTGAAAAAGGTTTTGCTAAAAGTTTGAAATAGCAGAGTTGTGGAAATGTTTTGCAACATTTTGAAAAGTTCCATACCCCCACTACAAAGTAACTGGCTTCTTTTGAAAGTGAGAAGTTGTTTTGATACTGTCCAAATCCTGTAACTTGAACCATTTTGTTTTTTCTAATCTCTAAGTAAGTGATTACATTCGATTACACTAAAGTCACAGTAGAATTTGAGAACTCAAAACCAGTCAAAATTTTGGTTTTCCTGTTTCCTGAAAGGCAAGCTCTTTAAACAGTATCTGACTCCATTTAGGATGACATTACTGCGTATAACACCGTGCAACATCATCAGTTTAGCAACATGCTGTGTTTTAGACTTAATTCATATTAACTCTACTTACTTGAGTGGAAACAAAATGGTTGAATTTAGTTAAATTCAACAGTTGAGTCACAGCGTTGACTGAATTTCACACTCTGGGTTCCACTGGTGATAATTTGAGAGTTAGAAACTTTAGCCGTGACTAGATCATTTGGAGACAGAAGTGAGTGTGCATTCAAGTGCGCATCATTTTTAGCTCCAGTGTTGCTGTTATTGATGGCATCTATCATGAGTGACTCATCCACGATGCATGTGGGCCAGTTTTTTTTCTTTCTGATAGAATCATAGAAGTTTACAACATGGAAACAGGCCCTTCGGCCCAACATGTCCATGTCGCCCAGTTTATACCACTAAGCTAGTCCCAATTGCCTGCACTTGGCCCATATCCCTCTATACCCATCTTACCCATGTAACTGTCCAAATGCATTTTAAAAGACAAAATTGTACCCGCCTCTACTACTGCCTCTGGCAGCTCGTTCCAGACACTCACCACCCTTTGAGTGAAAAAATTGCCCCTCTGGACCCTTTTGTATCTCTCCCCTCTCACCTTAAATCTATGTCCCCTCGTTATAGACTCCCCTACCTTTGGGAAAAGATTTTGACTATCTACCTTATCTATGCTCCTCATTATTTTATAGACTTGTATACGATCACCCCTCAACCTCCTACTCTCCAGGGAAAAAAGTCCCAGTCTATCTAACCTCTCCCTATAAGTCAAACCATCAAGTCCCGGCAGCATCCTAGTAAATCTTTTCTGCACTCTTTCTAGTTTAATAATATCCTTTCTATAATAGGGTGACCAGAACTGTACACAGTACTCCAAGTGTGGCCTTACTAATGTCTTGTACAACTTCAACAAGACATCCCAACTCCTGTATTCAATGTTCTGACCAATGAAACCAAGCAAGCTGAATGCCTTCTTCACCACCCTATCCACCTGTGACTCCACTTTCAAGGAGCTATGAACCTGTACTCCTAGATCTCTTTGTTCGATAACTCTCCCCAACGCCCTACCATTAACGGAATAGGTCCTGGCCCGATTCGATCTCCCAAAATGCATCACCTCACATTTATCTAAATTAAACTCCATCTGCCATTCATCGGCCCACTGGCCCAATTTATCAAGATCCCGTTGCAATCCTAGATAACCTTCTTCACTGTCAACGATGCCACCAATCTTGGTGTCATCTGCAAACTTACTAACCATGCCTCCTAAATTCTCATCCAAATCATTAATATAAATAACAAATAACAGCGGACCCAGCACCGATAGAATTGCTTTCTTAAGTGACTGGTTTGAGATCAGAATTCAGACAAAATTTGGATTTCATTCACTCTCTACTGGAGAACGATTTAGAAATGACCTTTATTTTGGAACGTGTAGATACTGGCATACCATGTTAACTTTGGATGGGTTAAAATGTTTTCTGAATTGGCTGTCTTGGGTTTTTGACTATAAGCACTTGGTAGAACTTAATCAGGAATGAGCTGATAAATGGTAGTTTGTGACTCAAGATTTTAAAAAGTTAGCGGAGAATACTGGATTTTGACTAATTACTCAAAGGTCAAATCCTCTGCTCGTTCTGAACTGCACGCTGCTCTTTGTGGAGAAATCCATCTTGAAACATTGGAATTTTTCTATGTGGGTGGTGACATTTTGCCACCTTCCCACTTGTCCAGGCATTTAATTGTAGCCTGATTCTTGCGGTACCAGTGGCTGAATACATTTAATCGAGAATGTACTCTACTGCAGTCAACCACTTGACTGTGCCCCACCTTGGATGGTTATTAATTTAGATGCCTAACCTAAATTTTAAGTGATCAGACTCGTGGGAAGAGGGCAAGTTGTGACAATGAAGGGAGAAACCATTTACAATGTTAGTAGCTGGTTTTCTCCAGAGCTGGAGGACAGATGACATGAGTGCTTGTCAACAGTTTGATTTATAAATAAACTCTGCAATTTTTAACATTGAAGATGTGCTGCATAGTAGCATAGAATGACTTGACTGCATCCGTTCTGAAAAGCCAAAGGAACCACCACGTTACCCCTGAGAGCTATAGAGATTGATATTGATATCACCTGCTTTCATCCTGTTGTCTGAAAAGTGAAGTTTGCTGAATTAAATTACACAGTAGGCAATCAGGATTTTTCAACTAATGCTTCAGACTGTAGGTAGACAGTGCTGGGGGGTTGCAGCATTGTTGCTTTGTCTCCTGTAAAGAGTTGAAGAATTTGTGAAGAGGAAATTGTATTCTCTGCATGCCTTGTGATTGTGAGAAAATGATAGACCAATACTTTTGAGATTACATTGTATAAATGTAATGTGTAATTGGGAGCATTACAGGATATTGTAGGAGGTGCTCTGCATTGCATCTGATCTATGTCATACCTGACCTTTGGAGTGCTTGATAATGTCAGAGTACAAATTGTTCAAAAATAAATTACAGTTTCCCAGCCCCCTCGATCTGCATCTTGCGTGGACGTGCACCCATCAACAGAGGAAATAAAGGCTAAAGAACAGCTGTATATTATGGCAAATGCATGCAAAATTTTCACGTGGGTTCAACATTTGCTCAAGTAAACTGCAATTAAGCCTGACGAGCATTGTTTTGTGTCATACAGTTGAAAGCGGTACATGAGCAGCTGGCTGCCCTTTCCCAACCACAACTGTCAAAACCAAAGAAAAAGGAGAAAGACAAGAAAGAAGAGAAAAAGAAAGAGAAGGAAAAGGACAAAGAAAAGGAAAGGCATAAAAAGAAAGAGGAAGTGGAGGAAAAGAAGAAGAGCAAAGCTAAGGAGCAACAGCCAAAAAAATCAAAGAAGAACAATGCAAACACCAGGTAAATCTGTTCCCTTGCAAGTTAACCCTTTACACATTTTGGAAAATTTTTCAGATGTTAGTTAAATTGCAGTCTAGCAACTATATTGTCAATGCACTGTTTTCTGCTTCAGTCTCCTCCTACAAATAGGCTATTCTGCCAATTCGTATCAGGGAACAGCATCCAGGGATACTGTCCTTTTAGGTCTGAATTCAAGTTTTTTGAAAGCTTACTGATGTAGAAAAACATCCTGTAGTTTTGTGAAAAGATTAACCTGCAGTTTTCAGCCTATTTCCTGTCTGTTTCGGCCACCTGGGATTGCACCAGTTGTGTACCCGTCTTAGGTTTTGGCGTCTGGTGTACCTGCTGTTCAGTGTTTGCTGCCTTCTGATGTGCATGACTCCCAAAGGCGATGAAACTGGTACCAACCTCAGTATGGGAGTTTGACACAACAGTCTAGTCAGGTGCGGTCGAGGCTGCGGTTGCTTGTGGGTGCAGCCATCCAAGGATACATTCTGCCAAATTATGTCTGGGGAGGAAGTTTTCAGACCCTTGGGGCTGGAACTGTCTGCAGTTCAAGTCACAAATCCAATAAAGCTTTCTGATGGGTCTGGTCTCAACCAACTTTGATACCTATTGTGAGATTACAATGTTGGGATTATTGACTGATGTTGCTGCCGTGGAGTTACCTTCACTTCAGCCCTGGTCAAAACAGCTACATATTCATTGGAAATGATGGAGAATGTGTTCCCAATTGATAGACATTGCTGATGAGTAAGGGAGCTTTGGCCAGCAACACCCAATGAAATGCATGACAGTTCTCTTTCTCTTTCCGCTCCAACCTTTTGATCAAATTTGAGGATCCTTATGAGAATAGCAATCAACACCAATGTAGGGACTGATGCCAGAACTACCAGGAGGGCTGCAGAGGCTACTAATCAAGCTACTTAAAGACTAATCACTTAACTGGAGAGAGCTGTGGCTGTTGGTAGTGGTGCCAGCTCTGGTACATTGGCATGCTTCTCTGAAACAGGAGGGTTTGATTCAGAACTTCTGGAGGTTTATTGCATCTTCCAAGATGAAAATAGAAGGGTTGGAGGTAAGTTAGGTGAAGACAGGGAAAACACACACACACACACACACAAAAAGCCGTTTATTTAGACGAATACTTTGCCTATGTTGCTATTTCCCGGAAATTAAGTGGTTGGGACAGACTTCAATCTGGTAATTTAGTCAGAGGACCACATGGCTTCCAGCTGTCCTCCAGTGTGCTTCATGGAGGCATTTTTTATCAACTTGATGAAGGCAGTATCACTGTCATCAAATAGGTGGAATATATAGGGTTCTTGATGGAGGAAGAAACTGTTTAACTCACCAGGGATTACTCAATAGTCTTGCAATTTCTGACCAAATATGGTAAGATTCAGTACCTCCAGAAAGAAACTCCATTTAGATTCCTGGGGTTGCATGGTATATTCGGGGGATGCTCCAGATGTATATAACATTCTATTCGACCTTTGAAATTCACTTACATTCATATGACCCAGAGTAGGTGTGTCTGTAGCTTTGATACCTAGCTAGGGTAGTGATCTACATCAAGATTTGAAGGGGGCAGCACTCCACGTGATATCAGCAAGCAGATGAATGCACTGGACATAGCAAAGGCTACGTGTCCCGACAACGATCCTGGCTGTACTGTTGTAAATTTGTGCTCTAGACTAGCTGTGATTCTACTCGAGCTGTTCCATTATAGCTACAACACTGGCATCTACCTGACAATGTTTAAAATTGCCCAGGTATGTCCTGTCCACACAAACGACAAATCCAACCCATCAACCTACTCTCAATCATCAGCAAAATGATGGAAGGAGTGCTATGAAGTGACACTTGCTCACCAATAACCTGTTCATCGTTGCTCAGTTTGGGTTATGCCAGGACTACTCAGCTCCAGACCTTTACAGCTGTTGTCCAAACATGGACAAAAGAGCTGAATTTCAGAGGTGAGTGACTGCCCTTGACATCAAGGCAGTATTCAACAGTGTGATACCAAGGAGCCCTAGTAAAACAAGTCAATGGGGATCAGGGGCAAAACTCTCCATACTGCTGGAGACATACCTAGCACAAAGGAAGATGGTTGTGGTTGTTGGAGGCCAATCATCTCAGCTGCAGGAGTACCTCAGGGCAGAATCCTAGGCCCAACTATCTTCAATTGGTTCATCAATGACCTTCCTTCCATCATAAGGTCGGAAGTGGGGCTGTTCGCTTATGATTAGCGTTTAGCTCCATTCTCAATTCCTCAGATAGTGAAGGCGTCCATGCTCTCATGCAGGATGGCCTGGACAACATCCAGGCTTGGGCTGATAAGTGGCAAGTAACATTTGTGCCACACAAGCCAGGTAATGACCATCTCCAACTAGAGTCCAGCCACCTCCCCATGGCATCACCATCGCCGAATCCTCCACCATCAACATCCTGAGGGTCGCCATTGACCAGCAACTCAACTGGACCAGCCACGTGAACACAGTGGCTACTAGAGCAGGTCAAAGGCTGGGTATTGTGCGGCGAGTGACTCATGTCCTGCCTCCCCAAAGCCCCTCCACCACCTACAAGGCACAAGTCATGAGTGTGATGGAATACTCTGCACTTGCCTGAAATGGGTGCAGCTGCAACAACACAAGAAGTTCACTGCTATCCAGGTCAAAGCCCATCCACCACCTTGAATATCCACTCCCTCTACCACCGGCGCACCATGACTGCAGTATGTACTACCAGGGGATGCAATGCAGCAACTCACCTAGGCTTCAACAGCACCTCCGAAACCCGCGATCTCCACCACCTAGAAGGACAAGAGCAGCAGGAACATGGGAACACCTTCAAGTTTCGCTCCAAGCCACACACCACCTAGACTTGGACGTGTATTGCCATTCCTTCATCATCGCTGGGCCAGTATCCTGGAACTCCACATGAACTGCAGCAGTTCAGAGAGAAGGCTCACCACTACCTTTTCAAGGGCAACTAGGGATGGGCAATAAATGTTAGCCTTGCTAGCGACGCCCACAATTAGAATTAGAATCCGAGAATTAATTTTTTTTTTAAAAACTCGTCTTTTTTTTCTTTCCACCCATACGAGTGGGTGGAATATCCTTTATTGTAAATGGAGATTGTCATGCCTTTGAAGAAAAACAAATTGTTGTGAAGTGTTAGATTAGCGTTGTTTGGACAGTTGTAATTATATCATTTGGAGGTACTGGTGAGAAAGGGTTACTGAGCCTAGCACTGAGGGAGCTGAGTTAATTTATGGTTCATTCTGAAGCACTCATAAGTTCACTATCTACATGTATACATTCTCCTCGGGCAGTACTCCCTGTTGGGCAGCACTCGAGGATTCATCTCTGTCCACTCTAGAATCAAAAAAAAATTTAAAAAGATGCATGGATAGAATAGAACCAAAAATGTTGACCATAATTATTTCATTGCTTGATTTTTAAATAGGTCGCAATAGTGAGTCTGGGCTGAGATGCGCCATTTTTTTTGTTAAATTGCTTGCTTTGTGGAACTCTTTACCACCCTCTGTTTTTCTTTTCTCCTAAAAGCTGCACTTTTTAAAAAAAAAAAAAAAATCCTTGATTTACCTCATCATATCTCTCACTCTTGTTCAACTTTCTTAATGTCCTGCACCATAAGTGTTAATTCTTCCCTTAAGTTTCTCAAGTATGTTCTAAATGTGTGAATTCTTTCTGTGCAGATGTGTGGACAATGCTAGTCGTGCCTGCAATGTTTGCATAGCTTTTCTTACCCCAAACCTTCAAGTTATACCAACCTTTCCATGTTTGTCTTAATTCTGCTCACTTTTCCTTCATCAGGAATCTGAAGAACAGCAAACCTGGCCCTACCTACGACTCTGAGGAGGAGGATAAATGCAAGCCGATGACTTATGAGGAAAAGAGACAGCTGAGTCTGGACATAAACAAACTTCCCGGTGATAAATTGGGGCGAGTAGTTCACATCATTCAGTCCCGTGAGCCCTCACTGAGAAACTCAAACCCTGACGAGATTGAAATAGACTTTGAAACGTTAAAACCCTCCACGTTGCGAGAGCTGGAACGATACGTTACATCATGTTTACGGAAAAAAGCGAGAAAACCTCAAGGTGAGAGCTAACCCTAGCAGATAGAATGGTTGATTATCACTAACTATATAAAATTGATCTAAAAATTCATACATTTGATTCAGATGCACAATCTACACAAGCCATCCTTAATATGTCATTCCCTCTCTTTACTAAAACTATTCTTCACTTCCCATGCCACGCACTTATTTCTAGACTACAAGGATATGTAGGGAACTTTTTTTTTCCTCTAGGCTTTTCCTAGTATTACCTCTGAAAGCCGGCTGTTATGTGGTGTACAAGACAAACTTGGGGTGACTGTTCCTTGGATGCTTGTTTCTTCCCCGGGCCCTAGCCATGTTACTGCCATTCTATGGAGTGACAAGGCACTGCATTTGTGCCTAGACTGGTTTGTTGAAACAGTGGCCAATTATTAGCTCAGAATAAGAATAAAAATTGTAAATGCTAGAAGCCTGAAATAAAAGCTGAAGATGCACCTGAAAGAGAAAAGATTTTCTGTCTTTATGCTCGCTGTAATACATTGAAGTAGGAGCGTTTTTTAAGCAAAGCTTGATAGAGGCTTGTTAATGACGTTTCAGTAATTAGTGCTAGCAGTATAAGACCTCTTGGAATGGCCTTCTGGACTGAATTCCAATCCCTTGTGTGTAGCACTGGTAACTAGACATATGTAATCTATTTCCTGTCACCTTCCTTGATGGTGGACAATTTGAATCCACTGAGCATGTTGTCACAGTCTTCCTTTAAAAAAAAATGACCTCCCCCCCCCCCCCAGGAGAATCACCTTTGTGTCTAATGATGAATGTGAAGGGTAATGTTGTAAGTTGCTTTTTAACTCTTTTCCAAAATGGTCCTTTTTTCCTTCTCCCCCCTGCCCTCCGCAGTGGTTGACTCCTGCTCCGTTACAGCATCATGCATCATAGAAGTTGCCCCATGCCTTGCCAAAATGACATTTCATGTGTGAGGCATCATGTTCGCTGTCTGTTTAACTGTGGCAGTGTCACAGCAAAGCTTTTTTTTTCCCCCCCTTTTCCAGCCCCATGACCACACTTTTCCAGCAGTGGGCTTTGATAGCAATTGGAAACAGGAATGCAGGGTGATATTTTTCCTCTCCCAAGTGTCAGCTTGGCTTTTCAGAATGGATAAATGCTGGGATTTTCCCCTGACACTCGCATTTCCTAATTTCTGTACAGCGAGACTTGGCAAATCAAAGGCCAGGAATTTGCCTGTGGTGTCACCACGAGTTAGAAGTGCTGACTAATAAGTCAGCTGCTGGCTTTTTCATTGTAAAGTCCCAGCAATCCATTACTAGATTGTTTTTCCCACCCATCCCCCTTCCACCCATCAAAAAAAGGCCCGGAGAGAGGATTTAAAACAGCATGAGGAAGAATTTGAAAAATTTACATCATAGCTGACAGAGGTGCGGCGGAGCCTGAAGAATCAAAGCTAAGTGTTCAATTATTTCTTCATACCATATTTAACTATGGAGTAGATTAAAGGGCTAATTTACTTAAAAAGAAAGGAATTAATAAAAAAATCTACCTATTAGCTATAAGTAAATAGTTAAATAGAAACTGATGTCACCAATAGAGGGAATAGGTAAAATAAACTAAAATGAACAATGCCAGTAACTAATAGAAATCAAATTAAATCCATCTGTTAACTAATTTGCCTTTAATACTAAATGATTATCACTAGAAATAGGTAAATAACTGCACAGTAAATAAATATATAAAGTAGATAATGGCAGCACATGCAATGTGTCGGAGCTGCAGAATGTCGGAATTTGTGGAGACATTTCCTACAGGTGTGATCACCTGTGACAGTGAGACTGTCACAGGTGATCACACCTGTAGGAAATGTCTGACTTGAGTCCCTCCAGCTCAGAATCGTTGAGCTGGAGAGCGAGATGGAGACATTGAGGGAGGGAGAGGACTATCTGGATAGTTTTCTCCAGTACACAGTCGCACCACATAGAGAGGTACAGGAAGAGGAGTCCGTGACTGACAAGTCAGGAGGTTAGGGAGACCCTAGTAGAGTCAGATAATCTAAAGAAAAAGGCATATGCCATGTACATAAACAATTAAGGAGCGAGTGACAAAAGGGAATATGAGGAGCTTCAGAAAGAGGTTAAGACAATTAGGAAGGCAAAGAAAAAATACGGAACAAAAATATTGAATATAATGAAAAACAGTGAAGGATTCTCTTGGCACATAAGTAACAAAAGGAGAATTAAGATAGGGTTAGGGCCACTAAGGGATGAGCAAGATAAACTCACAGGAGATGATGGTGAAATGGCAGGGATACCCAATGGATACTTTGCCTCAGTTTTCACTGAAGAGACTAAAAAAAGAGGAAATGACAACAGTAGTAGAAATCGAGAGGAACATTACAAGAGTTGAGATGGAAAGAAAGGAGATATTAGACATACTCGCCAAACTTCAAGACAAAGCCTCCAATTCAGATGGATTGCACCTGTGGATACTCAAACTAGGGAGGAGATAGCAGAGGCACCAGTTTCTATATATAAAAATTGAATAAAGGAATAGAGGACTTTCGAACAGCAAATGTAATTCCCATCTTCAAAAAGGGAGATAGAACCATTCCAGGGAACTATAAACCAATTAGCTTAACGTCAGTGGTAGGAAAGATACTAGAATCTGTGTCTGATAAATTTATGCTAGAATTTCCAAACTTTTGCAAAAGAGAAGTACTGCTAAGTTTCGCATTGAATGGTGGCAGGTGTTTTAAGTAAATATGCATGTGAGGTACCTTGCACTAATCTCAGTAGGCATTTTCTACTGAGATTAGTGCAAGTGGCTAACATGGTGACACTGTAGCCATGCCTGTGGCTAGTCAACGATTTCTGTTGGACAACATTGGGATAGAAGGATATGGGGCAGGGTGGGAAGAGGTAATTAGAGTCGGTGGAAAACTAGTTCGAATGTGCTCTTGATGCAGGGAAAATTGCTCTCCGTGACTTCATGCTTGGTTGTTAAGTAGTAGTGTTCAGATGCTTTACTAGCTTTTTAAGTGGAAATTTGCAATGGAATCTGCTAAATACTTAAGCTTAATTTTCAAGCTGGAGTAATTAATTGAAAAATATAGCATCAAATATCAATCAACAGGAATAGAGATGGAAATTACTAACTCCCCAGAACAGAGCAAGCATTTTTTTGTAAAATTGGACACACAAACAAATTTCTGTAGACCTCACTGCAACCTGTTTTATGGCCAAGTTACTTCTGTGGAGTTATGGTTTGTTTAGCTTATGCTGTCGAATGTTTTATTGCAGTATACTACAAAGCATTGGTATCTTAGGATCCTCATCCTGGTGTGACTTTGTTTTAAACAGTGGAAAAATTGTACCCCACCGAAATGAATTGGAAACTTTCTCTGTGGTCTAACACATGGCTCTGGGAAATCAGATTGTGATATTGTGCAGGGCCGAATGCAATTTCGGTCCCTGCTGCTGCAGAGTATGTCGTCACCAACTAATGAATCTCAGAAATTTTGGGAACATTGTTGCGGTTTGACTGCAGATTAGAGGTTACTGGTTTAAAATTCTTGAGATTATTAGAATCATGAGCCCATTGAGTCCATAGAAGTGAGTAAAATCTGTTCCTAAAACTGCATCTGGACAAATACCAGTTTAAAACAAAATTCAGTCTTACAGCAGCTATCTGCAAGACACATTCCATTTTCTTTTAATTTCCCATTTAGTTTTTAGGTACTCTGGGCACACTTTTTTGTCAGGAAATTTAAGGTTCAGTTAGTTTGGAAAACAAATTTTCAACAATTGTTCACCTATAATGGTTTTTTTGTGCTCATCAGGTAGAAGGATATTAGTGCAGAGGAAAATATTTCAGGTTACTAAATCTCTTGGATTTCCATTCAGTGTTGTGGTTGGTCACAAACGTATACCAATTATATTTTGATATATTTACATGTTCCTCAGAGGTAAACATTTCCTTTTGCCAGCTCCCCACCCAATTCAGCTGCAGTTGAGCTGACTTCTGATGAGTCTTAGCCAGACCTACACGGTGGTGCTCCAGATATGCCAAATGTATTGCCATGGCAGGAGTACATATACACACCTTTTAGTAATGATGTACATGGCACTTGGACAGTGTTAATCACATGAACAGTGGGAGCTACTCTTGCATCTGTGGGCTTGAGATAACCGTTTGCTGTATGACTTTTAGGAAATAATGTCTTTTTTCTAAATTGTGTAGTATCTGGACTTGACTGCCGCTTTCAATATTAGTTCAAATTCTTTAGGATGAGATTGTGGAATTAGGCTGGAGGTTTTTGTATGCTTAGATTAAAGTAAAATGAACAAATAGGAAAGCTAAATCTGAAAAAACTAACCTTTTTCCTTTTCGCCTCTTTTCCCCCCCCCCCACCATTTTTCTTTGAAACCGTCATACCATATTACATCTTTGCCATCATCTAATGGGCTACGACACCATTTGAATAACCTCATAAAATATGGAGTTTATATGAAATGGGAAATAAATAGAACTGGCAAGTTTCTTGTGGGTCAGCATCCTTTGACAACTCACTGGCTCTGATTTTGGCAGTTTCCATTTTGTACATTCCCAAATACCAAGGCCATTCCATTATACGTCGAAAGGTACTGCCCATGCGACAAGTGCTTAAAATAAAAATGATATCCCTGTAGGGAGAAAATAGAGCAACTCTGACCAGCTGGTTGGTAATTTGGTGTTCTCTGTGCCAATGATTTGACAGAGGCTGTGTGACTGGGCTCTGAATTCACATGCTCTTTCTTTTGGCAGCCAACACCGCAGAACATCTGAGTCTATTAGTGGTTGTGGTTAGGGGTTTCTTCCAGCTCCCAGGCCACAGTATTTTCTCCCCTTCCCCCAACACAACTTTTAAACTCAACATTTAAGATTCAACACAAAATTTGATTCTTGCACTTACAAACCATCATTGTGTTCTTTGTTTTGAAGGCCATTGATATCCACATTTGTGAGTCAGTTATTATGTACAGAGTTTTTGTGTATGGGGTTGGGGGAAAGGAGTTGCCGTACATAACTCAGTACTTGAGAAAAAGTACCTCTTCATGCTGTTAAAAAGAAAAATGCATTTTTATGAGAATTTTTTGCAGTATTTACAAATAAGGTAGACTGCCACTTAGATTACCATTAGTGCAAAATATTGATTTTGAGACAGTATATATGATTGCTAACACAAAATGCCTCTCATTACACTCTACCTGAATAGGTTCTATGTTAGGTTTCCAAACCGTACATGTTCTGGGTGGTTTTCTGTTCACAACAGCACTGTAACTTGTTCTTCAGTGTTGCATGCGCATTCTGTTGGAAGACATTTGCACTTGAGTCTTTGTAAAAGTGATCATCTTTTTACATTGGGCATGTGAGGCTGGTCATCGGTCAAAATGATCTGCTCTGTTTTCATTCCACTTGTGTATGGGCACGCACAGATGGAGCGATGAAGTCATTGTGGCTTCTTAACCCAGGGGTCAAAGCAACAGCTGGTTTTCAGAGGTACATTGTTTCCTTTTTAATATTAAACCTGATTCAAGACTTTTCCAGTAAAATTAATTTAAAAAAATTTTGCAAAACTGGCTATTTGCAGAGTAGCGATGTCATGATGTAATATTAAACCTGTCTTTGTGCAAAGCCATCTGTACTTGAACATGTTTGTGATGGCTACAGAAAAAATACCCAACAAAACCAGGTGGTGCACTGAAACATCACTTCTGTCATGCCACTTGGTGGGGCTTGTATCACTCACTGTGCTGAGTTCATGATGCCAACCATGTCACTGTGGGGAAATACTGAATACTTCCTCAGAGAGCATGGAAATCTCTGGCTCGCGTAGCTGCTTATTTGTGGTGGTTTTAGAGGCTTTAGAGCGGCTTGTGTTCCACCCTCTTGCCCCGGGAAAGACCATGGGAGAAATGGTCAAAGGTTTTTTTTTAAGGCAGAAGCACATAAGATATTTAAAATTTTCTGTTTTCTCAGAATCCCTGGGGCCTGCGCTGACTATAGCGACTTTTGAGGTTATTGCTCTTTGTAAGTTATAGGGAGCAGTGCAACAGTGACCAGGGATGAATTTTTTCTCTCTCTCTCCCCTCTGACCTGGTCTTGCCTGTGCAGCTCTTTACAGCAGCACAACTGAGATTGGAACTCACTGAGGCAGTGAATCAAACCCTATACTCTGTCTACTTACTTCTCTTATACATTTTTTTAAAAAGTGATTTAATCTGTCATTAAAAGTGTTATCATGACCTCACTATTGCAGAATCCACATGCTTCTAAACATTTGCTAAAGTCTCTTCAGATTAATGGCCTTCAAGAGCAGTCACAAACTGTGAATGGGTTTTTTTGTTTTCCTACAGCTGCTTTTCTTTTCTTTTTAAATTTGCAGAAACCTTGCATCTGATCCCACGTGCCAAACTAGAGTAATTTTATTCACTGTGTTGTACCTGTGTACCGGTACCAAAGTGTTTGGTCCAAATCTTGTTGTGTGATGCTGTTTGCAGTGAAAAAAGTCCCAGGGAAATCGAACGATGACCTCCAGCTAGACTCGAAGAGTGAGCTGGATACCAGGTTACATGACGTTAGCGGCCAGCTGAGCTCTGGGAAGAAACCAGGCAGAAAAGGTTGGTGTAGTGCAACCTTGTGAAGTAGATCCTTAGGTGCAATAGGCTGGGGGGAAGCAAGGCTAAAATCAATTTGTGCATATATGTATTAGCCTTGATTTTGTGGTATACATACCTCTCAAACTGCAACGTGTTGAATGGCAGAATTCGGGTTCGCGCTTGGGGAGGGAGTGCGGCTTTCTGTAGAATCGGCGTATCAGCTGATTTTGCTTGGTTGCACTTTGCTGCTACTTTTCTCAGAGGTGCAGCTTCATGTTGGGACATGGTGACTTAAAACAGTGCAGTTGAGAGGTATGGTGGTATACCTAGTCAATATTTGTGACTTAATGAGCTGAAAGCGGTATAAATAAATGTGTTCAATTCAGGTTATGCACTACAGCTAATGGGGTTGCACAATTTTTTAAAAATTCAACAACTTAATTATAGGGAGAGGGTAAGATGTTTTAATTTTCTGAAATTGTGATTTTTGAATAGAGATGTGTCTACATGGGTCCCATGTTCTGTCTATAATTAGCAATCTGCACTAATTCAGGAAAAGGTGCTGGTCCTTCAAATCAGATCATTCCTCAGAGTTAAAATGTAGCTCCTGAAACTCACTAACGATTAATTGAAATGAATGGTCTCTGCTAATCTAGCATTATTTGTTTACAAAATATTTAACATTAGAGCAGGGGACTGGTGATGCACCGAATCAGAGTATTACCAATCCGAGTTTGAGTCCAGACCAGACTGATGGGATTAAAGTCATCTTTTTTTCTGGCCATGAGTCCTGTGAGAAAGGTATACACTCTGAACCCAATAACAAATGATTTGAGCATTTGGTACCAAAAGGGTCCTAATCTCAATGCTGTGACAACCCATAACTTGACAAAATGTATTCCTTTCTCTCCCTTCTCTTCCCCCTCTGCTCCCAGAAAAAAAATAACTTGAGCCTAGTATGGACAGTGCATTATTTGCCTTAATTGAAATAGTATTTTTTCAATTTTTGCACTTTAGAAGTGTTTGTACTACAGTACATTTGGTCAGTGTTGCATGATTGGGGATTTTGTAAAGTATTGTACAATTTATACACAGCTGCCTAAGGCTGCAAAATGGGCTGTTCCCGCTAATGGTTACCTCACTACTGCATGTTTAAAAGGGTGAATGTTGTAAGTCTTTGTGATATTTGTTTTTAGACCTTTCCAAAATGTGCATATAGAGTCTTTCAGCTGTGAGCTAGCCATTGTTCCAACTGTATTTGGCAGTGAACTCTGATGCGTTGTATCTGAGCAGGTTTTTCATCCTCCACTCCTGAATTCCAAAAGATTGGGGGATATTTCACTCCCTGCAGATAGCTGGTCACAAGCTGATGAAACTCCTGACTGTTCTCATTGTTCCCAGTTATCACTGCAATACAGAGGCACTCACTTATTTGGGCGTCATTTTGAAGGTTGCGATTTATCTCCTCTGTAGATAGGGCTGTCCGGTTAAAGCCTGTTTGAGGCATTCCACATAGCAGCTTGTTGTGCCATGTGTTGCAGAATCACACGCTTGTTTGTGTAGAACTGGTGAGATCAGGCGACTGGTTTCCTAGGTAACTGGAGCTTATCTGGAGGCTTCAGTGTTGCAAAATTCCGAGTAATTTATGGCATTTAGGAAATAAAATCGAGAGCATGAGGTGTTGCATAATTTGAGTTTCACAAGCTTGTTTCTTTTGTATCCCCTTTTTCCCTATATCCTGAAGGTACTGACAGTCTGCAGCGCCCTTAAGCTAGGCACTGGCGGGCCCAAGACATCTCGCCCAAGTTTTAAATGTATGAACCCAGTATGTATTGGCAAGCTACTGGAGTATGGCCTGCCCCCTCCCTGTGTCCACGTTCCATCAGAGTTCACTGGAATGCAATACTGAGCTGAAACCACAGCTGACTTCCTCCCTCTCTCATCTCCCCCTCCTCCCATTAAGCTCAGGGCCACTCAGATAAATTGTAGTACACTAACTGCTGACCTGGCTGAAACCAGCTAACAGCGCAGACTGGAAATCCAACCTGGGAACTGTGGTCCACATGGATTAGCAAATCACCAGGCACTGCCTTTACCCAATAGAGCAGAGAGAACTATTTTCTGTCTTCCCTTTCACCTCTACCCCATCCCAAAAGGAATTCAAAAGCATGATTTATAGCTCAAAATTGAAACTTGATGGTCTGTGTGATTGAAATTTTTGAGATTTGCTTTTGTACCTGAAGACTGCTTTTGGTGCAGTCTGTAAGGTTTTCACTTGCCTTCCAGCTTCAGTTCCAGGCCTGTGCTGCCTTATCTCAGCCTAAATGACAATAAGAATTGTACAATTGGCTTCTTGTCCCTGAGCTATATATGGTTAGAAATCAGCGAGGGCTCCTGCTCCAGATCGCTTTCCAGTCACATCTGCCGCAAAGTGTGTGCACATAGACATTGGGTGAGGAGAGGATCACGTTTTGGCCCACTGTTGAATAATCTGTTGACCCTTTGCATTCATGCTCAAACATGAAGAATGGCTGCTTGGAGAAAATACTCGTGGGTGGGTGGCTGGAACCATACTCCAGTAAGCCTTTAAGAGAAGGAGAAAATTAGAACAAGATGTGAAGGATTTAAGAAAAAGCTTGGTATGCTAAACCTTAGTTCTAAGGATATCTGTTATGGCACATGACAGTGTTGCTGTTCTGCGTACCTTATTTCATGTCCTGCAGTGACTCCTCCATGGTTATTGGTTGAGGAAAAGTTAGGGGAAAGACACTTTTATGACCTAATGGAATAGAAGTTTCCAAATTTATGAAGTGGATCGATGAAAATTGATTCAAATAAATTGTTGTCACCAGCATAGAGTTGGAAAAATAAGAGACACAATTTAAAGACATGAGCTTGTTGGGTCAAATTACCGTTTCCAATTGCTAAAATCTCCTATGTTCATATACAAACCTACGAAAACGATGAAGAGGAAAAGACCAGCTGGTCTGTTGAGCCTGCCCCATATAGTCGTGTTGTCTTAAGCACCATGAATCTCAACGCCCCCCCCACTCACCTATCAGCAGTCATCACTTGGGTGAGGCAAAAAAGCACTTTTTTAAACCCCCAATGCCAATATAAGAAAAATATATGGAAAATTCCTCTCCAGCACCTTTAGCTGATACCAGTCCAGGGGACCACATTGGTCACGATTTATATTACTTGGTATTCCACCTACCTTTTGTATGCAGTGATTTCCACCCCAGCCAGGAACTGGTCCACCTCTCTGAAGGTATGCAGCGAATTTGCACTCAATGCACAAGCTGGCAACTTGTTCTACTATCCTTTGTGAGAAGAGGAGCCTCTGTCAGTATGAACACAGCCTGGTCCCTTTATTTTGCACACCACTATCTGATCACCCAGGAATCTCTCTTGAGAGTAATGTTTTTTCCCACAGGTTGAATTATTTTTTTTTAAAAATGAGTTTCTGATGGTGTTGCTCACAAGCGTCTTGGGTCTGGGCCACAGTTGTGTTTAGCTGCTAACCTGCCTTGTGCCTTTAAGGCCACTGCTCTAAATAGGCAAATCCAGGTAATTGTAGCTGCTTCAAAATTGCTGAGGTCAATCAGCTGCAACTGCTTGTAAATTTCAGGCTACAGGTCAATGACTGGCTTTTACTGTTAGATTGTTTTACATCTGTGACTGTATGATGCCTGGCGTGTGCCACAAGTGTTTTATTTGTATATATTTATTTATATATGTGTGTATGGAGAACACGATTGCAAGTGCTGAGAAATTTTAGAAAATAACCAGTTTTGACAGCAGCTGGCCTTGATGTTTACCATTAGTCTTGTGTTGCTTTGAGCTAACGATTAAGGTGGTGACCATGAGTGGCCTGGAATGATTCACCTATTGTTTTTAGAATATCCATTGGGGAAAAGTACAAAGTGTTGTTCCATCCACTCCCCAGACAGTGCAGCCAAAACTGAAATGTTGGACCTGGAGGTATACTTTCCCTCCTTGGTGCAGTGTGTTGGCACATCAGTGTGGTATGGGACTTTACCATGTCATTGTTTTAAGTACTTTATTGTGTGATTCCTTTGGGATGAATTTGTCATACCATAGCAAGGCATTTAACCCAATGCACAGCAAGCTCCAACTGTGCTGTACACCAAAAGTACACTGGGGTAAACGCTCATGAACACTTGCTCCCGTACATGCATGCAAATTCTGATTTATCAGTGCTTTTCAATGGTCCTGCTGCCTTGTGCATTATATCTAGAGCTCCAGACACTGGCTTCAACAATTATTGAAACTGTCTGCATGTATCATGTGATGGAGAAACAAACTGGCTTCCAGATGAACCCTGTTGGCTGCAGTTACTTTTCATATACAGTGAAACATTGCTAATCTGGTTTGAAGGTCAAGCTTGTAACTCCCATGTGCAGCCTGCACTGCTTTATCAGAATATTGTTTTGCTGTATCAGTGATTATGGTAACGTCTGTAAGCTAATTGCTGAGTTTGCACTCGGTTTGTTTTATTGTTGGCTCATGCTTACTGTGCTGCATTAAGGAACCTCCAGGAGTGGTTTGAGGCAGTGTGAAGAAACCATTTCTGACCTGTCACCCGTTGATAATTCATTGAAATTTATAACCTGATATCACTGAACAGACGATGGAGAAAATTTTCCTCACATGTCACTGTACTTAATGACAATTAACATATTAGACCTTAAAGGAGCGCATGATGATTTCAGACTGATTGGATATAGTAGTGTAGTGGTTGTGGTCCTGAATTAGCGACCCAGAGGTACTGTGTTTAAGTCCTACAAATGGCAAGTTATGAAATTGAATTCAATAAATCTGGTAATTTGTGGTCTGTCACTGGGAAAAGTGACCCGTGAAAGTTGTTGGATTGCTGTAAAAACCCAACTGATTCAATAATGTCCATCAAGCAATGAAACTTGCCACTCCGACCCACTCCGACCTCCATGATTCCAGTTCCACTTTACATAGTTGTCTTTTAACGCTCTCTGAAATTGCCTAGCAAGCCATGGGGTTCCCTGGGAATTAGGGATGAGCAGTGAATGTAGATTTGCCCGCATAACCCACATCCCTGAGCGCAAATCAATTTTTTATTTATATATTTTTTTATATATATATATAAAAAAAATTGTCTTCGTTGTTGTAGCTCGTTTCTTCAGGATGTTCCTCTTTAGATTTTCTAAAATCATGGGAAATCTTCAGTGCACAAGGAAACTCTCTTCCATACATAATATGGTGCTATAAAGGAGTGGATTGTTTGTACTATGTTTGCTATAGAGGGAGCTATTAATTATACTCAAGGTAATGGTATATTGACTGTTTTTGACGGGTTGGCTATTTTATTTTTGCTTGTTCTGAGGCCTCTGGTGGAAGATTCTTTTTTTACGGCTGTTTGCTTATTCTCGTCAGGTTGCTTTGTTTTTCTTCCTTCTCCCCTTGAAACCATTGACTACCTGTGGGCATCTCTTAGTGACTGCCCAAAAGTGGCCTTTATTCTTCTGTGAGCCATGATGGTATAAAGGAGTGAATTGTTTGTAATATGAGTTTGCTATAGAGGGAGCTATTAATTATATTCAAGGTAGTGGTATATTTGACTGTTTTTGAGGGGTTGGCTTTTCCATGGGCCAACGCAGGTAATCCTGTCCTTGCCCACATGCACGTCTAGCAGGGATAATTGGATCATAAGTGCTGATTTGTGTGCAGCATTTGGGGGAGAAGAGCTGAGGCACACGAGCCTTGTCAGACTTGACTTTACAGATGGTCAGGTTAACAAAACAAACTCTCATACATGAACACTCGGCTTCTTACTTGGGTTCTCTTTCTCGCAGATGCACTTGTGTGTTTGTATACATGGTAGATGGCAATGCTAAGAAAGTAATTAGAATTTGCAAGGAATCAGTAAAAAGCCTTGACTGCAGCAAAAGAATGTCATGTTATATTTTACTATAACTGGTAACAAAAAGCTTACTAGACTGCTTTGACCCCCATCAGTGTTATCCCTACAATGTGCATTTGGTCAGAAAGTGAGACGATTTTTCATGAATGGTTATCAGGATAAACCGAGTTTTGAAGAGCTGCTGCGGAGTTGACAAACTTAACAAATTTGAAAACTTAAAGGGGATTTTGTTTTCAGCAAAAAAAAACTTTGAAATAAGAATGACCTAAATAGGTGACCGGCCCAATTGTGTATGTGTATGACAGCTGCATTGCAGGTGGAAAGATAGGAAGATTCTTACCAATCAAGGAAAAAACAGGAGTGTGCATGAGCCTGTCTTATGGACTTTATTTTGGCATGATTGCTCTGCAGTAATAATTGAAGCAATGTGCTGAATAGTGATCTTGTATGGGAGACTTGGTTCATTTCCCTCCTTTTACCCTCCCCCCAATTAATGTAGGAACATTAAGGCCACTTGTATCATCCCAACTGCCACTATGGCTAAGATCAAATAACTCAGCACAAACAGGGGATCAGACCTGGGACCTTCCTGGTCTCGGCTACTCGACTGATCCATCAGGGAGTTGAGCTTTTTAATAATGTATGACGCAATGGGCTTGTGAGCTTTGTCTCAAACTTGTAAACCTGTAATTACTTTCTGCAAGTAGGCAGGAGCTGAAGAGTCCTCTGAAATGATGTCCCTTGTGCTTTTTTTAAAAAATACGAATTTTGTGCTACTTAAGGTGAGAGATGGTAATGCTGGGGAATAAAATCCAGGCTCAGGTGAGAGGACAGTACCTAACCCACCACATCACCCACTTATTGTGGTATCCTATTTATAGGGATTTGAGTTTTCCTGCAACTGAGAAACAGTACATGCCAGTTACGTACTTACAGTTCTGGCTTCTATTCTTTGGCGTTATGTTCTATGGCTGTTGGGAACTTTATGACTGGCGACCAAAGGCCAGTGGTGGGATTGACCTGTAACTGCAGTGGAAATAAACCTTCCAAATTTCTGACATTTATTTTCATGGAAGAGACTTTTTAGCCGTTGTGAACAAAATTTTAATACCTATATTTGGTACGCAGAATCTGAAATTGATAAAGGGGCGGGGCCTGTATTTACCTCTCTGCATTAATTTTAAAAATCCATAATTAGGTTAACAAATATTGGGGTAAAGTTTTTTTTTAAAGTTGTGGCCAAAGTTAATGGAATTTTAGATGGCCACCAGAACTGTGATGAGCAAAAATGTTAGATTTTTGAGGAAGATAGGATATTCAATAACCAAACAATTGAACTCCTAAATGCTTGGAGAAATCTGACTAACATTGTTGTATCAATGTGGGGACATCTCATTTTATATTGGGTGATGGTCCCCGGGTTGAATCAGCATTGTTTGCTGCTCCACTCTTGGATACCAAATTATTTAAGATTGGCTGATTTAGATCAGCATCCAGAAGGAAGAATACTTATCATGCTGACTGGATTCAGAAGCTCATGTGACTCAAGTGCATGGCTGACATCAACTGAACATGCCCAGGAGCCATCACCCAGCTGAAAATGTTGAGTCATCCTGACTATGTGCCCATTGTTAGCAATACTTCAAACCTATTTTTAATTCAAAAGTTTCATTAAAAAAAATACAGAAGAGTACTTTCCCATATAGTTAAATTTTCATCAGGCCTTAATGGGCATCTTATCCTTATCCCTATACCAGCTTGTGAGGAAGTGTGCAGGAGCAATGTGATTGCTGTCCCTCTGATTTCTGAGTGAATGCTTTGAGCACCATTCCACCAGAAATCTGAACTGTTACCTAAATCATTCATTTGATGTGAATAACAGATCTCTCATGTGACTTTAGACTAACTCTCCTAAGAATCTTGTTCGTAAGGTCTCCTGAATTTGGAGTGGCCTGAGAGAGAGATTCTTTTGTCATCCTTCACCTATAAATAGTCTCCAGTTGTTAGCCTGGGGCAGAGAACCAAGAGAAGAATCAACAGGGCGTGGTCCTGTTTGACATTTTAGGTTGTGTGCATATCCTGTGATTAATGCTCATTTGCAAAGAGGATTTACCCTAATAGGCACGTGTCAGTAATATGTGTTGTTACACCTCCGTTAGTTTCCTTATTGTTTATTCCCAATCCACTTGAGTTTGGTGGGAAAAATTGGAGTGAAAAAATATTAACTGGGTCAAACATTTGAATTTTGTAAATTCATATAGACTGAGATGATAGTTTGTTTGTGTTGAAATACAATGGGAATGACATGGTACAGGTTTCTTGTGCTGTGTTGTACAATGAGAGTGCGCAACACAGGCTTCGTGTGCTGTGCACTGAATAATAGCACATTTATGAGAGATTGTTCTCTATGGGGTGTAATGAGCTGCTTATTAAAAATATTACTTTTAGGCAGATAAACTTTAATATAGGTGATTCTTCTGTGAATTATTTAGAGGTATGAAGTTACTGAATTGTCCAAAGTACAGAACTTGATTGTAGGGTGAAGTGCCCGTTTTAAAAGCAAATGTAGCCTTTACAGGTACTATGACTCCTGTTAATGTATAATCTACAATATGCAGTAACTGCCTCAAGAACAAGAGCTAATGAAAAATTTGGACAGTGAAAACTTTGATTAGTACCAATCAATAAAACTCTACGGTAATAAATTACGCTTAAGAGCTTGCTTGAAGCAAGTTTAGTTGCAATATAATTATGTTGACGCTTGAGCGGATTACTCTGTCCATTTTACTTACCTGCGAATTCTCTTTGTACAGCTGAGAAGCATGACGTAAGCATGGATGTGGGAGGCCCCTCAAGGATGAGAAGCAGCAGCAGCTCTTCTGAGTCAGACAGTAGCAGTGACTCCAGCTCCTCTGAGAGCAACGACTCCGAAACAGGTTAGCGTCAATTCTTTCAGTAATTGAGCCTGTTGCTAGCCTGGCGCTGGCAATGTCCATTTCCCCTCTGCCCCACCTACTCTCCGTATGCCACCCATGGTAGTTTCCAAGCAACAACCAGTGACTTTTCTAAATACAGCTGCAATACATACAGTTTGCCAGATTAATGGAGTTGGAGCCCTTTGGCAATAGTTTCTCGTGTTAAAAGATCGACATGACTGGAAGAAATTCTAGCGATAGTCTGTTAAAGCTGCATAGAAAAAAGTGCAATAATGCTGACATTAATGACCATTGAAAGCCATAAAAAGAGCTTGAATTGCACTGTTAAATTATAAAGCAGCTTCCACAGAGATAAAATTGTTTTTCTCCTTGGAAAAAAACAGGATTGTGTTTTTTTTTCTACCTCTCATCTTACGAAAGATCAACGTTTGACTACTGGCAAATGAAATTTGCTTCACCTACCTAAAATTTATGAAGGATTTCTGGTCAGAACATACATTTGGAATGCTATTTACAAAAACATGGTGTACACCTGTGTGCAGTTCATGTAGCATTTCACATGGTTGGTGCTAACACAGTGCGTTCTATGGTCACTGGGGCAGGTGCACTAGGGACTCTTGCGCAATAAGGTACATGTGTGTATTTTAAATACAGTTTCTATAAACGGTAAAAACACAGCAAACAGGGGTTTAAAAAAAACCTGGTGGGCTACAGATCTTGTGCCACGATGTGGTATCCCTTTAGCTGTCACAAATGGCAGCAATGATCTAGGTCCTGCGTTCCACCACTTCATCTTCATGACCATCGGCTCAGCGAGGCTACTGCAATAACAGCAAGTAAGCTACATTATTTTGTAAAATTATTTTTAATATTATAGAAAATGCCCACAAGTTATTTGCAAGGCTGTAACTTAATCTTGGGGGTCAGATATTTCAAACTTTGCTCGTGCAATTTGACACGGATCAGTGCAGGTCTATAAACTTATGGTCTTGTAATTCCCTGCCTAGATGTGTCCATATAATCATCTTCAGAAAATGTTAGTTGTGCATCTTTAACCATGTCTGACCTTCCTAATTAATTGTCACCACCCATAACAACAATTGAACAACATTTGGAAAAAGAACCATTCTGCTATACCCAGTGATCATCTCTCTCTCTCTTACCTTACATCCTATAGAAATGGCATTTGCTGCAAAAGCTATAATTCAGCCTCGGTTCTCTGATCTGCAAATTACTTCAGCTGCACTCTTGCAGAACCCCTTGACTGAATAACAGCCTTGTAACTCTTCCCTATGCTGCATTCTGTATTTTTGCTCACACTGACCATAGGAGAATAGTTCACATAAACAGCTTGAAACCCACTCTGTTTTGACTGGCCTACCGTTTAGTAGATTATTGTAATCAAGTTTCCTTTAAACTTTGCAGTTTTGTTCGATCTTTTCAAATTTTAGAACTTTTAAACTGAGACCTGGGGAGCTTTTCCCCCAAGTACCCTAAAATCAAAGTACTTGTTCCACCGAAATAATCTGCCACATATTGATCATTTATATGATGAGGCTGATTAGAAAAATTGAACCGTAGGTTTCTAATCAACTTATAAAATGGAGCTTCAATTTATAGTAGGTGAATTTCATTGTATACACTAGTTGGCATTCAAAATTTGGTAACAGAACTGTTCTAAGGGGCTCTTGCTGTATGTATTTAATACATCCAAGATGATAACTGTCAACAATTTTATTTTTGTATTATGCACTCCATTATCACAAATGTGTTATGATATGTATGGCCTGTGACGGATGCTGTGATTTCTTACACAAATGCTATCTTTCAGACGAGTGAATTTTTTTTAGTTGTAAGCTGTACTTTTCTATAGATTGAATTGTGTAATAGCCACAGAGTGCAGAGTTTGGAACTGAGAGGTCAGCCAGCTGAATACTACCTGTTGTGATTCCTGCTATGGTATAATACAAATACAGATGCAACCTTATTGTACATAGGGGATAGATTATGGTCAAGTTTAAAGATTGAGGTTGCACAAACTGTACGTACTGCAGAAAGGTCTGAAAATTTCTTTTGGAATTACCAAACTTCCTTGGTTCATTAGAATTTCCAGGATAACTCCTTGGCTTCAGAAAAAGTACCAATTAAAGATACAATTCCAAGTGTTGCGGAGCCTTTTTGAACCATGGAGTTGCCATCGCAGTAAATATCGTGCCACTGTCTGTTTTGTGAGATGGCCAATAGCCCATTTGTGAAGGGTCAACTTTTTGATCAGATCTGCTGCAATCTTGATTTTAAATTAAAATCCAGTCAAAATTTGTGGAGCAGTTTCTAGAAGTTACCTGAAATTTAGTGAACGAGCCACCAACTCTGTGTAGCCTTGTGTAAGACTGATGCCGAGTGCATTGTATTCAGCATTGGAGAAATGGGGTTTTGCCAGGACATTCTTCCCAAATTTCAAGTTTCACTGAATTGAACAAAATGGATATATTAAATGCTCTTAGCTGAGTACAGTCCATTAATTAAAAGTGCTTAATTCAGACTTTAAGTACAAAATTCCCAGTTTGCTGTGTTACTTACATTGCTTCCTTCAAGTTATCAGGATTAGACTGTATATGCACTGTCCCAACTGAATAATCATTCTTTATTTATCTTTCACAAAACCTGAAAGCTAATCTCAGCTAGGGCCACTAACTCCAGCTGGTGTACAGTTCCTTGGCACCAGCAGCTCTCTGGTACGTCGCTGAAGCGGTCATTCATCACATGATTCTAGAAATTTAAATTTGATAGGCAATTTGACTACTGAAGGCAGCACAACTGAGCCTGATCCCGTTCTCACCCAGCACCTCCCATTCCCCCACACATGCACATGCTCGCTCAGTTTTCAGCAGGTGTCACTGGTAGTAATTCGTTGGAAATGCTGCAGATTTTTGTTCACCTTAACATGAGTTCGATAACATCTCAACTGTTGTCCTGTTTGAGATCAACTAATTCATCACCGATCAAAAATCAAACCTGGAACCTTCCAGTATTTATGGCTCACTACTGTACCAGGCAGTGACTTTACCTGCTAGGCCATTGGCGGCAGAGTTCACTATTTAAATGTCCACTGGCCTGATCACAATCATGCATGTACACGGGGTATATATATAGTATTAAGATGTAATCAGCGCTGTTACCTATAACGCTGTCTCTCAAGCTGTCTAGTTAGCCCGTTAGGTAGGTGATATTTAACACATTTCACTGCCAGCTAGGAAATATTCTACTCATTCTACTTATTTAAAAACAAAAACTCCTTGGAAGTGTGACATAAAATATATCATCTCAATTCCTAGACCATATGTGTGGTTTAGGTTTCGTTACTGCATATCTGGATATTAGTGGGCAGGACATAGGAGCAGAGATAGCAAAATCCAGAATATAAAAGGGGTTAAAATTTTTAAGCACTTTTTGATCAGGGTAAACAATTACTAATAGTATAGAAGTCCCTAAAGTTTCAGTACAGCACATTCAGCTGTTGATTTATCAGCAAGGTTTGTGGAAGTATATCAGATACAGTACCAGGCTGTAGAATTTTTCCTTGTAGCAGTTCCCACAGAACTCTGAAAGGAAAGCCTTAATTAAGAATTAAACCAGCGTGATTGAGTTGAACCAAAGAGTACTTGATTTTTGTTCTCCAGAGCAGCTCCTAGTTAGTGGCAAGAGTTTTGCCAAACCCATCTGATAGCAAATGTCACACTGTAATTGTCTCTTCCCTGCATTTTTCTCTTGCTGATGTCATCTGTTGACTAGCCTCAAAAGAGGAAGAACGCATGATTGGGCACAAGTTACTGAGTGACACAACAAATGGCTTGAATGCCACAGGGACAAGTGATTTAGGGAACTGTGTCACCCATTATGTATTTTATCCATGCTGCTGTACTCCCTCATTGTGTTTCCACACGCTTGGGAGTGTGCACATCCAGTTTTGTTACTAGACTTCTATAAGGTATTGCAATGTAATACACTACTCGAAAAATTGTATTTAAGGCAATATGCTTTAATCTTATGCAATAAACTTCTGTCACCTCATTGTCCCTACCACTACCACAGCCAGTGACAGACCTATAAACCACACCCTTGTTATGCAACTAAAAATACTCTCTGTACACACAACCTGACATTACTCTTCATTGGAATGCTAGTGGGGTGGGGTGGGGGGGGGGGGGGTGGGGAAGAGGAATGCCTACAATGTAGCTGCATGAAAATTCTTCGTCTTTGAAATTGCTTTATTGAAATCCTAGTTGACAACATTTGATGGGAATTGTATGAGAGGTATTAAAAACTGGTTCTATATAGCACTTTACTATTCTGATCTAGTCTCAAACAGCAGAGGGACCTCTGTCTCTCCCAGACCCCAAAATCCATATTTTCTTTTCCATGATGTTCTCAGTTGGGAATCTTGCAGTGTACAGCCGATGGTGACTTGCCTAGGTGCCAACCTGTTTGTTATCAAGGATGCTTGGTAAAGTGATGCAGAAAGATGTATCTTTAAATCTAATTGGGACGTGTACTCTAGCTGTCTCTCTAGAGACCAAGATCAGCCAGGACATATTCCAAGTTGTGTCTCCTGGTAAAGTGGCCAGTGCACTAATGTTAATAGCGGTTTAGTAGTCCTTGTTTCTCTGGACTCGGATCATAGGTTACATTGGTTGCTTCCCCTGTTGGAAGTTACGACCTCACCTATTTGTCATAGTAAGACCCACCCACTGTAGTAGTACTCTGTATCTGATTTCTAAAGCTTTTACTCAAGTCAAGCGCTGCTTGATGCCATACACTTTCAGATTTTTGTCAGTAAAATTTGATGCCATTGATTGCCAGCACATAAATCTTTTGGACTTTGGATTTTCTTAAAAATAAAGTGCCTTACTAGTCCACAATTTGTACATCATAATCAATATGACTTTCAAGATTTGATATGATTTTGAATACTGGTGCTGTAATGAGACCTGTAAAAATACGTGTTGAATCAATTTAAATACTTAAGTTGCAGGTTTTAGACTTGACTCCAGCATCATTTCTGCTGGGGTATAAACGATGGTAGGTGGTTAGCTTTATTGTTGGTATGCTTACACTGATGGTGCTTTTGACTGTGGGGCTAGACCCTTGTATTTTAAAGAGCCTGGGAAGGAGGACTATGGTGCACTTTCAGGAGAGAAGTTGCAATGAACTTTGGTCAGACATACTGTTTTTGGCTTTATTTTGTAATTACTAATTGAACACATCTATAGAAGTAAATGAATAAATCTTGGATTTAGTTGGATCCAGATTTGTGTGGATTTGGGATTGGTGCTGTGCAATCTTTTTTTGGATCCAGATTGGTTTGGGTTTGGTGCTGTGCAATCTTTTTTGGATCCAGATTGCTGTGGATTTGGGAGTGCTACTTTACAGTGTTGTTTGGATCTAAATTGGTGTGAGATTGGGAATGGTGCGTCACTGTCCTGTTTTTGGAGCAAGATTATGTGAGTTTGGGAATAGTGCATTATAATGCTTTTGCTTGGAGT
Organism: Heptranchias perlo; assembly: GCF_035084215.1. NCBI lineage: Eukaryota > Metazoa > Chordata > Chondrichthyes > Hexanchiformes > Hexanchidae > Heptranchias > Heptranchias perlo. The sequence continues at coordinate 11,255,537 of NC_090361.1, forward strand.
TGGTGTGGAGCAAGTTTTAGAATGATGCATTCCTGTGTTGGAATCTAGATTTGAGTGGATTTGGGAATGATGCATTGCCAGAAGTAACTTTTGGTAGACAAGGCAAATGTAAGCAGAGAACTTTGTTTTTTTAAAAGTCCTTTTAAATTTAAGCAGCAGAACAGAAGCTTTTACTTCAGTCTTTGGAATGGCATAGCTGGCCCCTCAGTCAAAACTTAAGCACTCATTGGCTACCTTTCATTTCTTAATTTTAAAATTTTTTTTTTGTAAGCTAAAACAGATGAAATTTGTGATTTTTTAAAAAACTGGACTATGTATACAAATTTTATTGTGATAAAACAATTCAGTGTTCCAAAACTGTTATTTTTTGTATGCAATTGTATATCTTATTTATTTTGACTTTGCATGTTTTGTAATTGTGGAAGAAAACATTTTTTGCTTTTAAAACATTTTGTATTTTACTTTTTGACTTTGGGATCACAGGGATTGATTGGAGTAGCTGTTTTTATATGCATTGCATGCAAGGGAAAACCTAGTTAAAGTCTACACGTAGTGTTTGGCAGTTATAAAAATGAGATTGAAAGCTGTATTTCTGGTAAGAACAGCTGTAAAACAACTGGAGCTTAGAACACCTTATCCTGTTTATTTCAGAAGTCTCAGATTTTTATCTGAGTTGCTTAGTCTGTGGCCAGCTCTACCTGCAGCTTAAATTAGGTGTTTGTTTACATTGTACTTTTGTTAGATGTGTTCATTAAAATGAGAAATCATTAAACTGGGAAGCGGTATTTTTTGACATTACATTATGTCCATATTGTGCGCCCCCATTCCAGACAACACCAAGACAGACACAACGCCAAGTTCTTCATTAGGGTTGCTGCACGGCTGCTTTTTCACAGGCCCAGGCAGTTTTATGAAATTGCTGTTAGATGACCATTTTAGCAGGCAATACAATGGTCATTTCTTGATAATGTGTTGAAGCCTTGAGAAGAAAAGAAAACAAACATTAGAAATTTCAATAGATTACTTGACATCCTCCGAACAAAGGTGGTGCAGTTGTTCTCTGTTAATGTGAAAGAGGTTGAACGCACGTTTGATCAGGAAGCGTTGCTGTCTTATAAGTTCTGACTGTTGCACTACTAGTATTGGTAATGGATGTTCGACTGCCAAAGCTGTTTTGTTAGTCATGCCAACGTTTATGGACAAATATTGAAGCAGTCGAAATGGGTGGTGCACAGTATGTTCGGAAACTGTCCTTTCACCTCTGGGACCTGAGTTCAAAACTGCCTAAACTGATAGATGGAAGTAGCCTCTCTGCTGGCTGTAAGAATCCTACATGAAGTGAGTTTCAGAAATTTCAACCCAGTTCTTAATAGGAACAAATCCATAGCACCAAACTGCTAATGTTTTAAGTCTTAAGAGGCCACAAGAATGCCTGATGAGAGAAATAGGGGGGGAAATCACACCAGTGCAATGAAAGGGATGCTGTTTTGAGGCTGGAGCAAAATAGATTCAGTTATACTCTGTACCTGGTCTATACTATACCCTGACCTATGGATGTTGATGCTGCCAGTAGGCATTAAAGATTAGACCATTGTTTTTTCCAATTGCTGACCTCTTTTAGCTTTGAGTCCTCAGAAGTGCTGAACTGTTGCAGTTGGAGCGGCGTTATCATTTGGTGAGCTGAACTCTCCCCGGCATTGTAGCCATCCTCTGTAGTCAGGCCTAGTTTCTCCTGCTCTGCAGCGTGGCAAGACCTGGTCACATCTCACTCTGGCGTGGTCCAACTTACTTCTCAGGGAAACTGGGAAGATGAGTCCACGTCACAGTCCATGTGTGGTGTGATGATATACCACCATCAATCTAATTTTTCTTCAAGATGCTAGCGTTTCTTCTTTAGGATTTGTCCTAAACATCCAAATGCTTCATTTGTCATGATCCTGTAGTGCGACTGGTGTCAACTGTTTACAAACGAGCAGAAAACACAGTAATGTTGGGTTTTGGAAGACAAAGCATGGCTGCAGCTCGTTTCTTGTGAGATTAATGTTCTTGGCAAATCCTTTCCAAGTCACTTTGGTCATCTTTGAGTATCCAGTGCAGCAGTCATGTGCTGTAAAAGTGGTCTGACATTTCGCATGGGATTTGGGATTCTTTCAGATGATCTCTCGAGGTATCTGACTATTCCCCAAGTGCATCCAAGATCTGCCTGCAGATTGGTTTTGAGGCAGTGACTTTATAACCAATTTTTCCAAGACTAAGTTTTTTTTAAGAAGTGTTTTGATCATTTAAATGCTATTGAGGTGTTTGAAGTGTTATGGAGAGTTGGCTTGGTTTGTAATAAAACTTGATTTCATTGAGCACAAGAACAAATATTTTGAGTATACATTTTAGGAGGTTTCCTAACTGCAACCTCCTGTCATAGCCATTCAGATGTCCAAAAGTTCTTTCAAATACTGTTTAACATCATGGCTTGGTTATATATGAGAGGGGGGTTGTAGTTAAATGAAGTCAGCAAAACTTTTGGCTGATAGCTTGTCATTATACATTTGCCATTTCCACTGTCATCACTGACCCTCAAAACAGACTAGTAACTGGATATTTGTTGTGTTACCAGAAATGCAGCTTTTGCAGTATATATAAAAATATATTTTTTACTCTTCCTACTTTTCTAGTTTAATATGTATCCAATGCATGTTGACTTTCTATATTTGGGGTTAACTTATATATGTATCTTTTTTTTTACTTTGTATAGTTTTCTACTTTTCATCAGTTCTCAAATAAAACAAGTTTACAAACAAGAATGTGTTTGCTTGCTGGGTTGAGTTGTAGACTGTCCAGGTCCATTTAGGTCCCTGAATCAGAAATGTATTACAAACCTCTAAGCAATGTGATGTACCTCATGGGGTAGGTGATCAACTAGACAGGTAAGTTGACTTTACATCCAAAATGCAGGTAATTTGAAACAGGGTCTGTATTATGAAAAGTAATGAGATGCAAAACTCCCATCACATTTGCACAAGTATTCTATCCCCATTGTGTTTCATTCTAAAGATGTGTTGAAAACAGCAGGTCCAACAGTATCTGAGAATAGAGATCACCAGATAAGACATAGATGAGGAAGATGATCATAGGTCATTCATCCAGAAAGACCTTTTTCCAAATCCCCACCTCAGTGCCCAGCTGTTTGCTATGGTTCCAATATCTTCATCTCAATTACCCTATCAAGCAGTCCAGTCCATGTGATCACTCCAACTGTGAAGAACTTCCTGATGGTCTTAATCTGTCTTTTAGTAGTTTCAGCCTGCACCCCCTTGTATAGATTTGCTGTTGCTATCCCGACTTGGCAGTTTGAGTCAGGTTTCAAGCAACTGGCCCACCCTAATACGCACTGAGTGTAGCTCTACAAAAACTTGTATCATAAAGAAATTATGAAGTTGGGGGGAGAGGGTAGTTGCTGCTGCTGGGAAATGCTGATGGTAAACGGTCCATTAACTCATTGGAAACTTGTGAAAATTCAACCCAAAAGATGCACATAAAAAATCTTGGGATTTTGGAATTTGACTACAAGTTTTTTGAAATTCCTAACTTTTGGAATGTCTGTATGTCTTCATGCATGAGTAAAACTTGTCCGTAATAGAAGTGCTTGGAAATGTGAAAAGGAATTTCATGCATCTTTAATGTTAAACCATTATTTTTGGCATGCCTATTTGGTCAATATAATCAAAATATTGGTGATGGAGCAGCATGCTGTGGACAGGTTTTGGGGAGAATTGCTACTTTTGTGACTCTCTCAAACCATCTTAAAGAGCTGCTCTCTACTTTGAGATAGAGAGAACTACTTGGCCCCCATTTGCTCCTCAGCCAGTGCCACAATTTTTGATTCTGCTGAGCTGAAGGAACTGCAGCAGCAGCACACTCACCCCTAGCCCTAGAAGTTCAGCCTACTTTCCAAAGCGCAATGCTGGTTCATTATTAGGACTTTTACAGTCCCCAAGAGAACAGGGCCTGATCAGATGAGTTGGGTTGAGGGTGTGCTCTCCTAAGAAAAGGAATCACTTGCATTTAAATAGCACCTTATTATCATCTCTCAGAAATGGTTGAAAGTGTTTCACAGTGAATTACTTTGTGATGTGCAAGCAAACATGGCAGAGATTTACATACACCAGGGTGCCACAAACAGCAGCGAGATGAGTGACCAGTTAATCTTTCTGGTCGTGTTGGTTGAGGGAAGAATGTTGGCCAGGACATTGAGAATTCTCTGCTGTTCTTTGAAAAGAACCATGGGATCTTTTAATGTCTGTACGAATCAGACAGGCAGGGCTGTGATTTAATGGCTCATCTGAAGGATGGCACAGTTGACACTGCAGCACTCCCTTGGCACTGTACGAAAATGTCAACCTAAATTATATGCTGAACTTCTGAAGTGTGGCTTCAGTGCTAAACCTCTGTCTGAGGTATTAATGCGATCAAAGGAGCCAAGCCAGCCCTCTTAAGAAGGCAGCTGATGTTTTCCTTCGGTTTTCTTTTTTTTAAAAATAAGTTTTAAAAAAAAACAGTGGAGATGGCAACTGTACAAAAGCTTTTTCTTTAGGTCAAGGTAATATAAACACATCTATCAAACGAGCCCTAGGTTAATTGAAACTGTCAATTTTTAGCACAATGTTGCCAGTACCGTGCAATGGGTGTACTTGGTGCAATTGCCTAAAAAAAAACTGTCCTCAGACCAGTAAATGTTCCATAGTAATTGAAAGTTGCTATTATTTGGTGATGCTGAGACTTGGCTTCGTGCTTAGAGGTAATAACAGAATATTTGAGTTTTCTTCAGAAGGGATGTGAGAGACATTTTTTTTTGCTCCCTTGCCCCCTTGTATTCTCCCCTATGTTACTAAAGGCTTTGGTTCCCTCACTGGGAGAATGTCACTCTACCTTGCTGAAATGGCCATTTTTATTTTAATGTGAGTCAACATTGTAGGCGGGTTACCTGACTCTGAAAGATGTCTGAAGGCAGGGAGTACCTCTCCCATACATATAGAAGACAGCTAGTGACAGGGCCAGGATAGTGGCGATTAAATACTAATGAGCCCTGCCCAGGGGTCACTGTATAATGGTCAGGCCAGCTGATTTCTTCTTCCCCTCCCCACATCAATCACCAAGTTGCTAATGCCAATTTGCAGCACCAAGTTCCTGCTTTCACTTCTAAATGGCCTAGCTCTGATTTGAAGAGAATGTCATATGATACCGTGTGCTGGATGTCTAGTGAAGATGGGATTGGGCTTGCTGTGATGTTCTCCACAGGCGAATAGCCGACCTGAGCCAAAAACGGATACTGTGGACTGGGTATCAGGGCTGCCAGAATCTCTGGATCTGTGGGCCAGTGCCTTCGGGAGAGGAGAGAAGAAAATTAAAAGGGGGAAATAATACAAGAAGGTTCTATAAATCAACTTGCCAGCAATCCCATCAGATTTTTTGTGGCCACAGGAAAGTATGCCTGTGTGATGCATACCTCTTCAGCCAGATTGGTTGCTGCCTAATATTCCTATCTCCTCACAATAAGGATTTGCTAACCTCATCACACAGGACTTGGGGATCAAGAGTGACTTGTCCTTTTTTAAAAAATATATATAATTTTTGACGAGTTTACACATTCAGATATGATTTTGATTTGTGTACATTTGCGGTAATGGCGATTACTGTTGCATGTTATTCTTGTAAGCTGTTTACTGTTTGAAGTGTTCTACTGTTTGCTGTACAAAAGTTTACAATTGTAAATTGTAGCTGGGAGATCCATTTCCAGAATATTTGGCAAGTCATGAAATTAAAACTAGGATGAAATGGTCCCAGAGAAGGATCTGGGTTCTTTGCAAATAGTGCAGAGACCAATACTTTCAGACCAGTTTGCCGTGCACTAGGATAGGAATTAATGCATAGGCTCCTACATTCTCTTGCATAGAGCCAGCACGGACTCGATGGGCCAAATGGCGGCCTCCTGTGCTGTAACCTTTCTGTTATTCTATGATTCCTCTATCTCTATCACTCTGCACCAGACTGGAGCATATTTATATTCTCTAGCTGCCTAATTAACATTCCTTATAGACTATTTAGAAATATTCATATGCTTAGTTCATTATTGATTTATTAATATAATTAACATAATTGACTTTGCTGTCTATCTATTCCAGTTTTATAATGAAGTCTATTCAAAAGGAAACCATTCAAGAGCATCCATTAAGTATAAACTTATGTCCAAGCACACACACATACAAAAGATGGATGTCTTTTTAAAAAAAAATTAAAATTGGTCGGACTCAAAAGTGCAAATGAGCTCGGGCTTATCTAGTAGCATGTAGCTTACCTTTGGAAAAATATTTGATAAGGTCCTGCTCAAAGAGCTTGTGGATTAAAGAAGTTGTAAATTGGCAATCAGCTCTCAAGGTACTAGGAAATAGGAATTTAGTTTTAAGATAGAAGGGGAGAGAAACATGATCGTTGTCTGAAACAATGGGCTGCGTATCCGATTCTCATTTTACACTTGTTCTAACCTGACCAACTGCAAGGGAACATGTTTAGGAGCTTCCCTACAACTATCACTAATAAATGGCTTGCAAATTACCAAGTTAGAACATAAGAAGTAGGAGCAGGAGTAGACCATAAGGCCACTTTCCCACCCTATCCCCAGATTCCCTTAGTGTTCAAATACCTATCGATCTCAGTCTTGAATATACTCATGAGCAGCCACAGCCCTCTGGGGTAGAGATTTTTGAAGATGCACAACCCTCTGAGTGAAGAAATTTTTCTTCTTCTCAGTCCTCAGTGGCCGAACCCTTATCTTGAGACTATGACCCCTAGTTCTAGACTCTAGCTGGGGAAACAGCCTCTCAGCATCTACCCTGTCAAGCCCTCTAAGAATTTTATATGTTTCATTGAGATCACCTCTCATTCTTCTAAACTCCAGAGAATATAGGTCCATTCTACTCAATCTCTCCTCACAGGACAACTCCCTCATGCCTGGAATCAATCTAGTGAATCTTTGTTGCACCCCCTCTAAGGCAAGTGTATCCTTCCTTAGGTAAGGAGACCAAAACTGTGCACAGTATTCCAGGTGTGGTCTCACCAAAGCCCTATATAATTGCAGCCAGACTTCCTTACTCTTATATTTCAACCCTCTTGCAATAAAAGCTAACATGCTATTAGCCTTCCTAATTGCTTGCTGTACCTGCATGCCAACTTTGTGTTTCTTGTACGAGGACACCAAAATCTCTGAACACCAAAATTTAACAGTTTCTCACCATTTAAAAAATATTCTCTTCCTATTCTTCCTACCAAAGTAAATGACCTCACATTTCCCCACATTATACTCCATCTGCCACCTTCTTGTCCACTCACTTAACCTGTCTATATCCCTCTGCAAACTCTGTGTCCTCCCCACAGCTTGCTTTCCTACCTGGCTTTGTATCGTCAGCAAACTTGGATACATTAGACTCGGTTGCTTCATCTAAGTTATGAATATAGATTGTAAATATCTGAGGCCTAAGCACTGATCCTTGCGGCACTCCACTAGTTACAACCTGAAAATGACCTCTTTATTCCTATTCTCTGTTTTCTGTCCGTAAACCAATCCTCAATCCATACTAATATATTAGCCCAATCCCATGAGCCCTAATCTTGTGTAACAACCACTTGTGTGGCACCTTTATCGAATGCCTTTTGGAAATCCAAATATACTACATCCACTGGTTTTCCCCCTTGTCTACCCTGCTAGTTACACCCCAAAAAATTCGAATAGATTTGTCTCATACTATTTCCTTTCATAAAACCGTGTTGACTCTACCTAATCATATTATGATTTTCTAAGTGCCCTGTTACTACGTCCTTTATAATAGATTCTAGCGTTTTCCCTACTACTGATGTCAGGATGACTGGCCTATAGTTCCCTGTTTTCTCTCCCTTCTATCTTGAATAGCGGGGTTACATTTGCTACCTTCCAATCTATGGGGACCGTTCTAGAATCCAGGGAATTCTGAAAGATCAAAACCAATGCATCCGCTTTCTCTGCTGCCACCTCTTTTAGAACCCTAGGATGTAGGCCATCAGTTCCAGGGGATTTGTCAACTTTTAGTCCCATTAATTTCTCCAGTACTTTTTCTTCACTAATCTTAATTACTTTAAGTTCCTCACACTCATTAGACCCTTGGTTTCCCAGTATTTCTGTTATGTTTTTTGTGTCTTCTACTGTGAAGGCAGATACAAAATATTTGTTTAATGTCTCTGCCATTTCCTTATTCCCCATTACAATTTCTCCTGTCTCCGCCCCAAAGGGACCCATGTTTACTTTCACTAATCTCTTCCTTTTTACACACTTGTAGAAGCTCTTACAATCTGCTTTTATATTCTTTGCTAGTTTACTGTTCAGTTTTTTCTTTATCAATTTTTTGGTCATCCATTGCTGATTTCTGAAACCCTCCCAGTTCTCAGGCTTACTAGTCTTTTTGGCAACATTGTAAGCCTCTCTTAAATCTAATACTATCCTTAACTTCTCTAGTTGGCCACGGTTGGATCATTTTTCCTGTGGATTTTTTTATTCCTCAAGGGAATATGTATTCGTTGAGAATTATGAATTATTCCTTTAAATGTCCGCCATTGCTTATCTACCATCATATCTTTAAACTAATGTCCCAATCTACCTTAGTCAACTCACCCCCTTGTACCTACGTAATTGGCTTTGTTTAAATTTAAAACCCTAGTTTAAGTTTAAGAACAGTCTATATAAAAATAAAAGCAAGAGTAGGTAAAAGGGTAACAGTTGATCAATTCACAAAAACTTTTGGAATGTGGGTAAAAAAGTTCTTCTGCTTTTCAGAATGACTAAGCCACAGTGAATTAACGATGTGGAATCTACAACCCCACGTAAAGCCTATCGGACACAAATTGACCAAGATAAATTGTGAACCTGAAACAATCTGTTTTGAAGTAGCCTGGTCTAATTAATTCTGCCTCTTAAACTACGCAGAATAAATTCTCTTGAGTTCTTGTAGTCTGAGAGTAATTGCATTGTAATGGAGCCCTGTCAAATGTGTATAAAGGAGACTGGCTGGGGAATTGTGAAATGCAATTTATACTCCAGTGACTCTTCCACGAGTAGAATGTAAATAGGGCTGTGCCTTGGCCGGCTTGCTACTCGGTCTCTATTTAACAGCTTAAAAGACACATTGAAAGTACAACCGGCTGAATTTCAGTGGTTCACCTTTGACACCTTTGCGATGCAGAATGGTTCTGATGGTGTTAAGCCACTGAAGCTGCTTTTATATTGGGCTATGTGCCACATTATTACTGTCAAACGCATGGACCTTGTGCAGCCAGAGGATGACATCAAAGTAAACGTGATGGATTTTCTACAGCTGATGGTGGAGAAGGCCTAGTAAAAAAAATACACAGAAGTGTTGCCTGAGACCTGTGCAACAGGTAGCAAGGACGCTAGCTGCCATTAAACTAATATAAAAGCTACTTGAGAAGCAGTGCAAGTGGGATCTGAAACTATTATTGGGGATAATAAAATTAATGCGAAGTACATTTCTAAGTTCGGATTTTTTTCTCTCGTCTCCTGAAGACACCGCCTCTTGCGATATATTGTTCCATGAATGCGGCAGCCATTCGTCCAAATGGCCATTCTTCATGTTTGAGCCCAACTGTGAATTAAGGCAGCCTCGCCCGGACATCCACACACGTGCACTTTTCAGCACGACTTACTGGAGAATGAACAAAAGTGAAAACCCTGGCTCCTTTTTTCCCTCCCTACCTCAGGAGCGTTGAGGCAAATTATAGGCTTCCGATCGTTGTCTCAGCTGGGAGAATGCATGAGACCCTCTTAGTCGGTTTGGCTCAGAATCACAGCGGGCATTGCACATACCAACAAAGCTATTGAAGCTATGTAGCACATTTCATTGCCACTGATTCATGAAAGCATTCACAGAAAACGATTAGTCGTTGTAACATGGTTATTGCAGGTATAACCAGAATAAAGATTTACAGCTACTGTACATTACAGATTTGATAGGTGCTTGATGAAGCTTCATTGCAGTGCTGTTAGTCCTAAAAGATGGGGGGATGGGGAGGGAGCTAAATTTTGTACTGCATTGGTGCTGCACTGAAGAAGCAAAATCTGAGCAGCTGCTTGCTAGGAAAATGATCCATGAAAATAAAACGTAGCTGAGAGAAAACAGTGGATCTCGTAAATAAGTACTCATCACATTTATTCTTGCTAATGCAACTTAAATGGACGGCCTCCAATGTGTGACATTTGTTAATGGCTTTCACACCTATCAGCAATTTACAGTGAAATATTGTTACCTGATTTAAAAAATGAAACTTCAATGTTGCTTAATTTTTTTCCACTGGCAATAAGAGAATATCCAGCTTTAGGTTTGAACAGTGTGCAAATAGTTTTAGCCCCTACTGTGCATTATTTTAATTTCTTCAACTTGAGTGTAATTCATGAATATGTTCATATTTGTGAACTCTTTTCCCCTTTCAGATCTTGCCATTTGAGAGTTCAGTAAAACATTTTACTAAATGGGGAGGGGGGATTACTGGTAAATCAGTGAAAGCACCATTCAAAAGCAGGCAACACAGATTCAAACTTGTAAAAGGCAAATTGAAAATAGATATATCGGATGTTCCTGTACACAGTCAACAACAGAAAGAATGGACTTCTGGACAGAGTAATAGAGGTGAAAACCTTGGACTTAATTAAGAACCAATTAGATGCTGTAGTGTCCTTATGGTCCTTGCAGATGGATGAAGTATGTTGGACCAAATGGCCTTCCTCATCTTGAGACTTCAGAACTGCTGGAGTTCAGTGACATTGTTCTCCCAGACATCAAGACCAACAAGGGATGCCCCTGTGCCATAGAATGGTTGCCAGCCATCTGTTTTTCTTGCTCTTTCTCCCTATGTGCTTCTGCATCGTTCTTATCTCTTGATCCTTATCTTCCCTTTCCTTCCTTTCTCCCCCCTCATTGGGTGTCAGCTCTTTGTCACCTAATCACTACTTCCTGATTTACCTCATCTTTTGCCATCAACCTTTCTGGTGTCTTTCACTGAGAGTCTTGGCCCTTTGGTTTCTCAACTTGGGAAAATGTGGCTGGTGGTGAAAGGGTTAAAGAAGCTATTGATACAGAATTGGGAATTTGGTGCTGTCAACCTACAGCAGAGGCTGGAATATTTACGCAACACTTGAGAAACTTTTGATAGTTTCGACAAATAAGACTAGTTTGATCAAGAATTTGACTTCTATCAAAAGGGTGTTTCTCATCGAGGCTTTTGTGGAAATTGACAGTAGGGTTCATGTTGTGGAAACAAGTTGTTAATGTGAAAAGCCTCCTCTTCAATGGACTGTTTTAACGTGATTCTACTTTAAAAGCCAGCCTCCAAGAACCACTTGGTTAAAAACTCTGCATTCCTCCAACTCTCGCCTCGTGTCCATCCCCCACTTCCTTCATCCCATCATTGGCAGCCATACCTTCAGCTGTCTAGTACCTAAGCTCTGGAATTGTCTTCCTAAAGCTCTACCACTCTTGCCTCCTTTTAAGACCTTAAAACCTCTCTCTTTGACCAAGCCTGTCCTAATATTTCCTCCTTTGGCTCGGTGTCACTTTTTGTCTGATTAAGCTCCTGTGAAGCACCTTGGGAAGTTTAACTAAGTTAAAGGTGCTATATAAATGCAAGTTGTTGTCCAGTTCGCAACAAGTCTATTCCAACGTTTGTCCTTGTGATGGTGTTTACCAACTGGGAAGCGCTCTCTTTCTCTCCTTGGCTTCTGTGAACTTTCTTTTCAAGTTTGGTTTCTTCAAGAGGCATTAGTTGGGCTTGAAGTCTTTTGAAGTAGGACCCTATAGCTAGGAGCTGCGTGGAAGCAATCTCTTCACCTCGTTTATAGTTGCTGATATTTAGAGAGTAACTGACTATTTGCCCATAGCAACCACTTAACATGTATCTCAACAATAATCTAACATGTTAGTGTTCATACTGGGTTTCCAAGTCTCGTGGGGATCCACAATGTCATCAGATTTCTTTATTTTTCTGTATTTGCTTACTAGTGCATTATTTCTGGAGAGAAAAATGTTTTCTGCATTCATAGCAGTGATTTTCTTTGGCTAGCTAATGGTATTTTGGAAGTTGGGACAGAAGGTCCCTGGGAGCCTGTCTGATTTGCTGGGGACCCTCACATAGGAAAATTTGAAAATCACCCAATGTAAGCCTGCACCTATTTGTAGCTACCACAGGGCAACAGAACCCCAACAGACAGTTGATGGCTGCTTTAAAAACACTTGGCCATTAGTTTTTAACCCCGAGTAGCCAAAAGTCCAACTATTTGGAAACTGAGTTACAACAATTGTTCTTAAGATGGATGAAGACTATATTTGATTTAACTAAGTTTGAGCCAACGAAGCAGTAGAACTTCACAAAAAAGAATGACTTCACAAAACTGACATAATACGAATGGAACTGTTTAGGGTCAGGATTGGTACTCATGGTTCCTATTTTAGATTTTATAGTTTCCTGCCTATAGAAGTTGATTGCCAAAGGCATTTTGTGCAAGCTGATAATGGAAAGTTAGGCCTCTGACCTGGGATGGAAGGAGGAGATGACTGTAAACTTTGTTGTGACTTAGGCACAATAGGGGGCCGGATAGATGAGGGACTTCCTCAAACAATTTAATGCTGCTTCCACTCGTATTACTTGCTACTCAGATATAAACCAGTTTTGTGTTTTGACCACAAGTCTTTTTATAACAGTCATGGGACTACCACAGTGTTAAAAAAAAGTCATCCATTTTGTTGATGGATTTTCAGCATGTATAACAAGACTTGTGTTTAAATGTGCTGGTTATGACTTAGGAGGAAGTCTTAAGTACCATTTGGCTAGATCCTTTCTACACGATAATGCAATAAAGTACTACACCTTGATTTATGTGGTGAACCCATATAGATGTGCTCTCTGTGTGGGGGGGGGGGCGGAGAAACAACGACTGAACCCATATTATACCAGTACCTGCTAGTGCGCACAGAGTTGTAAACATCTTGAGTGTTTCTTTCACCCCTGTGGACCTGACTCTTGTTTATAATGTGTTTAACCTGCATTTTTAAACCACCATATTGACTCTGACAGAAGCAACCCTTAATAGATTTGATTTGTAATTCTATTAACCCACAGTACAGCACTATATAGCAAGTACCCCGTTGATGAGAATGTTAATTAAAAAGGAACATCTGCTCAAGGATCGAGCCATTCCTCTTGCATAACATTGGGGGAAATGGTGATCCTGTGATTCACTCCTCATTGGATTAGCGGCTGGAAACACAATGGACAAAAGCAGTCTTATTTGTATGTAGATACAGTGACTCTCAATGCTCATTGTTTTTCATGCGCAGATAAAATACTGTTTGCACAGTTGAGTTAATATTACATAACCGCCTGCAGTTGAAGACCCAGTTTGAGAGAGCTTAGAGGGTGTGAAACTGCCAGAGTAAGTAAAACCCTACAAGAGATGGGGTAATGAGTCCACAGTATTGGGCAAGGGATAACATTCCCGATTGCCCATGTGATGATTACTTAACCACAGCTGCACTACGGGGGGGGGGGGGAGGCATTGAACAAAGGTAAAGTGCTGACTGAGAATAAGCCACCTCCTTACTGGTAGAGAAAATGAGATATCAGCCACTGCCGTCCACATTGTTTCAGCTAGTTGCAGCAAAATCTGGAAACGGGTTGCCTGTGTCCCTTCATAATAGAGGAAAAAAAGGAACACTATTGGGCAGGGGCGGAGGACAGCACCCAAAGCACAAGAACAAACTTCTAAAATAGGAGTGAGATAAATTTCGAGTCTATGAACTTAATTCTTGAGCACCGAGAGGATGTTACCACTCAGGCAGCACATGTCTTAATAGGATCTGACTTGATAATGACACTGATGGCTAATCAGGGGGTCCTGATTAAGAGGCTTCTATTGTAGATATTTCTATGATGGACCAGTTGATCTCCCATGGAGAGTAGGACCAAGTGCTGTTGGAGGACCGGGGATGATTGTTCCAGGGTATGCAGTCATAATTCAGCCCCCCATTTTAAAGTCATACGTTCTGTTCTTATAAAATTGAAGCATTATATAAAAATATGAGGAGGAGAGCAGTGGCGATCTTCAACTAGGCAAACCATAGAAGTTGAGGGCAGAACATGTCCCCACCCTTTCAGCTGCACATGTAAGGCCAGGTGGATGAAAACAGAGGCTAAAAATTCAAAGAGAAAGGAGAAAATTCGTAAACTAAAACCTCATTTTAAAAAATGTTAAATTCCCACTCTACAACAAAGGCCGCAATACATTTTTTTGGGTGTAAACATAACTCTTGCTATAATCTGCTGTGAGCAGGTCCTCTGTTGGAGCTGTTTATTAAAAAAAATGTCATCAGGAGCTTTTTTGTGTACAGTATGGATTAGATGTGGTTGTCCATCAGCCAGCACATCTCAATTTCAACTCTCTTCTGCAGAGATGCCACCTAAAGCCAAACATGGCAGCCACAAGAGTCGCTCTGGACGGGAGCCGAAGAAGGTAGGAATAATCAGTGGGTTGAGACCGTGCTGTTTGTTTACTTGTGGGATGGGTTGGGATTTGAGCATCTCTTCATTTGCTACTTTGAAAATCCGCATAAAATAAATAAGCAAATTTCAGAGACACTCCATTTGCTGTCTCTTCCCCACCCCCTCAACATTTCTACCACCCTGTCAATCCAAGGTATTCCTTAGCTCCTGAGCAATGAGCACAATTCTCTTCTCCAAGAGGGAAGGCAGGCAATCAGCTCTCCTCTGTAACCAGTGAAATTTGTAAAAACTGGCCCATTTATAGCTCCCCTGAGAATTAAGCTGAGATTGGGAGCTCTCGGTTTGGAGAATTGTGGGCATGAACTCGCAGCTTGCCATTCTGTGTTGGTGGCGGCTGCTTAAGCTATAATAGCAAGGCCCTATCACCGTGGCTTTATCCTCAAGATACTACTTTTGGGGGGGGAAATAACTACATTTATAGGAAGCTGCACACTTCTGGAATATGGTGCGTCACAGAGATGCAGGATGGCATTCTCTCCCCTCCCCCCTCCCCTACACAGGCTGCTCACAGTCTCAGCAGCTGCTGAGCTGGGCAAATGTTGCAGGAGTGAAATTTGATGCCTGGGGCTCCTCGGGTCGCTTCCATGCTCCTTTTAGTGCCCAGCTTGAGTGACTCCATCAAAGGCCTTGTGAGCAGGTTGTCTGCTGCAGTCGTGTTGAGGGGAAGGGGGATGGAAATATAGTCACACATCTGGGAGGGGGAGAATTGTAATCTAGCATGAGAGAAAATGTCTTAACTTTCCATGTCGTCCTTTTGAGGAATTCAAAAATTTGAATCCTTAGTTTAAAAAAAAAGTTGAAAGAATAATTTTCTTTGATTCTCACATGCTTGATGATATTACACAGGTTTGTGGAATGCACAAAATCACAATGCATTTTAGTTAATAATTGTGGCAAAGTCAAAAGTAAAATTCAGTAAACTTTAACTTTTCAAAGTGATGAGGTTTTAAATAAACCTGTTTGAGAACTCCCAACCCCTCCCTCCCCAGTGTGTTTTAACTCTGCTGGTTACTACAGATTCCCAAAAATCTGCAAATTGGAACGTTTTGGAAACGCAATGCTCGTATCCTCTTCACATTTGGAACACAGGAGGCCTTTCAGCCCCTCAACCCTGCTCCATCATTCAAATAGATTATGGTTAAACTGTACCTCACCTCCATTTTCTCGCCTTTGCTCCATATCCCTCAATACCCTTACCTAAAAATCTATCGATCTCAATCTTGAAAGGTCCAGTTGTCCCCCAGCATCCACAGCCTTTTGGGGGAGAGAATTCCACTGCCCTTTATATGAAAGTACTTCGATTTCCCTCCTAAATGGCGTGGCTCTAATTTTAAGATTGTGTCCCCTTGTTCTTGATTCCCCTACCAGAGGAATTAGTTCCTCCGTATCTACCTTATCGAATCCTTTTAACATTTTAAAAGCCTCGATTAGGTCACCCCTCAATTTTCTATACTCCAGGGAATACAAGCCAAATTGGAGAATCACTGCAATAGTTCTCTTTATGCAGAAGGCTGGTGTTGTGGAATCCGTCCCATTTACACTGCAGAGCTGTCATCGGCTCAGTTTGTTGTAAAGATTTTCAAAAGTTTATTAAATCGTGAATACAAAAGGTTAATATTTCCAAACTGGGACTTGGCGAGCCTTGGTTGCCTGTTGATTATAGTTTTTCCAATTATTGCACTGGTGCTGTGGACTCCTGTCGCCAGGGTCTCGTGCAGTCAGCTGCAGCACCAAAGGAAATTTGCCAGAATTGTGGAGACTGGCAGCTAATGAGATCAGTCTTCCCAGCTGCAGGACTTAATAAATCTGGAAAGTTTAGCCGTTGGTTGTGCAAGATCCTTGCTTTTGGAGCTGGGAGGTGGGGGGGGTGGGGTTCGAGCACAGTAAGACAGATTATTGAGTATGTTCTGTGGGAGTCAGTGATTTGCACATTGCACTGGTGATTAGCCTGTCTCATCTACAGAGCCAACACTCTTTTTCCCTCCAGACCTAACTAATTTCCCCCATCTTCCCTAAAGGATGGCGATTAAAAGCAGGATCCCTGCTTATTCTCTTCATTCCTTCTTCCCCCACTCTCCCATCCTCAAAAAAAAAAGCACGTGGGAGGCTGGAAGAGTCAGCTGTGGAGCCCCTACTGTCACCGTGGCTGCTCTTTCAGTTTATCTTGAAAAGCGAGATTTAGACTGCTTTTCCAACATGACAGCCGCCCAAGGCCAGCATTTCAAAATCTGAGCACACAGTGCATGTTGTTTGAAGTTATAAATCTGACCGTTTGGAATAGTGCATTTGTATGATGTACTGGCTTGGGAGGTGCTGATTTGATCCTACAGGCCTCAAGAGTTATCGATTCCCATTCACTGTACACATCTGCAAGTTGGAGGCCAGTTGCTGTCTGCTTTGGAGAAAGGAGAGGTGTGTGGAATGGAGTGGAGTTGCCTTGACCAGGCTGCTTGAATATGCCAGCAGCTGGCTCAAAATGGCATTGGACGAGGCCTGGAAACAGATTAGTCACAGTTAGATGTTGGGTGAGGTGACCAGGAGGGCTGGAGAGAAATTACTGGAATTTGACAACTTAAAAAGAATGAATAAATAAACTGATACTTGGAAAATATATTGAGCATCTTGAATGGTAAAACAAACCTAGACTGATCAGGATTTAAAATTAAACTAGTAACGTTATATCAAACTTTATTGATTGCAACCATTTATTACTCAACGCTCTAATGAAGAACTTCTTCCTTCTCTCCGCAGCATCACCATCACCACCACCATCAGCAGCCCCAGCCGATGAAGCAGTCACCTCCACAGTTTGTACCTACTTCTCTTCCGATCATGGAGCCGCAGATATTGACCAATCCCTATGACGCCATGCCACACTTTGGACAACCCATGATGCAGCTTCCTCACCAGAGCGAGCTGCAGACGCATTTGCCGCCACCGCCTGAGCAGCCCTCGCCCCCTCACCTCACCCAGCATTCAGTAGTGTCTCCTCCAGGTGCGTGCATATCGGCACTTTCGTGGCCAGCGCTTCAGTAAAGCGTAATATCAAGCTTGAGAGGTTTTGTGAAGCTGCACTATAGCCATTCTTCTAGGATTCAGTGAAGTGCCATGCTGGGTGGGTAGAATTTCTGTACTAAATCCAATTGAACTCCAGAACACCCTGGGGTGTGGTGGCTGGTGTGATGATTTTTTTTTTATTTTCACCATAATGTTTTGGTACCCGTGTGCCAAATAAATATAGCAACGATATTGATTGATAGGTACATATTTACGCGCCTCAACCAATGTACTGGCATGTTCCCCTGTTGATTTTGTATATACGGACACACATTCGCAATCCTGCCTAGCTTCTTACCCTTGCTTGCCCTCCACACCTAACCTGCATGCTATCTCTCACTAAATTATGCTGGCCAAATTCTTCTAGGGAAACATGAAGGTTTAGTTCCTCTGCTGATGGACTTTGCTTTGGGTTGGGGTGGGAGTGAAGGGAGACGCTGAAGCACTGGAGACAGTGCAAAGAAAAGCCATGAGGCTGTCCCCTGATGTCAGAGCTGAGTTATGAGGAATGATTGAAGAAACATGGGCTCTTTAGCTTGGAAAGGAGGTGTTCTGAGGGGTGACCTTGTTGCGGTATGTAAGATAGTTAAGGAAATGAAAAAAGATTAATCCAAGATTTGAAATATTACATTTATTTTAATTAACAAGGGGACACTGGTTCAAACTAGTAAAAGGTAAATTTAGGGCTAATATCAGCAAATTCTTCTTGACACAGGGAGTGATTAATGTATAGAATAGAATTCCAGATAGAGTGGAGGCAACAATCCTGGCATCATTTAAGAAACAGTTGGATGCTGTAAGAGGGAGGAGGCACAAGTATCTTTCTGGGTGAATGAATTTAAATGGGCCAAAGGGCCTTGCATATCCATAACTATCTTGTGATGAGGTTCTGCTGTATAATGTACTTGTATTTGAAAAGAAAAATGTAATAAGTCTCTCCTTTTGTGATCTTTATTCCTTACAGCTTTGCACAGTAGTCTGCCTCAACAACCATCCAGACCCAGCGGTAAAGCCGCACCCCTACCTCCGAAACAGCCGCGGCCCCTTGCACAGTCCCCGCCCATGGTCCCACAGCCTATATTACAGCCACCACAGATGACGCAGCCGCCAGCAATGCTGGAAGAGGAAGAACCACCGCCTCGTCACGCAATGCCCCTACACCCCAGTCAGATGCATATGTACCTGCAGCAGCTGCAGAAGGCCCAGAATCAAACCCCGCTCCTCTCAACAGTCCAGACCTCGTCCCAGCCCCAGCCCCAGCCCGTCCACAGCCAGCTCCAGCCGCCGCCACACACCCAGCCTCCACCTCCGCCTCACGCCCAGCCTCCGCCGCATACCCAGCCTCAACCTCTACCCCAGCAGCACGTTCAGCAGCATCAACCAAGGCCGCTTCACATGCAGTCTATGCAGTTTCCATCCCATATTCAGCAACCCCAACCACAGCACCAGCCTGCCCAGCAGGCAAAACCCCAGCAAGTCATCCAGCATCACCACTCGCCACGACAGCCGAAGCCTGACCCCTACTCCACAGGTAAGGAAATCCTTCCATCGCTCTGCCATGACAGAGGTGCAGAAATACTTGGGAGGAGGGCTGGAGGGGGAGGCCTCTCTCAAATGTTCTTGTTTGTATCTGAATATATCAACAGTAACTTTCGAAAGGGAATTGGAATTGGAAAAGGAAAGATTTGCAGGGCTATGGGGAAAGAGCAGGGGAGTGGGACTAATTGGATAGCTCTTTCAAAGAGCCAGCACAGGCACGATGGGCCGAATGGCTGCCTCCTGTGCTATATGATTCTAGGAACTGTAAAGTGTTTCCTTGAAGTGGTTGGGGGTGATACTCTATGTTTGGGGTTTCTGTGTGAAAATAGGGCTTATTCAAATGTAAAAATGACTGGTTACAAGTTGTTTTTCCTGCTGTAGATTTCTTACAGATGTAAAAAAAAATATAGCAGCACCGAAGAAACATACCTATCTTGCACAAACTTCACCTGTAATCCAGAGAAGGAAGTCGAAATCCACACACACTGATTGCTTCGATGGAAAATTGTTTTTCACTCTTGATTTTTGATGCTTTTTTTTTCTCAGCTCATATGGCAGATGTGTCCTCCCCGCTCTTGATGCATTCCCCACCGCCACAATTTCCATCCCTTGTCCAGTCACCACCACGAAATGTACAGACTAAGAAACAGGTAAACAAAACTGGTTGTACAATTCACTTGAGTACAGTGTAACATGGGGCAGAGTATAGTCCATTCCACTAGCATGACTGCTAAGTGCATCAATAATTTTGAAAGCATTTGTTTTGTTCCCTCCTTTCACTGCCAACCTTCTCCTAAGGTCGATCCTCCTAGCAGAGATACGATTTAATGGATGTGGGTGGGGGCGCGGGGAGGTAATGCACTCAGTTCAAAGCATGTGGGCCTAGACAAGTGAGCATTGCCAGGCAATTCAACCACAGGAAACGTCATACTGGAGCCTAGATCATGTTCTTAGCTAACAGCGCGCACACACTTTCAGCAGGATTCGCTGGATAGCGATCAGGAGCAGGAACCTTAGCCAGTTTTTTTTTCCCCTGCTGAGATGAGGACAGATTCTGGATCGAGCTTGGAGGCCTTTGTGGTTTGTACGGTTCATCTATTTATTGCCCATACCAGCTGAAGTATTGGGAGAGCCTTTAAAAAATCATTATTCGTGAAGGGTCGGGTGGTACATTATGAATGTCGGGTGCAGCGGTGTCAAAAGGAATAGTCACTATATATATATAATCATGAGTGAAAGTTTTGCCGGACCATTTCTAACTTGTACAACTCAACAAAGATGAATGCACTCAACAGGATGGCTGTGCTGAATATGGATCCAGCCTGTAATTCCCTCCTCTCCCTCTCTTCCCATCCCCCAAACAACCCACCAGTTCTACAATGGGTGCCATTTGGGAACCATCTCCCCATAGAACTGCTGCTATAGATATCTGCTGCATTGTCCCTGTAGCTGTTCTGTGTTAATGAAGCCTTCAGCCACAGTCCAGTGGAGCAGTTCAAGTGATTGACTGCAGGGGAAGCAATATAAGTGCAGTCAATTCCTATTCAGTGAATTGCTGTAAAACTTTACTAGCTTATCTGGTTAGGGTTTTCCTTTGTATACTTTGTGTACTTTTAATCATTGTGTAAACTTCTAATGATGGGAGGGAGACAGAATTCAGTTACTTTTCTGAAGCGAGTTATAGTTTTACTTTCTTGGAGTAGCCATGACCCGTAACTTCTAAACTTATCCGTTAAATTGTAACTAAATGTTTAATAATAATCAGCTAAGAACTGATAATTTGCATACATGATGTTATTCAGAATGTCGGATGTAACTATGGTATCTGGGAAGAGGAAAAAAATCTTCACTGAAGAGGAATTCACAGGTTATTCATTTATCTGGAGTGGCTGCAATTAGAGTAACTTTCAACTTGACAGAAATTGCTAGGTTATGTGCCTTGACTACATGTATATGCAGCATTCAATTTCTCTGCCCCTCCATGTTTTTAGCTCTCACCTTCCACACTTCCCACTGCTGCATACCAATTCCTCATTAAGTGACCACCCCTCATATCACACTAAGCTGTGTAAGAGATGGCCTAGTGGTGACTTTCCCTGATTCTTGCTCCCTGCTTTGTACTCTTACCCCACTGATGCCATGCCTGGGAGAAAATTGCCTATCAGAGACTTGGTCGCACAGACCTCCGCTGTATGGAGCATGGTTGTATGCAAACTCACTGTCCTGCCTTGCGAGTGTTAGAAAGGGACTCTGTTGTCGTCGTCTTTCAGGAAGATGCTGTGAGGTTCTTGTATTCGGGGTTTGGTTTGATTGCATACCCATTTCTGGAAATATGTTAATGATAAGGGAGGTTAGAAATGGGTAATAGAACATTTTCTGTACTTTTGGCATCTAGTCCAGCTCCCCTACCCCTAACTTGGTAGTAAGAAGAGCAAAGTTTTTGCTAATGCAGTTATTTTTCTTACTATTCTGACCAGAGGGTACCCCTCCAAGCTAATGTTTGATACTGCAAATTAGTGCCATTATGGGCACCTGTTGTGCTGCGGGCCTGTGCCCAAGAGGAACAGTTTGAGACTGTGCTGAATTACTTCAGAGAAATTCATCCCAACAGCCTAGGTTGGTTTGCCGTGGTCTAAGGAAGATTTCCTCTCTCACAGGAACCCCGAACTCCCTCAATAGTGCAATCACAACCGATGGTGAGCGTGAAAGAAGAGAAGAGTCACTCTTCACCGGCAATCCGAAATGAGCCCTTTAGCCCTTCAATGCGCCAGGAGCCATCAAAGCAGAGGGAGGGAGTCAAGCCTCCTCCACATCTTGGACACAGTAAGTAAACAATAGCGTTCTTGCACATTAATGGACATTAGAGATTCCATGGCATTTTCCAAAGAGGAGCAGGAAGGTCTTTAGATGCTTTCGTTATGATCTTCCTCCAGAACAAGCTTAAAATTAAAACTAGGCTGTTCAGAGGTGATGTCCGGAAGCACTTCTTCACATGAAGCGTAGTGGAAATCTGGAATTTTCTCCCTCAAAATGTTGTTGAGGCTGGCGATCAATTGAAAATTTCAAAACTGATATTGATAGTTTTTTGTTAGATAAGGATATAAAAGGATATGGAACCAAGGCGGGTAAATGGAGTTTGAGTTACAGATCAGCCATGATCTAATTGAATGGCTCGCTCCTGTTCCTGTGTTCTCTCAATGCCCTGATTCATGTTTTCCCTCAAATAACAGTGATTATCTGGACATTCATCTCATTGGTGTTTGTGGGACATTGCTGTGTGCATAATAGCTGCCTCATTTGCCAATGTAACAGTCGTTGTACTTCAAAGATTCATTGTAGATGAAAAGCTTTGGCAGTGATGAGGCACTATATAAATGCTAGATTATTCCTTCTCCGAGCAGGGGAGTTCTCCCTGGTATCCTGGCCAACATTTATCCCTCGACTAACATCACTAAAACAGATAAAATGGTCATTTATCACTTTGTTTGTGGGAGCTAGCTTGCTTGCAAATTGGCTGCTACATTTTCTATATTACAACAGTGACTACACTTCAGAAGTACTTAATTGGCTGTAAAGCGCTTTGGAGCGTCCTGAGGTTGTGAAAGGCGCTACAGAAATGCACGTTTTTTTCTCATAGCTGTGAAAACAAACTTTTATTGTGGAGCAGCGTTTATATTGAGCTGACAGTAACTTTGTTTTTTAAATTGAAAGATCAGAGCTAGTAAATGTCATATTTTCCTCCCCTCCCTCTTTTAGTATTAAATTTGTGATGGTTGTGTTGCAGATCGGGCGAGTTGCTGTATTTATAAATGAAACCGTGTTATGCAGTTTTTGCACTGACCCCAGATGGAGTCTGGGTTTGCAGTGTTCACACCAGCTTTGGAAGCTAGCAGAATGTGTGTCTCACAGCTTCACAAGAATACAAAAGATCAAAATCACTAATGTTATATTTTGAGCTCTATTGAGCTTTTTTTTTAAAAAAAAAATCATCTTGCCCTTTTTCAACATCTGGAAATTCATCATTTCTGAGAGAGCAATGGTTTTTTGCTTCCTTCCCCCCACCCACCCACCTCTACAGAAGCACCTGAACTCCCTGCAATGCTGAGATTAGGTCTCGCACTATAGAGGGTCACAAGCCATGTTTTACCATGTGGCACTGCTCCCTGCAACTACAACATCCAGTGCCACTATGCTATTCTCTTAATTCAATCCCTTGGAGGGATGAAAAAAATTCGTGCCCACAAGAATCGCCTACAGTCAGAGACTGACCCAAGTGCAGAATGCAATAAAATGGGAAAATGCTGGAAATTACAGCACAACTGGATCAGCAACTGAAAGGGTTTATGATTAAAGGGTCCCACCTGCAGTGTTAACCTGTCGACTACTTTCAGCTTCTGATCAATCTGCTGTACATTTCTTCATTTTCTCAAATTCCCACGCTTGAGCTTTTCAACCCGAGCGTTTTTGCATTGATGGAACACTGTAGGCGGCAGGCACATGGATCTTCTGTCATTCAGCATTCTTTAGTACAAAATAAGGGAATTCTGGACACCCAAGGGCGTTGGGGACCCACGTTTCTGTGGTTGCTGTGCGCTGCTGTCCGTTTCCACTCACCTTACAATGGTAAGATTGTTTTGAGGAGCTGTAGCACCAACCAACGTAACAGAGTGTGACACATGAGGTCTCCTCTCCCGAGGCTGCATACTTATAAAACCTTTTCAGGAGTGAGAGCAAGTTAAATGGCTTTTGGGTAGCAGCCTTCTCAGCTAGAAGTATCCCGCAGGTATGGGCAGGCGTAACCTATCGTGAACTATCAGAGATGTCAGCCGTGACTCGTTGGTAGCACTCTCACTTCTGAGTCAGAAGGTTTTGGGTTCAAGCCCCACTCCAGAGACTTCACCACATGATCTAGGCTGATGCTCCAGTGCAGTACTAAGGGGGTGCTACACTGTTGGATGTATCATCTTTCGTATAAGACGTTAAACCAAGGCCCAGTGTGTCCCCTCAGGTGATAATAACAGATCCCATGGCACCATTTGAAGAAGGACAAGGGAATTCTCCCCAACTCTTGGCCAATATCTTCTCTCAACCACCACCACTAAAACAGATTATCTGGTCATTTATCTCATTGCTGTAAATGGGATCATCTGTGCACAAATTGGCTGCCACATTTCCTACATCACAACAGTGACTACACTTCGAAAAGTACTTCATTGGGACATCCTGAGGTTGTGAAAGGCATTATATAAATGCCTTTTCATTTTTTTCTTTTACTCCTTTTGGGGCCATCTACTCTTTTCATTTTTCCTGTCCATGAGTATTTTGGAGAGATGTATGAAGATGTGTTTTTGTCATTATGTGACAGATATGCAGATAGATTGTTTCAGAAGTGTTGCCGTTTTGAGGTTTCTAACTTTGGCCTGTTTTCTCCCATTTCCCCACACCACCGATGGCTGAGGGAGTTGGGTGATCCAAACTGTCAACACCCATCCCTTCTGGAACTGAAGCGCAGCCTGGCTCCAGTACTAGAAACCAATTTCCATCTTTCACATTCCACGTAGTGACTCAGATCTAGTACCTTGCAGAACTTTATAATGTGGTAGTCAAGCTCCTGATAAAATGAAAGCTAATTTAAAAAAAAAAGAAACTCAAAACCCTACTGAATTGGCGTAGGTTCATTTGTACAAGTGTTTCCAGGTTGGTATCTTCCTGTAAGGCTGGCTGGCAGGCAGTTTCAACTGCTTCAGTGTTATCCAAGGCCAAAAATAACTACAAGCTGTCCATCACGGCCCTGGCATTTGTGGACCCGGTATTTTGTGCTCGGGCTAACTGCCTGTAGCATTGCCCACGGTCCATTGAGGAGTAGGTTTTTTTTCAAATGTACAAGATGGCGTTGGAGTTGGGAGAGTGACTTTAGAAACTCGCTCCTCAACGCTGCCTACTGGTCTGAGCCTGCAACTACATAATTACAGGCAACTGTTCACATAAGGGATTGCCATTCTAAATATTTACATAGGCAGTTTCAATGTTAAATGTTGACATAAAAGCATAACTAAAAATCATTACAGGATGAAGTACAACAAATGCATGAATACACAAGATTTACAACTGGACTCCAATGCTCTAACTAACTATTCCATTCTTTTATATAGTTTAGAAGTTATGATTGGGGGTGGTTAGGATACGGTGATGGTCCAGTCTATGCTAAAAGCAAAACATTTTAGAGCTAAGCTGTATGCCTTTTTAAATTTAATCTGAAATGGTTGCACTATTTGTAACTTCAAAGAGAAAGGCCCTGACCTTTTAGAATCTGTGGGCTTTGTGGCCATTTTGTTATTATTTTGTACGGTTCACAAACCTCCCAACATAAGACCACCCTTCTGCCAGTAAATTTAGTTAGGATTCTAGTCCAGAAAATGCTCCTTCAGCTATTTGTCAGTCAGTTTGGCTGGGTTTCACTGTCATCTATCAGGAACTCTAAAGCGGTCAAATGTTGATGGCTGCTGTGCAGCTGCAGGACAGATTTGAACAATGTCGGGCACTTTCCTCCTACAGGACCAGAGATGAAACACATGGAAGTTGCTGGGCCTGTGATTCGACCTCCAGAACACAGCACGCAGCCTTCTCCTCAGGACAAAGACAAGCAGAAACAACAAACCCCCAAAACTCCTGTTGCTCCCAAAAAGGTGAGTGATTTCACGCATTAGCTAGGTGTGCAGTTATCCTTTTTCTCCCCAGTTCTCCCCTTTTTTTTTTGCTCCTCTCCTCTCCTGAAGGTACTGACTCTTGCTGGAATGTGGTTACACAAGTGACGGCTGATTGACCATTCTTTGTGTGTGAGCCTAGAATGAGAAGTCTCTGGCCGTGACAGCTGAGCCCGACTCTGTCCTCGCCTGACAGCATCACCCACACAATTTCCAGCAGGGTTCACTAAGTAGCAATCAGGCTTTTTTCATTTCCTTTCCTAGCCCACAGGCTATGAGGCTGATTGCACTGTTCCAAATGCTCCCTGGCCCCGATCAACTTACAACACAGACCAGAACTTGGGACTTTCTGATCTGTACAGCTTAGCACCAAAGTGCATTTATCCCCTAAGGTCGTCTTGGAGCTTTTATTTATTTTCTGAAATGTATTTACTTTCATGATTTGTCTCCCTGCTTTTTGGTTTTTTCTTCATCCCCTGCTCTTTCAAGTCCATGCAACTGGCTGAATGAGATGCTGAGTGATATATGAATTAACTGCCAGGCATGCTGACTTTTTTAAAATAACAGTTTACAGACATAATTGCAGCTTATGTTTTCAAAATTACTTCTCTTTAGTACCCTTATATTGCACACAAGCCCCTGGTTTTCTCTGACCACCTTTTAGTTTCTCAAACTTAAGTGTCTTGAGTTTGTTGTGCCTTGTACACTCCCTGGTTATTCTACATTCTTTTTCTGCGTGTGTGCCGTAGGATCTTAAGATCAAGAACATGGGCTCTTGGGCAAGTCTGGTTAAGAAGACTCCTTCCACTCCCTCATCCACGGCAAAATCGTCGAGTGATAGCTTTGAGCAGTTTAGGCGAGCAGCACGGGAGAAAGAGGAACGAGAAAAGGCGCTGAAAGCACAGGAGGAGTTCCGTAAAATGCAGCAGGAGGCAGCAGAAAAAGAGCGTCTCCGAATGGAGCAGGAGAGGCAACGGTAAGTCTAAGCTTTTTAGTTTCTGAGAATTATCAAACCTTTGTTTTGCCATCGTTAAATATAAACTATCCTTAACGTATGGCGCCTTTGATTGGCTGCCTGTGCTTATTGCCGATGATTCCCATGTGTGAATCTGTCACCCATAAAATCTTTTCACCTCCCTGCTAGCACTGTCTGGTGGAATGAGAAATCTTTAGCACTATCTGGTGCCAGGAAGACTTGCAGGTCAGAGAGGAGAGCTTTAGTGGTGCTGAGGGGCACCAAGTAATGGACATTGAGGGAAAAGGATCTCTTTGTCTCATCAGCTTCCTTTCCTGCCCTGGGCTAACAAGTACTCGGTGCTGGCCCTTCAGGTCCAGTACTGACCTGCAGCCCTTTATCAGATGGTGCACCAGGAGATTGGGAATACATTGTTTACAGTATTGGTCGGATATGTGTTAACCTGATGTCCCCATCGACTCACGTGACTAAGGTGAGTGAGAATTCAACCAAAGTCGTCCTGCCTCTGGTCTGCTGGTCTTGACCATGTTTTGCTCCTGATTGCAGAGGTCGAGACGAGGAGGATGCTTTGGAGTGTGCTCGGAGAGCTCATGAGGAGGTGAGGAGGCAGCAGCAACATCATCAACAGCAGCAGCAACAACAACAGCAGCAGCAGCAGCAGCAGAGCTCTCAGCCAACCTCTCAGTCTATGCTGGATCAGCAGCGGGAGCTAGCAAGGAAGCGGGAACAGGAACGAAGGCGAAAGGAAGCGGTAAGTTCCCAATGCATCTCCCAGGTCCCCAGAACAACTCGCAATCCCTTTAAAGAATTGAAAGCCAGGTTTGATACTTGTCAGTTTGTGCTGACTTAGTCAGTCTCAGAGAGAGTGGCAGTAGGGTGACTGCAGTTGAGACTGGGTACCCCTGAGCTAAGAAGGGGAATAAATTAGCCCGAGTTCCTGTTCCTAATGGTTATCCATTGACCCCTCCTAGAAAGTGCATGTGTGTGGACATTGTGTAAGTATGGGATAGGGTTCAACTTTTCCACCATTTCCATGCTCGATTAGCCTTTCAACAGTCACTGACTAGACCATTGGCCACAGCAGATAGATACCAAAAGGCTCCCAGTGCCCCTGATATAGCATCCTAGGAAGTGTCAGTACCTATAGGAGACCATGAAAATAATTCTTTAAAGGTTTGTTTTAAGTTGGCTGCTACTAAATGCACCAAATCTGCTCTTCAGGTTGGCCAAGCACAGTGTCTTGAGATTTTTATCATTCAAATCTGGGTCACACTTAAAAGTTAAAAATGAAATGTTAATCCTGTAGAACAAAAACGTAACCATTCTTGGAGACAGGGAGAAGGGGAAGGAAGGCGTGAAATTATTGTTCAGAATTGGGCCATGTGTGGATTGCTTTATGTCACGCATTTAATAAAGCTTTTATTCCATTTTCATAAGCTGCATTAAGCTTAGATCACCCAGTGCTTGCAGTGACTTCAAATTTCTAAATTTCCCTCTCAGATGCTTAGTTTTAAAACATGATGTGGAGATGCCGGTGATGGACTGGGGTGGACAAATGTAAGGAATCTTACAACACCAGGTTATAGTCCAACAGTTTTATTTGAAAATCACAAGCTTTCGGAGGCTTTCTCCTTCGTCAGGTGAGTGTACCTGACGAAGGAGAAAGCCTCTGAAATCTTGTGATTTTCAAATAAAACTGTTGTTTTAAAACAGTAGCAATAGAAAGAGAACATACACAATTTATTTCATTGTGTGGAGAAATTTCACCTTTTTTTCTCTAAATTACGACAAGGCTATTTTAGAAAAAAAAATTCAGCTTGTATAGTATGTATCAACACACAGCAGTGGTGTGTCAGGAAGAGTTCTCACCCATGTTATCTCATAGGATATTCTCCTAATCCTGCCCAAACCTTAAGCTTAGATCACCCAGCTGCTTCCCCAGTGCGGAGGAGAATAACATGTCTGGCTAGTTCATCCTGATTGATTTAGAAACTGATATGAGCAATAGACTAGGGGAATGGGTGGGAGGTCTAATTTTTAATATGGATGGGATACTGCTCCCCAGTCCAAACCACTGATGCTAGCCTGCCAGGTGTGGCAGTGTCTGTGCTTGTCGTGTGGAATGGATGGGATGGATAGCAGGATTATTTCTATTTTTCTTTTAAGTGCTAAGTAGGGCTTTTTATTTGAACAAATTTAGCAGATTGGTAGAATGGTTAATCTGTTACACTGACCAGACCAAATTCTGAATAAGGCACAGGACACTTCAGACTCTTTCATACAAATGATTCTTCAGTAGTTTCATGGATGACTAAAGGATTTAGTATCCCCTGGGGTCGTCAGTAGTGTTTCATTGCGGAGGATAAGATGGGTGAATGATAATTGATCTAGTTGTAGTTTACGAAAATGTGCTTTTTGCCCTCTTGTCATAGTCATTCGCCTCTTTAAGTCCGGCACTATTCTCAGACAGGATTCTTCCATTGGGCTCTTTTGAACTTGGAAGAGCAGTCTGGAGTAACCTGACCCCAACTCTTGGTGTATACACCCCATTGGGCATTCTCCTAGAAATGGCATACCCCAGATTGTGAAATTACTTCATTGATAATTCTGAGCGAATCCTGCATCATTGGGCTTGCGTGGTTTGCCACATTGGTGTACCCGTGCAGCACGCCACCAGTTGAAATTTCAGGAAAATTCCAGTTGTAAATTACCAACAGAATAGAATGAAACTGTATACACTGAACATGGGAGAATATTTTCTTACATACTTTCTTTACTGTGATGTAGATGGCGGCTACAATTGACATGAATTTTCAGAGCGACTTAATGGCAATATTCGAAGAGAATCTCTTCTGAGGGCTCCTGGTTCTGGATATCCTGACTCTTGAAAGTACTACGAAACTGTTTTCCATGAGTTACGTGGCACCGTAGTGTTTCGGCCAGGTTCTTGGTGCACGGTCTTTCTGCATGTGTGACCCAGTGAGTGAGCGAATCGTTCAGTCAATGCCTTGAATGGATGGACGGACACGGATGGACAGAAGTCTGCCTTACATTTAACCCACAATATAGGAATGAACAAATAGACAAAAAAAACTTATCGATGTTGTTTAGAAAACACATGCACAAGTGTGCGTCCAGCTTTCCGAATGATACTACTGTAAAGGGGGGGGGGGGGGGGTACCCATTAGCTGCAAGGCTGTTCTCGCCAAACTCCTTCACTATGTAAGAAAAGACACAATAACATTCTGATGTATCCAATCAAACAGGGTTTCACTGTTGCAGTGTGAGGGCCCTGTTTGCTGAATGGTTTCGCTGCGTTGGTTCCATAAATCTAGTGAGTCTCCTTCACTGCTAATAAGAGGAGAACAGGGCAATGCCAAGGTATAAAAAAATTGGGTGAATTCCCCTGTAATTGGGAAGACCGGGCCCTTCACTAAGTTACAACAGTATAATCTGGATGGACTATTTAAGCAGTGCAACTTTGTGTTCATTACTTTTTTTTTTACAGTGCATAGTGCTGTCTGCGGATTTTGTTTATCTACAGAGTTTTCAGTTACTAGGCTCAGTATGTTCTGACAAGCCATGTGATGGTTATGACAATACAAAAAAGGGAAAAAAATCGTATGTCGGAGGTTATGAGTTTAAACAGCAGTCCCATCTAAAACATTTTATTGTGTTTTTTTTTTCCTGTTTTAATTTCTTTTCTGCAGTGTTTGGGATCAAAGCTGGACTACCAACCAAAGTAGGTGAAATTGTTTGTCTCGTTACCTCAGGAGATACGAATGTTGAATGGCACTGCTGAAACTGTTTTGTACTGTTGTCCCTCTGAATAGTAGAGATACGAGAGCTGACTTTCTTTTCTGCAAATAACCAGAGGTTTCAGCCGCCCTTGAATAGTTGTTCGACCGATGCTGTATAGTGGGTATAGTTGGTGTGCGACGCTTAACTTGTTGAATGTTTTCTGTAATTAAACACTTACTTTATTCATGTAGCAGACTTTCAATACTCTTCGAAGGCCCAGGTGCGTGAGTTTTATCTTAAATGGTCGATTCTGGGCTTTCTTGATTTTTTTTTCTTCAGAGGGGTGTACAAAATATACAAGCTGTTTCTGTGCAAGTGTCTCATTCGTATTTGCTAAAAGCATCAAGTGAAGTGCTGGCTCTCCTAGTTAAACTCCGCAGCAAGAATTAGACGAGTGATTGTTTTATTATTATATGGCAAAATTTAAATTAATGTACCATTCCTCGTCTTTGCCTTTAAATATAATTTTATTTTTTCAGCTGTTTTTAACCTTTTTTCTTTTTTTAAATGAACATATTTTAATGTGCCAAAATACCCACTATACAGTACCAGCGGATCCAGTGTTGGCAAGTACCTTGGTTTTAAAGTCGGTTTTACTAAGAGGCAGAAAAATTGCATTTGGTCTGTATCGATTATTGAATAAACACACCTTTTATACAATACGCTGCTGTCTTTTTCTTGAACCAGAGACAGTGTTCTGCTGGAGCGACGGATACCTAGTTGTCACCATTTTGGAGCGTGCGCTGATGGGTGCTTAACATAGAGATGATGTATCTTAAATAAAGGCAGAATAACCTTGTTTTTAGGGGGAAGAAAGTGTTATTTGGAATTAAAACTTCCTGTAAATTCTCAGCATGGCTGTTAGGTCTGCATACCTTTTTGTGGCAGTTAAGGCTTTCAGATATTTGCCTGGAAAACAATCAACTGTGAGTAGCTCTTTGATATGTGATGTCGATTGGATGGACAAAATTAACAGATGACAGAACGTTGTAAACCTGAGGATTTTGAAGGAGTTGGACCCAGAATATTTTTGGTCGTGACCTATTTGTTTTATTGACGCCGTTTCTCTGCTTAATGATGTAACATGCAATGGGGAAAAGGAGTGCCTACAGATGTAGTAAAACCGCGCATGTCATTTTCTATTGGGTCTTTCTTGGAGAACCCCTGTGGCTTTGAGGACAAGGGATGCACGTTTTAAATGGGCTGCACCAGATAATGCTGTGGATGGTTTCCAAACTTAAGATAGCCTGAAAACATCTGCTGATGAATTAGTGGAAAGCAAAGGAAGATACAACGCTTAGGGAGGAGAGTGGGGCAATGGAATTAGTTTTAGATTGCTCTAGCAAAGAGCTGGATCAGACATATTGGGCTGAATGGCCTTCTCCTGTGTTTAAACTATGCTTCAATGGCATCTACACCAGGGATGACATTGAGTTAAACGAAGGCTTGGCCTATTTACATTTTCCTCCAAATTCTTGGGAAAATGTCCATGAGCGTTCACATGATCCCAATAGAAGTATGACGGTATCCAACTGGAAAATGTGCTCAGAAGGTGTTTACTGGGGAAGAAACAGAAGACCCCAGAATAGCCTAAGCAATTATTATTGCATCAATGTCTCTATGCAGGAGTCTTGTGTATTCTCTGAGCACCAGTTTAAAGATGTACTTGGGTATTAATATATTATGGGGTGGTTTTACTTAAAAGAAAGTGGACATGTTTAAAATTGTTTAACTGTTTTCTTATACTGGGTAGTTGGACTTGAAATGGAGAAACTGATCCTCACAGGTGTGATTTCCCTACGCCTTGTGCTTTTAGTTACTCTTGAAAACATAACACCTTTACAAAACTGATTTTTGTAGTTCACATCTTGTTCGGAGTAATTTAGAGACTGCTTCAATTAACTGGTCACAGGCAGAGTTGGAATGTTTATTTCTTGTATGGGAAGAAACTGATTTTTTTAAGTTGTCAGTTTCTAGCCAACAAAACACAACCTGGTTCCAAATGAAAATCTAAACTTTTTAATCTTCTAAATCTACGTTTATGTTTTCAATAAGTTAATTCTGTAACTCTTGGAGTCAGGTGGCTTTGTCCGAAAGTCTCCTATATGGAAGCAAGTCGGTGTAATATCATGAAATGCTCTTTTATCTAAAGTGCTGGGTCAGGTCAGAATTAAGAATTTGAGACATTTCATTAACAGGTAAATTTCACTATTAGAGCACAGCTTGTCATTCATAGAATTATACAGCACAGAAGGCGGCCATTCAGACCATCGTGCCTGTGCAGGCTCTTTGAAAGAGCTATCCAATTAGTCCCTGCTGTTTCCCCATAGCGTTGCAAATTTTTCCTTTTCAAGTTGTACATTCAATTCCCTTTTGAAAGTTACTATTGAATCTGCTTCCGCCTCCCTTTCAGGCAGTGCATTCCAGATCATAACATCTTCCCTCTGGTTCTTTTGCCAATTACCATAAATCCGTGTCCTTTGGTTACCGACCCTCCTGCCAGTGGAAACCGTTTTTCTTATTTACTCTATCAAAACCCTTCATAATTTTGAACCTCTATAAAATTCTTCTTAACCGTCTGTGCTGTAAGGAGAACAATCCCAGCTTCTCTAGTCTCTCCACATACCTCATCCCTGGTATCATTCCAGTCATCTCTCTATTCAGTGTTGGAGCAGGGCCTCGCTGTGAATCTGGTTGCAGCATTTGTCCCAGTTTGATGATGCTCAATAGAGACAAGTTGTATCTGCAATTTTTGGAGGTTCCTGTTTTGAGGGGGTCGGGGGAATCCTTGCCCCAAAAGACAACACTGCTGCAATTACATAAATGACCCGTCACTTTCAGCATTTGGGAGATGCTTTGCACAACGGGACTTGAGTTTTCAACTGTGTTTTTCAATGCTGAGGTTTTTTTTGAGCAATAAATAGACTTTGTGCTTTTTAAGAATAATAAAATGTGTAGGAGGTGACCATGTATTGCTATTGTGTTTTTCCAAACTTTTATGCCCTATTTCGGCTTCCTCCTTACAAGTCGATAAAATGCTCGCCTTACGCTTGCATTAACAATCTAAGTAGCTGGGAGTTTAACTTGTAAATTACAAAAGTTTCATGAACCCAGAGAAATCCTGCATTTTGAAAACAGTCACAGAGCATCCATTATTTACTTGAAGTACTTTTTAAAAAAAATCAGTCCCTCACCCTCATTACTCCTGGATTCCCAGCCACTGCACTTTATAACCTTCAGAAAAGAAAGTTGACTCAGTTTAGTGCACTGATTCTGTCACCGTTGACTAGATGTGTTTTAATGGTGTGAAACAGGATTCCTGCTGGTCGATAGTTAATTCCCCCTCCCCAAAATTATGCAATGTGAAATGGTCTGCGGCAACCGAACCAAATACTGACCATAGTCAATTATTGAAGCTACTTGAGTCTGAACTTTGGCCACCTGTGGGTTTTGAATACAGTTCACTGATGTTTAATCTGACTTTATGCCACCCTTGTAACTCATCCCTTCAGAAGTGGCTACCCCTCCCACAGCACCATGTAAATAGAAACATGCATTTTTCCTCTATCGTCTGAACACAGTTTGTACAATTTTCTCATTCCTTATTTACCATTGCAACAGGTCCTGTATGATCAATGCTTAAATAGTATCACCTGTTCAAAGGCCAACACAATGTAAAATAAGTGCTTATTTAGCATTTGTGTTAAGAGTATCAGCAATAATTAAATAGAGGGCCAGCTATACCTGCTCACAGATAACAATAGCTCACAGACCGTATGTGGCCTGCAAGCTCTGGCAATCCAGCTTGCAAAGCCCAGGCAACTCGATTCTATCTGTACTTAGATTTCTTGATGGTTTTTATGGGACTGGTGGTTTAGATTGGACTGTTAATGCTATTACCTCATTACTGGATAAATCCTAAATCAGAACAAGATCTGCTAATATTTGCAACTTAAGATGCATGTGAATTAATGGAAACATTGATTTATACTTTATATGTGGCCTGCCAGGCACTTAAGCAGCCGATGAAGACAAAAAACTTGGACACTCCTGCTTTTAAAAGTACTCCAGCATTCTCGTAATGTCTGATGATTTATTGGAATTGAAGTATTTTTATAAAGCTCCAGTAATGGTTTCTGCAGAAACCATATCGGCGGCGTAGAAAACTCCCTCCTGCCCTGAATTAGCTTGTCCCAGCCGTGTGTACTTTGCATTGAGGAATTTATCGTTTAACATTTTAAAAAGTGTTGCTGATTTTCTTCCAAGATATCAAACGTTCGGAGGTGGGAGGAAAAGGTTTTTGTGAAGTTGCCCGGTCATTAGAACAATAAGGGCTTGATGCCAAATATGAGCTTCACCTTTCACCTCACGCACAGAAGGACTTGTATAAAGCACTTCACAAGGTAAACATCGGCACCACAGTGTGGCCAGCTGTTATCCTTGTATTAAATAACAATGGAAAAGAGGGTGTCTGTGGAGGTCCCACATGCAGTTAGACCATTACAATTTGAAGTGGCTTCAACCCTCAGCTGAGCTGGCTGAATCCTATTTTACATTTCCGGTTAGTTTGGTTACATTTTTTCCGGTCAGTTCTTTAACCAGTTATTTGGCCAAACTGTGATGCAATTGCCTTTTGTTTTTAAGCTGGCTATTTTTGGCTTGTAAAACCTTTTTGGGTTTGGCTAAAAAAAAAATTCAAGTAGCTAATTATTAAAAATGGCTAGTAATTGCAAAATGCTTTACGGCCCAGTTGAGTAAAACGGGTTTATTCATGTAACACAGTAGAATTGTTATGCTTTCTGGAAACCTGGACAGGTTAACTGCAGCAATTATCACTGTTCTATGGCTCTCTGTTTATCCCGTGTATTAAAGGTGCATGGTACTCCCTGAATTGTCCAACAATACTAAATGTTATAAAGGGAGATGTATCTGTACACTTTTTGTGATGTCTGTCATTTCTCGTTATACTTAGTATTTGAAACTGCTTGTTAGAGATGAACTGGGTGCAACCACTCACTGTGACATTGTTACATTCCATTGATTTGAATGGGGAACATCTAGATCTGGGTACCACTTCCAATTAAATCGCCATTTCATTTCGCAACATCCTCAAAGACATACTTGGATGGGGGAGGGTTACACAAAATGTCTGCTCTTCGGGTGTCTCTAAGCAGCAGTTGCATATATGGTAACAAGGAGTGTCGGAGCAACCAGTGATATTTAGGACTACAGTAAATTATAGCTTTTTTAAAAAAAAAGCAGCACTCTTCCTTTTGCAGGAGTTACTCATGTTCTCTCTACGCTCAGAGTTCAGTGGGTACTTTGCGCCCACAGTAGTGGGGATGTATTATCAATATGTTTTGAAACCAGTAGCTATGTACATAACACAATGGATAAGTGCTTTAAAAAAAAATGCACAACTGTTGAGTTGTGGAGAAAAAATATATAGTATGTATATACATTTATATATGTATGCAGAGAACAAAATATTTGTATTCAGACATTAGAAAGAGGAGCCTTTTTAAATGTTTCAAACTGTATTCTGAATTTGCCAAATATTGTCCATTGTTATAGATTAGCATTTCAATCTGAGACACACTGATGTGATGTAATCATTTTATTCTGATCAATACACTTAAAACTTTCTGCTATATACAAAAGTTTTACACGTTACACTTAAGTCTGTTAAAATATATATATATTCCCGTAACGTGGTTCAATTTGTATTTTATTTGTCAATTCTTGTGTGCATTTTCCCCACTTGGAACAGGGGTTAAATGGGCTGTTTCGATATGTAATGCAATGGTTTCATTTGTAGATATCTGCCAGAGATGTTTACAGTCCTTTTCTCATGTTTGTGTGCTGGGCACCTTTTACACTGTTTAGTTTTGTTTTGTGGACAATTTGATTTGCAATGTAAACTAGTAATTAAATGGTATAGCCAGCCTTTAATGTAAAACAAAATGACAGTCACTCATGTGCTCGAGTGCCCGAGTTCTCTAATTATGTTGAATATAAAAATGCTTCTATTAAACACTTCGGATATTTGTAGAAAGAAATTACTAGATTTTACCACTTGAATTACTAAGGTTTTGTGCAGTTATTGTTGAAATAAACTTTTTTTTACTGAATATGGAATGAATATAATTCCAGTTTGGAACGATGTAACCGAATTGTGCAACACGTCGTGTGGAAATCAAATAGAAACTTGGCAAAGGCTGAGTTTTGGGATTGCTGCAACCACTGGAGCCTCCACTTTTTATACAGGCCAGTTTGCATTCCTCAGCCTCAGCAGTGGCGTTTGGATATGTTACACTGTGGCTGATGGAAGCAGAAATTTCGGAATCGTTTCTACTGAATTAAGATCTATCCGGATTTTTTTTTTTGGGGGGGGGGGGGAGGAGAAGGGAGCGGAGGGGAAAGAGTTTGGCATCGATTGTACTGATTTATGATGTGGAGATGCCGGTGATGGACTGGGGTTGACAATTGTAAACAATTTTACAACACCAAGTTATAGTCCAGCAATTTTATTTTAAATTCACAAGTGAATTTGTGAATTTAAAATAAAATTGCTGGACTATAACTTGGTGTTGTAAAATTGTTTACAATTGTACTGATTTAGAAAGTCTTCAATGATTGAGGGTCGCTTCAATGTGTTCTTCAGCTCAGGAAACTCACCTTTCACTTACTTTAGAAACAAAGCCTCAGAAAATCCATCCCCGCTTCTGAACAAAACGAACTTTAAAGGTGTGCGTTCAGCTTTCAGCACTAGCCTCACTTTGATATGCAAAATAATGTCTTTTCGGTTTCCTGCTGGGCGTTGAACAGTTTGATGGTGTAAAGATAGGTCCTTCGTGATTTTTCTCAAGATCTATATTACTAATATCTACTTCCGTGGTGTGAGTGGATAAATGTGTAACCAAATTCTTCAGCTGCTTACCTGCATTTTAAAAAAAATGAACTGAGGTCAAATACCTCAAATGAACTGAGGTCTAATTTTTTAAAAAATCAATGGGGAGGATGAGGTCACATTCCATTGAATACAGA
The DNA here is from genome assembly GCF_035084215.1 of Heptranchias perlo. NCBI lineage: Eukaryota > Metazoa > Chordata > Chondrichthyes > Hexanchiformes > Hexanchidae > Heptranchias > Heptranchias perlo. The sequence continues at coordinate 11,293,307 of NC_090361.1, forward strand.
CATTAAGTGAGGATTTGCATTAATTTAAAAGCTGTCTCTCTCCACTCTATTGAAAGCATTAGCTGAGAGTAAGGTGCCTTAAATGCTATCAGCGCTCTACCAATTTGTCCAAAGGCCTATTCTTGTGTAAACTTTGACAAACTATTCAGTCAGGGACATTGCAGCTCAGCCTGATCCTGTCCTGATTGTATGTCTCCGCCTACCCTTTCCAGGTCACTGGGCTGTGATCAGCAGAAACCCTGTCTGTTGATCTTACCTGTGCTGTCCCAGAAATGCTGACACTAATTTTACCGCTTGCATCACTGCTGCAACTGATTCGGCACAAATCAGGGATTGAATCTGCCATCTTCCTGGTCAGTGTGGCTTAATACCACATCAAATCCAGGCTAAGTCTAATGACATCAGTGTTTTTTTAAACATAAAGACGATCCTCTCTGCCTTAGAACACAATGCAATATTGGCACCGCTAGAATTTTCCCTCCATTTTGCATAATGCCTTTTCTGTGCAGAATGTTTTAGGGTGAACCATGAGAAAGGGCAAGGTGCATTCCCAGAAGTTGAGCACTTCCCAGCTGGGGATATTTAATAATGGACAGATGGGTTAGTTGGGTATCAAGGCAACCTTCCAGAACAAAGACTTGGCTCTGTGAGTCAGGACATTCAAACCATCGCTCCAGACATGTGTTATCTACAGGGAGACTCTATCTTTGCATTCCTTCTTTATTCCCAGAATTGTTTAAGAAGCATGCAGATGAGAACAGTAACTTTTGGTAATTTCCTTTTGATAAAGGAAAACATGGGTTTTCTCCATTTAGACGGTGGTCTTTCATTTTTGTTTGCTTGCATTGAGGGAGTAAGGAAGCCGATCATGATGTAACCTACCTCCCCCTTGTCTACTTTCCTGGCCATCCCTTTTGGCAATGCTTATGCAACAGATTGGAACATCAAAGCACCGCTGAGGAATAATGGGACCTGGTGTCATAGCCATACTGAGACCCTGATCACAGCTGTGCCACTGTAGGACCTGCCAAGTAAAGTGAGGTGTTCACCATGCAGAGAAAAATCACGGAGGGTCATACATGTTATGATTTTAAAAATGGCATTTGCAGAGATGTGGGATCAGGTGCTACCCCCTCCCCCACACACACAAACTGCATGGGGAAGGAAACAAATAGCTAAAGATATTTGATATTTTTAACTATAATTACTTTTTTGGCACTTAGGTAGCCACTCATCTCTCCAAACTTGTGTTACTGGATGGTGAGATCTGTAAAGAACTGAGTTACAAGGTGGGGGGGGGGGGGGAAATCCACAATGACTAAAGATGGGGAAGCTGTTTTTTGTCAATTCAGTGGATAATGGTCCAAACTCATTGTGGGAGAGTCAGGACAGCTGTTTAACCAAACATTGAGCTGTCTGACCAGGTACTTTTCCCTTTTCTGCAGCAAAAAGGCGTGGACTTCCCATAAAACATAAGTCAGCTCATCTGCCGCAATAAAAATGACTCTCACTAATCCACTGAAGGAGAAATTGCACTGGAGCTAACCCACTTCAAGGTTAAATTATCACCCGAACTTTATCCGAGTGTTACGCAGCTCAAAATACTGTGCAGACATAACTTTTAATTTGGAAGGACGAAATCTGCAACTGTAGTGCAGAGTGTTTTTTACAGTTCCAGTAGACAAGACTGATAAAGTATAAAAACAAAAAAACTTCACTAACTCAACCAAAAAAGATGCAGTGGGGTGAACAAAATATCAAATCTATTTAGCAAGGCGTCTCCATCCACATGGTTCAGTGGGTAAATGTATTACATGCCTCCAGACTATTAAAGTTCCAGGTTCATTTTCTGATCGCCACTGTAGTTGGTCGTGGTTTCTAGGCTGGGCCTGTAAAGGGGAGATGGGGAATCTGCAAGGGTTCATTCTGCTGGTTAGCCAGTGCCTGTTGGAAGTGCACTTGTGTGGACAGAATTGACTTGGCTCTGATGTTTGACGTGGTCGAATAGCTCATTGACGTTCACTGTCCTTGTGTGCATGTTAAGAGCTGGCCATTTGGGCTATGTGCTGGAGGGTTGTTACCACCTGTGGAACTATCTGAGCATAATCCAGTGTTTAGGAGATGAGGGGTAGGGGAAGAATACTGGAGGAGGGGGGGGGGGGGGGGGGGAGAAAAAAACTTAATTGGGAAAGTAATTTTAGATACAAAGATTACTTTGACAGTATCTCCCCTACCCAGGGCGAGCAGCAATATTACATAAATTTTTTTACAGTACAGAAACAGGCCATTCGGCCCCACCGGTCATTGCCGGTGTTTATGCTCCACTGGAGCCTCCTTCCACCTTACTTTATGCCACTGTATCATGGTCATATCACCTCCTCCAAGTCCTGCACTATCCTGGAAATCTGGAATTCCTCACCTAACACCATTGTGGGAGCAGCGTCACCACAAGGACTGCAGTCGTTCAAGGAGAAGGCCCACCACCTCTTTCTCAGGGCAACAAGGACGGGCAATAAATGCAGCCTTGCCAATGTTCACCCACATCCTGCAAACAAATTTTTAACAAAGCAATGCATAAAGTAGATTTAATTAACCATCAAGGATGTGATGCAAGCACTCTCCCGTTACACAAGTTGCCACTTCTGACAAAGGAAACATTTCCTCCGCGCAGTATGTTGAAAGAAAATCCTAAATCCCTTCTGGTTACAGACAACTCATTGAGGAAATCTTTCCTCCCCCCTTTCCCTGAAGACTAAATTGCAGATTCCCACTCTTACTCGTGGACTCTGCCCTTACTGGTTGTTAATTAATCACACTGATTATAGCGTAATTGATTTACAGCTTGTCTCTGTCTCCCTCAAAAGAAAAATGAGAGCTTGACTGTGGAAGAGTTACAATACCTGCTTACCATGGCCATCTGGTTATTGATAGTTCTTTGTAACTTTTCTAACCTTGACTGCAAATTAGAAACAAAAAACATCTTTGGTGTTGGAGTCGTTCTTATCAGGAAGGACCTTCAAAGTGTCTCCGAGCGTCCGCCCGTGTCTGAACTTCAGCTTCATAACCTTTTAAGGCTCTAGATTTCACAGAGACAACATCTCCCGATCCTCATGTCCGTTGAGATCATCAGATAGGGCAAATGAGTGAGATTGAGAAAGGCAAGGAGATTTGCACGTGAAACAAAAAAGAATAAGGATTAAAAGGGCAGGAAATGTGAGAGGGGAATAGGTTAAAAGGGAAAGTAGTATTCAGTTTCATTTGCAAACGTCCAGGATTCAGTGTAACTTACAGGACACAGAAGCTATCTCTTGTGACAACGTTCTCATTGAACTATTCATAGGAACAATAAGTCATGGCTGATGCAAAGTCCTGGATCCAGTGAAAATGTCTGAGTGAAGGCAAATCACTCGCCCTACAAATAACCTATCTGGGCTAACAGCACTGACCAGGGCATTTTTCTGCTCTCAATGGTTCAATGCCTTCCCACGTGGACCTTCTCCTGTTCTGTCTGACTCAGTACCTCTCTCTCTCCACCCACTCCAAGGCTCTTTACCTGTTTTCTGGCTCAGTTCCCCCCCCCCCCCCCAAAGACCCTGCTCTCTCCGTCTCAGGACCATCACCTGCTCAGAACCCCCCACTCACACAAGGCCCATCACCTGCTCAGGACCCCCATCCGCCTCCTGCCGCAAGCCCCTGCTCTGTCTATCTCAGGCCCTTCACCTGCTGAGGACACACCCCCACAGAACCTTTACCTGTTCAGGACCCTCCCCCACCCACAGAACCTTTACCTGTTCAGGACCCCCCCCCCCCCCCAGAACCTTTAACGTGTTCAGGACCCACCCAACACCTTTACCTGTTCAGGACCCCCCCCAACACCTTTACCTGCTCAGGACCCCCCCCCCCAACACCTTTACCTGTTCAGGACCCCCCCCCCCCCCCAAGACCTTTACCTGTTCAGGAACCCCCCCCCCAACATCTTTACCTGTTCAGGACCCCCCCAACACCTTTACCTGTTCAGGACCCCTCCCCCCAACACCGTTACCTGTTCAGGACCCCTCCCCCCAACACCTTTACCTGTTCAGGAACACCCCCCCCCAACATCTTTACCTGTTCAGGACCCCCCCAACACCTTTACCTGTTCAGGACCCCTCCCCCCAACACCGTTACCTGTTCAGGACCCCTCCCCCCAACACCTTTACCTGTTCAGGACCCCTCCCCCCAACACCTTTACCTGTTCAGGACCCCTCCCCCCAACACCTTTACCTGTTCAGGACCCCTCCCCCCAACACCTTTACCTGTTCAGGACCCCTCCCCCCAACACCTTTACCTGTTCAGGACCCCTCCCCCCAACACCTTTACCTGTTCAGGACCCCCCCCCCAAACACCTTTAACCAGTTCAGGACCCCCCCCAACACCTTTAACCAGTTCAGGACCCCCACCCACAGAACCTTTAACCAGTTCAGGACCCCCACCCACAGAACCTTTAACCAGTTCAGGACCCCCACCCACAGAACCTTTAACCTGTTCAGGACCCCCACCCACAGAACCTTTAACCAGTTCAGGACCCCCACCCACAGAACCTTTAACCAGTTCAGGACCCCCACCCACAGAACCTTTAACCAGTTCAGGACCCCCACCCACAGAACCTTTAACCTGTTCAGGACCCCCACCCACAGAACCTTTAACCAGTTCAGGACCCCCACCCACAGAACCTTTAACCAGTTCAGGACCCCCACCCACAGAACCTTTAACCAGTTCAGGACCCCTCCCCCCAACACCTTTACCTGTTCAGGACCCCTCCCCCCAACACCTTTACCTGTTCAGGACCCCTCCCCCCAACACCTTTACCTGTTCAGGACCCCTCCCCCCAACACCTTTACCTGTTCAGGACCCCCCCCCCAACACCTTTAACCAGTTCAGGACCCCCCCCAACACCTTTAACCAGTTCAGGACCCCCACCCACAGAACCTTTAACCAGTTCAGGACCCCCACCCACAGAACCTTTAACCTGTTCAGGACCCCCACCCACAGAACCTTTAACCAGTTCAGGACCCCCACCCACAGAACCTTTAACCTGTTCAGGACCCCCACCCACAGAACCTTTAACCAGTTCAGGACCCCCACCCACAGAACCTTTAACCAGTTCAGGACCCCCACCCACAGAACCTTTAACCTGTTCAGGACCCCCACCCACAGAACCTTTAACCTGTTCAGGACCCCCACCCACAGAACCTTTAACCTGTTCAGGACCCCCGCCCACAGAACCTTTAACCTGTTCAGGACCCCCGCCCACAGAACCTTTAACCTGTTCAGGACCCCCGCCCACAGAACCTTTAACCTGTTCAGGACCCCCGCCCACAGAACCTTTAACCAGTTCAGGACCCCCACCCACAGAACCTTTAACCTGTTCAGGACCCCCACCCCCAGAACCTTTAACCTGTTCAGGACCCCCACCCCCAGAACCTTTAACCTGTTCAGGACCCCCACCCACAGAACCTTTAACCTGTTCAGGACCCCCGCCCACAGAACCTTTAACCTGTTCAGGACCCCCACCCCCAGAACCTTTAACCTGTTCAGGACCCCCACCCCCAGAACCTTTAACCTGTTCAGGACCCCCGCCCACAGAACCTTTAACCTGTTCAGGACCCCCACCCACAGAACCTTTAACCTGTTCAGGACCCCCGCCCACAGAACCTTTAACCTGTTCAGGACCCCCGCCCACAGAACCTTCACCTGTTCAGGACCCCCCGGGGCCCTTTTCCGGCTCTCTGTCTGCCTCAGCCCCCCCCCCCCATCCATCACCTGGCCAAGTTCACCTGCCCACCTAACGGTGATTGACAGCTGTACCAACCAATCCGAGTGCGAGCTCGATCAGCGTTGGGCCGGGGGGGCGGGACCTGGTTCGGCCGCCGTCGAATTCGAAGCCGAAAGATGGCGAAGCTGTCGTCCCGACTGCTGGTGCTGCCGAGCCGAATGGCGCTGGCCGCGGGCAGTGTCTGTTACTGGCTGCTCGTCTACACCTTGACGGCCCTCGCCAGCAGCTTGGTCCTGCTGCGCATCGCCTGGGTCGTCGTCAGGAAGCGGGGCCGAGCCTTCGAGTGGAGGCCCCGGGAGACCCCGCCCGCCTGCCTCAGTGACCCGTCCCTGGGGACGCACTGCTATGTCCGGATAAAGGTACCGCCATCCGGCCCGCCGGCGCCGTTAATCTTTCCGTTAATCCGACCCCTGTTTTTAAAAAAAAAAAATTTCTTCAGTTGCCTCGGAATTCTGCGCATGCCCGTCACGCGCACTGCCCTCTGGGAGTTGTAGTCCGCCTCTGCCCGTGACGCATGCGCACTGGCGGCTGCTGATTTGTGCCATTTTAATAGGAATGGTGATCATTCAGATTTCACTTTTCTGCTAATTTTTAAAAATATAATTCTCTGGGACGTGGGCGCGGCATTCATTGCCCATCGCTAGTTGCCCCTTGAGAAGGTGTGCGGTGAGCCGCCTTCTTGAACCGCTGCAGTCCGTGTGGTGAAGGTTCTCCCGCAGCGCTGTTAGGCAGGGAGTTCCAGGATTTTGACCCAGCGACGATGAAGGAACGGCCGATGTATTTCCAAGTCAGGACGGTGCGTGTGGCTCGGAGGGGAACTTGGAGGTGATGGTGTTCCCATTCACCTGTTGCCCTTGCCCTTTCCAACAACGTTCACCTGAGGAAGGAGGAAGCCTCCGAAAGCTTGTGAATTTAAAATAAAATTGCTGGACTATAACTTGGTGTTGTAAAATTGTTTACAATTGTCAACCCACAGTACAGCACCGGCATCTCCACTTCAAGGATGGTGTAGTGGTTATGTTATTGAACCAGTAATCCTGAGATGAGTTTGAGAATTTGAATTCTGTTTTAAAAATTTGGAAATGAAATGCTGGTATCATTAAAAGAATCTGTCAGATGGTCATGATGCACTTTAAAATGTCCTTTAGGGAAGGAGACCAGTAACTCTAGTCCCACACCAACATTGTTGACTTAACTCCTAGCGTGCCTCTCAGTTGTATCAGTTTGCCTGGTCTGTGGTTGCTTCCCCCCAACACTTATGATACTGAGCCACGCAGGTAGATGGGACCCATACTTGATCCTAGTGGGTGCTGAATTAATTGATCTTTCTTAGAGTCTTTGTACCTGGTTACTTTCTAGGGAGTCCTGCTGCAAAATGTAGGTGTTTGGACATTGAGTGAGGAAAATAATATTTTTGAATATAGTAAATGAGTGAATTGAGACACAGTGTATAGTAAGTGTAGCATACTTGGGAGGAAAAGGTGACTTTGGACCAGGGTGGCAGAAGCAAACTAGATGGACCGTGGTCTTTTTTTGTCTATGATGTGGAGATGCCGGTGATGGACTGGGGTTGACAATTGTAAACAATTTTACAACACCAAGTTATAGTCCAACAATTTTATTTTAAAATCCACAAGCTTTCGGAGGCTTCCTCCTTCCTCAGGTGAATGTGGAAATGAAATCCTCAAACCTATCGCATTTATAAATCACAGAACAATGCCTGGTGATTACAGATAGTCTTTTCAACTGCCCGTTGCCAAGGCAACCAAAGTGTTCAGACAGATAGGTGTTACCTACAAGGCCACCGAATATACAAATGGCCAGAACAGATGTGGTGGAGATGTGGTAAGAGGAAAGAGTCAAACTGGACTCCTCCGGAGGGTCACTGCCCTCAGCTTGACATGTATGCTCAAGCTGTCAGGAAATGCGTCTATGCCAGATTCATCAGCCGCACTCAGAAGACAGTCCAGAATGTCACCCGAACACAACGCAACACCATCAACGCTCTCAAGACCAACCGCAACATAGTCATCAAACCAGCGGACAAAGGAGGAGCCATAGTCGTACAGAACAGAACGGACTATTGCAAAGAAGCATACCGACAACTGGACAACCAGGAACACTACAGACGGTTACCCGCAGATCCGACCAAAGAACATACCCACCAGCTCAACAAACTGATCAAGACCTTCGATCCAGACCTTCAAAGCATCCTACGCGCTCTCATCCCACGTTCTCCCCGCGTGGGAGACTTCTACTGCCTCCCAAAGATACACAAAGCCAACACACCCGGACGTCCTATCGTATCAGGCAACGGAACCCTGTGTGAGAACCTCTCTGGATACATCGAGGGCATCCTGAAACCCATCGTACAGGGAACCCCCAGCTTCTGTCGCGACACTACAGACTTCCTACAAAAACTCAGTACCCACGGACCAGTTGAACCAGGAACACTTCTCACCACGATGGACGTCTCGGCACTCTACACCAGTATCCCCCACGATGACGGCATCGCTGCGACAGCATCAATACTCAACACCAACAACAGCCATTCTCCAGACGCCATCCTACAACTCATCCGCTTCATCCTGGATCACAATGTCTTCACCTTCGATAACCAGTTCTTTACCCAAACACACGGAACAGCCATGGGGACCAAATTCACACCCCAATACGCCAACATTTTCATGCACAAGTTCGAGCAGGACTTCTTCACTGCACAGGACCTCCAACCAACGCTATACACCAGATACATCGACGACATTTTCTTTCTATGGACCCACGGCAAAGAATCACTGAAGAGACTACACGATAACATTAACAAGTTCCATCCCACCATCAAGCTCACCATGGACTACTCCTCAGAATCAGTTTCTTTCTTGGACACACGAATCTCCATCAAAGACGGGCACCTCAGCACCTCACTCTACCGAAAGCCCACGGACAACCTCACGATGCTCCACTTTTCCAGCTTCCACCCCAACCACGTCAAAGAGGCCATCCCCTATGGACAGGCCCTGTGAATACACAGGGTCTGCTCAGACGAGGAGGAACGCGATGGACACCTACAGACGCTGAAAGACGCCCTAGTAAGAACGGGATATGACGCTCGACTCATCGATCGACAGTTCCGATGGGCCACAGCGAAAAATCGCATAGAGCTCCTCAGAAGACTAATACGGGACGCAACCAACAGAGTACCCTTCGTCGTCCAGTACTTCCCCGGAGCGGAGAAACTACGCCATGTTCTCCGCAGCCTTCAACATGTCATCAATGACGACAAGCACCTCGCTATGGCCATCTCCACACCTCCACTACTCGCCTGTAAACAGCCACCCAACCTCAAACAGACCATCATTCGCAGCAAATTACCCAGCTTTCAGGAGAACAGCGTCCACGACACCACACAACCCTGCCACGGTAACCTCTGCAAGACATGCCAGATCATCGACACAGATACCACCATCACATGAGAGGACACCACCCACCAGGTGCATGGTTCATACTCCTGTGACTCGGCCAACATTGTCTACCTCATACGTTGCAGGAAAGGATGCCCCAGAGCATGGTACATTGGCGAGACCATGCAGACACTGCGACAACGGATGAACGGACACCGCGCAACAATCGCCAGACAGGAGGGTTCCCTCCCAGTCGGGGAAAACTTCAGCAGTCAAGGACATTCAGCCACCGATCTTCAGGTAAGCGTACTCCAAGGCGGCCTTCGAGACACTCGACAACGCAAAATCGTCGAGCAGAAATTGATAGCCAAGTTCCGCACCCATGAGGACGGCCTCAACCGGGATCTTGGGTTCATGTCACGCTACACGTAACCCCACCAGCGAACAAATGTTATCTGTTTTTAATATAACGGGTCAATTGCTGTCTTTTCCTTCCTGATGTTTCTATGTTTCTGCCTCTCTCGCTCTTTTTTTAATTGGCATCTCCACCACATCTGTTCTGGCCATTTGTATATTCGGTGGCCTTGTAGGTAACATCTATCTGTCTGAACACTTTGGTTGCCTTGGCAACGGGCAGTTGAAAAGACTATCTGTAATCACCAGGCATTGTTCTGTGATTTATAAATGCGATAGGTTTGAGGATTTCATTTCCACATTCACCTGAGGAAGGAGGAAGCCTCCGAAAGCTTGTGGATTTTAAAATAAAATTGTTGGACTATAACTTGGTGTTGTAAAATTGTTTACAATTCCTAAAGTCAAGCTTGGCTGTGAAAGCCTCATGATCCAATAGCCTGCAGATACTTGCTGACACTCAACTAGTAATCCACTGGGAAAAGTACTGGGGGCTGCTAATACTAGTGTCCTCAGCAGAGGAAGTTTCTCCTTTAGGTTTACAAATGTGATCTAAGTTTTGTCACCCTTTTAAAATATGGAATGACTGTTGATTCCTCAGCTGTCATGCATCAGTGACGGCATCGCAACGGCTATTGGCCCCAGAGCCGCCCGACATCGTGTTAGGGTTTGGGGTTGGCGTTAGGGGTTCAGGTTAGGGTTCCAGAGATACGGGGAGTGTTAGCGCTGTGCATTGTGCGAGATCTGAGCTGACACCTGCTCAGTTGCCTCCCGTTGTCACTAACTGCGTTCTTTTAAAAAAAATAAGCATGCCTGTTGTATGAATTGCAAGCTGTGTTGCTCATGCTAGTCATTAATGATACTGATATTGATAGCATTGCTTTCACTCTTTGCCGCTGGTATCTTTGGGCATAATGTAACATTACAGGGTGTTGAAGTGTGCTGGAGCAACCTTGTGCTGGGTGGAATGAGGACCCTCCTCATAGTGAATGAATGACCACTGCTGCGTTGGGTGGAGCCCAAGTGTTTCCTTGCAGGGATGGAAAGTCAGAAGGGCTGTCAGCAGAATTCTCCTCGGCCTTTGTAGCAGCTGTTTGTAGATTGCAGGAGGCCTGGGAAAAGATTTCCGCCCCTTTGTAAATAATGCATGGTGAGAGATGACCCATTTTTAAAAAAAAGAAAGCGGAGAGAATATAAAATGAGTCAAAGGGGAGTCTAAATCAAGGATCACACATGAAGTCTGGCCTTCGGGAAGGAAGAAAATGCCAGGGAAGATCAAATGTTATCTGTATTTAAAGAGTTAGTGCCCCTTTCACACACTGGGTCTTGCTTCCCCCTTCTATTTGTATCCAGGATAGTGAGCTTTTTTTCTGCTACTGTGTGCTGCTCTGCCTAGAAAATGAAGTTGGTGAAAACATACTTCTGCAGTTCCGTCAGCTTGTCCATGTTGCAAACAGCAGCTTTGGAGGTGAAAATGGGTGCCTTGTGTTAGATGGGAGCTGTTCCAAGTGAAATTCGACCATTTGTGTGCTATTAAAATTAATAGCTTCTTCCCTGCCATTTTCGTCCCTCCTCTGTGTTCTCTCTTGCTGGGGTACAATGCCAAAGGCGTGTCTGCCCTTAGTTCCTTGTTCAAGTGTGAGCCTTGATGATTGTCAGGCAGCATTCCAGGCGAGCGAGCCTGGGCTTGTCCTCGCCTGATCACATGCATTATTCTAGTTCCTGTCACTGAATAGTGATCCAAAGTACAATTCTCTTCTGTGTCCAAAGGTGCTCAGGCCAATTGGAGCATGCTTACTATTGCTCTAATTCAGCAAGCCTAGGGAATGGCCCTTCCTGATCTGTGTGACTGAGTATTGTACTGGGTCATGAATTTACCCACTTAGGCCACCAAGGAACTTTCAGTACATAGAAATACCAAAGTTACAACACGGAAACAAGCCATTCGGCCCAACTAGTCCATGTTGGCATTTATCTTTCATGCGAGAAAATAGTTCTAATCACATTTACCCATCCCGTTCCCATATCCCTTCAACCACTTTTTCTTTGTCCACTTATCCAACCTGATACTGAATGCTGCTGTAGTTTCTGCCACAGCCTCACAACTCTCTGTGTGAAGAAGATTCTCCTGCCCTCTGTTCTAAATCTCTTACATTTAATCTTGTATCTGTGGCCCCTTGTTCTTGACTCCTCAACTGCTGGAAACAGTTTGCTTCTATCTATCCTGTGCCATTCTTTCATCATTTTAAACACTTCTATTACTTTGCCCCGTAATCTGCGCTGTTCGAATGAAAAAAGATCCAGGTTTTTAAGTCATTCTTTGTATTTCCTCATACCAGGCAGCATCCTAGTGTACCCTCTGTAAAGCCTCAATATCCTTCCTATAGTGTGGAGCCCAATTCTGTACACAGTCCTCTAACTGAGAACTTATTAAGGTTTAATTTAGACTCATCATTGCTTTTATGTTCTATAGCTCTTGAGATAAAACCTAGAAGCCTATTAGCTTTTTGTACACCCTTATCAACCTGAGGTGCTGCCTTTAATGTCCTGTGAACCTGTAGTTCGAAGTTCCTTTGCTCTTCCACTGCACCGAGCCCACTTCCATTCAGAGTATAAATACTGCAGTTATTTATTTTATTAAAATGTATCGCCTCACACTTACTGACATTGAATTCCATCAGCCCACGCCCCCATCTTACCAATATCCCTTTGCAGTTTTCTTTGGTCTTGTAAAGAATTAATTGGACATCCTATTTTGGTATCATCTGCAAATTTTGACACCGCTACCCTCTAGGCCCATATCAATATCATTGACGTACGCGGTGAACAGGAGTGGCCCCAGGACTGAACCTTGAGGGACATTACCCACTGACGAATTGTAATTTTAAAAAAATAATTGAATAATCCTCAAAGAAAGAAAGACTAGCATTTATATTACGCCTTTCATGACCTCAGAATGTCCTAAAGAGCTTTACAGCCAATGAAGTAATTTTGAAGTGTAATCACTCTTGTAATGTGGGAAACCACATACGCACAGCAAGATCCCACAAACAGCAATGTGATAATGACCAGATCATCTGTTTTAGTGATGTTAGTTGAGGGATAAATATTGGCTGGTACACCGGGTAGAACTTTCCTGCTCTTCATGGAAATAGAGCCATGGGATCTTTTACATCTGAGAGGGTTTAATGTCTTTACAGATTGTACATGATAAAATTGCAATTTCTTGCTACCAATAGTTTTGGGGATTATCTCAATCTAAATTGTCAAAGATGGAAGGGTACTCTGATGGAGACCCGTGGCACTGATACCGTAAGTACAAGTTGTTTGTGCAAGAGTCACTGACCTGCTCTCTCTCTCTCTCTCTTTTTCTAGGATTCAGGGCTACGGTTTCACTATGTGGCAGCTGGGGAGAGGAACAAGCAGCTGATGTTACTACTCCATGGCTTTCCTGAGTTTTGGTAAATACTGTCCCCCCTGCTTTTTATTTAACAATTTTTCCTGTCAGCGGAGAGCTATTTTACGGTTTAGACCGAAGCTAAGTGCTAATCTGGGCTCTCTCTAGTGCGTACTTTTTATACGTACTTTTCTTTCTTTTGTTTCCCCCTACTCTATGTGTACACCTTTTGAGTTTGTTATTGGTATTTCATTACTGAAAGGAATGAACTTGCATTTATATAGCACCTTTCACAGAGAGGGGGGCGGTGTGATATGTGCCTTTCTCAACTATATTTATGGCTTGTTTTAATTTTTTCTCTCTCTCCAATTCGCCCCCCGCTCCTTCCTTTCCTGAAGGCAATGATCATTGCACTATTCTGTGAGATCCCACTGTTACTGAACTCAAGTGGCTAATTTTAATGTGTGCGTCTTGATCAGAGAGTGATGTTAGGCAGGCTATTTGCCCCTGGAGGGCGTCACAAGAGCCCAATCACATTTTCATCTGTCACGCACCCACTTTCCTACAGGGGGTCCTTGGTAAGCAATTGGGACCAGCAACCCTGGCTGATTTCCACTTTTTCCTCCTCCTCACCAGTCCAGGGCACTGGGCCCAATTGTAGAGCCTCAGTTGCTGCCCTGGCTGAGAACAGATAACACAACACAGACTAGGGATCATATCAGGGATCTTCTGGTCTGTATTGTTTATTGCTACATTGGATATAGAACACCCGGCGAGGATTCTTCTTGATTCTACAGCGGATCTGAGGCTGAGCAAACCCTGCTTCTTAAAAGTATAGTGGGATCCGTGAGGTACACAGCTTATTCAAACACTAACATGTAATGACATGGCACTAATGGGACATAGAGGGTGTTGTTTTATCTCTGCCCATTCCTGCTCCCTTTCTCCTCCAAGGTGCCAGCCTTAGCTCAGTGGTAGCACTCTCACCTTTGAGTCAGAAGGTTCAGGTCCCACTCCAGAGACTTGAACACAAAATCTAGCTTGACGCTCCCAGTGCGGTATTGAGGGAGTGCAGCACTGTTGGAGGTGCCGTCTTTCGGATGAGATGTTAAACTGAGGCCATGTCTGGCCTCTCAGGTGGATGTAAATGGCTCTATTTTGCAGAAGAGCAGGGGAGTTCTCCCCAGTGCCCTGGCCAATATTTATCCTTCAACCAACATCAAAAAACAGATTACTTGGTCATTATTATGTTGCTGTTTGCTGTGTCCAAATTGGCTGCGGCATTTCCTACATTACAACAGTGACTACTCTTCCAATGGTAGTCATGATGTGGAGATGCCGGTGATGGACTGGGGTTGACAATTGTCAACAATTTTACAACACCAAGTTATAGTCCAGCAATTTTATTTTAAATTCACAAGCTTTCGGAGACTTCCTCCTTCCTCAGGTAAATGTTCAGGAGCTCCTCGAAGCCTACGCATTTATACATATAGAACAATACATGGTGTTTACAGAATGCCCCTGCAACTGCCCGTTGCCAAGGCAATCACCGTGTTCAGACAGAGAGGTGTCACCTGCAGAACCCCCGACTCATCGCTCGACTCATCGATCGACAGTTCCGACGGGCCACAGCAAAAAATCGCATAGACCTCCTCAGAAGACTAACACGGGACGCAACCAACAGAGTACCCTTTGTCGTCCAGTACTTCCCCGGAGCGGAGAAACTACGCCATGTTCTCCGCAGCCTTCAACATGTCATCAATGAGGACAAACACCTCGCTATGGCCATCCCCACACCTCCACTACTCGCCTTTAAACAGCCACCCAACCTCAAACAGACCATCGTTCGCAGCAAATTACCTAGCTTTCAAGAGAACAGCGTCCACGACACCACACAACCCTGCCACGGTAACCTCTGCAAGACATGCCAGATCATCGACACAGATACCACCATCACACGAGAGGACACCACCCACCAGGTGCATGGTTCATACTCCTGTGACTCGGCCAACATTGTCTACCTCATACGTTGCAGGAAAGGATGCCCAGAGCATGGTACATTGGCGAGACCATGCAGACGCTGCGACAACGGATGAACGGACACCGCGCAACAATCGCCAAACAGGAGGGTTCCCTCCCAGTCGGGGAACACTTCAGCAGTCATGGACATTCATCCACCGACCTTCGGGTAAGCGTACTCCAAGGCGGCCTTCGAGACACACGACAACGCAAAATCGTCGAGCAGAAATTGATAGCCAAGTTCCGCACCCATGAGGACGGCCTCAACCGGGATCTTGGGTTCATGTCACGCTACACGTTACCCCACCAGCGAACAAATGTTATCTGTTTTTAATATAATGGGTCATTTGCTGGCTTTCTCTGCCTTCCGGATGTTTCTGCCTCTCTGTTTTTTTTCCTGTTTGTTTTTTTGTTGAATGTGTATTCGGGGGTTCTGCAGGTGACACCTCTCTGTCTGAACACGGTGATTGCCTTGGCAACGGGCAGTTGCAGGGGCATTCTGTAAACACCATGTATTGTTCTATATGTATAAATGCGTAGGCTTCGAGGAGCT
The DNA here is from genome assembly GCF_035084215.1 of Heptranchias perlo. NCBI lineage: Eukaryota > Metazoa > Chordata > Chondrichthyes > Hexanchiformes > Hexanchidae > Heptranchias > Heptranchias perlo. The sequence continues at coordinate 11,308,903 of NC_090361.1, forward strand.
CCTGAACATTTACCTGAGGAAGGAGGAAGTCTCCGAAAGCTTGTGAATTTAAAATAAAATTGCTGGACTATAACTTGGTGTTGTAAAATTGTTTACTCTTCCAAAGTACTTGTTTGTAAAGCACTTTGGGACGTCCTGAGGTCGTGTGTTTGTGTCACATTCAGTGATGACTCCAGGGTGAAATATGACACAAACCCCGATGAATGCAGATTCTTAGCTGCAGGACCAGATACACTATCTGTCAGTATATTGGAAACTTGTGCACAGAGGGAGGGTTGGATTTAACTTATATGAAGCTGTGTGTGGCAGCGAGGTGTTTGAATACGTTCATGGGGCCCCACCAGAATTCTGCTATTCCATTCAGTTTAGAGCACTAGTGTTTGCTTTCACCACTGTTGCTAATGCAGCAAACTTCAGCCCCAGTTCAATAAGAGAGACTGTGTATCAGTGTGAAATTTCCACCCTCCCCATATACTGAACAAAGCAGAAACCAAAATTACTGGCGTTGCACAGCAAAAGTGTCAGCATCTGAAATACAATAGAGCTTGAGAAAAGTACTCTTAGCTCTCCTGTAACAGCATTTCCATTGGAGATGATCATCCAGAGAGATGCACGAGGGGCTGATCCGATATCTCCCGTTTTGCGCTATCGCCCAAGGTCAAAATGACCCCTGTAGGGTTTCTGTTTGCCTGATGCACACTCTCACCCAGTAGGATCACACCCCAGTTGCCTAGATCCAGAGAACAGAGGACGAAAGAGCTACGGCTTGGGCGAGTATGCACTGGAGTTTAACCAGGCAGCTGATCAGCCCAGAGCGTTGGTAAACCTCCAGCACCCTATCTGTTGGGGCAGTGGGTTGCACGGTTATTTGAAGTCAAGTGAGAAGAATCCCTGCCCTGGTGTCAGGTCTGCTCCTCCAGGTATCGTTAGTGGACCAGGCTGGCTGGTCAAATCATCAGCAATGCCCTGGAATACTGTGGACCCGACTGACTCAGCTGTAGATTGCCAAGTCTGCCCTGGCGGTATAAAAAATGGGAGTAACCCGAAAAAATGAATTTTTATTTAAAATACTTTTTGTGCCTCGTTTGCATTTTGGAATCCTCCTTACTGCCTGGCCCAGAACTGAATGGGTGACAACGTTAGTTGGATTGTTTAAAGACTAAATCTGGGCAAAAGAAAAAGCCTGATTGGCAAAAGAACCAAAGGTGACATGAGGAAAAACTTTTTTACACAGCGAGTGGTTAGGATCTGGAATGCACTGCCCAAGGGGGTGGTGGAGGCAGATTCAATCATGGCCTTCAAAGGGGAAGTGGATAAGTACTTGAAAGGAAAAAATTTGCAGGGCTGCGGGGATAGGGCAGGGGAATGACACTAGCTGGATTGCTCTCGCATAGAGCCGGCACGGACTCGATGGGCCAAATGGCCTCCTTCTGTGCTGTAACCTTTCTATGATTCTAAGTTACTGCCTGTTCTGGTCTTTTCTCCTGTTATAAAATATAACGCTTCTCCAAAAGGTACTGGTGACGTTGAAAGTTAATGTAAACCTTAGGTACATCGTACATTGTAAAGTTGAGAAATCAACACTTGGACTTCTCGTCTGTCTCTGAGTTTAACCAGAGAGCAGCTGAGCCATATGGACAATGTAAGTCCGGGGTCTGATTTCCAGTCAGTGCTGATTACCTGACCTTGGCCCAAGTGGATGTACTGTCGCTACAGTTGACCTTTGGGCTCGGGAGGGGGCTCGCCTCCTGATTGCTGTCTAATGACCATCACTGGACGTCTCTGTGTTTGAATGTTGGGTGAGGATAGAATCAGAATTGGTTCTGATTTCAATTCCCCCCCCTGCCCCCTCCACTCTGTCAAATAGTTTGACCACAGTTCCTGTCATGAATAACAGCCACTTATCTAACAGCAAGGAGTCGAAACCTTCAGGATAAGGGTACCAGAGGAATTAAAATCTCTGCTGGAAAAAATTGGCCCATTTGCCGGGGTGGGGAAGCCTCGATTAATTCTTTAATGTATCTTTATTTATGACCACATTGAAGCTGAACAGGTACGTTGTCACAGAGTGCGATCCGCGCTCTCTGCTGGTCTGAAATATGTAGCATGACCACTTGTTACAGCTGCTGTGTCAGCAGTGGGCTACTGTCTCATCGAATGCTGTCTTGTGCCACAGGTACTCGTGGCGCTACCAGCTGCGGGAGTTCAAAAGTGAGTACCGAGTGGTGGCAGTGGACTTGCGCGGTTATGGGGAGTCTGATGCACCCCCTGGTCGAGGCGACTACAAGATGGAATGTTTGCTGACTGATGTGAAGGACATTATCGAAGCTCTAGGTATGCTGACTCGTGAGGGGAGCGGGCAGTGGTTTGACTTGCCAAAGCTTAGGGCATTTGCACTTTCATCAGGGTTGAAGTTTCGACTGAACACATCCATCATCACAACATTCCTCAGTTTTATATTGGACTGCTAATAAGCGTTTGTAGCGGACTTGTCTCTTGCAAAGTGGGGGGGGGCATAGGTACAGGAGGAGGCTATTCAGCCCCTCGAGCCTGTTCCACAGTTCAATCACATAATGGCTTATCTGTATCTTAACATCATTTACCCGCCTTATTTCCGTAACCCTTAATACCCTTACCTAACAAAAGCCTATCAATCTCAGTTTTGAAATTTTCAATTGACCCCCCAGCATGAACAGCTTTTTGGGGGAGAGAGTTCCAGATTTCCATTCCTCTTTGTGTGAAGAAATGCTTCCTGACATCACCCCTGAACAGCCTAGCTCTAATTTTAAGGTTATGCCCCCTTGTTCTGGACTTTCCCAGCAGAGGAAATAGTTTCTCTCTATCTACCCAATCAAATCCTTTAATCATCTTAAACATCTCGATTAGATCACCCCTTAATCTTCTATATTCAAGGGAATACAAGCCTAGTCTGTGCAACCTGTCCTCATAACTCATCGCTTTTAGACCTGGTACTGTTCTGGTGAATCTGCACTGCACCCCCCTCCAATGCCTGAGGCTGGAAAATACCGTCATGGCTGTGGGGTCCTGCACCAAGGGCAATTCTAGTCTGCCGCACGTGAAATAGCATTGGTGTGGGGTCATGGAGAAGCTTTTGGCACTTCAGTGATCCCTTTACCTCGCAGTAAAAGAGCTTGACGTTGGGAAATAATAACATTTGGAGGCTGTGTTTTTTTTTTAAACTAGTGGGTCTCCCTTGCGTTTCCCGCGGAAAGTCCCAGCGAATTTCCCTCTGTGCCCTTACTGAGGCTGCAGGTATAGGTATGGGGATCTGCAGCCCTCTGGGGCTGATGGAGCTCTATCTAGTGGTAGAATTGTGTAGCTGCAGGCGTGATTGTTTGTCACAGAATGGTGAAGCCCAAGTAAGGAGTGTGTGACATGCATAGCAGACTTAATCTAATATAGTTCTGCCCACCAAAATAGTTGCCTTCTATCAGGTCCCACCTCATTTGAAACTGTTTAGCCTGTAGCATTGTAAACAATTTTACAACACCAAGTTATAGTCCAGCAATTTTATTTTAAATTCACAAGCTTTCGGAGGCTTCCTCCTTCCTCAGGTGAACCTGAGGAAGGAGGAAGCCTCCGAAAGCATGTGAATTTAAAATAAAATTGCTGGACTATAACTTGGTGTTGTAAAATTGTTTACAATTGTCAACCCCAGTCCATCACCGGCATCTCCACATCATGTAGCATTGAAAGCAGAGCTACCGAAATGACATTAGTGTAACAAGCTGCCACCACAGCACTCTAGAGCTATTTGAAGACATTTTTTCCATAGTGACCTATTGGGCAAACGTATTACATAGTACGGTACTGAGCTGTGCAGATCAATGAAAGTCTCATGTTTGATCCCCAGTCTGTCTCGAGTTAATGGATCTCAGCCAGGCTGACGAGTGGTGTGCTACAGTTGCACTCTGTGCCCTTGGATAACTGAGGGGAGAGAGGGGGGCAGGGATACTGGATACTGCCTCGGTATCCAGGCTCACACCTGAAGAATGACCACTTAGGTGAGGTTGGAATGGGAAGCCTGTTTTAAACCCCTCCCCCCGCCCCCGAAAATGCTTCAATGAAAAATCTGAACTAACCCGGAGAGGCTGTCTATGCAGGCTGAGTAATGCAGCAAGAAATGCCCAGAGTGCTTAACAAAAACATCGATTTTTTTTTTTAAGCACAGTCCAATTGTACTCCAATGCTTTGCTGGCCGACCTTCCATCTTCCACCTTCCACCCTCCACCCTCCGTAAACTTGAGCTCATCCAAAACTCTGCTGCCCATATCCTTACTCGCACCAAGTCCCGTTCACACATCACTCCTGTGCTCGCTGACCTACATTGACTCCCGTTCCACCAACGCCTTGAATTTAAAATGATCATCCTCGTGTTCAAATCCCACCATGGCCTCGCCCATTCCTATCTCTAACCTCTTCCAGCCCTACAACCCTCCAGGAATTTAGATTCCTGGGACATTGGGACCGGTTCTGGGGAAGGTGGGACCTGTACAAGCGTGACGGGTTACACCCGAGCAGGACCGGGACCAATGTCCTCGCGGGGGTGTTTGCTAGTGCTGTTGGGGAAGGTTTAAACTAGAGTGGCAGGGGGATGGGAACCTGAGCGGGGAGTCAGAAGAGAATAAAGTTGAGAGCAACAAGAGAGGGGAAGACCCAGGGGAAATCTACAATACAAATAGTACAAACAGTTGTTCCAGAACAAGTGAAAGGGAAAAGCGTAGAGCAGCGGAAAGAAAGTGTACTTTAGGCATGACAGATAAAATAAAATCTAGAAGGCGTAAGGCGATTAACCCAGCATCAATGCTGTGGCAGGGGGTTGGGAACCTGAGCAGGGAGACAGAGGAAAGCGTGTCAGGAAGGGACAGAAGGTATGGAGTAAAAGGTAAAGTGCTAAAAAAGGAAAAAGCAGGAACTAAGTGTCACAAAACATATTTGAAAGTTCTTTATCTGAATGCACGTGGCATTCGTAACAAAATGGACGAGTTAACGGCACAAATAACTACGTATGGGTATGATCTTGTGGTCATTACAGAAACATGGCTGCAGGTTGACAATGACTGGGAATTAAATATGCCAGGGTATTTAACAATCAGGAAGGACAGGCAGGAAGGAAGGGGAGGTGGGGTGGCTATGTTAATAAAGGAAGGAATCACTGTAATACAGAGAAATGATATTGGGACAAAGGATCAGGACAATGAAACAGTTTGGGTAGAGATAAGGAATAATAAGGGGAAAAAAACACTAGTGGGCGTAGTATATAGGCCTCCTAATAGTTGCAATTCTGCTGGAAGAAGTATTAATCAGGAAATAGTCGGGGCATGTAATAAGGGAACAGCTATAATTATGGGGGATTTTAACTATCATATTAACTGGATAAATCAAATTGGGCAGGGCAGCCTTGAGGAAGAGTTTATTGAGTGTATTAGGGATGGATTTCTTGAGCAGTATGTAACTGATCCTACAAGGGGGCAGGCAACCTTGGACCTGGTCCTGTGTAATGAGCCAGGATTAATTAATAATGTCCTAGTTAAGGATCCCTTTGGAATGAGTGACCATAACATGGTTACATTCCATATCCAATTAGAGGGTGAGAAGGTTGGTTCTCAAACAAGCGTACTGAGCTTGAATAAAGGAGACTATGATGGTATGAGAGCGGAATTGATTGAAGTGGACTTGGAAAATAGATTAAAGGGTAAGACGGTACAGGAGCAGTGGTGTTCATTTAAGGAGTTATTTTACAACTTTCAAAAAATATATATTCCACTGAGGAAAAAAGGGTGTAAAAGAAATGACAGCCATCCGTAGCTAAGTAAAGAAATTAAGGATAGTATCCAACTAAAAACAAGGACATATAAGGTAGCCAAACTTAGTGGGAGGATAGAAGATTGGGAAGTCTTCAAAAGACAGTAAAAAGTAACTAAAGGATTGATTAAGAAAGGGAAGATAGATTATGAAAATAAATGAGCAAAAAATATAAAAACAGATAGCAAGAGTTTCTATAGTTATATAAAAAGAAAAAGGGTGGCTAAGGCAAACGTAGGTCCCTTAGAGGATGAGACCGGGAAATTAATGGTGGGAAACATGGAGATGGCAAAAATGCTGAACAAATATTTTGTTTCAGTCTTTACGGTAGAGGACACTAAGAATATCCCAACACTGGACAAACAGGGGGCTCTAGGGGGGGAGGAGCTAAATACGATTAAAATCACTAAGGAATTGGTACTCAGTAAATTAATGGGACTCAAGGCGGATAAATCCCCTGGACCTGATGGCTTACTTCCTAGGGTCTTGAGGGAAGTGGCAGTAGGGATTGTGGATGCTTTGATAATTTTCCAAAATTCTCTGGACTCGGCAAAGGTCCCGGCAGATTGGAAAACTGCTAATGTAACGCCCTTATTTAAAAAGGGTAGTAGGCAGAAGGCTGGAAATTATAGACCAGTTAGCCTAACATCTGTGGTGGGTAAAATTTTGGAGTCTATTATTAAGGAGACAGTAGCGGAACATTTGGATAAACATAATTTAATAGGACAAAGTCAGCATGGCTTTATGAAGGGGAAGTCATGTCTGACAAATTTGCTTGAATTCTTTGAGGACATAACGTACAAGGTGGATAAAGGGGAATCGGTGGACGTAGTGTATTTAGACTTCCAGAAGGCATTCGACAAGGTGCCACATAAAAGATTATTGCTCAAGATAAAGAATCACTGGATTGGGGGTAATATTCTGGCATGGGTGGAGGATTGGTTATCTAACAGGAAGCAGAGAGTTGGGATAAATGGTTCATTCTCGGACTGGCAACCAGTAGCCAGTGGTGTTCCGCAGGGGTCGGTGCTGGGTCCCCAACTCTTTACAATCTATATTAACGATTTGGAGGAGGGGACCGAGTGTAACATATCAAAGTTTGCAGATGATACAAAGATGGGAGGGAAAGTAGAGAGTGAGGAGGACATAAAACCTACAAGGGGATATAGACAGGCTGGGTGAGTGGGCGGAGATTTGGCATATGCAATACAATATTGGAAAATGTGAGGTTATGCACTTTGGCAGGAAAAGTCAGGGAGCAAGTTATTATCTTAATGGCGATAAACTGGAAAGTACTGCAGTACAAAGGGATCTGGGGGTCCTAGTGCAAGAAAATCAAAACGTTAGTATGCAGGTGCAGCAGGTGATCAAGAAGGCCAATGGAATGTTGGCTTTTATTGCTAGGGGGATAGAATATAAAAACAGGGAGGTATTGCTGCAGTTATATAAGGTATTGGTGAGACCGCACCTGGAATACTGCATACAGTTTTGTGTCCATACTTAAGAAAAGACATACTTGCTCTCGAGGCAGTACAAAGAAGGTTCACTCGGTTAATCCCGGGGATGAGGGGGTGGACATATGAGGAGAGGTTGAGTAGATTGGGACTCTACTCATTGGAGTTCAGAAGAATGAGAGGCGATCTTATTGAAACATATAAGATTGTGAAGGGGCTTGATCGGGTGGATGCGGTAAGGATGTTCCCAAGGATGGGTGAAACTAAAACTAGGGGGCATAATCTTAGAATAAGGGGCTGCTCTTTCAAAACTGAGATGAGGAGAAACTTCTTCACTCAGAGGGTAGTAGGTCTGTGGAATTTGCTGCCCCAGGAAGTGGTGGAAGCTACATCATTAAATAAATTTAAAACAGAAATAGACAGTTTCCTAGAAGTAAAGGGAATTAGGGGTTACGGGGAGCGGGCAGGAAATTGGACATGAATTTAGATTTGAGGTTAGGATCAGATCAGCCATGATCTTATTGAATGGGGGAGCAGGCTCGAGGGGCCGATTGGCCTACTCCTGCTCCTATTTCTTATGTTCTTATGTTAATTCTGTGCTCCTCCAATTCTGGCCTCTTGCGCATCCCCCTTTTCCTTCGCCCCACCATTGGTGGCCGTGCCTTCAGCTGTCTAGGCCCTAAGCTCTGGAATTCCCTCCCTAAACCTCTCCGCCTCTCTCTCCTCCTTTAATTAGTAGAGGCAGTTGCTAAGTGAGATTTTCTGTTTATTTTAAATATGTTGGTTACTTTTTTGGTTTTACCGACCATCAACAATGGCAGGTAACTCGTGTCAACACCAATGCGCCCACTATAAGTGGTGGGGTCTGTACACTGAATTCATCACCTCAAATTGCTCCCAGGGCTGTTGATAGACCTGTAGCAACCATCACTTCACCCTGTGTTATAGCAGTACATGGAGTCTTCAGTGACTGGCCAGTGCAGTGTTGGGTCCATGCTTTAGCCTTGTTGTAGGATCTACTTGGTGTAAAGCCTCTTCATTCAATGAGCACAATTCTAGTTGGAATGTCATTTTGCTTTATAAATAGCTTAACTTAGTGCTATTGGGTTATGTTTTTAGGGCACCGCAGCTGTATTCTGGTGGGTCATGACTGTGGTGGTATCCTAGCTTGGAAGCTGGCGATTTGCAATCCGGAGATGGTGGAGAGATTGATAATCCTGAATGCGCCACACCCAACTGTGTTCCAAGGTGAGCTGCTACTTTCCAATAATGATGGCGGACGTGACTGGATAGAGCAGAGTGCGGTCTCAAACCAGACCATTAAGGATTGTTTTGGTGTGGGGGAGGAGAGAGAAGAGTCAGTGAGGTACTCTGGGCCGGGGTGTGCTGTTTTCAGTGTGTCTCCATCTGCAGCATAGCATTTTGGAAATTGTAGTCTTTGTCTTTAGATGTTAGCTGATTTTCTATTACGTGATACAAGCTGTCTGTGTTGCCAAAGCATGTAGTCGACTAGGAAATTGCTTTATTATGCTGCATGATATAAATACAGTTCTTTCACTTAACTTAGCGTTGCTAGTGACGATTGGCAGTCCTGACTTTCAAATTGGCTGCGTGTGTTTCCCACGTTACAGCAGTGACTACACTTCAAAAAGCACTTCATTGGCTGTAAGGCGCCTTTGGGACGCCCTGAGATTGTGAAAGGCGCTATATAAATGCAAGTCTTTCTTTCACTTACCTTGCAGTGTTGCCAGTCATATAGTTTAGAGCCACAGTGGATTTGACAGCACTAAGAGCTGGGCTACTTCAGAACAATGTTGGATTCCTGCCTTGTTCTCTCTTGTCTTTCTCCTCCCACCCCGCCTTCCGTTATGCTCAATGGCAGAGAGTCTTTACATAGTGGCTGACATTAGCAAACATTAGAGGAAGGAACGGAACAGGGAGTTCTCCCAGCCTTCTAGAGGAGCCTTTAAACCAAGGCCCCATCTGCCTGCTCAGGTGGACGTTAAGGATCCGAAGTAGATCAGGAAGTTCACAACCTTCATTGATTGGTCATTCATCTCACTGCTGTTTGTGGGATCTTGCTCTGTGCCAAAATAGCTGCCTACATTTCGTACGAACATTTGTGAAGCAGTTTGAGGCATTTCTGAGAGATGTGATAAAGTGCTGTATGAAGGCGAGTCTTTTATACATTTTGTTTTGGTAAACCGATGCAAATACAGTCTCCAATCCAAACTGAAGTTATATGCTACTAAGCTGCTTTATTTAATTAGGTGCAGGACTCCATAGACTAGCGGATATTCTTTGTTTCAGATTACCTGACCCAACACGTATCCCAGCTGCTGAAGTCAAGCTATATATTCTTCTTCCAAGTGCCAAAGCTTCCAGAGTTACTCATGCGTATGGACGATTTCGAGGTAAATAGCTCCCCTCCAGCGCTGTAGACATTGACTACTTGCTGGCTGACAAGTTCCACGGACCCCGGTTGACTTCAGTACCTCACCCAAATGGTTGTTTGTCATGCCTAAGCCACGAGAGCGTGTGGGATGGGCCATTCTAGCATGGAACGGGCACAAGGCCAAGACTTATCCCGTCACCAGTCGGCTTGAAACTGCCTGAAAGGGCGGTGGAGGCAGATTCAATAGTAACTTTCAAGAGGGAATTGGATAAATACTTGAAGGAGAAAGATTTGCGGAGAGCAGGGGAGTGAGACTAATTGGATAGCTCTTTCAAAGAGCCGGCACAGGCACGATGGGCCGAATGGCCGCCTTCCGTCCTGTAAGATTCTATAACTTCTGCATGTACGCATTATCCGGCAGGGGTTGCTGGATACCAATTGGAAGCAAAATCTAATTGCCTTTTTTTGTCCCCCCTCCCCCCAGACCCAGGGCACTGAGTCCAACTGTAGCCCCGGCCGTCCCAGCTGAGCTCGGCTAACTCCGCTCAAGACTGGGAAACGGACCTAGATCCTGCTGGTCTGAACGGCCCAGTTACACATCGGCTTCACCGACTGCACCTCGATTATTTTGTTTAATGTACTTTTTCTTTCCCTGGATTATTTGCTTTTTTAAAATATTGCTTAAAATCCATCGCGCCGTATTCTCTAGGCCCTGAAGAGAACGTACACGAGTCATCGAATGGGAATCCAGAATAAAAGCTGCAGGCTGACCGAGGAAGAGTTAGAGGCCTACGTTTACAGCTTCTCTCGGCCTGGTGCACTGGTGGGCCCCCTCAACTACTACAGGAACGTCTTCGGGTAGGAGATTCACTTGTAACCTTAACCGTTCCATGATTCAACCCCCCGTTTGTGGCATTAAACTAATTTGAGCTGGCTGCTGTGGTTCGTTTTGTTGCAGTTTGGAGATTATTGTGAGCTTTCATTGTCATTGTGTATTCGAGCTGCAGTCAATTTGTGTTCGGTTATTTATTTTCTGCTTCGCCTGCCAATTTTCCCTCTGCTGTAATCATTATCCCTCCCCTCCCTTTTGTCGTCCTTCCGCTTCTTCTCTTCCTCTTCCTTTTCCTCCTCCCCTTCCTCCACCTTCTCCTACTCTTCCTTTTCTTCCTCCACCGCCTCTTCCTCTTCCTCCACCGCCTCTTCCTCTTCCTCCACCGCCTCTTCCTCTTCCTCCACCGCCTCTTCCTCTTCCTCCACCGCCTCTTCCTCTTCCTCCACCGCCTCTTCCTCTTCCTCCACCGCCTCTTCCTCTTCCTCCACCGCCTCTTCCTCTTCCTCCTCCTGCACTGCCTCTTCCTCTTCCTCCTCCTGCACCGCCTCTTCCTCTTCCTCCTCCTCCTCCACCGCCTCTTCCTCTTCCTCCTCCTCCTGCACCGCCTCCTCCTCTTCCTCCTCCTCCTCCTCCTCCTCCAGGGGTATGATTCCACAGGTGCCAGTCACCCTCGAGTATATCGCGGTGGACGCCACAACGCAGCCTAATTGAGATCGCGTCTAATGTCCACACACGGATACTTTCATCCAGGAGTTGCTGGATCACAATCAGGCCGGGAGCCCTGGTTGACTTTTTTCTCCCCTTAGCTCAGGGTTGCTTAAGCCAATTGTGGGATCCCAACTGTCTCCATCACCTGGGCTAACTCGCACGGATACAATCCAGCTGTGGGCCCTTCTGCCCGGTATGATTTAATGCTGCGTTGGGCAATATCTTTACCCACCATGAGAGCAGGTTTTCTGCCTTAAACTACTGAATATAGCACATTTGGAACATGACTTTTAACAATAAATGCATCTGTACATTTTTTTTCTCTCTCCCTTACCCCCACTCTTGTTTCACGCAACTTATTCTCTATCTCTGTCATTGCTGCTCTTGCACAGGCTTTCAAGAGACAAGAAATTGGCAGTTTGACTCTCCCACTGTTTCTGATAACGAGCATTTTTTTTCCCACTCGCATTGCTAGAGTAAACCACAATGTTTTAATTGAGGGGGAGATAGAGAGCAGGGCATAGATCATCTGTTCGTGGGAACTAGGTGCTGCAGTGGGTAAGGCTCCTGGCCCTCCACTGGGACCTGGGCTCAAGCCCAGACTGATGGGATGACAAGTCTTTATCTGTTTGTAGGCTGTAAGTGATCTGAGCTTGGGCAATTTTAACTCTATAGCAGCAAACAGTCACTAATTCAGCATTCATTTGGCATCCCCATTCCTTTGTGAGAAATGGGAAAAAGTAGCACACTGCTGCAGTAGGGAAAGCTCTTTTGAGTTTGAGCGCTGAGACAGGTTGTGTTGCATATGGCTGTGTTGTACTGTACCTGACCTGTCAGTGCTTGATGCTGACCCTGGTGTCTGAAATGGGAAGATTTCCATTTCCCCAGCACAAATATCTCTCCCCTTAATGAGTCAAAAACAAGAATGCTTTGTAGTCTTTCTCTAACTGGTTTTAAAACAAGGGATGTATAAACAGGAGGAGGTCATTCAGCCCCTCGAGCCTGCTCCGCCATTCAATTAAATCATGGCTGATCTGTACCTCAACTCCGTTTACCCGCCTTAGCTGCATATCACTTAGAATCATAGAAAGGTTACAGCACAGAAGGAGGCCATTCGGCCCCTCGACTCCGCGCTGGCTCTATACAAGAGCAATCCAGCTAGTCCCACTCCCCCTCCCTATCCCTGTAGCCCTTCAAATTTTTTCCTTTCAAGTAATTATCCAGTTCCCTTTTGAAGGCCATGATTGAATCTGCCTCCACCACCCCCTCGGGCAGTGCATTCCAGATCCTAACCAGTCGCTGTGTAAAAAAGTTTTTCCTCGTGTCACCTTTGGTTCTTTTGCCAATCACCTTAAATCTATGTCCTCTGGTTCTTGACCCTTCTGCCAATGGGAACATTTTCTCTCTGTCCACTCTGTCTAGACCCTTCATGATTTTGAATACCTCTATCAGATCTCCTCGCAACCGTCTCTGTTCCAAGGAGAACAACCCCAGCTTCTCCAGTCTGTCCACGTAACTAAAGCCCCCATCCCTGGAATCATTCTAGTAAATCTCTTCTGCACCCTCTCTAAGGCCTTCACATCTTTCCTAAAGTGCGGTGCCCAGAACTGGACACAATACTCTAGTTGTGGCCGAATCAGTGTTTTATAAAGGTTCATCATGACTTCCATGCTTTTGTACTCTATGCCTCTATTTATGAAGCCCAGGATCCCGTATGCTTTTTTAACCGCTTTCTCAACCTGCCCTGCCACCTTCAACGATTTGTGCACATATACCCCCAGTACTCTCTGTTCCTGTACCCCTTTTAGAGTTGTGCCCTCTAGTTTATATTGCTTCTCCTCGTTCTTCCTACCGAAATGTATCACTTTGCATTTTTCTGCGTTAAATTTCATCTGCCACGTGTCGTGTCATCTGCAAATTTTGAAATTGTGCCCTGTACAGCTTGATACCCTTACCCAACAAAAAGCTATCGATCTCGGGATGTGAATGCAAGGGCATAAGGGCAGTCAATGAGGATTTAAGACCATTCAAGGGTACCCAGGGATGTGGATTAAAGGAGGGTGAATGGATTTGAGATACAGATCAGCCATGGTCTAATTGAATGAATGGCGGAACAGGCTCGAGGGGCTGAATGGCCGACTCCTGTTGCTGTGTTCCTAACCCACTGATGCTCATTCTTCTCTAACTCTCCCAGCTCAGCATACAGCTGCATTTTGCATGCTCCTAGTGTCTTTGGAATAATCAGCCAGGCAGGAAAGTGGATGAAATTAAAGCAGAAAGTGCTGGGTAACACTCGGGCAGCATCTGTGCGGAGAGAGAGAAACAGAGTTAACGTTTCAGGTCGCTAACCTTTCATCAGAACTGGAAGAAGTTAGAGATTTAACAGTTTATTTGCAAGTGCAGAGCCAGGGAAAAGGGGTGGGAGAGGAGGAAAGAACAAAGGGAAAGGCCTGTGATCATGGATAAAACGTTTATCATCCTTTTGAGTAAAGATGTTCTCCTCAATAACTTTTTTAAATGTACTTCTCAATAATGTAACTCTGCCTTCAGTGCATGTGCCGACCTCTCCGTTTTAGTGTTTAGGATCATGTAGCAATTCAGAGGGGTTGTTTTTTTAAACACCCATTGCCACACACAGACATGAGCCATTAATGACAGTGACTCACGACTTCACAACGGTGCACACTCCCTGGAATCCCCATGGATTGACTCTTATCTACATTCTTGGAATTATTCCCAGATGGGCTCCAGGCACGGAACGTTCTGGAGGTGTGACCTTTCACTGCAGGTCCACGAAGCCTGCAGCACCTGTGCTACCTGCGAGATTAGCAGTGCCTTTGTTGTCATCCTTCAGGGAGAGGTTGCTGCACTCTGCTGGATCTGTCATTTTTTTTTACAAGTAGAGAGGTTAAGTTATTTGGAGACCAGGCTACGAATGCCCTGTGATCATAGAATCATACAGCACAGAAGGAGACCATTCGGCCCATCATGCCTGTGCTGGCTCTTTGAAAGAGCTATCCAATTAGTCCCACTCCCCCATGGCCCTACAAAATTTTCCTGTTCAAGTACGTGTCCAATTCCCTTTTGAAATTTATTATTGAATCTGCTTCCACCACCCTTTCAGGCAGCGCATTCCCGATCGTGACAACTCGCTGCCTTAAAAAAAAATTCTCCTCATCTCCCCTCTGGTTCTTTTGCCAATTACCTTAAATCTGTGTCCTCTGGTTACTGACCCTCCTGCCAGTGGAAACAGTTTCTCCCTATGTACTCTATCAAAACAGATCAGCCATGATCTCATTGAATGGCGGAACAGGCTCGAGGGGCTGAATTGGCCACTCCTGTTTCTGTGTTCCTAAAACCCTTCATAATTTTGAATGACGATCGAAGTCCAACGAGACTCTCAACTTGTACTTGCTGCAGTGCCTGGTTTGTATCAGTAGAGGCTCTCAGTGAGCTTTGGAAACCTGGACCTCACAGCAGCAGTTCAAAGGCCTGACTTCACTCTGATTGGGGAAGCCTGAAGTCCAGATGTTTCACTCCCCCCGCCCCCCGCCCCCCCCCCGGCTCGAACCTCTGCAACGTACAAAGTTGAGCGTCTCATCAGCCACCGGGATTGACCTGGAAAGCAATTACATCATTAAAGTGTGGTGACACATGTTGGCCTGTGGTTGCGGATTCATGCCAGATGTTGCCCACACATGTCAGATGCCCTCCAGTAGTCATTCTTCATGTGTGAGCTTAGACTGCAATTGTCAAAAGGTTACTGGGCCGGGAGGGGGGGGCAGGGTAGGCGGGGAGGGGGGCAGGGTAGGCGAGCAGAGGTCACAGCCTAGCCCGATCCTGCCCACCCCTGCGTATTTTCCAGCAATCAGCAGCAAGTCCCTTGGCTTTTCTTTTGTGCTTCCTACTCCAGAGGTGCCAAGACTAATTGTAGAACCCTGACTGCTGCCTGCATGGCTTAATACCTTACTGGGTGATGCATTGAACTATTGGGTCTGAGGGGTGGGGGTGGGAGTGGGGGGGGGAGCGGAAGGAAAAACCCAAACGTTATTTAGTCAGCACGACCCTGGCAGCCACAGGACCAGTGGCTTCAAGTAACTGGGGAAGGGCCATGATGGTGATGTTGCCTGTCCAGGACGGAGCCTCCGGGAAGCTGAATCTTCAGTGTGAGAGGCGTGTGCGTACAAAGAGCTGCGGGATCCAGAGGGAAGGGGACCTCGATGAGAACCAGAAATGGATAAAAGTCGGGCTCCAGTCTTAATACACAGGGCTGGAGGAGCCATGGCTGCCCCCCGTCCCATCTTAAATCTTACCCCTTTCCTTTTTTTTGTACCAAGCAAGATGAGAGATGCTAAATGGGACTGCCAGTTGCTGCTGACTCAGGGGCAGTTTTGTGCGGTGGGACCATGCTCATTCGGAACTGGACTGACGTTGCCTATTTCGCAAAGAACCCTCAACCAGCAGACGGAAGAGACTTTCATCCCCTTCATTCTAAGAAGGAACTTGTATTTAAATAGCTCCTTTCATGACCACAGGACATCCCACAGTGTTTTACAGCCAATGACGTACTAGTAGTGTAGTATAGTCACTATTGTAATGTAGGAAACGCGGCAGCCAATTTGCGCACAGTAAGCTCCCGCAAACATCAATGAAATAAATGAGATAAGTGTCATCTGTTTTAGTTATGTTGGTTGAGGGATAAATGTGGCCAGAACTTCCCTACTCCCCTTCAACTAGCTCAGTGGGATCTTTTGCGTCCACCTGAGCGGGCAGATGGGGCCTCGCCTTAACGTCTCTTCCGAAAGACGACATCTCCGACAGTGCAGCGCTCCCCGAGTACTGCACAGAAGTGCCAGCCTTGGTTATGTGCCCAAGTCTTGCGGGTGGACATTTAGCCCACAACCTTCTGACTCAGAGGAGAGAGTGCTGCCACTGAGCCACGGCTGACACCTGGACACCTGGGCTGGATCTGGACACCTGTCTCGGAGGGCTGATGCCTAACACACTGCACCACCCAGTTCCACACCCTTTTAGGCTCACGGTAGACTGTACTGGAAAAGCAAGGTGAGACAGTAACCCCTGACAGATGATCTAATGCTAACGAACGATAGGCGGCAGCAGAGGCAGACATGGAGCTAAAATTTAATTTTGATAAAGAAATACACTTGTTTCAATGTGGAAAATCAGTCTCCTGTTTGTTTAAACTTCAGGTCACATTTCCACCTTCCAGAATGCAGCTTTTGCCCAAAGACGCAAACTGACGCCAACTCACAGCTAGAAATGTTCCCCGCACCCCTCGGTTCTAAATGCTCAACCTCTGTTTCCATTGAAGTGATTCAGTTGCAAATTGTAAACCGGTGCTTAGAACAAAAGAGCATTTGTCCTTTAGGTTGCGCCCTGTTCTCAGGACCGACAGGACACTGATAATGAGGAGGAGCCCCGAGATAGTTCTATCCAGGAGCTAGACACCAGTCTGGAGAGAAAAAAAAAACATTTGGCTCAGCACAATCCTGAAACGTTGCATCTCACTTTCAAGTCAAGGCGTTTATTCACTAGGAAATCGAGGAATGGAATCTTTGCAAACGGTTTCAGAAGATATAATCCCTTCCTGTTCGAGGAGTGTACTTGTTCTGCGTTTATGTCCAGCCGTTCCCTCCGACGTTCCTGACGGCTTGTTGGGGTTGAACCCCCATGACCACTGCTAACCCTCGCCCAAGAAACCATTCGTCATGTGTGAGCCTGAGCAGTCAACGTTGGTAGGAGATTCAGCCAGTTAAGTGGGTAGAATGGAAGAGTGTAGGAAAGAGGATTGGTAGTTGGGATAAAGCAATTAGCTGTCCTGGGAAAGGATTACACGGTGGTCAATGTTACAAATAGAATGGGCACTATCCCCTGGTTGATGATTCAATTTTTACACATGCCTGTTTAGTAAATCTCTTTCAAGGGAAAATAATTGTGGCTTCATTGCTTCTGTGGTACGAAAGAACCAATTTTTTAAAAAAGCCTCTGGCTGTCCCATGGTATTATTGCATATATCCTATGGCATGTCAGGCTGCATGTCTAATATAATTGCATATATCTTTGGCTGCATAAATGGTAGGACTGCATCTATTCTATTGCATCTCGGAATGTACATATAATATAGCTGCATATATCCCATTACATCTCAGACTGTATGCATGGTACAAGAGCTATTTTATTTCCTTTTTCCTCTCCTCATCCTTGAGAAAAATTTAGGTTTGGTTAAAGAAGCCTCTTCAGCCACTTGATGTCGTCCTTCCAGAATGCCAACCCTGCCATCTTTCCATTTCTACTTTTCCATCCCCCTTTACACTACTTTGGTTTCACGTCTCACCTGAATAATGACCCTTCTAGCAATGCAGCGCTCCCTCAGTGCTGCGCTGCAGTGCCAGTCTAGATTAGGAGCTCTGGCTCTCGCTGGTCTGCTGACCCGGAGGCGAGAGTCCTACACGCCGAGCAAAGCTTGTCCTTCCTGACTTGAGAGTGTGCTTACTTCTGTTGCAGCAATCCCCCTGCGATGTTCCAAAATGTGATGGCGCCCACCCTGGTGATCTGGGGAGATAAGGACGGAACTCTGGAGGTTGGCATGACCGCCTACATGGAACAGTACATACAGAACACGTTCCGGCTGAAGGTGGTACCCGGGGCCAGTCACTGGGTCCAACAGGACCAGCCCGACGTAGTCAACAAACTCATCTGGACCTTCCTGAAGGAAAGCAATAAGTAGATTCCTGAATCTACACATGTGCATGTTGCATCTTTACATGTGTGAAATTATATATATATATTTTATATATATATATATATATATAAAACATTTATATACAATCTCCATTTGAAAAAAATAACCATTCACAAATTTATAAGTAAATGTATTTTTATAGTCTCAGTATCGAATGTTGCTAAATGTAGAAAATGCTGGGGTTTATATAGGCACAATTGGATTTTTTTCTTTTTGTGCCCAGATCTTTGTTGTTTTAATGGGTCGTTTGCAGCACATTACCTGGGTAACCAGTGCTTGTGAACGTGGATCACCGGGTAACCAGTGCTTGTGAACGTGGATCACCAGGTAACCAGTGCTTGTGAACGTGGATCACCGGGTAACCAGTGCTTGTGAACGTGGATCACCGGGTAACCAGTGCTTGTGAACGTGGATCACCGGGTAACCAGTGCTTGTGAACGTGGATCACCGGGTAACCAGTGCTTGTGCATCTTTTTAAAAAGTACAGAGGGGCAGAGAATGTTTTATTATTTTTTGTACCAGCAGATATTATATCTATTGGTTCAGAGTAGATCGCTTAACTGGACAGATTCAGCTTGATTCTGCGATGTCAGCGTGGAAAGCAAGAAAGAAAGGCTTGCATTTATATAGCTCCTTTCACGACCTCAGGACGTCCCAAAGCGCTCTACAGCCAATGAAGTACTTTTGAAGTGTAGTCACTGTTGTAATGTAGGAAACGTGGCAGCCAATTTGCACACAGCAAGATCCCACAAACAGCAATGTGATAATGACCAGATAATCTGTCTTTTGTTAGTGATGTAGGTTGAGGGATAAATATTGCTCAGGGCACCAGGGAGAGCTCCCCTGCTCTTCTTCGAATAGTGCTGTGGGATCTTTTAAGTCCACCTGAGAGGGCACAGTCTTGGTTTAACATTTCATCCGAAGGACGACACCTCCAACAGCGCAGCACGCCCTCAGTACTGGCACTGGAGTGTCAGCCTGAATTATGTGCTGAAGACTCTGGAGTGGGACTTGAACCCATGACCTTCTGACTCAGAGGAAAGAAACAGGAGTGGAGGGACAGTGAGTTTTGCTTATTGAGAGCTGGAGTGACGGTTGTGTGAAAGATAGAAAATGTTAAGGAAATGGTAAATACACGAGGTGCGGCTAATCTTGGAGTATAACTACGGGCCGTGGGCTCTGTGCTCGGTGTATCCAGACTTTGACCACCCAGTGACTTCGTCCCCTGCAATCCATTCCTGAAGTTGAACTGCAAACTCAGTGATACTAACTGAAGATTGAGAGTGGGACTGCCGTTGTTGTATTTATAAACAATTTTACAACACCAAGTTATAGTTGTTGTATTTAGTTGCTCAACATTAACTTTCACTTTTAAGTCTAACTTATCATTGTTGTTCGGGATCCTTGAATTTGGTTTTTAGTGTTGTAATTGTTTCTGTGTGATCCACAGGACTTGATGCTCAGCAATTAAATTGGCTCAAACAGTTTGGGTACCCCTGATCTCCCGTTCAGCAACCTCTGGGCTGAATGTGTTGGAATCTGTCTGAAAGGGAGATGGATGGGCGACTGGTGCCCTCTGGTGGTCACACACGTGCTGAACTTCCTGACTTAATCTCGTTAGTTATCTCACTATCTGTTTTAATCTTTCTCTCCCTCGCTCTTTCTCTCCCGCGCCCGCCCTCGCGCCCGCCCCCACTGCTCCCGCCCCCTCTCGTCCCCCTCCACCACCCCCCCCCCCCCCCCCTCCCCTCCAAGCAAGAAGAAACTCCAGATCTAGCAACTACTCTATGATGCCTAACCTGGGCAGTGTTATCAGCTCGTGCACACACAGTGGCTAATACACACAGCGGGTCTTGCTCCAGTTTAATTGCCCAGACTTGCTAGAATTTCAAAATACCTGTCTGTGTCGCCTATTGCAGGATGTCCCACCTGCTGCCTGGGGCCATGTGTGGTCCCCAAAGCATTGCCACTCTGGCCCTCAAAGCCTGAGCAGCACAGTTCCATTTGTGCTTTTATTTCTTATTCGCTGGTTGGTCCTGTTTTGGAGTTTTGTGGGCTTGGAGGTTTAGTCGTGTCTTCATTGATGGGGGATGAGTCCTAAATCCGAACATCAGGATCTGGGACATCAACAGCTTTGTGAGCATAGGTTTAAACTTTTATAGGTGGCCCACTGAGGCATGAAACATGAAACCTGAACTCACTGAAGCCCCGATTAAATAACGTTCCGTTTTATTATTCGTCAGACATCAGGTGGATCTGTCCCCTATTTGTGATGACTTCTACATCACTTATACTGGGGATAGTTTCCTGAACCAGCGGTATGTTCTTGGAGGGGGAAAGGAGGATGTAGCTCATGCTGCTTTTCTATATTTTCTCCCCTCACCCTTGCCTGCTGTATAAGTACCAGATAATGAAACCTCAGATAATGAAACCCCAGATAATGAAACCTCAGATAAAAGGTTCTTCTGGTTGTGCACGTACCGTACAATTGTCTAACCTCCTCTTCTATAAAGAAGAAAGGAAAGCACTTTAATTTATAAAGGGCCTTTCACGACCTCCGGATGTCCCAAAGTGCTTTACAGCCAATGACATACTTTTGAAGTGTAGTCACTGTTGTAGGAAACGTGGCAGCAAATTTGCGCACAGCAAGATCCCACAAATAACAATGAGATAATGACCAGGTCATCTGTTTTTTTAGTGATGTTGGTTGAGTGATAAATATTGACCAGGACACTGGGGAGAACTCCCTCGCTCTTCCTCAAATAGTGCCATGGGATCTTCTACGTCCACTTGAGAGGGCAAACGGGGATCTCGGTTTAACGCCTCAACCGAAAGACGGCGCCTCTGACAGTGCAGCACTCCCTCAGTACTGCACTGTGAGTGTCGGCCTAGATTATGTGCCCAAATCTCTGGAGTGGGACTCGAACCCACGACCTTCTGACTCAGTTCCCCAGCTGTCATATAGCAGCTTCTTCCCATTCGTGTTTCACATTCAGTGTAACCAAGGTGTGTAAGCTGTTGCATGGGATATGTACAAACCACTGGCTTTCTTACACATGTTGGCGCCGAATGCTTATTTACTGTCCAGAACTCCAGGTTTGCTGTGCGACTCAGAACAAGGTCTGGGGGGAGGAGCAGGCACAAAGTTACTTTCCAGCCCTGTCAGCAGACTCTGCCGAGTGAGCAGCTGGACTTGGTATTGGTTCAAAGTTCGTAAAGGAGGAATCGACAGCCGGAGCGCGTTGCCTGAACCTGTGCAATAGACACGTACCCGTAGGGAAGCAGCTGCCCCTCGATGTACCGAGGGCCCGTGACGATCATTTCAGTATTGAGCATGATTGCAGCTTTATTTAAAACGTTGAAATACAGGCGCCTGATGATGGGACCTGTGGAAATTAACAAATCGTTGAGATTGGGGAACATGCAATTGATAAAAGCTAATTTTGTATGTAATTTATGTAAAAAAAAAATTATATGTCAAATCTTCCAATTAAAAACTTCTAAAACTGACTTAAGGATTTCTTCCGTCCTAAGGGCGATGCACTGAACTTCCTGCTCGAGACTATGGGAAGGATTTCTGAGACTCCCAACCCCCCATTGCCATTGGTGAGGCCTCACATGCAGCCTGTGGGGGTCAGAAAGTTGGGGCATAGTAGTGTAGGATCATCAACCTTAACCAACTAAACTGAAAATCTGATTTCAAGGGTGCAAGCTGCCACCGACAGCACATCTAGACTAAATTGTTTCACATCCCTTGCATCTTGCTTGCTAAGCATTGTGCGTGCAAGATCCTTCTAAGGAAAAGAAAGAACTTGCATTTATATAGCACCTATTCACAACCTCAGGACGTCCCAAAGTGCTTTACAGCCAATGAAGTACTTTTGAAGTGTAGTCACTGTTGTGATGTAGGAAACGTGGCAGTCAATTTGCACACAGCAAGATCCCACAAACAGTAACATGATAATGACCAGATTATCTGTTTCAGTGATGCTGGTTGAAGGGATAAATGTTGGCCAGGACACCGGGGTAAACTCCCCCGCTCCTCTTCGAAATAGTGCCGTGGGATCTTTTACATCCCCCCGGGGACCTCAGTTTGACATCTTAACCAAGAGATGGTGCTTTATGACAGTGCAGCACTGCCTCAGTACTGTATTGAAGTGTCAGCCAAGATTTTTTTTTTTGTGTTTAGGTCTCTGAAGTGGGACTTGAACCCACAACCTTCTGACTCTGAGGCAAGCATGCTACCCACTGACCTAACGTCTGTTAGTAAATGATATTCCATAGGTGCTTCTGTTATGGTTCAGTTGAAGATAAAGAGAACAGCTTGGATTTGTGCAGCGCCTTTTACGACCTCAAAAGATCCCAAAGCACTTTACAGCGAATGAAGTACTTTCATTTTCGAAGCGTAGACACTGCTGTAATGTAGGGGAAACGCAGTTTGAATTGCAGTTGCTAAAAGAAAGAACTTTTATTTATATAGCAACCCTCTGGCACCTCGCCAAAGTGGCTTTTCTTTCTATCCCCATGTCCCAAAGCACGTCAGGTGCAACAGGTTACATTTGAAGCCCAGTCGGCTGTTACTGTGCAGGAAGATTGGAAGACACAGAGCATGCTGCAGCAGGGTGGGACGGGAGGCGAACTGTGACAGGCGGAGAACTGATGGGAGTGAAAAGAGGTACCAGGAAGGGATGCGATTGAAGAAGGCAAGGAGAGAAAATCATAAAGTGGCAGTGAGAGAGTAAATAAGTCAAGGAAGGGCTGAAGAAGATAAAGGGGAAAGGAAAGAAAGAGGCGTTGAAGGAACGGACCTGGGGTGAAATAATAGATCGGACCAGTCATGTTCCACTTGTAAAAATGGCAGCAGGTCAGTGGGGTTCCTGCTCAGCTGGAGCCATCCCACCGAATCCACAGACAGTTTCAGCTGAGCAAATTGAGAACAGAAGTACCCCCTGACTACACCTTTCACATCTGAGCATAGAATAAGGTAATGGAAACATAATGTGGGGGGGGGGGGTGGGGGGGAGCTCCAATTCTATACAACCTAAGAAGGCTTGTAGTGTTAAGAGGAGAGGCTGGTCGGAGCAGGAGACTGATCGAAGGAGATAAAGATACTGAAAGATTGGAGCGGCTGAACGAAATGGTCATCTAATCGGTCTGCTGGAGGATATAGAGGGGAAGAATACCATAGACTTTCTCCAGCACATCCTACACGGGCTTCTGGATCCACCAGAGTCTTGAAGATGGAAATTGAGCGAGCACGTCAACCCTTGCAATGGCCAAACCCACAAGAACGTCCATTTTTAAATTGTACGGATTTCGGGCCAAATTGTGAATCCTTGAGGCCGTGAGGAAGGAGGACGACCTCGGGACGGGAAGCGATCGTTTGAAGGTCTTCCCAGACATGTCCTACGATCTGCAGGTGCAGCGGGCTCAGTTTGATGGAATCAAGAGGACTCTTTGGGATGGCATCGTTCATTATCAGCTCCCTCAACCACTACCATAGAGACAGGTCAATAATCTCATTGCTGTTTATGATGCAGAATGGTTGCTATGTTTGCTACATAATTAACCAGTTCATCATGTGACGTATTTTGAGATGTTCTTGTTAGGCAAGGGTAATAAGGGTTACGGAACCAAGGCCAGGTAAATGGAGTTGCTACAGATCAGCCATGACCTAATCGAATGGCGGAACAGGCTTGTTGAATGGCCTCCTGTTCCTATGTTTTGCTAATTTGATGAGGCATTTTTTTCTAAAGGTACTTGACCCTGTGCCACCTCAGGACATGGATATTAATAAAGGCGTTTTACATACTGTTGTAGTTTGGGCTATTTCCAAACACCTTTTTCTATTTTCAAGACCAAACTACAGTTTCCATAAGCAGATTGAGTCCCTGATGAACCAAAGGGTTGGTCTTTATTTTGTGAAGGATATGGATTAGTGCAGTCCAGCAACAACCCTGAATCCATCATTGGAAAAAACGTGGGATGCTCACCAAGTTGTCTCAGAAGGTGGAAAAATAACACACCAAAACACAATGTACAGGCTAAGCTGCTTATTCTAATTTATTTACAGATAAAGGACTATACAGAAGCAAAAAATAGCACAGTACAATAAACGAGCTAGTCTGCCTATAAAAAAAACAGCAAAAGACAGTCAAAAATCCTGAGGCCTTTCTAAGCAATTCCATGGTAACACAGTCTCTGATGGTGAGGTGAGATGGTTTCTCAAAGTTCTACTTCACAGTCCTCGTAAAAGGTGATTTGTCCTTAACAGCAATACATCACAGCAAACAAAGCACAGGAAACTCGTCTCATCTTAATGTTCACACATTCTTGACAGCCAATAATAAAGGAAATTACACTTTTCATCCGTACCCTTCACCCCAAGAGCAGATACTATCACTAACATTATTTGACACAATAGGCTGGTTAAGAAATTAGCATTTAAAATTGCTCCTCTTCTTCAAAGAATTTATAATTCGATTAATTCTGGATTAAAGATGAGTGGAATTCTGAAACACGTTGCCTTCCAACAGCCCATACAGTCAGGGTCCTGTCGTCTCTGTGTTGGTTTCTCACTGGAAAAAAAAGAAATAAAATCAGGATGACCATCTTCAGCCTGCTTGGTCTCACTTATATGGAAATAGTAACAGGTGTCGTTACAGTACAGGTAGGACAAGGGACAGTCGGATCTGCTCAAGATCCGGAATTGTTGCTGCCTCTGGGACCTTTTATGCAGGATTGCGATACACGTCGTCAGTGTATCGTAGAACACGCGGTAAGTATAGAAATCTGCGAGATTTGTCACGGAACGCCACACCACCGCAAATCCATTGCCTAATCTGCGGGAACTGATCTCAGATCAGCACCTGGAAAGTGCGATACAGAACTGGCGGACTCGAGTTATACTAAGGGCTCTGTGCTGTTCTGTGCTTCCCGATCTTAACGCAAGGCTAAAAAGATTCAAATTGAAGAGGTTGAGTCAGTTCAGTGCTCTGCCTGGGAGTATCTCAAACGTGACAAACTGCAGTTATACTACAGTAGGTGCGATCCTCCTGGAGGTGGTCTCACACCAGTTGCCTTACTGGAGTGCGCAATCATATTGCACAGAAGGAGGCCATTCGGCCCATCGTGAAAGAGCTATCCAATTAGTCCCATTCTCCTGCTCTTTCCCCGTAGCCCTGCAAATTTTTCCATTTCAGGTATATGTCCAATTCTGTTTTGAAAGTTACTATGAAAATGGCCGTCCCAAGTTTTTTAAAAATTCATTCTCGGGATGCGAGCATTGCTGGTAAGGCTGGCATTTATTGCCCATCCCATGTTGCCCTGAGCCTTCTCCTTGAACTACTGGTAGTAGTTTGATACAATTGAGTGGCTTGCTCGGCCACTTCTGAGTTCAGAGTCAACCACGTTGGTGTGGGACTGGAGTCGCATATAGACCAGACTGGATAAGGATGGCAGGTTTCCTTCCTTAAAGAAGGAGGACATCAGCGAACCAGGTGGGTCTTTATGACAATTTTATGGTCACTTTTACTGATACTAGTTTTTACATTTATTTCCAGATTTTTTTCAACTGAACTGAAATTCTCAAACTGCCTCTGGTGGGATTTGAACTCACATTCTCTGGGTTATTAGTCCAGTAACATAACCACAACACTATCCTATCCCTGTTGAGGCCCTTTAAATTATATCGAACATACAAATTAAAAGTAGGAGTAGGCCATTCAGCCCGTCTGCCATTTGATAAGATCATGGCTGATCTAATTGTGACCTCAACCCTTGTTAATCAGGAATGTATCTAACTCAGCCTTAAAAATATTCAAAGCCGCTTCAGGACCTTCCTGTGCTTATTTACCCAATTTTCTCCTGAAAGCCCAGACTCTTGCTGGAGTACAGTTCCATTGGTGCCAAGCGCCCCATCTTGTACCTACTCTACGTGCGTCCAGGTTTAGACAGTGAGTGTCGAGGCTATTCAACAGGGAGGGCAGCACAGTCAAGCCTGATCACCAGTGCCGCCCCACACTTAGTGTCCAGCAGTGGTCAACGGATAGCGTTCAGCAGTAGGACCTCTGGCTGTTACTTTCCCCTCCCACTGCCCTGGATGACTTTCTTTCATCTTTCGGTAAACAGAGGCCCCGTCTGCCCTCTCAGGTGGACGTAAACGATCCCACGGCACAATTTCGAAAGAAGAGCAGGGGAGTTCTCCCCGGTGTCCTGGCCAATATTTATCCCTCAACCAACATCACTAAAACAAATGATCTGGTCATTATCACATTGCTGTTTGTGGGAGCTTGCTTTGAACAAATTGGCTGCCACATTGCCTACATTACAACAGCGACTACACTTCATTGGCTGTAAAGCGCTTTGGGACGTCCTGAGGTCATGAAAGGCGCTATATAAATGCAAGTCTTACTTTCTTTAGTCCTTTCTTCATTTGCATGAAGGAGAACCACATCAGAAAAGGTGCATTCAATTCTCCACAGACCCACTATACCTGCACAAGAATGTTTCCTCTCTCCAGCAGCCCGATGGAGATATCTGTAAACTGCCCTGTTGTGACCTCGCAGCCAAATGAGGGGTGGTCAGAGTCGGAGCCGAAGTCTGGGACTAAAAACAGGTTTAAAAAAAAAAGGCCAAAAAGCAGGAAAATAAATTTAACAAAAAACAGATAAATGCCGAACTTGATGGAGACAGAAAATTGTTGGGAGAACTCTGACCTCAGCCCCAAATTCTTGCTATACGAACAGGAGGAGGCCATTCAGCCCTTCGAGCCTGCTCCACCATTCAATCAGATCATGGCTGATCTGTACCTCAACTCCACTTACCCGCCTTAGCTCCCTATCCCCGGATACCCTTACCCAACGAAATGCTATTGATCTGTCTTGAAAGCTCCAATTGTCCCCCAGCATCCACAGCGTTTTGGGGGAAGAGAGTCCTAGATTTCCGCTTGCATGAAGCTCTGCGACAAGATAAAATCTGCCCTGCAGCGTCGGTGACAATGGGGTGAGTTTAGGGAAGAACCTTTTAACCGACGGGGCAAAATTTAGCCCATTACTCGACTGCAGTGCAACTGGAAATTGCTGGGCACACACTTACCAAGATGACTGATTCTGTTACGTTGGCAGCACGGCTAATTGACAAGATGGTCCTGTCCTGTGTCTGGATAGCTCTTCCATACCATTTCTTGCATTCATTCCTCACCTTAGAAAAAAGCATAGATTTTCAAAGTGACGCTACCAATGCTGAATATTGACATCTTGAAACTTCTACCTCACTTGTGAGTAGTATTTGACAAATTCAGTAATTATACTTTTCTTCCTTCTCCGCTCCCCCCCAACCCTTTTTTTGTGCCGTAGAATCATAGAAAGGTTACAGCACAGAAGGAGGCCATTTGGCCCATCGAGTCCGAGCCGGCTCTCCGCGAGATCAATCCAGCTCGTCCCACTCCCCCACCCTATCCCAGGAGCCCTGCAAATGTTTTCCTTTCAAGTACTTATCCAATTCCCTTTTGAAGGCCATGATTGAATCTGCCTCCACCACCCCCTCGGGCAGTGCATTCCAGATTCTAACCACTCGCTGTGTAAAAAAGTTTTTCCTCATGTCACCTTTGGTTCTTTTGCCAATCGCCTTAAATCTATGTCCTCTGGTTCTTGACCCTTCTGCCAATGGGAATATTGTCTCTCTATCCACTCTGTCTAGACCCTTCATGATTTTGAACACCTCTATCAAATCTCCTCGCAACCGTCTCTGTTCCAAGGAAAACAACCCCAGCTTCTCCAGTCTATCCACGTAACTAAAGTCCCTCATCCCTGGAATCACTCTAGTAAATCTTAGTTGGACGGATGTTAATGCTTAGAATGAAACACTTCCCATTTCAGGCACCCAGTGTCAGCATCAAGCACTCCAATGTCAGGTATAACATGGCTAGATTTAGAAAAATGCTCCACTGACCTTGCCCCAGATCCAGAAAAGCACCAAAGTGGCGTTTTTTTCCACTTTCGACCCATGATCTCCCCGATTGAAATTGCTAATTTCATTGCTGGCTTTATGCTCTGGGCGCATGCACACCAGGACCTGGTTTAAGATGTTCACGTTCATTTCATGGACCCGTCAGGTCTGCACTGGGGTTTTTCTCCGCATGACCCACTAAATCAGATCTCACTCTCCGGCTCACTCCCCATACCCTTTAGCATTCCTCGTTTTCAAGTAACTATCTAACTCTAACTCCCTTTTAGACGTACTTATGGACTCTGCTTCACCAATAGTTTGTGGCTCAGATAATTCCACACTGTAATCAACTCTGTGAAGGAATGTTTTCCTAATCTCTGCTTCAATTCTTTTCGTGACTATCTTAAATGTTTGTCCTGTTGTTAGTGTCCGTTCTCATAACCCTACATAATGTTGAGGACTTGCTGTCAGATCTGCCATCATGAACAAAACCGTAACTTCTCGCGTTGATCTTTGCAAGCATAACCCATCATCCTTGGTGACGTCCCAGCGAATCTATGCTGCACCCTTTCCGTTTCGTACGGGAGCTTTACAATCTTCACGGAGAAGACTTTCACTGAAAGGGCGGAGGAAGCAGATTCAATAGTGACTTTCAAGAGGGAATTGGATAAATACTTGAAGGGATACAATTACAGGGCTATGGGGAAGAGCAGGGGAATGGGACTAATTGGATAGCTCTTCCAAAGTGCCAGCACAGGCACGATGGGCCGAATTGCCTCCTCCTGTGCTGTACCTACTATGATACTATGATCCCCTCAACCTGCAGCAGACAGTATCCCTTCTCAAAAAGTCGACATAGCTCCCCAAAGGTTTGGTGAGTTTACCCAGTGAGTAGCTGGCTTGTACAGACTATGGAAATCCCAGGTTTGATCCCCAGTCCATGCTGATTTAGGGGTGCTAACAATTAGTTTCAGTGCCCCTGGTTTAGGGAAGAGAAAATCAGCCAGTGTTTTCCTGCCCCTAATCACTGCCTGTTGGAGAGGGCATTTATCAGGTGGGGACAGGGTAACACTCAGCTATGGTGCACTCCACTTCCTTAATCATAGAATCATACAGCACAGAAGGAGGCCATTCGGCCCATCATGCTTGTGCTGGCTGTTTTCCTGTAACCCTGCAAATTTTTCCTTTATTTTTGAAAGTTACGATTGAATCTGCTTCCACCGCCCTTTCAGGCACTGCATTCCAGATCATAACAACTCGCTGGGTAAAAAAGAGACTTGCATTTATATAGTGCCTTTCACAACCTCAGGACGTCCCAAACGCTTACAGCCAATGAAGTACTTTTTTGCAGTGTAATCGCTCCCCTCTGGTTCTTTTGCCAATTATCTTAAGTCTGTGTCCTCTGGTTACTGACCCTCTTGCCAATGGAAACAGTTTCTCCTTATTTACTCTTTCAAAAAGTGTTCATAATTTTGAGCACCGCCATTAAACCTCCCCTTAACCTTCTCTGCTCCAAGGAGAACAATAATAGAGAAGCAGTATTTGCCCATTCACTATCGAGGCTCACACAGGTACCATGGCCACTTGGGAGAGGCATCAAGAGGGTAACTAATGCCCGTGCAACCAAACCCCAACATTATTAAAATCTTACATTACACTGTCACATACTGTAGCCACAATATTATTATGTACCTCACGACTGAAAACACACAGGATAAGAAAAATCAGCACGCCCTGGAGAGTTGCGAGTGTGTTGAATATGTACACTAGTACTCCACTGGGGTCCACACCCTGAATAACTCCAATAATCCAGGGACAGCCCAGGATGATCAACTGTAGAAGGGCTTTAAAAGTCAGCATTCTGCAAGAAAGCGCAAACAAGTCTAAACTAAGGTTTTTGTTGTGACAGGGAAGTGTTAAAATAAGCTAATTCTTATAAATTTTACCTCCGCATATTTTAGTAAGCAAATATTAACAATTTCAGTTTTATAGTGCTTAGCCCTCCAACTCATCCCTAATTCTCGGCTCCCCTGATTATGGCCTTCTATTCACCCCCCCCCTCTCTTTCACCCTACTGTTGGTGATAGAACCTTCAGTTGCATTGATTCTGCTCTCTGTGACTAAAAAAGAAAAGAAAGACTTACACTTATATAGCGCCTTTCACGACCTCAGGATGTCCCAAACGCTTACAGCCAATGAAGTACTTTTTTGCAGTGTAATCGCTGTTGTAGTGTAAGAAATGTGGCAGCCAATTTGTGCACAGCAAGCTCCCACAAACAGCAAGGTGATAATGACCAGAAAATCTGTTTTGATGGAGGGATAAATGTTGGCCAGGACACCAGGGAGAATTCCAGTTCTCTTCTTTGAAATAGTGTCATGGGATCTTTTACGTCCACTTGAGAGGGCAGACTGGGCCTCGGCTTTAACGACTCATCCGAAAGACGGCACACTCTGACAGTGCAGCACTCCCTCAGTACTGCGCCGGAGCATCAGCCTGGAATTTTATGCTCAAGTGCCTGGAGTGGGACCTGAACCCACAACCTTCATGGCTCAGCAGCAAGAGTGCTACCCACTGAGCCACAGCTGACACCCCAGCGCTGCTTTGCCTCCCCATCTCTCTTTTCTCCTTTACAAAATCTTCTCGAAACTCATCTCTTCAACCATGCTTTCTGCCCCATTTGCTAATCTCTCCCTTCTTGGCTTGCTGTTCATTCCCAGTTGGCAGGTGTGAAGTGCCCTGGAATGTTTTCGACATTAAAGGCGCTACATAAATATAAGTTATTATTTAATGAAATGCGCTGTTTGATTTGTAAACTTTTTTTTGTTGAAAATTGTGCTCACCAAGGTGAGGAAGGTGGTAACGCTGGGAAATGGAACAATTTCCATCTCCGGGCACCCAGGGATCGATTTTCACCCCCTTCGCCCAGTGAGTATGGTGCGTGGGAGGGGATTAAAGTCATCCGAGTCCATTTACTGGCCCGAGGCCACGCTGTTCCCGCCCGGAGACATCTTATCTTTACCGACTTTGAAGTCAGGCCCAATTTAAGTCTTAAAGTTGCGGCCCAATGATGTTTAACTTAAGTATTCAGACGACCCATACGGAGCCAACCTTCAGACCAAATGGGGTGAAAACACTCCTTGGACCATAGTGCAAAATGGGCGATAGGGAATCCGTAGCCCGTTTTACCCCCCGCCCGATTTCCTTTTCCATTTGTTCCATTCCCAACAGCATTATCATCCTCCTCACTTTGGTGAGCACATTTCACAAAAAAAGCAACACATTTGAAATTTCATAGAAAGAACAACTTGCATTTAAGTAGTGCCTTTAACGTAGCAAAACGTCCCAAGGCACTTCACAGGAGCGTAATCAGACGAAATTTGACACTAGCCCTAACCCTAGCCCTAAAGAGATATTAGGATAGGTGACCAAAAGCTTGGTCAAAGAGGTAGGTTTTAAGGAGCATCTTAAAGGAGGGGAGAGAGAGAGGCGGAGAGGTTTAGTGAGGGAATTCCAGAGCTTAGGGCCTAGGCAGCTGAAGGTTCGGCCGCCAATGATGGAGCGATTAAAATCAGGGATGTGCAAGAAGCCAGAATTGGAGGAGCGCAGAGATCTCGGAGGCTTGTAGGGCTGGAGGAGATTTACAGAGATAGGGAGGGGCGAGGCCATGGAGGGATTTGAAAACAAGGATCAGAGTTTTAAAATCGAGGCATTGCCGGACCGGGAGCCAATGTAAGTCAACGAGCGCAGGGGTGATGGTTTTTTTAAAATTTATTCGTTCACGGGATGTGGGCGTCGCTGGCGAGGCCAGCATTTATTGCCCATCCCTAATTGCCCTCGAGAAGGTGGTGGTGAGCCGCCTTCTTGAACCGCTGCAGTCCGTGTGGTGACGGTTCTCCCACAGTGCTGTTAGGAAGGGAGTTCCAGGATTTTGACCCAGCGACAATGAAGGAACGGCGATATATTTCCAAGTCGGGATGGTGTGTGACTTGGAGGGGAACATGCAGGTGGTGTTGTTCCCATGCACCTGCTGCTCTTGTCCTTCTAGGTGGGAGAGGTCGCGAGTTTGGGAGGTGCTGTTGAAGAAGCCTTGGCGAGTTGCTGCAGTGCATCCTGTGGATGGTGCACACTGCAGCCACAGTGCGCCGGTGGTGAAGGGAGTGAATGTTTAGGGTGGTGGATGGGGTGCCAATCAAGCGGGCTGCTTTATCTTGGATGGTGTCGAGCTTCTTGAGTGTTGTTGGAGCTGCACTCATCCAGGCAAGTGGAGAGTATTCCATCACACTCCTGACTTGTGCCTTGTAGATGGTGGAAAGGCTTTGGGGAGTCAGGAGGTGAGTCACTCGCCGCAGAATACCCAGCCTCTGACCTGCTCTCGTAGCCACAGTATTTATATGGCTGGTCCAGTTCAGTTTCTGGTCAATGGTGACCCCCAGGATGTTGATGGTGGGGGATTCGGCGATGGTAATGCCGTTGAATGTCAAGGGGAGGTGGTTAGACTCTCTCTTGTTGGAGATGGTCATTGCCTGGCACTTATCTGGCACGAGTTAGAATATGGGCAGCAGAGTTTTGGATGGCTCAAGTTTATGGAGGGTGGAAGATGGGAAGCTGGCCAGGAGAGCATTGGAATAGTCGAGTCTAGAGGTAACAAAGGCATGGATGAGGGTTTCAGCAGCAGATGAGTTGAGGTGGGGCGGAGACGGGCGATTTTACGGAGGTAGAAGTAGGCGATGTGATGGAGAGGATTCCAAGGCACCACACTATTTGAAAGGGTTGAAATAAGCTATCGCCTGTTTCAAGTAAGGTAAGTTTCTACCCCAGTGTTTCTTATAAAGACATGGGACAATTTCTGCAATATAATCCAACACTCATCTGGTATCTTTTATTTTTGATACTTCAATGTTGCGTTTAGAAAGCTGGTCGTTCAATGTCCAGATTGTTTTAGCAAACAGAATCATATTGATCTGCAGGAGAATTGGAATACCCGGATTGTAATATAATCAGCCAGCTTTTCCAGAGTACAACTAACACAAGAGAGCTCAAATGTGAACCACTCCTAAAATTCAGTGGGAATTATTGCATCTACACAGGGTGCTTAATGGAAGAACATTGAAAGTAGCATGAAATGAGTTTCATTTGGACTCAAGCTAGTCCTTATTGGGTCCAAATGCTCAGTACAAGATGGCTCGTGACTCAGCACAAGTTCGCTCTAAGTTGCCAATCCCACTCAGAAAAGCGTGAGATGGCGCTTAAGATGGAAATATCACGTTGGTACGGCAGGTAGTGACTTTTTGTGATTGTGGGTAAAGCACGTTGTTGATGTGGGGTTTTAATCTGCATTTGAACCATGCTGTACCTGACCTGCAAGTCTCAACTGTTGATCTCACTTGACCACCCTAATGGCTTAGCTGTCTGAGGCAGTGGTTAGCTCTGCTGTACAGACTAGGAAGGATCCAGGGTCAATCTTTAGTCGAGCTGGCCTCTCTCAGCTGGAGGACTAAAGGTCCGACAGTTAGCCTCAGCCCCCTTGGGTCAGGACGGATTCCGTTCCTGAACCCTACCCTGCTAGAAGTGTGCCTGGGTGGATATTGCAGTTCTGCTCAATAACCCACGATTTAAAAACTTACCAACACTTATTCTCTAGGCTCACATGTGAAGACTGTCCATTTGGGTGAGTTACCAGGGGACGCCCAGCACCTGTGGAACAGTCCCCCAGCAAGGAGTTAATGCCAGGAGAGGTGAGAGGGCTTCCACATGCTTGCCCTCTTTTCCACCCAGACTGCATCAGTGAAGTCCACTTCCTACCCCCTCAACATCTTCTCGACCCAACTCCTGACATTCCAGCCTGCCCTCCTTGGCCCCATGCTTGTCGACTATCATCTCCTGATCTTCTGGCATTGACAGCACTACTTCCTAAACCAGCATCATCAGCTTAATAAAATGTCCATTCTTGACCTGTTTATTTTCTCTAAATACCACCCTAACTCCAACTCACAGTTGCTCTCCAAGGTCTTTCTGTGGACTGTTGCCATCTAACTGCACAAGACTCACTGTTTGAGTCCATCCAATTCACTATTTGACCCACCTAGCACTGAGAGCACTCTAGTCCATGTCAACGATCATATTCTGATCACTGATCATAAGTGTCCCTTATTGTCCTCCTCAACCTCACTGCAGTCTTCAACGCTGTTGACCACTCCATTCCCCTTCACTGCTTCTCATCTTTGGTCCATTGCCATCGCACTACTCTTAAATGATTACACTTCGATGGTTCCCAGCCGTGCTCACACTGTTATCCCCAGTGTGCTCTAGGACTCCATTCTTATTCCCCTAGTAATCATTTACTTGCTATTCCTTGAGTTTCTTCATCTACAAGCAAGGGGGCAAATGCCATATGTACACCAATTACACCAAATTCTTTCTCTCCGCCATTAGCATTGTCTCAAAAGACTGAGATTGAGTCCTGGATAAGTCAAAATTTCCTCCAACTCAACAAATCCAAAGCCATCATTTCGGCTCTCACCAGTATCTCCATGCCTCTGGCTCTCCTCCTTCAAACCTGCCCAGCTGTTCCCTTAGGGTAAATCTGACGGTGTGCGCCCTGTTTGACTCTGAGCTGAGCTTTTCACCTCACATTCATTCCATTGTCAGGACCTCGAGACATCACTCACTCATGTCCCTACCTCTCCCCACCACTGCTGAAACCCTTACTCCACGGGTTCATCATATTCAGGATTGACTTATCCAATACTCTCTTAACCAGCTTTTCTGCCTTGATTCTTCGCAAACATCAACTGATCCAGAACCCTGCACATAGTCCTACACTCCCAACACCCGTGATTGGCCAAGCTAATTTTCCTTAGGCAATGGACACTGACACAATACCAACTCTGTAGCATTCAATGGAAGAAAGACTTGCATTTAAATTATGCCTTCTGTGACCTCAGGATGTCCCAAAGCACTTTACAGCCAATAAAGTACTTTTGAAGTGTAGTCACTGTTATAATGTAGGAAACGTAGCAGCCAAATTGGAAATTGCACACAGCAAGATTCCACAATAATGACCAGATAATCTGTGTTAGTGACAGGTTGAGGGTCAAGGGATAAATATTGGCTAGGACACTAGGGAGAACTCCCATGCTCTTCTTCAAATAGTGCCATGGGATCTTTTACGTCCACCTGAGAGGGCAGACGGGGCCTCGGTTTAACTTCTCATCTGAAAGACGGCACCTCCAACAGTGCAGCACTCCCTCAGTACTGCACCGGGGTGTCAGCCTAGATTTATTGCTCAAGTCTCTGGAGCGGGACTCAAACCCACAACCTTCCTAACTCAGCGAGGTGAGAGTGCTACCACCTGAGCCATGGTTAACACTTGAGAATGCGAAAGAGGAATGGCAGTATGATAGCGGCACCCATGTCCAGCACAGCTGTGAAGAAGTAAAAGACGAGAGAGAGGACAATGTCAAACCAGCGGAGATTGGAGCGTGGATTTAAGGAAGAGTTACCAGAATTATCAGAAGCACCGGTCCAGTGAAGTACCAAATACTTTCTTTCCGTAGCCAGCAGCTGTAATGGAAGGAGGAGACAAACAGTTTTTTAGCCGATAGTCCAGGGTCAGGTTTACAAAGCTCCTGAAAGGGCGGCGGAAAGAGATTCAATAGTAACTTTCAAAAGGGAATTGGATAAATACTTGAAAAGGAAAAATTTGCCGGGCTATGGAGAAAGAGCAGGGAAGTGGGACTAATTGGATAACTCTTTCAAAGGGCCGGCACAGGCATGATGGGCTGAATGGCCTCCTTTTGTGCTCTATGAATCTAGGATTCTATG
This sequence comes from Heptranchias perlo, assembly GCF_035084215.1. Classification (NCBI taxonomy): domain Eukaryota; kingdom Metazoa; phylum Chordata; class Chondrichthyes; order Hexanchiformes; family Hexanchidae; genus Heptranchias; species Heptranchias perlo. The sequence continues at coordinate 11,344,654 of NC_090361.1, forward strand.
GAATGCAAGCTCAATGATTCCACTGTCTTTAGCTCCAATATATCACTATAAATAGGCAACTAAGTAACCACCAGGACAGAATATTTAATTAAACAGAATCAACCTTCCAATGGCTATCTTGTGATACACTTTCATCTTCAATTTTCTCCCCTCATCACCTGAAGGTGATGATGCTTCCTAGAGCATGGTTCTACCTCAGCCATTTTCATGGATGGGCCTAGACAGTGTCAATGGGACACTTGATCATGGGGAGCACCATAGCCGAGCTCGATACAACCTCACACAAGGTCCACAGATGAACGCTTTCCAACAGGGGTCACTGGATAGATATTAAGAGCCAGAACCCTGACTGATTTCGCGCCTGTCTAGCCAGGCAGAGCCCCAGGTGAGTTCAGTTAGCTCAGCACACAGCAGGACTGCAACCTTCGACTGTGCAGTCTGCATGGTTCAATATCACACTGCATGGTGCGCTAACCCACGAGGCCACCAGGGGAGCTGTCTGTGGAGGATTCAATGCAATTCTCAAAGATAGCCTTCTCTGGTCTTTGTCCACTGATCAAATTATAGTAGAATCTCGGTTTTCCCGACTGTGCCCTGGAGACAGAGCCTGAGAAGCTCCCTCAATGATTGCCCACACAAAGCGACTTCCTTCTGATATTTTAGGGACCATTTTAAAAGAAAGACTTGCATTTATATAGCGCCTTCCATGACCTCAGGACGTCCCAAAGCACTTTAAAGCCAATTAAATACTTTTGAAGTGTAATCACTGTTGTAATGTAGGAAACGCGGCAGTCAATTTGCGGACAGCAAGGTCCCACAAACAGCAATGAGATAATGACCAGATAATCTGTTTTTTAGTGATGTTGGTTGAAGGATAAACATTGGCCAGGACACCGGGGAGAACTCCCCTGCTCTTCTTTGAAATAGTGCCGTGGGATTCTTTTACGTCCACCTGAGTGGGGTTTAACGTCTCAGCGAAAGATGGATTAAGATTTATGAGACCAGATCAGATGATTGAGTGGAAACAGTGCACAGAAAACGGGTGTTAATAATTAATGGAACACATCTGACAGGTTATTAAAAATGACCTCATCAGAGGATTGACTGCAAATAACCTGTCAACAATGCCTAGGCCAGGGATGTCCAAACTATGGCCCATGGCCACATGCAAGTCCCAAAGCCCAATATTACGGCCCCCAAAGCACCGGCAGTTCGATGAATCTCATGGGCATGGAGGTTTGGAAAAGGCTGCTCCTTGAGCTGTTGCCTCATTGAAGGATATTTCCTATCTCGGAACACCAGGATCTGTTAGTATCAGCCATTTGAGATGTTTACAAATTAATGGGAAAGTAGATTTAAGCTTTATATATGGCCCACCAGCCTCCATGGTACGTTCATTAAGGCAAACATCTTCAATCATCCTGGTCTAGACTCACACATAAAGGATGGCCGCTTGAGTTAGGTATTGGAGGGTGGGCAGCACTTATGGGACTGGATGTTGGTTTGTTTATATAGCGCCTTTCAGCACCTCAGGACATTCCAAAGTGCTTCACAACCATTGAAGTACTTTTGAAGTGTAGTCACTGTTGTAATGTAGGAAACGCGGCAGTCAATTTGTGCACAGCAAGGTCCCACAAACAGCAACGTGATAATGACCAGATAATCTGTTTTTTTAGTGACGTATAGGTCCCTGCTTTTCAAGGAGAGGAGAAAAGGGGGAGAAACGGGGTGAGGGGGGGGAGGAAAAGTGTTACACGAAGGCTATGATAGGATCTGCATTGCGAAGTCACAGGAGAATGGAAGAATCTAATGCAATACTTACTGTTTAGGTGGTGATCCATAGCCATTGGGATGTATAGCTGCAGAAAGCGCCACTATCACGGCAGGGGATAAATAGCAAAACGGGATCATGTATTTCTTCACGGTGGCGGAACTGGAAACCCTCATTTTCTTCATGTTGATAGCCATGAGGCAAAGTCGCAGTCCTTCCAAAAACATCCAGGAGAACACCGTTAAATAGAAGTAATGTAACCAGCCGGCAGTGATTGCACACACAATCTGAAAATCAAGGAATGACACGGCTTGACATGTCTGCTGCACGTTATCGGATTACTTGCCTGTTTCACTAACAGATTATTTGGTACAATTAACCAACAGAGAATGATGCTATGGATGGGAAACTATAGTCATGAGGAGAGGCTTGAGATACAAGGACTAATTCCACTGGAGCACAGAAGGCTAAGCTGACATTTAATAGAAGATTTTTAAAATAACGAAAGAAAGACTCGCATTTATACGGTGCTTTCCCCAACCTCAGGACGTCCCAAAGCGCTTTACAGCCAATGAAGTACTTTTGAAGTGTAGTCACTGTTGTAATGTAGGAAACGTGGCAGCCAATTTGCGCACAGCAAGCTCCCACAAACAGCAATGTGATAATGACCAGATTATCTGTTTTAGTGATGACGGTTGAGGGATAAATATTGGCCCAGGACACCGGGATGAACTCCCCTGCTCTTCTTCAAAATAGTGCAGTGGGATCTTTTATGTGCACCCGAGAGGGCAGACAGGGCCTCGGTTTAAAGTCTCATCCGAAAGACGGCACTTCCGACAGTGCAGCACTCCCTCAGTACTGTGCTGGAGTGACATCCTAGATCATGTGCTCAAGTGTTTGGAGTTTGAACCCACGACCTCCGCTGAGCCACGGCTGACTCTAAGAGTTTTGATAGAGAGAATAGGGAAAGACCATTTCCTCTGGTTGTGGAATCAACAACGAGGGCCTCAATCAATTTAAAATGGGTGAGGAGAGAGGTTAGGAGAAATTTCTTTATGCAGAGGATTGTTGCAGCATAGAATGCTTTGCCACATGGAGTGGTTGAGGCAAAGACCATTGCATTGTAGAAGTGAAAATGGGATAAATAGTTGAAGCAGAGGAAGGCACAGGACTATGGGGAGAGAGCAGGGCAATGGGATTAGTTTTGGATTGCTCGAGCAAAGAGTTGGCACAGACATGATGGGCCGAATGGCCTCCTTCTGTGGTTCTATAGATTAGTGATGTCATCACATTTGTTCACAGGCTGAGGTTGGAATGGCTTCCATCTATTTTAAAATGACGCTATATAAATATTAGCACAAGAATACTCAACTCATTCTTATGCAATCCTTGCATCTGCTATATTAATGGAGATTAAAATAGCAGATATTTGGATTTTACCTTCAATGAATTTATATTAACATGGGGCAAACATTCCGATGTGTTGCCCCTTGGTGCGGAGGGATTGTCTTACCTTGTCACAAACTCTGTCACTCTGTGTTATGAAGAGCATGTTTGCCAGGAACAGATTCAGGCACAGATGGGTGTGCACGGCAGTGATGTGTGCTTTTCCCAAAGAGCAGATTTTAAAAATGAAGATCGTGGTCATGAGACACACTTCTGAGATAATTAAAGCTGCGTTTGTTACAATCGATTTAATATCTTTAAAATGATTCTGCAATGGAACGGTAAAACATATCAAACTGAAGCAACATTTTATATTGGAACTTTGTAAACCAGGCAGAGATCGCATCATATAGCAGGTAAGTGTCTTTATAGAGAACACTTGGTCCATGTGATCTCCTGGACTGGTTTCGATCGCCTGAGGGAGACGGAGGAGATTTTTCCAGGGTATTTTATTCCTCCCCCTGGAGGGAAAACTGGCCCTGGATTTTTTTCATTTTTTTTGCCTCTCCCAGGAGATTACATGGCTGGGAGGGGAGAGGGGAAGTGTTTAGTCAGGAGGTTCTGGCCATCATGGTGTGGGGCAGGCTTGATGGACCAGCTGGTCTTTTCCAGCCCGCCAATTTTGTACGTTCGCATATGCATCACTCAGGATTCAGGCCAGCAATCCGACTGTAGTCTCTATAGCAGGTGGGCTGGCTGGGTCCTCCAGATTCTCCAAAGCAAGGGAGAATCAACTGAAAAACAATCTGTTGCAAATCAAGATTCTGGAAAACTTTGTTTAATTATGGGTCAGAATGACGATGGAGATACATCAGCAATGATCAATCAAACAGGGTTCAGGTTAATAAGACAACTGCACTATCAGTGTTAACCAGAGATGATTAAAGAAAGCTGAAAAGGGGAGCTCATCTTCAAATCTCCCTAAGGTGTAAGATGAAGAGCTTTCTTAAGGCTGAAATCCATTGGGATAACAACTGCAGGTGGAAGTTACGTAGAAAGTTCTCCAGTAGGCATCACACTTTAGGGCCAGTTTTCCTGTCCAATGCTCAGTGCAAAGGAGATGAAAAGGGGGCAAAGACTTGTGACGTGGGGCCAACATCCCCTTTACATTGTCCAAGGATTTCTTGGGTATTCTCCAAAGTGGGGGTGGGGGGGTGCGGAGATCTTGCATCTGCAGCAAGCGCAGCCAAAAGGCAGGCATGGTAGTGAGGCAGGGGTTGGCGTAATTCGGCCTCCTGCCTCATTTCCCCAACCCCGACTGTAGAAAGGGGCCTATTTAAGGGGCGTTAGGCCATGCACCCAGCCCCGGTCTGATTGGTGCTTCAGGGGATTGAGGGGTGACCTGATTGAGGTGATTAAAATGTTAAAAGAATTTGATAGGGTAGATACAGAGAAACTATTTCCTCTGGGAATGGGGGGGTGAGGAGGTGGGGGGGGGGAAGCAAGAACGTGGGAAGGAAAGTCATGCCTTATAAATCCAGAATATGGATCTTTATTTGCAACGAATTGCCCCGTTCGTATTTTATCTGATAGCAGCTGTAACTACACCCATTGCATTTAATGGCATCTGCATTGAATCACTGGGTGTTCTGTAACCTCGGGTCAGTCTGCCTCCAGCAAGTACTGCTGTATATCGTCTCACCCTGCTTCCAACTATGTGCCCAAATACATCGAATCCCGTCAGCACGCCCAACTCCACCAGCAATAGACTCAGAAAGATGACTGTTTTTTTATCTGAACAGACTGCCAATGTGTACAGCGTGATGGCAAGACACATCAGCGACACAAAGATCCCAATATCTGTTATTATAGATGAGGAACAGCAATCCTGCAACAAAATTATAAAATACAAATTAAATCAAAGGTATATTGTACCCATTAGAGTTACATTGCAATGCTATCATCGGTTTTGAGTATGGAGTCAGCTGTGGCTCAGTGGGAGCACATTCAACTCTGAGTCAGAAGTTTGTGGGTTTAAGTCCCACTCCAGAGACTTGAGCACATAATCTAGGCTGACACTCCAGTGCAGTGCTGAGGGAGTGCTGCACTGTTGGAGGTGCCTGTGTCCAACTCCTGGGAATTGCCTCCCAAAACCTCTTCACCTGACTCTCCTCCTAAAAAAATCCCTTCTTAGATCCCACCTCTTTGACCAAGCTTTTGGTCACCCCTCCTAATAGCTCCTTCTTTGGCTTGGCTTCAGTTTCCTCAGACCTCTGCGAAGCACCTTGAGACGATTTTCTACGTTAAAGGCGCTATTTAAGTGCAAGTTATTGTGGGAATGGCAGACCCGGGTGGCAAACCCCTTTCTGTTTACATGCGTCTCGTCACAATTCTGCCTGAGTTCCTCTCCGTTTCCCTTTAACAAAATTTCTAAGGGATTTCAAAAAAAAATTAAAATGTATGGAAAATCATGGGGCTGTGCCATTTTTCCTTTTCAAACCTCTGAAGACGAAGATTTTTTTTCTCCTTTCTTGTGGAGTGACACCAGTGCAGCTGAGATTCGGAATTGAGCTTCCCCTTAAATGCATCTGTGCTATGCGTTGCATGCAACGGCCAGCCCCTTTCCACTCACCGCAAGCCCTACCTTCCTCAGAAGATTAAATAAATTGGATAACGTTCATAATTCCACAAGTTGGACACAAAAGGCTGAATATCCTTTTGATATTAAGAATCTATTATGAAAATACATGATTTGGTTTCAATCTGTCACGAGAAGTTGTCAATCAAACTGTATTTTACATTAAACACATGCCATTGTCCTAAATTGTAGTCCGTACCTTTATTTGTTGAGATCTCACCAGTACAGCGAAGGTGGACCCTTGTTTACACCTGCACACAGTATGGGTCACGTTGGAATGTTCTGTGTCACAGCCTTCACGAGAGGCGATCCTGGTACCTGTTCCACCGTTCAGGTTAACACATTGGACACATCCGTTTACTTTCTGTTCGGTTAAAGGAAGAGGAAAAAGTAACATAGTATCTGAAAGTTTTTCTAACATGGTTCAACCCTTCCTGGAAGTGGACGTTAGGCGAAGGTGAAGAGGCCCACAAATGGCTACTTGGGTGCGGTATTGGAGGGATGCTGAACATAGAATCGTACAGCACAGAAGGAGGCCATTCAGCCCATCATGCCTGTGCCGGCTCTTTGGAAGAGCTATCCAATTGGTCCCACTCCCCTGCTCTTTCCCCATAGCCCTGCATATTTTTCCTTTTCAAGTATTTATCCATTTCCCTTTTAAAAGTCACTATTGAATCAGCTTCCACCGCCCTTTCAGGCAGTGCATTCCAGATCGTAACAACTCGCTGTGTAAAAATGTTTCCCCTCATCTCCCCTCTAGTCCTTTTGCCAATTATCTTAAATCTGTGTCCTTTGGTTACCGACCCACCTGCCAGTGGAAACTCTATCAAAACCCTTCAAAATTTTCAACACCTCTATTAAATCTCTCTTTCACCTTCTCTGCTCTAAGGAGAACAATCCCAGCTTCTCCAGTCTCTCCACTTAAATGAAGTCCCTCATCCCTGGTATCTTCCTTGTAATTTTCCTCTGCACCCTCTCCAAGGCCTCGACATTCTTCCTAAAGTGTGGTGCCCAGAATTGGACACAATACCCCAGCAGAGGCACAAAAGGTTTAGCATAACTTCCTTTCTTTTGTGCTCTATGCTTCTATTTATAAAGCCAAAGATCCCGTATGCTTTTTCAACAGTGTTATCAACTTGTCCTGCCATCTTTGGCACTGTGCTCCAGCAAGGATTCAATGCCTTCAGGAGAGGAGGAGAGAAAATATATGAAGAAAATGAAGAAAAATGGAGCAGACCCCATCACAGTGCCGCGTGGTTTGCATGATAGCTGCATATTTCATGGTCAGATAGATCCTAAGCTGACCAGTGGAATCTCAGAGAGTTTTCATCAGAAAATGCCAGTGATTAACATTTTCGTGCTTGAAAATCCATGAAATTCATCACTTACAGTTGTACTTTAGAGGGTTCCTCATTAGAGTGAAGATGTGATGGTGCAATGATCGAAGAATAAATCAACCAGAGTAAACTGGGAGCGATATACATTTAAGAATGGAGACAGTTCATTTCGCACTGGTCCCTGGGATGAGGGGAGCAGAGGATTCTGCTCTGTTGGTTGTCGACCTCGCCTCTCCTCCCACATGGTATAACTGTTGCCTTAATCCCCAACTTGTGTTGATCTTAAAAGTTACCGTGCAGCAATCAGGAAGTAGTCAAGAATACAATATATACTAGGCTCTTAACTCCTTGTAGTCTCTATTAGAAATGTAAAATTACTTCCTTGCCAGATACAGGGCTTGTTATGTGATGGAACGTCTCACTGCAATTCAAATCTTTTGAATCAATCAGGATTCATTTATGATTTTTTCTTGTGTGCTAAAAATGGACTGAAACCTGTCTCATTAATTTCCTTTGTACATGTTGTAAACACTGGCTGGAGTAAGTTTCAAGGCATTTATACATCTTTGGATGATAGGATGTTGACAAACCTATTCAAGCATTGCCATTAGGTTAGGGTAAGACATCGGGGGCAATTTTAACCTAACTCGCTGGGCGGGAAACCGGTGAGATCGGGGGGGAACCTCGTCCAATGTTGATTTCAATGGAGAGTAAAATCGGGCAGGGTGTAAAACGAGCATTGCACCCGATCCCATCAGTTTCCCGAGTCAGGTTAAAATTGTCCCCATCATCTCAATCCCTTAGTGTCTCACTGCCTTATAAAGCATTCTGACCCTTTGTAACACTGTATAATGTATTCTTATTGACTGCTGCAGCCCCTGTGTTATCCTGTACGTTGTATCCTTATAACCAGTTCCAGCCCCTGTTATCCTGTACATTGTATCCTTATAACCTGTTCCAGCCCCTGTTATCCTGTACATTGTATCCTTATAACCTGTTCCAGCCCCCGTGCGATCCTGTACATTGGCTCCATTTGCAGTGATGACAGACTTTAGTCAATATACTTTCAGTTGTATTTTTACCTGTATTCGTTTTACTGAGACTAGAGGATATGTTATAACATGTGGGTATATTTGATCTCCCTCCTATAGACTACTCATCCCCCACCAATACACTGAAGCAAATATCAATTGAACATCTTTTGCAGAAAATACATAACTTAACAAACCTGATTATTGTGGAAGGTAAAACGGATTGCATGGGAAGGTTTCTTCCTGTTTCCTGTCCATATTATCGCTGTCACTATGTCAGAAATGACTGTGATCTCTGGTTTCTTTCCATTTTCCATGTCCAGATTCATGTTAATAAGGTCAGTGTCATTGTACGAGATGAAGGCAACAGCAGCAAAATCTGCAGACAATTAATAGCTCAGATGTTTTAACAGAACTCCTTGATCTATCTTGGCTTTGCTCATCAATAATTTTTTTCAAAAAGTATAGTTATATTGTACTATATCGATCTTCTACACCTATTTCACACTTTAGGTGTCAAACACCAAATTATTAGTTCAAATTTCATATTAGTAAACAAGCAAAAAATGAGGGCTCAATAGGTGGGGAGTATACAAAAGCAGCTAGTTTTTTACCAATGAGGAGCTACTCAGTACATGTGAAATTACTAATCAGGGATGATCTATGAGGAAAATCCACCAATAAAAGAAAGAAAAACCTGAACCAATCAAATTGCTCCAAATATTTTTTGCAGAGGAGCAGGGGAGTTCTCCCCCGTGTCCTGGCCAAAATTTATCCCTTAATCAACATCACTAAAACAGATTATCTGGTCATTATCTCATTGCTGTCTTGTGGGAGCTTGCTGTGCGCAAATTGGCTGCCGCGTTCCCTACATTACAACAGTGACTACACTTCAACAGTACTTCATTGGCTGTAACATGCTTTGGGGCGTCCTGAGATTGTGAAAGGCGTTATATAAATGCAAGTCTTTCTTTCTTTAAAACAAAAATGTAGCCTTTTCTTTGGGGGTCCTTGCCAGGACCCCACCAGTGATGCCCACCTTTGTCTAGCTCACTTGGCGTACCGAACTTCGGGTCCTGACTGAGCCAGGCTAGCTGGAACTTCTATGGCAACGGGGCCTCCTCTGGTGATTGAGGGGGCTCCTTTGGTTTCTGCTGGAGTTAAAGCGGGAGATTCGTGGATTTCTGGGCCCTGTGTACTTATTTTCCAGGATCCAATCAAAAAACACTTACTTCACTGTCTCTGGGTAGATCTTTTACAAATACTTTCATTGGAAATGTTCTCCCCTACCTCCACTTCAATAACAACAATTTGCATTTATATAGCGCCTTTAACGTAATAAAACATCCCAAGGTGCTTCACAGGAGCGTGATCAGACAAAAATTTGATAATGAGCCTCATAAAGAGATACAGGAACAGGAGTGGGCCATTCAGCCCCTCGAGCCTTTTCCGCCATTCAATTAGATCATGGCTGATCTGTACCTTATCTCCATCTACCTGCTATTAGGACAGGTGACCAAAAGCTTGGTCAAAGAGGTTAAGGAGCGACTTAAAGGAGAGGAAGAGAGGTGGAGAGGTTTAGCCCTTGCAACAGAGAAACTGCTGACTCCCCTTTAACAATGCCATGGGTGATCTGCTAGTGTATATATTATAACATGTTTGAGACGCATCTGTCACACTTCAGCCATTACAGCCCTCAATTTCCAAACATTCCCAACCAGCTTCTAGAATTTGCCACTTTTATATTAATTCTTTTTCCTCTGGCTGTTTTTCTCTTTCAGATACATATACATAAAACAAATGCAGCTGCTTTGACCATTTCCAATGCATTAAAGCATATAAGCATTAGCCAAAGGCAAAATTTCACCCATGAAACATTCATAGAGACCTGGAAAATATTGGAAAGCAAAACTCATGCCAAGCGCCCTGAGAGAGAATCAATCTTTCGGAAAATTGGATGGATTTTCAAGGGAACAATTTTATTGGCAAGTTTAATTTATTTTTTAATTGATTCAAGTTTTTAATATGTCTGCAAAGTTATTATCTTACTTTGTTCTTACTTACCATAATGTTTTAATTACCTTACATGGAGGAGAAATAGAACCAATTTATCACTGGAAATATTTTTAGAAAGGTTTTCAGCCGCCATCTTGTTTTGTCAAAAACTGTTTGAAAAATATTTTGAGGGATATCATTGGTTCCACTGCTCTTCCTTGCTGGTTGTTTTATTGGTTGCTCTTTGCTAACCACTGATCCTTGATTGGTGGTTTTTTTTAATGTTTGCTGATTGGTTGGTTCACTACCCGCTCAGCTGTGATTTGTTGCATTTTGACTGTTGCATTTGAACCAATCAGGTGCAAGTGTGACATGCACTTTGCATGGGTTGGACCTTCAATTGACACCATGAGGTGTGATTGGCACATGATCAACACAAGACTTCTAATTATGTAGATGATTAAAAAGTGTTGATTAAATATGATTTGTTACAGAATATTTCATATATATATATATATATATATATGTATATGTATATAGAAAAAAAAAACAAGTTTAACCAAACCTTGTTGTCTGTTTACTACTTCCCAGGGAATCTCCATGAGGTTACTGTGAGCAGATAGTGTTGTCATTTCAATTTTTTGATCAGCATTGAATCTAATACCTTGAACTTCAAGTTCTAAAATAGAAAAGCAACCAACATTCTGGATGTTAGTTATGATTTGGGGATTATCCACTCCAGAACCAGCACATTATGGCTTAGAAATTGCTGTTAATGATATTAGCAAACAAGCGTTAAATGCATCCACATCAACTCCCTCCACCACGAGCACACTATGCCTGCAGCATGTACAATCTACAGGATACGTTGCAGGAGATTGCTTTGGCTGCAGCTCTCAACTTTGCTGCCTGTACCTTCAAGAAGGAACTAAAGCAGCCAAATATCATGGGAGCACCATCACCTCCAAGTTCCCCTCCAAGTTACACGCCATCCTGACATGGACATATGTTGCTATCCCTTCATTGTTGAATCCAGGAACACCCTACCATTGTGAGACCCCCCCACCCCCACTGCTACCAGCACAAGGACTGCCATGGTTCAAGAACGCCCATTACCATCTTCTTGGGCAACTAGGGAGGGGCAATCAGTATGACCTTGCCAGTGTCGCCTAAATCCCATAAGCAAATAAATAAAAATTCTGTCCATTATTTCAATAGAGGCACTTATCTGTTTATCTTAACAACAATTTCTAGGCTTATATGGTGTGAAACAGAGTAAGAAAGTCAAACCTCTTTAGTTAAACCCATGCAGAGTTAAGTTAACAAAAAGCAAGTTGACACCAATGGCACAGCTCTTTCAGAACTCAGAATCAGGTGTAAGAGAAATCAAAAGTTTCACTATGGCCTCATCCATTACGTTAAATTATGCTTCAAGAGCAGCAACAGCTACAGCTTCCAACTCATCAAACCGTGGGCTCTCTACAAACCAGGGGTTGAACGTGTAAGCCTTCCAGGAGGTCCTGGCCCTGAATTTCTGCAGGTTTCTCCCGATCTCCTGCCATAGCTTCAGCGGATGATCAACGGAATCCCTGGGGAAAAGGCATCAACGGCCATTCACGCCTTTTCTCCAGGGGGGTTCAGCCAAAGCACCCGTTGCGGGAATTCCTGGTCCGATTGTCCGATAACGACCGATGCAGACGAGGACTCTGAAAACCTGTCCTTTGGTCTGCATTTTAACACTTCAAAAGTGGCAAAAGAACTGGGGGGAAGGTGGGGGCGAGGGGTGGAGAATTTTTTTTACACAGCGAGTTGTTACAATTTGGAATGCACTGCCTGAAAGGTGGGGACTGTATATTAAAAGTCTTGTGTATGGTGCACACTTCCTGTAAATGTCATGCATACCTCCTGTAACACGATCACTGTCACACTTTGTTGATAACATCCCTGATGAAACAGTGTATAGTCTGACTCACATGAGCACCGCCACAGGAGATCTGCTAGTCCCATAAACATCTCTTTGTTTTACTTACCCAAATAAGCTCTTGATATTCTGTAGCAGCACAGACTGGTGGCATTGTTGATCGCATTATTTTCCAAATCCTGTTTCAACTTGTTGGATTCATTTTCTTGCTGTTCCGGGGGAATTTTCTTCTTGGATACGATGTCTCCTACAATTTGTTGCATGATATCAGGATTCTGTTGGCACAAGAGAGTTTGATCTGTGAAACCTGCCGACTTTGCGATAAGCTTCTGGGATTGAGCAATGTTTATGTCAAGGATTGTAAACAATTTTACAACACCAAGTTATAGTCCAGCAATTTTATTTTAAATTCACAAGCTTTCGGAGGCTTCCTCCTTCCTCAGGTGAACATTTCCAACAGCGTTCACCTGAGGAAGGAGGAAGCCTCCGAAAGCTTGTGAATTTAAAATAAAATTGCTGGACTATAACTTGGTGTTGTAAAATTGTTTACAATTGTCAACCCCAGTCCATCACCGGCATCTCCACATCATGTCAAGGATATGATAGCTCAGTGATTGGATGGTATTGGTCCAGCAACTTAGTCCAAATCCCACCATGGTGAATTGAATTCAATGAGGCTGGTAATTTCTGGACCAGCGCTAGAAAAATGACCATGGAAGCTACCAGATCGTTGTAAAAACCTAGCTAATGTCCTTCAGGGAAGGGAACCTGCTACCCCTCCCTGGTCTGGCCTACATGTCAGTCGTGGCTCAGTTTGGCAGCACTCTCGCCTCTGAGTCAGAAGGTTGTGGGTCCAAGTCCCACTCCGGAGATATGAGCACATAATCTAGGCTAACACCCCAATGAGAGACTGCTGCACCATTGGAGGTGCCGTCTTTCGGATGAGACACTAAACTGAGGCCCTGTCTGCCCTCTCCGGTGGACATAAAAGATCCCACGGTACTATTTTGAAGACGAGCAGGGGAGTTCTCCCCGGTGTCCCAGCCAACATTTATCCCTCAACCAACATCACTAAATCAGGTTATCTGGCCATTATTATATTGCTGTTTGTGGGAGCTTGCTGTGCGCAAATTGGCTGCTGCGTTTCTCTACATTACAACAGTGACTACACTTCAAAAGTGCTTCATTGGCTGTAAAGCGTTTTGGGATGTCCTGAGGTTGTGAAAGGTTCTATATAAATGCAAATATTTCTTTCTTTTTAGATGTGACTTCAGACCTACACTATGTGATTGACTCTTAATGCTCTCTGGCAACTAGGAACGGGCAATAAATGTGGCCCTTGCCAGTGTCGCCCGCGTCCCAAGAACAAAATAAAAACTCAGAAAGCATTATAAAAAATGAGGTTTAGAAAGATTGAATAAATAGGAACATAGCTTGTTCTTACGATGTTACCTGTTCCTACTCTGAATTTAAGATTCCAACTTTTCATCAACGTTTGTGTTTTGGACTTTTCCAGTTGTAAAAATATTAGTTAATTTATCAGTTAAATTTTCTTCCTAAAATGTAATGTCATTGGCCTTTCCCCCATTTAGGTCACCACTTCCTACATCTTTTGCATATTTTCTGCGTCCAGGCACTCTCTGTGACTGGTTAAGAATGAATTTAACCCCAACCAACCTGCTCAAATGCCGGGGTAATCCAGAGTGGGAACTCTACTGGACAGAAAATTTCTCTCCTAGATTCTGTGCATGTTTGTCTAAAAAGGGAAATCAGGTGTAAACCCTAGGGGGGGTAAATTGGATAAGGCCTGTTTTTGGGCGGGGGTAGCACGGTCCGCTATTACCCCGCGCCCAATGGTCCCCGCGCAGGCAGGACGAGATTTTTGTCAGGCCTCAGGACTTACCTGCAATCAGTGTTGGAAATTATCGTTGAACGAGGATTCCATACAATTCGCACTTTCCACCAGCAGGGGGAAGCTCCAATCTCTTAAAGGCAGGCTCTCTGTTAGAAATCTCCTAAAGGTAGCTGGTACCTGTTATTTGCTGAATATAACATCCTGCAGAAGACCGTTCCAAACTTCTCCCACCCTTTGCGCATAAAAGCATTTCCTAACTTCACTCCTGCACGTCCTGGCTCTAAATGTTAGGCTATGTCCCTGCATCCCAGTATTCAAGTGTAGCAGACCTCCAAAAACAGTTACAAATGTCTCGGCAGCCAGAAGCAATAATCCAGACACTAACCTGTAAATCCTGCATGGTCCCTTTAAATAGCGCCGGTGCGGGGGGTGGGTCCTCCAGGCACTCTAAGACACGTTCAGATGGTTGGGGTTAAGACTGTGCATTGAGTTGAGCATTAAGTCCCAAAATGGTGTCTATCACTTTAAATCAGCGTTGTACACTGATTGAAGCCATTTTCTCCCTACTTTACACGATTCCAGCGTTCGTTACCTGCGCCTGCGCTAACTCCTATACCAAAATGGCGTCTGGCGCACCTCACGCTGGAAACGTGCGTGCGCATCCAAGACGCCATCTTGGATGTCGAAGAGGCCGTGTGGCGCCGAAATAACAGGCGCTACACGGCCCAATTTAGCGCCCTAGGTCTCCATTCCCAGCCATATTTTATTTACTGGAGACACAAACCCAGGCCATGAGCCCTTAAATCTGGGCCAGCTGGTAGGAGGCTAAAAGTTTCCCTTCTCGGAGGGGAAGAGACTTCAGGCGAGTTTGTTGCCTCTTGCCTGCCCAGAGGAACTTGGTGTCGTGTTTCAGAATTTTTTGACTCATTTTCTACAGAATGATTTTAGAAAAAAAGAGTTACTTTTAAATGTGTTTTAAAGCATAATGTATTCAAGCAAGTTAAAATAAAAGGCTCTGATAAGTAGTTTAATGCTAATGAACTAACTTTAATATCATTTCCCTATAGACTGTAAATAATAAGCCTGTCGGAAAGCACCTCACACTTCCCTCCCTCTCCTCCCCTCCTCCCACTTTGCTTCTCAATCTCCTCCTTTCCTCTCCCTTTCCTGCTCTTCTATTTCTTTCCTCCTCTCCTCTTCTTCCCCTTCTCCCCCTTTCCCCTCTCCTCTCCTTCCCCCTCTTACTCCTCCTCTCCTCTTCACTCATCACCCCTTAATTTGTCCCTGGTCCCTCTCCATCATCCTCTCCCCTCCTCTTTCTCTTTCTGCCCTCCCCTTCCCCTCTCTTCTTCTCCCTCTTCCATCCCTCCACCTCTCTCCTCTCCTCTTCCCTCTTCCTCCCCTCACACTTTCTCTCCTTTTCCCGCTCCCTTATTCTCTTCTCCTCCTCTTCCTCTTGCCCTCCTCCCCTTCCCCCATTTACCCCCTCTCTCTCTCCTCCTCCACATCCTCATCCTCTGCCCTCCTCTTCCTTCTCCGCTCTCTTCCTTCTCCCCAATACCCCTCGCTCATCCCCACTTCCCCTCCCCACCACCTCACCCTCTCCCTAGCCTCTCTCCCTCTCCCTCTTCTTCCTTCCCCCCCCATCTCGTTCCCCTCCCCTCCAATGCCTTAGTCCAATTAATCACTGTGACCTCTAACCTTGCTTGACCTGTAAACTGACGGTGGTCACTCCATAAATACAACACCATGAGAGATCAATTACTGTATGAATTTTTTTTTGTGGCTTACTTCCTTTTCCCCCTTTTTGCCCTCTTGAAAGCACTGATTTAATCTGGGGTGCTGTCCCACGGGCCTCTAGTACCTCACTCGAAACATTCTCCACGTCTGACACTCATTGGTGAGTATCTGTAGGTTAATTGACTGGGAGGGGATTTCACAGCCAAATCTGATCCTGTCCTTAACCAACATATACAGACACTCAGCAGCAGGACTCATTCAATTGGAATCTAGAGCAGGAATACTGGCTGAATTCCCCCCCCACCTCCCTAGCATGCAAATTGAGGCAAATTGTAGTTCAATGGTTAGAATGCGGAACTTGCTACCACACGGAGTAGTTGAGGCGAATAGCAGCATAGATGCATTTAACGGGAAGCTGGATAAGTACATGAGGGAGATAAGAATAGAAGGATATGCTGATAAGGTTAGGTGAAGTAGGGAGGGAGGAGGCTCGTGTGGAGCATGAACACTGGCATAGACCAATTGGGCCAAATGGCCTGTTTCTATGCTGTAAATTCTACGTAATGTAGCTGGGTCTGGTGAGATCAGCTAACTCAATGCAGATCAGGAATACTGAAGTTGTTTACTAACAGCACTGCTACATAACTGGGAACAATTTTATAACTTACTTGTATTGAATTGTTTTCGTGGCATTGCTGAGTGGGCTTGGAGTGATATTCAGATAAGTCTGGAACAGAAACAAAGCAAATTAGTGGGCAGGACCCTCTTGTACCTCAATGCAACTGAACCCCAGAGACCAAGAATAAATTGCCTCAACCTTTAAAGCCACGTTGTTCACAACACAAGTATAACCATGCCAAGAGAGTTTAATTCATCAGTGTACTCCTTCAGCAAGCACTGTGAAATCAAAATATACACTGCCTTTAAAACATGCAAACATACCAAATTGACGGGTAGGAAAAGACCAGCTGGTCCATCAAGTCTGCCCCACACTCATGATGGTTGGAACATCCTGACTAGATATCCCCGCACCCCCTCCACCAACTCCCACAGCCGTGTAATTTCCTGGGAGAAGCAAAAAAGCAGAGAAAAATTCTTGGGCCAATAAGGGAAAAAATACTCTGGAAAATTCCTCTCCGACCCCCTCAGGTGATGGAAACCAGTCCAGGAGATCACATGGACCACGCGTTATCTATAAAGACACTTACCTTCTATATGATGCGATCTCGGCCCCAGTCAGGAACTGGTCCAGCTCCCTCTTGAAGGCAGAGAGTCGGCACCCACCACACCAGCCGGCAACACATTCCAGAGGCTCACTGCTCTCTGGGAAAAGAAGAACCGCCTAAAATCCAGTCTATTCCTACTCCCATAGTTTAAACTCATGTCCCCTGGTCCTCCCCAACCTGTTAAACTGGAATAATCTCTCAATAGGTTCGCCATCCAGCCCTTTAATTATTTTAGAGTCCTCTATCAAGTCCCTTCTAAGTGTAACTAACAAATACATGAGTCAATGCGTACTCTGAAAAATATAATAGAAAAGAACTGTGGCCCCAAATTCCCTCGGGATGTGAGAAACACTCCTGTCGTAAAATTGGCCAGGGGCAAATTGGGCGGGACCCAGAAACGGGAGGTCTCCACAACGCAGTGTCACCGCTGGCAGTTTCGAACGGTTGGAACTTCCGTCCTTCCCAAACGTTACAGGAGGTGGGGCGGGTGGGGGGTGGAATACCTTCGACCCCCATTTCCATTCCGCCCAGATACTGGGAAGAACCTGGGATACAAGTTGCTGTAGGGTGGAAATGGAGACCTCGGTGGGCGGAGTCACGGCCTGGAAGCCGCCGGAGATACTTCACGGACATGTTTTTGATCGGTCCTCTGATAAAGGGGATTGATCACCCAGGGAGGCTGCATCTTTCGGGTTCTGCCAGCAGTGAACCCCACATTTCCCACCCCCTACCTCCCGAGCTGGGGGGCGTTGGGGGGGAGGGGGGGTGGGGGGGTGGCATTAAATGCCAATTGAAATGCTCCAGTGCCCCCGCACCCAGCTCCGCACAGATCACTAATAGAACTGAGGTCCAACTTTCTTAGCAGAATATTAATCAGTTGTAGACTTTCTATTCTAATCTTCATTCAGCCTCTTAGTACATACGCATAACACATCAGAGAACACTTACTCAACAACAACAACTTGCATTTATATAGCGCCTTTAACGTAGTAAAACGTCCCAAGGCGCATCACAGGAGCGATTATCAAACAAAATTTGACACCGAGCCACATAAGGAGATATTAGGACAGTTGAATAAGTTTTAAGGGGTGTCTTAAAGGAGGAGAGAGTGGCGGTGAGGTTTAGGGAGGGAATTTCAGAGCTTAAGGCCTAGGAGGCTGAAGGCCAGGCTGCCAACGGCGGAGGGAATGAAATTGGGGATGCACAAGAGGCCAGAATTGGAGGAACGTAGAGATCTCGCAGGGAGGAGGTTACAGAGATAGAGAGGGGCGAGGCCATGGAGGGATTTGGACACAAGGATGAGAATCTTAAATTCAAGGCATTGCTGAACCAGGAGCCAATGTACCCTGCTAAATATAACTTCAATTGCCTACAGTTAAAGCAATAATTAAAGCTGCCAACACTTCAAATGAAAGAAAACAAGAAACTGTAGACTGGGATTGTAACTTGAGCTAATAAGTGGAATGTGTTGACTGGAATATCTCTGTAACTAACTCTACAGAAAACATCAATTCTTCAGCTATATTACATAATCATAGTAACATTCTCCTGTTCCCCTCAAGTTTTATAGCCTCAAAATTGTAACTCACCGTTGCAATGCTCACTGTGATCAGGGTAGGTTTGGACTGTGACTGAAAAGAGATCCCAGAGATTGCCAGAGTACATTGCTGGAAGGGAAAGGCAGACACTGTTAATTTTTTATTAAATTGAAGCAATATATGCCAATTTTCTCTTTTTAAGAACATTGTTGAGGAACGGGTGCATCCATTAAAGCATAAGTTGGGTAAAACAATTACAAATTATGGTGTGGCAGACATATTGAATGGATTCGTCATATCAATTTTCACAGAGGAGGACTGTAGACGAATTCTAGTCATGAATGGGCCTAAGGGATCCACAGCGCATATCGACTTTAGTGAAGAACATGTTACGCAGAAACCGGACGGAATAAGGCCTATAAATTTGGCCATGCCGCGCCCGTCTTTCGGGCATTAACTGACCTACTAAGCCCCCAATATGGTGGCGGGAAGCATGCGCAAATTGTCGGCCAGAAATGAGCCGCCCACAATATTGGCAAAGGTCAAGAAAAATCGATATCCAGTGCCCACGCCCGAAACAGGCTTTAGGCCCTTTGCCTATGCAAATATTTCAAAAACTTACCTTGTTGTTCGCAGGCGGTCCCAAGGTCTGGGTTTCCTGATTGCGGCCAGACGGTTTCACTCAGTAAAACCACACCTTGAGACCACCTGCAGCCAACAAGGTAAGTTTTTGAAATGTACTTACCTGAATGTGGAGCCGGGAGGAGCAGAAGTGATCCTCCCGACCCCACATTTGAAGAATGCAGACCACCGCCACCGCTCCCCTCCTCCGGCCTCTGAACCCCTCCCACCCTCCAACTCCTCGCTCCCCCACCCCGCCCGCCCGCCAGCCTCAGATCTCCCCGGCCCCTCCCACCTCCCGGCCATCGACCTCCTCCCGGCCTTCGACTTACCTCCCTGGGCTTCGACATCCCCCCGGCCTTCGACCTCCTGCCCGGGCTTCGAGCCACCCCACCAGCCTCCAACCACCCCTCCCACCCCGGCTCCCTGCCTCCGATCACCCCTCACTTACCTGAGGGCCGCTGCGACGCTAGAATCAGCCTGATCTTCATTCACTCTTCGCCGGCTTGATGGAAATGAAGCCCGAGGCTCAATATCGAGGGTGCCTTGGGCCTCTCACCATTCAGGCACAGGGATCATTCCCTGCGCTCCCCACCCCCCCCACAAAAAAATGTTCACGCCCGAATTTCTACCCTTGAATACCTGCAAGGCTACTGGTACAGACAGGGTAGATCCTAGAATTATCAAGGAATTACAGGAGCAAATTAATGGTGCTTGGATTAATATTTTTCAGAGCTCCATAAACTCTGGAGAAATACCTGAGGATTGGAGAATAACAAATGTAGTTCCAATATTCAGAAAAGGACTGAGGCACAGCTGAAGTTCACAGTGAAAGATCAAGACTCATTGGGGGTAATTTTCACCTTGGGCGGTAACTAGGGTTACCAACTTTGGTTGAATGTATTCCTGGAGGTTTCATCTTCTGACCTCCTGCCTTCAACTGCCCCGCCCCCACGCTCCGGCCATTGGTCACCCAACATGTCCATCCTCACAGCGCTCCGCCTTCCCAAGCCAATTGGATGATTCTTGACTGTCAGTCAAAACAACCTGTTTTCCCATCTTCAGTATTTTTATAACTAATAAATGAACGTGATCAAAGAAAATGCAAAGAGCAGTTTTTTTAACGCCCCTATGATTTTTCTCCCCGGTTCGCTCATAGCAGTGTTCTGGAATCTTTAATTCCTGGAGACTCCAGGGCAATCCTGGAGGGTTGGCAACCCCAGTGCTAACAAGTGGAGCGGACTGCCCGTCTGCTATAGAACCCTCTATCCGATATTCATTTCCATTGACAGTATAAATGGGTTCAATTTGATGTATTTCTAGAGACGGGATTGGGGAATAGGGTGAGAAGGTGGGATTTTGAGATCAAAAAGAAGTTCCTACAATATCCTATGTTCAGTTTATATAGTTTATATAGTGTACTAAAAGTCTTAAGTCTGCACGCATTTGCTGTCTTCAAAACTGTACTTCCTGTTGTCACGTCTTTGTCACAATTTTATGTCAACTTTTTTTCCATTAGAAATTCCTATGTCCACAATAATAATGGAATCTGCCTATGTAAACTTGTTAATGCCAGTCGCTTCAGTTATGTGTCTCTCAGGTCCTTAACTGGTACTGCAGAGAAACTCCTATGCTCCAACCAATTCTACATCTCTGCTCCCCAAATGATGCTATTTAACTATAGCTAATAATATATAAAATCAAGGCATGATGTAAAAACAAGGACAGACTGAGGACTGAATTGTTCCCTGCCCTCTAACTCCATTTCACCCCAAGACTACATTGGTTTTGACTCTCCTGGGGGTAATTTTAACTTTGGCCAGTGGTGTAAAATGGAAGATATCGGCTCTGTCCCTGTTATACACCCCTCCCGATTTCCTTTCTGTTGAAGTCACTGGCGGGGTGTATAATAGGTGGCAGATCTGATTTTATACCATTGCCCAAAGTTCAAATTAACCTCCACCCTTGTGTGCGACGGTTGGAAGGTCAGCTCGTAAATCATAAAAGGATCTAAAAATGCGACGATCTCAGTTTTGATGTTTCCAGTGCTTCCCCCAAACCACCTACAGATGTCTAGCATTTATATTGGTCGACCGTCATGTTTCACTGGAGACTCCCCAACATTAAACAGCGCTGCTGAGAAGGCAGCGGCAGATCGCAAGAGCCCCAAGCTGGCAAAGTCGGCTGGTGTGTCCATTTTACGGAAAGCCACAACCCCGCCTGCTCCAAGCACGACCTGGATTTCACCCTTCCAACACACCGCAGACTGAGAGGTGCGCTGTCATTTTAAACGGACCAAACCATTCTCCCCGCTTAAACTGCACAGGGTTAAAAGACGACATGGATAGGAAAAAAATCCACTTCTCCCCTCACCACGAATAATCACTGACCCAAAATTGTCCCACAGGGAGAGCGTATGGAAAGGAGCACGGAATGAGAGAAGGGAAATTCCCTCTACTGAATCCAATAACGCACAGTCAGTGGAAGGAGCACTACAAGCGCAGTGAAGTCTAAATATTTCCAGTACGCGCTGGCAGCATGTTTCCTGACCTGTACTCCGCCCGCCTTGTCCCGAAACGCACTGGCAAAGGCGAGGTTTCCCATCACCAATGTGCACTCACAAAATGACCCCCTCTGCGAGGCAAACTATTAGCCCAAAGCCACAGGAGGGCACAGGCAGAGTAAATAAGAGACGTCAATAGCAAACTTGGAACAAGAGAATAAAAAAAACAATGGAAAGTCTAGAGAGTAAAATTACACAAACTCAGCTATTGAAATTTTGATTAATTTTTTTTCATTTCATCTTCTTCCTCTGATTTTCTCCTCTCCTGGGCATTAGGGTTGCCAACTCTGGTTGGTCATATTCCTGGAGGTTTCATGACATGACCTTCCACCTCCAACCGCCCCGCTCAGTCAAACAGCCTTTTTACCCCCCATCTCCGCTATTTTTATAACTAATAAATGAAAGTGTTCAAAGAAAATGAAAACAAAACACACAATTTTTTTCAATGCCCCTATAATTTTTTTTCTCCTGGGCGTTCGCTCGCAGAAGTGTCCGGGAGATTAATCGGTAATTCCTGGAGACTCCAGGACAATCCTGGAGGGTTGGCAACCCTGCTGGGCACAGACTCTAACAGGCAGCATTTGCACTCCAGTACATCGCACAAGTGGACCGTCCTTCATGAGTGTTTCTAAACAACGAGGGTCCAGAGGCTATTGGTGAGGAGGGGTGATGCATCCTCACTCAACACCCACTGAGGGATCACTGGATAGGGATCAGGAATGTGAGACCTGGTTGATTTATCCCCTCCCCATTACAGCTGTACCACTTGCATCTTCCAATCGGACAAGTGACCTTCCTGATCTGTATAGTATCATAGAAATTACCGCACAGAAGGAGGTTATTTTTACCCTCTCAGTCCAGGGCCAGTGTTAGCTGTTCAACTGAAACTACCATCTCCTTTAAATACTGCCCTTCTTGACTAAATCATTGGGAAAGTTTTGTTTAATTTTCAGTTCCTGTTAATGTCCTCGTTGGATCGAGCACCGTTCTACTAACAGACTAACAATAATACCTTTGAGTTGCCATCACTTACCTAATATTACATAAAAGTATCTGGACTTCATGGTTTCCTCTGTGAGCTCAGCGACTGTCAGTACACATTGCACCCTGACACTCTCAGTAGCTCATTGCCACTACAGATCTACTGATAAATGTGACACCGAGTCACACCCAACAGTTGTGGTTACCGACAGGAGAGATAGAGATCTGGGCAAGCTCACAATTTGGGCCGGACTTTCCTAGTTTATTTTGTATTTTTAAGCATGGAGGGGACACCGAGGTTCTGTTTAGTTTCCAGCTGTTTACTGTGATGACCAAACTCCTAAATATTTAATATTAATGGATCGCCAAAAGAGCATTCAGGACAATGTAAATCTCCCTCCCGTACATATAGAAAAAGAAAGACTTGCATTTATATAACGCCTTTCATGACCTCAGGACATCCCAAAGGCAGAATTACATAGAATTACAGAGAAAGCACAGCACAGAAACAGGCCATTCGGCCCAACTGGTCTACGCCGGTGTTTATGGTCCACACGAGCCTCCTCCCACTCCTCTTCATCTCACCCTATCACATGACCTATTCATTTCTCCCTCATTTACTTATCTAGCTTCCCCTTTAATACATCTATGCGATTCACCTCAATTACTCTTTGTGGTAGCAAGTTCCATATTCTAACCACTCTTTGAGTAAAGAAGTTTTCCTGAATTCCCTATTGGATTTATTAGCGACTATCTTATATTTATGGCCCCTGGTTTTGGTTTCCCCTACAAGTGGAAACATCCTCTCTATGTCTACCCTATCAAGCCCCTTCATAATCTTAAAGACCTCTATCAGATCACCCCTCAGCCTTCTCTTTTCTAGAGCTAACTGACAATAGCAGCAAAAGTCCTGACAAACCCGGCAAGTACTAAACAGATTGATATTCAGGGAAAGTAACATCAAGTTGCAGCAAGCAAAATTAAAAAAAATTCATTCTAGGGATAAGGAGGATCCTGGCAAGGCCGGCATTTATTGCCCATCCCTAGTTGCCCCTTGAGAGGGAGGTGGTGGGCCTTCTTCTTGAACGCTGCAGTCCGTGTGGTGAAGGTTCTCCCACAGTGCTGTTAGGAAGGGAGTTCCAGGATTTTGACCCAGCGACGATGAAGGAACGGGCGATATATGTCCAAGTCTGGATGGTGTGACTTGGAGGGGAATGTGCAGATGTTCCCATGTGCCTGCTGCCCTTATCCTTCTAGATGGTAGAGGTCATGGGTTTGGGAGGTGCTATCGAAGAAGCCTTGGTGGGTTGCTGCTGTACGTCCTGTAGATAGCACACACTGCAGATCATGGTGCGCCGGTGGTGGAGGGAGTGGATGCCAATCAAGCGGACAGCTTTGTCCTAGATTGTGTTGAGCTTCTAGAGTGTTGTAGCTGCACCCGTCCAGGCAAGTGGATGGTAGTCCATCAAACTCCTGACATGTACCTTGTAGATGGTGGAAAGGCTTTGGGGAGTTAGGAGGTGAGTCACTCATTGCAGAATACCCAGCCTTTGCCCTGCTCTAGTAGCATTTATGTGGCTGGTCCATGTTCTGGTCAATGGTGACCCCCCAGGATGTTGATGGGAAACTCGGCAATGGTAATGCCATTGAGTGGCCTCCTCAATGCAATATCTACCTCAGAGATATCTTATTAGTTCTCCTATCACAACTTATATTGTGGCAGTAATAACTTGAGGTGGCTTTGGGGTGGAAGTTGGGGGAAATGGGTTGGAGGGGTTAACCACTGCAATCTGACACTGTTTAGATGTGGTGGGGCGCAGTCCTGCCAGGTCTTCAAGGGCACTGGCAATTTTTGGGGGGGGAATGATTATTCTGGTACAATGTTAGGCTGAGGATTTTGAGATGATAGGCCCCATTCACCTCCTCAAAGCCACCAGAAAAAGGACGGTAATTCTGAGGAAAAGCCAGCTCGTCCAGTCTTAAAGGATCCAAAAGAAAACATTGAACTGTTATAACTTGAGTTATATTTGACGGACGGAGTTTATTTGAGATTTAGAACCCGAGTAAAAGAAAATACGACACATACTGAAGCCAGGAAATTCACAGATATTTCCCATCCTAAGCAAACAAATTATTCAAATCCCATGCAAAAATTTTCCCTTCATTATTTTTACTCCTATCATTCCATGAAATCAGCAACAATGAGAGCCATTCAGTGCTTCCCGTATCTCCGCTGCAAAATGCAAAATTGCCGATCTTTACAAACCTTGTATAGGATCTATTTGTTTCCAACTGATCGGCCACTAAGAAACGGCAGCGTGAATCCAGAGTTAAGACCTGACTTAACTGCGGGGTGAAGAGCAGTGAGGTTACCTCGTTCTGGGAGGATCACTCTGCTTCTGAAATTCCCCCCCTAAACCTCTCCGCCTCTCTACCTCTCTCTCCTCCTTCAAGACGCTCCTTAAAACCTACCTCTTTCTCCTCATGCGGCTCGGTGTCAAATTTTGTTTGATAATGCTCCCGCGAAACGCCTTGGGACACCTTACTACGTTAAAGGCACTATGTAAATGCAAGTTGTTGTTGTTCTCTCTGGAGGCAGATTGGTGCCCCCACCCTCCCAAGTCAGGATTTACACTACAACTTTAGTACAGGACGCAGGGGCAAGCAAAACCATTTTGCACTGAAACTAGAGTCACACGGGTAGATTTTCAACTTGCCACCCCGGACGTAACACTGGCAGTGAGGATCAGCCACGCATTACAGAAACCGGCCAAGATTCATTCCCGTCGCTATAACGGGCGGCCGATCCGCAACGGCCAGTCTTATGCCCGGGTGGCAAGTCGGGAGTCCACCCCGCCGGGTAAACAGAGCCAAGAATGGAGTGGTGGGGGGGATTTGTAATTTCAGGCAAAAATAAAAGTGGGTAAAGATTTTGCGCCACTTCTGTCACACGAGGGGAGCGCATTTGAGGGTGGAAAATCACGGATTGGGTGGGCACTGTTTACCAATACCCACTCCCAATATGTCCCAGGAGTGGCACAAAGGAATTTTTATCGCTTAGTTTTTGAGCAGGCTAACTCTTTGAAGAGCTGACCACAACAGCGGGCATGGCGCAGAGGGTCAGCCGCCATATTAACACTATTATGTTCGGGCCACATTATTCCTCTACTGGACCTGTTCCCATGAGTCGGTGGTAATGAATAAACACAGGGAGGTCAGTTTATCACCCAAACGTTACCTGTAGCCCACCGCATTGCACTGATTTACATTTCATACCTTACGTTGAAATTCAAGTCTCACATTCTACACTAGTTTATGCTAATAAACTAAGAAACTAATGCTTGCTGCCACCGATGTCTATACATCTTTACTTTCCATCTTAGCTCGGCATCGACGCTGTATCCAGATCGAGGACGTAGAAATACCCACGTAAATAGCAACAATAATAACTTGCATTTATACGGCGCCGTTAACGTAGTAAAACGTCCCAAGGCACTTCACAGGAGCGTAATTAGACAAAATTTGACACCGAGCCACATGAGGAGATATTAGGACAGAAGACCAAACGCTTGGTCAAAGAGGTATGTTTCAAGGAGCGACTTAAAGGAGGAGAGGGAGGTAGAGAGGCGGAGAGGTTTAGGGAGGGAATCCCAGAGCTTAGGGCCTAGACAGCTGAAGGCACGGCCGAAAATGGTGGAGCGATGAAAATCGGGGATGCGCAGGAGGCCAGAATTGGAGGAGCGCAGAGATCTCGGAGGGTTGTAGGGATGGAGGAGGTTACAGAGATAGGGAGGGGCGAGGCCCAAGGAGGGATTTGAAAACAAGAAACAAGTTGCCGGACCGGGAGGTCAGTGAGCAGTGGGTGAACGGGACTTGTTGAGGGCTGTGAAAGGGTTTGGGTATTGAGGCTAATCCAGAGTGTGATTCAGCGCATAAATATTGGGGAGGAAATTCAACATTGGTTGGGGTGCAAAATGGATGGTAGTGGATCAGCTGTCCATTGTACAGC
Organism: Heptranchias perlo; assembly: GCF_035084215.1. Lineage (NCBI taxonomy): Eukaryota > Metazoa > Chordata > Chondrichthyes > Hexanchiformes > Hexanchidae > Heptranchias > Heptranchias perlo. Next base: position 11,371,266 of record NC_090361.1, read on the forward strand.
CTGCTTGATTTTCCTGTCCATTGACTTCAATGGATAATGGCCGTCCGATCCCCACTGCCGCCCGTCAAAGTTGCATTTAGCTCCCCATTGTGTCTATTTTCCATCCCAGATGTGAGGCAGGCATGGAGCACAGTACTGCCCAGCCCTTTCAGAGGTGTGGTCACCGTGAAGTAATGTCTACCCAAAGGCATGAGTCAGGACAATTGTGAATTGTGATGTAACCGCGGAAGAAAGGTATTACAGGTCCAGAGTGTAATAATTACTGGAAAGGCTGCATTTCGGTCAGTGCAGGTGTGGATATAATAAGGAAAGACAAGTGTATAGGGGAAGTAAGAAAGCATGATGGAACATATTTCATGCCCTCAGGACATCCCAAAGCATCGTAGCTAGTGAAATACTTTGGAAGTGCAGTCAGTGTTATCTAACTATTTGTGGCAGCCAATTTACTCACCAGCAAGTCCCACAAATAGCAAATGAAATGAATCACCGGGTAATCTCTTTTAGGCGGTATTGCTTGAGGAAGGAATGTTGGCCAGGGCACCAGGAGAACTTCCTGCTCTTCTTTGAACAATGCCCCTGGTTTCATTTAAGGCCACCCAAGCAGGCAGCCGGTTTAGGATCTCACCTGAAAGCAGCCTGGCGCAGGAAATGCTCGGAGTGAAGACGGAGCAAACACTAGTTTTGAACGGCAGCAGGGCTACATCTGTTGAGTAGAGTGCTGCGGGGAAGGGCAGATCAATAATACAAGTGCGAGGTAACATAAGTGCTGGATCAGGCAGGTTCGGGAGTGTGATGTAAAAGGGGACTTCACACATCGACCAGTCTTTCCTGTTGCGCATAATGCATTAAAATATATTGTTACTGTCCATATATAAAATATACCGTTACAGTCCCTATATAAAATATCCTTTACTGTCCATATATAAAATATACCATTACTGTCCATATATAAAATATCCTTTACTGTCCATATATAACATATACCGTTACTGTACATATATAAAATATCCTTTACTGTCCATATATAAAATATACCGTTACTGTCCATATATAAAATATCCTTTACTGTCCATATATAACATATAACGTTACTGTACATATATAAAATATCCTTTACTGTCCATATATAAAATATACCGTTACTGTCCATATATAAAATATCCTTTACTGTCCATATATAACATATAACGTTACTGTCCATATATAAAATATCCTTTACTGTCCATATATAACATATACAGCTACCTTTGTATATAATGCTCATTGAATGGTAATGTGGCTGGAATCTCACCAGGTAGTGTCTCTAAGTCAGAAAGGCTGTGTATTGTTTTGGGATGTCCTGAGGTCGTGAAAAGCGCTATATAAATGCCAATACTTATCCCTCAACCAACACCACCAAAATCACTTCATATATCCCATTGTTGTCTGTGAGACCTTTTGGCTACCACATTTTCCTACATTACAACAGTGATTACGCTTCAAAAGTACTTCCCAGTTCCACCTGACCACAACCTTGCTCAACACCTCCTCTGTGTTGTCAGGCTGCTTGTCCGGCATCCAGTCCTGGATCAGACGGAATTTCCTCCAATTAAACATTGGGAAGACCGAAGGCATTGCCTTTGGGCCCCGCCACAAGCTCCGTGCCCCAGACACCTTTTCCATCGCCCTCCCTGGCCACTGTCTCGGGCTGAACCAGACGGTTCGCAACCTCGGTGTCTTATTTGACCCTGAGCTGAGTTTCCTATCCCATATCCTCTCCATCACAAAGGCCGCCTACTTCCAGCTCTATAATATCACTCCTCTACTCCCCTGCCTCAGCCCTTCTGCTGCTGAAACCCTCATTCATGCTTTTGTTACTTCCAGACTCGCCTATTCCAATGCTCGCCTGACTGGTCTCCCATCGTCCACCCTTCATAAACTAGAGCTCATCGATAACTCTGCTGTCCGTATCCTAACTCGCACCAAGTCTTGTTCATCCATCACCCCTGTTCTTGCTGACCTAAATTTGCTCCCGGTCCACCAACACCTCAATTTTAAAATTCTTATCCTTGTGTTCAAATCCTTCCATGGCCTCACCCCTCCCTATCTCTGCAACCTCCTCTAGCCCTACAACCCTCCGAGAACACTGTGTTCTTCCAACTCTGGCCTCTTGTGCATCCTCCACTTCCTTCGCCCCACCATTGGCGGTCCTGCCTTCAGCTGCCTAGACCCTAAGCTCTGGAATTCCCTCCCTAAACCTCTCCGCCTCTCCAACTCTTTCTCCTCCTTTGAGACGCTCCTTAAAAACTATCTCTTTGACCAAGCTTTTAATCACCTGCCTCAATGTCTCCTCCTTTGGCTCAGTGTCAGTTTTTGTCTGATTATGCTCCTGAGAAGCATCTTGGGACGTTTTACTCCTTTAAAGGCGCTATATAAATGCAAATTGTTGTTAATACAGTGCTCATTTTTGTGGCACTCAGTGAGGTTCTGGGTCTTGGGAACATTGGGTAGTTTAATGGTAAACTTAAGTCTGAATGAAGCTGCATGCAATGAAATTAATTATTTAGTGGATTATATCTTCAAACAGTAATCATACTTGAAGAGCTTCTCACTGTGAAGAGATCAGATGTGTTCAATACGGATGACAAGTCTATATTATGGTTCTACCACAGACAGGACAATAATTGTTTCAGTTAAAGAGATCAATGCATTGAGCCCTAGCTGAGCAGACTCATTGTATGGTGAATAGCTGGTACCTGTGTTAATCTACGACATTGGATGTTGGATGTTGGGGCAATGCAATACCAACCCCACCATTGAGTTCTTCATTCTTCCTAATCCATAATGCCAAGTTCCGCACCCATGAGGACGGCCTCAACCGGGATCTTGGGTTCATGTCGCGCTACACGTAACCCCACCAGGGGAAAAAAAAGTTATCTGTTTTTAATACAACTGGTCATTCTCTCTCTTTCTCTTCCTTTCGGATGTTTCTCTCTCTCTCTCTCCCTCTCTTTCTTTGGTTCTGGCCGTTTGTATATTCAGTTGTCTGGGGTATCTAAGGTTTCTCTGTCTGAACACTATTCAATTAATTTGATGGCCTTGATAACGGGCAGTTGGAAAGATTATCTGTAATCATCAGGCATTGTTCTATGACTGTATATGCGGTAATTTTCAATGAATCTCGACACTTCACCTGACGAAGGAGAAAGCCTCCGAAAGCTTGTGATTTTCACATAAAACTGTTGGACTATAACCTGGTGTTGTAAGATTCCTTACATTTGTACACCCCAGTCCATCACCGGCATCTCCACATCATAAAAAGCACCATTAAGAGCAACAATGCACTCGCCCAAATATATTGCCTCTCAATCCCATTCACTCTGGGTCCAGTCCACAAACAGCTTCCCTTTGGAATCTACACTCCAGCTCAGGTCTACTTGTTTCAACGTGTTCTCACTTTGACGCAATAGACCCAACACGCACAAACCCAACACTATGACTAAGTATTTCTATTTCTGAATGAGAGGAAAACTCCCGGGAAGCATTCATCAGTTGCTTCATTTGTGTGCTACGGCTGTAAGAACGCAGCTCCCAACCTGTGAGGTCCCAGTTCCCGTGGATGAGGCCAAACTGTCCCGCAGTGTTGAAGCTGTGCTCAGTGGGTGAGAGGAGCTATCTGGAATAACAGGTCCTGAGAGACCACATTTTGGAACATCATGGTGGCAATAACCTCATCGTATCTGATCGTGGGTAAGTGGTTGGTGATTAGAATTGGGGGTGATTACTTCAGAGAAAAGTATTTCTTTTATGTATCATATTTTAGAATGTTGGATGTTGGGGCAATGCAATACCAACCCCACCATTGAGTTCTTCATTCTTCCTAATCCATAATGCCAAGTTCCGCACCCACGAGGACGGCCTCAACCGGGATCTTGGGTTCATGTCGCGCTACACGTAACCCCACCAGGGGAAAAAAAAGTTATCTGTTTTTAATACAACTGGTCATTCTCTCTCTTTCTCTTCCTTTCGGATGTTTCTCTCTCTCAGCACTGTTCTTGGTGGTACAGACACCGCCGTTTACACCGTCCCCGCTTATCACGGGCAGCCGCCTATATTGGGCAAACGGCGATGGCAAATGCGTGTCCATTGCAAAGGCACCGCTTAAACAAAATTAAGCCCGCCCGCTATTTCGGGCAGTTGGAGCAGAATAATTTTTACCTCAGCTGTTTGCACCTTGTTAAAGTGCGAGGACCATTAAGTCCTTTCACGGTGCCTGGTGACCCTTTCACCGTGACATTATTTAAGGGCAAGAGAAGAAAATGACGGTAATGGGAACTGCTTGTACTTGTTCAAATGTACAACAGCAGCCATCGCCACCTCCAGTCAGTTCAAAAGGGAGCTGGGTGACTTTGGCTGATATCGCAGTCTATAAAAGGTAAGGAATCTTACAACACCAGGTTATAGTCCAACAGTTTTATTTGAAAATCACAAGCTTTCGGAGCTTACCTCCTTCGTCAGGTGAGTGAGAGGTTCTAAAATCGCATAGCATATATTAGGCTGGGAGACGATCACAGCAATCAAAGGTGTCGTTGGTGTTCAGACAGGTTAGCTACGGAAAACGTTACATCCCAGTATACTGAATACACAATGGGTCAGATTACAAAGACAGAGAGAGAAAGAGACCCGAAAGGCAGAGAGAGAGAGAGAATGTCCAGTTGTATTAAAAACAGATAACTTTTTTTTTCCGCTGGTGGGGTTACGTGTAGCGTGACATGAACCCAAGATCCCGGTTGAGGCCGTCCTCATGGGTGCGGAACTTGGCTCGACGATTTTGCGTTGTCGTGTGTCTCGAAGGCCGCCTTGGAGAACGCTTATCCGAAGATCGGTGGCTGAATGTCCTTGACTGCTGAAGTGTTCCCCGACTGGGAGGGAACCCTCCTATCTGGCGATTGTTGCGCGGTGTCCGTTCATCCGTTGTCGCAGTGTCTGCATGGTCTCGCCAATGTACCATGCTCTGGGGCATCCTTTCCTGCAACGTATGAGGTAGACAACGTTGGCTGAGTCACAGGAGTATGAACCATGTACCTGGTGGGTGGTGTCCTCTCGTGTGATGGTGGTATCTGTGTCGATGATCTGGCATGTCTTGCAGAGGTTGCCGTGGCAGGGTTGTGTGGTGTCGTGGACGCTGTTCTCCTGAAAGCTGGGTAATTTGCTGCGAACGATGGTCTGTTTGAGGTTGGGTGGCTGTTTGAAGGCGAGTAGTGGAGGCGTGGGGATGGCCTTAGCGAGGTGTTCGTCGTCATCGATGACATGTTGAAGGCTGCGGAGAACATGGCGTAGTTTCTCCGCTCCGGGGAAGTACTGGACGACGAAGGGTACTCTGTTGGTTGCATCCCATGTTTGTCTTCTGAGGAGGTCTATGCGATTCTTCGCTGTGGCCAGTCCGAACTGTCGATCCCCATGCCTCCACTACTCGCCTTCAAACAGCCACCCAACCTCAAACAGACCATCGTTCGCAGCAAATTACCCAGCTTTCAGGAGAATAGCATCCACGACACCACACAACCCTGCCACGGCAACCTCTGCAAGACATGCCAGATCATCGACACAGATACCACCATCACACGAGAGGACACCACCCACCAGGTACATGGTTCATACTCCTGTGACTCGGCCAACGTTATCTACCTCATACGTTGCAGGAAAGGATGCCCCGGAGCATGGTACATTGGCGAGACCATGCAGACACTGCGACAACGGATGAACGGACACCGCGCAACAATCGCCAGATAGGAGGGTTCCCTCCCAGTCGGGGAACACTTCAGCAGTCAAGGACATTCAGCCACCGATCTTCGGGTAAGCGTTCTCCAAGGCGGCCTTCGAGACACACGACAACGCAAAATCGTCGAGCAGAAATTGATAGCCAAGTTCCGCACCCATGAGGACGGCCTCAACCGGGACCTTGGGTTCATGTCACGCTACACGTAACCCCACCAGCGGAAAAAAAAAGTTATCTGTTTTTAATACAACTGGACATTCTCTCTCTCTCTCTCTCTGCCTTTCGGGTCTCTTTCTCTCTCTGTCTTTGTAATCTGACCCATTGTGTATTCAGTATACTGGGACGTGCTGTTTTCCGTGGCTAACCTGTCTGAACACCAACGACACCTTTGATTGCTGTGATCGTCCCCCAGCCTAATATATGCTATGCGATTTTAGAACCCTTCACTCACTCACCTGACGAAGGAGGTAAGCTCCGAAAGCTTGTGATTTTCAAATAAAACTGTTGGACTATAACCTGGTGTTGTAAGATTCCTTACATTTGTCCACCCCAGTCCTTCACCGGCATCTCCACATTATAAAAGGTAGGTGGGACATTGGGCAATGTGTCTCGTGGGGCTTGATTTTAAAAGTCGGCGGGATGGCAGCGTGGGCGCACGGCAAACCCGACTAATAAAAACTCACCTTTCCCTACATGATTGCGACTTAATTGGTGGCCATTAATCTTGTTTCCGGGTTTGCCGTCCGAAAGCTGTGCAGTGGGCGGACTGCGCACCCGCATAACAGGCTGTCAGCTGGAGCATCTGGATTTAAAGGGCCGTTGCTCCTATGGATTTTGCTGGAGCAAAAAGCCAGAAGACCCAATGGAGCCGCACAGGGGCGAGGCTGCTCCAGGATTCAGCGATGCCTCACTTCAGGTGCTACTGGCCGGGGTGAGGAGGAGGAGGGAACTATTCTAACCCGCCGACAGGTGGAAGGGCCCTGCCTCTGCTGCCAAGAAGGCCTGGCTCGAGGTGGCAGAGGAGGCCACCAGCAGTAACAACATCTGCCGCACTTGGGTCCAGTGCAGGAAGCGTTTCAGTGACCTAACCAGGTCAGCAAAAGTGAGTACACTTACTGATTCTCCTGCATTCCGTGTTCCACATCACCGCCCCCACCCCCCAACTCATTCTGCACTGCCCACACTACTCCATCACATCACTCCTCACACCCACTTAAGGCTCATCCTCAACTTACCTTCACTTCCTCAGCACTTCCTCACCTCCCCATTTGTGACCCCACCATTACCGCTCACCCCAATCCTGATCCAATGTGATGTCTCTGTCTCATACTCACCCTCTGATACACCTCTTTCACGGTCAGCCTCACCCAAAGCAATGCATTCATCGGTTGGCTCACCCGTCTGTACTTTCTCCCCTTCTAGGAGAAGAGAGCGCAAAATGCAAGCAGAGGGCAAGGACCGGAGGGGGGCGGGGGGGGGGCCATAACAAATGGTGGTCCTCACAGACGCGGAGGAGGAGGTTCCGCAGATCAGCCGCACCCTCGAGTGCCTGTCCGTCGGGGACGCCGAGACTGGCACCCCACAAACGTCTGGTGACACAACTTTAACATTCATCACACACAACATGAATTGATGTTAACAATGATTGGCATGTTGAACACCTCAGGATGCTCATCGCAACATGGCACATCTGTGATGATGCCTAGTATTGCCTTCTGTTCTCTTACAGGCCGTTCAACGATCGCAGTGACGGGAGAGAGCGATTCCTCAGAGGAGGTCCCGGCCTCTGAGGGGGCACCGTCACATCTGAGCGATCCACCCACCAGCGCAGATACTCGCACCTCGGTGGGTCCTCGTAGTCAGTTAGTTGGGTTGGCACTTGGTGAGTCACCACACACAAGTGAGCACGAGCAGACGCTGGTGGCAGGGGCAGCTGTGGAGAGTCCGCGTCAGTGGGACACTCCTCGCCAGGCTCTGCTCAGCCGGACGCAGATGCTGAACCCTGGGGGCCATCCTTTAAAAGGAGAATGATCGAGGGACGGCAGCACATTTGCGAGGTACTGGAACAGGTGCCATGCAATAGCACAGAGGATGGAGGAGTTCCTGCATCAGTGGAATGGTGGCACAGGGATGTGAGGGAATCTCTGAGATAGTGTCACTGGAATTGTCTGAGATAGTGTTGCATGTAACTGCTGAAATGTCTGAGATAGTCTTGCAGGTAAGTGCGGGAATGTCTGCAATAGAGTGAAGGCTAGCCTCCGTTGAGCTTCAAGCACGGCTCACAAATGAGCCCATTCAGGCCCTGACAACAGCCGTTTGGATTCACGGTGAACAACATTCTGCCGCCTTAAACAGGCAGACAGAAACTTTACAACTGGGCTTCCAAAGCATCAAACATGTCCTCCAAACTGTTCTCCAGCAGGGTGGTAGGAGTGATGTGGGCCTAGTCCAGGAGATGTGGGCCTGGTCCAGGTGCAGGTGGAACAGTCTTTGGAGGGGCCCTCCTGGGCTCCAAAACTCAGAAGGCATAGGCCGAGAGCATCTAAACAGTCCGGCCATGAACAGGAGCAACCTGCCACTATCTTTGCTGCAGCTACAGGGGATGCACCACATCGAAGAGGTAGGAATAGAAAGGCTAAGGATTTGTGATCACGAAGGATGTGCACAAGGATGTCTGACAGACTGTCATGTTTTTCATTTATATTTGGTTTTTGTTAAAGTCACATTAAATTTTATTAATGTCACATTCTCACCACTACTGCCACGTCTTGCCCATTCTTGACTGCCTTTTGTGATAGGGCCCTTTCAAGACCTTCACCATGAACGGCGACACTTGATGCCACCCAGTGGGTCACTTTATAGTGGGTATATGTGTAGTTGCAGGACTGTCTTGTGCAGGGAGCAGGGGCTGGTGTTGGTGCTGGTCTTTCCAGCTGGTGTGAGGACTGGACTCTTCTCACTTTCTGATCTTACGAGAACCGTTCACATATGAGCTACTCCCTGGCCTCACGAGCAGCCAGGTGAGCCGCTGCTCTGCCCATGGGTTCGTCCTCCTCCTCTTCCTCCTCCTCCTCCTCCTGCTCCTGCTCAATGTGGATGGCAGATGTGGATAGTGGATGAGGGGATGGGGCCTCCTCAACCGGTACCCCTCTCTGTTGCGCCATGTTGTGCAGGACACAACACACTACCATAATGCGACCCACTCTCGCTGGTGCGTATTGAAGCGCTCCCCCAGAATGATCGAGGCACCGAAATCGTATCTTCAGCAGCCCTATAGCCTGCTCAATTGTAGACCTGGTGACAATGTGGCTGTCGTTGTATCAATGCTGTTGCTCACTGATGGGGTTCCTCAGAGGTGTCATGAGCCACGTGTGCAGGGGGGTATCCCTGTCCCCGAGGAGCCAGCCCTTAAGGGTGTTCAATGCTTGGAAGAGGCCCGGGATGTTGGGTTCCCTCAGAATGAACGAATTGTGGCAGCTGCCAGGGAATCTGATACACACGTGAAGAAATCTTATGCGGTGGTCACAAACGAGCTGAGCTGATGGAGTGATAGCCCTTTCTGTTGATGAACAGTCCTGGCTCGTGTGGAGGTGCTCGTATTGCTACATGGGTGCAATCGATTGCACCCTGCACCCGTGGGAAGCCAGCCACAGAGTGGAATCCCACTGCCCTCTCCGTCTGGCTGAGGTCGTCCATGGGGAAGTTGATGTACTGCGAGACCCTGTGAAACAATCCGTCGGTGTCCTGCCTTATGCATTTGTGTGCAGACGACTGAGAGACCCCAGCGATGTTACCGGTGGCACCCTGGAATGATCCAGAGGTGAAGAAGTTGAGGGCAGTGGTGACTTTAACTGCGGCAGGGTAATGAGAGGCCACCAGGCCCAGCCTGGAGCAGCTCGGCATGAAGGAGGCTGCAGATGTCTGCGACCACCTGGTGACTCACTCTCAGCCTCCGTATGCACTGCTCCTCAGAGAGGTCCAGGAAGCTGAGCCTCGGTCTGTAGACCCTGTGGCGAGGGTAGTGCCTCCTGCGATGTCGCTCCCTCTGTGCTGTTGTGCAGGTGCCTGTGGCGCAGCACTGTGTTGTGGAGCTACAAGTGGCGGAAGTGCACGCCGTGCCTGGCGAGGATGGTGATGTTGCTCGTCCTCGGATGTACTGGTGAATGCAGCCATGGCGCCCCCCCCATCCTGATGGTGTCAGTTTGAGGGGGTCCGAAAAGTTGGTAAATACATGTAAACAGAACAATTCTGAGTGGAAACCAAGAATTTTCACTGTAAACACAACGATCTCCAAGCCAAAAGTTTGTCTGAGAGAACCAAGTGCCCTGCTGCAATAACTCACCTTTTATCCCCATCTGTCAAACAGGCGTTTAAATGTTCCCCATGGCGTGGTTCACACAACACGGGAGGTTGAAATCGCTTGCCTTCATAGCTAATTGTATTTTTGGATTTTTAAACTAGGTTAACCAGTTCAATTGCTGCTTTAAATATCGTCCCGGTGGCTTTAATTGCAGGCGGGACTTCCGGGTTCGGGAACGGCGCGCGCGCCCAGGTGGCTCTGGGTCGGCGCGTTCTTCAGCGTCTTGGAACCGGGATTTCTGCCCGCTCCTCGGAAAGCCGGTTTTCTTTGCACCCCCCCCCCCACTTCCCGCCCCCAACGCACCCAGACTTTTCTTTTAAAATTGAGCCCGTGGTCTCTGGTCCTGGAACTTGTTTCAATTACGTTCAGGGCTTAGGGAGGAAATTCCCAGATTCTTTTCCTGAATTGGTCTAGAGTTTGTCCTCTGTTTTTTTTGCCTCTCCCAGGAGGTCATACGGCCGCTGGTCGGCGGACGGGGGTGGGGGAAGGGTGGGGGTGAGGCGAGGGTTGGGGGGGCGTTGTCATGGCAATCAAGATGCTCAGGTGCACCATGGCGATATAGGAGGGGCTTGACGGACCAGCTGGTCTTTCCCTGTTTGCTATGTCCGTATGTATGTTCATGCCCCTCTCAGTGAGTGCTGCCAGGGTAAATTTCATCTCCCGCTACTTGCCAACAGTACTGGCAGGATGTGGCAGATTAAAATACCCTGATTAAGGAAAAAAAAATTCCCCTTCAGGCAACAGACTGATCAACAACTATTTGAAAAAGGACCTGGAGAATGGATATTTTCGAGGACTTAAATAAATGTTTCTTTTCCTTTCAGTGAGCTACCTTGGCAAGATAATGAATCGATTTATCATCACGAGTGAGAACTGCTCACCTCCGTTCTACCGTCAAGGACAGGGGTTCTGCGTCGGTGAGTGAAAAACTACATAAAGAAAGACTTGCATTTTATATAGCGCCTTTCATGGCCTCAGGATGTCCCAAAGTGCTTCGCAGCCACTGATGTACTTTTGAAGTGTAGTCACTGTTGTAATGTAGGAAACGCGGTAGCCAATTTGCGCACAGCAAGATCCCACAAACAGCAATGAGATAAATGGCCTGATAATCTGTTTTAGTGATGTTGCTTGAGGGATAAATATTGTCCAGGACACTGGGGAGCACTCCCCTGCTCTTCGTCGAAATAGTGCCATGGGATCTTTTACGTGGGGCCTCGGTCTAACGTCTCGTCCGAAAGACGGCACGTTTAAATGAACGGACGGGGAAATTGGGCAGGCTCCGCTATGGGCGTGCGATCGTGCCCCGCCTATTGCTCTGCCCACAGGTCCTTTTTGACCAAGCACTGAAAATCTGCCTCACCACCCGTTCGGGCGAAACTACTCAGTGCAATGGCTTTTTTGAGATAAAACGTTTTCACAAATCGTTTTCGCCTTTCTGCAAGGTTCCACGATCACTTCACAATAACTTTGCTGTTTTAAACTCCAGCAGTATCCCCGAACAAACCTGGTGGGTAGAGGGGGTCTCGTAACCTTAGCTGTTGCCATCCTACGCCTAAGCTCTCTGATCTTATGTAACTGGGACGTGTCCCTGTAGTGAGAGGGTATCGGAAAAACACAAATTTCTCAGTAGATTGGTTTGGAAACAATGGGGGAAATATTCGCTAAGGGTCCGTTTTGGGCGGCGGTAACGTGATGCACTACTACCCCGTTCCCGAAGGACCATGCGCGGGCAGGACGCAAGCTTGGACCCAAGGCAGCACTTACCTGCAATCAGCGTTCCTGTCCTGGCCTTGAATGTGGAATCAATGCAATTCGCACTTTCCACCACCAGAGGGAGCTCGATCTCTTAAAGGGAGGATGTTTCTTAGAAATCTCTTAAAGGTAGCTGGTACCTGTTATTTGCTAAAAATAACAGTCTACTGTCTGCATGGAGTCTGAACGGAGATCAGACATCGGGCACACGTAAAACACAGATGCAGGTCCCATCCCTATGTTTACACGCTGATGAGTTATGTTAAAACATTGAATAAAGGTTGTGCACTCCTAAATCCCATATCCTCCAATCTGCACACCAGACCTCACCAATCTGCCGATCTGAGTTGGTACCAGGCCTGCGAGAGTGCATGCACCAAGGTTCTCTGCTGATGCACTAGAGACCTTGGGTGCAAGAGGAGGACAGAGGAAAGACATCCTATATCCGCAGTGGGGGGGGGGGGTGGGGGCAAGAGGCCCTCCAGACAAATACTCAAAAGGCAGTGGGAGGCAGCGGGGGACGAAGTCAATGCCAGGCACACAGCATCATGAACATGGATGCAGTGCAGGAAGAAGTTCAATCCTTTGACATGAGTGGTCAAGGTGAGTGAGGTCAACTGTCAAGTGGCATCTCCTACCAACTGCACCACTAGCCGCACACTACACCCCCTCATCACCCACATACCAACAAACTCTTTCCATCAGTACTCAACTCTTCCAATCAGATGCTTCCTCCCGCCCTTACACATTACCACTGTTGCAAGCCGCCCACCCACAACTCACAGGCCACACACACTGGCAGCTATTCAACCATGACAGGCACATCACCCAGGCACACGTCCCGCCTTCTTGCATGAGAAGGTGGCGCATAGCAAGAGGCAGCAAGTGGCCGTGGCATTTAGCTCCTCGAGCCTGTTCCACCATTCAATGAGATCATGGTGAACCTGTGACCTAACTCCATATACCCGCCTTAGCCCCAGATCCCTTAATACCCTTGGTTCACAGAAATCTATCAATCTCAGATTTAATATTCACAAGTGAGCTAGCATCAACTGCTGTCTGTAGAAGAGCGTTCCAAACGTCTCCCACCCTTTGCATGTAGAAGCATTTCCTAACTTTACTCCTGCACGTCCTGGCTCTCTAAGTGTTAGGCTATGTCCCTGCGTCCTACTCTGGGAGACCTCCAAAAACAGTTACAAATGTCTCGGCAGCCAGAGGCAATAATCCAGCCACTAACCTGTAAATCCTGCATGGTCCCTTTAAATAGCCCTAGTGGGGGGTCCTCTCGGCACTCTAAGACACGTTCAGATGGTCGGGGTTAAGACTGTGCGTTAAGTTGAGTGTTAAATCCCAAAATGGTGTCTATCACTTTAAATCAGCGTTGTACACTGATTGAAGCCATTTTCTCCCCACTTTACATGATTCCAGTGTTCGTTATCTGCGCCTGCGCAAACTCCTATACCAAGATGGCGTCTGGCGCACGTCACGCAGGAAACGTGCGTGCGCATCCAAGATGCTGAAACAACGGGCGCTACACGTCCCAATTTAGCACCCAGTTAGTCATGGGGACGGGTTTCCCCCATTGTTCAGACTCCTGTCTGACCAATAAAAAAAAACAATTGCTTCACAATCTTTTTTCACAAGATGTCAAATTTCTATTGATGATTGGTGCACTGAGGAGAAGAGGCTGTAACATTGGGCAAAGATCTCAGGGAGACCATCAGTTGGCAGGTCAAGTGTAAAAAAGCCAAAAACAGAGTGAAGCTTTCCGCAATGTGCCCTGATCTCAGTCTCAGAAGAGCCTGCACATTGCACAGGTAGGGTTGCCAACTCTGGTTGGACTTATTCCTGGAGGTTTCATCAAACCTTCCGACTCCAACTGACCCGCCCCCACTCTCCGGCCATTGGTCACCTGACACACCCCAAAAGCGAACATAACCCTTGTTCCCAATTGGATGATTCTTGACTGTCAATCAAACACCCTTTTCTTTCCCTTTCTCCAATATTTTGAGAACTAATTAACAGAAGTGTTCGAAGAAAATGCAAAAGACACACCATTTTCTTTAATGGCCCTATGATCTTTCTCTCGGCTGGCTCACAGCAGTGTCCTGGAAATCAATCTTTAATTCCTTGGCGACTCCAGGCCAATCCTGGAGGGTTGGCAACCCTATGCACAGGTGTGAACGCTTTTATTCCCCCTTGGCCTCGGAGACCACCAATTGTGTCAAATCATGAGCAGACGTGGGCCGAGGACTCAGGCTCACCATCAACTGAGTCTGAGTCACTGCAGTTACATGGGCCCTGAATTTAACTCCCCCCCCCACCCCGCCCTTAGCGGAAACCGGACGGAGGGGGCAGTTAAAACAATCTCGGCAACTTACACCCTCCAATCCCGCTGCCGTCCCGCCCTTTCCTGATGTTAACCTGCCCTTTTGAGCAGGCGAGCGGGACGCCTGCAGGAAACGCAGCGGGATCCTTATTTAAATATGTAGATCGGGTCCCGATGTTGTCATTGGGATCTGCAATTTTGGTCGGAGGCCTGAGCTGGGGAGCAGTAACGGGCCTTTCCCCTCGGGCCAGACCTACCGGGGAGCTGGATCGTGGGCCAGAAGAGGTAAGTTTTAAAATGTTATCTTAGGTTTCCTTGTGGGCCAAGAGGAGCAGGAGTTATAAAAATATTCGAGATGGGGAAAAAAATCTGTTTGACTGACAGTCAAGAATCATCCAATCAGATAACGGAGAGTCAGTTCGCTTTCCAATTGGCCGTGGGAAGGTGGGGTACCGCGAGGATGGGCGTGTTGGGTGACCAGGGGGCGGGGCAGTCGGAGGCGGGGGGGTTATGTGATGATACCTCCAGGAATACGTCCAACCAGAGTTGGCAACCCTATTGCCCCATTGTAGATAGTTTATCAATTGACATTGATGCCAGTTCATAAACATAACATTACCGCCCCCCACCCCCCCAACCGCGCTCTAACCCCTAAGGGAAAAATATTCACTGGTTCCCGCTGTGCACCTTAATTCACCAAAAGTAAAAGGGACCTTTTCATCCTTGTTCTCTGCATTTCAGATTACACCCACTGTGACACGAGGAAAGCCCTTCAAATTAAAGGGTGTGCTTCAAATGCAGTATGTTACAGTGCACCTGCGAACATGCACTGTACCTGTAGTAAAAATTGCAATGTCGCTTTAGAAAGAGCTTCCCGTTTGTGGCCAAACTGCAAAGGTAAATAAGAATTCACGAATTATACCTCTCTGTGTCAATCTTAGAAAAAAAAGGATCACTGTGAAATATAGATTAACGGCGTAGTTTTTGAATTAAACCATATTGTTTTTGACCTTGCTTGATTATTGGGGGGTGATTTTGGTCTCTGAGCAGTAAAGCGGTGGGGGATGGGTGGGGTGAGAGTGGTGGCCGTCCGGAGGAATTGCTAGGAGACCCGTCCCAGTTTCTGGCGTGCCCCTTGTTAGCATAATTGAGGCGACTGCCTCATGTCAACTCGGTCCCCCGCCCCCCCGTAGGCTGCATGCGGATTAGGAGGTGGGAAATCGGGCACAGTCGCAAGTACTGAAGGGCCTCCCGCTGCACGTTAATAATCGTTTGAGGTCAAACGGCCATTGGAATGAAAAAAAACCCCTTTCTGCAAAAAAAGCTCCATGCTGCTTCACCCGAGTGCAGCTGAAGATCCCATTGGACGGCGTTTAAAAATGGCCGCCTCCGGACTCGCGCTGCCCGCAGTCGATGGGCATGGCGTCCGGGGGGAGGGGTTGGATCTCAGTGGCATCACGTGGCCCCCCCTCCCCCTCCCCCCCCCGTTCGCGTTTATTCACGAGGCTCCCGCCTGTTTCAGGCTTCAGCTCTGGTCGCCGGCCGGGGTCAAAGTTTGCCGGAAAACGACAAGCGGCTGTAAAAGTACTGGCGAGTGGGCGGAACGGCCGGCCCGCTACTGCCCCAGCGTTGGAGTGCAAACAGGGCGCTAAAGAGACAAATATCACCCCCATTGAGCCCACTCCCCATCCCGTTCTTCTTTAAGAGCAACTGACCACGCAGTCGCCGTGGATCGATATCTCTCTCAGTGAGCAGCACCAGGTCACCTTCAGCGAGACCTGCATCTTGCTACGTGTTTCAGTGCTGGTAACACGAGGTTGAAATCTTGATTGGCAAAAACAAAACTTCCATTGTTTTTTCTCTCCAAGAAACCCTCCGATCAGCAATCCACTTGCAAAAGGAACGGTATCGAGAAAGTATTTTCAAGTTCTTGATTTTTTTCTTTTACTTGCAGAGATTGACCAACAATTTATCAGCGATACCGTAATTTTGAACAATAATTGGTGTCTACCTGGATTCTACTTTAACAGAAGAAGGTTCTGCATCAGTGAGTCATAGCCATGGACAGTCGTTCTCTTGTACCAAAGTCCTTTGTACAATATTTTAACAGGGGCGTAAACCCATTGATCACCTCTGTTAGAATAGCGCAGAGAAAGGGTTGCCAACTGTGGTTGGGTGTATTCCTGGAGGTTTCATCTCATGACCTCCCGCCTCGAACCGCCCCCGTCCTCACGCTCCCGCCATTGGTTCACCCTCCGGTCGCACTGCCTTCTCACAGTCAATTGCGAAGCAAACAGACTCTTTGTTACCCAATTAGATTAATCTTGACTGTCAGTCGAACAGCCTTTTCCTCCCATCACCTATATTTTTGTAACTAATAAATGAAAATGTTCAAAGAAGATGAAAAAAACACATTTTTTTAATGCCCATATGAGTTTTCTCTCCCGGGTGTTTGCTCGCAGCAGTGTCCTGGAGATTAATCTTCAAATCCTGAAGACCCCAGGACAATTCTGGAGTGTTGGCAACCCTAGGCAGAGAGGAATCTGAAATGAACATGTTAAGTGTGAGTTTCCACCCCAGGAGGAAGGTACAGGGAGCCATTAGGCCAGCTAGTTTCAACATTAGCTCCCAGAAAGAAAGAAAGACTTGCATTTATATAGTGCCTTTCACGACCTCAGAACATCCCAAAGTGCTTCACAACCAATGAAGTACTTTTTGAAGTGTAGTCACTGTTGTAATGTAGGAAACGCGGAAGCCAATTTGCGCACAGCAAGGTCCCACAAACAGCAATGTGACAATGACCAGAAAATCTGTTTTTAGTGATGTTGATTAAGGAATAAATATTGGCCCAGGACACCGGGGAGAACTCTCCTGCTCTTTTTTTTAATTCATTCATGGGATGTGAGCGTCGCTGGCGAGGCCGGCATTTATTGCCCATCCCTAATTGCCCTTGAGAAGGTGGTGGTGAGCCGCCTTCTTGAACCGTTGCAGTCCGTGTGGTGAAGGTTCTCCCACAGTGCTGTTAGGAAGGGAGTTCCAGGATTTTGACCCAGCGACGATGAAGGAATGGCGATATATTTCCAAGTCGGGATGGTGTGTGACTTGGAGGGGAACGTGCAGGTAGTGGTGTTCCCATACGCCTGCTGCCCTTGTCCTTCTAGGTGGTAGAGGTCGTGGGTTTGGGAGCGGCTGTCAAAAAAGCCTTGGCGAGTTGCTGCAGTGCATCCTGTAGATGGTACACACTGCAGCCACTGTGCGCCGGTGGTGAAGGGAGTGAATGTTTAGGGTGGTGAATGGGGTGCCAATCAAGTGGGCTGCTTTGTCCTGGATGGTGTCGAGCTTCTTGAGTGTTGTTGGAGCTGCACTCATCCAGGCAAGTGGAGAGTATTCCATCACACTCCTGACTTGTGCCTTGTAGATGGTGGAAAGGCTTTGGGGAATCAGGAGGTGAGTCACTCGCCGCAGAATACCCAGCCTCTGACCTGCTCTTGTAGCCGCAGTATTTAAGCGATAGTGCCATGGGATCTTTTACGTCCACGTAAGAGGGCAGACGGGACCTCAGTTTATCATCTCATCCAAAAGACGGCACCTCCAATGGTGCAGCACTCCCTCAGTACTGCACTGAAGTGTCAGCCTGGATATTGTGCTCAAGTCTCTGGTGTGGCTCTTGAACCCATGACCTTCTGACTCAGAGATGAGAGAGCTACCCACTGAGCCAGGGCTGACACCATAGAGAAGCAGAGTGAAGCTCACTACATTCTCAGCAAAGCCCGCCCACCGTGCGAGTGTGAATTTCTCAAATTCCATCTGGGGTCTTTCAGTGAGGCCACCAATTGTGGCAAATTGTGGGCAGTTTTGTGCTGTGGATTCACACCCACCGGAGACTGATCTGCAACTCCCCAGACTAACCTAATGTAGCACTCTTTCAGCTAACAGAGAGAGAGGGAGGTGGGGAGCACTTCAATCCCATCACTGGGGGCTAGATTGAACCCATCTCACAGATGTGATAGCCACATGTGCTAAACCATCAAAAGAGTGCAAATAAGAAATAACAAGGGGCAGAAAACACTGGTGGAAGTAGTTTATAACAGTAGATATAGTGATGGACAGAGTATTATTCAAGAAGTAAGAGGAGCTTTTGACAAAGGTAATGCAATAATTATGGGGGACTTTAATCTTCATATAGACTGGGCAAATCAAATTGGCAAAAGTAGTTTGGAGGACGATTTCATGGAATGCATTCGAGACAGTTTCCTAGAACAATACATCGTGGAACCATGAAATGGGCTATCTTAGATCTTGTCTTGTGTAATGAGACAGGGTTAATTAGTAATCTCATAGTAAGGGATCCTCTGGGGAAGAGTGATCATGATATGATTGAATTTCACATTGAGTTCGAGCGTGACGTAGTTAAATCCAAAACTAGAGTCTTAAACTTAAACAAAGGCAATTACATAGGTATGAGGGGCGAGGTTAGAGTACAAGAGAAAGGGAGTCTTCCTGCAATTGTAGAGGGTTTTGGTGAGACCACACCTGGAGTACTGTGTACAGTTTTGGCCTCCTTACCTAAGGAAGGACACACTTGCCTTAGAGGTGGTGCAACAAAGTTTCACTAGATTGATTCCTGGGATGAGAAGGTTGTCCTATGAGGAGAGATTGAGTAGAATGGGCCTATACTTTCTGGAATTTAGAAGAATGCGAGGGGATCTCATTGAAACATGTAAGATTCTGAGCGGGCTTGACAGGGTAGATGCTGAGAGGCTGTTTCCCCTGGCTGGAGAGTCTAGAACCAGGGGGCATAGTCTCAGGATAAGGGGTCAGCCATTTGGAACTGAGATGAGGAGAAATTTCTTCACTCAGAGGGTTGTGAATCTTTGGAATTCTCTACTCCAGAGGGCTGTGGATGCTCAGTCGTTGAGTATATTCAAGACTGAGATTGATAGATTTTTGGACTCTAAGGGAATCAAGGGATATGGGGATCGGGCAGGAAAGTGGAGTTGAGGTTGAAGATCACCCACAATCTTATTGAATGGTGGAGCAGGCTCCCTACTCCTGCTCCTATTTCTTACGTTCTTATGCATCGCGCAATCCTCCCGTCACCATTTTTTAACACCTTGTCACCACAAAAAAAGCTGAAAAGAAAAACTACTGTTTGTGTTACACAGTGTTCCTGTACTTAGAATCATAGAATGTTACAGCGCAGAAGGAGGCCATTCGGCCCATCATGCCTGTGCCGGCTCTTTGAAAGAGGTACCCAATTAGTCCCACTCCCCTGCTCTTTCTCCCCATGGCCCTGCAATTTTCTCCCCTTCAAGTATTTATCCAATTCCCTCTTGAAAGTTACTACTGAATCTGTTTCCACCACCCTTTCAGGCAGTTCATTTTTCGCTGCATAAAAAAATTCTCCTCATCTCACCTCTGGCTCTTTTGCCAATTACCTTAAATCTGTGTCATCTGGTTGCCGACCCTTCTGCCAGTGGAAACAGTTCCTTCTTATTTACTCTATCAAAACCCTCCATGATTTTGAACGCCTCTATCAAATCTCCTCTTAACCTTCTCTGCTCTAAGGAGAGCAATCCAAGCTTCTCTAGTCTCTCCACATAACTGAATTCCCTCATCCCTGGTACCGTTCTAGTAAATCTCCTCTGGACCCTTTCCAAGGCCTTGACATCCTTCCTAAAGTTGCTGAGAGTAACAAAACATAATGAGCAACGGAGAGGAGAATCAAGGCAAAGGGCAGCAACGATGATGAGTTGGTGTCACTGAGGTTAGGTAGAGTTGAGCTGGTCATGTGGAGAAAGCCAGTTGCCTTAACCCCCTTGTGAAAAATTTATCAAGTGGAGCGTATTCCATCGCAATCCTGACTTGTGCCTTGTAGGTGGTGGAGATGCTTTGCGGAGTCAGGAGCGTAGCCACTCGTCGCAGAATACCCAGCCTCTGACCTGCCCTGGTAGTCATGGCTTTTGAGTGGCTGGTCTAGTTGAGTTACCTTAACCCCCTGTGGAAACTTAATTGATTGGGATCAATACAAGTTCATGATTATCAATCTGAACCACCCCCTCCACAAAACCCAGGCTAAAATAATCACTGGCGCTTGATGTGCACTTTAATTCACCAAAAGATAAAAGGAATCTTTGTAACCCTGGTTTAATTCATTTCAGATTTGACTTATGGCCGGCAAGAAGATATTAAGATTGGCTGGTGTGTTGTAAGTAGAAAATGTTTCATTGCACCCGGAAATCGATCCTGTACCTGTGCAAAAAGGTACAAATCAATTACAACTGAAGGCGTATTTTCGGGAAGGTGCTTAGGTAAGTGGGAAATTTATGCATTATATTTCTTTACAACTCTTGAAAATAATCATTCTCAAAAAATGTATCGTGATAGAGCACAGGTCCTGTGGAGCTCGCTCCAACCTCATTGTCAACCTGCCAGGTTCTCTAAGGCCAATCACCAGGGAGACCTGCTTTAAAACAGAACAGGACTTCCTGGCTATGGAAACCAGCACTATAGAAGCAGCTTTATGGAGCCTCACTGCGAGGCAAAATGTTAGAAAATGGATGGCCTGACGGTAGAGAAGTCCACAGATGTGACTATTGCTGCCAGGGTTAAGTAAATCATTGCCTCTTACTGATTGAACCATCTACTCTTAATGGCTTAGAGCCGTCATCCATTAAGGTGCATGCCAGAATTTGGTTCAAAATGCTTGAATCGCACTTCACCAGGAGTTATAGGAGACACATTGTGGGGGATGTTTAAAGGTGAGAGTAGATGGCAATGTTCCACATGGTACTATTTGTGATGTGGTTCATTTAGAAGTAGCGCTGACAATTCAGAGGAGAACATCCTGTGAGAATCAACGGCAAACCTATTGGGCTTTACATAGAATTTACAGCACAGAAACAGGCCATTCGGCGCACCTGGTCGATGCCAGTTGGTCTTGCTTGCATGGAGTCAATGACGTGTTGTATTTACTTCATCAAGATGGGGAATTCCAACCAATTTAGACCTGCATCAGGTCACAGAATTGAACTTCTCCTGGGTAGTCAGCAATGCCCACTTGCTGTCTGTCTGAACCTGTCATTGAGGAGCCAGAATTTCGTACAGTGAAGCTTTGGGAACACTGAAGCCATTGTTTTCGGTCCCTGCCGAAAGCTCTACACCCTGGCCATCAACTCCATCCTGGCTCCCTACTTAGGCTCAACCAGATTGCATACGATCTGTTCGACCCATAGTTAAGCTCCAAACCACATGAGGGTCAGTTTCACTTTGGGCGCATTGAATGGAAAGGAAAATCAGATGGCGTGTGTAACGGGCGGCCGATCCGCAACTGCCAGTCTACAGCTCGAGCCGAAAGTGTAAAATACCCCCAAGTTCTAACCATTCCCAAGACTGTTTACTTCCACCGCCACAACATTGCCTGCCTCTGCCCTCACCTTCCCCCTACTCTGCTGCAACCCTAATCTATGTTTTCATCACCACCATACCCAGTAGCTCAAATGCCATCCTTTTTGGCTTTCATACTCCACAAACTTCAAATTGACCAAAACTCCGCACTAATCCCGCTCATCCATCATCTCCAATCCTTGCTGACCCACGTTAGCTCATCGACCCCCAATGGATTGAATTCAACACCCTTGTCCTCTTTTTACAATCCCCCCATGGCTTTACCCCACTTACCTCTGCAACCTTCAGTACCCTTATGTCGCCTCCTGCATGAATCGTTCCTCTGGTTATGGCCTCCTGTGCATCTCCCCCACCTACCTCTGCCCCACCTTTAGTGGCAGAATCTTCAGTCGCCTAGGGCCCTACTATTAGAAACTCTGTCCCCAAACCCCTCCGCGTCTCGACCTCCCTCCCCAGGTTGAAAATCCTTCTCATAACCCATGTGTTCAACAACAATAACAACAACTTGCATTTATATAGCGCCTTTAACATAGTAAAATGTCTCAAGGCGCTTCACAGGAGCATTGTCAAACAAAATTTGACACAGAGCTATATAAGGAGATATTAGGACAGGTGATCAAAAGCTTGGTCAAAGAGGTAGGTTTTAAGGAGCGTCTTAAAGGAGGAGAGAGAGGTAGAGAGGTGGAGAGGTTTAGGGAGAGAATTCCAGAGCTTAGGGCCCAGGCAGCTGAAGGCACGGCCGCCAATGGTGGAACGATTAAAATTGGGGATGCGCAAGAAGCAAGAATTGGAGGAGCGCAGAGATCTCGGAGGGTTGTAGGGCTGTCGGAGGTTACAGAGGTAGGGAGGGGGCGAAGCCATGGAAGGATTTGAAAACAAGGATGAGAATTTTAAAACAAATTGAATGTTGACACCACTGTGTCAGCCAATGAGTTGGAGGCGGGGCAAGACTTAAGGTTGGACTTATAGCAAAGTCTATTTTATAGCAAAGTCTATTTATTCAGCAAACTGCAAACAGAGTGTATTTAAACAGAGTTTCTATGAACTACAGTAAGCAGAACACACAACCGAAACTGCAGCAAAGTCTACTGATAAAAGCAGGATTATTTCGCCAGTGAAATGCAGTGAGTGGAGGATAGTTGCATAATAAATGATGTGCATAAAATCAATCCCAGTCACCTACAGCAGTGCAGTCTCCAGGCGTGGTTGACAGGGAATTACCCAATCATCTCCATTCTAGCCGGGACTTGTGGTGCCACTATATTCAGCCATTTTAAAATCAAGGCGTTGCTGGACCGGGAACCAGTGTAGGTCAGCAAGCACAGGGTTGATGGGTGAACGGGACTTGGTGTTCAGCTAAGCTTTTAATCACCTCTCCTTATCCTCCCATCAAGGCTTCTCCCCTACTCACTTTCTCCTCTGTGAAGTGCTTTGGTGGTGTCATGGTATGTTACAGCACAGAAGGAGGCCATTCGGTCCATCATGCCTGTGCCGGCTCTTTGAAAAAGACTCTGTTAAAAGCACCATTTAAATGCACATGGTTGCTATTGTTACTGATGCTACACATGCCTCACCAATATATGGGAGGCCCCATTGTTCTGATGAAGGGATTGTGGCATCTTTAACCACCCTTGAAGCCCATCTTCTCGCAGATGGAATAATGGGCTCCGGCCCTCCCTGAGGAAGCCGCTCGCCTACGAGTTAGTTTGACCTCGCAGGGTTCAGGAAACAATTACAAATCACCTATTGCATCAGGTTAAATAAAGGGGATGGTGTCAAAAAAATCATTAACATAAAGACGGACAGTCAGCATTTGAGAGATTCTCATTAATGAGCTGAGTGGGTGAACAGCTATGCGATCTGATCATCTGCCATCATGTCAATAACCCACTGGAATTTTAGCCATGAATATTAAGCAGCATTGAGATGGCACTTAGATTTGCTTAACCTATGAAAGGATAAGGATTAGGTCAATCTACATTACTGCATGAACCAAACATTATTCCTGGCGCAAACAACTCCTCCAGACCCATCTTTTGTTTCTTTACTTGTCCCATTACCACCCTCCTTGCCTTGCACCATCATCCGTTTTGTCATTCAATCACTCGTGCCCTCCACCTTATCACAGACCTTCCCTTTTGTTCTTTCCTCCCCTCCCCTCCCCTTCCTTCCCCCTCCCCCCATTTTCCTGGCTCCGTACTTGCTTAAAGTTAAATCTTCTTCCAGTTCTGAAACATTAACGCTGTTTCTTTCTCCACAGATGCTGCCTGACTTGCTGAGTATTTCCAGCATTTTCTGTTTTTATTTCAGATTTCCAGCATCCGCAGTATTTTGCTTTTGATTATTCCTGGCGCTGTGTTTTCCTTATTGGAACAATGTTGGACCAGAAAGGGGCTTTATTTGTCTGTTTATTAATATGACTGGCATTATGGCAGACCTAAATTAATATGCATTTTTTGATTTCAGATATTGATGAGTGTCTTAAACATCCATGTAGTCCTCAGGAAGTCTGCACAAATACATTTGGAAACTACACCTGTTCCACCAGCACCTGCATTGGTAAAAAAAAGTCCATAGCTTCCATTATTGCATTAGAACAAAATAGCGTATAAAATTTAGGATGGAAATTACTCTTGGTGATATTCAGTCAGATTGAACCTGCTTAACCTCTGTGCCCTTTTCTACGATAAAGATGCTTTATAAATGCAGATTGTTTTTGAGCTGAGCTAAGCTTTGAACCCCGTATCTTATCCATCACCCAGACCGAAAAACAGGTGAAGGCAAGTTGAATTTCTCCCCTGATGTTCTGGACAATGCAAATCGCATTTTATCCACAGATTTTCTGCCGGAACCAAGGACAAAGGGAGAATTTTCCACCCCTGCAACATCACCCGCCCCTGCCCTTACCTTGTTTCATGCCTTCCTCACCTCCAGGCTCAACTCCTTGAAAACTCCCCTTGTGGTCCTCGTATCTGAACTCCAATTCATCCCAAACTCTCTCTGATTGTTTACAAAGGCTCCCTGCAGTCTTACTGACACATACGTTTCTCTCTCCAAACATCCTGGACAATAAGCAAAGACCATCATGCATTCTGATTTTGGTCAAGCTGGCAGTTCTGTGTTCTTTTACCAAGTAATCGAGGGTTTCAAAGCCATTATTTTAGTCCTCTTTAAAACGAGGTCAAAAGTCTATACTGAAAAGTCCAAAATCCTTCCGGGTGCCCCTCAGTGCCAAAGAAGGCAGCTTTCATTTACGTCATGTCATCCAGAACCCTCCATTTTACAAGATAAGGCAGCGTTTAGCTTTTTCCTTCTTTGGATTGCAGGTGAAAATGCAGCCCTTTAAATGGCTGCTGCAGCTCTTTTACCTTCAGCCGTGGCTCAGTGAGTAGCACTCCTACCTCTGAGTTTATGAAGGTCATAGGTTCAAGCCCCACTCCAGCCACTTGAGCGCATAATCTAGGCTGATAGTCCACGTGTTTTTAGATGAGATGTTAAACTGAGGTGCTGTCAGCCTGTTCAGAAGTACGTAAAAGATCCCATGGCACTATTTGAGGAAGATTGGGGAAGTTCTTCTGGTGCCCTGGCCAGCATTTGTCCCTCAATCAACATCACCAAATATGGATTAATTGGTCATTTATCTCATTGCCGTTTGTGGGACCTTTCTCTGTGGAAATTGGTTGCTGTATTTGACAGTTCTGAGGATATGAAGGGCGATATATAAAAGCATCCCTTTCTTTCTTTCATGTAATTCCTGGCAGCTGTGTGATGGTTAGACAGCCCACTGTGTGTGTGAGGGGATCACTCAGATTAGACCATTAATGCTAATATCGAACATGGGGCAGAACTGGCCGTGCAACAAAAAGTCAGTGAGAATTCTCACATCGTGCCCCAGCAGGAATTTATGCCCTCATGGGGCTAATAATTCTTGCATTACCTTTGCACGTGTGTAGTGGTTATGTTACCGGACTAGTAATCGAAAGGCCTTGACTAATAATCCAGAGAACGTGAGTTTCAGATCCCACCATGTCAGTTTGAGAATTTGAATTCAGTTTAAAAAATCTGGAAATGAGAAGCTGGTGTCAGTAAAAGTGACTATAAACCTGTCGGATTGTCGTAAAAACCCAACCGGTTCACTAATGTCCTTTAGGGAAGGAAACCTGCCGTCCTTACCCGGTCTGGCCTACATGTGACTCCAGTCCCGCACCAAAGCAGTTGACTCTTAACTGCCCTCTTAAGTGGCCTAGCAAGCCACTCAGTTGTATCCATTCTGGCTCACTACGACCTAGCAGGGCAACTACGGATGGGCAATAAATGCCGGCCTTACCAGCGACGCCCACATCCTGAGAATGAATAAAAAAAGAAACGTGTACATGGTTCTCGTTTGCTTTTATTATTTTTGAATTCCATGTTTAAATGTCTTCACAGATCAGAACCAATTCAATACGAAACATTGCAGCTTCATTCACTGGGAGCAGCAGACGCAGGTATTTTACCACCTCGCACCCCCCGGGGACGTATTCCAGATAAAGTAGCTGTACCAAAAGCTGCGTGTGACACACCTTAATAAAGCTTTGTACCCATCGAGAGAAGTGATATGAGTGTTGGGGAATTGAGCATTTCCCCATTTTCCCATTGCCAGCATCAAGTACTCTGGGGGTGAACTTGGTATTTGCTAGTTGTGTGGAACGGTCTCTTAGGAAATTGGCAGCCATTATGGAAAATAAATTCGAGCACGGAGCAATACAGGCTGCCAGTTCGCGAAGAGCCCGTTTTGTGCTCGTCCACAGCACTGTTGACGATTGGCCAATGAGCCTCGGTCATTCGTACCGATCTCAAGAGATTGACCCGTTCCTGGGGGCTGGACTCTTCCCACTCGTTTGGAGATAACCCTAGCAAGCCAACGTTTAACGGGGAAGGTGGCCCTAGCTGGACAAGCAACGGGAAGCTAACTAGCACTTTGTACTGTAACCTGCATGGTTTTAGCTGGTTAAAGTTAAGTGCTACCGTGCATACACTTGAGGTGTCCCTTTACCTCAGCTCTGCCAACCTGCACTTATACTCTCTGGACTTAGATAAGTGATTTGTGTCCCTAAGAGGAGAGAGTGTGCACTCCAAACCAGGCCTGTACGCATTTCCCAGTAGCTTGGATTGGAGACTGTTAAGCATAAAGGGTTTCTGTGCCTGTCAGACAACTGAGAGACCAATAAAAAACCCAGTGAGCTCTGAGTCAGGTTGCCACTTAGTGCCAAGTCTCTTGTACTGCAGGCTTAGAAACTCTTTACTCATAAAACCCTTACAACCCACAGATTGAGCACACGTTCACCCCTTTACTTTGTGCTGGATTCAAACCCAGGCCCCAGAGACGACAGACCAGTTCCTAACCCATTGCACCACCCTGTGCCATTTTGTACTTCTCGCTAAGATTGAATCAGGATCATTCTTTTCTGTCCTCGATAGAGTGTTTACAAAGAGGAATGAAAAGAAATGTTACTTACGTAATATGAAGACTGGAGATTGATGTTAAATAAACCAGTTGGGGACATTCTTGACCTGATAACAAGGTGCTGCCATTAACAAGGTGTCACCAGGTGAAGGTACAGGATCTACAAATATACAAATTATGCTTTAGGTGCTTTGTATCCCAATACATTGAGTCTGCTCCTGATTTTGCGAGCTCCCCCCCTCCTCTCCCTGCCTGGCCCAAGTGTATTTCATGAACGCACCAGAGTGGGAAATCTCCTCTCATATATTCAGTGTATAGTTGTGTGTGTATATAGCTGCGATTCTGTACACATGTGTATATGTGTGTGATCTATGGATCTGTGTGTCAGCGCAATTTATATGTGTGTGTTGTATATATACACATGTGTACATGAGCCTGTGCACATACCTGTAAAGTATATGACACGTTTATCAGTGTGTGTATATTCTCTATTTATATAAGCACATGCACTATCTTTAAAATATGTATCTATAGGTGAGTATGTACTATCTATATCTGAATATATGTTATCGATGCATCTGTTCGTATATCTGTCTCTATGTTTTATCTGTATGTCTGTGTACATTTGACCTGTATATTTGTGGCAGCTCCATATAGAGTTTTACATGCTCTATATCTATCTATCTATCTGTAAGTACATGCAATTTATGTATCTGTGTATATGTGTGGCGTGTGTACCTGGCTTGACCCGCCCAATGCCGGCCAGCTGCCTCTTTGTGCCCGTTTCGGGTGGGCAGGATCCAAATGAGGCCCGGAGTTAAAATAGCCCGGGCCTCAAACTGATGATATCGGGCGGGTTTGATCCTCGCCCTGACCCCCTCGTCTGCCCAAATCCCGCTCCCAATTAAAATCCACCCTATGTATCAGTGTGTATATATGTAATCAGGTTGCACATGCATCACCTCTTTGTGTGTGTACACGTGATCTATGTATCCATGTATGTACATGTGTAATTGAATCTGTGTGCACATGTGTGATCTATGTATCTGTGTGTACATGTGTGATCTATGTAACCATGTGTGTACATGCATGATCAATGTATCCATGTGTGTACATGTGTGATCTATGTATCTGTGTGTATGTGTGTGATCTATGTTTATGTGTGATCTATGTATACCTGTGCTGACCCCTAAAGATTTTGTGAGTTGGATGATTTCAAGTGAACTGAAGTAAATTCTCTGCTTCTGAAAATCTTCACACCTTATTTTCTTTCTTCTCATAGTCACCCTGGTACACATTCCACCAATATTGTTCTGTGATTAATTCAATTGTTGCCCTGGTGAATCAACAGTGCCAGAATCATAAAAGTGAACTTATTTCACAGGTTAGTAGCAGCATGTTATTCTTTGTACTGTTTTGCACAGGGTGAAATCAGTAATTCAGTTCTGGGAGGTTAAAGTGAAAACAATGGCAGCTACGTTAAACTGTCCACTGTCTCCATCACACATTCCGATTGCCATTTAGTTTCTAGTATTTGAGTTCTACAGAATTTCTTGTATTCTACAGAACAATGCCTCACATACACGTAAAGGAGGGACGTCACATTTTCGGGATTTTATGCTAGATATTTTCTTGTGTTCAGCATCACTAGTCACTCCCGTAAGTGGACCTTGTGTCCCCTATGACCCTGTGTGTATCGTTTCCTGCCCACAATTTAGGTAAATAATAGCAAGACTCAGGTATCATAACAGAGAACCCTTACTCTATGCACTGGCTGTTTGATTGTATCATGTACCCCCTCTTGACAGGTGGTAGCACTCTCGCCTCTGAGTCAGAAGATTGTGGATTCAAGCCCCACTCCAGGGACTTGAGCACAAAATCTAGGCTGACATTCCAGTGCAGTACTAAGGGAGTGCTGCACTGTTGGAGGTGCCGTCTTTCAGATGAAATATTAAACCGAGGCCCCGTCTGCCCTCTCAGGTGGACTTAAAAAGATCCCATGACGCTATTCAAAGAAGAGCAGGGGAGTTCTCCCGGTGTCCTGGCCAATATTCATCCCTCAACCAACATCACTAAATCAGAATGACTGGTCATTGCTGTTTGTGGGATCTTGCTGTGCGTAAATTGGCTGCTGCATTTCCCTACATTACGACAGTGACTACACTTCAAAAGTATTTCATTGGTTCCTTTGAGACATCCTA
Source organism: Heptranchias perlo (assembly GCF_035084215.1). Classification (NCBI taxonomy): domain Eukaryota; kingdom Metazoa; phylum Chordata; class Chondrichthyes; order Hexanchiformes; family Hexanchidae; genus Heptranchias; species Heptranchias perlo. The sequence goes on from NC_090361.1 coordinate 11,400,519, forward strand.
AACGCAAGTTCGTTCGTTGTTTCTTCCTTTCGTAAAATATATACTTTTGCCAGGAGCACGATTAGGCTCTAAACCAAGGAACTGTTTTATTTGGATGAAACAGGTTAATGATCGGTATATGGTATAAAACGCCGAATCATACTCTCCCCTACCCTCCGACATACATAAAATACTAAAAATGCCACTCACTTCCTCTCTAAACATACGCCCCAATTATAATTCGAGGTGGGGGGGGAGTCAGAGGTGGGGGTCGAGGCCAGCGGAGATCTGCCCCCTCCCCGGAGTATGAGACTAGGGAGATTTTAACTCCCAGATGTCACATGAATGCCCCTGCTCTGACTCCCACCAGAAGCCAATGGGGATGACGTCAACCCCAGCAGGGGGCTTGGGATTGGTGGGGGGGTTGGGTTTTGGGAGAGTGGGGGCCAGGCCGTCACTCGGGACCCACGGGATGGTTCCTGGTAAGATAAGTGAGGAAGAGGAGGGGGATTCATAAAGTTCGTGATTGGGGGGTGGGGGGAATGGAGGCCCAAGGCTTCCTTGTGGTAATGACCAAATAATCCGTTTTAGTGATATAAAACACCCCAAGGCGCTTCCCAGGAGCGTAATCAGCCATAAAATTGACACTGAGCCAACGAACAGGTGACCAAACACTTGGTGAGAGAGGTAGGTTTTAAGCAGCGTCTTAAAGGAGGAGAGAGAGGTGGAGAGGCAGAAAGGTTTGGGGAGGGAATTCCAGAGCTTAGCGCCTAGACAGCTGAAGGCGCGGCTGCCAATGGTGGGGCGAAGGGAGTCAGGGATGCACAAGCGGCCAGAATTGGAGGAACACAGAGATCTCAGAGGGCTGGAGGAGGTTACAGAGATAGGGAGGGGCAAGGCCATGGAGGGATTTAAATACAATCATGAGAAATTTAAATTCGAGGCTTTGGAGCACCAGAAGCCAATGTAGGTCAGCAAGCAGAGGGGTGATGGGTGAACGGGACTTGGTGCGAGTTAGGATACAGGCCGTAGAGTTTTGGATGAGCTCAAGTTTACAGATGGTGGAAAATGGGAAGCCAACCAGGAGAGCATTGGAATTCTCAAGCCTAGAGGTAACAAAGGCATGGATGAGGGTTTCAGCAGCAGATGGGCTGAGGGATGGGTGGAGACGGGCGATGTTACGGAGGTGGAAGTAGGCGGTCTTGGTGATGGAGAGGATATGGGGCCGGAAGCTCAGCTCAGGGTCAAATAGGACACCGAGGTTGCCCGAGACAGTGGCCATGGAGGTTGAAGGAAACGGTGGCTGGGGAACAGAGTTTGTGGCGGGAATATCTTTAAAATAAAAAGTTTTTAAAAAATGCCCCAGTTTTCACTGGGATCGAAGTGAAATGGTTTGTCATCCACAGAAAATCCTTTCAATTACAAATGATCTTCTCGGGAACGATTCCCTGTGGGACAACATGGAAAAAGAAGAGCGATTGTATTTGGCTTCCGTATTCCTGCAGTCCGTGGAAAATGCTGCGATTGTTGCCGGTCAGGATTTACCGGATCGGGGAAAGAGAATTGAATCAATAGAAAATATCGGTAAATTCAGCAGATATATTTTATTTGATATACTTTCTTGAGGCAGCTTTGTGCGTGGAATAACATTTACTGACTTTCCACATAGTGTCCATAATGTAGAATTTGTACGAAAATATTCTTCGATATTTCTTCAATTCCTGCGATACAATTGATGGACAATTTCTTATTGAGAAAACCACATTTGGTTTTCTGAAATCAAAATGTCGCAAGACATGAGTGAGGGGGTAATGTTCAGCTTCACTGTCTGGGCGGTAATCTGGCGTTGTAGAAACCTGCCCGATTCTCATCCCAACGATTCCAGGCGCATAATCCAAGCTGGCATTCCCAGTGCAGTACTGAGGGAGTGCTGCACTGTCGGAGGTGCTGTCTCTCAGATTGGAACATAGGAACAGGAGTAGGCCATTCAGCCTCTCGAGCCTGTTCCTTCATTCAATGAAATCATGGCTGATAGATGAGACGTTAAACCAAGGTCCCGTTTGCCCTCTCGGATGTAAAAGATCCCAAGGCACAGATTCGAAGAAGAGCAGGGGAGTTCTCCCTGGTGTTCTGGAGCCAATATTTGTCCTTCAACCAATATCACGAAAAAACAGATTACCTGGTACATTATCACAATGCTGTTTGTGGGACCCTGTTTCCTACATTACAGCAGTGACTACACTTCAAAAAAGTACTTCATTGGCTGCAAAGCGCTTTGGGACATCCTGAGGTTGTGAAAGGCGCTATAGAAATGCAAGACTTTCTTTTAAAATTATCCCCGAGAACTTGCTCAATGCAGAAGTTGGATCTTCTGTAGCTAGCTGTGAATAAATCTCACTCCTATTGCAGAGTATTACTTTCTTTCACTTTTTAGAGCTGGAAATACGAACCTTTCGAGGGAAAAGCACTTCAGCAGCTGATAGAATCAGACTACAGGCAAAGGGCAACTTCATGGATATTTATCGAAGTACGGTCACCGGAAGAAAAACAGCTGGTAATTGTAATGCTTTTTATTTTCTTCTGTTAATTTTCCTCTGGTTCAGTTTGCTCTCAGCAAACACATCTACTTCCTTGTTTTCATTACTAAGTAAAAATGCAGAATATTTCAGGTTATTCAGCCATGGGAGTGTTGTGGGGAGGGACTTTGGAGGCCGCTACGGAGCGGGTCTGTGGCCATGGCGAATTGCTAACGCCCACCAACTCTTCTGCACTCTGTGGGACTCTCGCTCGCATGGCGTGTCCATTTCCCACAATGCAGAGTGGCACTGAAAAGGCCCTATCTGTTATGTATGCTGCTCGGTGCTGTGGGACATTTTTCGCACACAGACGCAGGGATCTCAGCAGCTGGGGGATGTGCACGCACGAGAAAAACTTGGGGGCATGGCAGCGTGGGAAGATAGAGATGCTGTTGCTCTTATCTGGAGGTGGGGAGCATGAGGAGCTTTGGCTGCTGGTCATGTTGATACACTGAAAAGTGGTCAGTTACTGCGTTTTTAAAAATTCATTTTTGGGATATGGGCATCGCCGGCAAGGCCGGCATTTATTGCCCATCCCTAGTTGCCCCTTGAGAAGGTGGTGATGGGCCTTCTTCTTGAACCGCTGCAGTCCGTGTGGTGAAGGTGCTCCCATTGTGCTGTTAGGCCAGGAGTTCCAGGATTTTGACCAACGTTGATGAAGGAATGGCTGGCCGATATATGTCCAAGTCAGGATGATGTGACTTGGAGGGGAACTTGGAGGTGGTGGTGTTCCCATGCACCTGCTGCTCTTGTCCTTCTAGGTGGTGGAGGTTGCGGGTTTGGGAGGAAATGTTGTCTATCTTAAGATGTATGGAGCTGAAGAAATATTTATAATCGCTTCCATGCTGTACTTAGAAACATTTCCCATAGGACATTGATTTATCTACATTTTCCTAAATAAAATCCTATCCATGACCAATTACAGTAGAATCACACTAAGAACCCTAGTTGGACTTTGTAAGGGTAGGCTCGTTGGACCAATGATCTGCTGCTGCCCAAAACATTACTATGAATTTCTAAAAAGTACATAGGAGGGAAGCCAATGATGAAGGTGAGTTTAAACATTGCCCACTATTAAATTGAGCACTCAGTACTAATAATGGGCCGCATTGCTGAAGCTGTAAGATGCTCTGGTCAGGCTGGACCTTGAGGACTGCATTCAGTTCTGGTCACGTAGGGAAATGGCCAAACCCTGGAAGTGGTGCAGAGAAGAACCATGAAGTTGATCCCAACTGTCAGAAGATTGAGTTACTGGGACTCTTTAGGAGGTAAATGAGATGGGTCTTTATAGAGGCATGTAGGATACAAGGTGGAATAGAAAAGGTTAATATAGTGCATTATTTCAAGCCAAACCACAACTGAAGGCCAAGTGGAAATTAGTACAAACTGGTAACAGGCAGGTTCAGGACTGATATGAGGAAGATTTTCTCCACACACAGAGTAATCACTACCCGGACTATAAGACCATAAGACCATAAGAGATAGGAACAGGAGTAGGCCATTCGGCCCCTCGAGCCTCCCATTTAATGAGGTCATAGCTGATCTGATTTTTACCTCAACTCCACTTTCCCACCCTTTCCCCATATCCTTTGACTCCCTTGCTGATCAAAAATTTGTCTAACTTAGCCTTGAATGTACTCAATAACTCAGCCTCCACTGCTTTTTGGGGTAAAGAATTCCAAAGATTCACGACCCTCTGGGAGAAGAAATTCCTCCTCATTTCCGTTTAGGCGACCCCTTATTCTGAGACTATGCCCCCTAGTTTTAGATTTCCCCATAAGATCTCCTCTCATTCTTCTAAACTTCAATGAGTATAGACCCAACTTGTTCAATCTTTCCCCAACAGACAACCCTTCCATACCCGGAATCAACCTAGTGAACCTTCTCTGAATTACCTCCAATACAAGTATGACCTTCCTTAAATAAGGGCACCAGAACTGTACGCAGTACTCCAGGTGTGGTCTCATCAGCACCCTGTACAGTTGTAGCATGACTTCCCTGCTTTTATACTCCATCCCCCTAGCAATAAAGGCCAATATTCTGTTTGCCTTTCGGATTACCTGCTGCACCTGTATGTTGACTTTTTGTGTTTCATGTACGAGGACAGATCCCTCTGTACCGCAGCATTTTGTAGTATTTCTCCATTCAAATAATATTTTGCTTTTTTATTTTTCCTCCCAAAGTGGATGATTTTTCCACATTATATTCCATCTGCCAAATTTTTGCCCATTCGCTTAACCTGTCACTATCCCTTTGCAGACACTTTGTGTCCTCATCGCAACTTGCTTTTCCACCTATCTTTGTATCATCAGCAAATTTGGCCACAAGACACTCTATTCCTTCATCCAAGTTATTGATATATTGTAAATAGTTGAGGCCCCAGCACTGATCCCTGTGGCACCCCACTAGTTACAGATTGCCATTTCGAAATTGACCCTTTCATCCTGACTCTTTGTTTTCTGTTAGTTAGCCAATCCTCTATCCATGCCAGTATATCACCCCCAACACCATGAGCTCTTATCTTGTGCAGTAATCCTTTATGTGGCACCTTATCGAATGCCTTTTGGAAATCCAAATATACTGCATCCATTGGTTCCCCTTTATCCACCCTGCCCGTTACTTCCTCAAAGAACTCTAATAAATTTGTCAGACATGATTTCCCCTTCATAAAACCATGTTGACTCTCCTTGATTGTATTATGAGTCTCCAAATGTCTTGATTCTAGCATTTTCCCAATGATAGATGTTAGGCTAACTGGTCTATAGTTAACTGCTTTCTGTCTTACTCCCTTCTTGAATAGGGGTGTTACGTTTGCGGTTTTCCAATCCGCTGGAACCTTTCCAGAATCTAGTGAATTCTGGAAGATTACAACCATTGCATCCTCGGATGCAAGCCATCGTCTGGTTTGAGTAGTGGATACAAAAACTTGGCATTGTTCAACGGGGAGTTTCATACTTTGATGGGGCACCTGTATGTTTCTACATAAAGATGAGCTTAATGGGCGGAATAGTTTCTTCAACTGGACTGATCTTTATGAACCCCTCACTTGCTTTAGTGGAAAAGGTGATGTGAGCAATGTGTCCTGTGATTTGGAGCTCCCTCTTATTTCCAGTTACAGGATCTGATTTCTCTTGTGTTGTTTAGCCTGGGGTAAATTCCCATCCGTCAGCTCAGCAGCGAAGATGAGGCTGAATGCATTCATCCCACTATTGTTGTCAGTTCGAACCTAGCCCTGGCCACGTCAGTCATTTGTATCCCTTTCTGTGACAAGTCACCCTTGACATTGTCTATCCAGCACTTCCTCAGCCTTTTGTTCCATGTCCCTCTGTGTGCAGGGTCATGAAAGGTATTCTAGCTGCTTCCATTCTTGGAACGTTCCCCAAACCATTGCAATCATCTCTCTTGGATCTTCTTTATAAACCTTGTTTTTTGTCCAAGCTATGATCTTATTGTCAGCTGCGGCTCAGTGGGCAGCAGTCTCGCCTCTGAGTCAGAAGGTTGTAGGTTCAAGTCCCAAACTCCTGAGACTTGAGCACAAAACCTAGGCTGACACTCCCTGTGCAGTACTGAGGGAGTTGCTGCATTGTCGGATCGGTGCCCTCTCAGGTGGATGTAAAAGATCCCATGGCACTATTTCGCAGAAGAGCAGGGGAGTTCTCCCTGGTGTCCTGGCCAATATTTATCCCTCAACCAACATCACTAAAAAACAGATTATCATGTTGCTGTTTGTGAGACCTTGCTGTGTGCAAATTGGCTGCCCCATTTCCTACATTACAACGGTGACTAAACTTCAAAAAGTACTTCATTGGCTGTAAATGCTTTGGGACGTCCTGAGGTCGTGAGAGGCGCTATATAAATGCAGGTCTTTCTTTCTCAGGTTTTTAACTGTTACCCCAGTGTTCTATGTCCAATTGGAACTTGCATTTGATACTTTATTTCTTTGATTATGAGATTCATTGTTATAATGTATGATAAAATACTTTGTCCTTGGAACGTAGATCAGGAGTGTTCAAACTGTGTGACTCGTGTGACCCTAGGGTTGGCAACTCTGATTTGACGTGTTCCTGGGAGTCTCATCACATGACCTCCTGCCTCCGACTGCCCCACCCAGTCAAACAGCCTTTTTTCCCCTATCTCCAATCACTAATAAATGAAATGTTCAAAGAAAATGAGAAAAAGACACCATTTTTTTTAAGGCCCCTGTGATTTTTCTCCTGGACGCTCCAGGGCATTCTTGGAGGGTTGGCAACCCTAAGTGACCCCTGACCCCCGGTCATGACCTGCAGCAGGAGTTACGTCTATTTTACAGCCATCGTGTGCCCAACGGATTTCACGCCAGCATTAGTAACATTTAACATTCCCTCCAGTGACAGGTTTTGCTGCTGTGGCTTTGATCGCCTACAACAACATGGATTCCATTCTCATTGGGAGCGTTTTCAACCTCAGCACCAGTGGTGGAAAACTGAAGCCATTTCGATTGATCTCAAATGTAGTTTCAGCCGCGATAACTAACAGAGACAGCCGTGGACTCGACCCGACAGTGAACATCACTTTCAGACACAAAGAGGTTTGTAAAGAGTTGTGCCAGTTTGGTGTACAGTTTGTAACAGATTGGGTCGCTGGCCCCCTCCCAGTCTCACAATGATATCCGTGCACTGAAACAGCGGCACTGGGTTTTAGGACTAACCAGGTATTTCCGTCCAGTGAGGCAATTTAATGAAACAGCGGAAAGATCGCCGGGCTGAGAATGAGATTAATCTGCAACTTTTCTTGTTATGTCACATAACATTATGTCACATATGGACCACTTGGAGTCGTCTGTGAGACAAAACAGCTCATTAAGGATGCAGGAAAACATAAATAAATGGAAACTATTTATTTCTCCTCATTACTGGAGTTTGGGAAAATTACAAACCTTTTAAAAATCCGCTGCCACTCCAATTTTCTCCCCTTCTCCCCTAAGTTGCTTAATAGGAAAAGAGGGAATTTAAAATTCTCATCCTTGTGTTTAAATCCCTTCTTGGCCTCCCTCCTCCCTATCTCTGTACCATTCTCCAGCCCTACAACTGCCCCCTTCCCGAACACTCCGTTCCTCTGTTTCTGGCCTCTTGTACATTTCACCCTCCCTTTGTCCCACCATTGGCAATTGTGCCATCAGCCACCTAGGCCCCACACTCTGGAATTCCCTCTCTAAACCCCTCTGCCTCCCTCTCCTCCTTTAAGAGCCTCCTGAAAACCCACCCCTTTAACCGAGCTTCTGGCACCTTTCCTAATCTCTCCTTCTTTGGCTGGACGTCTATTTTCGATTACAACTCTGTGAAGTGTCTTGGGATGTTGTTCTACGTTAAAAGTTCTGTAGAAGTGCAAGTTGTTGAGTAGATCATTTGGTCTATCAAGTTTGCTGCACCGTTTTGTTAGCCTTCGCATAGGAACAGTGGAACAGGAGTAGGCCATTCAGCCCCTCAAGCTTGTTCAATGAGATCATGGCTGATCTGAATCTTAACTGTATAACTTCAGTCGTACTTCCTTGCTGTTATACTCTAGAGCACTTTTTTTGAAGCCCAGCAACCTCTTAGTCTTATTGATCTGTCTTTTCAACTTCAACCTAGTATGAGTAGCCTTCCATTCCATTCACTCAATGAACCATAAGACCATAAGACCATAAGAGATAGGAGCAGTAGTAGGCCATTCATTCCCTCGAGCCTGCTCCGCCATTTAATGAGATCACGGCTGATCTGATTTTTACCTCAACTCCACTTTCCTGCCTTTTCCCCATATCCTTTGACTCCATTGCTGATCAAAAATTTGTCTAACTCAGCCTTGAATGTATTCAATGACTCAGCCTTCCCAGCTTTTTGGGGTAAAGAATTCCAAAGATTCGCAACCCTCTGGGAGAAGAAATTCCTCCTCATTTCCGTCTTAAACGGGCGACCCCTTATTCTGAGACTATGCCCCCTAATTTTAGATTCCCCCATGAGGGGTAACATCCTCTCAGCATCTACCCTATCGAGTCCCCTCAGAAACTTGTATGTTTCAATAAGATCGCCTCTCATTCTTCTAAACTCCAATGAGTATAGACCCAACCTGTTCAATCTTTCCTCATCAGACAACCCTTCCATACCCGGAATCAACCTAGTGAGCCTTTTCTGAACTGCCTCCAATGCAAGTATGTCCTTCCTTAAATAAGGGCACCAGAACTGTATGCAATACTCCAAGTGTGGTCACACCAGCACCCTGTACAGTTGTAGCATGACTTCCCTGCTTTTATACTCCTTCCCCCAAGAAATAAAGGCCAATATTCCGTTTGCCTTCCGGATTACCTGTTGCGCCTGTATGTTGACTTTTTGTGTTTCATGTACGAGGACACCCAGATCCCTCTGTACCGCATCATTTCGTAGTATTTCTCCATTCAAATAATATTTTGCTTTTTTATTTTTCCTCCCAAAGTGGATGACTTCACATTTTCCCACATTATATTCCATCTGCCAAATTGTGTCATGTGTGGAGGTAGACAGTGTCAACAGGTTATTCACTGGTGGAGAGGATCGCAGTTGACCCTTGAACCTGCCCTCACCCATTGTCCACACACATGCTGAGATGGTTGAAGACCAGCAACTGGTGCCTCGGCTGGGATTCAGCACAGACCCCGAGTTGAGCCTGGTTCATTCTCTTCTATGTGACTGCCTTTTCCCACTGAGTGTTACACACACAATCTACAGCTGGACCGGTAACTACAGAGGATAAAATGAAATCCTTGCTCTCCACAGGAAGCTAACGGTGATGGGACAATACACTGTGTCCACTGGAATTACGCAGCTGGGGAAAGTTATTGGTCTCCCAACGGGTGCAGCATGGCAGATTCCAATGGGACACACACCCAGTGTCGATGTAATCAGTTCTCCAACCTCGCTGTACTCATCACTCCCTTCGAATGGCAGGTATAAATGTTCATTCATTAATATTCTTCATGGTTAGTGCTCAATTCACAACAGCAATGATGGGTGAAGTAGGGCCTTAATGTTGTAGTGAGGGTGAGGTTGTTGTTTTTGTGGTGGAAGGATTCACAGGCTGATTAACAGTCTGACAGGCCTGGATGTGAATGGTCCTTCCATGGCTGTATAGGGTGGTTAGTCCTATACAGCGGGAGGGTTTTATGGGCCCCTACAACCTATATAATGAGGAGGGGGCCACCCACAACCACCAGACCCCAGCATCTTGCTGGATGCCAATCCTGAACCAGAGCTCCGGTCTCCACTTGCCAGACTGTCTGGAGCTCCAGTCTCCACTTGCTAGACTGTCTGGAGCTCCGGTCGCCACTTGCCAGACTGTCTGGAGCTCTGGTCTTCACTCACTGGGACTGTCTGGAGTAGGATTTGAACTCTGTAGCCTTGTGACTCAGAGGCAGGCACTCTATCACTGAGCCAAAGGCTCGTTCCAGTGAGGGGGAGGTATTGCTGTCAGATGTTACATTGCAATGAAAGTTCCTATTGTGTGAGATGAACACTTATCTTCAGCGTACTCCAGCTTTGCGCTGTTGGGTTGTAATTTAGTTTATTGAGAAACCTTGGGGAGGGACCAAGGCCCATAGTGCAGGACAATACAGAGGCTAAAGAAAGAATCAAGAAGTAATGGTTAGGTGACACCAGTGCTGGGCGTTAAAAATCTGCAGATTGTAGGAGGAAAGATAGACTGAGAGGTAGTGTTGAGGTCCCAAGAGAGAATGAGCTTGAGTAGAAGAGGTGTGGGAGATCTCGCCCCAAAATATGGGAGCAGTATTCAAGATATGGATGGACTTGGGATTTGTAGAGAATGTTAAAGGGAAAAGAGGGGGTTGATATGTAAACGGAAACAGAAACTCTTCCTCAGAGGCTGCTTTGGAAGAGATATGGGAGGTCCACCTGAGATCAGGGGACCATCAGTGTCCTTCTGTCACGGAGGAGATTCCAGTTCATTGCCTCCAACTTTCAGTTAAATTTCAACTAAGATTGCGGGGCTAGGGGGAGAAAATGGGGGAGTGGGACTAATTGGATAGCTCTTTCAAAGAGCCGGCAGAAGCTTGATGGACCGAATGGCCTTCTTTTGTGCCATATGGTTCTCTGATTCTGCAGTTCTGTGGCTCAAAGGTTTAATGATTCTATAATTCTATGATTCGGTGATTCTGTGGTTCGATAACTCGATGGTTCTATGATCAATTAAGCTGCATTTTAATAAGAATCACTCAGAGCTGGAGTCTTTTTAATGGTTTTTTCTTATTCCCTTGTAGTCCGAACCTCCTGCTCTGACTATAATTACATTCATCGGGATCCCTATATCTCTGGTGTGCCTCGCTGTTGCTATCGCGACTTTTGTCTTTTGCAAGCAGCTTAAAAGTGCCGTGACGGCCACCCACGTCCAGCTGTGCGTGAGCCTCTTCCTGGCAGAGCTGCTCTTCATCACGGGGATCGACAGAACCAGAAACCGGGTAAGAGACCCCCTTCCTCATCCAGCAGCACACGAGAGGCAGGTTAACCTGGGATCACGCTCTGCAGTGTTTGTGATCTCAATTGAAGTAAATTATATAAAATCATTTATTAATAAGGGAGACTTAAAGGTGGGAGGGGGGCAATTTTACGCTATCGGGTGCAACGCTGGTTTTACACCCGTCTGATTTTACTCTCTGTTGAAGTCAGTATTCGGTGGGGTGTAAAACCAGCGTTCCCATGGATTTCCCGCCCAGTGAGATTGGTTAAAGTGTCCCCCTAAAGTGTGATGTGGAGATGCCGGTGATGGACTGGGGTTGACAATTGTAAACAATTTTACAACACCAAGTTATAGTCCAACAATTTTATTTGAAATTCACAAGCTTTCGGAGGCTTCCTCCTTCCTCAGGTGAATGTGGAGATGATCCACAACATTCCACAACATTCACCTGAGGAAGGAGGAAGCCTCCGAAAGCTTGTGAATTTCAAATAAAATTGTTGGACTATAACTTGGTGTTGTAAAATTGTTTACAATTGTCCCCCTAAAGTGTGCGAGAGCTTGTGCGTAGCTCACCGTCGGTGTGTTCTCAGTCTGTGCCATTGCATTTTATTTTATTGGGAGATTTGTGCACGTGTCTGTTTGCGTATAAATGTCTCCAGGCTTTTTGTTCAGATTCAATGCTTTTGTCTAATGAAAGGATTCTTTGTGGATTGCTGGCTTGCAGAAACCCAGTGCACTCCTCCTCCTCCTCCCATCGGCAGAGTCCACTCGGCTGATTGAACCCAGCCCTCCACCGTGCACCAACTCGGGAACGTGATCCCTGGGTGATTGACCCAGGGACAGCGAGGCTGCCCCGAGCTCAGACCAGCTAACTGGAGATCGCACCTCTGGTCTGCACGGCTCACATCGGATGCTCGGTAGAGTGGGGGAATTCAGCCTAATGGTGGGAAGTAAATGTTAGAGGGAAGTCAGCACCAGGCTGCTCTTACGTCCCTCCTATCTGAGGACGAGGTAGCATTGGCATTGGTCGAGTAACCCCTTTCTGGAAGGGCTCGAGCGGCTGACAGATGAAGACCGGATCAAGCTCGGTGGTGATGCCCCTGCAGTCGAATAGCTTCTGCTACTCATCGCTACAGCTCGCAACTGAATCCACCACCATCTGGATCATAGGCTTGGGAGGGTTTGAGGGTAACTCTGTGAGAAATATACATGGCCAATGGCCAAATCAGTCCATCTGAAATGTTGATGAAATGCCCAGGCCCCAAGATTTTAATAGATATTTCCAAAGAGGAAATAATTCTGAGAGATACGCTGTTTGTCTGTCTTTGTTTCTTAGCAGTGAGACTGTTAAAGAATGCAAATGTTATGCACTAATTCGAAAATTGTAGGACACGTGCTCCTATATAAAAAATACCTTAATTACTGATCATTTTTATGTTATCTACAATCTCTCTCTTGCCTTGGGTAGAATATATTAGGTTGACAATTGGATAAGAGGTAGGAGACAAAAAGTAGGGACAAAGGGAACACAGTGGGATGTGACATGTGCTGTTCCCGAGATCTGTACTGGGGCCTCAGCTTTTCACCATATTTATCGCTGACTTGGATGAAGGAATAGAGAGCCTTATATCCAAGCTTGCAGACGACACTAAGTTGGGAAGCACAGTTGGTTGTTTAGATGGGAGCAGGAAGTTACAAACGGACACAGACAGATTAAGTGAGTGGGCAACACAGTGGCAAATGGAGTTCAATGTGGAGAAGTGTGAGGTCATCCACTTTGGATTCGAGAAAGACAAATCGGAATATTTTCTTAATGAAACTAGGAACTGTGGAGGAGCAAAGGTGTCCAAATCAGTAAAAGCTAGTGCACAGGTACAAAAAGTAGTCAAAAAGACTAAAGGAATGTTGGCCTTTATCTCAAGAGGGTTGGAATACACTGGGGAGGAAGTTATGCTTCAGTTATACAGAGGCTTGGTCAGACCCCATCTGGGATACTGTGTTCAGTTCTGGGCACTGCACCTCAGGAAGGATATATTGGCCTTGGAGGGAGTGCAGCGCAGATTCACTAGAATGATACCGGGGTTAAAGGGTTAGATTATGAGGACAGGTTGCATAAACTTGGCTTGTATTCCCTTGAGTTTAGAAGTTTGAGGAGTGATCTAATCAAGGTCTTTAAAATAATAAAGGCAGATGATAGGGTAAATACAGAGAAACTATTTCTTCTGGTGGGTGAATCCAGAACAACGGGGGGAATAATCTTAAGAGGTCTCAGAGCTAGGCTGATCAGGAGTGAAATCAGGAAGTACCTTTTCACACAAAGTCTACTGGAAACCGAGAACCTTCTTCCTCAAAAGGCTGTGGTTGCTGGGGAACAGTTGAAATTTTCAAGACTGAGATCGATAGATTTCTGTTGGGTAAGGATATCAAGGGATAGGGACCAAAGATGGGTAAATGGAGTTGAGGTACAGATCAGCCATGATCAAATTGAATGGCAGAACAGACTCGAGGGGCAGAATGGCCTCCTCCCGTTTCTGTGTATAAACAAGTCTTTATTGAACTGAAACTGTATCATTGGAACGACAACATTAAGCGAGTGGGCTGTGAAGGGCTCTCATGGTGTTTCTTATTGTTTCAGGTTGTGTGTGGGATTGTGGCAGGATTTTTACACTACTTGTTCCTGGCAGCGTTTGTTTGGATGTTTCTGGAAGGAGTCCAGCTATATCTCATGGTCAGAAACATCAGGAAATTGAGGGCTTCCCATTCAGAGAAAATTGAGAAGTACATGTACCTCTGTGGCTACGGCACCCCTGCAGTAATCGTGGTCATTTCTGCTGCAGTGTATCCCGATGGCTATGGGTCATCCATGCAGTAAGTAACATGTCATGTTTTTCCCAGCTTGGCGATTGTTCACTTCCTGTTGACGCAATCACTAAACACATTCCTGTCTGACCAGGCGACAAGAAAAAGCTTGTTATTTGAGCTACGATTTCGAGCTTTGGAACGCTGAGTCAGAAGGCCATGGGTTCAAGTCCCAATCCAGAGACTTGAGCACGATAGCTAGGCTGACACTTCAAGTTCAGTACCGAGGGGGTGCTACATTGTTGGAGGTGCCGTCTTTCGGATGAGACGTTAAACCGTGGCCCCGTCTGCCCTCTCAGGTGGACGTAAAGGATCCCATGGCACTATTTGAAGAAGAGCAGGGGATTTCTCCCCGGTGTCCTGGCCAATATTTATCCCTAACCAACATCACTAAAAACTGATGATCTGGTCATTATTGTGGGATCTTGCTGTGTGCAAATTGGCAGCCATGTTTCCTACATTACAACAGTGACTACATTCAAAAGTACTTCATTGGCTGTAAAGCGCTTTGGGACATCCTGAAACTCAATACAAATGCAAGTCTTTCTTTCTTTCTATTTGTAACATCCTAACAAAAATTCCCTTAGACGCTGTTCTGATTTTGTTCTTTGCGTCCATGAACGCTTTTAAATAGATTATCAAGAACTCAACTTCTACACATCTGTAAACCTTAGATCCAATACATTTGAACTGTTTCTTGGTTCTAACTTACTCTCAGGTATGGTGCGACAAACAGCTGCTTCCCTGGTGCCTCACTCAAATAGGATTCTTCATTCATCAGTTTACCCTCATCCATGCCTTTGTTACCTCTAGACTCGACTAATCCAATGCTCCCCTAGCCAGCCTCCCATCTTCCACCTTCCATAAACTTCAGCTCACCCAAAACTCTGCTGCCCATATCCTAACTCGCACCAAGTCCCGTTCACCCAACACCCCTGTGCTCGCTGACCTACATTGGCTCCTGTTCCGGCAACGCCTCGATTTAAAAATTCTCATCCTTGTTGTCAAATCCCTCCATGACCTCGCCCCTCCCTATCTCTGTAACCTCCTCCAGCTCTACAACCCTCCGAGTTCTCTGCACTCCTTCAATTCTTGCCTTTTACGCATCCCCGATTTTAATCGCTCCACCATTGGTGGCTGTACCTTCAGCTGCCTGGGCCTTAGGCTCTAGAATTCCCTCCCTAAACGTCTCCGACTCTCCACCTCTCTCTTCTCCTTTAAGACGCTCATTAAAACCTACCTCTTTGACCAAGCATTTGGTTACTTGTCCTAATATCTCCTTATGTGGCTCGGTGTCAAATTTTGTTTGATAAGACTCCTGTGAAGCACCTTGGGATGTTTTACTATGTTAAAGGCGCTATATAAATGCAAGTTGTTGTACAGAGTGGTAGCGGGCTATTCCACCACATGAGGCATCGCATTCAAGCTCAATCCTCTCGTTGCCTGATTTCTACACATTTGCAGCAATCATTGGATAGTCATCAGGACCAAAGGCACCGGCTGATTTTTTTCTCTTCCATCCCTGGTGGGGGTTGAGCTTGGCTGAGCGTCCCCTGCCACTTCCTTCGCTGGGAGCTCCTAATTCCACACAGACCACGCACTGAACATGGGTCTGTATAGTTCATTTGCACTGATTTACTAAATGTTGATCACAATGCTGCATTTTCTGAACGTTTAATGTGCCCTAAACCAGTGGGGTACGAGGAGAATTTTTTTTTACGCAGCGAGTTTGTTACGATCTGGAATGCGCTGCCTGAAAGGGTGGTGGAAGTAGATTCAATAGTAACTTTCAAAAGAGAATACTTGTAGGGGAGAAAATTGCAGGGCTATGGGGAAAGAGCAGGGGAATGGGACTAATTGGATTGCTCTGTCAGAGTGCTGGCACAGGCACGATGGAACGAATGGCCTCCTTCTGTGCTGTAAGAGTCTATAATTCTAACGTTAATCTCAAATGCTTTTATTCTTCTGCTGTTACGCTGCAGCTGCTGGCTACGGACGCATAGAGGATTCACTTGGAGCTTCCTGGGGCCTGTGTGTGTAATAATTGGGGTACATTTTTATATTATTCATATTGAGATTGTGGTGTTGTAGTTGCTGTTCATTTGATTATGTGATTATGTTGCAAACATGCAGCAAAGTAAATCCCGCCTCTGAGGCCTGTGCCTCAGCTCGTCTGCTGCTGACACACTCATCCATGCCTTTGTTACCTCTAGACTTGACTATTCCAATGCTCTCCTGGCCAGCTTCCCATCTTCCGCCTTTCATAAACTTAAGCTCATCCTAAACTCTGCTGCCTGTATCCTAACTCGCGCCAAGTCCCGTTCACCCAACACCCCTGTGCTCGCTGACCTACATTGGCTCCCGTTCCAGCAACGCCTCGATTTGAAAATTCTCATCCTTGTTTTCAAATCCCTCAATGGCCTGGCCTCCTTCCTCCAGCAGCTGGAGTGGCACTATCTCTCTATCTCCTCCAGCCCTACAACCCTCCGAGATCTCTGCGCTCCTCCAATTCTGGCCTCTTGCGCAACCCTGATTTTTATCGCTCCACCATTGGCGGCCGTGCCTTCAGCTGTCTAGGCCCTAAGCTCTGGAATTCCCTCCCTAAACATCTCTGCCTCTCCACCTCTCTCTCCTTCTTTAAGATGCTCCTTAAAACCTACTTCTTTGACCAAGCACCTTTCCTAATATCTCCTTATGTGGCTCAGTGTCAAATATTGTTTGATAATCGCTCCTGTGAAGCACCTTGGGACATTTTACTACGTTAAAGGCGCTATATAAATGCAAGTTATTGCTGTTGTTGTTTATTCAGCTACTGTGTAGGTATTGGGTGAGGACAGGACCTCAGAAAGGACACCCTTTGGTAAAATAGTCTATCTGGTTGCTTCAAGAATGTAATACCAGGTACTGGGTCCTGGCTGGCCGATAAAACAGAGCTTTGGAGCCAGTTTTCAGCCGATAACCAATATCTGGCTGTGTTTTGTCCCATATCCAGAATGGATGGTGGGATCATGAAGGCACAAAAAAATTTCTGGACTTGCCATTTAGAAGCTCATAGATTGTAAAAGGGGAGGGAGAATCGAGAGAGGGAAGAGGTGGCTCAGTATTGAGGGGAACTCATTATGTGGCAGAAATGCGCCGCCCGCCATATTGGTAAAGGCAGAAAAAGAGGCGTCCAGGGTCCGTGCCTGGAACAGGTGTTAGGCTTTTTGCATGTGCAAATAGGGGGCCTAAGGCCTATGTGAGGCCTCCTTAGCAAAGTTGGGCTGCCCTGAACGCAGCTAGCGCCAGGCTTCAGGCAGTGTGGGTCGGAGAATCGGTGCTGCCACATTGACGCTCTCTCTCCACCCTGAGCTCCCGTTGAGCGCAGTCCCTCATCGGGAGTGCAGGTTCCATCAATTCATCCTATTTTTATTTTTGTTCGACTCTTTCGACAGATCAACACATTTCTGTTCCTGACAACACTCTGGACTTTGAAGAAAGAAGTTTCCAAGCGTGACATGGCAGTGTCAAAACTTCAGGACACAAGGTGAGTCCCACCAAGATCTCCAAACTTCTTTTTTTAAAAAGTTTTACTGCCTCCGCTCCTCTGCTGAAGGAATCGATTCCTTGCCGGAGTATAATTCTGAGCTGCTCGGC
Source organism: Heptranchias perlo (assembly GCF_035084215.1). Lineage (NCBI taxonomy): Eukaryota > Metazoa > Chordata > Chondrichthyes > Hexanchiformes > Hexanchidae > Heptranchias > Heptranchias perlo. Next base: position 11,418,029 of record NC_090361.1, read on the forward strand.
ACCATGAGGGTACCCCGCCCAAGTAGCTATCATTCACGGGTGAGCCTTGACTGTGAGCGACAGCTGGCTATTCGACTGTGGGAGGCATCGCACCCGGGCCCAATCTGACGCACGCTCTTCCAGAAGGGATCATCGGGTAGTGACCAGGAGTGTAGAACTCCTCTTTAATCAAGGGGCATTGAGACTAAAGGGAGACCCCAGCAGAAGGAGATAGAGAGAGGTGTAACTGAGAATAAAGTAGCACTGTGGTCCAGCTGAGGTCAGCTAGGTCAAAACAGTGGAGTGGGACTTCATCCCACAACCTTCAGGATTATAGACTTTATTACTGATCATAGGACTTTATTTGGCACAGATAATTAAATGCAAAATTTAATGCTTATAGTAAACTTTAGATAATTGCATCAGAGTTTAAATTATTAATAATGTCAATTTTTAATCTCTTCATTATTTCATAAGTAAATGCAATTATATTTGCAAACTGTAGTCAGGTGTCAGGTGACCAGATGTCACATGGCCAGATGTCACGTGTTTGATCCTCCAGGAATATGGGCAATGAGAATTGGCAACCCTACTGATCGTCTAGGCCCAGGGTCCATGGAACTGAACCTCATCGAGAGTCAGAAAAGGAAGGGGAAATCAGGGGGGAAAATAAGTCATCACAGCAGTAACTAGTTTATAACGTTGTATAAAATTACGGTGTTTCATGCACACACATTGAACATGTCTGGCCAGCTCTGCATCTCACCGGTCTCTCCTCGTTGCAGGATGCTGGCGTTTAAAGCCATTGCGCAGGTGTTTATCCTGGGCTGTACCTGGATTCTCGGGTTGTTCCACTTTGGGGAAGAAGCCCTGGTGATGGCCTATTTATTCATCATCGTCAACAGTTTCCAGGGCGCCTTCATCTTCATCATCCTCTGTGTGCTGAATTCCAGGGTAGGGAACGTCATAGGACTTAATCGTAAAGTTGATGCTTGAATCCAGTGTAAGACAGGCGGCTATTTTGTCCCTTCCAATTTTTTTCCCCTTCCTCTCCTGAAGGAATTGGGGTAGAAATTCGACTCGGGCGGCAGCGCAAAACGGGCGGTATGGCATCAGCCGCCCGTTATATGCCCATCCCGATATTCGTTGACTCCATTGACTTTAATGCGCCAACGCCCATCACCTCTCAGTTCCAGGGGTGTCAGCTGCCCTCGTTCATCTTGTGTAGGCCTAGAAAAGCAAGGGAGCAGATTTTGAGGCCTCCCGCCCGGCAGAAACAGGGCAACAGGGCCCAGAGAATGGTGGAGGAGTGACTTCCAGTCCGTCCCCACTGTGGCTGTGGCCGCTGCAATCTAGCCACGGGCCTACCACTTGGATCAGGCAGGAAGCCTTTCTAATATGATGTGCATAGGACCCCTGTTTGCCATTTTAGGACAGTACAGCGCAGGCTCTGCCCAGTATCAGGCGTTGGACCAGCCAAAGGGGAGCCCAAAGGTAAGTTTTACTGTATTTTTGTGGGGCCAGGAGGAATAGGCATAATCTTAGAATAAGGGGCTGCTCTTTCAAAACTGAGATGAGGAGAAACTTCTTCACTCAGAGGGTAGTAGGTCTGTGGAATTTGCTGCCCCAGGTAAGCTGCGGAAGCTACATCATTAAATAAATTTAAAACAGTTTCCTAGAAGTAAAGGGAATTAGGGGTTACGGGGAGCGGGCAGGAAATTGGACATGAATTTAGATTTGAGGTCAGGATCAGATCAGCCATGATCTTATTGAATGGCGGAGCAGGCTCGAGGGGCCGATTGGCCTACTCCTGCTCCTAGTTCTTATGTTCTTATGTTCTCCTCTGAGCTCCACCAAACTAGCCTGGTCCGCCTCTGCTCTGGGATCCCCCCCCCCGACCCGGCCCTCAAAGTGGACTGGACCCCCTGCTGGGACTATCGGACGGCCGGTTGCCCGAAGTCTGCACTGGGGGGGACATCTGCTCCCAAGTGTCCTGGACAACCTGATCCCTTCCCACCCGATGTCCACATTTTCCAGCAGTGGTCACCAAATAGGGATTGAGAGCGTCAGCCCTGCCTGATTGCTCTCCATCCCCTCTCCTCCTTCCTAGCCCAAAGGCCAATTACTGCCCCTTGTCTGAAATCGCCAAACTCAGCGCCGACCAGGAATCGAACCTGGGGCCTTCTGGAATGTTCTTCCTTTCCACAAGTCACAGGCGGTATTGAGTATGACGAGGAGTTTTATCCTTATTCCGTACAGACATCTCCAGCCTTTTGTAAAACATTCTGTTATAAAGTGATGTGGAGATGCCGGTGATGGACTGGGGTTGACAATTGTAAACAATTTTACAACACCAAGTTATAGTCCAGCAATTTTATTTGAAATTCACAAGCTTTCGGTGGCTTCCTCCTTCCTCAGGTGAATGTGGAAATGAAATCCTCGAACCTATCGCATTTATAAATCACAGAACAATGCTTAGTGATTACAGACAGTGTTTTCAACTGCCCGTTGCCAAGGCAATCAGTGTGCAGACAGACAGGTGTTACCTACAGATCCCCCGAATATACAAACCACCAAAAAAAAAAGAGAGAGAGGCAGAAACATCGAAAAGACAGCAAATGACCCGTTGTATTAAAAACAGATAACATTTGTTCACTGGTGGGGTAACGTGTAGCGTGACATGAACCCAAGATCCCGGTTGAGGCCGTCCTCATGGGTGCGGAACTTGGCTATCAATTTCTGCTCGACGATTTTGCGTTGTCGTGTGTCTCGAAGGCCACCTTGGAGTACGCTTACCCGAAGGTCGGTGGCTGAATGTCCCTGACTGCTGAAGTGTTCCCCGACTGGGAGGGAACTCTCCTGTTTGGCGATTGTTGCGCGGTGTCTGTTCATCCGTTGTCGCAGTGTCTGCATGGTCTCGCCAATGTACCATGCTCTGGGGCATCCTTTCCTGCAACGTATGAGGTAGACAACGTTGGCCGAGTCACAGGAGTATGAACCATGTACCTGGTGGGTGGTGTCCTCTCGTGTGATGGTGGTATCTGTGTCGATGATCTGGCATGTCTTGCAGAGGTTGCCGTGGCAGGGTTGTGTGGTGTCGTGGACGCTGTTCTCCTGAAAGCTGGGTAATTTGCTGCGAACGATGGTCTGTTTGAGGTTGGGTGGCTGTTTGAAGGCGAGTAGTGGAGGTGTGGGGATGGCCATAGCGAGGTGTTCGTCGTCATTGATGACATGTTGAAGGTTGCGGAGAACATGGCGTAGTTTCTCCGCTCGGGGGAAGTACTGGACGACAAAGGGTACTCTGTTAGTTGCGTCCCGTGTTGGTCTCCTGAGGAGGTCTATGCGATTTTTCGCTGTGGCCCGTCGGAACTGTCGATCGATGAGTCGAGCGTCATATCCCGTTCTTACTAGGGCATCTTTCAGCGTCTGTAAGTGTCCATCGCGTTCCTCCTCGTCTGAGCAGACCCTGTGTATTCGCAGGGCCTGTCCATAGGGGATGGCCTCTTTGACGTGGTTAGGGTGGAAGCTGGAAAAGTGGAGCATCGTGAGGTTGTCTGTGGGCTTGCGGTAGAGTGAGGTGCTGAGGTGCCCGTCTTTGATGGAGATTCGTGTGTCCAAGAAAGAAACTGATTCTGAGGAGTAGTCCATGGTGAGCTTGATGGTGGGATGGAACTTGTTGATGTTATCGTGTAGTCTCTTTAGTGATTCCTTGCCGTGAGTCCATAAAAAGAAAATGTCGTCGATGTATCTGGTGTATAGTGTTGGTTGGAGGTCCTGTGCAGTGAAGAAGTCGTGCTCGAACTTGTGCATGAAAATGTTGGCATATTGGGGTGCGTATTTGGTCCCCATGGCTGTTCCATGTGTTTGGGTAAAGAACTGGTTATCGAAGGTGAAGACATTGTGATCCAGGATGAAGAGGATGAGTTGTAGGATGGCGTCTGGAGATTGGCTGTTGTTGGTGTTGAGTATTGATGCTGTCGCAGCGATGCCGTCATCGTGGGGGATACTGGTGTAGAGTGCCGAGACGTCCATCGTGGTGAGAAGTGTTCCTGCTTCAACTGGTCCGTGGGTACTGAGTTTTTGTAGGAAGTCTGTAGTGTCGCGACAGAAGCTGGGAATTCCCTGTACGATGGGTTTCAGGATGCCCTCGATGTATCCAGAGATGTTCTCACACAGGGTTCCGTTGCCTGATACGATAGGACGTCCGGGTGTGTTGGCAACGGGCAGTTGAAAACACTGTCTGTAATCACCAAGCATTGTTCTGTGATTTATAAATGCGAAGGGTTCGAGGATTTCATTTCCACATTCACCTGAGGAAGGAGGAAGCCTCCGAAAGCTTGTGAATTTCAAATAAAATTGCTGGACTATAACTTGGTGTTGTCAAATTGTTTACAATTGTTATAAAGTGGGCATCTCACAGAGGAGATCTGCAATAAGCAGAGAAAGTGTAATTCATCGCAGGAAATATCAGTGTCAGGAGTTTTGACGGAGCATCACAGCTGACCCGATCCCACTGTGACTATATTTAAATTCCGCATAATTTATACCAAGAGCAAGTTTTCCCCCCATCAACAACAATGTGACAGGCTCACAGATTCAGCGTGAAATTGTTGGCATTCGGTTACAAGTCACCGGATTGTTGACTGTGTGTGGTGTCAAAATTTGTTTGATAACGCTCCTGTGAAGCGCCTTGGGACGTTTTACTACAAGTTGTTGTTATCTCGCCTTCAGGTGAGGACTGAATACCGGAAATGGTTTTCCATGATGTGCTGGACGAAGAAGATATTTTCACTCAAGAATCTCGCCCCAATCATGCCAATGCCAGCCGAGTCGGTAAGTAGGCTTTAATTGGTATCCATTCGCGTTCCACTGGTGGCGGAACGGTCAGTGACAGCCGTTAAATATTTGGCCGAGGCACATCCTCCGATTTTCTTTTGCTCAGCTGGTGCCCCAAGTTGGTGTCTGAAAACACCGGGGGGGGGTGGAAAATCCGTCTTGGACCGCGGCGCCAACCAAGGGGGTATCGCACTGGCCGGCCGTTATACGCCCCATTCAGTTCCATTGAAGTCAATGGCAATGACAAGCTATTCAATCACAGGGGGCATCACAGCTGAGCCCGATCCTGTTCTCACCTGACGTGTGTTGCCAGCAAGCATTGCTGGAGAGCATTGAGAAGGGCGAAGGAACCCTGGCTGATTTTTCCTCTTCCTTGTCCAGGAGTGCTGTCGGTAAGACTCTTTTCTCTTAAAAAAAAAGAGAAGGCTGAAGGGTGACGTGATAGAGTTCTTCAAGATTATGAAAGGGTTCGATAGGGTAGACATAGAGAAGATGTTTCCACTTGTGGGGGAGACCAAAACTAGAGGTCATAAATATAAGATAGTCACCAATAAATCCAATAGGGAATTCAGGAGAAACTTTTTTACCCAGAGAGTGGTTACAATGTGGAACTTGCTACCACATGGAGTAGTTGAGGCGAATATTATAGATGCATCTAAGGGAAGGCTAGATAAACACATGAGGGAGACAGGAATAGAAGGATATGCTGATAGGGTTAGATGAAGAGGGGTGGGAGGAGGCTCGTGTGGAGCATAAACATCGGCATGGACAAGTTGTGCTGAATGACCTGTTTCCGTACCGTACATTCTGTGTAATTCCATGTAATTGTAGTGCCCTTGCTGTCTTCCTGAAAGGGACCAGTTAACTCAGCATAGACCAGGATTGAACCTGAGACCATTCTGGCTGCATGGTTCAGCTACTCACTGGATGAACTCACTGAGCCATCGGAGGACTCTGAAATATTGCTTTGTGTCCTCTTCAGGCCAAATCCCGTACCATAGATTTGTTCTAAGTAAAAACAAAGTTACTGAATATGATCATAAGAATTTATTTTCCATTTGGACGCAGAACTTGACGAACTGATGACGCTGCTCCCCCCTCCTTGTTGTGTGACGTAGACCTAACAGATGAAGAAGTAAAGATCATCATTCTCTTTGATGTGGTAATGAGAATGGACTTTTCAAAGATACTTGAATTATCCTACATCTGTGCGATGGGTTGAAGGACTCTGAATATTTCAGTCAAGAGTCTCATATCAGTGTATTTGAGTTTTGTATTGTTTCACAGTTACAGTATGTTGTGGCACAGTTTCTCCCAAACCCGCGAGCAACACCAGCCAGAGGACAATAACAGCAGGTGCATGGGAACACCATCACCTCCAAGTTCCCCTCCAAGTCACACACCATCCCGACTTGGACATACATCGGCCGTTCCTTTATCGTCGCTGGGTCAGAATCCTGGAATTCCCTGCCTAACAGCACTGTGGGAGAACCTTCACCACCCGGACTGCAGCGGTTCAAGAAGAAGGCCCACCACCACCTTCTCAAGGGGCAACTAGGGATGGGCAATAAATGCCGGCCTTGCCAGCGACGCCCACATCCCAAAAATGAATAAACAAAAAGTTACATCTTACTGTGTACATCTTACACTGTGATACATGCTAGGTGGAGCTTTTGGCAACTGGTGTAGAATTATGGGTGGGTATTGTTCCTTTTTCTGTTTAATTGAGAGCACAACAGACTGTTTCAATAATGAGTATTTATTCTAAACCTGTCTAGCAGCTTGGCTCAATTGTTGACTCTCTCACCTCTGAGCCAGAAGCTTGTGACTTCCAGCACCACTCCAGGACTCGAGCACATGATCCAGGCTGACATTTCAGAGCAGGATTATCAGAGGCGCACCTTGCAGTCTGTCAGAACACCAAAGATCCCATGGCACTATTGGAAGAAGAGCTGGGAATTGGTGAGATGCTAGGAACTGTGTTGGAGCAGATAGATTTAGAGGTCCATGTACAGAAATCACAACCAACTAGTGGACAGGCATGAAATAATAATCAAAAAGGCCAATGGAATGTTGGCCTTCATTTCAAGGAGGCTGGAATACAAACGGGTGGAAGTTATGCTACAGTTGTATGAAGCTCTGGTCGGCTCTACATCTGGAGTATTGTGTTCAGTTCTGGGCACCGCACCTCAGGAAGGATATATTGGTCTTGGAGGGGGTGCAGCACAGATTCACCAGCATGATACCGGGGCCAAAAGGATTTGATAGGGTAGATAAAGAGAAACTATTTCCTCTGGTGGGGGAGTCCAGGGCAAGGAGACATAACCTTGAAATTAGAGCTAGGCTGTTCAGGGGTGATGTCAGGAAGCACTTCGTCACACGAAGGGTAGTGGAAATCTGGAATTCTCTCCCCCTAGTACATGAATCACAAAAAGTTAGTATGCAGGTACTGCAAGCGATTAGGAAGGCAAATGGAATGTTGTCATTTATTGCAAGGGGAATGGAATATAAAAGTAGAGATGTTTTGCTACAGTTGTACAGGGCACTGGTGAGACCACATCTGGAATATTGTGTGCAGTTTTGGTCTCCTTATTTAAGAAAGGACATAATTGCTTTAGAGGTGGTTCAGAGAAGGTTCACTTGACTGATTCCTGGGATGAGGGGGTTATCTTATGAGCAAAAGTTGGACAAGTTGGGCCTGTATACACTGGAGTTTAGAAGAATGAGAGGTGATCTTATTGAAACATATAAGATCCTGAGGGGACTTGAAGTGGTAGATGCTGAGAGGATGTTTCCCCTTGTGAGAGAGACTAGAACTAGGGGCCACAGTTTAAAAATAAGGGGTCTCCCAATTAAGATGGAGATGAGGAGAAATTTTTTCTCTCAGAGGGTCGTGAGACTGTGGAACTCCCTTCCCCAGAGAGCGGTGGAGGCAGGGTCACTGAATATTTTTAAGGCTGAGTTAGATAGATTCCTGATTAACAAGGGAGTCAAAGGTTATAGTAGGTAGACGGGAAAGTAGGGCTGAGGTCACAATCAGATCAGCCATGATCTTATCAAATGGCAGAGCAGGCTCGAGGGGCAGAATGGCCAACTCCTGCTCTTAATTTGTTTGATCGTATATAGTTCATCCTTGGCGTTATAAGGACAGGACTGCAGTCTTTGTCTATAATATTACAAAATCCACATTCCCAGCTCTGCCAGCCGCTCCTCACTATATCCGCTGGGAGGAGGAGGCATGGCCGAATTTCAGCTGAGCCGTGGATCGGTGGACGGGGAGCTTTGACCTGGGAGATCAGCCAATGGATCAGTAATTCCACCACCAGCTGACCTTGCCAGGAGGAGCGGAGCAATGGATGGGGAGCGAGATTTCTTATTATCTATATTGTCATTATCCCACCAGCTGGGCCCCCATCCGTTATGGCAGATAATCAAGATCCCACTGTCTCTCCGTAACCTCCTCCAGCCCTACAGCCATCCGAGATCTCTGCACTCCCCCAATTCTGGCCTCTTGCGCATCCCTGATTTTCGTCACTCCACCATTGGCGGCCGTGCCTTCAGCTGCCCAGGCCCTAAGCTCTGGAATTCCCTCCCTAAACCTCTCCGCCTCTCTACCTCTCTCTCTTCCTTTAAGACTCTCCTTAAAACCTACCTCTTTGACCAAGCACCTGTCCTAATATATCTTTATGTGGCTCGGTGTCAAATTTTGTTTGATAATCGTTCCTGTGTAGCGCCTCGAGACGTTTTGCTATGTTAATGGCGCTGTATAAATGCAAGTTATGGTTGTTGTAAGAAAGAAAGAACACTTATATAGTGCCTTTCACATTCTAAGGACGTCCAAAAGTGCTTCACAATCAATCAAGAACTTTTCAAATGTAGTCACTGTTGTAATGTGGGAAGCGCGACAGTCAATTTGCGCACAGCAAGATCCCACAACAGCAGTGAGGTAAATGACTAGATAATCTGTTTTAGTGATGCTGGTTGAAGGATAAATATTGGCCAGGACACTGGGGAGAACTCCCCAGCTCTTCTCCTGATCCCCAGCCGTGAGATCTTTCACACCCACCTGAGAGGGCAGACGGGGGCCTCGGTTTAATGTTTCATCCGAAAAACGGCACTTCCGACAGTGCAGCACTCCCTCAGGACTGTGCTGGAGTGTCAGCCTAGATCTTGTGCTCTATTCTTTGGAGTGGGGCTTAAACCTCTGACTCAGAGACGAGAGTGCTACCACGGAGCCACAGCTGTAAAGAAAAAGTTAATATATCTGAAATATTGCATGAGCAGATCATGTGCATAAATTAACATACATCTATCATGGGTTTGTGTAGTTTTAGACAGAATTATTGAAAGTGACTGGAAGCGTTTGCGTCTTAAGTTGCTTTTAAAACCCCCACGCTATAACTCCCTCAGTCCCTCAGCAGGATCGGCAACTCTCCCTGATATTCCGGCTGAGCGGCGCGCTATTTAATCGTACTGTAAACATAATGAAGTGCAGATTAACGAGTCCACTTATCTTCTCAAGTGGCTGCCAAACCTCTGTACAGTTAGATTGGGGCGGTGATGGAACAAGTGGGTCGACACAGCCCCGACCGGCCAGCTACCGGCAAGTTGCTTTCACTGATGTGACAACAGGGGACTCAGGAACTCTAACCCCAGTGGGATAGAACAGAATATCTAATCTTGTGAGTTTCAACTACCTGTTCAATGGGTTTAAGCCATTTGCGTAAAGTTAACAAGTTCAGGCAAATAGTTTTTTTAATAGAATGGTAGAAAGGATACAGCGCGGAAGGAGGCCATTCGGCCCATCGAGTCCGCGCCGGCTCTATGCAAGAGCAATCCAGCTAGTCCCACTCCCTAGCTGGGTTTAGTTAATTAATTCTTGGGATATGGGCGTCACTGGCAAGGCCAAGACATTTATTGCCCATCCTTAGGTGCCCTTGAGAAGGTGGTGGTGAATCGCCTTCTTGAACCGCCGCAGTCCGTGTGGCGAAGGTGCTCCCGCAGTGTTGTTAGATCGAGAGTTCCAGGATTTTGACTCAACGCCGATGAAGGAACGGCGATGTTTGTCCAAGTTGGGACGGTGTGTGACTTGGAGGGGAACTTGGGGGCGACGGTGTTCCCATGCACCTGCTGCCCTTGTCCTTCTAGGTGGTGGAGGTCGTGGGTTTGGGAGGTGCTGTCGAAGAAGCCTTGGTGAGTTGCTGCAGTGCATCCTGTGCATAGTACACACTGCAGCCAAGATACGCTGCCCTTGTTCACCTAGGTGGTGGAGGTCACGCTGGGGGACTCTTTTACCTTTGAATGCGAGTTGCTGGTTCTCTCTGGCCTTACATAAGCTCTTCCATCTAAAACTATTAACACCCCGTTGACAAGCACCCTGGGCCTGCTGTTCTCAACTGAACAGATCTCCACAGCACAATGGGCCAGCTCAACCTGCAGCTTGGGTTTGAGGAACACGGAGGAAATCTGCGAGAGCCTGCTGGATAAATTGGAAGGCACTCCCGCCTTCTGAACCCTACCAAAATTCTGCGGTTGTTTTTCCTTTGAGCGATTGCCAGAGGCTTCTACTTTGAATGAGATCTCCTAACCCTACTTTAACTAGAACTCCAATTAGCTGCCAATAAAAGCACGTGAGTGTCTCTTTCGGAAATACGCACCTCCGCGGTTTTCGCACAGCCTTGGGGCTGAAGTCCTTGCATGGCATTCCTAGATTTACTTCCTGATTTCTTCCTTCGATCCAGTGATCTATTTGATCAGACCTCCAACAGCTAGTGCGGAACAAGAGCGGAGGGTGTACAAGCCCCATCAGAGCGCAGCACCATTACACAATATGGGCAAGGGTGAGGGGGAGTAAGGTTGTGCGAGCTCTTGTTAAAAGTTCTCCCGGGCGCTCAGCGGCATCTCAATCTTGCCATATTGGGAAGGCGAAAGCAAATCGGCTCGAAAGTTCAAAGTTACCTGATGGCTCACTGGGTGAAAACGTCATGAGCTGCTCACAGCAGAAGGCATTGGGTTCAATCCCTGGTCTGTGCAGAGTTACGTACATAGAATTACACAGAATTTACAACATGGAAACAGGCCATTCGGCCCAACTGCTCAATGCTGTTGTTTATGCTCCAAACGAGCCTTCTCCCACTCTATTTACTTCATCTCCACCATATCCTCTATTCATTTCTCCCTCATGTGTTTATCTAGCTTCCCCTTAAAGGCGTCTATGCTATTCGCTTCAATCATTCCTTGTGGTGGTGAATTCCCCATTCTCATCTCTGTCTGAGTAAAGACGTTTCTCTTGAATTCCCTAATGGATTTATTAGTGACTATTTTATTTTAATGGAGTTCCCCACAAGTGGAAACATTTTTTCTTTGTGTACCCTATCAAACCACTTCATAATTTTAAAGACCTCTATCAGGTCACCTCTCAGTCTTTTTTCTAGAGTAAAGAGCCTCAGCCTATTCAGTCTTTCCTGCTAGTTGTACCCTCTCAGTTCTGGTATCATCCTTGTAAATCTTTTTTTGCACTTTCTCCAATGGCTCATCTCAGCTAGGGAACCGATTAGCCTTAGCACCCTAGGTCTTGCGAGGGGGAAGAATCAGTCAGGGATCCTGCTCCTGAATGTGGGAAAGTGCTGGTGACATCCTCTATTGTTAAATAGACACTCACTGCCGAGTCTCACAATGGCAATATGGAAGTGCCTGGTTTCTCTGCAACCCTAACACCGGTTTTGGAGAGTTTCACCTCTCTTTCTCCCTCTCCCTCCCTCTCTCTCTCCCTCGCTTTCTCGCCCTCTCTCTCTCTCACCCCCTCTCCCTCTCTCTCCCTTTCCCTCTCCCTTTTCCTCCCTCTTCCTCTCCCTTTCCCTCTCCCTCTCTCTCTCTCGTTCCCTCCCTCTCCCAATTCCTATCTCCCTCCCTCTCCCTCACACTCTCACTCTCTTTCTCCATCAGTCTCTCACTCTCACGCTTTCCCTCTCTCACTCTCACTCCCCCTTTCAGTCCCTCTCTCTTACTCACTCTCGCTGTGGTTTACCCTAACATGGCGACAACCTTGACAAATAAAGGACAGCGAGTCTTTCTAATTTTCCTGCAGTGGGAACATTTATTTCTTAGCAGAACTTTTCAGACACTCAGAGAATAGAAAAATAAATCTTAGTGCTGGGTAAGTGAGTGTTGGAGGTGAGTATTTACCCAACACAGCACTAACCCTGGCGTTAAAGATCTGTTGAATAGAATTAGACAGAGGCCTAGAGGTCGGATCCTGCAGGAAATGGTCAAGTGTTTGCCAAATGGTTCGTACAGATTGATTACATCAGAGATCAGAAAGTACAATAAAACAGAAGGAATCCCCTTTTCTCTCTTCACTTGAGTGAAATATTATGTAAAATAAGGCAGCATTGGTTTTTCACAAATGAAGTTCATATTTCTGTTACATGAAAAGTCATTCCATCCTCCAGAAGTGAACATCGCTGCACAATCCTCGTTTCCCATATCATTGGGTTCACCCGAAAGCCAAAATCTAAATAACACACAATTGGAATAGAGTATCAGCCATTGTTTCATATGATGTTGAGTGTACCTCCCTCGCCCCTCCCTATTTCTGTAACCTCTTCCAGCCCTACAACCCTCCTAGATCTCTGCACTCCTCCAATTCTGGCCTCTGGCGCATCCCTGATTTTCATCGCTCCACCATTGGCGGCCGTGCCTTCGGCTGCCCAGGCCCCAAGCTCTGGAATTCCCTCCCTAAACCTCTCTGCCTCTTTTCCTCCCTCTCCTTTACGATGCTCCTTAAAGCCTACCTCTTTGACCAAGCTTTTGGTCACCTGTCCCACTGTCTTCTTATGTGGCTCGGTGTCAATTTTTGTCTGATAACGCTCTTGTGATGTGCCTTTGGACGTTTTACTGCATTAAAGGCGCTACATAAATCCAAGTTGTTGTTGTACATGGTCTGCACACAGCATGTACTCTAAACTATCGCTTAATGTTTAATAATATCATAATATTCCAACAATGTTATTTTTTAGAACTATATAGCGGAGGAAAAAGGTGGGACTGAAGGAGGGAAGGGGTTCACAGCACTGAGGTCCTGAGAAATGTTTGGTTCGAGGGGGAGACAGTGCGATGAGTCTAGATCCAATGAGTCTTGATCTCAGTGAGGAGGACGAGTGTATTGGAATTAAGGAGAAACGAAAGAGAAAGTTTGCAGGAGCAATGAGCACATCTTGTAAGAATATTGGAAATAGGGAAAAATTGACATAATTTTCTCAATGCTACTAACTGTCATGCTCTGCAGGCTGTGCTGCGTATTTTGCTGAGACCTCGGCTGATTTTGCTGAATTGTAAACTGTCAACCTTTGACTCGTGGCTGACCCTTGTTACTCTTACGGTGAGGCAAGGCAGCTATGTGGTAAAAGAGGAACAATGGCTGACAAAGTGGAACAATAACCCAAAAATAGCGATAAGACCAGGAGAAAGCTAGATGAGTGCGGTCAATAAACTGGCCAGTCTTGAAAAACAACCTTGCAAAGGGTCTTGTGCTTAGATGAGTAATGTCAAAACAAGCTGACCATCTTGAATTCTTTGAAAAGCAACTTTGTTAATCTGTAAGGGTCTTATGGGTAACAACCCCATATATTAGGGGTTACGGGGAGCGGGCAGGAAATTGGACATGAATTTAGATTTGAGGTTAGGATCAGATCCGCCATGATCTTATTGAATGGCGGAGCAGGCTCGAGGGGCCGATTGGCCTACTCCTGCTCCTATTTCTTATGTTCTTATGTTCTTATATGGTGTGAGGGTCCTGCCGGGGTGGGGGTGGGGCATAATAACTCGGGGCAGTGGATCCAGAGAAGGACACGTAGCTGTCAGAAAATTACCCAGCTGTCAGAAAACTGGAAACGATCAGGCCGCCAACTTAATTATGAACTCTGCCCAGAGATCAAACGGGGAAATATTGTTTTAATCTCTGTATTGTTACTGTCTTACAATATTGGGTACTTTTACATGTTTGATTTGACTATTAATAAATGAGATGTTGATTACTACTTGTTGTGAGGACCTAGTCTATTTCAAGCAGCATCAATAAAATAAATGCAATAAAGTTTATACTGGTGAGGGATATGAGGAAGGGAATGCCAATCAGTTGATGAGTTTTTGCTTATTTCCTGTCCAAGGAATGTGAGAGAGGAGTAGAAGATTGTCTCCAGATAGGCAACAGCATTCAAGTCTTGGGTAGGCTTGGATTTTGTCGAGGAGACAAAATTGCTTGGCGCAAAAGTGAAAACTGAGACAACTTAAGAAGTGGAGTGGATGTGGGCATTCCATTTGAGATCAGAGGAGATAGTGAGAGCAAGAATGCCAATGAATGGAAAAGACTTAGGGGCAGAGCCATTGAAGGTTAGGAATGTTGGTTGAACTTGTAAAAGACATGAAGGTGTTACTGTCCCATCAAAAAGCATGAAGGAGACCAGCATGTAGTGAATCAGCCATTGCACTATGAGAGGACTGGTGTGTGTGCACTGAGGGCTTATATCTAGAAAGGAGCTTCGGAATGTAGAGTGGAATCATCAACAAAATAGTGAGGATGAGTTGGAGCAGGTCACTGATTTAAGGGAAAAACAGTAAGAGAGAGAAAGAGAAAGAAGGGCATGAGAAGTCCTGGAAACCCCGAATTGATGGTGAAAGAGTCAGAAGCTCGCCCATCAACTACACCACAAATAGATCAATTTAAGAGGAAACCAGATAACCGTGGAGAAAGCTTTTATGGAAATTAAAATGCCAGCTTATTTAGGAAAAAAGTGTTGGGGGAAGGTGTAAGATTTTGTGCTTAAGTCTCTAGAGCAGGACTTGAACCCACGACCTTCTGACTCAGAGGCAAGAGTGCTACTGACTGAACTACAGCTGACACTTAAGCAATAGAGCTTAACACCCAGAATCATATTGTGGACTATTCAAACCTGTTTCTCCCATGTCTGATCTTCCTCACTTGTTCCTTTCTGAGAATAACAATTTACAGGAAAATGGCTGCCAAAGTCTTCATTAACCTAGACATGGTCTGGCTTTCAAAGGAGTTTCTCTTTGATGATACTTGAAGCTGAGCTGCCGAAGGACAAGATCATATTCATGTTCCTATTCAATATGCAGCACCACAGGGATTGGGTGGAATGAGTAATCGGAGAGAGAACTTACTTAACTGTGGACGAATAATTGGTGCCGTCCACCCAGCGCCAGTTGCCTTCAGTGGCCAAGTCTCTGACTCCAATCCAATGTGGTGAATTAATCTGTTCTTTTAGGAATGTCTGTGAAGTAAATTAAAAGAAAAACATAACTGTGTGAGACAATAACCTGATAAATAGCAGCCAACCCTTCAGAATAGGACGATCCTGCCTGATTAACTGTTTTAACCCATGGTCAAAGTGAAAAGGGAGGTTTCCATAAGCAAGCCTGCTCTGCTGAGGATTGACAAGTGGAACCTTCTGCCAGGGCACTGTGCCTTCCTGTTCACTCTGTTATAAACACTACAATGTCAGACTGTAGTATTCGGGCACAAACTGATAGTTAGATTTATTTACAAGTGGGTTAATTACACAGAAGCAGAATCACATGTCAAGAAATTATGCATCTCCACAAGTCCTTCTCCAGAGTAGCAAAAGTAAATGTTGGTCCCCTAGAGGCTGACAGAGGAGAAATTATAATGGGGAATCAGGAAATGGCAGATGCGTTAAACAAATATTTTGTATCTGTCTTCACAGTAGAAGACGCAAAAAGCATACCAGAAATAGTGGGGAACCACGGGGCTAATGAGAGTGAGGAACTTAAAGTAATTATTATCAGTAGAGAAAAAGTACTTGAGAAACTAATGTGACTAAAAGCCGATAAAGCCCCTGGACCTGATGGCCTACATCTGAGGGCTCTAAAGAGGTGGCTGCAGAGATAGTGGATGCATTTGTTATGATCTTCCAAAATTCCCTAGATTCTAGAACGGTCCCAGCAGACTGGAAGGTAGCAAATGTAACCATACTATTCAAGAAAGGATGGAGAGAGAAAACAGGGAACTACAGGCCAGTTAGCCTGACATCAGTCATCAGAAAAATGCTGGAATCCATTATTAAGGAAGTGGTAACCGGGCACTTAGAAAGTCATAATCTGATCAGGCAGAGTCAACATGGTTTTAAGGAAGGGAAATCGTGTTTGACAAATTTATTAGAGCTCTTTGAGGATGTAACTAGCAGGGGAACCTGCGGAGGCAGTATATTTGGATTTTCAAAAGGCATTTGCTAAGGTGTCACATGAAAGGTTGTTACGCAAGATAAGGGCTCATGGGATTGGGGTAACATATTAGCATGGATAGAGGATTGGTTAACGGTCAGAAAACAGAAAGTAGGGATAAATGGGTCATTTTCAGGTTGGCAGGCTGTATCTAGTGGGGTACCGCAAGGATCAGTGCTGGGGCCTCAGCTATTTACAATCTATATTAATGACTTGGATAAAGGGACCGAGTGTAGTGTATCCAAGTTTGCTGACGATACAAAGCTAGGTGGGAAAGTAAGCTGTGAGGAGGACACAAAGAATCTGCAAAGGGATATAGTCAGGTTAAGCGAGTGGGCAAGAAGGTGGCAGATGGAGTATAATGTGGGGAAATGTGAGGTTATTCACTTTGGTAGGAAGAATAGAAAAACAGAATATTTTATAAATGGTGAGAATCTATTAAATGTTAGAATCCAGAGAGGCTTGGGTGTCCTGGTACATGAAACACGAAAAGTTAAAATGCAGGTACAGCAAGCAATTAGGAAGGCAAATGACATGTTGGCCTTTATTGCAAGGGGGTTGGAGTATAAGAGTAAGGAAGACTTACTACAATTGTACAGGGCTTTGGTGAGTCCTCACCTGGTGTACTGAGTTCAGTTTTGGTCTCCTTATCTAAGGAAGGATATACTTGCCTTAGAGGTGGTGCAACAAAGGTTCACTAGATTAATTCCTGGGATGAGAGGTTTGTCCTGTGAGGAGAGATTGAGTAGAATGGGCCTATACTTTCTGGAGTTTAGAAGAATGAGAGGGGATCTCAGTGAAACAAATAAGATTCTGAGGCAGCTTGACAGGGTAGATACTGAGAGGTTTTTTCCCCTGACTGGAGAGTCTAGAACTAGAGGGCATAGTTGCAGGATAAGGAGTCAGCCATTTAAGACTGAGATGAGGAGGCATTTCTTCACTCAGAGGGTTGTGAATCTTTGGAATTCTCTACCCCAGAGGGCTGTGGATGCTGACGTTGGGTATATTCAAGGCTGAGATAGATAAATTTTTGGACTCTAGGGGAATCATGGGATATGGGGATTGAGCAGGAAAGTGGAGTTGAGGTTGAAGATCAGCCATGATCTGATTGAATGGCGGAGCAGGCTCGAGGGGCCCTATGGCCTACTCCTGCTCCTATTTCTTATGTTCCACATCCAGTTTCATCTGCAAATCAAAATCCCCTCCCTGCATCTTGTACACATGTGGGTACTGGCCTCCATTTTGAAGCTTAGCAATATCTACAATAACAACTTGCATTTATATAGGGTCTTTAACGTAGTAAAACGTCCCAAGGTGTGTCACAGGAGTGTAATCAGACAAAATTTGACACCGAGCCACATAAGGGGATATTAGGACAGGTGAGAGATAAGTTTTAAGGAGCGTCTTAAAGGAGGAGAGAGAGGTAGAGAGGCGGAGAGGGAGAAAAATAAGAAGGAAAGACTACAATAGAGGAACTTGTAAGGGAGTAATGTTGGGGAGGGGTTGGGTTGCAATGACTCAGGCTTGGTGCTGGGGCACCAAGTGTTTCTAATTGGCTCAGTGCAGAGGGCTGAAGCTGATACTAAACTTGGGGAAGTAGTCGAGTTTGAGGAAATATGAAATATTTTTAACATCTTCCAGTTCTGACGAAAGGTCTTTGACCTGAAACGTTAACTCTGTTTCTTTCTCCACAGATGCTGTCTGACCTGCATTTTCTGTTTTTATTTCAGATTTCAAGCATCCGCACTATTTTGCTTTTGAGGAAACAGACAGTAGTCCACAATAAAAATAGGCAGATAAAATCGGTAACTGGGCGCAACAGTGGCAGATGAATTCTAAAACAGGCAACTGGAAGATACTGTAGGCCGGAAAAAATATGTAGGCCGCGTATGTACTCTGTACAAAGTGCAGAGTTGCGTTAAGGTAAAGTTGAAAGAGATCTGGAAGACTCTGCTTCATCAGTCTCAAATATCTTCCCTACTTCAGTCCGACAAGTCTGATTCTTCACCCCCTCCTCCAGAACCTACAAATCGAGAGGTAGGCCAAGAGAGTACCCGTAACTGGGTAACGAGGTCACGAATGGGGGTAATTTTAACCAAGGGTTGGGTTGGGGACGGGTGGGAGGTAAAAATAACTGATTTTTGAAGTGGGACCGCAACCCGGCTCCAACGTGCCCACTTCCTGGTTTAACCCAGGCACGTTTGGATGTGCGCGCATCCGAAATCCGGAAGTCCCGTCCCCACTTAATGATGGTGGGCGGATCGTTAAAGGGGCAGTGTTCCTTGCGGTAGTTGAGGCACTGAATTTTTTGTGGGTAATTTCAACCTGATCCGCCTGGCAAGAAACTGACGCAATCACCTCAGCCGCCAGGTTTACACACCGTCCGATTTCTGTTGACTTCGACGGCCGATCTGATCGTGCCAGTTCCCGCCGAGCGGGTGAGGTTACAATTACCCCCATTACTTCCACAGGTCAAGGTCTCCGCTTCCAGTTCCAGCTGCAAATCAAAGTTCCCTGCCTGCATCTTGTACACGTGTGGGTACTGGCCTCCATTTTGTAGCTTAGTAGCAACCACAACAATAACTTGCATTTATATAGCGCCTTTAACGTAGTAAAACGTCCCAAGGTGCGTCATAGGAGCGTAATCAGACAATATTTGACACCGAGCCACATAAGGAGATATTAGGACAGGCGAGAGGTAGATTTTAAGGAGCGTCTTAAAGGAGGAGAGAAAGGTAGAGAGGCAGGGAGGGAACTCCAGAGCAGGAAAATGTAGCTGTAATTTGTTTGAAATGCTATTAACCTTAATATCTATGATCATTACTGAAAAAAAGATACAATACAAAACAATTTCCCGTCAAGAGGCATGTTCAGCCTTTATGACAGCATAGTATTTAATTCTTTTGAATGCACCAAGGATAAAAAAAATGTTGTCACTAAAGCTTAAAATCTAAAAATAAGGAAAGAATTCAATGGAGGAACTTGCGAGAGAGTGGTGTTGGGGAGGGGATGGGTTGCAATGACTCAGGATTGGAGCTGAGGCACCAAGTGTTTCTAATTGATGTCAACAAGGCTCAGTGCAGAGGGCTGAAACTGACACTAAACTTGGGGAAGTAGTCGGGTTTAAGGAAATGGTCAGTAGACCACAAAAAAAGGCAGATAAAATCTGTAAATGGACACAACAGTGGTAGATGAATTCTAAAACAGGCAATTGAAAGGTACTGTCGACTGGAAGGAATATGTACTCTGTAAAAAGTGCAGAGTTGTGTAAAGGTGAAGATGAAAGAGATCTGGAAGAGTCTGCTTCCTCAAACTCAAATATCTTCCCTAGTTCAGTGCGTCAAGTCTGATTCTTCACCCCCTCCTCCAGAACCGACAAATCGAGAAGTCGGCCAAGAGAGTAGGGTACAAATGAGATCACCAACAGCTTCAGCTGAACAGTCACACGACAGATGCAACACAGATATAAGAAACTGTAAGGAAAGCTCTAAGAAGTTCTCCTTACTTTCTTTGTCCAACAAAATCAAAAGATCTTTAACAACAAGGACCCAGCTGAAAGGAACAAGCTACCCTTACAATCCCTTTTTTATCAGCCTATTGGGCACAGGATCGCGTTATGGGGTGGTCCCCTCATTAGCATTACATTTGGCTCTTTAATGATTAGATTAAAGCCTTAGACGTGCGAGAAAATGTGATAACTATAATCTGACAGACTCATCCTATAAGCAGAAGAGATTTACTAGAATGGTACCAAGGGATGAGGGACTTCAGTTATGTTGGGAGTCGGGAGAAGCTGGGGTTGCTGTCCTTAGAACAGAGAAGGTTAAGCGGAGATTTGATAGAGGTGTTCAAAATCATGAACGGTTTTGATAGAGTAAATCATAGAATCATAGAATGGTTATGACATAGAAGGAGGCCACTCAGACCATCGAGCCTGCACTGATAAGGAGAAACTGTTTCCAGTGGTAGAAGGGTCGGTAACCAGAGGACACAGATTTAAGGTGATCGGCAAAAGAGCCAGAAGCGACATGAGGAAACTTTTTTTATGCGGCGAGTTGTTATGATCTGGAATGCGCTGCCTGAAAGGGCGGTGGACGCAGATTCAATAGTAACTCTCAAAAGGGAATTAGGTAAATACTTGAAGGGAAAAAATTTATAGGGCTATGGGGAAAGAGCTGGGGAATAGAACTAATTGGATAGCTCTTTCAAAGAGCCGGCACAGGCATGATGGGCCGAATGGCCTCCTCCTATGCGGTACCTACTATGTTACTATGACTCACTCCAGGATATCTATTATTTACAGGTCACTGTCTAATTTATGGAGGGTGGTTTATTTAGATTCTATTTTGTCAGTGGCAATGTTATAGCCCGTGAATCGTGATGTACAGTGACCATCACGCTGAGGGATTAATGGGGGTGACATCATTACCGAGAGTATCTAAATATTAAACTATGGGAGAGTAGGAATAGACTGGATGTTGGGCGGTTCTTCTTTTCCCAGAGAGCAGTGATCCTCTGGAATGTGTTGCCGGCTGGTGTGGTGGGTGCTGACTCTCTGCCTTCAAGAGGGAGCTGGACTGATTCCTGACTGGGGCAGAGATCACATCATCTAGACGGTAAGTGCCTTTATAGATAACATGTGGTCCACGTGGTCTCCTGGACTGGTTTCGATCACCTGAGGGGGTCGGAGAGGAATTTTCCAGAGTATTTTTTTTCCTTATTGGCCCTGGGTTTTTTTTCTCCGTTTTTTTGCCTCTCCCGGGAGATTACACGACTGTGGGGGGTGAGGGGTTTGGGGTGGGGGGAGGAGGGAGGGGAAGTGTCTAATCAGGATGCTCTGGCCATCATGGCGTGGGGCAGGATTGATGGACCAGCAGGACTTTTCCAGCCTGCCAATTTCCTATGTTCGAATGTTATAAGATGCACTTTATCGCACGTGCAAATTTCCTTATCACATTTTTATTAAAAGAGGGAAAGAAAGCCAGTTATTTCCTGTTGGTTTCTTCTGACTTTAGCATGACCTTGCATCCTTAAAGGGACACACCAGGCTATATGCAGCAGATCAATATATTGTGTGTTACATGGTGCAACAATCCTTATAAAACAGTGAGTCCTCCAAGAAAGAAATAAATTTATAATTTAAATTACCTACAAATAAAGTAAGCTAGCCGAATTTCCATTTATACTTATGGGTGTATTTTTTAAAAAAAAATTCTGATTATTGGCTACAAATGTAAAATAAAATATTTTTGCAAATAATAAATAAAAACTCTGCGATGGCGAACCGGCAGGCAACATAGAATGGTTTTGTTCCCTCAATCTACTTGTGTGGGTATGGTGGGGAGAAGGGAGGGGAAGGGGAGGGGACAAGAAGAACAGCGGAGAGGGCTACTTCATGGAACCACTATTACATTTATATAGTGCCTTTCACGACCTCAGGACGCCCCAAAGCGTTTTACAACCAATGAAGTACTTTTTGAAGAGTCGTCACTGTGGTAATATAGGAATCTATCACGAGCAACGCCACAGGCGATCCAATAGTGTTGATAAATTGTCTGCAATTTCTGAGAAACATTCTAAATTATACCCAGGAAACTCTTACCTGCTCCTCAACGCTGTTAATGACGACAAGGGTGGACATTTTTGCTGAGCAGATTTCCTGGGCTGATGACCAATCTATTTTGTTTGTTGAAAAATAGTAACATTTCTGATTGAATGTTCTCCAATTGCAGAAGCACTGGGGATGAGGCTGACCTGTAGAGACAGCAATTGGTCTCCATTTGTTCTCATACATAACTGAGAGAAAACAGCCAAAGTAACTCTTTGTGACAGTTCCACCTACAAATGTTAAATCTAGGTAGTACTGTAATATAATATGGAGGATAAACACTGAGTATGTAAGGAATAGGAACATTAGAAAAAGTGCTGGAATTAAATATTGATTGGTCAAGTAATTGATAGAGGAATTGATAGAGGAACGCCAGATAATGAGGTACATAGACAATGTCAAACTCCTGCAACCTCCACTGGAGCTCAGAGCTAAATAACAACAACTTATATTTATATAGTGCCTTTAATGTAAAACGTCCCAAGGTCCTTCACAGGAGCATTATCAGACTGTATTTGACACAAAGCCACATAAGGAGATATTTGGACAAGTGACCAAAAGCTTGGTTTTAAGGAACGTCTTAGGACCATAGGAACATTGAGTCCCTCGCGCCTGTTCCGCCATTCAGTGTGATCACGGCTGATCTGTATCCTAACTCCATCCACCCGCCTTGGCTCCATATCCCTTAATATCCTTGGCTAGCAAAAATCTATCGATCTCAGATTTAGAATGATTAATTGAGCTAGCATCTACTGCTTTTTATAGGAGGGAGTTCCACACTTCTACCACCCTCTGTGTGAAAAAGTGTTTCCTAACTTCTCCCCTGAATGGCCTGGCTCTGATTTTAAGGTTATGTCCCCTTGTCCTAGACTCCTCCACCAGCAGAAAAAGTTTCTCTCTACCTACCCTATCAATCCCTTTCAAAAGCCTAAAAACTTCAATCAAATCATCCCTTAACCTTTTACATTCCAGGGAATACAAGCCTAGTTTATGAAATCTCTCCTCATGATCTAACCTTTGGAGCCCTGGTAACATCCTAGTGAATCTGTGCTGCACTCCTTCCAAGGCCAATATATCCTTTCTAAGGTGGGCTGCCCAGAACTCTACATAGTACTCCAGGGCTTTGTATAGCTGTAGCAAAACTTCCTCCCCTTTATATTTTAGCCCTCTAGTTATAAAGGCTAACATTCCATTAGCCTTTTTGATTATTTTTTTTTAACTGACTACTACATTTTAGTGATCTGTGCATGGACCCCGAGATCTCGTTGGATCTCCACTGTTCCTAGCTTTTAAAAGATACTCGCATCTATCCTTTTTTTAGTCCAAAATGAATGACCTCACACTTACCTGCGTTGAAATCCATCTGCCACAGTTTTGCCCACTCACTTAATCCATCAGTGACTCTTTGCAGTTTTATGCTCCTGTCTACATTACTTGTTATGCCACCAATCTTTGTATCATTGGCAAACTTGGATATATGGCTCTCTATTGTGTTATCTAAGTCATTAATGAAATAGTGAATAGTTGAGGCCCCAGCACAGATCCTTGTGGGACACCACTAATCACTTTCTTCCAATCCGAGTACATACCCATTATCCCGACTCGCTGTCTTCTACTGCCTAAACAGTCTCCTAACCAGGTCAACAATTTGTCTTAAATTCCATGAACTTTAATTTTAGCTAACAGTCTTTTATGTGGAACCTTAATGAATGCCTTCTGGAAGTCCATACAAACTACATCCATTGACATTCCCCTGTCTACTACTTTAGTTACTTCTTCAAAAAATTCAATTAGGTTCGTTAGACATGAACTACCCTTTACAAGTCCATGTTGGCTTTTTCTAATCAGCTCAAATTTTTCGAAATGCTCAGTCACTCTTTCCTTAAAGAATCTGTCTTAAAGGAGCTGCTTAAAGAACCCTTGTGTGTGGTTCTGGGATGTCTGAAAGCCGAGGAGATTACATGGGAATGAAACTGCCTTATGGGCTGGTAGGGTTGGGTTGCTGGCCTATGGCACCAGGCTGATGAATTAATAAACCCAACCCATAATTTAACATTATTTGTTCTGATTCTTTTCCCTGAGCTAAAAGCACGTGAATTGCTATCACCTTTTTGATTTTGAATGATGCATTCACACCAACCTTACAAAGACAAACAATAGAGTCATAGAAAGGTTAGAGCACGGAAGGAGGCCATTCGGCCTATCGAGTCTGCGACGGCTCTATGCAAGAACAACTTAAAAAAAAACTGACCCAAATCATAGAATCATAGAAAGTTACGGCACAGAAGGAGGCCATTCGGCCCATCATGTCCGTGCTGGCTGAAAAAGAGCCATCCAGCTTAAACCCACTTTCCAGCATTTGGTCCGTAGCCCTGTAGGTTACGGCACTTCAAGTGCATTTCCAAATACTTTTTAAATGAGTTGAGGGTTTCTCCCTCTGCCACCCTTTCAGGCAGTGAGTTCCAGACCCCCACCACCCTGTGGGTGAAAAAATTTCTCCTCAGCTCCCCTCTAATTCTTCTACCAATTACTTTAAATCTATGCCCCCTGGTCACTGACCCCTCTTCTTATGGAAGTAGGTCCTCCCTATCCACACTATCTAGTCCCCTCATAATTTTATATACCTCAATTAAATCACCCCTCAGCCTCCTTTGTTCCAGTGAAAATAACCCCAGCCCATCCAATCTTTCCTCATAGCTAAAATTCTGCAGTCCTGGCAACATCCTCGTAAATCTCCTCTGTACCCTCTATAGTGCAATCATGTCTTTCCTGTAATGTGGTGACCAGTTCTGTCCTCAGTACTCAAGCTGTGCCCTAACTAGTGTTTTATACAGTTCTAGCATAACCTCCCTGCTCTTATATTCTATGCCTTGGCTAATAAAGAAAAGTATCCTGTATGCCTTTTTAACCACCTTATTTACCTGACCTGCTACCTTCAGGGATCTGTGGACATGCACTCCAAGGTCCCTTTGTTCCTCTACACCTCTCAGTATCCTCCCATTTATAGTGTATTCCGTTGCCTTGTTTGCCCTCCCCAAATGCATTACCTCGCACTTCTCCGGATTGAATTCCATTTGCTACTTTTCTGCCCACCTGACCAGTCCATTGATATTTTCCTACAGCCTACAGCTTTCCTCCTCACTATCAACCACACGGCCAATTTGTGTATCATCTGCAAACTCATTAATCGTGCCCCTTACATTTAGGTCTAAATCATTAATATATACCACAAAAGGCAAGGGAACTCGTACTGAACCCTGTGGAACTCCACTGGAAACAGCCTTCCAGCCTCAAAATCCACAAATGTTATTATAAAGTAACGTCCAGCTGCACAAAGGCCTGGAATATCAGCCAGTATCCAAGGCTGATGCTTCGAGGTAACTGAATAAGTTGAGTTCCTTTTTATTGCGTTACGGATATCTGCCAGGCAGTGAATTTGAAGAACTGCAGGCAGCGTGGCCGACCGACCGATTTTCACAGCGTTTGCAGTGTCAGGTCGCGCTGTTGCTATGGAGGCGGGAGAAGCTGAAGTCCGAATGAGCATAAACATTATAGGGAGGAATTTAACTTGGGAATTAAAATCCAAACGGTGCCCGTACCACTCGCTTCCCGGCTCACGAACATTTTAACTCCGCTGTTTTCTTGGGCGGCTGAGCTTCCCGCCTCATGTTAATCGGGGTCCTACCACTTAGAGAGGACCCCAGAGCTATTTTAACTGCCTACTGAGCAGAGTGCGAATGCCTGCTCAGTAAACTCTCGATGATGTCCAGTGGAGACCCTGTAAGGTAAATATAAAACCTATCTTTGTGAGGCACAGAGGAGCAGGAGGGCCCCACAGAGAAAGTTTGGGCTGATGCCAGGCCTGGCTTCCCCCCTTCCCAGCCGTGAAATCTTCCCGAACCACCTCCACCTTCGCCACTTTACCTGACTGCCCTGCCGGGCGGCCTCCAGGCTGCCCAGACTTCATAGGCCCAAAACTGTCCAGCTGCCTCCAGATGCCGGTTTTGGACAGGCAGCTGACTGGCGGGATGTTAATGGGGATATTAAAATGGACCGGGCCTTCCCCTGCAGTGGGCGGCCCATGCACTCCGCCAGCTTCCTGCCTGGGAGCTAAAATTCCCCCTCGTGAGTGTGTGGAAAATGACAACACTCATTCAATTGAGTGAGTGACATTCCCACTGTGCCCTCCAGGTCTGCTCATGGGCCCATAACTGAGAGATAGAAAGAGGTGAGACTCGATAAGGGCGAGATTGAAAAGGACAGAGTTAAGATCTGTTGCAGAAGAGCGGGTTAAAGAAAGAAGAGGAAGGAATGGGTTTGGTGTGACTGATTTGAGATAAGTAGTGAAACTTTCAGTCATACTAAAAGAATATCGATGGAGAGACAGTTTTAAGTCTGAAAAATTGGAGGCACTTTCAGTTCTAATTCTATCAAACACTTACTTTTGTTCAATTGTGAAAGCATAGTCACAAGATTGGTGTGTGAACTTCTCATTTCCTCGGACATCCTTGTAACTGAAAGGGAGAGCACACTTTAGATCTTGTAGTCTGAGGTTATTATTTACCTTCTTTGCAGATTTATCTTGACTCTATCTCAACATCAGTTGTCACATAAAATATATCTCATTGAAACATATAAGATCTACAGGGTAGATGCTAAGAGGATGTTTCCCCTGGCTGGAGAGTCTAGAACTAGGGGACAAAGTCTCAGGATAAGGGGTCGGCCATTTAGGACTGAGATGAGGAGGAATTTCTTCTTTCAGAGGGTTGTGACCTTTGGAATTCTCTACCCCAGAGGGCTGTGGATGCTCAGTCGTTGAGTGTATTCACACTGAGATCGATAGATTTTTGGACTCTAAGGGAATCAAAGGATATGGGGAGTGGGCAGGAAAGTGGAGTTGAGGTCAAAGATCTTATTGAATGGCGGAGCAGGCTCGAGGGACCATATGGCCTACTCCTGCTCCTATTTCTTATGTTCTTATATCAGAACTCAATAAGGAATTCAAGAGAAACTCAATAAGGAATTCAGGAGAAACTTATTAACCCAGAGAGTGGTCAGAATGTGGATCTTGCTACCACATGGATTGGTTGAGGCAAATAGCATAGATGCAATTAAGGAGAATCTAGATAAGTACATGAGGGAGAAATGAATAGAAAATTATGCTGATAGGGTGAGATGAAATAGAGTGGGAGGAGGCTTGTGTGGAGCTTAAACACCAGCATAGACCAGTGGGGCCGAATGGCCTGTTGTTGTGCTGTAAATTCTATGTAATTCTATATAGAAGACAAGAAAATCCAAAACAAGAAATGGCCGCTCAGTGCATCAGGCCAGCTTTCTAGACGGAGCCATGTTTGGAGGGAACTTGGATTGAAAATAGGGACTAGAACATTATAGCCGCTATTTTCTGATCATAGCTCCCTTCAACCACAGCTCCCCTCTGGGAGTGTGGGATTTGCCCCATGTGGTCCTTGACTTCTTTACTGGATTTAAGGGTGGAGATATCATGTAGATTGATCGAGGGCCAGAGGGTTGAGGTATTCTTGGATCCAGTGAAACTACAGTGTTGGGGTTGCTGGATGGATCTAGTGGGGGTAGGTGTGCAAATACTCGATCATTGCAAGTGGGGGAATTAAGTCACTGCAGGTAGAGAGTACAAGTGCTGACAGTAGTCTCCAGACCATCATGGGTATGGAGAGGTGCAGGACTGCATGTTTGGACAGTGCTTACTCTTTGTGTTGCTACAGAGTACGGGAGAAGGTCAGGAAGCTGAATCTCCAAACATAATTAAAAAATCACACAAAACCGGGTTTGACAGATCTAAGGTGTGGCTCAGTGGGCAGCACTCTCGCCTCTGAGTCAGAAGGTTGTGGGTTCAAGTCCCACTCCAGAGACTTGAGCACAAAATCTAGGTTGACGCTCCAGCGCAGTGCTGAGGGAGTGCTGCACTGTTGGAGGTGCTGTCTTTCGAATGAGACATTAAGCTGAGGCCCCGTTTGCTCTCTCAGGTGGACGTAGAAGATCCCATGGCACTATTTCGAAGAAGAGCAGGGGAGTTCTCCCTAGTTATTTATCCCTCAACCAACATCACTAAAGCTTTCTTTCTTCTATCCTAATTAATTGCTATCCCAGAATTAATAATCATCACTGCAGAATTCACAGTAACAATGTTCACAGTTTAGAAGTTAAATATCTCAGAACTTACTCAGTGTAACTCCAAGGATGAGAAGTATCAAAGACAGCAGGATGGAGAGACCCAGGAGGAGGTAGACAATCAGAGCTGCAGGTTTTCCTTGATCTGCATGTTTTGCAAAGTGTGAATGAAAATCAGCACTGAAATATTACAGGGGCACCATCACATGAAAAGTGTGAGTCGCTCTCATCATGACACACAGGCAATGTGATGGTCCATCATGTGTTTTGTAAACCAAAGCTTACCATTCTTTCAAGGGAATGATGGCCCAGTGAGATCATCCGGGAATAGAATCATAGACTGATATAGCACAGAAGGAGGCCATTTGGCCCATCGTGCCTGTTCCAGCTCTTTGAAAGAGCTGCCCAATTAGTCCCACTCCCCTGCTCTTTCCCCGTAGCCCTACAAATTTCTCCTTTTTAAGTACATATCCCACTTTCCTTTTGAAAGTTACTATTGAATCTGGTTCCACTACCCTTTCAGGCAGTGCATTCGCGATCACAACAACTCGCTGTGTAAAAGAAATTCTCTTCATCTCCCCCCTGGATTTTTTGCCACTTATCTTAAATCTGTGTCCTCTGGTTACCGACCCTCCTGCCAGTGAAAACAGTTTCTCCTTATTTACTCTATCAAAACCCCTCATAATTCTGAACACCTTTATCAAATCTCCCCTTAACCTTCTCTGCTCTAAGGAGAACAATCCCAGCTTCTCTACTCTCTCCACGGGTCCTTCATCCCTGAAACCGTCCTAGTAAATCCCCTCTGCATCCTATCCAAGGCCTTGACGTCCTTTCTAAAGTGCGGTGCCCAGAATCGGCCACAATACTGCAGCTGGGGCCTAATCGGTGAGCCATGCCGTCCAGGAAATTCCCAAACTGGATTTTATAGATTATACTCAGATGATTGGAGCAGGTTGGGCTTCTAAAGTTGGCCCCAACAACCCTGGGCTAAGGAAGCATAAATTAACCAGTAACCCATCCCCTCCCCCGCCCGCCCCCGTGGTAACATACCCTGCGGACAACCACTGTCAAAGTTCAGGCATGAATATTGGACACATGGGTGGGAGTGATGAGTGCCCATGTTACCACACACGTTCAATCAGTTAACTTCCAGAGAAAGGAGAGGAAAAACAAAGAAGATGATTCCCCTCCCCCTTAACGAGCAGGATAAATGCACCTCATGGCGTGGTACTATATCAAATCTAGTGCTAAAGTATAAGAGCGTGCAAGAACTTAGAGACAGGTTTAATAACGTTAACCGACATAATCAGGAAAGAGGAAGATTACGAGTGAAGATTTATCCGGAGAAGGAATCGACGTCCTGCCGAGAAAAACGGAACTAATAGCTCCCGGGATTTCACATCAGCAAAACCCGAGGAATGTCTGATAAAACTTGAACAATCCAAGTTTCCTGAACAGTGAGGGGTTTCTGTACGAAACATTGCAAGCTGCGATCGCTGTTATTTCACTGACAGTTTTTGAAATGAGAATCATTTTGCCTTATCATTACCATTTAATATTTGGGATTGTTCTCCTGAGAGCAGAGAAGGTTAAGGGAATATTTAATAGAAAAGTTCAAAATTATCAGGGGTTTTGATAGGGTAGAGAGGGAGAAACTGTTTCCACTGGCAGGAGGGTCGATAACCAGAAGGCACGGATCTAATTGGCAGAAGATCCAAAGGGGAGATGAGGAGAAAGTTTTTTTTACGCAGCTATGATCTGGAATGCACTGTCTGAAAGGGTGGTGGAAGCAGATTCAATAGAACCTTTCAAAAAGGGAATTGGATATACACATGAAAAGGGAACATTTGCAGAGATATGGGAAAAGAGCAGAGGGGTGGGACTAACTGGATAGCTCTTTCAAAGAGCCAGCATTGGCACGATGGACCAAGTAGTCACCATCAGTGCTGCATGACTCTATTATTCTATTATTTTCTATAATTCATTGAGATCCCCCCTTAACGTCATTCCAGATCAGGGTGTCCATACATCACCTCTTGAGCTAGATGTGGCTATTCTGTGATTAAAATGTGTCTCTTTGCACCTACCCATACATCCAACGTCAATGTGAGAGATGCAGGTTAGCCACGGTAATACAGGTAGACATCTTGGCTAAATAATACATTTTGAACTAATCAGAATACCCACTAATTATCCGACATGATCAGCTTTTAAGCCATAAACCAGATCTGCAAAACCAGAGGTGCGACAACTACAAACAACACTGCTGCTTCTGCCCGAAGCACAAATGGGCAGTGCCCAACCAGTCTCCCTAACAGAAAGGAAGCCATATCCTGGTATGGAGGCACCGCTTGGCATTTAACCCAGTGTGACTGAGAGGGAATGAGGGACAGAGGGAAACCTGGAGGGCATAGGCGAGAAAGACAATGAGAGAGATGGGAGGAATGAAGGAGAAAGAGATGGGGGTGATGAGGGATGGATTGGGAATGAGAATGAAGGAATAAGGGAGAAGAGGCAAAAAGAGAGAAGGAATGAGGCAGAGAACGATGTGAAGGAATGGAAGAGAAACGTGGAAAGAGAAAGGAAAGAAGAGGCAATGAGAGAGGAGGGATGAAGAAGGAAGATGAGAGATAGGGCTGGGGATAGAAAAGGCTGATAAGAAAAGGAAGAGAGAGAGTCAAGAAGAGAGATGGAAAAAGGAGGAAGAGCATGAAGAATGAAAGGAAGTGCAAGAAGCAGAGAGTGTGGGAATGAGTGGGAGGGAATGAAAGGCCAATGGGGGAATTACAGAGGGAGAATGAGACGAGGAGAGGAAATGAGACAGGGAAGGAGGGGCACAAGATAGTGAGAGAGGGAGGGAAGGGCATTAGAAAGTACAATTCAAGTTTCAATAAAATAGTTGGAAACAAAGCATCGCAAAAGTCATAATGCTTTCAAAATGTCTTAAGCGGTATACATTGAGAACATCAATGAATACACTAGGACATTATATAATCATAGGTTATATACTACTACACCATATATACTGGTGCATTATATACTAGTATACTATATACTAGTACATTATACACTAGTACACTGTATATACTGGTACATTATATACTAGTACACTATATACGGGTTCATTATACACAAGTACACAATATATAATTGTACGTTATATACTAGTACACCATATACGAGTACATTATACATGAGTGCACTATATATACTGGTACGTTATATACGTTATTTATGGATACATTACGAACATATGAATTTGGAGCAGGAGTAGGGCCATTCGGCCCCTCGAGCCTGCTCTGCCATTTGATAAGATCATGGCGAATCTGATTGTGACCTCAACCCTACTTTCCCGTCTACCTACTATAACCTTTGACTCCCTCTATCTAACTCAGCCTTAAAAATATTCAATGACCCTGCCTCCACTGCTCTCTGGGGAAGGGAGTTCCACAGACTCACGACCCTCTGAGAGAAAAAATTTCTCCTCATCTCCGTCTTAAATGGGAGACGCCTTATTTTTAAACTGTGGCCCCTAGTTCTAGTCTCTCGCACAAGGAGAAACATCCTCTCGGCATCTATCCCTTCAAGTACCCTCAGGATCTTATATGTTTCAATAAGATCACTTCTCATTTGTCTAAATTCCAGTGTATACAGGCACCAACTTGTCCAACCTTTCCTCATAAGATAACCCCCTCATCCCAGGAATCAGTCGAGTGAACCTTCTCTGAACTGCCTCCAAAGCAATTATGTCCTTTCTTAAATGAGACCAAAACTGCACACAGTATTCTAGATGTGGTCTCACCAGTGCCCTGTACAACTGAAGCAAAACATCTCTACTTTTATATTCCATTCCCCTTGCAATAAATGACAACATTCTATTTGCCTTCCTAATCACTTGCTGTACCTGCATACTAACTTCTTGTGATTCATGTACTAGGACACTATATATACTGGTACGTTATATACCAGCACACTATATATATTGGTATATTATACACTAGTATATTATGGAACTGATTTGGAAAGCTTCACTCTTGGCACAGAACCACATTGGATGTATGTGTGAGCTGCCGATTAGTCACATAACGCTATAGGGCTCATGCTCGTTTCACCACACAAGATCAGCCCTTATAGGCTCCTCGTGGCTCTTTGTCACAAGGTATTTTTCTGGGTCTTTGAAAGCTTGACCTTGTCTGTTCAAGACGCTAAACCTTAAGTTGCTCCAATCTTTACATCTCCCGTTTTTGGCTCAAACCTTTTCCAGCCACCCAACAACTTTACTTCAGCGGTCAAAGTCTTTCTCACCATGTTAGAATCATAGAAAGGTTACAGCATGGTAGGAGGCTATTCGGCCCATCGAGTCCACGCCGTCTCTATGCAAGAGCGATCCAGCTAGTCCCACTCCCCCGCCCTGCAATTTCCCCGTAGCCCTGCAATTTTTTTCCTTTCAAGTACTTATCCAGTTCCCTTTTGAAGGCCGTGATTGAATCTGCCTCCACCATCCCCTCGGGCAGTGCATTCCAGATCCTAAACACTCGCTGTGTCAATAAGTTTTTCCTCATGTCACCTTTAGTTATTTTGCCAATCGCCTTAAATCTATGTCCTCTGGTTCTTGATCCTTCCGCCAATGGAAACAGTTTCTCTCAATCTACTCTGTCTAGACCCTTCATGATTTTGAATACCTCTATCAAATCTCCTCGCAACCATCTCTGTTCCAAGGAGAACAACCCCAGCTTCTCCAGTCTATCCATGTAACTAAAGTCCCTCGTCCCTAGAATCATTCTAGTAAATGTTAGTAACATCACTGGTTAAATATTGGATTTCCAGTTCATTTTGTTTACATGCAGCCAAGGGCAATGAGTAGAATTTTCTGACTGTTATCGATCAGAAAATGGCCCTTTCCCTGTTGTTAACTGATCTGAAGGTTTACATTCAGGTGTGAATTTTAGCCCCTGACTTCGAGCCGAGTAAACTGCACAGTACAGTGACTAAAGAAAGAAAGGAAGAGAAAGAAAGGACTTGCACTCCTCCTCTAGAGACCTCAGGGTCCTCCACACTATTGGGATCCTTACCCCTTAACACCTGTACTGTCTTTTCTCGCCCCCCCCCCCATTCAGTTCTACTGTGAGCAACACCATAGGAGGTTAGTTAGCGTTAATAAAAACTCTCCGAGCTCCTGTTCATTTCATGAAGTAACCGATGTGCTTTTCTTGATTTGTTACAGAGAATATTTCACCTAAAAACAACAGAACTTGCATTTATATACAGTGCCCTTTCACGACCTCAGGAGATCCCGAAACGCTTTACAGCTAATGAAGTACTTTTATAGAATCATAGAATGGTCCAGCACAGAAGGAGGCCAATCGGTCCATCGTGCCTTTAGTAGAGCTATCCAACTAGTCCCACTCCCCTGCTCTTTCCCCATGGCCCTGAAAATTCTTCCCTTTCAAGTATTTATCCAATTCCCTTTTGAAAGTTACTATTGAATCTGCTTCCGCCGCCCTTTCAGGGATTGCATTCCAGATCACAACAACTCGCTGCGTGAAAAATGTTTTCCTCATCTGCCCCCTGGTTCTTTGCCAATTACCTTAAATCTTTAGTCCGCTGCTATAATGTAGGAAATGGTAATAATGTACCTGGCTTCCCAGCTTTCCTTTTTCCTTTCTCTATTCCTCCATCATGCTGTCGGTTATCCAAGTTTATATAAATGTCAGTGCACTCCATGATATCTGCTAATTGAAGTTCCCTTGTCCAACATCAAGCCTGAGAGTAAAATATAGAGCTTTTTTTTTTTGTCATGCACTCCCTCAAACCCTGTGACTCTATCGTTTTCACTATGGGCACAGAGGTTTACCACAAACGTATCTGGTTATTCTTGTAACTGCGAGGAAGGAAGCTCTCTGCCTTTCTACAGTGACTAAGCGCGTAGTACATATATCAATCACTCCGAGCCCAAGATATTTCACCATGTTGTGACATACTGGCATTCGATCTTGTTGTGTTTTTTTTAAAGGGCTCAGTCAAAATCAATGCTGTTCTGGGTTTCTAAATCATCTTCAAACAATGACATTTTAAACCTTTGGGAAATTTAACGAATGGATCTGGGATTCAATCTTTCAAAGTGTGTATAGACTACATCGAATTACATAGAATTGTGTAGAATTTGCAGCACAGAAACACACCATTCGGCCCGTCTGGTCCATATTGGTTTATGCTCCACACGAGGCTCCTCCCATCTCCCATCTATCAGCATAACCTTCCATTCCATTTTCTCTCATACATATCTAGCTTCCTCTTTAATACAAAATTAGAACTCGTGTGGAGCATAAACACTGGCATAGAGCTGTTGGGCTGGATGATTTTTTTCGATGCTGCAAATTCTATGTGATTCTATGTAATGTCCCCTCGTTCTTGATTCCTTCATCAGAGGAAATAGTTTCTCCGTATCTACCCCATCGAATCCTTTTAACAATTTAAATACCTCGATCAGCTCACCCGTCGCCAGTGTCAGCCGGGTCTCTGACCCCAGGGTTAGCCAAGCAGGTACCAAACCTAGTCGTTCTGAAATCGTAGGCCCACTACCTGCTACGTGTTGAGAAGTGTGTTTGCCCCCGAACTGACACAAAGTGAGATCCTTTACTACAGTGTTGGTGAATGAAAGCTCAATCAAGCACAACTCACGGAACGGGGGCCATTTTAACTGTGGGCGATGGTGTCAAACGAGCAGCATCGAATTGGCCGCCCGTTATTCACCGCGACTGATTTTCCTATCTGTTGGAGTCAATGGAAGAGATGATCAGCGTGGTGTACAATGGGCGTCCAATTCGATATTGCCCATTTACACCAACAACAACTTGCATTTATATAGTGCCTTTAACGTCGTAAAAAATCCCAAGGAGGTTCACAGGAGCATGGTGATACAAAATTAGACACCAAGCCAACATAAGGAGATATTAGGACAGGTGACCAAAAGCATGCTCAAAAGGTAGGTTTTAAGGAGTATCTTAAAGGAGGAGAGAGGGGCAGAGAGGCGGAGAGGTTTAGGGAGGGAATTCCAGAAATTAGGGCCTAGGCAGCTGAAGGCACGACCACCAATGGAGCGATGAGAATCGGGGATGCGCAAGAGGCCAGAATTGCTTCCACTGCACCCACAGTTAAAATTACCCCCAATGTCTTTATAGATGTGAAAGGGGTTGGGGGGGGGGGGTCATTGAATTAAGGAAGAACTGACCCTGTAAAATCATGGTTTTAACAGTAATGGGCCACAGATAACAAACCTACTGGAATTCTTTGAAGACTCGTGGATGACAGTTTTCCAGTAGTTATAAGGCCCGATATTGCAGCTTGACATGGTCCATCGGGCACTGGACTGCAGCAGGTCCAATGTGCAATTTCAGGAGGTCAGCTCATTTAAATAATTTGAACACATTGGCTGAATATAGGGGAACGTCCTGGATGTGTGGGTGGGATATAGTGGATGCATTGGTTTTGATCTTCCAGAATTCCCTAGATCCTAGAACGGTCCCCTTGGATTGGAAGATAACAAATGTAATCCCGCTATTCACGAAAGGAAGGACAGAAAAAACAGGGAACTACAGGCCAGTTAGCCTGACATCAGTAGTCGGGAAAATGCTAGAATCTGTTATTAAGGACGTGGTAACAGGGCACTTAGAAAATCATAATATGTTTAGGCAGAGTCAACATGGTTTTATGAAAGGGAAATTGTGTTTGACAAATCTATTAGAGTTTTTTGAGGATGTAACTAGTAGGGTAGATAAGAGGGAACCAGTGGAGATAATATATTTGGATTTTCAAAAGGCATTCGATAAGGTGCCACCCAAAAGAGGGGGTAATATATTAGCGTGGATTGAGGATTGGTTATTGGACAGAAAACAGGGAGTAGGAATAAATGGGTAATTCTCAGGTTGGCAGGCTGTAACTAGTGAGGTGCCACAAGGATCAGTGCTTGGGCCTCAGCTGTTTACAATATATGTCAATGACTTAGATGAGGGGACCGAGTGTAATGTATCCAAGTTTGCTGACGATACAAAGCTGTGTGGGAAAGTAAGCTGTGAAGAGGACACAGAGAGTCTGCAAAGGGATATAGACAGGTTAAGTGAATGGGCGAGAAGGTGGCAGATGGAGCATAATGTGGGGAAATGTGAAATTATCCACTTTGGTAAGAAGAATAGAAAACCAAATTACTTTTTAAAAGGTGAGAGGCTAAGAAATATTGGTAGTCGGAGGGTTTTGGGGTGTCCTTGTACATGAATCACAGAAAGTTAGCATGCAGGTACAGCAAGCAATTAGGAAGGCAAATGGTATGTTAGCCTTTATTGCAAGGGGGTTGGAGTATAAGAATAAGGAGGTCTTGCTGCAATTATATAGGGCTCTGGTGAGACCACACCTGGAGTACTGTGTACAGTTTTGGTCTCCTTTCCTAAGGAAGGATATACTTGTTGTAGAGACGGTGCAACGAAGGTTCACTAGATTGATTCCTGGAATGAGAGGATTGTCCTGTGAGGAGGGATTGAGTAGAATGGGCCTATATTCTTTGGAGTTTAGAAGAATGAGAGGTGATCTCATTGTAATGTATATAATTCTTAGAGGGCTTGACAGGATAGATGCTGAGAGGCTGTTTCCCCTGGCTGGAGAGTCTAGAACTAGGGGATCATAGTCTCAAGATAAGGGGTCGGCCATTTAGGACCGAGATGAGGAAAAATATCTTCACTCAGAGAGTTGTGAATCTTTGGAATTCTCTACCCCAGAGGGCTGTGGACGCTCAGTGGATATTTGGACACTAAGGGAATCAAGGGATAAGGGGATAGGGCGGGAAAGTGGAGGAGAAGTTAAAGATCAGCCATGATCTTATTGAATGGCGGAGCAGGCTCGAGGGGACACATGTCCTACTCCTGCTCCCATTTCTTACGTTCTTATATCTGGTGACTCAGCAATTCTAACATGGCTCTTGGAGAAAATTTAAAGAGCTGAGGCCACTCAAAGATAAGAGGTTATATTTACACATAGGGTAAAGAAAAGATTGTTTCAGCTTTTCCAATATCTGTCAACCTTTCCAAAGGCTGCATAGAGAGGGAGAAAGAAGTGATAGTAAAAAGCAAGGTAAGGCAATCCAATGTAGAGGGACAAAATGGAGTCTACGGGTAAATTTTTTTTTATTCGTTCATGGGATGTGGGCGTCGCAGGCGAGGCCAGCATTTATTGCCCATCCCTAATTGCCCTTGAGAAGGTGGTGGTGAGCCGCCTTCTTGAACCGCTGCAGTCCGTGTGGTGAAGGTTCTCCCACAGTGCTGTTAGGAAGGGAGTTCCAGGATTTTGACCCAGCGACGATGAAGGAACGGCGATATATTTCCAAGTCGGGATGGTGTGTGACTTGGAGGGGAACGTGCAGGTGGTGGTATTCCCATGTGCCTGCTGCTCTTGTCCTTTTAGGTGGTAGAGGTCGCGGGTTTGGGAGGTGCTGTCGAAGAAGCCTTGGCGAGTTGCTGCAGTGCATCCTGTGGATGGTACACACTGTAGCCACAGTGAGCCGGTGGTGAAGGGAGTGAATGTTTAGGATGGTGGATGGGGTGCCAATCAGGCGGGCTGCTTTGTCCTGGAATTGCAGAATGGGGAAGCATGCAACCCCTTTAGATAGCTGTTGAAGTGAACATTCTGCTGCACAAAGGCTGCACTGCTTGGAGCATTGCCGGTGTTTATGCTCCACAGCCTTCATGGGGTTGCAAACCCTCCAGGATTGCCCTGAAGGCTCCAGGAATTGAAGATTAATTTCCTGGACACTGCTGCGAGCAACACCCGGGAGAAAGAATCGAGGGGCATTAAAAAAAAGTGGGGTTTTTTTCATTTTCTTTGAACTCTTTCATTCATTAGTTATAGAAATATTGGAAATGGGACAAAAAGGCTGTATGATTATACAGGGCCGTTGGGGCCCAGAGGTCTTCATAGAATCATAGAAAGTTACAGCACAGAAGGAGGCCATTCGGCCCATTGTGTCCATGCTGGCTGAAAAAGAACTATCCAGCTTAATTCCACTTTCTAGCATTTGGTCTGTAGCCCTGTAGGTTACGGCACTTCATCCAAATACTTTATAAATGAGTTGAGAGTTTCTGCCTCCACCACCCTTTCAGGCAGTGAGTTCCAGACCCCCACCACCCTCTGGGTGAAAAGATTCTCCTCAGCTCCCCTCTAATCCTTCTACCAATTACTTTAAATCTATGCCCCCTGGTCACCGACACCTTTGCTAAGGGAAATAGGTCCTCCCTATCCACTCCATCTAGTCCTGTCATAATTTTATATACCTCAATTAAATCTCCCCTCAGCCTTCTTTGTTCCAAAGAAAACAACCCCAGCCTATCCAATCTTTCCTCATAGCTAAAATTCTCCAGCTCTGGCAACATCCTCGTAAATCTCCTCTATACCCTCTCTAGTGCAATCACATCTTTCCTGCAATGTGGTGACCAGAACGGTATGCAGTACTCAAACTGTGGCCTAACCAATCTTTTATACAGTTCTAGCATAACCTCCCTGCTCTTACATTCTATGCCTCGGCTAATAAAGCAAAGTTTCCCATATGCCTTTTTAACCACCTTATCTACCTGTCCTGCTACCTTCAGGGATCTGTGGACATGCACTCCAAGGTCCCTTTGTTCCTCTACACCTCTCAGTATCCTCCCATTTATTGTGTGCTCCCTTGCCTTGTCTGCCCTCCCCAAATGCATTACCTCACACTTCTCCGGATTGAATTCCATTTGCCACTTTTCTGCCCACCTGAACAATCCATTGATATCTTCCTGCAGTCTACAGCTTTCCTCCTCACTATCAACCACACGGCCAATTTTTGTATGATCTGCAAACTTCTTGATCAAGCCCCCCACATTCAAGTCCAAATCATTAATATATACCACAAAAAGCAAGGGACCTAGTACTGAGCCTTGCAGAACCCCAATGGAAACAGTCTTTCAGTCGCAAAAACACCCATCAACCATTACCCTTTGCTTCCTGCCACTTTTCCAAGCCAATTTTGGATCCAACTAGCCACTTTCCCTTGGGCTTTTACTTTTTTGACCAGTCTGCCATGTGGGCAACTAGTCAAAAAGCCTTGTGATGAAACCTCCAGGAATACGTGCGACCAGAGTTGGCAACCCATCCCATCGGGATGGGGGAATCTCTATATGTTACACTGAGGCACTGCAACTCCCAAGAGGATTTAATACGGAAACAGTAGAGTTTATTAATGAGTTCGAAGCCACTTTTACTGATGTGGTAACATTTCACTCGTAACCCAGGTGGAATCCGACTGAAAGTCACCGGGGGGAATCACTTACTGACGTGACTGACATCGGGATACTTGTAGAAGCAGATTCCAACGGGGTGTGTTTCTTCATCGTCCCGCACACTGTAGCAAACCGTTTCCGGTATTCCTCCCTCACCTTGAATCAAAGCAGAAACAGGGATTTGAAGCTGCTGCGATATGTGGCTCAATGGGGGAAAAATCAAAGCTGTTCGGCCATGGCGACCAGATTACTTGGAAATACAGGAGTTCCTCAGTTTAACTAAAATTAAGGAAAAGAAAATGTTGGAAACATACAGTGGGTTCATCAGCATCCTTGACAATTAATAAACTGAAACAGGTTATTTAAATGCTCCTCCACCTGCGCTCTCAATATGACTATAGTGGGAATGGATTAGTAACCCACAGGCTGTGAGTTCAAATCCCACCATAGCAATTCATTTACTTCAATGAATCTGGTAATTTGTTGTCTAGCACCAGAAAAGTGACCACGAAAGCTGGCGGATTGTTGTGAAAACCCGTCTGGTTCACTGGTGTCCTTCAGGGCAGGGAACCCGCCGCCCTTACCCAGTCTGGCCTACATGTGACTCCAGTCCCACGTAGTTGACTCTGAAGTGGCCACTCAGTTTTTCATAAAAGAATTGCTACGAACCACTGGTTCAAGTAGAAGGTCCAGCACCACATCCTCAGCAAATGTGACCTTGCTAGCATCTCCCACCAATATAAAAAAAAGCAATGAATTTTTAAAAATATTCAATCTCGGGATGTGGGCATCGCTGGCAAGGCCGGCATTTATTGCCCACCCATTGTTGCCTTGAGAAGCTGGTGGTGGGCCGCCTTCTTTTGGTGGTTGGATGCAACTGAATGTCTCGCTAGCCCAATTCAGAGGGGCAGTTAAGAGTCAACCGTTTTGGCATGGGACTGGAGTCACATATAGGCCCAGGCCGGGTAAGGACGGCAGGTTTCCTTCCCTAAAGTGATCCAGTTGGGTTTCCTTCCCTAAAGTGATCCAGCTGGGTTTTTACGACAATCCGACAGCTTCATGGTCACTTTTACTGATACCGGCTTTTTATTTCCAGGTTTTTTTTAGCTGAATTCAAATTCTCAAACTGCCCTGGTGTGATTTGAACTCACGTTCTCTAGATTATTAGTCCAGGCTTCTGAATTACTAGTCCAGTAACATGACCACTACATGACTGTACCCTTTCGAGACTGACGGCTAGAGACAGTTTCTAGTCTATCACAATCCTGTTTTGGCTCAGCGGCAGCACTCCCACCTCTGATTCAGAATGTTGTGGGATCAAGTCCCACTCCAGAGTCTTGAGTGCAAAATCTAGGCCGACACTCCAATGCAGTAGTGAGGGAGTGCTGCACTGTCAGAGGTGCCGTCTTTCGGATGAGACATTAAACCAAGGCCCTGTCTGCCCTCTCAGGTGGACGTAAAAGAATCCCATGGCACTATTTAGAAGAAGAGCAGGTGAGTTCTCCCTGGTATCCTGGCCAATATTTATCCCTCAACCAACATTACCTGGTCGCTATCTCATTGCTGTTTGTGGGATCTTGCTGTGCGCAAAATGGCTGCCGCATTTCCTGCATTACAACAGTGACTACACTTCAAAAATACTTCATTGGCTGTAAAGCAATTTGGGACATCCTGAGGTAGTGAAAGGCGCTATATAAATGCAAGTGTGTGTATCTACCTGCTATTAATACCGCAGACTGTCACAGCTCAAAACCGTTCACTGCTTTCGGTTCCCATTGATTTTTCTGCTAATCTCTCCTTGCACTAAATTCATTCTGAAAACATTTTTCCACCATTAGTTTAATAAGAATAAGCTGCAGTGGATGAGGCTCTGATCTGATGTTAACAATAGTTAAATGAATACAACTTCAGGGAGCTGTACCTGCCGGTTTAAAACACAGAGGATGATGAAGATGAAGACGCCCTGGAAACTGTTGATGATGGTGAATAAATAGGCCATCGCCACGGTTTCTTCCCCAAAGTAGAACAACCCGAGAATCCAGGTACAGCCCAGGATAAACACCTGCGCAATGGCTTTAAACGTCAGCATCCTGCAACGAAGAGAGATCAGTGCTTCAGACGGTGACCGTCACTGAAAAGTTCACTGAGAAACACAAACTGCGCTGAAAGAAGTTGAGATACTTTACATAAAAATACAAGCTGAGCCAAGTTGGAAAGTTCTGTGCGGAACATTTGGAATAGGAGGAGGCCATTCAGCCCCTCGAGCCTGCACTGCCATTCAATTAGATCAAGGCTGATCTGCACCTCAACCTCATTAACCCGCCTTTGACTCTGGATGCCCTTACCGAACAAAAATCTATCGACGTCTATCTTGAGAGCTCCAATTGACCCCCAGCATCCCCAGCCTTTTGGGAGGGAAGTTCCTGATTTTCACTCCTGAATGGCCTGGCTCTAATTTTAAGATTATGTCCCCTTGTTCTACATCCCCCCATCACAAGAAACACTTTCTCCGTATCTACCCTGTTGAATCCTTTGAACATTTTAAACACGTCCATTAAGATCAACCCTCAATCTTCCAAACTCAAGGGAATACAAGCCAAGTTCATGCAGCCTGGCCTCATAATTTAACCCTTTAACCCCCAGAAACATTTCGTTAGGTTTGAGGAATCTGTTGCTGGACATGTGATGACCCACCACGGTCACTTCAATCTGCTGCCTTATTGTGGGTCTGCAATTAGAAAATACATCAGGGTAGAGCCTCCTCGGGGGGAGAGGGGGAATATGGTCAGGGAAGAAAGGTGAAGGAAAGTGTTAACCAACAACAGCGTAATCAATGGGGCGGGGGGCGGGTGAATCTCGCTGGGGGGGTTCTCCCGATTGGTTGCTGTGACCTCGGCAGAAGATCGGCAGAAACCCCGTTCACCTGAGTATTCAGAGTTTCTGCTCATCTTCCGTTGAAGTTGGGTGTCCGATCGGGCGAGACACCCCATATTCCCAGCCCAGCAGGGTAAAAATAAAGAGGTTTATCAACTCCCACTTCCAGCCTTGATGGCTGTTTCCCCTCCAGCTTCTCTAGAAAGTTCCAGCTAGTATACATAGAATTACATAGAATGCACAGCACAGAAACAGGCCATTCGGCCCAACAGGTCCATGCCGGTGTTTATGCTCCACATGAGCCTCCTCCCACCCTTCATCATCTAACCCCGTGAACATATCCTTCTACTCCTTTCTCCTTCATGTGTTTATCTATCTTCCCCTTAAATGTATCTACGCTATTCGCCTCAACTACTCCTTGTGGTAGCGAGT
This sequence comes from Heptranchias perlo, assembly GCF_035084215.1. Lineage (NCBI taxonomy): Eukaryota > Metazoa > Chordata > Chondrichthyes > Hexanchiformes > Hexanchidae > Heptranchias > Heptranchias perlo. The sequence continues at coordinate 11,460,461 of NC_090361.1, forward strand.
TCCACATTCTCACCACACTCTGGGTAAAGAAGTTTCTCCTGAATTCCCTATTGGATTTATTAGTGACTATCTTATATTTATGACTCCTCGTTCTGGTCTCTTCCACAAGTGGAAACATCTTCTCTGTGTCTACCCTATCAAACCCTTTCATAAACTTGAAGACCTCCATCAGGTCCATACCTCCTACTTGGGGAATTTTTCATGTGACCATATCTCTCCTAGTTTAACCCCCAGCGTTGTTACGCATTTTAGACAGATGATAGAAAAAAAAAATGTGAAGAGAAACTGGTTATTCCCAGGACATGGAATTGTTGCGTGTTGCCAACTTTGTTTATGTGGAATGGCCTCATTCCCCTTTACCTCTCCAATTACGTGAACTGACACTGACACTGAGCAGCCCTGAGCAAGTTAGTTCTCCTTACCATCAGCCAATTCCAACACTATTTGGCACTTCAGTCTTTCCGTCTTGCGGATGAGACTTTAAACCGAGGCCTTGTCTGCCCTCTCGGGGCCTAAAAGATCCCACGGCACAATTTTGAAGAACAGCAGGGGAGTTCTCCCTGGTGTCCTGGCCAATATTTATCCCTCAACCAACATCATCAAAAAACAGACTATCTGATCATTATCACATTGCTGTTTGTGGGAGTTTGCTGCGGGCAAAATGGCTGCCGTGTTTCCTACATTACAACAGTGACTACACTTCAAAAGTACTTCATTGGCTGTAAAGCACATTGGGACGTCCTGAGGTCATGAAAGGCGCTATATAAATGCAAATTCTTTTTTCTTTTACTTGCCTCATGTCTTTAATCTTAGATACTTCAGGATTTAAGTTATGAAGCTGATCCCTCAATATCCAGAGGATTGTCAGGAACAGAATCATATTGATCTGCGGCAGAATCAGAATTGGGAATTCAGTTTCATGTCATTAGCTGAGCTGTTTAGGAACAAGCCAAAAGACGAATCGGCTGAGCAGCTGAACAGGAGATCGATGGGATTTTACCCCCACGTTCTCCCTCAGGGTGAGGGGTTGACTCAGAACAGCAAGTTCTGGGAGAATGGAACATCTACTCCTGGAGTTCCCGTGGGGATTCTCCGGTGGGAGATTGATGGAACCTCTGGAGAAATGGTGCAAACGGCTGAAAAAGGCTCTTTACCCCATTTCCACAAGGGTTCTGCCACCAAAATCATCAGGAGAACCCCATGGAGACTCACAGCCCTGAAGTCTAACTCCCAGATCGTGCGGCATTATTGAAAATAACTCAAGGACCGAACTTTAAGAACTTTTGAGATTTGTAACATTATTGAGCGTAATGATGGAAATTAGTTTAATTTGCATTATAATTATAATAATGTTATAGTCCAACTTTAGCTTTAGATGAGCAGTGGTGCCAACCCATTGAATTACAGGCACTCTTTAACACGGCCCATATATTGGCACGTGTTGTACTCGGGCTCAGAACCCCCAGCACTGGAGAACCAGGGAGTGTTTCACCTCATTATGGTCTGTATTTCACAGGTCAGTAGGTGAGGGCTGTGATCTGCGGTTCCTGTGACAAAGAGTCCCCCAGAAGAACAGGACGGGAAATGGAGAAGCAATTTAATCCTCCATCCAACAAAATTTTCAAGATATCCTCTCATTTATTTTTAAATGATACACACGGGCACACACAAGCGCACAGGCACACGCACACATGCACACACACATGTACACGCACAAGCGCACAGGCATACGCACGCACACACGTACACACACATGTACACACACAAGCAACAGACATATGCACAAACGCGCACACACAGACACACGCGCACACATATACGCACACACACGTAAACACACACATGTGCACATACACGCACACAAAAGTAAGCTGAGTGGCAGAGAGGTAACGTTTCACAGTGAGGTTAATTTTAAAGGGGGATGAGCCAATTATAAATCCAGCATCACAAATCCAAATATTTATATTAAGCGATTACCACAATGATCAGAGAGACTGGACCAAGGAAGCTCCACACAAAGCCTCTCTCCGTCTTCAGCCAACAGCTGTGATACAAACAGAAAAGAATGGTGTCAGGGTTGGCTCAGTGATGATGTCAGCCTTGGTTTAGTGGCAGTCCATTTGCCTCTGAGTCAGAGGATTATGTGTTCAAGCCCCACTCCAGACACTTGAGTGCAGTGCTGTCGGAGGTGCCGTCTTTCAGATGAGATGTTAAACCGGGGTCCCGTCTGCCCTCTCAGGTGGATGTAGAAGAGCAGGAGAGTTCTCCCTGTTGTCCTGAACAATATTTATCCATCAACCAACATCACTAAAACAGATTATCTGATCATTTTTCTCATTGCTGCTTATGGGACCTTCCTATGCGCAAATTGGTTGCTGAGTTTCCATACATTACACTAGTGATCAGACTTCAAAAGTACTCCATTGACTGTGAAGCAGTTTGGGATGTCCTGAGGAGATAGTTAAATGCAGTTTCTTTCTTTCTAAATGATTAGAAAATATTGAGTAGGCTCCTGGGCAAATCATTGATACTTGTTGGATGGTGCGACTGTCTGAAGGAGATCAGTTTAAAAGGACTGTGGAATGGCAGCATACATTGGCTCCAGTATTAACATGAACCAGCAGTCTCTATTAGGTGAGACTCAAGCAACCCAACCTAAGGGCTGATACAGTGAGAGTGCCCCTTGGTAGTGCACCCCACATTCTGGGGAGTGTGCCTCACAGTGTAGATGCTGAGAGGTTGTGTCCCTTGGCTGGGGAGTCGAGAACTAGGGGGCATAGTCTCAGGATCAGGGGTTGGCCATTTGAGGCTGAGATGAGGAGGAATTTCTTCACTCAGACGGTTGTGAATCTTTGGAATTCTCTACCCCAGAGGGCTGTGGAGGCTCAGTCGTTGAGTATGTTCAAGGCTGAGATCGATGGATTTTTGGACTCTAGAGGAATCAAGGGATATGGGGATTGGGCGGGAAAGTAGAGTTGAGGTCGAAGATCAGCCATGATCTTATCGAATGGAGGAGCAGGATCGAGGGGCCGAATGGCCTACTCCTGCTCTTATTTCTTATGTTCTTATGTAAATCAGGCGAGATTGTATGAATTGGTGAGAATGTGGAACTCACTACCACAAAGAGTAGTTGAGGCGAATAGCATCGATGCATTTAAGGGGAAGCTAAATACGTACATGAGGGAGAAAGGAATAGAAGGATATGTTGATAGGGTGAGATGAAGAGAGGTAGGAAGAGGCTCGCGTGGAGCATAAACTATGAGAATAGGGGCCGAATGGCCTGTTTCTATGCTATAAATTCTATGTAATTCTATGAATTGTGATGAGCTAAATTCAGTGGTCTGAAACTTTGCTCTTTTCTGACTTCCAACATGCAAGGGCCTCTATACCAATTAATTTAAATCAATCTCGTCCAAATTGGCCTCAAGCCAAAATCAGCACTCGAGGGATTTATTGGCCTGATGCCTGGGACTTGGCTGCTAAAGAGTCTATTGGACTGTTTAGTGCTGAATCTGAAGTTTGGTTTTCTGTTACTTTTTAGATATCTTTATCCGTACTCTCCTTGTTACATCAATTCCTGCTCTTGCTCAGCCCATTTTTTTTTGTGTTTGCACTGCAAGGCTGTTCTTCCCAAACAATTTATCTCACAACAGTCCTGCTGACAGCTGCCGTCTGATTTAAGCAAGAAAATTGCTGAGCAGAAGAATCCCTTTGGGTTCTCCAAGATCGAGATGTGGAAGAGGAGTTCCTTTCTATATCTAGTTTGGGGGTCCAAAGGTTGTGCACTGGTTACAGGCTAAATTTACGAAAATCACACTGGAAACTAATCTGACACATGTGGGGATTGGGTTATTTAAGAGGATGGTAGCAATGCACTCACACATTGTATGGTGAATTGTGTTGCTCACCATGCCCCTCACAAGGAGCTTCTAGTACCTGCTGAACATTTAGTGGGGCTCAAACCCATGCTTGTTCGTTGTCTACCAACTAGTGATTGTCCTTATTAAGGGTTTTGATAAAGTAAATAAAGAGAACCTGTTTCCACTGGCAGGAGGGTCAATAATCAGAGGACACAGATTTAAGATAATTGGCAAAAGAACCAGAGGGGAGACGAGGAGATGTTTCTTCACGCAGCGAGTTGTTATGATCTGGAATGCGCTGCCTGAAAGGGCGGTGGAAGCAGATTCAATCATAACTTTCAAAAGGGAATTGGATAAATACTTGAACAGGAAAAATTTGAATGGCTATGAGGAAAGAGCAGGGGAGTGGGACTGATTGGATAGCTCTTTCAAAGAGTCGGCACAGGCACGATGGGCCGAATGGCCTCCTTCTGCGCAGTATTGGGGTCAATTTGGGGACAAAGCGGCTCCAAGATGATATGCCTGTTGATGGAAGTTCTTGACTGCTCATCGATCTGCTACATGGGCCAGGCAGGTCCTCAGTACTGCTCGACCAACCACCTGTCTCACTCATGGAGGTGGAGAGCTGTCAGTGGGCACTGGGATTTTTCCCACTCTGCTCCAAGTAACCATGTAAGTCAAGGCCCTATTGTGTACAGTGATCCTAAATGGCCAAGCAGTAGGAGTCTCACCAGTCAACTGCTCTGGTGAACTGGACCCTTTGAACTGGCTGAACTCCAACAGTTCCGCTGTGATCACCAGGAGGCCCTTAAGCTTTGACTCTCCCAACCTCCACCTAAGCTCCCTGGATTTAGGTAAGTGAGATGTATCTCTACAAGGAAAGAGTGTGCACTTCTTATTGGACAAAGAGGTACTCTATGGGTTGGTGTAGATTTCCCAGCTGCTTGATTTGGAGATTCCAAAACACGGGTTTCCTCATGTATCAGACACCCCTCTGAATATAAAGAGCTTTTCGGGATGATAGATAGACAGATAGGTACAGTTATTATCACAGAGTGCTTACTGAGTTGGTGATCCGTATCCTTCGGGATATATTGCTGTTGAAATGCCCACTATCAGTGCCGCTACTCCATAGCCACACGGGTACATGTATCTCCTTCTTATGTAGCGTGAATAGGAAGCCTTTACTTTCCTCATGTTCCTGACCATGAGGAAAAGCTGCAATCCTTCGAAACACATCCAGGTGAAGGCTGCCAGAAACAGGTAATGTAAAAACCCAGCAATGATTCCACACAGCGTCTGAAACAGAAACGGAGGTTTAGATACTGGATCACAAGGGAATTATTGGTTAAAGGGCCATTATCAGTGTCTCAGGCTAACGGGCTTATCAGGCAAAACCTTCTGTAAAGTTCCATTGCATTAATTAATAGTAAATTTAGAATGTACCAAGAAATTCTCAAACTTAACCTTGGCTATTAAACAGCCTCAGAAGCACCAAGACAGACATGTAAGGGTAGGCACATGTAGATTATTAAATAGAATAAGCTAATTGGCATTGCGCAGAATATAATGAGAGTTTAAAACACACTAGAGGCACAGAACGGTTCCAGACATGATGTGGAGATGCCGGTGATGGACTGGGGTGGACAAATGTAAGGTGTCTTACAACACCAGGTTATAGTCCAACAGCTTTATTTGAAATCACAAGCTTTCGGAGCTTTCCTCCTTCGTCAGATGAGTGTAGGAGGATTCCATAAAGGTACAGCATATATAGTCAGAGAACAATGCCTGGTGATTACAGATAATCTTTCCAACTGCCCGTTATCTCACCTCGGCAGAGATATAATCAAAGCAATCAAAGGACTGGAATGGTGTTCAGACAGAGAAACATTGCATACAAGACTACTGAATACGCAATCGGTCAGAACACAACGACAGAGAGAGAGAGAGAGAGAGATACACCCGAAAGGCAGAGAAAGAGAGAGAATGACCAGTTGTATTAAAAACAGATAACTTTTTTCGCTGGTGGGGTTACATGTAGCGTGACATGAACCCAAGATCCCGGTTGAGGCCGTCCTCATGGGTGCGGAACTTGGCTATCAATTTCTGCTCGACGATATTGCGTTGTCGTGTGTCTCGAAGGCCGCCTTGGAGAACGCTTACCCGAAGATCGGAGGCTGAATGTCCTTGACTGCTGAAGTGTTCCCTGACTGGGAGGGAACCCTCCTGTCTGGCGATTGTTGCGCGGTGTCCGTTCATCCGTTGTCGCAGTGTCTGCATGGTCTCGCCAATGTACCATGCTCTGGGGCATCCTTTCCTGCAACGTATGAGATAGACAACGTTGGCCGAGTTACAGGAGTATGAACCATGTGCCTGGTGGGTGGTGTCCTCTCGTGTGATGGTGGTATCTGTGACGATGATCTGGCATGTCTTGCAGAGGTTGCTGTGGCAGGGTTGTGTGGTGTCGTGGACGCTGTTCTCCTGAAAGCTGGGTAATTTGCTGCGAACGATGGTCTGTTTGAGGTTAGGTGGCTGTTTGAAGGCGAGTAGTGGAGGCGTGGGGATGGCCTTAGCGAGGTGTTCGTCGTCATGGATGACATGTTGAAGGCTGCGAAGAACATGGCGTAGTTTCTCAGCTCCGGGGAAGTACTGGACGACGAAGGGTACTCTGTTGGTTGTGTCCCGTGTTTGTCTTCCGAGGAGGTCTATGCGATTCTTCGCTGTGGCCCGTCGGAACTGTCGATCGACGAGTCGAGCATCATATCCCGATCTTACGAGGCATTTTATCACAGAGGAGGGGAATGTGAAGAAGTCACTGGAGATAAGAGATACATTTTCTTTGCAATGAAGGTGTGAAGAGATAAGCCATCAAAGGCACAGACAACAAAGGATATCAGCTATGTCAATAGGAAGCACACAGGGAGGTTGAGATGACATAATGATACCGACATTTGTCCTATGTAATGAAACACATAAGAATTCAACATGAGTCTCAGGGCACGAAAAAGAAATGGGGAGCTCTTCAATCGGTCTCTGACGCTGGCGTAAGCAGCAAAGACACCTCCTGATGTATGTGAGTATTATTGGTACGTATATCTCATATACATTGCAGGTACTGGATAAGCAGATATTTCCTCCAACTAAATATAAGGAAGATCGAAGACATTGTCGTCAGTCCCCGCCACAAACTCTGTTCCCTAGCCACTGACTCCATTCCTCTCCCTGGCTACTGTTTGAGGCTGAACCAGGCCGTTCGCAAACTTCGTATCCTATTTGAACCTGAGATATGCTTCCAATCCCATATCCGCTCCATCAATAAGACCAGCTACCTCCATAACATTGCACGTCTCCGCCCCTGCCTCAGCTCATCTGCTGCTGAAACCCTTATCCATGCCTTTGTTACCTCTAGGCTTGACTATTCCAATGCTGTCCTGGCCGGCCTCCCATCTTCCACTCTCCGTAAACTTGACCTCATCCAAAACTCTGCTGCCCGTATCCTGACTCGCAACAGGTCCCCGTTCACCCATCACCCCTGTGCTCGCTGACCTACATTGGCTTCCAGTCCGGCAATACCTCGATTTTAAAATTCTCATCCTTGTTTTCACATCCATCCATGGCCTCCCCCCTCCCTATCTCTGTAACCTCCTCCAGCCCCACTACCCTCCGAGATCTCTGCACTCCTCCAATTCTGGCCTCTTGAGCATCCCTGATTTTAATCGTTCCACCATTGGCGGCCGTGCCTTCAGCTGCCCAGGCCCTAAGCTCTGGAATTCCCTCCTTAAACCTCTCCGCCTCTCTACCTCTCCCTCCTCCTATAAGATGCTCCTTAAAACCTATGTCCTTGACCAAACCTGTCCTAACATCTCCTTATGTGGCTCGGTGTCATATTTTGTTCAATAACGCTCCTGTGAAGCGCATTGGGATGTTAAAGGCGCTATATAAATGCAAGTTGTTCTTGTAAGGGGCTGTGCTTTATTATCTCATTGACTTGATTTAATGAAGAGTATTTTCCAGATGTTTCAATGTTTCCCTGCTCCTCGAACTTGTATTAATGGTAAAGGATGTTTGACAATATCCTGTAATACCTCCATATAAGGGCAATGGGGATATATGACAATATCCTAGATAAACCCAACACTAAATACAATGGCATCACTAACTTCATTCCCTTGAGGTGATTCTATCAGTAGCTGAATCTTAACATTAATTTGGATTGAACAGTATGACATCCGATAGATTGGGTGAACTTTGATGATTGTGCAGAAACTCAACATATCACACAATAAAATATCATAATCTGTGACATAAATGTTGGTGGTTCCTATCAACACCTAAGCACACACCTGCAGAGGCAGAGCAATGGAGGCAGAGATGTCGAGAACCAGGAGTGGAATACCAACCTTCTGTTCACTCCATGAATTATACGTCACCAAACCACCAGGGAGCAGTGTTTCCCTTTCGTGCTTGGGTGTACAGCATGGTAATGGGTGGAGTGTGTGGAGGAGAATCAAGTGGGGATGATTGCATGCTAGAATGCAGCCAGTCCAATTTTCCAATGGTTAAATTAAATGGATGGAAAATCGGATGGGCTGCCTTGTAGGCGTACAATCCTTCCCTAAAATGTGCTCAGGTCCTAAAGAGGAAAATCCGAGCCCAGACGTTCCAATCCGAATAGTTCCCAAACCATTTATAATATATTCAATTGTAAACAATTTTACAACACCAAGTTATAGTCCAGCAATTTTATTTTAAATTCACAAGCTTTCGGAGACTTCCTCCTTCCTCAGGTACATTTACCTGAGGAAGGAGGAAGTCTCCGAAAGCTTGTGAATTTAAAATAAAATTGCTGGACTATAACTTGGTGTTGTAAAATTGTTTACAATTGTCAACCCCAGTCCATCACCGGCATCTCCACATCATAATATATTCAAAGGATTGTATTTATTTCACTTGTTTCAAAAATAACAGAGTTACGACAATTGTGGGAAGGACTATAACATTATTGGAGCGAGATTCAAAATAAAAGCCCAGAATTTAAACATGTCCATATAAGCAGAATCTGATGGTATCGCTAAATACTGAAGCAGAGGTATTTGGTAAAGAAGGAAGCAGATGAGTTCATCTTTTGTTCAGTTTTATATTCCTTGGTCCTCATGACTGAAACTCATATCCTAAACACATGGGATATTTGATATTTTGCGTAAACGCAGTTTTGAAAGTAATTACATATTCACCATTTTTTCAAATCATTGCCTGTCCTACTCTTAAGCATGAAGGAAATGCAGAAGGAACTTTAAGACAAAATATGACTTTGTGCGACAGTGTAAAACGGGTGACAGCGAATCGGCTATGGAAATGGAAATAAAAATAGGGAGATTTGTGAAACGGGGTGACCAATTCACCATCACCCGTTTCACACCATCGCACAAAGTCAAAATCTACCCCATTGGTTCTGAGAACTAAAAGGACTGAAATGACCGTTAGCAGAAAATGAATCTAAAACTACTGGAGAAATTTATACAAAGCTGAAACAGAAATGTTTATTTGACGTTTTACCTTCTAAATCTCAACTCCTCAATAATAATCACTTTGTAAGTATTGAACTCCTCGGGCTGTCAGCGACCACTGAACAAGATCTTATAGAGTCATAGAAAATAGGAGCAAGAGTAGGCCATTCGGCCCCTCGGGTCTGCTCCGCCATTCAAAATGATCATGGCCGATCGTCTAACTCAGTACACTGTTCCCGCTTTTTCCCCATATCCCTTGATCCCTTTAGCATTAAGAATTATATCTATCTCCTTCTTGAATATATTTAATGACTTGGCCTCCACTGCCTTCTGTGGTAGAGAATTCCACAGGCTCACCAACCTCTGAGTGAAGAAATTTCTCCTCATCTCGGTTCTAAATGGCAGACCCCGTATCCTGAGACTGTGACCCCTGGTTCTGGACTCCCCATCCACAGGGAACATCCTCCCTGCATCTAGTCTGTCCAGTCCTGTTAGAATTTTATATGTTTCGATGAGATCACCTCTCATTCTTCTAAACTCTAGTGAATATAGGCCTGGTCGACCCTTCTCACCTTGTTGCTGGTTCTGTTAATTCCGATTAGAAAGAGCAGCTCCGCCAGGGACAGGGTGATGCACAGGTTGGTGTGGACGGTGCTGGTCAGGTCAGACTTTGAAGCGCAGGGCAGAAGGTGAAGGTGATAATAGCGAGTCCCAGGCACACCAGGGATGTAACTATTCCCATGTAGGTGATGATAGAGAGATTGCGGTAAGAACAGGTCGGCACCTAATGCATCCAATGGGAGAATTAAATGGAATCCAATGCAAAAATGGCAGAAATATCAGTGCTGACAAATAACGGCTTGGCTGGGACATCATTGAACTGCAAATAACAGCGAGCTGCTCAAACAACTGTCAGTATGTATCTCTATCTCTACACAAAGTTTCTTCCATCAACGAGCTGCCCCAGATTAAATCCCCAATTGATTGATTGGCGTGGAGTCCAATTGCACCCAGAATGTGCCCAACACTGGGTGGGTTTTTGCCGAGATGAAGTTACGCTCAAGTTTCCGTGCAAACTCATTAGCATAAACCAGTAGGTAAAATCTCCCATGAATCGGCGCAATCGAACAACGTAATCGAACCTGATCCATTCGTGGCTGAAACTGGGCCAATGGGACCTTAAGGTGCTAGGGTGGGGTGTATAAAAGGGAAGGATAAAAATATATTCCCCTTCAGAGTGAGGCTGGAGACCGCAAGGTGAGCAGCACTTTTCTCTCTGTCATGCAAACTTTTTAAAACTTTACACAAAGGGAGGAAGTTATGCTTCAGTCCTAAAGGGCCTTGGTCAGATCCCATCTGGAGACTGTGTTCAGCTCTGAGCACTTCACCTCAGACAGGATACATTGGCCTTGGAGGGGGTGCAGCGCAGATTCACCAGAATGATACCGGGGCCTAGAGAGTTAAATTATGAGGACGGGTTGCATAAAGTTCGGTTGTATTCCCTTGAGTTCAGAAGGTTGAGGGGTGATCTAATTGGGCTGTTTAAAATGATAAAGGGATTTGATTGACCAGATACAGAGGTGCTATTTCCTCTGATGGGGGAATCGAGAAGACGGGGACATAATCATAAAATTAGAGCCAGGCCGTTCAGGAGGGAATTCAGGAAACACTTTTTCACACAAAGGGTGGTAGAAATCTGGAATTCTCTCCCCCAAAAGGCTACGGATACTTGGGGACAATTGGAGCTTTCAAGACTGAGATCGATAGTTTTTTGTGAAAAATTATCTGACAAGGTAGAACAACGAATTACTTTACTTCTTTCAATTTAGTTTACTGTATTCGCTGCTCACAACGCGGCCTCCTCTACATTGGGGAGACCAAAACGCAGATTGGGTGATCACTTTGCTGAACACCTCCGCTCTGTCCGCATGCGTGACCCTGACCTGCCGGTCACTTGCCATTTTAATTCCCCTTCCCACTCCCACTCTGACTTCTCTGTCCTCGGCCTCTTACACTGTTCCAGTGAAGCTCAACGTAAGCTTGAGGAACAGCAGATCATCTTTCCATTAGGCATTTTACAACCTTCTGGACTCAACATTGATTTCAACAACGTCAGGTCATAAAACACTGCGCCCATTTTTTAGGACAGCAAGTGCTGGTAACGGTTCTGCTGCTGCCATTTACAGCTACTCCTGACCGATCTTTTGTTTCTTTACCTGTCCCATTACCACCCTCATTGTTGCCTTTCACCATCATCCCTTTTGTCATTTAATCACTCGTGCCCTCTATCCTATCATAGACTTTCCCTTTTGTTCTTTCCTCCCTCCTCTCCCTCTCCCCTCCCCCTTTCCCAGGCTCTGTACTTGCTTAAAAACTTTAACTCTTTTAACATCTTCCAGTTCTGACGAAAGGTCTTCGACCTGAAACGTTAACTCTGTTTCTTTCTCCACAGACGCTGCCTGACCTGCTGAGCTTCTCCAGCATTTTCTGTTTTTATTTCAGATTTCCAGCATCCGCAGTATTTTGCTTTTGTCATAAATACAGGATAGTCTTAAGAACTTAAATAGTTGCCTTCGACAGCCTTGCCCAGCGTCGTCCTTGAAATCGCAGTCGGGATTGTTCTTGATAATCATTTTGTGGAGGAAGTTTAAACCTTTTACGCAGAGATTCAACAACAGCAACTTGCATTTATGTAGCACCTTTAACGCAGTAAAACGTCCCAAGATGCTTCACGGCAGCGTTATCAGACAAAAGTTGACTTTAAAAGCCAAAACGGAGATATTAGGACAGGTGACCAAATGCTTGGTCAAAGATGCAGGTTTTAAGCAGCCTCTTAAAGGAGGAGAGAGAGGCGGAGAGGCTTAGGGAGTATGATACTCCGGGCTGGATTTTCCTCTGTTAAACCGCCCAAAATCAGATGGGAAAACCAGCTGAAAATGGGATGGGGGGGAATCTACTGCTGGTTCCCCGCCATTGCCAGCACCAATGGAAATTTTCCTCCCCCACCCCGCCCAGCAGGAAACTCAGCCACCTGACCCTTGGCCAGACTCTCCACAAATTCTCTGCTTCTAAGGAACTGCGCTCCATCATAAACCACTGTTTATCGAGAGATCAGAACATTGAAAGGAAAAGAGGGTTACAAATGTACCGACTGGAAATATAATATCACAACCATAAACCACACTGGTATGAACATACCCTCCTGAGACAGTGCAGTAAACCTCCCTTGCATTTTCAGTACAAAACTTATGAAAAACCAATAACAATAAAGTATAAACATAATGTGATACCTCAACGTTAAACCATGCCATCAAAACGGCAAAGCTCGAGAGGTGGTAACATGTGCAGGTCGTGTGTGTTTGATTGAACCCTTGCAGCATGCAGCCTTTGGAAGACCAGTAACTTGCCTCTGCCGTGTGCTTCCAGTAGGCACACACTGGCTCGGTGCCGTGCTCATATTCCTGCAAAACACCAAACGAACATTTGTCAGCTGCAGTTACCAGACTATCGTCCAGTGAACATTCACCTTGTACCCAGAGAACCCCTGAGACACAGGGAGATCGTTTCTCTGAAAGTCCATGGCTTAGAAATAAATTTATAGAGCGCCTTTCACAACCTCAGGATGGTTCCAAAATGCTTTACAGCCGATGAAGTACTTTTTGAAGTGTAGTCACTGTTGTAATGTAGGAAACACGGCAGCCAAAATGCACACAGTAAGGTCCCACAAACAGCAATGTGATAATCACCAGATCATCTGTTTTCTAGTGATGTTGGTTGAGGGATAAATATTGGCCAGGACACCGAGGAGTACTCCCCTGAATAATAAGAACATAAGAAATAGGAGCAGGGCAATCCTGCCCCTCGAGCCTGCTCCGCCATTGAATAAGATCATGGCTGATCTTCGATCTCAACTCCGCTTTCCCATCTGATCCCCATATCCCTTAATTCCCTTAGTGTGCAATTGGAGACGTCATTGGCATAAATCCTATCAACCTCAGTCTTGTATATACTCAATGACTGAGCATCCACAGCCCTCTGGGGTAGAGAATTCCAATGATTCACAACCCTCTGAGTGAAGACATTTTTCTTCATCTCAGTCCTAAATTGCTGACCCCTTATCTTGAGCCTTAGTTCCAGACTCTCCAGCCAGGGGAACCAGCCTCTTAGCATCTACCCTGTCAAGCCCTCTAAGAATTTTATACCTTTCAATGAGATCACCTCACATTCTTCTAAACTTCAGAGAATACAGTCCATTCTACTCAATCTCTCCTCAAAGGACAACCCTCACATCCTAGGAATCAATCTAGTTGTAAGATTCTCAAAATTCACAGATCCCCCAAAACTCAGAGAAAAACCCTAAAGAAAAGGACTTTGGACTCTTTTCTAACCATTTCAGGGTGATGAAATATTGAGCCTAACAGAGGGTGATTCAAGGTCAAAAACCAAGATTTGGTATTTTAAAAAGGCATGTTTGGGCTTGTAAAGGAAAAAAGGCTGCAGCAGGAGTTGGGATCAACCTCTGTAATAGACGGTTTGAGTATTGGAGTTAATCAAACTGTCTGGGGAACTGTGTGACCTCACTCAGCCCCTACCAGACATTTACATTCAAACAATAGACCCACGGAAGAGCAGTCCCCACCCAAATTACAGGACCCATCCAAAACATGCATAAAACAAATCCAATCACCCCACTCCATAGAAATCTCAGGCCCAGTCAGTAAACTTGAAACCTGAGCACAATGACTACAATCAAGCAAGAGCTCAACACCTCATGAAACCATCCCGAAACCACTTCACGCATTTCATAAACAAGTTACTCTTAACGAGCCAGCCAAAATCTTACAATAAACCGGGTCAGATTTGGCACGCAGATAAGGAGGCTTCAATTAGTATAATTGAAGGCCCTTTTTTCTCAAGCAGTGCAGTTCAGCCAGGAGTTCGACAGCTCGGGAGACGACAGTTCAACAAGGCGAGGGGGCAACAGAAAGAAGTTTAACAGAGAAGGTCATCAGCTCTAGAAGCAGGCCGACACACAAGAAGAACATAAGAACATAAGAAATAGGAGCAGGAGTAGGCTAATCGGCCCCTCGAGCCTGCTCCGCCATTCAATAAGATCATGGCTGATCTGATCCTAACCTCAAATCTAAATTCATGTCCAATTTCCTGCCCGCTCCCTGTAACCCCTAATTCCTTTTACTTCTAGGAAACTGTCTATTTCTGTTTTAAATTTATTTAATGATGTAGCTTTCACAGCTTCCTGGGGCAGCAAATTCCACAGACCTACTACCCTCTGAGTGAAGAAGTTTCTCCTCCTCAGAAACCAGAGCAACACCCCAGTGACCATCAGACACCTCGCGGCAACAAGGGCCTTACGAAATAACAACCGAATATTACCACCAACTAATCGGGTAATATTGGGCCATCGCGACCAAAGAAAACCAACTCGGGAGAAAACCGAAGATCCGCAAAGTTTCCACTCTACAATCTATTCCTGACTTACCCCTGTCAAGGATTCATTTGGTGAGCACTATCTCTGGTCCTTTAGAGTCCAACTTAGCTAGTAAAGTGGGATTGGGAGGGGTGAGGTATCTTTCTACTGTAATTTCCCTCGTGTGTACCAAAGTGTTCCCCATTTTATTAGAGTGTTAAGATTGTTGTGTTGTATTTTCTCTCTTGAATAAAGATCGAGTTTCTTGCACCAAAACCAGTTGCCTGCTGCACTTTTGTCACAACCCCCAAATAAGTCCAAGGTCTAGAACCAAGGGAGTGGGAGCGATTCGAACCGCTCAGAAGTCAGAGGTGAAGCTGACACACACCGTGTACCACCCCCTACAAACATCAAAGGCGAACAGGTAAAACCTGTTCATTCACTAAAGGATAAGTGAGCTGATCTTATCCAGTTGATTTCTTTGTTTGTGTTGCTCAATGCTTCCTCTTTTACTCTTGTATTTCTTAGTGACCTGGGGTTTAGTCTGATCAGAACATGGGCATTAGATATCAGCAATAAATGGGCGTTAGAACATGAAAGATTCCTCCTCTTCATATCCTGCTAATCACACAAGGTCTGGTGAGCAGACTGTATTCGCTGAGATTACTAGTACCTGCTCTCTCTCTCTCAGTGGTGTTGTTATTTGCTCGTACTGCCAAAAGGGTGGGCTGAGGGTGAACAGAGGCTTCTTGGAACTCTGCACTTACACACTCTAATGTTTCAGTGCATGGACGGTCAATAATTTGCACTTTCTTCTGCATTAATAAGCTTAAGCTCATCCAAAACTCTGCTGCCCGTTTCCTAATTCGCACCAAGTCCTGTTCACTCATCACCCCTGTGCTCGCTGACTAACAATGGCTCCCAGTCCACCAATGCCTCATTTTTAAAATTCTCATCGTAGTTTTCAAATCTCTCCATGGCCTCGCCCCTCCCTATCTCTGTAACCTCCTCCAGCCCTACAACCCTCCGAGATCTCTGAACTCCTCCAATTCAGGCCTCTTGCACATCCCCGATTCTCATCGCTCCACCATTGGCGGCCGTACCTTCAGCTGTCTAGGCCCTAAGCTCCGGAACTCCCTCCCTAAACCTCTCCGCCTCTCTACTTCTCTCTCCTCCTTTAAGACACTCCTTAAAACCTACATCTTTGAC
This sequence comes from Heptranchias perlo, assembly GCF_035084215.1. Taxonomy (NCBI): domain Eukaryota; kingdom Metazoa; phylum Chordata; class Chondrichthyes; order Hexanchiformes; family Hexanchidae; genus Heptranchias; species Heptranchias perlo. The sequence continues at coordinate 11,476,465 of NC_090361.1, forward strand.
CAAACTTTTGGCCACCTGTCCTAATATCTTCTTATGTGACGGATAGGCATGTATAGATTATTAAATAGAATAAGCTAGTTAGCATGACATCGAATTATAATGAGCCATTATTTGTTGTCAAAATAACGGTGAGGTTAATTACAGTTGCTGTTATTTTTGCCCAAATGCGACAACAACTTCAGGCGAGGGGCAGATGTGCAGTTAAACACGGAAATCCAGAAGTTGCTGTCCGAGAGACACTGCTCTACCATTAGCTTCGTGAAAACGGCATCGCGCTGTCTGCCTCACCATTGAAATGCATTGAAAGGTGTGAAGTCGCTGTATTTGTGCACTAGATACAAACTAAACTCGCCAAAGAAAGTTAAGTCTTGTCCATTTCAGTCTAAGTAACCCTTTTAACGATGCGACAATAGTTAATTGCTACCAGTCAACCTCTCTGGCACTGAAAATTAACTATTACAAGTGTGAAGTCTCATTCCTTCAGGTTTTAATCTAATCTTTCTTTCTGTCTCTAACGGGGCAGTGAGGGAAACAAGATATCTGGAACCTGAGCGAACAGGACAAGCAACTGTGTATCTCCTTAACCGATCAGATTGAAGGATTGAGAAATTAACAGCACAAGGCCTGAGAAGGAAGTGTAAATTAGAGTGGGTGAATTCAATGTCAAGTTAGGTACAGAAAGAGAAATAGAGAGAAAGAAAGATTGGATTACGAGAGAGAGAAAATAAAGTGACAGAAAGAAAAAGTTTTTATAAAAATGTAATTGAAAGATTTCTTTTTAAATGTCCAACAATTAAAACCTGAAGGAATGAGACGCCACACTTGTAATAGTTAATTTTCAGTGCCAGAGAGTTTGACTGGCAGTAACTAACATTTATCACATCGTTAATAGGGTACTTAGGCTTGAAATGACTTGACTTAACTTTCTGTGACGAGTTTAGTTTGTATCAATCGCCAAATACAGGAACTTCACACCGTTCAATACATTTCAATGGTGAGGCAGATGGCGAGATGTCATTATCACGAAGGTAATGGCATCCCAGACAGCAACTTTTGGATTTCCGTTTAACTGCACATCTACCTTCGCTTGAAATCGCTGTGCGATTTGCAAATAAATAACGGTGAGCGCCATTCGCTGCACCGATATTTTGACAGCAAATTCTGGGCCATTGTAATCAACACGTTCAACGCTGTTTACTGAGTCCAAGTGCCTCCAAGCTTTCCTCATAACTCCAACTAAGGGTCATCCTCTTGGCCCTTCTCTGCCTCGAGTGCTTGAAGGTTGCATCGCAGTAATAGTTGGCCTTAAAGGCCTGACTCCCACGCCCTTCGACCATGTGGGACTTCTTCTCCTGCTACTCCTGTTTCAGCTCCTCCAAAGTGTCTTGTAAGGAGACTCGATACTGCAGCCTTGTTGCTGCAAGTTACCTCAACAACAAATTACATTTATATAGCAGTAAAACATCCCAAGGCATTTCACAGGAGCGTAATCAGATAGAATTTGACATCGAGCCACATAAAGAGATATTAGGTGACCAAAATCTTGGACAAGGAGCGTCTTAAAGGAGGAGAGAGAGGAGAACGGGTTTAGGGAGGGAATTCCAGAGCTTAAGGCCTGGACGGCTGAAGGCACGCCCGCCAATGGTGGAGCGAAGGAAATCGGGGATGGACAAGAGGCCAGAATTGGAGGAACGCAGAAGCCTCGGAGGGTTGTAGAGCTGGAGGTGGTTACAGAGATAAGGAAGGGCGAGGCCAGGGAGGAATTTGAACACAAAGGTGAGAATTTTAAATTCAACGCATTGCAGGACCGGGAACCAATATAGGTCAGCGAGTACAGCGGGGTGCTCTGCTCACCATTTAACTCTGTCAGATCCTTCTACTGTTTTACTAGCAGCTTCAATTGTGTAAAACTTATATAAATGTAAAAGTACATTACTATGAGGCACTTTACAGCCTTCTGGCCTCAACATTCAGTTCAACAACTTAGATCATAACGACCGCTCCCATTCTCTCGTGCAGCAAGTGCTGATAATGGTTCCACTGTAATCATTGATAGCTCCCCAGACCCATCTTTTGTTTATTATCCCGTTACCACTCCCTTTTGCCTTGCCTTTTGTCATTTAATCACTCCTGCCCTCCACCCGATCACAGACCTTCCCTTTTGTTCTTTCCTCCCCTCTCCCACCCCCACCCCCCTCCCCCGACTCCCTCCTTCTTCCTTTGCTCTGCATTTGCTTATAAACTGTCACATCTCTAACTTTTTCCAGTTCTGATGAAAACTCATCGACCTGAAACGTTAACTCTCTCAATAACTGCAGCAAAGCACACAATCAAGGCTCCCACTAGCTCGAACACAAAGACCAAACAAACCTCCAAAATGTTTTGTAAAGTGGCATCTGCCGAACAGCAAACGTTTGATCGAACTATCTCCTGGATATAACAGGCAAAATAATGTTCAGATACTGGCAAAGTGAAGGTATACCTCAGTCCCACATGCAGACCCTCACACTGAGACCAGGCTATCATATGCCATGTGTTAAAATATACTATTATTGCTCATATATAATACACACTGTTACTGTCCATATATAACGTACTGTTGTGTTCCATATATAAAATATACTGTTACTGTCCATATATAATGTACAGTTACTGTCCATATATTACATATACTGTTAAAATCCATATACAACACGTACTGTTAATATATGACATGTACTGTTACTGTCCATATATAGATGTCTACATCCAGACATGTACTGTTTCCCTCTATATCTGTAAATTGTTGCTGCCCATATATAACATGTGCTATTAGTGTCCATATATAAATAAACTATGCTACTTCTCAGTAATATGTTTGTATAACTGGAGCTTCCCTCCAGCACAGGGCCAGTTCCTGTGGATGACGTAGAGTGTGTAGAAATGTTGAGGTTGTGCTCAGACACGCTCAGTGTGTGAGAGGTGCTCTCTTGAGTCACTGGTCCGCAGAGACCACATCTTCGGACAATGATGGAATCAAGAACGCTGTACCTGATACTGGGTGAGTAAGGGGTGATCAGATGGGGTGACTAGTCCAGGCAGTAAATATTACAATTTTATATTACATTTTGTGACATGCAATGATAGAAATCGTGTTGAATGTGAAATTTAATCCCTCCGATGGGGAAGGGATGTCTAACCAGCAGTGCTGATGAGTGACTCAGTCCTGTTCAATCGTAGGAAAAAGGCGGCATTCAGTGTTTTAGGTGCAACTGTGTGATAAGTTGGGAGGAGGCTCGTGTGGAGCATAAACAGCAGCATAGGCCAGTTGGGCCGAATGGCCTGTTTCTGTGCAGTAGATTCTATGTCATTCCATGTAACTGGCTGGATATTCCTCCCTGTGAGCCGCACAAAGTTACTATCAGGCAAAAACTGCACGGTGCGATACTGACAGAGCATCGCAGGTTAAAACCACAGACACGATCACCATAGACAGTGACGTGAGGGCAGGAAGTCCCAGCAGAAGGCAACGTGAAGAAGGAATTTACTGGAGTGTAAATATGGGAATAATTTCTTTTACAATAAAGAGTGGAAGAGATAAACCATCAAAGGCGCGCACATAAAACCCGTTAATTCACTAAAGGATAAGTGTGATATTCAAATCCAGATGATTTCTTTGTGTGCGTTCATCAATCCTTCCACTTTTACTCATTTGTATTTCTTGATGGCCTGGTTTAGTCTGATAAGAAAATCCAGCAATAAATGGGCATTAGAACATGAACGATTCCTTCTCTTCATGTCCTGCTATTCACACAAGGTCTGGTGATCAGTCTCTATTTGCTGAGTGTGTCTCATACCTGATGGTCCCTGGTACCTTTTTAAAAATTTGTTCATAGGACGTGGGTGTTGCGAGCAAGGCCGGCATTTATTGCCCATCCCTAATTGCCCTTGAGAAGGTGGTGGTGAGCCGCCTTCTTGAACCGCTGCAGTCCGTGTGGTGACGGTTCTCTCACAGTGCTGTTAGGAAGGGAGTTCCAGGATTTTGACCCAGCGACGATGAAGGAACGGCCGATATACTTCCAAGTCAGGATGGTGTGTGACTTGGAGGGGAACATACCGGTGGTGTTGTTTCCCATGTGCCTGCTGCCCTTGTCCTACTAGGTGGTAGAGTTCGCGGGTTTGGGAGGTGCTGTCGAAGAAGCCTTGGCGAGTTGCTGCAGTGCATCCTGTGGATGGTACACACTGCAGCCAGGGAGTGAATATTTAGGGTGGTGGATGTGGTGCCAAACAAGCAGATGGTGTCGAGCTTCTTGAGTGTTGTTGGAGCTGCACTCATCCAGGCAAGTGGGGAGTAATCCATCACACTCCTGACCTGTACCTTGTAGATGGTGGAAAGGCTTTGCGGAGTCAAGAGGTGAGTCACTCGCCGCAGAATACCCAGCGTCTGACCTGCTCTTGCAGGCACAGTGTTTATGTGGCTGGTCCAGTTAAGTTTCTGGTCAATGGTGAACCCCCCGATGTTGATGGTGGGGGATTTGGTGATGGTAATGCAGTTGAATGTCAAGGGGAGATGGTTAGACTCTCTCGTGTTGGAGATGGTTAATGCCTGGCACTTCTCTGGCGCAAATGTTACTTGCCACTTATCAGCCCAATCCTGAATGTTGTCCAGGTCTTGTTGCATGCGGGCATGGACTGCTTCATTATCTGAGGGGTTGCAAATGGAACTGAACACTGTGCACTCATCAGCGAGCACCCCCATTTCTGACCTTATGATGAGGGAAGATCATTGATGAAGCAGTTGAAGATGGTTGGGCCCAGGACACTGCCCTGAGGAACTCCTGCAGCAATGTCCTGGGGCTGAGATGATTGGCCTCCAACATCCACTACCATCTTCCTTTGTGCTAGGTATGACTCCAGCCACTGGAGAGTTTTCCCCCTGATTCCCATTGACTTCAATTTTACTAGGGCTCCTTGGTGCCACACTCGGTCAAATGCTGCCTTAATGTCAAGGACAGTCACTCTCACCTCACCTCTGGAATTTAACTGTTTTGTCCATGTTTGGACCAAGGCTGTAATGAGGTCTGGAGCCAAATGGTCCTGGCGGAACCCAAACTGAGCATCGGTGAGCAGGTTATTGATAAGTGCTGCTTGATAGCACTGTTGACGACACCTACCATCACTTTGCTGATGATTGAGAGTAGACTGATGGGACAGTAAGTGGCCGGATTGGATTTGTCCTGCTTTTTGTGGACAGGACATTCCTGAGCAATTTTCCACATTGTTGGGTAGATGCCAGTGTTGCAGCTGTCCTGGAACAATTTGGCTGGAGGTACACCTAGTTCTGGAGCACAAGTCTTCAGCACTACAGCCGGGATGTTGTCGGGGCCCATAGCCTTTGCTGTATCCAGTGACCTCAGCCGTTTCTTGATATCACGTGGAGTGAATCGAATTGGCTGAAGACTGGCTTCTGTGATGGTGGGGATATCGGGAGGAGGCCGAGATGGATCATCCACTTGGCACTTCTGGCTGAAGATGGTTGCAACCGTTTCAGCCTTGTCTTTTGCACTCACGTGCTGGTCTCTGCCATCATTGAGGATGGGGATGTTTGCAGAGCCTCCTCCTCCTATTAGTTGTTTAATTGTCTACCACCATTCACGACTGGATGTGGCAGGACTGCAGAGGTTTGATCTGATCCGTTGGTTGTGGGATCGCTTAGCTCTGTCTATAGCATGTTGATTCCACTGTTTAGCATGCATGTAGTCCTGTGTTGTAGCTTCACCAGGTTGGCACCTCATTTTTAGGTACGCCTGGTGCTGCTCCTGGCATGCTCTTCTACACTCCTCATTGAACGAAGGTTGATCCCCTGGCTTGTTGGTAATGGTAGAGTGAGGAATATGCCGGGCCATGAGGTTACAGATTTTGCTGGAATACAATTCTGCTGCTGCTGATGGCCCACAGCGCCTCATGGATGCCCAGTTTTGAGCTGCTAGATCCGTTCTAAATCTGTCCCATTTAGCACGGTGATAGTGCCACACAACACGTTGGATGGTGCCCTCAGTGCGAAGACGGGACTTCACCTCCACGAGGACAGTGCGGTGGTCACTCCTACCAATACTGTCATGGACAAATGCATCTGCTTCAGGCAGATTGGTGAGAACGAGGTCAAGTAGGTTTTTCCCTCATGTTGGTTCACTCACCACCTGCCACAGACCCAGTCTGGCAGTTATGTCCTTCAGGACTTGGCCAGCTCGGTCAGTAGTGGTGCTACCGAGCCACTCTTGGTGATGGACATTGAAGTCCCCCACCCAGAGTACATTCTGTGCCCTTGCCACCCTCAGTGCTTCCTCCAAGTGTTGCTCAACATGGAGGAGGACTGATTCATCAGCTGAGGGAGGGTGGTAGGTGGTAATCAGTAGGAGGTGGAATAAAAGCAGAAAATGCTGGAAAAGCTCAGCAAATGAAGCAGCATCTGTGGAGAAAGAAACAGAGTTCACGTTTCAGGCTTCTCTGGTGGTGTTATTTGCTCGTACTGCCAAGAGGGTGGGCTGAGGGTGAACAGAGGCTTCTTAGAACACCTCACATACGCACTCTACAATTTCAGTGCTTTCACGGACAATGATTTGCATTTTCTTATGTATTGATAAGCTTGAGCTCATCCAAAACTCTGCTACCTGTATCCTAACTCACACCAAGTCCCGTTCACCCATCACCCCTGTGCTCACTGACCTACATTAGTGCCCAGTCCGGACATGCCTTGATATTAAAATTCTCATCCGTGTTTTCAAATCCCTCCATGGCCTCGCCCCTCCCTATCTAAGCTCCTCCGACCCTTCAACCCTCCAAGATCTCCGACAAAGCTGTCCACAAAATGGCACAAACTGACACTTGGGGTTTATAAGTTCCACCAGAATCATATGCCGTGAAATCGCGCTGCACCAGCCCATGAACTTTAACCCCTTAATCGGCAACTTGGAGACAACGGTTGCGCAGGGCTTTTTTTTTAACTCTCTGGTTACTGCTTTCGGACGCCCAGAGGTAAGGCTCAACCAAGGCTGAAAATGTTTTGAAATGATTAGTTAATTGACATTCAAACAGAACACTTTTACAGATAGAGATGCTTACAACCTTAGTCAGTCGTACAACTCGAAACTCAGAATGATCAATTCTTCTACTTTAGGAGATTGAGGGGTTAATTCTTTGTTGCCACCCTTCTTGTGCTCTGCTTCTAGTCTGTCTCTTTGAACTTATTGAGATGACTATTTTTATATCGTTCTTGCTGGTGCCAAAACAGTTTGCTGATGTGTATTACAGATTCTCACAGTGTTGCAAGGCCTGTTCAGGCGGATGTCTTATCTCTAACCTCGGCCCTTATCTCTTGGGTTCATGTCACGCTACACGTAACCCCACCAGCGAACAAATGTTATCTGTTTTTAATATAACGGGTCATTTGCTGTCTTCCTTCCGGATGTCTCTATGTCTCTGCCTATCTATCTCTCTTTTTTTGGGGGGGGTTTGTATATTCGGTGGCCTTGTAGGTGACACCTCTCTGTCTGCTTACTGTGATTGCCTTGGCAACGGGCAGTAATCACCAGGCATTGTTCTGTGATTTATAAATGCGTAGGATTCGAAGATTTCATTTCCACAACATTCACCTGAGGAAGGAGGAAGCCTCCGAAAGCTTGTGAAATTTAAAATAAATTTGTTGGACTATAACTTGGTGTTGTAAAATTGTTTACAATTGTCAACCCCAGTCCATCACCGGCATCTCCACATCGTGACGAGGTTTAGGGAGGGAATTCAAGAACTTACGGCTTAGACGGCTGAAGGCACGGCCACCAATGGCGGTATGAAGAAAGTGGGGGATGCACAAGAGGCTAGAGTTGGAGGAATGCAGGGACCTCAGAGGGTTGTAGGGCTGGAGGAGGTTAGAGAAATAGGGAGGGGCAAGGCCATGGAGGGATTTCAACACGAGCATGAGAATTTTAAATCTGAGGCGTTGGTGGACCGAGAGCCAATGTAGGTCAGCGAGCACTGGGGTGATGGGTGAACGGGACTTGGTGCAAATAATATTTCCAAACACATCAACATTTTCTTTACCTCCCAGTGATCTACTTTGGCAATGGATGGGGCCCAGGGAGAGTGAAGACCAATCGGTGCCAACCTGGATTCCATTTTGCAAAGTATAAGACCTGCATTGGTGAGTCATGACGTGTAACTGGCTTCTCCTCTTCCTTTCTCACTCTCGCATCGATTTCTAACAATGGTCACTAGACGGCAGCAAGATTTATAAACTCACTTTGAGAAACATTTCCAGCTGGAGGTATGGTGTCAAAATTTACAGATGTTTCCAAATTGCGGGGGGGGGGGCGGGGGGGAGTGGATAGAGCGAATAATGTGGAGGAATGCACCAAAATATAGGACAACATCAATAAGCTCGCAGAGTGAAATCAACATAGCGAAGTGTGAGGTGGTTCATTTTGGTCAGAGGAATGAGGAGGCTACTTATTCCTTGGAAGGTAAGAAACTAAATGAGGTGGAGGAGCAAAGGGATCTGGGATTACCGATACATAAATCACTAAAAGTAGCAACACAAGTTGATAAGGGCATAAAGAGCGCAAACAAAGTGAGAATGTGGAACTCACTGCCACATTGAGTGGTTGAAGCAAATACTATTGATACATTTAAGGGGAGGGTTGTTGCATAGATGAGGGAGAGGAGAATAGAGGGATATGGGGGCAAAATGAGATTAGAGCGGGAGGAGGCTTGTGTACAGTATAAACACCAGCACTGACCAGATGGGCTGAATGGCCTGTTTCTATGCTGTAGATTCTCTGTAATTGTATGATTATATCTGCATCCACTTTGACAGTTACAACTTTAGAGTCAACTGTACGTTACACTAATTGTAACTGAGCATAGTCCACTGGAGTGAAGGCTGATTCAAAATAGCCATTTAAAACCTCTGCCATATCCTGGGTGTTCACCTGGAATCTGACCTGAGGAATCCTTCATGGGCCACTCTGATATCAATGTTTATTGCCTTTAGCTGGGATTGATACCCATCGCTGTTCTCCTGAGAGTTACATGAAAGTACATAGACTGTACAGCACAGAACCAGGCCATTCGGCCCAACTGGTCCATGTCGGTCTTTATGCTCCCCCTGAGCCTCCTCCCACCATACTTATCTGACCCTATCAGCATATCCTTCTGTTTCTTTCTCCCTCATGTGTTTATCCAGCTTTCCCTTAAATGCATCCATGCTATTCACCTCAACTACTCCCTGTGGTAGCGAGTTCCACATTCTAACCACTCTGGGTAAAGTTGTTTCTCCTGAATTCCCCACTGGATTTATTACTGACTATCTTCTATTTATGGCCATTAGTGTTGGTCTCCCTCATAAGTGGAAACATCTTCTCTACACCTGCCCTATCAAACCCTTTCATAATCTTATATACCTCTATCAGGTCACCCCTTTCCAGAGAAAGGGGCCGCAGCCTGTTCAGCCTTTCCTGACCTGGTATCATCCTTGTAAATCTTTATTGCACCTTCTCCAGTGCCTCTATACTCTTCTTCAAATATGGAGACTAGATCTGATCACAGTACTCCAAGTGTGGTCTATCCAAGGTTCTATACAAGTTTAACATAACTTCTCTGCTTTTCAATTCTATCCCTCTAGAAATGAACCCCATTGCTTCGTTTGCTTTTTTTTAATGACCTTATGAACCAATTGTTTCCTTTTAGTCTGCAAATATATTGTTGCTTAAGTCTGATTTCTCCTTTAACGTGACCAGTTAGTCACGTTGGCTTTGTGCCTTGATTTTGACTCTGAGGTTTCCTTTTGCATCAGGTTGGTTTTGAAGGGATTCCTTTTCTCTTGTGTTGGTAACTTTCCCTCTTGGTGGGTTTGCCCAATTGACCCGATTCCATTCCTCTGCCGCCTTTATAAATCTAGCCCTCTTGCAATCTGGAACTAGCATTAAATTCTCGGTTTGTCTGATCAAGTTGAATTTAATCATATTCATCTATTCCCCATATGGTGGTCTGTTGCCCACATGGTGGCCTGATACTGCATCAGGATGACTAAATAAAAACTTAATCAAGAGCAAAACAATGTCGGTCTCAGATAGAAATACAGTAAAACTGGGAGTAAGGCACAGGGAAATGTCTGGGCACTCAGTGTCAGCATCAACTCCCAAATCAGATGCAGTGCAGTCAAAAGCAGAGTGAAGCTCTCCACACTGCACCTTGACCCCCTGTTTCAGGGTCTATCATTTCCATCTGGGGTCTTTCAGTGAGGCCACCAATTGTGTCAAATTGTGGGCAGTTTTGTGCTGTGGATTCACACCCACCGGAGACTGATCTGCAACTCCCCAGGCTAACTTCCTGTAGCACTCTTACGGATTTGCACAGAATTACATTCTCCTGTAGCTTCTCCACGGGGCCAGGCTAGACTCTCTGTGGATGGGAACCCTTGACCTCTCCATGTGAGAGATTTTGAGAGATCACAGGAGCTCCTGCCTGCAGTGCGCAACACAGTTCCGAACCTAACGGGAAGCGACAGTGTGAGGTAGGAGCTGGAACCAGGACTGGCCGTGAGGAGTTAATCGGTGTGGGCGAGAGTCTCTAGGGAAGCAAGAGGCAGGTTTGCCTTTGTTAAGGAGTTGAATTGCCTCAGGGAGGTGGCACTATGAAGTAGGTCAGAGTGACTGTTTTAGTGAACCAATAGTAAAGTTGACCCATTGAATAAATGCCGGCCTTACTCGCGACGCCCATAGCCCATAAATAAATGTTTTAAAAATTTGAATTCTGCAATATTCAGAATGTACCACATTAGTGGAACATGTTTCTGGGACCCCTAGTGCGTCCAGCAGAGGTAGAATTCGGAAGGAGCACGTAAAATTCTCAACTTGCTGTCCTAACCCAACACCAATATCAGTTCAGAAGCATTAATCCCTTCGCTAACACCCAAAGGAAAAATATTCACTGGTTCCCACTGTGTCCCTTAATTTACCAAAAGATAAAAGGAATCTTGTAATCCTTTTTCTCTTCATCTCAGATGACGATGAGTGTTATGATGAAGATGCTTCAGAAGCTCGATGCGGTGTGAACACAATATGTCACAATACACTCGGGAGTTTCTACTGTACCTGTAAGAAAGGATTCGTCACCCGATCAGGAGAAATGACCTTTACCTCCCTGACACACTGCCAAGGTAAAGAATCTGTTCTAATATTGTGCCTTTTTCTGTACGTGTTGAAAAGGATACATGCATTTGTCCTGCATCCTCCTCCAATCTATTTGTTCGAATTCTTCCATTTTCTCATTGAATTGAGCCTTTTTAAAGTTCTAAGTTTGACTTCTGGTCTTTGGCATAATCATGTTAACCTTGATCAGTCTGTGGTCCTTGTCGCCCCTGGTGGGGGGGTGGGGCTACAACCTCCATTTCCTGAACATTGTCTGGACCATTTAAAAGAAAGAACTTGTATTTATAAAGCACCTTTCACAATCTCAGGACCTCCCAAAGCACTTTACAGCCAATGAAGTACTTTTGAAGTGCAGTCATTGTTGTAATGTAGGAAATGCGGCAGACAATTTACACACAGCAAGATCCTACAAACAGCAGTGAGATAAAGGACCAGATAATCTGTCTTTTCGTGATGTTGGTTGAGGGGTAAATATTGGCCAGGACACCAGGGAGATCTCCCCTGCTCTTCCTCAAAATAGTGCCATGGGATATTTACATCCACCTGAAAGGGCAGACAGGGCCTTGGTTTAATGCTTCATCTGAAAGACGGCACCTCCGACAGTGCAGCACTCCCTCAGTACTGCACTGGAGTGTCAGCGTTGATTTTTTGCTCAAGTCTGGATTGAGACAGCAGTGACTACACTTCAACAAAACAGCACTTCATTGGCTATAAAGCTCTTTGGGACGACTTGAGGTTGTGAAAGGCACTCTATAAATGCAAGTCCTTTCTTTTCAGTTTGTTTAGAGACGGAATAATGCCAATAGTGAGACCCACTTCCCCCTGCCAATCTCTACAGAGTGTGTCACACTTTCCAGATATGTCTCCTCCATAACCATCATGATAACTCAGTCTTTCTTGAGGAAATTCAAGATATTACTTCCTCACTAAATTAGGGAAGTTCAGTCACTTCACAGCGAGGAGCATAATTTAATTTGCACCGTCACGACTAAATACAGGAAACATCTGTATGTTTGAGGAAGTTACACAGCTGCACACTTAATTATTGTCAGTGGACAAAACCAAATGTCTATTTCGGGAAGGTGGCAATCACGCAATGCTTATGAGGGGTAATTTTACAAATGCACACTCCCGGCATGAGAGTTGTCCATCGGGACCAGATATGGGGAGAGAGATCAGTCGTTCCCAGGATTCTCTTCCCAATAATTATAATGGACACTGTATCCCAAGGAGCCTTTGACCCCCACACTCAAATTCCCAATATGTGCTCTCAGCTTCTCCTGAATTCCCTATTGGATTTATTCGTGACTATCTCATATTTATGGCCCCTATTTCTGGTCTCCTCCGCAAGTGGAAACATCTCCTCCACGTCCACCCTATCAAACCCTTTCATAATCTTAAAGACCTCTATCAGGTCATCCCTCAGACTTCTCTTTTCGAGAGAAAAGAGCCCCAGCCTGTTCAATCTTTCCTGATAGGTATAACCTCTCAGTTCTGATATCATCCTAGTAAATCTTTTTTGCACCTTCTCCGTGCCTCTATATCCTTTATATAATATGGAGACCAGAACTGTTCACAGTAATCCAGGTGTGGGTCTAACCAAGGTTCTATACAAGTTTAACATAACTTCCCTGCTGTTCAATTCTATCCCTCTAGAAATGAACCCGAATGTTTTGTTTGCTTCTTTTATGGCCTTATTAACCTGCGTTGCCACTTTTAGTGATTTGTGTATCTGTAGCCCGAGATCTCTCTGCTCCTCTACCCCATATAGACTCATATTTTCCAAGGATTACATGACCTCGTTATTCTTCCTACTAAAATGTACCATTTCACACTTATCTATATTGAAATTCATTTGCCAATTACACGCCTATTCTGCAAGTTTATTAATGTCTTCCTGTATTTTGTCTCAGTCCTCGGTATTAACTATATCCCCCATGAATCCTTATTTTCATTGTCCTGTCGGTCTTCTATGATGTTTGTAGCATTAGTTTATATGGAGTTAAAATAGAAACTGTTAACAATTCTAACTTATTTCCCACAACCTCAAAAGTCTTTACCTCACTCAGTCTTCCTTTCTTCCCATAATCTTCAAGATTTGGTATCAACTAATCACTATTTGATTTACCTCATCTTCTCTTTTACATTTTTCGACCTTGTACTATGGGCCTTGACCCCTCCCCTAGCAGACAAAGCTATCGCACGCATTGGCTGATCAAACTACACAGGGTTACAACAGAAGAAAGGATGATGGAACCATCAACGGCAACTGGGAAAACACCCAAATGCACTTCACAGCAGTGTGATCAGTCAAAAATGGACACAATTTTGTACCCATGAACTTAGGATTGGGATCGTTCTCCTGACCATAAATTGTCCTTTGTATTACACACTTCATTTATAACAAGGAACATAATGCTGAATCTGGACCAGGAATGGCCTCACTTGACCCATTTATTCCACATGTCTAAGATACACCTGCTACTCCATTGACCAGTCTATTGGGGGACTAATATTTTAACACTCTATCGCCTCAGTGTAAAGTTCCCTGCCTGGATGAAATGCTGATGCATTTGAGGTTGCCTTCTCTCCATTGGTGACTCTTGGAAAACTTGCTGCTGCATTTGTCTCAGGGCCTTCAATTATAGCCTGCTCAGCTGTGGGATCTTGCTGGAGCTGGGTGTGTAGTGTCGTTCCCTTTTCGCCTCTTGCTCCCCACCACTGTTAGCAGTGGGATTATCCCAGCCTCCATTACACCACGTGGAAGGGCCACTTAGCAGCTCCGACATGTGGCCCCTGTGGAAGCCAGGATGTCCAGTCAGTCTGAGATCCAACATCTTGGAGCATTCCTGAGAGTGGCCATCAACCAAATTTTTTTTTTTTTTTCAAAAAATATACTTTATTCATAAAATTTGCAGCAGTACATACAAAACAGTTGTCATATCACTTTCCAAACTTACACAATACAGATTATACAATTTGCAGGTTACGTTAAGTGCAGTACAATGAACACATTGGACATCATTGCAGTTCATGACACTCTAGGGTGTCTCATTGCATCATACTCAAACACAGATGATTGCTTACAGATTCATTTCTGGTCCATTTCAGATTCATTACAGGTACATTACAGCAATTTGAATTTTACATTCTGCCCAAGGGGGTTTTTCCCTGATTGCAGCCCCTCGGTTTACAATGGCGGGAAGGCTCTAAACGGTTGCCTTTCCCCACAGGGCCTTTGCGGCGGCCGCACCCATCCTCAGTGCGTCCCTCAGCACGTAGTCCTGGACCTTGGAATGTGCCAGTCTGCAACACTCGGTCGAGGACAGCTCCTTGTGCTGGAAGACCAGCAAGTTTCGGGCAGACCAAAGGGCGTCTTTCACCGAGTTGATGGTCTTCCAGCAGCAGCCGATGTCCGTCTCAGTGTGCGTCCCCGGGAACAGCCCGTAGAGCACAGAAACCTGTGTTACGGAACTGCTCGGGACGAACCTGGACAGATACCACTGCATCTCTCTCCAGACCTTCTTTGCAAAGGCACATTCCATAAGGAGATGGGTGACGGTCTCGTCTCCACCGCAGCCTCCTCTGGGACAGCGCGCGGTGGCGCTGAGAGCCCGGGAGTGCATGAAGGATCTGACGGGAAGGGCCCTTCTCACCACCAGCCAAGCTAGGTCTTGGTGCTTGTTTGAGAGCTCTGGCGATGAGGCGTTCTGCCAAATGACATTGACAGTCTGCTCGGGGAACCAACCGACAGGATCCACCATCTCCTTTTCCCGCAGGGTCTCGAGGACGTTACGTGCGGACCACTTGCTGATCGCCTTGTGGTCAAAGGTGTTTTCCTGCGCAAACCTTTCCACGAAGGACAGGTGGGGTGGAACGGTCCAACTGGACGGAGCGTTCCGTGGCAGCGTGGCCAGGCCCATCCTTCTCAACACCGGGGACAGGTAGAACCTCAGCACGTAGTGACACTTTGTGTTTGCATACTGAGGGTCGATGCACAGCTTGATGCAGCCGCACACAAAGGTGGCCATCAGGATGAGAGCCACGTTGGGCACGCCCAACCAAATACCCACTTGGGAATATGATCATCAACAAAGTGTTGATGACATTGGTAAGAAAAAATGTCCCTCTACCAGCTGAGAGGTGAACTGTTGTATCACACTTGGCGATTGTAGAATTATCAAGCATCTGATTTATAAAATCTCCCCCAAATGGTTCAAACTCAAAGATTTCCAGGGGCCCAAATTGATACGTTCCTTGTTACTCTTGGGATTGACCATTCCACATCCAGCCCACTGACAGGCTCTCAAATATACTGGATGGATCACGAGCTGTCAGCATTTGCAAAGAAGGCTGTCACACAGAGATGATGTGGAGATGCCGGTGATGGACTGGGGTTGACAATTGTAAACAATTTTACAACACCAAGTTATGGTCCAGCAATTTTATTTTAAATTCACAAGCTTTCGGAGATTTTCTCCTTCCTCAGGCAAATGTTTCAAGAGCTCCTTGAAGCCTACGCATTTATACATATTGAACAATACATGGTGTTTACAGACTGCCCCTGCAACTGCCCGTTGCCAAGGCAATCACCGTGTTCAGACAGAGAGGTGTTACCTGCAGAACCCCCGAATACACATTCAACAAAAAAACAAACAGGGAAAAAAAACAGAGAAAAAAAAACACAGAGAGAGGCAGAAACATCCGGAAGGCAGAGAGAGCCAGCAAATGACCCATTATATTAAAAACAGATAACATTTGTTCGCTGGTGGGGTAACGTGTAGCGTGACATGAACCCAAGATCCCGGTTGAGGCCGTCCTCATGGGTGCGCAACAATCGCCAAACAGGAGGGTTCCCTCCCAGTCGGGGAACACTTCAGCAGTCATGGACATTCATCCACCGACCTTCGGGTAAGCGTACTCCAAGGCGGCCTTCGAGACACACGACAACGCAAAATCGTCGAGCAGAAATTGATAGCCAAGTTCCGCACCCATGAGGACGGCCTCAACCGGGATCTTGGGTTCATGTCACGCTACACGTTACCCCACCAGCGAACAAATGTTATCTGTTTTTAATATAATGGGTCATTTGCTGGCTCTCTCTGCCTTCCGGATGTTTCTGCCTCTCTCTGTGTTTTTTTTTCTCTGTTTTTTTTCCCTGTTTGTTTTTTTGTTGAATGTGTATTCGGGGGTTCTGCAGGTAACACCTCTCTGTCTGAACACGGTGATTGCCTTGGCAACGGGCAGTTGCAGGGGCAGTCTGTAAACACCATGTATTGTTCAATATGTATAAATGCGTAGGCTTCAAGGAGCTCTTGAAACATTTGCCTGAGGAAGGAGAAAATCTCCGAAAGCTTGTGAATTTAAAATAAAATTGCTGGACTATAACTTGGTGTTGTAAAATTGTTTACACAGAGATGAGACTCTACAACGAGTATCAAGGGGGCTGCAACACGATGTAGATAATATACAATATTCACATGTACATTTCATATTTATTTCAGAAAATAATGAATGTTTCTAAAATCCACCAGTATGTGGGCCAAATACAATATGTTATAATACAGTGGGGAGTTTCTACTGTCTCTGCAAGAAAGGATTCGCCACATCAACGGGACTAACTAACTTTACAGATGGTTATACAGGGTGTATAAGTACATTACTGAGCCCTTTCAAAACGTGATGTCCCTATGCTAAGAGAGAGAGAGGGAGAGTTAGGCTATGTATTGTTGGGTATACCTGGTCTAAATAGTTCTGCTCAACATGCCTGGAACTTGTTCACAAAGGGGATGAATTTGGACGGTCTCACTTCCATTTGCAGTAGAGACCAATCACAGCATAAAACTAACCTCAAGTGAGACTAATTGTATGATCTTGCTGTCAACCCACATCAACATTAAAAAAAGGGGAATTCCAGTGTTACCATTGACGAGTTTGAGGATGAGGCAAATTGTCTGAATAATGTCAGGGGAACTCAGGACTTAACTCAGCAGAATGCTCTTCACGCTGGCACTGAATCCAAAGTCACAGGTAGAGGATCAGCACTGCACTACCCTTCATGGGCAAAACATACAGCAACAGTGGAACAACAACAACAACTTGCATTTATATAGCACCTTTAATGTAGTAAAACATCCCAAGGTGCTTCACAGGAGCTTTCTCAAGACAAAATTTGACACCGAGCCACAGAAGGAGATATTAGGACAGGTGACCAAAAGCTTGGTCAAAGGAGTAGGTTTTAAGGAGTGTCTCAAAGGAGGAAGAGGTAGAGAGGCGGAGAGGTTTAGGGAGGGCTGAGGCAGCTGAAGGCACGGCTGCAAATGGTGGAAAAATTAAAATTGGGGAGTGCAAGAGGCCAAAATTGGAGGAGCACAGAGATCTCGGAGGGTTATAGGGCTGGAGGAGGTTACAGACATAGGGAGAGACGAGGCCATGGACGAATTTGAAAACAAGGATGAGAATTTTTAAATCGAGATGTTGCTGGACCGGGAGCCAATGTCGTCAGTGAGCACAGGGGTGATGGGTGAATGGGACTTGGTGCGAGTTAGGATACGGGCAGCAAACTTTGGATGAGCTCAAGTTTACGGGGGGTGCAAGGTGGGAGGCCGGCCAGGAGAGCATTGGAATTGTCGAGTCTAGAGGTAACAAAGGCATGGATGAGGGTTTCAGCAGCAGATGAGCTGAGACAGGGGCGGAGACGGCCGATGTTACGGAGGTAGAAGTAGGCGGACTTGCTTGAGTTGGATCCGTATCTAGTTTAGAACTACGACATAGGTCGGCCAGTGATAGCAATTGGAACCTATAGATAGGCAATCCAGTATTTCAGACTCCCTGTCCAAGGTGGACTAATCACATGGCATTTCTTGTTGCCGTTGATATATTGGAATTTTTCAAATCGCCGTAGCTCAATTCAGCTCGATTCATATAATTAATAAAGAAGGTGAAGTTGGCTCAGTGACTCCCAGTGTTGTTTACATTGGAGATAACGAGAGTGTTGGATCAACAGGTTTAGGAATGGGAAGTTGCCCTCCCAGTGACTAAGCTGGTTAGGCCAGTTAGTGCTGGATTTTCTGATCTCAGACAGCAGGGGTTAGAAAAAGGAAAGCCAGCCAGGGTTCCTGTTCCCGATCATTATCCACTGAGCCCTGCTGGGAATGTGCAACTGTGAGTATCAGCTGAGGAGAGGGTTGGGCTTGGCAGTGAGGCAACCCACAGCCAAATATCCAATCTAGGCACCTACATCAAGAACGACCACTTGGACGAGATAATGGAGAAAATCTGGAGCTTGTGGAACCAAAGCCGGGAAGAATCAGCTCAGTGAGAAGAAGAGGAGAGAGTGAAAGGAGAAAATTGATGGAAAAAGAAATGGGAGCTCCATCAGCTCCAGTGTCCATAAAACCAACAGTGGCGATATCGAGATTACTTAGTATCTCTCTTGTACTGACCTGGCTCGTTAGATGATAAATTTGTAACTAAAAATAATTGATTGACAAATTCTTCAGCTCTGTTTTAACCTCTCTTTTGCATCCATTTGACCATGCCAATTCATCTAACACTGGCCTCACATATCTTAAGCAAATGTTATGAATGAGTGTTCTTGAAGAGTAAGGTTCTTAATATTCAAAGATGGTACATTCTGACGCCATTTATGATTGTCGACAATCTGTTGGGAAGAAAGGCAGGGCTGATCAGCTCTGCTTTCTTTGCTTTGAGTTAGGGCTGCCATTTGGCTAGTTGCCATGGTAACATGCCCAGTGCCATGCATGGACCTTGCTCACTTCTCACCTTACCCATGTTAACTTTGCTGCCCTCTAGAGAATAGAAGGATCATTGGAACTCAGGCGGGTTCTAATCTTTTCAATTTCAAGCCAAGTGCCTTGCCAGCTGACCCATTGAGTTATGAAGAGAATTGTAATTTGACAATTCATTAGAAGACTATTAAGTGATTAGGTTTTGACTGGCCTAAGTTTGCTTGTAATCTGTGCAGAAATTATGGATCATCAAGTTGGAGATCAGTTCTGAATGAAATGTTGTCTCAAGACAATGAACGAATGTGCTTGTTGATAATTAGGTGCTCCTGTACTGGTTACGCACCCATTGCAGGAGATAGGGAGTCCTTGAGTTACCTTGAAGCAATGGCACTTGCGTCAGTCAATGATGATGAGATGGTGATGCTTCTAAGAATGAGTGAGGTAGTTTTGGTCTGCTTTGTGATCAGGAACTTGTGATGTTCTGAACCAATCTAAATCTTTGTTATTGTCCACGTGCTGTTGGGGAGATGGTATTCATGTGGTCATTGAAGGATTCCATGACACTCATCAGAAAATAAAAACACTCCATGAGCATCTAGATGGTCTGTAACCACAGTCAAAGAATTCTCTATAATGAATGTTGCTGTTAATTGAAACAACTAGTTGTGCTGAAAGCCCACTTTCTAAAGTACAACAATTCTTCTTTTAATTTTTGTTTTCTCTGGATGTTTGCATCCCTAGTTAACCTCCCTGAGGGCAGTAAGAGTCAACCACATTGTGCGGGACTGAATTTACATCCACCAGATAGTGGTGACAGGTTCCCTTTCCTGAAGAGCATTAATGAACCAGTTGGGACCTTATGACAATCCAACAGATTTCAACTTGTCATGATTGGGATTTGAACTCTTGATCTCTGGCTTACTAATTCATTACCATAACCTCTAGGCTACTGCCATTATGCTGCTGTACCCAACTATAGTAAACTAGAAGAATTATACTCATTATTCCCACTATCCCATGAGTTCCTCATCACATTCTTCAAACCCAAATTAGTTGAAGGGACTCCTGGTGAAGTCCATACTGATGGTCAAGAACCAATGGAAGTATCAAGGAAGAGTTACTGAAGTTGTTAATTCAGAGATTAGAAGACCGAATGATGAGCAGTGAAAGCTCAAGGGAAAGGATTATTTTTATAACACAGTCTTCCAGCATTGAAATCTGGTAATGAAATGTGTCTTAGAAATCACACCATAAATACATGGACACAGAAAGGGCCCATCAAATGTATCAAAGGCCATACTTAGTACAAACAGAACAAGGTGTGTCACCTGGACATAATCATCAGAATATCAGGGAAGCAAATGAGGAATTGGAACTCTGAATCATGGATGAGATATGTGGTGTTGTAAAATTGTTTACAATTGTTAACCCCAGTCCATCACCGGCATCTCCACATCATGGTATTTTAATGTAGACATTAACCCACTAAAATAATGGACTTGGGCTGAGGAATGTCATGTGTTAATATTTACACGAGTCATTTCCAATCTTTAGATGATTTTGAAAGGCTAAAGTTTCCAGAGGACGAGGGAATGGGAAGAAAAAATTAAATTAAATTAAATTCCATGGAAAAATATGTTTTCTTATTGAGCGACCCAGATGAAGGTCCATAGTGCAGGACATACTGAGGTTGATGGGAGTTGGAAAGAAGATGTGATAAATTGGGAAGTTGTAATGATGTGGTGTTAGATAGAGTTTCACAAGGGTATGGATTGTCGGAGGAAGGGAAGAGCAAGGGGGTGTAAGGAGAAATATAAAGCAATGAAAACACTCCGGGCACCAAATGGTGCAAATAATTAATGTTGAGAAATACTCGTTTTTTCAGGGAGATTTCAGAGTGAACAGATTTGCTGCTAATAATATAACTGGTCCTTAGACCCTTTATCTGTCCCGCTAAATCTTTCCAACTGAAAGTATTTCATCTGCATTGACTTTCATGACAAGTGGTGACATCTGAACAATGTGTGAACCAGCACAAGTTATGTGCCTTTCTGTTAAAGATTATGCTCAATAGTAGGACTGTCTTACACTCGATGAAACTGCTGTCAAGTCCCAGGTTTTACTCCTGGCCTGAGATTGATAGATTTTTGTTAACCAAAGGTATTAAGGGATATGGGGCTAAGGCAGGTATATGGAGTTAGGTCACAGATCAGCCATGATCTCATTGAATGGTGGAACAGGCTCGAGGGGCTAAATGGCCTCCTCCTGTTCCTATCTGCTGAGTTAGCTGATCTCAGTCAGGGTAGCAGTAGGGATGCTGCGATTAGCCTCAACACCTCTAAGACAGGGAGGGGCAAATCAGCCATGTTTAGCACTATCCAGCGATCCCTATTGGAAAGTACCTGTGTGAAGACAGAATTGGTCTCTTGCTTCCTACGTCCCCATAGCCAACTAGCCTGTTCACACTCACTGTCTAAGCTCACACACAACGATTTGACACTTGGCTCGGGTACTGGATGGATTATCAGCACTAATGGCAGAAAATGCCTTTGAGGGAGGAAGAGGAGAAAACAATTGGCATCAAGAGGATCCTGCTCTCCATGTTGGTATCTCCTCCCACCACTGCTGCGGTGCTGGATGATGTTACGTTCTCTGAGATAGAGACGCCAGAGCTGGACTGAGAGGTGGTCAGTAGGCTGCGGTGCTCAGGGCAGATTCTAAGTGTGTTTTCCGTTCCAGAAATCAACAAGTGTAAGACAAACCCATGCGGCACTAATGCAAGATGCACCAACACACTCGGGTCTTTCAACTGCGTCTGTGACAGGGGATTTGTCTCAAGCACTGGGAAATTTATCTTTAACGATAAAACAAAGACTCAGTGCCGAGGTAAAGACTATTCGGCTGCAGAAGCTTCATCCAAAACATTCACCTGTCTTTCAGAAAATACTCAAAGTGACACAGGGTGCAGAGCACTCACAAAGGATTAATTAGATTAGCGGGGAACACCGCAGCAAGATTGATAATATAAATTGACCTATCAATCAAAGGAAAAATTTGCAGGGCTATGGGGAAAGAGCAGGGAATGGAACGAAGTGGATAGCTCTTTCAAAGAGCTGGCAAAGGCATGATGGGCTGAATGGTCTCCTTCTGTACTGTAAGATTCAATAATTCTATGATCAGTTGCCCAATGTCGAGAAGTACCATTCACCCTGAGAGAAAACTAAAATGGACTTCATAGGTTGGAGGTTATTGAAGGTCATTAGAAGGCAGATGAACCCAAGGGATGAGTGAATTTATTAGTCATTAATAGAAGAAATGGTAAATTATAAATTTGCTGGCACCTCGAACAGACTTAACGATTGGATTTTCTTCACATTCAGAGTTCGTTGGTGAACTATCTAGTTTTAAACTCACCTGTGATGCCTCCACCCACAATCTGCTGACACTCACTGTCCAGTCTCACCCAGGAAGAATGGACACTTGGGTGAGAGATTGAAGGTTGACTGGCCCCTAATGGGAGTCATCGCCTTCAGGAGGGGAGAAACATTGGCCCAAAAAGGACCTACTGTCCATGTTGTTGGTATCTCCTCCCAGCACGTTTGCTGCACGGTGCTGAATGGGGTCAAAGTTCTCTCAGTTTCACTTCTCCAGAAATTGAGCCGTGACACAGGGAGGCAAATGTCACAGGAAACCCCACTTCAGGCAGAAACTAGAGCAGGACTGAGAGATGATCAGTGCACGAAGGTGTTCAGGGAGATTATAAGATTGTTTTTTATTCCAGATATCGATGAGTGTGAGTCAGATCCATGCGGTGCGAATGCAACATGTACCAACAGACCTGGAGATTTCTCCTGCACCTGTAATGGAGGATTTGTCTCAACCACCGGAGAACGTAACTTTAAAAATCAAACAAAGACCCAGTGCCGAGGTAAAGACTATTCATCCCTCGTTATGAAGCCAAGGATGACAGTGTTAAGGTTCTTCATTCTTTTTTCTCTGTCTGTCTCTTCTGATCTTCTTGAGCCTGTACCTGTTTGTTTGACATTCATTGCAGCTGATCTGTGTCTGTCCCGTACCCGTGGACCCAATGTCGTGTGAGAATAGTCTGGCCGGTTCGACTGTGAGTGTATCGAAGGATTTTCCTCAGCCACTGGAGGCACTAGAGTGACTTTCGGAACCCCCTGTGTCAGTGAGAATACTGATGGACGAGTACGGACTCCGCTGGGCCCTGAGGTTACAGATTGTGGTGGTATACAATGGTCCACAGCGCCTCATGGGTGCCGAGTTTTGAGCTGCTGGATCTGTTCTTAATCTGTCCACTTAGCACGCCGGTAGTGCCACATGACATGATGGAGGGTGTCCTCAGTGTGAAGGATATTGAACCCTACCCATTGTGATTGGAAAAGCTAGCGGGGAGGTGTTAATACAGAATGATTTTGGCAGGAAAAATCAGAGAGCAAGTTATTATCTTAATGGCGAGAAACTGGAAAGTACTGCAGTACAAAGGGATCTGGGGGTCCTAGTGCAAGAAAATCAAAAAGTTAGTATGCAGGTGCAGCAGGTGATCAAGAAGGCCAACGGAATGTTGGCTTTTATTGCTAGGGGGATAGAATATAAAAACAGGGAGGTATTGCTGCAGTTATATAAGGTATTGGTGAGACCGCACCTGGAATACTGCATACAGTTTTGGTCTCCATACTTAAGAAAAGACATACTTGCTCTCGAGGCAGTACAAAGAAGGTTCACTCGGTTAATCCCGGGGACGAGGGGGAGGACATATGAGGAGAGGTTGAGTAGATTGGGACTCTACTCATTGGAGTTCAGAAGAATGAGAGGCGATCTTATTGAAACATATAAGATTGTGAAGGGGCTTGATCGGGTGGATGCGGTAAGGATGTTCCCAAGGATGGGTGAAACTAGAACTAGGGGGCATAATCTTAGAATAAGGGGCTGCTCTTTCAAAACTGAGATGAGGAGAAACTTCTTCACTCAGAGGGTAGTAGGTCTGTGGAATTTGCTGCCCCAGGAAGCTGTGGAAGCTACATCATTAAATAAATTTAAAACAGAAATAGACAGTTTCCTAGAAGTAAAGGGAATTAGGGGTCACGGGGAGCGGGCAGGAAATTGGACATGAATTTAGATTTGAGGTTAGGATCAGATCAGCCATGATCTTATTGAATGGCGGAGCAGGCTCGAGGGGCCGATTGGCCTACTCCTGCTCCTATTTCTTATGTTCTTATGTAATAATACGTCTGTCTTGAGCACTGAACCTGAAGTAGACACTGTGGCCTAGGCTTACCGTTCACCACCCCCTTGTTGATTGGGGAGTATCTCTCGGCGGAGGAGTTGGGACTCCGGTCCCCCATGGGTGACGACCCCCTGACCCCAGCCAACATTTCATCCTTGGGGCCATTAACACACCGGAGGAAGGCTCCCTGCATCTGCTGGGGAGCCTCGCTGATAAAGGGGCTCAGTTCTCACTCATCTGGGGTTGCCAACTCTGGTTGGATGTATTCCTGGAGGTTTTATCACATGACCTCCCTCCTCCAACTGCCCCGCCTGGCCAGTCAGCCTTATTACCTGTCTCCAATATTTGTATAACTAATAACCAAATGTGCTCAAAGAAAATTTTGAAAACACACTGTTTTTTTTAGTGCCCCCGGGCTTTGCTCGCAGCAGTGTCCAGGAGATTCATCGTTAATTCATGGAGACTCCAGGGTTGGCGATCCGACACTCTCCAGGCCTCAGCCCCGCTGCAGTGTGGGAGCGAAGGCTGCCCCTGAGCTGCCTGCAAAAAAATATTTCCTCCCGTTTTTCGGCCGTCTGTGACGCCTTGCTGTGTGAGTGCTTCCCTTAGCCTTGGCTGCCAAATTAATTCTTCCTCTTCATTCTGCCAACCGTCAAACACAGGAGACCTGGGACAACCCAGACAACCCTTGCACTCAGTGTTCAAACAATGCAAGTGGAACGACTCATGGTGGAGGACGTGGTTCCCTCGTTTGCATACTATTTACATATACCCGCCCACATACGGGTAGGTGTTTAAGCCAGCCCTGTGTAGAAGAGATCAGCTCAATTGTGAACTGCCACACAACGGTTTGACTTGCTGTACAATGGTTCTGCTTGTGCCCTTAGAATCGTTTAAATGTGTATGTTAGGCAGGCACATACAATGAAACAAAGTATTTCTTTTCCACCTTGCACATTATTAATTGACCCTTTTTCCAACTAGAGCTGCCTTTCAAATGTCCCACTGACTTCAGAAACAAGAACGATTCTGCACTCGAACGGTGTGTCTCAAACCACTCAGTATCGGAACAGGTGGGTAACTGGCAGTTTTCCATGTTTGCCAGGGAAAGCCGGCCTCCCATCTTCCACCCTCCGTAAACTGGAGCTCATCCAAAACTCTGCTGCCCGTATCCGAACTCACACCAAGTCCCGTTCACCCATCACCCCCGTGCTTGCTGACCTTCATTGGCTCCCGGTCTGGCAACACCTCGATTTTAAAATTCTCTTTCTCGTGTTCAAATCCCTCCAAGGCCTCTCTGCTCTCTATCTCTGTCACCTCCGTCAGCCCTACAATCCTGCAAGATTTCTGCGCTACTCCAATTCTGGCCTCCTGCGCATCCCCGATTTACTTCACCCCTTATAGGCCCGAAGCTCTGGAATTCGCTCCCTAAACCTCTCCGCCTTTCCGCCTCTCTCTCCTCATTTAAGAAGTTCCTTCAAACCTACCTCTTTGACCAAGCTCCAGTCCTAATATTTCCTCATGTGGCTCGGTGTCAAATTTTGTTTGATTAGGCTTGGGACGTTTTGCTACCTTAAAGGCAAAGTCATTGTTGGACTCCCCCACCATAGGAAAATCAGTAGATGAATAGCCTCTGGCTTCAAACACTCCCATAATGGTCTGAGCATCTTGCTTTGATGGGAGTTGTCTCACACTATGTCCACTTGTATGATGGTGTAACCCATGAGTGTAACAGTGGTATCCCCTTGTTATTTGGACTGGCTATTTGTCTCTTTCGTACAGGTGCCTCCTCAGTCTTTTCGAATGAAGAATTGATGCGCTGATAGGGTTCGGTGCAGCATAGAGTCACCAGAATGATACCGGGGCTGAAAGGGTAAATTATTTGGAGAGGTTGCATGGTCTTGGCTTGTATTCCATTGAATATAAAAGATTAAGCGGTGATCTAATTGAGGAGTTTGAGATGATTAAAGGATTTGATAGAGTAGATAGGGAGAAACTATTTCCTATGGTGGGGGAGTCCAGAACAAGGGGGCATAACCTTAAAATTAGAGCTAGGCCGTTCAGGGGTGATGTCAGGAAGCATTTCTTCACACAAAAGGGTAGTGGAAATCTGGAACTCTCTCCCCCAGAAAGCTGTTGAGGCTGGGGGTCAATTGAAAATTTCAAAACTGAGACTGATAGATTTTTGTTAGTCAGGGGTATTAAGGGTTACAGAACTAAGGCGGGTAGATGGTGTTAAGGTACAGATCAGTCATGATCTAATTGAATTGGGGAACAGGCTCGAGGGGCTGAAGGGCCTACTCCTGTTCTTATGTCCCTGTGTTCCTAGATGAAGTAGGGTGGGAGGAGGCTCGCGTGGGGCATAAACAACAGCATGGACCAGTTGGGCCGAATGGCCTGTTTCTATGCTGATGCAATTCTATGTAAACACGGTGTTTGAAGCTTTCGTATTTTTGTTCTCTCCAAAGTCCACGCAAGGTGTGTTTTGCTCAGCTGTCAAGTTCACCCTACATTTGGTCAGTGAAATATGTGAAAAATCAAATGGATCATTTTTCAAGGTGAGAATGGCCAAATCACTTCATAACATGTTGAATTCTGAATCCTCCCCAGTGAGCAGTGACTCCCTTATAATGGCTCTCAGTGCTTCACTAACCTCCTTGCAAGTCGCTCTTTGCGTTTTCAGATAAATACCATCTGTATTTATTAATCTTGGGGATTTGTTTGTTTTGAGCCTTTCAGCATCAGCAACCTGAGTATTGCATTTGCCACTCTCCTAGGCCTCTAATTCCCACGAATTATTGCTAGTGAAATGCTTCAGATGCACCCAGTTTATTTACTTGCCCTTATTCTTGGGGAGAAATTGGAACTTACCTTTGCCCCTTTCTTAGGCGTAAAAAAGGTCATTGGGCCTGCAGATTGTGGGTCGCAACTTCCAGCTGCCCTGCAGGTAGGCCGGTCACCATGTTGGAGGTGGGCGCCTCAAGAGCACCCACCTGAAGCAGACATCGGGTGCCTTGCACATGTAAATCGGGGTCCTAAGCATGGTTGTAGGCCCCCGTTGTGAGTTTCGAGTACAAATGACGGAGGATGCACCATGCAAGCTCCATCTGGTTGTAGCAGGTCACGAGTGGCCTAACCAACGAAATCCTTAAAGGGAGGCTGCACAAGAAATGGCCCCAACATTTCTTAAAGGTTACATTTATGGGGAGCCGGGAGGAGCAGGAATGCCCTGCCCCCTCACCGCCCCCACCCCCTCAGTACCTACCTGCATCGTAGCCGGTTGGAATTCATCAGGCCCCAGATGTCTCCTCTTAACCTTAGAGCAGAGAAGGTTAAGAGGAGTTTTGATAGAGCTGTTCAAAATCATGAAGGGTTTTGATAGAGTAAATAAGGAGAAACTGTTTCCAGTGGCAGCAGGGTCGGTAACCAGAGGACACAGTTTTAAGATAATTGGAAAAAGAACCAGAGGGGAGATGAGGAAACATTTTTTTTTAACGCAGCGAGTTGTTATGATCTGGAATGCACTGCCTGAAAGGGTGGTGGAAGCAGATAACTTTCAAAAGGGAATTGGATAAATATTTGAAGGTAAAAAATTTGCAGGGCTATGGGGAAAGAGCAGGGGAGTGGGACTAATTGGATAGCTCTACCAATGTGCCGGCACAGGCACGATGGGCCGAATGTCCTCCTTCAATGCTGTATCATACAATGAGACTATGAAAAGACACTGGTCTCAGATTCCGTTTGAAGTATGGGAGAGCCTTCACCACACGGACTGCAGCGGTTCAAGAAGGCGGCTCACCACCACCTTCTCAAGGGCAATTAGGGATGGGCAATAAATGCCGGCCTCACCAGCGACGCCCACATCCCATGAACGAATTTTTAAAAAAATGTTCTGATGACCAATAACCTGATTGACCCACAGGAAATCACTACATCCGCAAACAATATCGTCAGCAACGATTCTCTGTGGGAGAGTTTGGAGACGAGCCAACGTCTCAGCTTTGCTTCCTTGTTGCTGGAGGCGTTGGAGAGTGCTGCACTGGCTGTAGCTCTACAGTCGCCCGAAGAGCGAGCGAAGAACTTATCAATCCCAAACATCGGTAAGCAGGAAATGAACTGTTAGAGCTGCACTCGTTTTTAGACACAGAAACGCACACAGCAGGCACGACAAACCTTCCTATTTCACAAGTCCAGAAAAGCATGCTGTGCGGACCCTGCCAGTGTCTGTGGCGTCAGCGGGAGGGCACCTCGTTGGCACGGAGCAGGCGGGAGCAAGCGAGCGCATCGCCAACATCAGCCTGGCCCAACGGAACCGGAAACTCTGGTGCCCATATGCCAGCGGGCAGCAGAAATGAAAGAACGAAAGAAAGACTTGTATTTGTATCGCACTTTTCACGAACTCGGGACGTCCCAAAGCGCTTTACAACCAATGAAGTACTTTTTGAAATGTGGTCACTGTTGTAATGTAGGAGGGGGAGTTTTACCAAG
This sequence comes from Heptranchias perlo, assembly GCF_035084215.1. Classification (NCBI taxonomy): domain Eukaryota; kingdom Metazoa; phylum Chordata; class Chondrichthyes; order Hexanchiformes; family Hexanchidae; genus Heptranchias; species Heptranchias perlo. The sequence continues at coordinate 11,505,134 of NC_090361.1, forward strand.
CCTCAACCCCAGGATTGGTCCCAAAAGCTCCCACGGTCTCGGCAGCTGAAGGCACGGCTGCCAATGGCGGGGTGAAGGAAATTGGGGATGCACAAGAGGCCAGAATTGGAGGTGCGCATAGATCTCGGAGAGTTATCGGGCTGGAGGAGGTTACAGAGATAGGGAGGGGCGAGGCCATGGAGGGATTTGAACACGAGGATGAGAATTTAAAATCTGAGGCATTGTTGGACTGAGAGCCAATGTGGGTCAGCGAGCACAGGGGTGATGGGTGAACGGGACTTGGTGCGAGTTAGGATACGAGCAGTAGAGTTTTGGATGAGCTCAAGTATAATTAACGTGCTGGAGGCTGCCAAACGATACTGTAACTGCCAGTGTCAGACCAGTGCCTACATTATAAGCACAGGCTTTAGGACCAAAGTGAGGGGATTAAAGTGACAGCGAGTGCAGTCTTCAGAGTTAACCTGATAGTTATGGTTTAAGGGATCCAGTTTATAATCGGAAGCCAGCAGATAAAGTGAGTGAAGAAATGCTTGCTGCAAGTTCGTATTTCTCAAATAGGTTATCGAAAGTACAGGATCTTACAATACTCCTTCCCCCTGCACCCACTGACGGTGTGTTTACACCCTCCCTGAATCATCTCCCACGCAGACGTGTCCAGCTATTTGTGGAGTCGGGGATGAACCATTTTGCTCCTCAGTTATTGCAGCCTGTTTATCAGTGTTTAAAAATCTTGTTCATTCTGGCCATTGAGTTATTAATTATTGAGCTGAATAACAGCAGGTTAAGGGGTCCTTCGTATTTCTCCCATTCACAGTCTGTCTTCTCATTTTCCAATGTTTGATTTTATATCCACTATCCCTCACTTGAAATGCCATAGCATACAAGGCTACGGACCAAATGCTGGAATATGGGATTAGAGTAGACAGGGCTGATGGCCGGCGCGGACACGATGGGCCGAAGGGCCTCTATCCGTGCTGTATAACTCTATGACTCTATGACTCATAGTTTCATTCTTTCTTTAAATAACCAAAGTTGGCCCAATGATCAGCTATTCCTGTGTGCCGGATATTTTTGAAACACTGTCATTTTTCTGAACGCTACACATATGTTGCACAGACCAATTATCCGTTAAAAAAAAAGATATAGCCGCAGAGGAAGAGATTTGACATACAGGAGCCCTGTGTGTTTTGTCCGAGTTTTAGATTTTGACGTCCGTGGTGCTGCGATGAATGAGAGTGTGAGACTGCGTGCCAGAAACAACACCATGGACATATTTTGGAGGACGGTCACTGAAGGAAAGCAAACAGGTAATTCTATGTCGTATTTGATGAGTTAAGCGCTCTGGTCACTGAGAATGAGAAACATCGTCCTCCAATTCACCGGGAGATACCCACCTGTCTCTATACCATTCGCCCCCCACTGCTCGGCCTGAGTCAACAGCCCATAATAAGTTATCTCATTACTGAGGCTGCTTAAGGTATGCTTGTTAATTCTACAACAGTGTGGTTATTAAGAAACGTGGTGATTGATAGAATTGGGTGAATGCGGGAAGGGCCGCTGCATGTGCTAAAGAATTGAATGACAGAGTAACAACAACTTGTGTTAAGATAGCATTCCTCATGTGCAGAACACTTTACAATGTTACAATGTTATCTGTTTTTAATATAATGGGTCATTTGCTGGCTTTCTCTGCCTTCCGGATGTTTCTGCCTCTCTCTGTTTTTTTTTCCTGTTTGTTTTTTTGTTGAATGTGTATTCGGGGGTTCTGCAGGTGACACCTCTCTGTCTGAACACGGTGATTGCCTTGGCAACGGGCAGTTGCAGGGGCATTCTGTAAACACCATGTATTGTTCTATATGTATAAATGCGTAGGCTTCGAGGAGCTCCTGAACATTTACCTGAGGAAGGAGGAAGCCTCCGAAAGCTTGTGAATTTAAAATAAAATTGCTGGACTATAACTTGGTGTTGTAAAATTGTTTACAATTGTCAACCCCAGTCCATCACCGGCATCTCCACATCATCACTTTACAATGAGGAAGGAAAGGATATGGTAGACACTGAGCATGGAGAAAGGGGAAATCAAAAGGAGAGGCTAGAATGAAGGGAGAAGGTTTACAGGAAGTTTTTGAAAGCAGAGGAGGAGGTGGAAGGAACTGAGTGGAGACTTCCAGAGGGTGGGTGCTTAGTGGCCTAATGAGCGGACACCAACTGGAGAGCACAGCGAGTGAGGGGTGGGGAGAAGACCTTTGACCTTTGTTAAAGGAGCACAGGGTACATGCAAGGACATATCTCAGGAGATCACGAGTGTCGGGTGGGACAAGACCAAGGAGAGATTGGAGATCATGAATGAGAATTTTGTAAATCAACATGCTGGGAGATGAGGCGCCAACAGAGTTTGGAAAGGATGGAGAAGATAGGAGTTTGGCACACACTGCTTTTGAGAACGTGAACGGCAGCGTTTTGGATGAGTTGGAAGTGCGGAGGGTTGAGTTGGGGAGGCCAGCCAGGTCGGTGCTGGAGAAATCAAAGGTCGAGGTAATGAAGGCGTGACCTTTAGGTTTCGTCAGTGAAATGGGAGAGAAGAGGCAGAGGTGGGCAAAGTGAAAAGGTGAAAGAAAGCAGTTTTGTAATGAAACAGATGTGGTGGTGGAAGCTAAGCTTTGGGATCGAGCAGGGCGACAAGGTTCCACGCCTTTGACTAAGCTTGAGATGGCAGGCAAGGAGGCTGATGGAGTCAAGGCCAAAGGGCATGGAAACGCTGCAAAGGCAGGTGGCAACAAGCTTTGTATCAATGGAAGAGGCAGCGAGGTAGAGCTGGGTGCCATTGACATACACAAGGAAACTGACCCCAGTACTTCCGGATAATGTTACCAAGGCGTAGGATGTCAATAGTGAGGATAGCCAGTAATATCTGCCTTCTACTGCCACACAAGCACTGAAAGCAAAATGAACAGCAACAAAAGATACCCAAGCTTTTACTAACATTGAAATATCTGATCCATAATAAAGCATTTTGGTGAAGATAATTGTTCAATAGATAGAAATTTTCCCAGGAAAGGTGATGGGACCCACCATCAATTGACAGGTCAGTGAAACCATTGGCATTCCCACCGCCCCCTGCCCCCCAACTGCTCCACTGCCAGAAACACGTGCACACACACACACGTAAATACATATGCACACTCTCTTGAGGTGTGATACACTGGGAAAAGGACGATTACACTCGCTAATGATGAGGTGTCTGCTGTGACTCAGTGAGGAGCACTCTTGCCTTTGAGTTAGAAGTTTGTGGGTTTAAGTCCCACTCCAGAGACTTGAGCACAAAATTTAGGGCGACACTCCAGTGTCGTACTGAGGGAGTGCTGCACTGTCGGAGGTGCTGTCTTTCCGGGTGAGACGTTAAACCAAGGCCCCCTCTGCCCTCTCAGGTAGGCGTAAAATATCCCATGGCACTATTGGAGGAGGAGTGGGGGAGTTCTCCCCATTGTCCTGGCCAATATTTACCAATATCAACCAACAGCATGAAAACAGATTATTTAGTCATTTATCTCATTGCTGATTGTGGGACCTTGCTGTGCACAAATTCACTGCCACGTTTCCTACAGCGCATCACGTCCGTGACCTTCTGACTCGGAGGCGAGCGTGCCACCACTGAGCTATGCCTAGCACCTCATACACAGGCCGAGAGGAGCATTAATTCAGCACAAGGTTCGGTGAAAATAAACATGCCACACGTTGCTGATCATTGTGCTGGGAAATTCCTTCCGGTTTAACGTTTGTTTCTATTTTTCCTGGTGACAGGAATTGCTGCCGTGGCTTTCATTTCGTACGGCAACATGGAAACCATTTTGAACGAGGAGTTTGTCGATGAGAAAAAACGAGGCGACCGATGGAACGACGGCGACATTTCGTTTGGTCTCGAAAGTAGTTTCAGCCACGATAGGAAACAAAAAGGGCCAGGCATTGCTGGAAGCTGTCAACATCACCTTGAAAGGCACAAAGGTGGGTGAGGGAACTTGATTAGTTGGAGATCTGACAGAATTCTCGGACCCATTGTGAAATGGAAGCTATATTTCCATAATAAAACACCAATGACAAGGTCCAATCCTGGCCTGTGACATAGCCCCGATTTTCATCGCTCCACCATTGGCGGCCGTGCCTTCAGCTATCTAGGCCTTAAGCTCTGGAATTCCCTCCCTAAACCTCTCCACCTCTCTCTCCTCCTTTAAGACTCCCCTTAAAACTTGCCTCTTTGACCAAACTTTTGTTCACCTGTCCTAATATCTCTTTAATGTGGCTCTGTGTCAAATTTTGCCTGATAACGCTCCTGTAAAGCGCCTTGGGACATTTTACTACATTAAAGGCTCTATATAAATGCAGCTGTGCCCTTCACCACTGCGCCATGCAACCAGGGTTTCCAACTCTGGTTGGACGTGTTCCTGGAGGTTTCATCATATGACCTCCTGTCCCCAATCGCCTCGCCCGGTCAAACAGCCATATCCCCCCCCATCGCCAATGTTTTTATAACTAATAAACAAAGGGATTCAAAGAAAATGAAAAAAACACCATTTTGTTTTAATGCCCCTGTGATTTTTCTCCCGGGTGTTGCTTGCAGCAGTGTCCTGGAGATTAATCTTTAATCCCTGCAGACTCCAGGTCAACCCTGGAGGGTTGGCAACCCAACATGCAACAAGAGCTGAGCTTCGATGTTGTTTGGCTGCGTGTGGCAGCTTCTCCTGTTGTAGGCACTCTTGAAAAAGTGGCACAAAAAGATTCCCGAGTCGTGCGGTCAAATTGGCTGACAGTCAAGTGAGTGACCCAAGCACGACATCATTCTGAACCGTTAACTCTGTTTCTCTCTCCACAGATACTGCCTGAACCTGCTGAATGTTTCCAGCATTTTCTGTTTCTATTCCCGTTTCTTACTGACCTGCTTGTCCCCCCAGTCTGCTGTAGTGTTCAATCAGAGTTGTCTTTTCAAAGGTTACACTCTAACTTCCATGCAGAATGCACCCATTTTACACAGGATTTACGCCAATGACTCCTCCAATGGATGCGCAAATGATCTATCCCTTCCCAATCAGCGGGTGCAACACTTTTCCCTTTGGCGTAAAAGTGGCGTAACTACTTCTTGTGGCAATATTGGTGTCAGGTTTGGCTTACTTGGTAACACACTTGCCTCTAAATCAGAAGGTTGTGGGGTCATAGTTCTGAGCTAATGCTGTCTTTTGGATGAGACTTTAAACCAAGGCCCTATTTGCCCCTCTCAGGTGGATGTAAAAGATACCATAGCATGTGTACAATTTTGGTCTCCTTACCTAAGGAAGGATATACTTGCCACAGAGGGGGTGCAACGAAGGTTCACTAGATTGATTCCTAGGATGTGAGGGTTGTCCTTTGAGGAGAGATTGATTAGAATGGGCCTGTATTCTCTGGAGTTTAGAAGAATGTGAGGTGATCTCATTGAAAGGTATAATATTCTTAGAGGGCTTGACAGGGTAGATGCTGAAAGGCTGTTTCCCCTGGCTGGAGAGTCTGGAACTAGGGGTCATGGTCTCAAGATAAGGGGTCAGCAATTTAGGACCGAGATGAAGAAAAATTTCTTCACTCAGAGGGTTGTGAATCATTGGAATTCTCTACCCCAGAGGGCTGTGGATGCTCAGTCATTGAGTATATACAAGACTGAGGTCGATAGGATTTATGCCAATGACGTCTCCAATTGCACACTAAGGGAATTAAGGGATATGGGGATCAGATGGGAAAGCGGAGTTGAGATCGAAGATCAGCCATGATCTCATTGAATGGCGGAGCAGGCTCGAGGGACAGTATTGCCCTGCTCCTATTTTTTATGTTCTTATTATTCAGGGGAGTACTCCTCGGTGTCCTGGCCAATATTTATCCCTCAACCAACATCACTAGAAAACAGATGATCTGGTCATTATCACATTGCTGTTTGTGGGACCTTACTGTGTGCATTTTGGCTGCCGTGTTTCCTACATTACAACTGTGACTACACTTCAAAAAGTACTTCATCGGCTGTAAAGCGTTTTGGAACCATCCTGAGGTTGTGAAAGGCGCTCTATAAATTTATTTCTAAGCCATGGACTTTCAGAGAAACGATCTCCCTGTGTCTCAGGGGTTCTCTGGGTACAAGGTGAATGTTCACTGGACGATGGTCTGGTAACTGCAGCTGACAAATGTTCGTTTGGTGTTTTGCAGGAATATGAGCACGGCACCGAGCCAGTGTGTGCCTACTGGAAGCACACGGCAGAGGCAAGTTACTGGTCTTCCAAAGGCTGCATGCTGCAAGGGTTCAATCAAAGACACACGACCTGCACATGTTACCACCTCTCGAGCTTTGCCGTTTTGATGGCACGGTTTACCGTTGAGGTATCACATTATGTTTATACTTTATTGTGATTGGTTTTTCATAAGTTTTGTACTGAAAATGCAAGGGAGGTTTACTGCACTGTCTCAGGAGGGTATGTTCATACCAGTGTGGTTTATGGTTGTGACATTATATTTCCAGTCAGTACATTTGTAACCCTCTTTTCCTTTCAATGTTCTGATCTCTCGATAAACAGTGGTTTATGATGGAGCGCAGTTCCTTAGAAGCAGAGAATTTGTGGAGAGTCTGGCCAAGGGTCAGGTGGCTGAGTTTCCTGCTGGGCGGGGTGGGGGAGGAAAATGTCCAGTGGTGCTGGCAATGGCGGGGAACCAGCAGTAGATTCCCCCCCATCCCATTTTCAGCTGGTTTTCCCATCTGATTTTGGGCAGTTTAACAGAGGAAAATCCAGCCCGGAGTATCATACTCCCTAAGCCTCTCCGCCTCTCTCTCCTCCTTTAAGAGGCTGCTTAAAACCTACATCTTTAACCAAGCATTTGGTCACCTGTCCTAATATCTCCATTTTGGCTTCTAAAGTCAATTTTTGTCTGATAACGCTGCCGTGAAGCATCTTGGGACGTTTTACTGCGTTAAAGGTGCTATATAAATGCAAGTTGCTGTTGTTGAATCTCTGCGTAAAAGGTTTAAACTTCCTCCACAAAATGATTATCAAGAACAATCCCGACTGCGATTTCAAGGACGACGCTGGGCAAGGCTGTCGAAGGCAACTATTTAAGTTCTTAAGACATACTTGCTCTCGAGGCAGTACAAAGAAGGTTCACTCGGTTAATCCCGGGGACGAGGGGGTGGACATATGAGGAGAGGTTGAGTAGATAAAGGGAGGCTGCACAAGAAATGGCCGCAACATTTCTTAAAGGTTACATTTATGGGGAGCCGGGAGGGGCAGGAATGCCCTGCCCCCTCACCGCCCCCACCCCCTCAGTACCTACCTGCATCGTAGCCGGTTGGAATTCATCAGGCCCCAGATGTCTCCTCTTAACCTTAGAGCAGAGAAGGTTAAGAGGAGTTTTGATAGAGCTGTTCAAAATCATGAAGGGTTTTGATAGAGTAAATAAGGAGAAACTGTTTCCAGTGGCAGCAGGGTCGGTAACCAGAGGACACAGTTTTAAGATAATTGGAAAAAGAACCAGAGGGGAGATGAGGAAACATTTTTTTTTTACGCAGCGAGTTGTTATGATCTGGAATGCACTGCCTGAAAGGGTGGTGGAAGCAGATAACTTTCAAAAGGGAATTGGATAAATATTTGAAGGTAAAAAATTTGCAGGGCTATGGGGAAAGAGCAAGGGGAGTGGGACTAATTGGATAGCTCTACCAATGTGCCGGCACAGGCACGATGGGCCGAATGTCCTCCTTCAATGCTGTATCATACAATGACACTATGAAAAGACACTGGTCTCAGATTCCGTTTGAAGTATGGGAGAACCTTCACCACACGGACTGCAGCGGTTCAAGAAGGCGGCTCACCACCACCTTCTCAAGGGCAATTAGGGATGGGCAATAAATGCTGGCCTCGCCAGCGATGCCCACATCCCATGAACGAATTTTAAAAAAAATGTTCTGATGACCAATAACCTGATTGACCCACAGGAAATCACTACATCCGCAAACAATATCGTCAGCAACGATTCTCTGTGGGAGAGTTTGGAGACGAGCCAACGTCTCAGCTTTGCTTCCTTGTTGCTGGCGGCGTTGGAGAGTGCTGCACTGGCTGTAGCTCTACAGTCGCCCGAAGAGCGAGCGAAGAACTTATCAACCCCAAACATCGGTAAGCAGGAAATGAACTGTTAGAGCTGCACTCGTTTTTAGACACAGAAACGCACACAGCAGGCAGGACAAACCTTCCTATTTCACAAGTCCAGAAAAGCATGCTGTGCGGACCCTGCCAGTGTCTGTGGCGTCAGCGGGAGGGCACCTCGTTGGCACGGAGCAGGCGGGAGCAAGCGAGCGCATCGCCAACATCAGCCTGGCCCAACGGAACCGGAAACTCTGGTGCCCATATGCCAGCGGGCAGCAGAAATGAAAGAACGAAAGAAAGACTTGTATTTGTATCGCACTTTTCACGAACTCGGGACGTCCCAAAGCGCTTTACAACCAATGAAGTACTTTTTGAAATGTGGTCACTGTTGTAATGTAGGAGGGGGAGTTTTACCAAGCCTCAACCCCAGGAATGGTCCCAAAAGCTCCCACGGTCTCGGCAGCTGAAGGCACGGCTGCCAATGGCGGGGTGAAGGAAATTGGGGATGCACAAGAGGCCAGAATTGGAGGTGCGCATAGATCTCGGAGAGTTATCGGGCTGGAGGAGGTTACAGAGATAGGGAGGGGCGAGGCCATGGAGGGATTTGAACACGAGGATGAGAATTTAAAATCTGAGGCATTGTTGGACTGAGAGCCAATGTGGGTCAGCGAGCACAGGGGTGATGGGTGAACGGGACTTGGTGCGAGTTAGGATACGAGCAGTAGAGTTTTGGATGAGCTCAAGTATAATTAACGTGCTGGAGGCTGCCAAACGATACTGTAACTGCCAGTGTCAGACCAGTGCCTACATTATAAGCACAGGCTTTAGGACCAAAGTGAGGGGATTAAAGTGACAGCGAGTGCAGTCTTCAGAGTTAACCTGATAGTTATGGTTTAAGGGATCCAGTTTATAATCGGAAGCCAGCAGATAAAGTGAGTGAAGAAATGCTTGCTGCAAGTTCGTATTTCTCAAATAGGTTATCGAAAGTACAGGATCTTACAATACTCCTTCCCCCTGCACCCACTGACGGTGTGTTTACACCCTCCCTGAATCATCTCCCACGCAGGCGTGTCCAGCTATTTGTGGAGTCGGGGATGAACCATTTTGCTCCTCAGTTATTGCAGCCTGTTTATCAGTGTTTAAAAATCTTGTTCATTCTGGCCATTGAGTTATTAATTATTGAGCTGAATAACAGCAGGTTAAGGGGTCCTTCGTATTTCTCCCATTCACAGTCTGTCTTCTCATTTTCCAATGTTTGATTTTATATCCACTATCCCTCACTTGAAATGCCATAGCATACAAGGCTACGGACCAAATGCTGGAATATGGGATTAGAGTAGACAGGGCTGATGGCCGGCGCGGACACGATGGGCCGAAGGGCCTCTATCCGTGCTGTATAACTCTATGACTCTATGACTCATAGTTTCATTCTTTCTTTAAATAACCAAAGTTGGCCCAATGATCAGCTATTCCTGTGTGCCGGATATTTTTGAAACACTGTCATTTTTCTGAACGCTACACATATGTTGCACAGACCAATTATCCGTTAAAAAAAAAGATATAGCCGCAGAGGAAGAGATTTGACATACAGGAGCCCTGTGTGTTTTGTCCGACTTTTAGATTTTGACGTCCGTGGTATTCAAGGGGAGGATGCTGCGATGAATGAGAGTGTGAGACTGCGTGCCAGAAACAACACCATGGACATATTTTGGAGGACGGTCACTGAAGGAAAGCAAACAGGTCGTATTTGATGAGTTAAGCGCTCTGGTCACTGAGAATGAGAAACATCGTCCTCCAATTCACCGGGAGATACCCACCTGTCTCTATACCATTCCCCCCCCACTGCTCGGCCTGAGTCAACAGCCCATAATAAGTTATCTCATTACTGAGGCTGCTTAAGGTATGCTTGTTAATTCTACAACAGTGTGGTTATTAAGAAACGTGGTGATTGATAGAATTGGGTGAATGCGGGAAGGGCCGCTGCATGTGCTAAAGAATTGAATGACAGAGTAACAACAACTTGTGTTAAGATAGCATTCCTCATGTGCAGAACACTTTACAATGTTACAATGTTATCTGTTTTTAATATAATGGGTCATTTGCTGGCTTTCTCTGCCTTCCGGATGTTTCTGCCTCTCTCTGTTTTTTTTTCCTGTTTGTTTTTTTGTTGAATGTGTATTCGGGGGTTCTGCAGGTGACACCTCTCTGTCTGAACACGGTGATTGCCTTGGCAACGGGCAGTTGCAGGGGCATTCTGTAAACACCATGTATTGTTCTATATGTATAAATGCGTAGGCTTCGAGGAGCTCCTGAACACTTACCTGAGGAAGGAGGAAGCCTCCGAAAGCTTGTGAATTTAAAATAAAATTGCTGGACTATAACTTGGTGTTGTAAAATTGTTTACAATTGTCAACCCCAGTCCATCACCGGCATCTCCACATCATCACTTTACAATGAGGAAGGAAAGGATATGGTAGACACTGAGCATGGAGAAAGGGGAAATCAAAAGGAGAGGCTTGAATGAAGGGAGAAGGTTTACAGGAAGTTTTTGAAAGCAGAGGAGGAGGTGGAAGGAACTGAGTGGAGACTTCCAGAGGGTGGGTGCTTAGTGGCCTAATGAGCGGACACCAACTGGAGAGCACAGCGAGTGAGGGGTGGGGAGAAGACCTTTGACCTTTGTTAAAGGAGCACAGGGTACATGCAAGGACATATCTCAGGAGATCACGAGTGTCGGGTGGGACAAGACCAAGGAGAGATTGGAGATCATGAATGAGAATTTTGTAAATCAACATGCTGGGAGATGAGGCGCCAACAGAGTTTGGAAAGGATGGAGAAGATAGGAGTTTGGCACACACTGCTTTTGAGAACGTGAACGGCAGCGTTTTGGATGAGTTGGAAGTGCGGAGGGTTGAGTTGGGGAGGCCAGCCAGGTCGGTGCTGGAGAAATCAAAGGTCGAGGTAATGAAGGCGTGACCTTTAGGTTTCGTCAGTGAAATGGGAGAGAAGAGGCAGAGGTGGGCAAAGTGAAAAGGTGAAAGAAAGCAGTTTTGTAATGAAACAGATGTGGTGGTGGAAGCTAAGCTTTGGGATCGAGCAGGGCGACAAGGTTCCACGCCTTTGACTAAGCTTGAGATGGCAGGCAAGGAGGCTGATGGAGTCAAGGCCAAAGGGCATGGAAACGCTGCAAAGGCAGGTGGCAACAAGCTTTGTATCAATGGAAGAGGCAGCGAGGTAGAGCTGGGTGCCATTGACATACACAAGGAAACTGACCCCAGTACTTCCGGATAATGTTACCAAGGCGTAGGATGTCAATAGTGAGGATAGCCAGTAATATCTGCCTTCTACTGCCACACAAGCACTGAAAGCAAAATGAACAGCAACAAAAGATACCCAAGCTTTTACTAACATTGAAATATCTGATCCATAATAAAGCATTTTGGTGAAGATAATTGTTCAATAGATAGAAATTTTCCCAGGAAAGGTGATGGGACCCACCATCAATTGACAGGTCAGTGAAACCATTGGCATTCCCACCGCCCCCTGCCCCCCAACTGCTCCACTGCCAGAAACACGTGCACACACACACACGTAAATACATATGCACACTCTCTTGAGGTGTGATACACTGGGAAAAGGACGATTACACTCGCTAATGATGAGGTGTCTGCTGTGACTCAGTGAGGAGCACTCTTGCCTTTGAGTTAGAAGTTTGTGGGTTTAAGTCCCACTCCAGAGACTTGAGCACAAAATTTAGGGCGACACTCCAGTGTCGTACTGAGGGAGTGCTGCACTGTCGGAGGTGCTGTCTTTCCGGGTGAGACGTTAAACCAAGGCCCCCTCTGCCCTCTCAGGTAGGCGTAAAATATCCCATGGCACTATTGGAGGAGGAGTGGGGGAGTTCTCCCCATTGTCCTGGCCAATATTTACCAATATCAACCAACAGCACGAAAACAGATTATTTAGTCATTTATCTCATTGCTGATTGTGGGACCTTGCTGTGCACAAATTCACTGCCACGTTTCCTACAGCGCATCACGTCCGCGACCTTCTGACTCGGAGGCGAGCGTGCCACCACTGAGCTATGCCTAGCACCTCATACACAGGCCGAGAGGAGCATTAATTCAGCACAAGGTTCGGTGAAAATAAACATGCCACACGTTGCTGATCATTGTGCTGGGAAATTCCTTCCGGTTTAACGTTTGTTTCTATTTTTCCTGGTGACAGGAATTGCTGCCGTGGCTTTCATTTCGTACGGCAACATGGAAACCATTTTGAACGAGGAGTTTGTCGATGAGAAAAAACGAGGCGACCGATGGAACGACGGCGACATTTCGTTTGGTCTCGAAAGTAGTTTCAGCCACGATAGGAAACAAAAAGGGCCAGGCATTGCTGGAAGCTGTCAACATCACCTTGAAAGGCACAAAGGTGGGTGAGGGAACTTGATTAGTTGGAGATCTGACAGAATTCTCGGACCCATTGTGAAATGGAAGCTATATTTCCATAATAAAACACCAATGACAAGGTCCAATCCTGGCCTCTGACATAGCCCCGATTTTCATCGCTCCACCATTGGCGGCCGTGCCTTCAGCTATCTAGGCCTTAAGCTCTGGAATTCCCTCCCTAAACCTCTCCACCTCTCTCTCCTCCTTTAAGACTCCCCTTAAAACTTGCCTCTTTGACCAAACTTTTGTTCACCTGTCCTAATATCTCTTTAATGTGGCTCTGTGTCAAATTTTGCCTGATAACGCTCCTGTAAAGCGCCTTGGGACATTTTACTACATTAAAGGCTCTATATAAATGCAGCTGTGCCCTTCACCACTGCGCCATGCAACCAGGGTTTCCAACTCTGGTTGGACGTGTTCCTGGAGGTTTCATCATATGACCTCCTGTCCCCAATCGCCTCGCCCGGTCAAACAGCCATATCCCCCCCCATCGCCAATGTTTTTATAACTAATAAACAAAGGGATTCAAAGAAAATGAAAAAAACACCATTTTGTTTTAATGCCCCTGTGATTTTTCTCCCGGGTGTTGCTTGCAGCAGTGTCCTGGAGATTAATCTTTAATCCCTGCAGAGTCCAGGTCAACCCTGGAGGGTTGGCAACCCAACATGCAACAAGAGCTGAGCTTCGATGTTGTTTGGCTGCGTGTGGCAGCTTCTCCTGTTGTAGGCACTCTTGAAAAAGTGGCACAAAAAGATTCCCGAGTCGTGCGGTCAAATTGGCTGACAGTCAAGTGAGTGACCCAAGCACTACATCATCCTGAACCGTTAACTCTGTTTCTCTCTCCACAGATACTGCCTGAACCTGCTGAATGTTTCCAGCATTTTCTGTTTCTATTCCCGTTTCTTACTGACCTGCTTGTCCCCCCAGTCTGCTGTAGTGTTCAATCAGAGTTGTCTTTTCAAAGGTTACACTCTAACTTCCATGCAGAATGCACCCATTTTACACAGGATTTAGGCCAATGACTCCTCCAATGGATGCGCAAATGATCTATCCCTTCCCAATCAGCAGGTGCAACACTTTTCCCTTTGGCGTAAAAGTGGCGTAACTACTTCTTGTGGCAATATTGGTGTCAGGTTTGGCTTACTTGGTAACACACTTGCCTCTAAATCAGAAGGTTGTGGGGTCATAGTTCTGAGCTAATGCTGTCTTTTGGATGAGACTTTAAACCAAGGCCCTATTTGCCCCTCTCAGGTGGATGTAAAAGATACCATAGCATGTGTACAATTTTGGTCTCCTTACCTAAGGAAGGATATACTTGCCACAGAGGGGGTGCAACGAAGGTTCACTAGATTGATTCCTAGGATGTGAGGGTTGTCCTTTGAGGAGAGATTGAGTAGAATGGGCCTGTATTCTCTGGAGTTTAGAAGAATGTGAGGTGATCTCATTGAAAGGTATAATATTCTTAGAGGGCTTGACAGGGTAGATGCTGAGAGGCTGTTTCCCATGGCTGGAAAGCCTAGAACTAGGGGTCATAGTCTCAAGATAAGGGGTCGGCAATTCAGGACCGAGATGAAGAAAAATTTCTTCACTCAGAGGGTTGTGAATCTTTGGAATTCTCTACCCCAGAGGGCTGTGGATGCTCAGTCATTGAGTATATACAAGACTGAGGTCGATAGGATTTATGCCAATGACGTCTCCAATTGGACACTAAGGGAATCAAGGGATATGGGGATCAGATGGGAAAGCGGAGTTGAGATCGAAGATCAGCCATGATCTCATTGAATGGCGGAGCAGGCTCGAGGGACAGTATTGCCCTGCTCCTATTTTTTATGTTCTTATTATTCAGGGGAGTACTCCTCGGTGTCCTGGCCAATATTTATCCCTCAACCAACATCACTAGAAAACAGATGATCTGGTCATTATCACATTGCTGTTTGTGGGACCTTACTGTGTGCATTTTGGCTGCCGTGTTTCCTACATTACAACAGTGACTACACTTCAAAAAGTACTTCATCGGCTGTAAAGCGTTTTGGAACCATCCTGAGGTTGTGAAAGGCGCTCTATAAATTTATTTCTAAGCCATGGACTTTCAGAGAAACGATCTCCCTGTGTCTCAGGGGTTCTCTGGGTACAAGGTGAATGTTCACTGGACGATGGTCTGGTAACTGCAGCTGACAAATGTTCGTTTGGTGTTTTGCAGGAATATGAGCACGGCACCGAGCCAGTGTGTGCCTACTGGAAGCACACGGCAGAGGCAAGTTACTGGTCTTCCAAAGGCTGCATGCTGCAAGGGTTCAATCAAACACACACGACCTGCACATGTTACCACCTCTCGAGCTTTGCCGTTTTGATGGCACGGTTTACCGTTGAGGTATCACATTATGTTTATACTTTATTGTTATTGGTTTTTCATAAGTTTTGTACTGAAAATGCAAGGGAGGTTTACTGCACTGTCTCAGGAGGGTATGTTCATACCAGTGTGGTTTATGGTTGTGACATTATATTTCCAGTCAGTACATTTGTAACCCTCTTTTCCTTTCAATGTTCTGATCTCTCGATAAACAGTGGTTTATGATGGAGCGCAGTTCCTTAGAAGCAGAGAATTTGTGGAGAGTCTGGCCAAGGGTCAGGTGGCTGAGTTTCCTGCTGGGCGGGGTGGGGGGGAGGAAAATGTCCAGTGGTGCTGGCAATGGCGGTAGATCCCCCCCATCCCATTTTCAGCTGGTTTTCCCATCTGATTTTGGGCAGTTTAACAGAGGAAAATCCAGCCCGGAGTGTCATACTCCCTAAGCCTCTCCGCCTCTCTCTCCTCCTTTAAGAGGCTGCTTAAAACCTACATCTTTGACCAAGCATTTGGTCACCTGTCCTAATATCTCCGCTTTGGCTTCTAAAGTCAATTTTTGTCTGATAACGCTGCCGTGAAGCATCTTGGGACGTTTTACTGCGTTAAAGGTGCTACATAAATGCAAGTTGCTGTTGTTGAATCTCTGCGTAAAAGGTTTAAACTTCCTCCACAAAATGATTATCAAGAACAATCCCGACTGTGATTTCAAGGACGACGCTGGGCAAGGTTGTCGAAGGCAACTATTTAAGTTCTTAAGACTATCCTGTATTTATGACAAAAGCAAAATACTGCGGATGCTGGAAATCTGAAATAAAAACAGAAAATGCTGGAGAAGCTCAGCAGATCAGGCAGCGTCTGTGGAGAAAGAAACAGAGTTAACGTTTCAGGTCGAAGACCTTTCGTCAGAACTGGAAGATGTTAAAAGAGTTAAAGCTTTTAAGCAAGTACAGAGCCTGGGAAAGGCGGAGGGGAGAGGGAGAGGAGGGAGGAAAGAACAAAAGGGAAAGTCTATGATAGGATAGAGGGCACGAGTGATTAAATGACAAAAGGGATGATGGTGAAAGGCAAAAATGAGGGTGGTAATGGGACAGGTTAAGAAACAAAAGATCGGTCAGGAGTAGCTGTAAATAGCAGCAGCAGAGCCGTTACCAGCACTTGCTGTCCGAAAAAATGGGCGCAGTGTTTTATGATCTGACGTTGTTGAAATCAATGTTGAGTCCAGAAGGTTGTAAAATGCCTAATGGAAAGATGATCTGCTGTTCCTCAAGCTTACGTTGAGCTTCACTGGAACAGTGTAAGAGGCCGAGGACAGAGAGGTCAGAGTGGGAGTGGGAAGGGGAATTAAAATGGCAAGTGACCGGCAGGTCAGGGTCACGCATGCGGACAGAGCGGAGGTGTTCAGCAAAGTGATCACCCAATCTGCGTTTTGGTCTCCCCAATGTAGAGGAGGCCGCATTGTGAGCAGCGAATACAGTAAACTAAATTGAAAGAAGTAAAGTAATTCGTTGTTCCATCTGGTCGGATAATTTTTCACAAAAAACTATCGATCTCAGTCTTGAAAGCTCCAATTGTCCCCAAGTATCCGTAGCCTTTTGGGGGAGAGAATTCCAGATTTCTACCACCCTTTGTGTGAAAAAGTGTTTCCTGAATTCCCTCCTGAACGGCCTGGCTCTAATTTTAAGATTACGTCCCCGTCTTCTCGATTCTCCCATCAGAGGAAATAGCACCTCTGTATCTGGTCAATCAAATCCCTTTATCATTTTAAACAGCCCAATTAGATCACCCCTCAACCTTCTGAACTCAAGGGAATACAACCGAACTTTATGCAACCCGTCCTCGTAATTTAACTCTCTAGGCCCCGGTATCATTCTGGTGAATCTGCGCTGCACCCCCTCCAAGGCCAATGTATCCTGTCTGAGGTGAAGTGCTCAGAGCTGAACACAGTCTCCAGATGGGATCTGACCAAGGCCCTTTAGAACTGAAGCATAACTTCCTCCCTTTGCGTAAAGTTTTAAAAAGTTTGCATGACAGAGAGAAAAGTGCTGCTCACCTTGCGGTCTCCAGCCTCACTCTGAAGGGGAATATATTTTTATCCTTCCCTTTTATACACCCCACCCTAGCACCTTAAGGTCCCATTGGCCCAGTTTCAGCCACGAATGGATCAGGTTCGATTACGTTGTTTGATTGCGCCGATTCATGGGAGATTTTACCTACTGGTTTATGCTAATGAGTTTGCGCGGAAACTTGAGCGTAACTTCATCTCGGCAAAAACCCACCCAGTGTTGGGCACATTCTGGGTGCAATTGGACTCCATGCCAATCAATCAATTGGGGATTTAATCTGGGGCAGCTCGTTGATGGAAGAAACTTTGTGTAGAGATAGAGATACATACTGACAGTTGTTTGAGCAGCTCGCTGTTATTTGCAGTTCAATGATGTCCCAGCCAAGCCGTTATTTGTCAGCACTGATATTTCTGCCATTTTTGCATTGGATTCCATTTAATTCTCCCATTGGATGCATTAGGTGCCGACCTGTTCTTACCGCAATCTCTCTATCATCACCTACATGGGAATAGTTACATCCCTGGTGTGCCTGGGACTCGCTATTATCACCTTCACCTTCTGCCCTGCGCTTCAAAGTCTGACCAGCACCGTCCACACCAACCTGTGCATCACCCTGTCCCTGGCGGAGCTGCTCTTTCTAATCGGAATTATCAGAACCAGCAACAAGGTGAGAAGGGTCGACCAGGCCTATATTCACTAGAGTTTAGAAGAATGAGAGGTGATCTCATAGAGTCATAGAGTCATAGAGTTATACAGCACGGATAGAGGCCCTTCGGCCCATCATGTCCGCGCTGGCCATCAGTCCTGTCTACTCTAATCCCATATTCCAGCATTTGGTCCGTAGCCTTGTATGCTATGGCATTTCAAGTGCTCATCCAAATGCTTCTTGAATGTTGTGAGGGTTCCTGCCTCCACAACCCTTTCAGACAGTGAGTTCCAGACTCCAACCACCCTCTGGGTGAAAAAGTTCTTTCTCAAATCCCCTCTAAACCTCCCGCCTTTTACCTTGAATCTATGTCCCCTTGTTATAGAACCCTCAACGAAGGGAAAAAGCTCCTTAGTATCCATCCTATCTGTGCCCCTCATAATTTTGTACACCTCAATCATGTCCCCCCTCAGCCTCCTGTGCTCCAAGGAAAACAAACCCAATCTTCCCAGTCTCTCTTCATAGCTGAAGCGCTCCAGCCCTGGTAACATCCTGGTGAATCTCCTCTGCACCCTCTTCAAAGCATATCGAAACATATAAAATTCTAACAGGACTGGACAGACTAGATGCAGGGAGGATGTTCCCAGTGGATGGGGAGTCCAGAACCAGGGGTCACAGTCTCAGGATACGGGGTCTGCCATTTAGAACCGAGATGAGGAGAAATTTCTTCACTCAGAGGTTGGTGAACCTGTGGAATTCTCTACCACAGAAGGCAGTGGAGGCCAAGTCATTAAATATATTCAAGAAGGAGATAGATATATTTCTTAATGCTAAAGGGATCAAGGGATATGGGGAAAAAGCAGGAACAGGGTACTGAGTTAGACAATCAGCCATGATCATTTTGAATGGCGGAGCAGACCCGAGGGGCCGAATGGCCTACTCTTGCTCCTATTTTCTACGATTCTATGATTCTATAAGATCTTGTTCAGTGGTCGCTGACAGCCCGAGGAGTTCAATATTTACAAAGTGATCATTATTGAGGAGTTGAGATTTAGAAGGTAAAACGTCAAATAAACATTTCTGGTTCAGCTTTGTATAAATTTCTCCAGTAGTTTTAGATTCATTTTCTGCTAACGGTCATTTCAGTCCTTTTAGTTCTCAGAACCAATGGGGTAGATTTTGACTTTGTGCGATGGTGTGAAACGGGTGATGGTGAATTGGTCACCCCGTTTCACAAATCTCCCTATTTTTATTTCCATTTCCATAGCCGATTCGCTGTCACCCGTTTTACACTGTCGCACAAAGTCATATTTTGCCTTAAAGTTCCTTCTGCGTTTCCCTCATGCTTAAGAGTAGGACAGGCAATGATTTGATAAAAATGGTAAATTTGTAATTACTTTCAAAACTGCAAAATATCAAATATCCCATGTGTTTAGGATATGAGTTTCAGTCATGAGGACCAAGGAATATAAAACTGAACAAAAGATGAACTCATCTGCTTCCTTCTTTACCAAATACCTCTGCTTCAGTATTTTGCGATACCAACAGACTCTGCTTATATGGACATGTTTAAATTCTGGGCTTTTATTTTGAACTTCACTCCAATAATGTTATAGTCCTTCCCACAATTGTCGTAAATGTTATTTTTGAAACAAGTGAAATAAATACAACCCTTTGAATATATTATAAATGGTTTGGGAACTATTCGGATTGGAACGTCTGGGCTCGGATTTTCCTCTTTAGGAGCTGAGCACCTTTTAGGGAAGGATTGCACGCCTGCAAGGCAGCCCATCCGATTTTCCATCCATTTAATTTAACCATTGGAAAATTGGACTGGCTGCATTCCAGCATGCAATCATCCCCACTTGATTCTCCTCCACACACTCCACCCATTACCATGCTGTACACCCAAGCACGAAAGGGAAACACTGCTCCCTGGTGGTTTGGTGACGTATAATTCATGGAGTGAACAGAAGGTTGGTATTCCACTCCTGGTTCTCGACATCTCTGCCTCCATTGCTCTGCCTCTGCAGGTGTGTGCTTAGATGTTGATAGGAACCACCAACATTTATGTCACAGATTATGATATTTTATTGTGTGATATGTTGAGATTCTGCACAATCATCAAAGTTCACCCAATCTATCGGATGTCATACTGTTCAATCCAAATTAATGTTAAGATTCAGCTACTGATAGAATCACCTCAAGGGAATGAAGTTAGTGATGCCATTGTATTTAGTGTTGGGTTTATCTAGGATATTGTCATATATCCCTATTGCCCTTATATGGAGGTATTACAGGATATTGTCAAACATCCTTTACCATTAATACAAGTTCGAGGAGCAGGGAAACATTGAAACATCTGGAAAATACTCTTCATTAAATCAAGCCAATGAGATAATAAAGCACAGCCCCTTACAAGAACAACTTGCATTTATATAGCGCCTTTAACATCCCAATGCGCTTCACAGGAGCGTTATTGAACAAAATTTGACACCGAGCCACATAAGGAGATGTTAGGACAGGTTTGGTCAAGGACATAAGTTTTAAGGAGCATCTTATAGGAGGAGGGAGAGGTAGAGAGGCGGAGAGGTTTAAGGAGGGAATTCCAGAGCTTAGGGCCTGGGCAGCTGAAGGCATGGCCGCCAATGGTGGAGCGATTAAAATCAGGGATGCTCAAGTGGCAAGAATTGGAGGAGTGCAGAGATCTCGGAGGGTAGTGGGGCTGGAGGAGGTTACAGAGATAGGGAGGGGGGAGGCCATGGATGGATGTGAAAACAAGGATGAGAATTTTAAAATCGAGGTATTGCCGGACTGGAAGCCAATGTAGGTCAGCGAGCACAGGGGTGATGAGTGATAGAGGCAGCAGAGTTTTGGATGAGGTCAAGTTTACGGAGAGTGGAAGATGGGAGGCCGGCCAGGAGAGCATTGGAATAGTCAAGGCTAGAGATAACAAAGGCATGGATGAGGGTTTCAGCAGCAGATGAGCTGAGGCAGCGGCGGAGACGTGCGATGTTATGGAGGTGGAAGTAGCTGGTCTTATTGAAGGAGGGGATATGGGATTGGAAGCATATCTCAGGTTCAAATAGGACACCAAGGTTGCGAACGGCCTGGTTCAGCCTCAAACAGTGGCCAGGGAGAGGGATGGAGTCAGTGGCTAGGGAACAGAGTTTGTGGTGGGGACTGACGACAATGTCTTTGATCTTCCCTATATTTAGTTGGAAGAAATATCTGCTTATCCAGAACCTGCAATATATATGAGATATACGTACCAATAATACTCACATACATCAGGAGGTGTCTTTGCTGGTTACGCCAGCGTCAGAGACCGATTGAAGAGCTCCCCATTTCTTTTTCGTGCCCTGAGACTCATGTTGTATTCTTATGTGTTTCATTACATAGGACAAATGTGGGTATCATTATTGTAAATAACTTGGTGTTGTAAACAATTTTACAACACCAAGTTATAGTCCAGCAATTTTATTTCCAAATAAAATTGCTGGACTATAACTTGGTGTTGTAAAATTGTTTACAATTGTCAACCCCAGTCCATCACCGGCATCTCCACATCATGGGTATCATTATGTCATCTCAACCTCCCTGTGTGCTTCCTGTTGACATAGCTGATATCCTTTGTTGTCTGTGCCTTTGATGGCTTATCTCGTCACACCTTCATTGCAAAGGAAATGTATCTCTTATCTACAGTGACTTCTTCACATTCCCCTCCGCTGTGATAAAATGCCTATCTGGAACCGTTCTGTGCCTCTAGTGTGTTTTAAACTCTCATT
Organism: Heptranchias perlo; assembly: GCF_035084215.1. Lineage (NCBI taxonomy): Eukaryota > Metazoa > Chordata > Chondrichthyes > Hexanchiformes > Hexanchidae > Heptranchias > Heptranchias perlo. The sequence goes on from NC_090361.1 coordinate 11,526,558, forward strand.
ATATTCTACACAATGCCAATTAGCTTATTCTATTTAATAATCTACATGTGCCTACCCTTACATGTCTGTCTTGGTGCTTCTGAGGCTGTTTAACAAACAAGGTTAAGGTTTGAGAATTTCTTGGTACATTCTAAATTTACTATTAATTGATGCAATGGAACTTTACAGAAGGTTTTGCCTGATAAGCCTGTTAGCCTGAGACACTGATAATGGCCCTTTATCCAATAATTCCCTTGTGATCCAGTATCTAAACCTCTGTTTCTGTTTCAGACGCTGTGTGGAATCATTGCTGGGTTTTTACATTACCTGTTTCTGGCAGCCTTCACCTGGATGTGTTTCGAAGGATTGCAGCTTTTCCTCATGGTCAGGAACATGAGGAAAGTAAAGGCTTCCTATTCACGCTACATAAGAAGGAGATACATGTACCCGTGTGGCTATGGAGTATCGGCACTGATAGTGGGCATTTCAACAGCAATATATCTCAAAGGATACGGATCACCAACTCAGTAAGCACTCTGTGATAATAACTGTACCTATCTGTCTATCTATCATCCCGAAAAGCTCTTTATATTCAGAGGAAACCCGTGTTTTGGAGTCTCCGATTCAAGCAGCTGGGAAATCTACACCAACCCATAGAGTACCTCTTTGTCCAATAAGAAGTGCACACTCTTTCCTTGTAGAGATACATCTCACTTACCTAAATCCAGGGAGCTTAGGTGGAGGTTGGGAGAGTCAAAACTTAAGGGCCTCCTGGTGATCACAGCGGAACTGTTGGAGTTTAGCCAGTTCAAAGGGTCCAGTTCACCAGAGCAGTTGACTGGTGAGACTCCTACTGCTTGGCCATTTAGGATCACTGTACACATTAGGGCCTTGACTTACATGGTTACTTGGAGCAGAGTGGGAAAAATCCCAGTGCCCACTGACAGCTCTCCACCTCCATGAGTGAGACAGGTGGTTGGTCGAGCAGTACTGAGGACCTGCCTGGCCCATGTAGCAGATCGATGAGCAGTCAAGAACTTCCATCAACAGGCATATCATCTTGGAGCCACTTTGTCCCCAAATTGACCCCAATACTGCGCAGAAGGAGGCCATTCGGCCCATCGTGCCTGTGCCGACTCTTTGAAAGAGCTATCCAATCAGTCCCACTCCCCTGCTCTTTCCTCATAGCCATTCAAATTTTTCCTGTTCAAGTATTTATCCAATTCCCTTTTGAAAGTTATGATTGAATCTGCTTTCACCGCCCTTTCAGGCAGTGCATTCCAAATCATAACAACTCGCTGCGTGAAAAAACATCTCCTTGTCTCCCCTCTGGTTCTTTTGCCAATTATCTTAAATCTGTGTCCTCTGATTATTGACCCTCCTGCCAGTGGAAACAGGTTCTCTTTATTTACTTTATCAAAACCCTTAATAAGGACAATCACTAGTTGGTAGACAACGAACAAGCATGGGTTTGAGCCCCACTAAATGTTCAGCAGGTACTAGAAGCTCCTTGTGAGGGGCATGGTGAGCAACACAATTCACCATACAATGTGTGAGTGCATTGCTACCATCCTCTTAAATAACCCAATCCCCACATGTGTCAGATTAGTTTCCAGTGTGATTTTCGTAAATTTAGCCTGTAACCAGTGCACAACCTTTGGACCCCCAAACTAGATATAGAAAGGAACTCCTCTTCCACATCTCGATCTTGGAGAACCCAAAGGGATTCTTCTGCTCAGCAATTTTCTTGCTTAAATCAGACGGCAGCTGTCAGCAGGACTGTTGTGAGATAAATTGTTTGGGAAGAACAGCCTTGCAGTGCAAACACAAAAAAAAATGGGCTGAGCAAGAGCAGGAATTGATGTAACAAGGAGAGTACGGATAAAGATATCTAAAAAGTAACAGAAAACCAAACTTCAGATTCAGCACTAAACAGTCCAATACACTCTTTAGCAGCCAAGTCCCAGGCTCAGGCCAATAAATCCCTCGAGTGCTGATTTTGGCTTGAGGCCAATTTGCACGAGATTGATTTAAATTAATTGGTATAGAGGCCCTTGCATGTTGGAAGTCAGAAAAGAGCAAAGTTTCAGACCACTGAATTTAGCTCATCACAATTCATAGAATTACATAGAATTTGTAGCATAGAAACAGGCCATTCGGCCCCTATTCTCATAGTTTATGCTCCACGCGAGCCTCTTCCTACCTCTCTTCATCTCACCCTATCAACATATCCTTCTATTCCTTTCTCCCTCATGTACGTATTTAGCTTCCCCTTAAATGCATCGATGCTATTCGCCTCAACTACTCTTTGTGGTAGTGAGTTCCACATTCTCACCAATTCATACAATCTCGCCTGATTTACATAAGAACATAAGAAATAAGAGCAGGAGTAGGCCATTCGGCCCCTCGAGCTTGCTCCTCCATTCGATAAGATCATGGCTGATCTTCGACCTCAACTCTACTTTCCCGCCCGATCCCCATATCCCTTGATTCCTCTAGAGTCCAAAAATCCATCGATCTCAGCCTTGAACATACTCAACGACTGAGCCTCCACAGCCCTCTGGGGTAGAGAATTCCAAAGATTCACAACCGTCTGAGTGAAGAAATTCCTCCTCATCTCAGCCTCAAATGGCCGACCCCTGATCCTGAGACTATGCCCCCTAGTTCTCGACTCCCCAGCCAAGGGACACAACCTCTCAGCATCTACACTGTGAGGCACACTCCCCAGAATGTGGGGTGCACTACCAAGGGGCACTCTCACTGTATCAGCCCTTAGGTTGGGTTGCTTGAGTCTCACCTAATAGAGACTGCTGGTTCATGTTAATACTGGAGCCAATGTATGCTGCCATTCCACAGTCCTTTTAAACTGATCTCCTTCAGACAGTTGCCTGAGTAGAACAGTCGCACCATCCAACAAGTATCAATGATTTGCCCAGGAGCCTACTCAATATTTTCTAATCATTTAGAAAGAAAGAAATTGCATTTAACTATCTCCTCAGGACATCCCAAACTGCTTCACAGTCAATGGAGTACTTTTGAAGTCTGATCACTAGTGTAATGTATGGAAACTCAGCAACCAATTTGCGCATAGGAAGGTCCCATAAGCAGCAATGAGAAAAATGATCAGATAATCTGTTTTAGTGATGTTGGTTGATGGATAAATATTGGTCAGGACAACAGGGAGAACTCTCCTGCTCTTCTACATCCACCTGAGAGGGCAGACGGGACCCCGGTTTAACATCTCATCTGAAAGACGGCACCTCCGACAGCACTGCACTCAAGTGTCTGGAGTGGGGCTTGAACACATAATCCTCTGACTCAGAGGCAAATGGACTGCCACTAAACCAAGGCTGACATCATCACTGAGCCAACCCTGACACCATTCTTTTCTGTTTGTATCACAGCTGTTGGCTGAAGACGGAGAGAGGCTTTGTGTGGAGCTTCCTTGGTCCAGTCTCTCTGATCATTGTGGTAATCGCCTTATATAAATATTTGGATTTGTGACGCTTGATTTATAATTGGCTCATCCCCCTTTAAAATTAACCTCATTGGGAAAGGTTACTTCTCTGCCACTCAGCTTACTTTTGTGCGCGTGTATGTGTACATGTGTGTGTACGTGTGTGTGCGTATATAAGAACATAAGAACATAAGAAATAGGAGCAGGAGTAGGCCAATCGGCCCCTCGAGCCTGCTCCGCCATTCAATAAGATCATGGCTGATCTGATCCTAACCTCAGATCTAAATTCATGTCCAATTTCCTGCCCGCTCCCCGTGACCCCTAATTCTCTTTACTTCTAGGAAACTGTCTATTTCTGTTTTAAATTTATTTAATGATGTAGCTTCCACAGCTACCTGGGGCAGCAAATTCCACAGACCTACTACCCTCTGAGTGAAGAAGTTTCTCCTCATCTCAGTTTTGAAAGAGCAGCCCCTTATTCTAAGATTATGCCCCCCAGTTCTAGTTTCACCCATCCTTGGGAACATCCTTACCGCATCCACCCGATCAAGCCCCTTCACAATCTTATATGTTTCAATAAGATCGCCTTTCATTCTTCTGAACTCCAATGAGTAGAGTCCCAATCTACTCAACCTCTCCTCATATGTGTGCGCATGTGTCTGTGCGCGCGTGTTTGTGTGTATGTATGTGCGCTTGTGTGTGTACATGTGTGTGTGTGTGTGTGTGTGTGTGCGCATGTGTGTGCCCGTGTGTATCATTTACAAATAAATGAGAGGATATCTTGAAAATTTTGTTGGATGGAGGATTAAATTGCTTCTCCATTTCCCGTCCTGTTCTTCTGGTGGACTCTTTGTCACAGGAACCGCAGATCACAGCCCTCACCTACTGACCTGTGAAATACAGACCATAATGAGGTGAAACACTCCCTGGTTCTCCAGTGCTGGGGGTTCTGAGCCCGAGTACAACACGTGCCAATATATGGGCCGTGTTAAAGAGTGCCTGTAATTCAATGGGTTGGCACCACTGCTCATCTAAAGCTAAAGTTGGACTATAACATTATTATAATTATAATGCAAATTAAACTAATTTCCATCATTACGCTCAATAAAGTTACAAACCTCGAATGTTCTTAAAGTTCGGTTCTTGAGTTATTTTGAATAATGCCGCACAATCTGGGAGTTCGACTTCAGGGCTGTGAGTCTCCATGGGGTTCTCCTGATGATTTTGGTGGCAGAACCCTCGTGGAAATGGGCCGTTTTCAGCCGTTTGCACCATTTCTCCAGAGGTTCCATCAATCTCCCACCGGAGAATCCCCACGGGAACTCCAGGAGTAGATGTTCCATTCTCCCAGAACTTGCTGTTCTGAGTCAACCCCTCACCCTGAGGGAGAACGTGGGGGTAAAATCCCATCGATCTCCTGTTCAGCTGCTCAGCTGATTCATCTTTTGGCTTGTTCCTAAACAGCTCAGCTAATGACATTAAACTGAATTCCCAATTCTGATTCTGCCTCAGATCAATATGATTCTGTTCCTGACAATCCTCTGGATATTGAGGGATCAGCTTCACAACTTGAACCCTGAAGTATCAAAGATTAAAGACATGAGGCAAGTAAAAGAAAAAAGAATTTGCATTTATATAGCGCCTTTCATGACCTCAGGACGTCCCAATGTGCTTTACAGCCAATGAAGTACTTTTGAAGTGTAATCACTGTTGTAATGTAGGAAACATGGCAGCCATTTTGCCCGCAGCAAACTCCCACAAACAGCAATGTGATAATGACCAGATAGTCTGTTTTTTGATGATGTTGGTTGAGGGATAAATATTGGCCAGGACACCAGGGAGAACTCCCCTGCTGTTCTTCAAAATTGTGCCTTGGGATCTTTTAGGCCCCGAGAGGGCAGACAAGGCCTCGGTTTAAAGTCTCATCCGCAAGATGGAAAGACTGAAGTGCCAAATAGTGTTGGAATTGGCTGATGGTAAGGAGAACTAACTTGCTCAGACCATTGTGTCAGTTCACGTAATTGGAGAGGTAAAGGGGAATGAGGCCATTCCACATAAACAAAGTTGGCAACACGCAACAATTCCATGTCCTGGGAATAACCTGTTTCTCTTCACGTTGTTTTTTCTATCATCTGTCTAAAATGCGTAACAATGCTGGGGGTTAAACTAGGAGAGAAATTATCACATGAATAATTCCCCAAGTAGGAGGTATGGACCTGATGGAGGTCTTCAAGTTTATGAAAGGGTTTGATAGGGTAGACGTAGAGAAGATGTTTCCATTTGTGTAAGAGACCAGAACTAGGAGTCATAAATATAAGATAGTCACTAATAAATCCAATAGTGAATTCAGGAGAAACTTCTTTACCCAGAGTTTGGTGAGAATGTGGAACTCGCTACCACAAGGAGTAGTTGAGGCGAATAAAATAGATACATTTAAGGGGAAGATAGATAAACACATGAGGGAGAAAGGAATAGAAGGATATGTTCACGGGGTTAGATGATGAAGGGTGGGAGGAGGCTCATGTGGAGCATAAACACCGGCATGGACCTGTTGGGCCGAATGGCCTGTTTCTATGCTGTACATTCTATGTAATTCTATGTATACTAGCTGGAACTCTAGAGAAGCTGGAGGGGAAACAGCCATCAAGGCTGGAAGTGGGAGTTGATAAACCTCTTTATTTTTACCCTGCTGGGCTGGGAATATTCCTTGGGGTGTCTCGCCCGATCGGACGCCCAACTTCAACGGAAGATCGGCAGAAACTCTGAATACTCAGGTGAACGGGGTTTCTGCCGATCTTCTGCCGAGGTCACAGCAACCAATCGGGAGAACCCCCCCAAGGAGATTCACCCGCCCCCCGCCCCCCGCCCCATTGATTACACTGCTGCTGGTTAACACTTTCCTTCACCTTTCTTCCCTGACCATATTCCCCCTCTCCCCCCGAGGAGGCTCTACCCTGATTTATTTTCTAATTGCAGACCCACAATAAGGCAGCAGATTGAAGTGACCATGGTGGGTCATCACGTGTCCAGCAACAGATTCCTCAAACCTAATGAAATGTTTCTGGGGGTTAAAGGGTTAAATTATGAGGCCAGGCTGCATGAACTTGGCTTGTATTCCCTTGAGTTTGGAAGATTGAGGGTTGATCTAAATGGACGTGTTTAAAATGTTCAAGGGGACATAATCTTAAAATTAGAGCCAGGCCATTCAGGAGCGAAAATCAGGAACTTCCCTCCCAAAAGGCTGGGGATGCTGGTGGTCAATTGGAGCTCTCAAGATAGACATCGATAGATTTTTGTTCGGTAAGGGCATCCAGAGTCAAAGGCGGGTTAATGAGGTTGAGGTGCAGATCAGCCTTGATCTAATTGAATGGCAGTGCAGGCTCGAGGGGCTGAATGGCCTCCTCCTGTTCCAAATGTTCCGCACAGAACTTTCCAACTTGGCTCAGCTTGTATTTTTATGTAAAGTATCTCAACTTCTTTCAGCGCAGTTTGTGTTTCTCAGTGAACTTTTCAGTGACGGTCACCGTCTGAAGCACTGATCTCTCCTCGTTGCAGGATGCTGACGTTTAAAGCCATTGCGCAGGTGTTTATCCTGGGCTGTACCTGGATTCTCGGGTTGTTCTACTTTGGGGAAGAAACCGTGGCGATGGCCTATTTATTCACCATCATCAACAGTTTCCAGGGCGTCTTCATCTTCATCATCCTCTGTGTTTTAAACCGGCAGGTACAGCTCCCTGAAGTTGTATTCATTTAACTATTGTTAACATCAGATCAGAGCCTCATCCACTGCAGCTTATTCTTATTAAACTAATGGTGGAAAAATGTTTTCAGAATGAATTTAGTGTAAGGAGAGATTAGCAGAAAAATCAATGGGAACCGAAAGCAGTGAACGGTTTTGAGCTGTGACAGTCTGCGGTATTAATAGCAGGCAGATACACACACTTGCATTTATATAGCGCCTTTCACTACCTCAGGATGTCCCAAATTGCTTTACAGCCAATGAAGTATTTTTGAAGTGTAGTCACTGTTGTAATGCAGGAAATGCAGCAGCCATTTTGCGCACAGCAAGATCCCACAAACAGCAATGAGATAGCGACCAGGTAATGTTGGTTGAGGGATAAATATTGGCCAGAGAACTCCCCTGCTCTTCTTCTAAATAGTGCCACGGGATTCTTTTACGTCCACCTGAGAGGGCAGACGGGGCCTTGGTTTAATGTCTCATCCGAAAGACGGCACCTCTGACAGTGCAGCACTTCCTCAGTACTGCATTTGGAGTGTCAGCCTAGATTTTGCACTCAAGACTCTGGAGTGGGACTTGATCCCCCAATGTCCTGAATCAGAGGTGGAAGTGCTGCCGCTGAGCCAAAACAGGATTGTGATAGACTAGAATCTGTCTCTGGCCGTCAGTCTCGAAAGGGTACAGTCATGTAGTGGCCATGTTACTGGACTAGTAATTCAGAAGCCTGGACTAATAATCCAGAGAACATGAGTTCAAATCACACCAGGGCAGTTTGAGAATTTGAATTCAGCTAAAAAAAACCTGGAAATAAAAAGCTGGTATCAGTAAAAGTGACCATGAAGCTGTCGGATTGTCGTAAAATCCCAACTGGATCACTGATGTCCTTTAGGGAAGGAAACCTGCCGTCCTTACCCGGCCTGGGCCTATATGTGACTCCAGTCCCATGCCAAAACGGTTGACTCTTAACTGCCCCTCTGAATTGGGCTAGCGAGACATTCAGTTGCATCCAACCACCACAAGAAGGCGGCCCACCACCAGCTTCTCAAGGCAACAATGGGTGGGCAATAAATGCCGGCCTTGCCAGCGATGCCCACATCCCGAGAATGAATATTTTTAAAAATTCATTGCTTTTTTTTATATTGGTGGGAGATGCTAGCAAGGTCACATTTGCTGAGAATGTGGTGCTGGACCTTCTACTTGAACCAGTGGTTCGTAGCAATTCTTTTATGAAAAACTGAGTGGCCACTTCAGAGTCAACTACGTGGGACTGGAGTCACATGTAGGCCAGACTGGGTAAGGGCGGCGGGTTCCCTGCCCTGAAGGGCACCAGTGAACCAGACGGGTTTTCACAACAATCCGCCAGCTTTCGTGGTCACTTTTCTGGTGCGAGACAACAAATTACCAGATTCATTGTAGTAAATGAATTGCTATGGTGGGATTTGAACTCACAGCCTGTGGGTTACTAATCCATTCCCACTATAGTCATATTGAGAGCGCAGGTGGAGGAGCATTTAAATAACCTGTTTCAGTTTATTAATTGTCAAGGATGCTGATGAACCCACTGTATGTTTCCAACATTTTCTTTTCCTTAATTTTAGTTAAACTGAGGAACTCCTGTATTTCCAAGTAATCTGGTCGCCATGGCCGAACAGCTTTGATTTTTCCCCCATTGAGCCACATATCGCAGCAGCTTCAAATCCCTGTTTCTGCTTTGATTCAAGGTGAGGGAGGAATACCGGAAATGGTTTGCTACAGTGTGCGGGACGATGAAGAAACACACCCCGTTGGAATCTGCTTCGACAAGTATCCCGATGTCAGTCACGTCAGTAAGTGATTCCCCCCGGTGACTTTCAGTCGGATTCCACCTGGGTTACGAGTGAAATGTTACCACATCAGTAAAAGTGGCTTCGAACTCATTAATAAACTCTACTGTTTCCGTATTAAATCCTCTTGGGAGTTGCAGTGCCTCAGTGTAACATATAGAGATTCCCCCATCCCGATGGGATGGGTTGCCAACTCTGGTCGCACGTATTCCTGGAGGTTTCATCACAAGGCTTTTTGACTAGTTGCCCACATGGCAGACTGGTCAAAAAAGTAAAAGCCCAAGGGAAAGTGGCTAGTTGGATCCAAAATTGGCTTGGAAAAGTGGCAGGAAGCAAAGGGTAATGGTTGATGGGTGTTTTTGCGACTGAAAGACTGTTTCCATTGGGGTTCTGCAAGGCTCAGTACTAGTTCCCTTGCTTTTTGTAGTATATATTAACGATTTGGACTTGAATGTGGGGGGCTTGATCAGGAAGTTTGCAGATGATACAAAAATTGACCGTGTGGTTGATAGTGAGGAGGAAAGCTGTAGACTGCAGGAAGATATCAATGGATTGTTCAGGTGGGCAGAAAAGTGACAAATGGAATTCAATCCAGAGAAGTGTGAGGGCAAACAAGGCAAGGGAGTACACAATAAATGGGAGGATACTGAGAGGTGTAGAGGAACAAAGTGACCTTGGAGTGCATGTCCACAGATCCCTGAAAGTAGCAGGACAGGTAGATAAGGTGGTTAAAAAGGCATACGGGATACTTTGCTTTATTAGCCGAGGCATAGAATATAAGAGCAGGGAGGTTAAGCTAGAACTGTATAAAACATTGGTTAGGCCACAGTTTGAGTACTGTGTACAGTTCTGGTCACCACATTACAGGAAAGATGTGATTGCACTAGAGAGGGTACAGAGGAGATTTACAAGGATGTTGCCAGGACTGGAGAATTGTAGCTATGAGAAAAGATTGGATAGGCTGGGGTTGTTTTCTTTGGAACAAAGGAGGCTGAGGGGAGATTTAATTGAGGTGTATAAAATTATGACGGGACTAGATAGTGTGGATAGGGAGGACCTATTTCCCTTAGCAGAGGGGTCAGTGACCAAGGGTCATAGATTTAAAGTAATTGGTAGAAGGATTAGAGGGGAACTGAGGAGAATTTTTTCACCCAGAGGGTGGTGGGGGTCTGGAACTCACTGCCTGAAAGGGTGGCAGAGGCAGAAACCCTCAACTCATTTAAAAAGTACCTGGATGAGCATTTGAAGTGCTGTAACCTACAGGGCTACGGACCAAGTGCTGGAAAGTGGAATTAAGCTGGATAGTTCTTTTTCAGCCAGCATGGACACAATGGGCCGAATGGCCTCCTTCTGTGCTGTAACTTTCTATGATTCTATGAAGACCTCTGGGCCCCAACGGCCCTGTATAATCATACAGCCTTTTTGTCCCATTTCCAATATTTCTATAACTAATGAATGAAAGAGTTCAAAGAAAATGAAAAAAACAACACTTTTTTTTAATGCCCCTAGATTCTTTCTCCCGGGTGTTGCTCGCAGCAGATTCCAGGAAATTAATCTTCAATTCCTGGAGCCTCCAGGGCAATCCTGGAGGGTTTGCAACCCCATGAAGGGGTCATCAATGGGATGTGTGCATGTGACTGACCCCCCCGCCCCCCCCCCCGGCCAGGGAGTTATGTTCCCCAACCCACACACCGCCCGTTCCCACCTCCTCCCCAGACACACAAACAGGACTGTCCTGACTGACCCATTAGGGCAGAAAGGCGGTGGGACACCCTGCCTCCCAACCCTCCCTAGGAGTAGGGAGACCTGGTCTAGTTTGACAGTCGTGACTCATTAACATTCCGCTGGGCAGTTGCCCACCAGAGACGGGTGTCTAGACGGACGCTCGTCAGCCTGCAAAGATCGGGCAGCGCAGAGGCCACCAGGCCGGCAGTCAGGTAAGTCCCCAAGGAGAGGGTTCACAAGCCTTACCTGACATGTTTAAACAGCTCACTTATCTTCCAGTTTCTCATTCTGAGTCCACACCCGAAACATTAAACTGTCTTTCCCCTTTTTAGATACTGTGTGTTTCCATCATTTTCTTCTTTTTTTTGTTAAGCACTTGTATCTCCAAGTGTCTGGTAGCAGTGGGACGACAGCTGCAGCATGGTGCATGTCCATAAGGGGTATAAAGACAACTTATATTTATATAGCACCTTTAACGTAATAAAACGTTCCAAGGTTCACAGGAGCGATTATCAAACAACAACTGACACTGAGCCACATAAAGATGTGACCAAAAGCTTGGTCAAAGAGGTAGGTTTTAAGGAGCGTTTTAAAGGAGGAGACAGAGGTAGAGCGGAGAGGTTTAGGAAAGGAAATCCCCGAGCTTAGGGTCTAGGCAGCTGAAGACACGGCCGCCAATGGTGGGGCGATTAAAATCGGGGATGCGCAAGAGGCCAGAATTAGACGAGCGCAGAGATCTCGGAGGGTTGTAGAGCTGTCGGGGGTTACAGAGTTCGGGAGGGGGAGAGACCATGGAGGGATTGCAGGAAAGAAGGAGGGGAGTGGATGAATAATTTGATTCAGGATGCAATCATACCGCACTTACTGATCAATGCTCAGGGTCAGGTCTCAATCTGATTCTCAAACGCACTGAAGCCATGGGGCATGAGACCACCTTGAGGGGGCAGTCTCCCACTGCCTGGGGTTTGCACAGGCTGCAGTATAACTCCAGCCCGACGTTAGGTTGATGCTTTAGTAGAAAGTGGATGCTTCCATCTACACTGTAAACAGTAAACATTAGCCTCCCTGGAGCGGACTTTGGATGCAGAGTGAGGTAAGCTGCTGCTGATCTCAGCGAGGCGCAGTCAGCAGTATAACTCTGGGCTGCTCTGGGTGATACTGGTCTGAGATCGCGAGGTGCAATATAACTCAGACCCTTTGGATCGAGCTTTCTTGATGTTGACATGTGTAAAATAATTGATTTCTTTTTATTTCCAGGGATTAAACAGCTCAACAGAACCTGCAGCAAAATGAGTTCATCTCTCTCGCTTCTGGAACTCCAAGAGCTAACTGTTTACTAAGCTAACGTTTGGCGAAGAGATGGCCCAGGGCCGAAGATAGCATTTTCGGAAGTAGTTCTGAAGGTTTTTGGTTACGGGTGTTTTCACCAGCTTTGCCCGCAGGAAGCGAGCAAATTCATGAGTTCAGGAACTCACTGCTTTCTTCCTTGTGTGTGTGCAACCAGGTCCTCTGGGTGTTGCTGACGACACTCACCCTTATCGACTATCTCCTGCTGGCTCGTTGGATGGCTGTTTTCTGGGAGGAGCGTCCTTCAGCACCAGAGAAGGCAGCCAACCTTTCCTGTACTCCAGGCTGCATCACCTCCAGTGCACCATCTGTAAATCTGGGTGTGCGTGGACAAGAATGCTCCCTGATGCAGGAATTTGGCAGCCCTTGTGTTATAGGTTTTTTAAAAGATTTTGTTCTCAGGATGTGGGCGATATTTTGCAAGGCTGGCATTTATTGCCCGTCCCTAGTTGCCGTGAGAAGGTGTTGGTGAGCCTTCTCCTTGTGCTGATGGGGCACCAATGAAGGTGTTAAGTGGGGTATTACAGGATTCTGGTCCAGCGATTATGAAGGAATGAGGATCTATATCCAATTCAGAATGGTGTGGGACTTAGAAGGGAACATTGAGGTGATGATATTCCCATGACATCGCAGCTCTTCTCCTTCTAGGTGGTAGAGATCGTTGAGCTGGGAGACCCTGTCGAAGCAAACTTGGCGAGTTGCTGCAGTGCATCCTGTAGACAGTACACACTGCAGTAACGGTGCACCAGTGGTGGAAGAGGGGCATTATTGAGTTCAGTGGCAGGGGAGCCAAACAACTGGACTGCTTTGCAATAGATAGCGTCGAGCTTCTTGAGCATTGTTGCAACTGCACCCGCCCAGGCCAGTGGCGAGTATTCCATCACACCCCTGACTTGAGCTTTGTAGGTAGTGGAGGGGCTTTGAGGGGTCAGGTAGTGAGTCGCTTAGAGTACCCAGCCTTTGCCCTGCTCTTGTCGCTGAAGTGTTGATATGGCTGGTTCAGTCAAGCTTCTGAACAAAAGGTTGCCAGGCAGACGGCATTATATCATAAAGTGGCTGTCAACAATCTCTGGCTTCCATTTAAATCTCTACGGGAGCCCTTTAATTTCCAGTCAGCTGTGCTGCATGTGTGACACTCTCTCAGCCAACCCACTGCGCGGGTGTAGAAAAGTCAATTTATTCAAATACCAAACGATGTCAGTAAATGTCTGTGTGACTCAGGGTGCGTAGCACTCACATTGTCCCATTGCCCCTCGATCGGAGCATTTTCAGGGATATCTACTCATGCAACCTGTTTTGAGTTTCAGACATCAACAGGTTCAGTGTTTACCCTTACCACTGACTGTGTTGGTTCTCAAGGCACTTTGTGACGTGTCTGCCTCATCAGAACAGTCTTGCTGAGGAAGAAGGAGGAAGGAGGAAGCCTCCGAAAGCTTGTGAATTTAAAATAAAATTGCTGGACTATAACTTGGTGTTGTAAAATTGTTTACAATTATTTTACAGCATGAGAGTCTTGCTCTATACTGTAAATATGATGTTATCCCTCGTTAAGTGTCTGATCTGTAATCCACTTACAGAACTTGACTGTATGAATGTATAGCAGAAACTTCAATATCATTAACATGTTTAGTTAAAAAAAGTGGTTTGTGAAGTGGTTTAATTTCTAATAAAAGCAGTTTGCCTTTAATTGTTTATCTGGACTACCCCTGTGCTTTGTGCCTTTTCAGCTATTTCTCAAGTCTGAAATATAACAGCACGAGACAAAGACTCTCCTGTTTTGTTTCCTGATTATGAACAATCTCCTGTGTTAAGAACATAAATAAAATGCCTGAAGCAAAGTGGCCTGCTGCAGTAGCTCTGGTCCACCATTATGGGGCGATCTCTGTATCGATTGCTCTCCTGTGATGGACAGACTCCTGGTACCACAGAGTCACCCAGTCTGTGAAGGGCCCACAGAGCTGAGGGTTTTCATGTGAATGGGTGGTGGGCCAGTGTGTCCAGAAATATTACACGGAAATAAAGGGTAGAGTTTACTTGCCGCCAGACTGTTCATCTTAGACGACAAGTTAACCGTACAGACAGAGAATAAATGGATTTTGATTTTGGATAAGCTTTTTCTTATGGCTTTCCAGTAAAACTCCATTTAACCCAGAGTGTATGGAACAGACATCGTTGTGCTTTCAGCACATTAACTGCGTCCTGTGTGAGTCTCTCTCTGCCAGCAACCAGCTCTGAAAGAAAAAGGAAAGAAAGACTTACATTTATATCGCACCTTTCACAACCTCAGGCCGTCTCAAAGCTCTTTACAGCCAATGAAGTACTTTTTTGAAGTGTAACCACAGTTGTAATGGAGGAAACGCGACAGCCAATTTGCACTCAGCAAGGTCCCACAAACAGCAATGTGATAATGACCAGATCATCTGTTTTTTAGTGATGTTGGTAGAGAGATAAATATTGACCAGGACACCGGGGAGAACTCACCTGCTCTTCTTCGAAATAGTGCCATTGGATCTTTTACGTCCACCTGAGAGGGCAAATGGGGGTCTCGTTTTAACATCTCATCCGAAAGACGGCTCCTCCGACAGTGCAGCACTCCCCCTCAGTACTGGAGATATGCTCACATGATTAACCACCACCCCCCCTCGCCCCAAGCAGGAGGTATACTAGCTGCAATCTGGAACTTTCCACAGAAACTGGAGGGAAAACAACCATCAAGGTTGGAAGCGGGAGCTGATAAACCTCTTTATTTTTACACTGCTGGGCCGGGACTATTCCGTGGGGAGCCTCGCCCGATCGGACGCCCAACTTCAACGGAAGGTCTGAATACTCAGGTGAACGGGGTTTGCACCGATCTTCTGCTGAGGTTACAGCAACCAATCGGGAGACCCCCCCCCGCAGCGAGATTCACCCGACCCCCGCTCCCCGCCCCATTGACTACGCTGCTGCTGGTTAACACTTTCCTTCATCTTTCTTCCCTGACCATGTTCCCCCTCTCCCCCCGAGGAGCAAATTGAATGGCCATGGTGGGTCATCACGTGTCCAGCAACAGATTCCTGAAACCTAACGAAACGTTTCTGGGGGTTAAAGGTTTAAATTATGAGGTCAGGCTGCATAAACTTGGCTTGTATTCCCTTGAGTTTGGAAGATTGAGGGTTGATCTAAATGGAAGTGTTTAAAATGTTAAAAGGATTCAATAGGGTAGATACAGAGAAAGTATTTCCTCAGGTGGGGGGATGAAGAACAAGGGGACATAATCTTAAAATTAAAGCCAGGTCATTCAGGAGTGAAAATCAGGAAGCATTTCTTCACACAAAGGGTTGTGGAAATCTGGAACTTCTCTCCCAAAAGGAGAGGGTCAATTGGAGCTTTCAGGACAGAGATCGATAGATTTTTGTTAGGTAATGGTAGCAAGGGTCAAAGGCGGGGTTGAGGTACAGATAACCTGATCTAAATGAATGGTGGTCCAGGCTCGAGGGGCTGCATGACCTTCTCCTGTTCCAGATGTTCCACACAGACCTTTCCAGCTTGGCTCAGCTTGTAATTTTGTGTAAAGTATCCCAACTTCTTTCAGCCCAGTCTGTGTTTCTCAGTGAACTTTTCAGTGATGGTCACTGTCCAGAACACTGATCTCTCCTCGTTGCAGGAGCGACTAAATGACAAAAGGGCTGATGGTGCAAGGCAAAGGAGGTGGTAATAGGTCATAATATGTAAAGAAATAAAAGATGGGTCTAGAGGAGCTGTAAATGGCAACAGCAGAATTATTACCAGCACTTGCTGTCTGAAAAAATAGGAGCAGTGGTTTACGATCTGATGTTATTGAAGTCACACACCATCCCGACTTGGAAATATATCGCCGTTCCTTCGTCGTCGCTGGGTCAAAATCCTGGAACTCCCTTCCTAACAACACTGTGGGAGAACCTTCACCACACAGACTGCAGCGGTTCAAGGAGGCGGCTCACCACCACCTTCTCAAGGGCAATTAGGGATGGGCAATAAATGCCGGCCTCGCCAGCGACGCCCACATCCCATGAACGAATAAAAAAAGGTGCCTGGATAGGTCTGGATGCGCCCTTCGGTACTCGCCAAGCGAAGCTGTCCAGAATCATAGTGTGCTGCATCCTGCAGAGAGGATTAGAGGTGGAGGACGACAAAGGTGCTCGACAATCATCCTGTGACGAGGACAAGATTGAAGAAGCGGTGGAAGTGGTGGAGGAGGACGATGGGCAATATGAAGATGGGGCACCCATCGCCAGACCAGCCGCGTACATTGTTGCACGGGATGCCCTCATCTCGCACTGGTTCTGTCAGTCAACAGTGGGAAAGAAGAGACATTGAAATAGTCAGGCCAGCTCCCACCCGCCCCACCTCACCCCAACCCCGCCCACCCCCCCCCGAAGCCCCACACCCCCGCCCATTGGCCGCCCGCACCTTTGCACAAAACAGTCCTTCGACCACGCATAAAACCATTGCACATCTGTCCAATGGGTATCGTCATGTCTTGGCATTCATCAAGAAGGAAATGAAAGGGAAAGTTGGCACTCGGGACGCAATAATGGACAAGATGTGGAAGTGATACTAATGAATGCATTTTATGCGACAATACAGAAAAAGGAAACTTCACAACATAAAATTTCTTCAAACCCCCTTGGTGAACTACAGTTGCTTGAATTTACACTTCCCACAGCTTTTACGTGATGCATCCCCTATGGTTTCAGCAGAGGTAGTGGCAGGCTACTCAGATCCCTGCACTGACTGCTGAGATGCTTTTGGCCAATGGCCCATGAAGGTCCCGCCAAAGACTGCCGTGCTGGGGCAAACTCGGCCATTGGGAGAGGAGGCAGCATTGTGGGTACTGGTTGAGCGGGGGGGGGGAGGGGGGAACGGGTGAGGCATGGGAGCGCTTTGAGTGGATTCCCCACTTCCATGTCCTCTATCACCATCATCTCTCGCCACATCACTCCCGCCACTCTGCTGGGGAGCAGCTTGGTGCAGATCAGTGATGCCTTGTAATGCCACGGATAAGGTATCTGTCATCCTGTTCAAGGCGGCAGGCATGTTGGCATCCAGTGTCCGCATGATCGTTGCCATGGTGTGCATGGACTCATTTGAAAGCCGTGCTTGGAGCTCCATGGAGGGAGCCATTCCTTCCATGGCAGACATTCTCACAATTACCTGCGACATCAGTCCACTAGCGATGGAGTTGGACTCCTCCATTCTCTCCGCTATTGTGGAGAGTGTGCGGGACACGTTTTCCAGTCCCTTGCAATGTTGCGGCTGTACCTCGATCATTCTCACTCTCAACGATGGCCCCTGGGGTTCAGAATCGGGGTCCAGCTGAGCAGAGCTTGGAGAGGAGTGCGCCCCCCACCCGCCCCCCCCGATGCGGACTCTCCACAGCTGCCCCTGTCACCAGTGTCTGCTCGTGCTCACTTGTGAGTTGTGAATCATTAGGTGAAAACCCAACTAACTGTGTAACAGGACCCACCGAAGTGCAAGTATTTGCACTGGTGCCTGGCTGTATGTCCCACAGAAGGAATAAGGTCCCCTGAGGAATCGTGGTCATGCATCTCCGCAGATTCTTCTTGTATGCCCTGGAAGGCAAAAGAAAGTGATATAAATTAGACCTGGCATAGTACCAATCTTACTAATCAATATACTCAGTCTTCTCATAGTTCAGACAGTCATTGATGAAATAAAGTCATCGTGCGTGTGAAAGATGTTTAAATTCTGCAACCTGCAAGTTCCCAATCTCTCCATCTCCAATTGAGAGGGATGCAGATGTGCCACTAATCTCCAAGGCCTCCTCCTCTGCATCTGTGAGCCGAACTATTTGTGGAGGGCCACCTCTCCCTTGCGTTTTGCGCTCTCTTCCCCTACAAGAGGCGAAAGAACGGACCTGTGAGTGACTGAAGGTCACGTGCTCACCCGATGGATGCAGTGAAGTGGGTGAGGATGACTATCACATTGCGTAAGGATTGGGGTGAGTGGCAGCGGTGGATGGATAAATGGGGAGGTGAAGAAGTGCTCAGAAAGTGAAAGATAGCTGCTGTTGAAATTTAAGTGGGTGTAAGGAGTGATGTGATAGAGTACCCTTGGCAAGACAGAGTGAGAGGGGGGTGTTGTTCACCACAGGATGTATGTGAATTATTAACTGTACCCACTTTCACTGACCTGGTTAGGTCATTTAAGCACTTCCTGCACTGCAACGAAGTCCTGGGCACTGTGCTCCTGCTATTGACCTCCTCAGCGACCTCCAGCTTGGTGGCAGAACTAGGTTTCTTCCTCCCTCCTGGTCCTCACTGCACCCGGCAGCACTTCAAGGGAAACATCCGTGAATCTGGGTGCTGGCCTTGCTCGATGTGAATCCGTTTTTGCATTGGCCCTTTAAATAGTGGGCTTCAGATCCCATCATGTGATTACGCCCGCTGCACAGCTTGGAGACGCAAAACCCGGAAGAAGAAATTTATTGCTTCAGTTAAGTCGCCGTCGCAAATTCCGGCCCGCTCACTTCACTCCTGGGTTTCACGTCCGAAAAACTTGCCACCCGCTCTCATCCAGGCCAATGACTCAGTAAGAGGAAGGGAGCATATCAAGCCTGTGTCATTTAATCATTATTAAAGCCACTGTTTGATGGAATTGGATAGAATCAGGAAATATACCAGTAGAAACCCCGGAATCCCATGAAATAAAAATTTGACTTATTTAAGTCACCGGGCACCAATGATCCTCGCCAGCTCTTGGTGCCCAAAAGGTCTGATGAATCCCTGCTCGCCCTGTAACTGGGCTGACACAGCTGCTAAAATATGACGACCGCACTTCCTGCTGCTTCAACAAATTGGTGCGAAAGACACCCATAGTAATGAACACAAATGATAAGGATGTACAAGTGTTGTTGACAGTAACTGCACGAGCTGCGAAACACACCCTGGGCTAGATGTATCTCCAATGATCAGATCAATCCTTACACTTTATGCTTTTGATTGGTTGGAAATGGGTCTTTCAAAAAAGACTTTTATTTCAAAAGTGCCTTTCCCATTCACATGATGTCCCAAAGTGCTTTTCAGCCAATGAAGTAGCTTTTAAGTGTAGTCACTGTTGTAATGTAGGAAACGTGGATGCCAACGTGCACACAGCAAGATCCCACAAACAGCAATGTGGTAATGACCAGATAATCTGCCTACCATGAAAGTCAATAAATACCACACTATCAGACTATAATGATCATATTTATTTACAAATAAGATAATTACACTGAAATAGAAAGGCACAATAAGAAACTAGTAATAGTCGACCTACACAACACACCAATTGTTTCGAACTAAGAGACAATCTGAATTCCTTGCAGTTTTGTCCCCCAGTTGCTTCTGACTTGAGTCTCTGATGGATGTTACGTGTGAGAATGACTACACAGATCTTAACTCTCTTTTGTGGTTGAGGCAGCACAAAACTCTGATGCTTGTCAATTAAATGTGGTTGCTTGGCTGAGCAAACAAGTTCTTCTGAAAGTTCAGGCACTAAGATACTAAACTTTCTGACACCTAAATGGGTACGGTGTGAACAACACTTCCCTGACCATCTGATAAAGAAAGAATTTGCATTTCTAAAGCGTCTTTCACAACCTCAGGATGTCTCAAAGCACAGCCAATGAAGTACATTAGAATTGTAGTCACAGTTGTAATGTAGGAAACACAGAAAGGAATTTGTGCCCAGCAAGGTCCCACAAACAGCAATGAGGTACATCATCGGATAATCTATTTTAATGATGTTATTTGAGGGACAAATATTGGCCAAGACAACAGGGAGATTCCCCTGCTCTTCTTTGAAATATTGCTGTGGGGTCTTTTACATCCACCTGAGAGGGCAGATGGGGCCTTGGTTTAACGTCTCATCCAAAAGACGACATCTCCGGCGGTGCAGCACTCTGTCATTACTGGCACTGGATTTGTTAGCCAATAGCTGGTCAATGGTGACCCCCAGGATGTTGATGGTGGGGGATTCAGCGATGGTAATGCCGTTGACTGTCAAGGGCAGGTTAGATTCTCTCTTGTTGGAAATGGTCATTGCCTGGCACTTGTCTGGCGCGAATGTTACTTGCCACTTATCAGCCCAAGCCTGGATGTTGTCCAGGTCTTGCTGCATGCGGGCACGGACTGCTTCATTTTCTGAGGGGTTGCGAATGGAACTGAACACTGTGCAATCATCAGCGAACATCCCCATTTCTGACCTTATGATGGAGGGAAGGTCATTGATGAAGCAGCTGAAGATGGTTGGGCCTAGGACACTATCCTGAGGAACTCCTGCAGCAATGTCCTGGGGCTGAGATGATTGGCCTCCAACAACCACTACCATCTTCCTTTGTGCTAGGTATGACTCCAGCCACTGGAGAGTTTTCCCCCGATTCCCATTGACTTCAATTTTACTAGGGCTCCTTGGTGCCACACTCGCTCAAATGCTGCCTTGATGTCAAGGGCAGTCACTCTCACCTCACCTCTGGAATTCAGCTCTTTTGTCCATGTTTGGACCAAGGCTGTAATGAGGTCTGGAGCCGAGTGGTCCTGGAGGAACCCAAACTGAGCATCAGTGAGCAGGTTATTGGTGAGTAAGTGCCGCTTGATAGCACTGTTGACGACACCTTCCATCACTTTGCTGATGATTGAGAGTGGACTGATCGGGCGATAATTGGCCAGATTGGATTTGTCCTGCTTTTTGTGGACAGGACATACCTGGGCAATTTTCCACATTGTCGGGTAAATGCCAGTGTTGTAGCTGTACTGGAACAGCTTGGCTAGAGGCGCGGCTAGTTCTGGAGCACAAATCTTCAGCACTACAGCCGGGATGTTGTCGGGGCCCATAGCCTTTGCTGTATCCAGTGACCTCAGCCGCTTCTTGATATCACGTGGAGTGAATTGAATCTGATTGGCGTGTGCCGTAGTTTAAATTCGAATACTCATTGTACCTCAGAGGACCAACCAATCGATCCACAGCTACAACCAAACTTCAGTATCATAGCTAATTTACTCATCAAATAACCCGACTGCATTCTTACAGAAAGCTTGGCTCCAGTCTCCACCTTGAATTTTAATAAACAAAGAGCCTCCATCTTGACTTGGGCCATTTCGAAAGCACATTTACCCTGTATATCTCTAACTAGATAAAAATGTAATACAGTTTTATTATATTTAATACAGCTGAGGTGTGATCTGATAGAGCCTTTAAGATTGTGAATCTTAAAATTAGAGCTCGGTCATGTAGGACTGAATCAGGAAGCACGTTTTCAGACAATGGGTAGTGGAAATCAGGAACTCTCTTCCCCAAAAGGCTATGGATACTGAGACAATTGAAATTTTCAAGACTGAGATCGACAGATTTTTGTTGGGGTAAGGGTATCAAGGGATATGAAGCAAAGGCGGGAAAATGGAGTTGAGGTACAGGTCAGCCATGATCTGATTGAATGGTGGAACAGGCTCGAGGGGCTGAATGGCCCACTCCTGTGTTCATATGATAGAAACGTTTAAAATTATGAAAGGATGGGACATGTTAGATAGAAGCAGACTGTTTCCAGTGTTTGAGGAGTCAAGGACAAGGGGCCGTTGATACAAGATTAAATGGGAGAGAATTAGACGAGAAGGCAGGAGAATCTTCTTTATGCAGAGAGTTGTGAGGCTGTGGAATTCACTTCCAGGGTTCGTGATTGAGGCAGAAACTATGGCAACTTTCAAGATTAGGTTGGATGTGTTGATGGGAGTGTTGGAACATGGTGGGTGAATGTGATTGCTGGGGTGGAGGGTAATCACCAACACGGACTGGTTGGGCTGAATGGCCTGTTTCCTTGTTGTATTTCTGTGTGGGATAATTCCAACTTCTTTGAAAAGTCCATTCTCATCACCGCAGCAAAGAGGATGATGATCTTCACTTGTTCATCGGTTAGGTCTCCGTCACACAACAGGTGAGAGGACAACAGTTGCATCAGTGTTCCGAGCCCTACATCAAAATGGGAAAGAAATTCTTATGATCATATTCAGTGAGTTAACTCCAGTCTAGAATGCAAACTTAGATCACAGGATTTGGTCTGAAGAGAGGACAATACAGAGAAACAAGATGGGAGCACTGGAACAATGAGAAACTGAGTGAGGGGCCGAGGCCTACAGCACAGTAGGTCAAAGTTCAGAAGTGTAGCAGGCTTAGAAGTCCCAATCACTGTCAATCCATTTAAATAAATGAGTCAACACCAACGTTAAAATATCACCAAATGGAAAATCTGGGGACAGTCCCCACCACTTACACCATCCACACTTATCAGGGGCAGCCACCAATATCGAGCAAATGATGCTAACCATTCGCCATCGCCACAGGCGTCAACTACAAAGGCGCGGCTTATAAGGTCTGAAGGGGGCCGACTATTTCAGGCAGTTCAATAAGAACTTATCCTGTACGTACCCATTTAAAAGGCCCTGCTGATTTCAGGCAAAGTCGGGTCTTCAAGCAGTTTCAATCAGCTGATCGTTAAAGTGCGATTCCCTCAGTGATGAGATCCTGGGTGAAACTGCTAACAATTAGGGGCAGCAGTTGCCAAGTGGGATTTCCTGGTTTTTTAATATGTTGCTTACTTCACTTTTTGCTTTTACCGTCCACCGCCTAAAGCGGGCAAGTCGCGGTAAATTCCAACGCACCCGCTATTAGGACTAGGGGGGGGTTTATTGATATTGTGGCCCTAATTTTGGGCTTGCAAAGCCTGAAGACAGAGGGAGGTCAGGAATTCCACAGTTTTGAAGTCGTGGGAAAGAATGAGTCTTAATTTCAAAACCACGAGAGAAGGAAAAGATTGTGAATGCCAAAAATCTGAAATATGAAGAGAAACTACTGAAAGAGGCCTTGGAGAGGGTGCAGAAGAGATTTACTAGAATGGTCCCAGGGATGAGGGACTTCAGTTATGTGGAGAGACTAGAGAAACTGTGATTGTTCTCCTTGGAGCAGAGAATTGTAAACAATTTTACAACACCAAGTTATAGTCCAGCAATTTTATTTTAAATTCACAAGCTTTCGGAGATTTTCTCCTTCCTCAGGTAAATGTTTACATTTACCTGAGGAAGGAGAAAATCTCCGAAAGCTTGTGAATTTAAAATAAAATTGCTGGACTATAACTTGGTGTTGTAAAATTGTTTACAATTGTCAACCCCAGTCCATCATCGGCATCTCCACATCTGGAGCAGAGAAGGTTAAGAGGAGATTTAATAGAGGTGTTCAAAAGTATGAGGGATTTTGAGAGAGTAAATAGGGAGAAACTGTTTTCAGAAAGGTCGGTAACCAGAGGGCACAGATTTAAGATAATTGGCCAAAGAACCAAAGGAGACAGGAGAATTTTTTTTTTACGGAGTGAGTTGTTACGATCTGGAATGTGTTGCTTGAAAGGGGGGTGGAAGCAGATTCAATAATAACGTTCAAAAGGGAACTGGATAAATATTTGAGCAGAAAAAATTTGCAGGGCTATGGGGAAAGAATAGGGGAGTGGGACGAATGGGATAGCTCTACCAAAGAGCCGGCACAGATTCGATGGGCCGAATGGCCTCCTTCTGTGCTTTATGATTCGATGATTCTAATGCAGTGTGCTGCATGGGAGGAAGTACATGTAAATTCCTGACTCACAGCGAGGGGGATGTAAGGAGATAGAGTGCGTAGGGCAGCAAATTTACAGTTCAGGAAGAACCAAACAGAAACGTTTGGAAAGTCACTGATCATTGTAACAGAGACAGAAAAAAAGACTGTGACAGAGAATGTAAAGCTTTGCTGCCTCTACAGATTCTACCACCAGCTTTAAAAATACATAAATATAAGATAGTCATCAATAAATTCAATAAGGAATTCAGGAGAAACTTCTTTACTCAGAAAGAGGTGAGAATGTGGAACTCACTACCACATGGAGTGGTTGAGGCAAATAGCATAGATGCATTTAAGAGGAAACTAGATAAGTACATGAGAGAGAAAGGAATAGAAGGTTATGCTGATAGGATTAGATGAAGAGGGGTGGGAGGAGGCTCGTGTGGAGCATAAACACCAGCACAGACCAGTTGGGCCGAATGGCCCGTTTCTATGCTTTAAATACATTTCTCAGCAACTCAAACTTCGAACAAAATGTTGAACAGACGCAGCCCAAAAAATACAATTCTTCACTTTCAGCAAATGTGGGGTCAGTCAGAACCTTCAGACAACAATGGGGAAAGTTTGCTGAGATGCGGAGTGTGGTCTTTTATTATCACAGGTCACCTTTCTGCCCCCCGGAGGGTTTATCAGTGAGGCTGCAGTTGGAGGTGGTGAGAAGGGAAGTAAAGGAGCCGCAGTGACCGGGTCACTGTAACCAAACTAATGGGTAACAGAAGTCAATGCTGATTGGTATGTGAAGCGAAGATGTAGGGCCAGTTGAGGAAAGCAGAGTCAGAATATAGAAGGACGTGCTTCGGCTTACTCCCCAAGAGCCACCACTGATGTGACAATTCTGCCACTAGCAGAATGCAGATGGATATAGGCCACGGTAGTGGTAATGTTACTGGACTAATAATCCAGAGCACGTGAGTTCAAATCCAGCATGGCAGCTTGAGAATTTGACTATTTTTGACTAGAGGAGCTGGGATTGTTCGCCTTAGAGCAGAGAACGTTAATGGGAGATTTAATAGAAGTGCTCAAAGTTACGAGGGGTTTTGATAGAGTAAGTGGGGAGAGACAGTTTCCACTGGCAGGAGGGTCGGTAACCAGAGGACACATTTAAGACAATTGGCAAAAGAACCAGGGGGGAGATGAGGAGTTTTTTTTTTACACAGCGAGTTGTTACGATCTGGAACGCACTGCTTGAAAGGGCGGTGGAAGCAGATTCAATAGTAACTTTCAAAAGGGAACTGGATAAATACTTGTGAAGGAAAAGTTTTCAGGGATTAGGGGAATGAGCAGGGGAGTAGGACTAATTGGACTGCTTTTACAAAGAGCCGGCTCAGGCACGATGGGCCGAATGACCTCCTTCTGTGCCGTACGATTCCATGATATCAGCCGAGTCCCACTTACCGACACGGCGGTCATTGTCAGAATGGTGGCTTTATCTTTCTGTGAAGCTGGCGTGTCCTTTGCCCTGCACGTCCTGCCATACCATTGCCGGTATTCGGCCCTCACCTTAAGGTGAGATACAACACAAAGTCAGTAATCTGGAGACTTGTAACCGAATGCGAACAATTAGAATTTCACGCTGAACCTGTGACCTTGTCATATTATTATTGTTCTGAGTTAACCTGCTCTGGGTATAAATTACATGGAATTTAAATACATTCATTACTCACAGGTGTCAGCCGTGGCTCGGTTGGTCGCACTCTCGCCTCTGAGTTAGAAGATTGTGGGTGCAAGCCCCACTCCAGGGACTTGTGCCCATAATCTCAGCTGACACTCTAGTGCAGTACTGAGGGAGTGCGGTACTGTCGGAGGTGCTGTCTTTTGGATGAGACATTAAACTGAGGCCCTGTCTGCCCTCTCAGATGGACATAAAAGATCTGATAGCTGCTATTTGAAGAAAAGCAGGGGGAGTTCTCCTGGTGCCCTGGACAATGTTTATCCCTCAACCAACATCACTAAAACAGATCTGGCCATTATTGCTGTTTGTGGGATCTTGCTGTGCACAAATTGGCTGCCGCATTTCCTACATTACAACAATGACTACACTTCAAATGTATTTCATTGGCTGTGAAGTGGTTTGGGACATCCTGAGGTCGTGAAAGACGCTATATAAATGCAAGTCTTTCCTTATTTATCGCGGGTTAAAACTCTGACTGATATTTCCTGCGGTGAATTACACTTTCTCTGCTTATTGCAGATCTCCTCTGTGAGATGCCCATTTTATAACTGAATGCTTTACAAAAGGTTGGAGATGTCTGTATGATATAAGAATAAAACTCGGTGTCACACTCAATACCGCCTGTGACTTGTTGAAAGAATGTTTATTGCAGAAGGTCCCAGATTCGAACTCTGGTCTGCTGATCACAGACGGAGCACAAATTGGGGTTTCACTGTTGGCCTCAGTGTCCTAGGGTTAGAAAGGGAGGGGAAGCAATCGGCCAGGGCTCCCGCTCCTGATCACTATTCAATTGTAAACAATTTTACAACACCAAGTTATAGTCCAGCAATTTTATTTTAAATTCACAATTTAAAATAAAATTGCTGGACTATAACTTGGTGTTGTAAAATTGTTTACAATTGTCAAAATTGTTTACAATTGTCAACCCCAGTCCATCACCGGCATCTCCACATGATCACTATTCAGTGATGCCAGCCTGAAGGACAGAGTTAGTCGCTGTTGCTCCAATACTGTGCCTACATTCGCTGTCTAGACTCGCACCTGAAGAGTGACCACTCAGACAAAGTCCATGAGAGCATTCATGGAACCAAACCTCAGTAATCACTGGCTCTGTCAGGAGAAGGAGGGAGAGGAAAAACGGAGAAAGGACGTCGATTCCACAACATGATACCTGTCCCATTAGCTTAAAACAGTCACTTTGTGATCAAACGAGACAATATTCCCTACCTTGGGATTTAACACACACAGGATGATGAAGATGAAGGTGCCCTGGAAACTGTTGACGATGGTGAATAAATAGGCCATCGCCACGGTTTCCTCCTGAAAGTGGAACAACCCGAGAATCCAGGTACAGCCCAGGATAAACACCTGCGCAATGGCTTTAAACGTCAGCATCCTGCAACGAGGAGAGACCGGTGAGATACCGCACTGTGGGTAGCAAGGGCACAAGGAGGACTTCAATGTCCATCACCAAGAGTGGCTCGGTAGTGCCACCATTGTCTGAGCCGGCCGAGGCGTGAAGACTGGGCTTGCGACAGGTGGTGAGAGCCAACATGAGGGAATAACTTACTTGACCTCGTCCTCACCAATCTACCTGTCGCAGATGTGTCTGTCCATGACAGCATTGTAGGAGTGACCACCGCACAGTCCTTGTGGAGACCAAGTCCCGTCTTCACACTGAGGACACCCTCCATCGTGTCATGTGGCGCTACTACCGTGCTAAGTGGGATAGAATAAGAACAGATCTAGCAGTTCTAAACTGGGCATCCATGAGGCGCTGTGGGCCATTAGCAACAGCAGAATTCTATACCAGCACAATCTATAACCTCATGGCCCGGCATATCCCTCACTCTTCCATCACCATCAAGCCAGAGAGCATGCCAGGAGCAGCACCAATCTGGTGAAGCTACATCACAGGACTACGTGCATACTAAACAGCGGAAGCAGCATGCTATAGACAGAGCTGAGCGATCCCACAACCAATGGATCAGATCAAAGCTCTGCGGTCCTGCCACATCCAGTCACGAATGGTGGTGGACAATTAAACAACTAACGGGAGGGGGAGGCTCCATGAACATCCCGATCCTCAACCAAGGTGGAGCCCAGCACGTGAGTGCAAAAGACAAGGCTGCAGTGTTCGGGACAATCTTCAGCCAGCTGTGCTGAGTGGATGATCCTTCTCGGCTCCTCCTGAGGTCCCCACCATCACAGATTCCAGTCTTCAGCCAATTTGATTCACTCCACATGATATCAAGAAACTGCTGAGTGCATGGGACTCAGCAAAGGCTGCGGGTCCCAACAGCATTCAATTGTACTGCGAAATATCTGTGCTCCAGAACTAGCCGCACCCAAACTAAGTTGTTCCAGTACAGTTACAACACTGGTATCTACCCAACAATGTGAAAAATTGCCCAGGTATGTCCTGTCCACAAAAAAAAGAACAAATCCAAACCGGCCAATTACTGCCCCATCTCAATCATCAGCAAAGTGATGGAAGGTGTTGTCGACAGTGCTATCAAGCAGCACTTACTCACAAATAACCTGCTCACTGATGCTCAGTTTGGGTTCCGCCAGGACCTCTCAGCTCCAGACCTTATTACAGTCTTGGTCCAAACATGGACACAAGAGCTGAATTCCAGAAGTGAGGTGAGAGTGACTGCCCTTGACATCAAGCCATCATTTGACCGAGTGTGGCACCAAGGAGCCCTAATAAAACTGGTCAATGGGAAGGAGGGGGAAAACTCTCCAATGCCTGCAGTTATACCTGGTATAAAGGAAGATGGTTGTGGTTGTTGGAGGCCAATCATCTCAGTCCCAGGTCAACCCTGCAGGAGTTCCTCAGGGCAGCATTCTTGGCCCAACAATCTTCAGCTGCTTCATCAATGACCTTCCCTCCATCATTAGGTCAGAAATGGGGCTATTCACTGATGATTGCACAGTGTTCAGCTCCATTCGCAATTCCTCAGATAATGAAGACGTCCATGCCCACATGCAGCAAGACCTGGACAACATCCAGGCTTGGGCTGTTAAGGGCAAGTAACATTCACGTTACACAAGTGCCAGGTGATGACCATCTCCAACAAGATAGAACCTAACCACTGGAGCAATGTGGTGTGTCTTGTCCGAAGTTGCTGAAAGATGGTACCTCTGACAGTGCTGCACTCCCTCAGAACTGTACTTAACTGTCGGTCTAGGTTATGGGGTCAAGGGTTAAAGCTGGAACCCATGACCATCTGACTCAGAGCCAAGAGTGCTACCACTGAGCGTTGGCACCAGGGCAAGTTAGACCTTGGCCTTTGGCCTTTGGCCCTTTGGACTCTGGCTTTTCACTTTTGGACACTGACCTTTCACCTTTGTGACGATTTCAAGTTGAGCCCAAGGCAATGAAGGAAAGTCTTCAGGCTGTAAGAATCTGCCATGAAATGAGCTATGGGAATTTCTGCAGTTCCCAGTGGATGTGTGACCACCACATGATGCCCCTAATTGGCACCTAACTGACAAACTCACTAACAGCACTGTGACTGTAATCGTTATGATTTCTGATCTGCACATTGACTTTACTGATCAGAGTTTAAATTAGTAGTCAAATTTTTAATCTTCCCTTTAAATAACGCTCACCATTTTGATGTAGCTATGTAAACCTTATAGAAGCATACCGCATAGAAGGAGGCCATTCAGCCCATCATGCCTGTGCCGGCTCTTTGAAAGAGCTATCCAATTAGTCCCACTCCCCTGGCTCTTTCCCCATATTTTCCTTTTATGAATCTTTCGATTAAACTTCAAGATATTTATCTGTTCCAAAAGTTTCTGTAAAGTCCTGGATGTGGTAACACTCACCTCGTGCCCTGAAGTTTAGAAACTTGAGTGTCACGTTTGGAAATTTCTTTTTTCAATATCCAGAGGATTGTGAAGAACAGAACGGAGTTGATCTGTTGGAAGATTTGAAGTCATGTGTTGACTGAACATCAACAGATTCTGGAGGATTATATCTGGAATCAGCCTGTTTTTAGCTTTTAAATCCATGATTCGTCAGGTGATGCTCACATCACAAAATGGTGGACTTTCAAACTGTCACCAATATTTTCTTTCTTTTTCTGATATTTTTTCCTTTTTTCTTCTCTGAAGGGACTGGTTTGTGATACAAAGGGAGGGAGCATCTGTGGGGGAGAGACAAATGATGTGGGGTAGAGGCTACAGAGGAGAGAGGCTATGGGGGACAGAGAGGCTACAGGGGGCAGAGAGGCTACAAGGGGAGAAAGACGGGGGGGGAGAGAGGCCAGGGGGAGAGAGGCGAGTGGGGAGAGAGACTAGGGGGGAGAGAAGCTATGGGGAGAGAGGCTAGGGGGGAGAGAAGCTAGGGGGAGAAGAGGCTATGGGGAGAGAGGCTGGGGGAGAGAGGCAATCGGGGGGAGAGAGGCAATTGGGGGGAGAGAGGCAATCGGGGGGAGAGAGGCAATCGGGGAGAGAGCAGGTGGAGGAGAGAGCCTATGGGGGAGAGAGGCTATGGGAGAGAGAGGCTACAGGGGACAGAGAGGCTAAAAGGGGAGAGAGACTAGGGGGAGAGAGACTGGGGGGAGAGAGGCTGGGGGAGAGAGGCTATGGGGAGAGAGTCTGGGGGGAGAGAGGCTAGGGGGAAAAGAGGCTATGGGGAGAGAGTCTGGGGGGAGAGAGACTGGGGGGAGAGAGGCTGGGGGAGAGAGGCTATGGGGAGAGAGTCTGGGGGGAGAGAGGCTAGGGGGAAAAGAGGCTATGGGGAGAGAGACTGGGGGGAGAGAGACTGGGGGGAGAGAGGCTGGGGGAGAGAGGCTATTGGGGAGCGATAGGCTGTGGGTGGGAGAGAGGCTGTTGTCGGGGGGGTGGTGAGAGAGGCTGTGGGGGGTGAGAAGCTATGGGGGAGAGAGAGACTGTGGAGTACATGTGAGGGGAACTCTCTAATTTCTGTACATGGGGGTGGAGTTGAGTACATAAACAGAGCAGGAGTTTTCTTTGCTCATGTTTAAAACATAATCATTAAATACAATCGATCTCAAATAAAACAACAGACTCTCGATATAATATAAAAATTACCCCAATTATCACATAGACAGGCCCCAGGAAGCTCCAGACGAATCCTCTGCATTTGGAGATCCAGCAGCTGGAAGTTAATTGAAGAAAGTAAATCGGCCGGGAACAATGAGTCACACAAGAGTGCACGACCCGCGATTTGATTGGATTATAATATGTTCCTTGCGTTTGCAGGTAATAGACTGACATTTCGGAGGCCTTCACCCCTCAAATGCAGAAATTAACAAGCCAAGGGGTTAGAATTCTATCCCCACGAGGCGGTTTCACGGGAATGCCCCAAAGGCAGAGGAGGAGGGAAACCAGGGGCAGAGTCCTTGGGTCCAGAGTGGGTTTTTGAACACGCTGCCCCTGGTTATTCACAGGCCCTGTTCTGTGGTGCGTGAAGCTCACGTTTTTCTACCGCGCGAATGGAAGACACTAACAAGGGTTTTGGTTCTCATCTGTGTCAGTCAGTATCACTCTCGCCTCTGAGTCAGAAGGTCGTGGGTTCAAGTCCCCCTCCAGAGACTTGAGCACAAAATCCAGGCTGACACTTCAGCACAGTGCTGAGGGACATTCTGAGGTTGTAATCGCTGCTATATAAATGCAAGTCTGTTTTTCTCTCTCTCTCTTTCTCAATTTCTTTCTCTCTTTGTTTATCTCTTTCTTTATTCCTTTCTAATCCAGCTTTCTTTCTTCCTCTCTCTTTCTTTCTATCTCTCTTTGTTGATTTCTTTCTTTATTCCTTTCGGACAAAGAACAAGCTTTCTCTCTTCTTTCCCCTCTCTCTCCCGCTCTTTCTTTCTTTCATTCTTTCTATCGTTCTCTCTTTCTTTCTCTCTTTGTTTATCTCTTTCTTTATTCCTTTCTGAGCCAGCTTTCTTTCTTTCTCTCTTCCTTTCTCTCTCTCCCTTTTTTTCTCACTCTCTCGCTCTTTCTTTCTCTCTTTCTTTCTTTCTCTCTTTCTCTATTCCTTTCTGACAAAGAACAGGTTGCAAGGCCGCGAGAGGGCTTGACATGATTGAGCATTAGTCATGGAACAGGCAACACTTTGCAGCGAGCAATCTTTGGGCCGTCTATGGGACGTGGGACATGTTGGGTGTTGCTTCCTCACCAGGTTCCATTAAATGTCCTGTCTTCTTCTCCATTTGTTCCCAGCTCTTGCAGGTAGTGTACACAGCGTTGACCCTGCTTACCAGCTGCTGCCCTAACATCCTCTGGGGAGAGTGCCCTTTAGTGTCAAATTGGACAATCCTCGTCACATCCACCTCATGGACCTGCCTGTCCATCCAGCCAGTCCTCAAACAAGAGGTCACGTGCTCCACCCCTCCTTCACTTGCCCACAGAATCTGTTTTGTCGCTCTACTCTGGGTTTCCTTTCTCTTCATTTATGCCTGACACCTCTACCCCCTCCCCCCAAACCTTGTCGGAGGCTGACAAACATCGGAAATTCATTTGATAAAGGGTGAATATTATAAATGTGAGTTATTATGATCTGGAATGCACTGCCTGAAAAGGTGGTGAAAACAGATTCAATAGTAACTTTCAAAAGGGAATTGGATACTTGAATAAGAAAAATATGCAAGGCTATGGAGAAAGAGCAGGGGAGTGGGACTAATTGGATAACTCTTTCAAAGAGCTGGCACAGGCACGATAGGCCGAATGGCCTCCTTCTGTGCTCTATGATTCTATGAAATACATATTTCTCCCCCTGTGTAGGCACTCAGTAGCTATATTGGTAAGTGCACCGCCTGATGTGGACCTGAGCCACAGAGTTCAGGGAGGTCCCTGATACGTGCTGATCTGGCTGGGAGAGGAACTACAATTGCTGGGTTAGGGAAGGGGGAAATCAGCCAGGATCCCATTCCTGATTGCTGACCAGGAAGAGTGGGGAGATTGGCGAGGGGAGGAGAGGATGGAGGAGAAAAGGAAAGGAAAGAAGAGAGGAGAGTAGATGAGGGGAGATGAAAGGGAGGAAGCGGACAGGAGAGAGGAGAGAAGGGAAGTGGAGGAGAGAGGAAAGGTGAGGAGGGAGGAGAGGTGAGAAGAGAGGAGAGATGAAAAGGGGGCAGATGAGAGAAAGAGAAAGGAGAGGAAGTAAGGGGAGGAGACAAGGGGCGGGGAGAGAAGGTAAGGGGAGGGGAGAGAAAGGGTGAGGGACAAGGAGAGGAGAAAATGAGAGGATAGTTGAGAGGAACATGAACTGTATAATTATTGAGAAAAGCAGGAAAGGTTACAATTTAGAGAAAGAAGTTTGGATTCCACCGGTGGGAGAAATGACTTGAGTTTAACTGCAAGGCCACAATTTACATTGTACGGTTGGAAAAACATGACACGTGACTTACTGCCTGGGTGACCCATAGCCATCGGGATACACTGCAGCAGAAATGACCACGATTACTGCAGGGGTGCCGTAGCCACAGAGGGACATGTACTTCTCAATTTTCCCTGAATGGGAAGCCCTCAATTTCCTGATGTTTCTGACCATGAGATATAGCTGGACTCCTTCCAGAAACATCCAAACAAACGCTGCCAGGAACAAGTAGTGTAAAAATCCTGCTACAATCCCACACACAACCTGAAACAATAAGAAACACCATGAGAGCCCTTCGCAGCTTCAAATACATGGAAAATACAAAATGTACAAATATTCACCCAGTTAGTGAAACAGTGATTTATTGACCCAAGGATTTCAGCAGTGCGACACAATAATTGGCCAAACCTTCAGCACATTTGAGCATATCTGTAACTGAGGAGCAATGGTTCCCTCAACAGACTGAAAACCGCAGTCAGTGTTTTACTCCAGACTAATGCTCCCTGGTGGCTCAGCTGGTTTTTCCAGTCAACAGCTTAGCAGGAGCGATTATCAAACAAAATTTGACACTGAGCCACATAAGGAGATATTAGGACAGGCGACCAAGAGGTTGGTCAAAGAGGTAGGTTATAAGGAGCGTCTTAAAGGAGGAGAGACGGGGAGAGGCGGAGAGGTCTAGGGAGGGAATTCCAGAGCTTAGGGCCTAGACAGCTGGAGGCCTATAGTGGGGTGAAGGAAGTCGGGCATTGCACAAGAGACAAGTGTTGATCCACACCGTTCCAGACACACTTCCACTCAAACGTGCTCACAAACATACACACAGACACGCACATAGATGCACATGACAGACATTGACATATATAGGTATACACACACACAGACAAATATACTTAGACATGCACACAAAATATCGTGTGCTGCTGACTGTGGAGGGGTTTCTCACCCGGTTTCCGTTTCTGTCGATCCCTGTTATGAAGAGCAACTCTGCCAGGAAGAGACTCGCGCACAGATGGACGTGGGTGGCATTTATGGCATTTTTAAAACTGGAGCGGAAGGCAAATGTCACAATGGTGATTCCGAGACACACCAGCGATACGGGAATCCCAACAGATGTAATTATTGTCAAAGCAAGGGGATCACCCTGCAGAAAGAAAAAGCTTGCATTTATATAGTGTCTTTCATAAAAGCCCAAAGCACTCCATAGCGAATGAGATACTGCTGGAGAGTAGGCACTGTTGTAATGTAGGAAACGCAGCAGCCAATTTGGGCACAGCAAGATCCCACAAACACCAATGAGGTAAACGATCAGATAATCTGTTTTTTTTTGGTGTTGGTTGAGGGGTAAATGTTGGCCCAGGACACCTCTCCTGCTCTTCTTCAAATAGTGGCATCGTGTACGAAACTGTATAATATAATAAGTTAACAGCCTGACATAGGTAAAGCACATCATAGGTTAGTTAGTATGGGGAGCTGCAGTGAGTGTAGAGAGAGAGAGAGAGACTGGCTGAATTCTGATGTATATACAGAACAGGCTGCTTGAGCAAGAGTAGACATGAAAGCAGAATTAAACGCAATGGGCATAAATGTAACTAACCATAGTACTCGATGAATGTAATTAGAGATAATAGAATGCTTAACTTAGATGGAACTTATATCACATAACTAAGATAGAGTAAGGGCCAATGTACAATTGACAGACAGACCCAGACCTGAAGGGCAAGTTTTGAAAAGTGTTCAGCAAAATAATGTAAAGGAAACATGGTTCAGAGGCCTGGAGATAAGGAAACTGGACAGAATCAGTGTAGGTCAGTGTTAAACAAAGGAGTAACACATGGGACCATATCCCGTGACCAAAGTAGGTATGGTAATAGTAACAGTATAAATGTGGAATGCAA
Source organism: Heptranchias perlo (assembly GCF_035084215.1). Classification (NCBI taxonomy): domain Eukaryota; kingdom Metazoa; phylum Chordata; class Chondrichthyes; order Hexanchiformes; family Hexanchidae; genus Heptranchias; species Heptranchias perlo. The sequence continues at coordinate 11,561,207 of NC_090361.1, forward strand.
CATACCCTCGGTGAGATTCAAGATTGCAAACTGACTGGTAAGATGTAAACTCGAACAATCCCTGATGGGTATCCTACTTGTGAGTATATAGAGGTATTGCTTGCATGTACTACTCAGTGTGCTGCCTTTAACTAATAAACATCTGTCAGATATATTACTAACTCACAAGTTCTCAAATCTGTTAATTAAGGATAAGAAGAAGGGACACAGGAGCTAGAGTATAAGTCCTGATCTGATATAAAATCAAACACATAGGACCTTTTATGTCCACCTGAGATAGCATACAGAGCCTTGTCTCATCCAACAGTGCAGCAGTCTCAGTACTGCACTAAAGTATCAGCCTAGATTATGTGCTCAAGTCTCTGGACTGGGGCTTGAACCCACAACCAATGAGTCAAGCCTGATACCTTTTTTTTCTTTCCTCTATGTGTTAAGCAGTGGAAAAATATAAGTGGGTTCTTTATGAACTGGTTTACAATTTTGTTCCTTTTTAAAATTTGTTCTTGGGACATGGGAAATGTTGGTAAGGTTGCATTTATTGACCATCCCTAGTTGTCCTGATAAGGTAATGGTGGGCCTTCTCCTTGAACCTGTGGTGATGCTGCTCCCTCAATGGTGTCAGGTTGGAAATTCTATGATATTGACCCGGTGACAGATGTCCAAGTCAGGGTGGTTTGACTCAGAGGGCACCTTGAAGGTGATGGTTTTCTGTGACACTGCTGCTCTTGTCCTTCTTGGTGGTACAGGTTCTGGGGAGGTAGGTGCTGCAAAGTAATCATGGTGAGTTGCTGCAGTGCATTTTGTAGATAATATATAACCAGCCACACAGTGTGACAACCGTGGAAGGGGTGGACACTGAATTGGATTGCATTTGCACCGAACAAGTGAACTACGTTGTCCTGGATGGTGTCAAGCTTTCTTTGAGTGTTGCTGCAGCTGCAACCATTCAAGTGAGTTTTAAGTACCAAAATGATACCTGGGGCTAGATTATGAGGACAGGTTGCATAGACTTGGCTTGTATTGCCTTGAGTATAGAAGATTATGGGCTGATCTAATTGTGGTGTTTAAGTTGAATGAAGGAGTTGATAGGGTGGATAGAGAGAAACTATATCTTCTGGTGGGGGGAGTCCAGAACAAGGGAGCATAACCTTAAAATTAGAGCCAGGCCACTCAAGGGGTGATGTCAGGAAGCACTTCTTCAGACAAAGCGTAGTGGAAATCTAGAACTCTCTCCCCCAAAAAGCTGTTGAGGCTGGAGGACAATTGAAAATGTCAAAACTGATTTTTGTTAGGCAAGGTTACAGAAGATGGAGTTAAGATAGAGAGAGCCATGATCTAATTGAATGGCGGAACAGACTGAATGGCCTACTCCTGTTCTTATGTTCCTAAGTAACTTATCACGCTCCTGACTTGAGCCTTGTAGATGGTGGAGAGGTCAGAGGTGAGCCACTCATCACTGATTATCCAGCCTTTCCCCTGCTCTTATAGCCACGGTGTGGATCTGGCTGGTCCAGTTAGCATAAGGGGAAATTCACTGAGCGTCTGCTTCCCTCACTAGATGGCGAACAAGACAGTGATAGTTCTTTTAACACTATAGAGTGATTCTACGACCATGTTCCTGCCCACTATGGCTCCATGCTGGTAATGGATCCCGGTTGAATATACTCTATACAGCGCAGAGGAAACCTTGGCATGTAGACACGTAGAGACACAGTGATGCTCGGTTACTGCTGCACAATGCTTGTATTTGTTCTTTCAATACCAAACACTTACTTGCAGTCTAACTCAAGTGTCAGCTTGGCTCAGTTAGTTGCACTTTCGTGACTGCCTTTATCACCTCTGACTATTCCAATGCTCTCCTGACTGGCCTCCCTTCGTCTAGCCTCTGCAAACTCTTCCATCCAGCACCAAGTCCCACTCACCCACCACCCATCTTTGCTGACTTCCATTGGCCGCTGCTCCCCACCGCCGCCCCACCACCCCAACCACACCTCCAATTTAAAATTCTCATCCTCATGTTTCAATCCCTTCCAAGACTTGTCCCTCTCTATCTCTGTAACCTCTTCCAGCCCTACAACACCCTCCTCCTGAACTCTACGATCTTCTGGCCCCGTCCTTTTGTGCATCCCCCCTCCCTTTGCCCAACTATTGGTGGCCGTGCCTTTAGCTGTCTAGACCGTGCGCTTTGGAGTTCCCTCCCTAAACCTCTCCACCTCCCTCTCCTCTTTTAAGACCCTCCTTAAAACACACCTCTTTGACCAAGCTTTCAATCAACCCCCAATATCCCCTTCCTTGGCTTGGCGTTCATTTTTGTCTGATTACACTTCCGTGAAGCACCTGGGATGTCTTTTTCCACGTTAAAGAAAAATCTTTTTGTTGTCGAAAGGTCGTAGGTTCAAACCCCACTCTAGGCTAACACTTCTGAGCAGTGGTGAGGGAACGCTGTGTTTCAGAGGTGTTGTCCTTTGCGTGAGATTAAGCTGTGGCACTGAATGCTTCTGTCAGTGACAACACATGTACAGTGATAATTAAGTTCTCCACTGATGTGGGTAATTGTCTGCAGTAAGTATGGTCACTGATCTTGCTAAATGCTTGTGAATGGCACACATTTACATGATATGCAAGTCCACCCCTTAGCTCCACCTCTGACTCCACCTTTAGTCCTGCTTCATCTATAGACGTTCTAGGCCTCACTGTCTTCTCTAATCCTTAACTTGATCTCCAACATCTTCTCCATTGCTAAAGCTGCCTCCAAGAAGCTTGAACTCTCCTTTCATGCTAAACACATTCCCTTAAATTCACCACAAATCCCGAGCCCATACAAGCCTTGACTACTGTTTCCATATCTGGGGAGCTTTTCCCAACACATAACCTACTCACTCGCTACCTCCTTCAGTCTTCCCTTCATCCTACAACCTGCAGGCTTTTAAAATCCAATCTTAGTGTCACTTCATCACTGCTTCTTGATTCAAACCTTCTTCTCTCCCACTATTTGCAGCCTTGATACTGTCCTGCATTATGGGCCATGGTTCTTCAGCCAGATGGTTCTAAATCCCGCAGTCTAGGAACTTTCATTGCAACGTAACATTTGACTGTTGTACCTCACCGACTACTACAACATTCAGTGCCTACATTAACCATCAACGCTGTTGTGACTAGTTGTTATGAATCCAGTATTAACTGTGAAGAAAATTAATGAATAAACATTTATACCTGCCAGTCAAAAGGAGTCATCAGAAGAGCAAGGCTGGAGAAGTGATTGCATCGACACTGGGTGTGCGTTCCATTGGAATCTGCCACACTGCACCCATTGGGAGACCAATAACTTTTCCCAGCTGCGTAATTCCAGTGGACGCAATGTTTTGTCCCATCACCGTTAGCTTCCTGTGGAGAGCAAGGATTTCATTTTATCCTCTGCAGTTACCGGTCCAGCTGTAACTGAGCAAATAGATCGCGTGTGTAACACTCAGTGGGAAAAGGCAATGCCAAGTCTGGTACTGAGTCACACAGAAGAGAATGAACCAGGCTCAACTCGGGGTCTGTGCTGAATCCCAGCCGAGGCACCAGTTGCTGGTCTTCAACCATCTCAGCCTGTGTGAGTGGACAATGGGTGAGAGCAGGTTCAAGGATCAACTGCGATCCTCTCCACCAGTGAGTAAGCTGCAGACATTGTCTACCTTCACACATAAGGAATAGACGATTGAGTGAAGGAAGGGAAGGCTACATCCAAGAATCATGATCTTCAAAGAGGAGATTAAACTGAGGGGGGTGGGCCCAATTTTCACAAACTCTATTAAGAAGAACTAAATTGCTTCCATTTATTTATGTTTTCCTGCATCGTAAATGAGCTGTTGTCTCTCACAGCCAACTTCAGGTGGCCCATATGTGACATAATGTTACGTGACATAACAAGGCTAACAGGCTGAACTCATTCTCAGCCCGGCGATCTTTCCGCTGTTTCATTAAATTGCCTCACTGGACGGAAATACCTGGTTAGTCCTAAAACCCAGTGCCGCTGTTTCAGTGCACGGATATCATTGTGAGACTGGGAGGGGGCCAGCGACCCAATCTGTTACAAACTGTACACCAAACTGGCACAACTCTTTACAAACCTCTTTGTGTCTGAAAGTGATGTTCACTGTCGGGTCGAGTCCACGGCTGTCTCTGTTACTTATCGCGGCTGAAACTACATTTGAGATCAATCGAAATGGCCTCAGTTTTCCACCACTGGTGCTGAGGTTGAAAACGCTCCCAATGAGAATGGAATCCATGTTGTTGTAGGCGATCAAAGCCACAGCAGCAAAACCTGTCACTGGAGGGAATGTTAAACGTTACTAATGCTGGCGTGAAATCCGTAGGGCACACGATGGCTGTAAAATAGACGTAACTCCTGCTGCAGAACCGGACGCAGGTCACGACCAGCTTCCCAGAAAAGGTCGCTGCTAAATCCAGTTGGATTTGTGGACATTCGCAAGACACAGAAACATTTGGTTAGTGACAGAGGATTGGAGGGCAGCCGACTGTGAAATGCAATAATGACAGTAAGGAATACCAGGATCCCAGATTAGACAGGCCATTTGTTTCAGCTCATCCGTCCAGTTAGAAGACCTACATTCCCTTCCATCAGGTCATCTGATTGCATCATTAATGAGTCGAAGATTTTTCCCTCCATCACACAACCTAGAAGATCATTCCGAGTGTTAATCACTCCGGCTGCAGAAGTTCTTCCAGGTGTCTGTCCTCAACTTTCCTTTCACCAGTTTCAACCTGTATCCCCTTATTCTAGTATCCAGGCAAGCCCTGAAGCAGTGCTCTTATTTACCCTATCCATGACATTTAATACCTTGTGCACCTCTTTAAGGTCCTTAGGAATTCTCTTCCCCAGAGGGCTGGGGATACTGAGTCATTGAGTACACTCAAGGCTGAAATCGATACGTTTTTGGAATCTAATGGAATCAAGGGATATGGGGATCTGGCGGGAAAGTGGAGTTGAGGTCGAAGATCAGCCATGATCGTATTGAATGTCGGAGCAGGCTCGAGGGACCGTATGGTCTGCTCCTGCTCCTATTTCTTATGTTCTCTATCAGACTCCTCCCTCCTATTTCCCCAGTCTATTCTAGTAACTCAATCCTTTGACACGAGGAATCAGCTTTGTGATCTTCTCCTCACCACATCCATGGCTTGAATTTTGCAATCAAAACTGGACACAGGGCTCAAGGTGCCGTCTGTCTAAGACATCTGGTGACTGACCCCTCAATATACACTGTTCCACAGTGATTTGGCATGTTAAGTAAATCTGCTCTCACGCCCCGATCCCTTTCTGCTTCCCCTTTAGGTTATTTCTACACAGGATACTGCAGCATATTGGATTTCCTCCCCACAAAGCTCGATCTCCCAATACAGCCATTACACAGGTGGCAGCTCATTCCTTGATATTAAAAATAATTGCATTTATATAGCGCCTTTCACAACCTCAGGTAGTCCCAAAGCGCTTCACAGCAAATGAAGCACTTTTGAAGTGTAGTCACTGTTGTAATGCAGGACGCACAGCAACCAATTTGCACACAGCAAGCTCCCACAAACAGCAATGTGATAATAACCAGATAATCTGTTTTTAGTAATGTTGGTTGAGGAATAAATATTGGCCAGGACACTGCGGAGGACGTCCCTGCTCTTCATTGAAATTGTGCCATGGGATCTTTTACGTCCACCCGAGAGGGCAGACGGGGCCTCAGCAGATATGGAGCTCGCTGTGTCTACTTCCCTGGGCTATGCCTGCAGCGGAAGATTCACCCTTAAATGTCATTTTTATTTCTAAGGTAGTTTTACTGGTAGCTACGGAAATAGTGGATGCATTGGTTGTCATCTTCCAAAATTCTATCGATCATGGAACAGCTCCTGCAGATTGGAGGGTGGCAAATGTAACCCCACTATTTAAAAAAGGAGGGAGAGAGAAAACATGGAACTACAGACCGGTTAGCCCAACATTAGTAGTAGGGAAAATGCTAGAGTCTATTATAAAGGATGTGATAACAGGATGCTTGGAAAATATCAACGGGATTAGACAAAGTCAACATGGATTTATGAAAGGGAAATCATGTTTGACAAACCTACTGGAGTTTTTTGAGAATGTAACTGGTAGAATAGATAAGGGAGAACCAGTGGATGTGGTGTATTTGGATTTTCAGAAGGCCTTTGATAATGTTGCACATAAGAGGTTAGTGTGCAAAATTAAAGCACGTGGGATTGGCGGTAATATACTGGTATGGATTGAAAATTGGTTAACAGACAGGAAACAGAGAGTAGGAATAAATGGGTCTTTTTCAGGATGGCAGGCAGTGACTAGTGGGGTACCGCAGGGATCAGTGCTTGGGCCCCAGCTATTCACAATATATATCAATGATTTGGATGAGGGAACCAAATGTAATATTTCCAAGTTGCTGATGACACAAAACTAGGTGGGATTGTGAGTTGTGAGGAGGATGCAAAGAGGCTTCAAGGAGATTTAGACAAGTTGAGTGAGTGGGCAAATACATGGCAGATGCAGTATAATGTGGATAAATGTGAAGTTAGCCACTTTGGAAGGAAAAACAGAAAGGCAGAGTATTATTTAAATGGTGATAGATTGGGAAATGTTGATGTACAAAGGGACCTGGGTGTCCTTGTACACCAGTCACTGAAAGCAAACATGCAGGTGCAGCAAGCAGTTGGGAAGGCAAATGGTATGAAGGCTTTCATTGCAAGAGCATTTGAGTACAGGAGCAAGGATGTCTTACTGCAGTTATACAGGGCCTCGGTGAGACCACACCTGGAATATTGTGTGCAGTTTTGGTCTCCTTACCTAAGAAAGGATATACTTGCCATAGAGGGAGTGCAGCGAAGGTTCACCAGACTGATTCCTGGGATGGCAGGACTGTCCTATGAGGAGAGATTGGGTCGACTCGGTCTGCGTTCACTAGAGTTTCAAGGAATGAGAGGGGATCTCATTGAAACGTATAAAATTCTGACAGGGCTAGACAGACTAGATGCAGGGAGGATGTTTCCACTGGCTGGGGGGTTCAGAACGAGGGGTCACAGTCTCAGGATACAGGGTGGGACATTTAGGACTGAGATGAGGAGAAATTTCTTCACTCAGAGGGTGGTGAACCTGTAGAATTCTCTACCACAGAATGCTGTGGAGGCCAAGTCACTGAATATATTTAAGAAGGAGCTGGATAGATCTCTAGACATAAAAGGCATCAAGGGGTATGAGGAGAGACCGAGAATATGGTATTGAGATAAAGGATAAGCCATGATCATATTGAATGGCGGAACAGGCTCGAAGGGCCAAATGGCCTACTCCTGCTCCTATTTTCTATGTTTCTATGTTTACTGATTCTCCCACCCCCCCCTTTCCCATGCCCCACACTTCCTCATTGCGTGGGAAGGAAGACAAGCGACTTGTTCCTGAGCCTCTGCTATTTCTTCTCAGCTGCTGGACGACGCAAGAAAGAGACTGGGATAACTCTCCCTCTCATCCTGCCTCCCTCTCTGGACCTAACTCCTGCTGGTTCGCAAAGGCTACGGCGTCACGGTTACAACTCACCATGTGGGCAATTATGGATACAAGCCTGTGAGCTGCTCCCCTGTAGTGCAACCTGTTGGGGCTCTAATGCCACTTCCCACTGCAGGCCCAGGGCTGCACGTCCTGACATGTGTGTGCTCCATTTCACCTCATAGAGAAAAAGGAATAAAGCTCCAGCGATGTTTGCTGAGACAACTGAAGTAAAGTAGAGACAACCAATGAATTTACCATTTGCTTTTCCTCCGGTGACCGTACGTCGGTATATATCCATCACGATGCCGTTCGCCTGTAAACTTGCTCTATCGTGGGCTGAACTGCTCTTCCCTCGAAAGACTCTTACTTCCAGATCTAAGAGCGAAAGAAAATAAACTCTGTAACGTGTCGTAAAGGAGAGAGATTTATTCACATTGTTTGGGCCCAACTGTCAGTTTAGCGGATGCATACAGCACAGTGCAAAAAGGGTGACTTAGTTCAAAAGATAATTGGCCAAAGAACCAGGGGGGAGATGAGGAGAAATATTTTTATGCAGCGAGTCGTTACGATCTGGAATGCGCTGCCTGAAAGGGCGGTGGAAGCAGATTCAATAGTAACTTTCAAAAGGGAGTTGGATAAATACATAATAAGGAGAAAATTGCAGGGCTATGGGAAGTGAGCAGGGGAGTGGAACTAATTGGATAGCTCTTTCAAAGAGCAGGCACAGGCATGATGGGCCAAATGGCCTCCTTCTGTGGTGTATGATTTTATGATTCTATGAAAAGCAACATAATGGACTGGGCGGTTCATTGGGTCAGACATTGGGCCTCTCATTTCTGGAACCTGGGTTGAAATCCAGCTCACAATGAGGGAATGAAAGTTTCCTCTGTCTGCTGCCCAAGGTAAAAAGTGTTTAGACAGTCTCAATCCAATCCCAGTGGCGACAGGGCCATGACACAAATCAGGTACTAAAGTGGTTACCTCATTCTCAAAATAAAAAGCTGGTATCAGTAAAAGTGACCATGAAGATGTCGGATTGTCGTAAAAACCCAACTGTTCACTAATGCCCTTTAGAGAAGGAAAGATGCTGTCCTTACATGGTCTGGCCTATATGTGACTCCAGTCCTACACCAACATGGTGGACTCTTAACTGCCCTCAGTCGTCTGGGCAACTAGGGATGGGCAATAAATGCAGTCCTTGTCAGCGATGCCAACATCCCAAAAATGAATAACAACAACAGCTTGCATTCGTATAGCATCTTTAACATAGTAAATGTCCCAAGGCGGTTTACAGGAGTGTTATCAAACAATATTTGACACCGAGCCATATGAGGAGATGTTAGGACAGGTAACCAAACGCTTGGTCAAAGAGAATAAGAAAAGAAAAGCATGGATAATGAGGAAAGGCCACATTCTTCTATGTTTGGGGATGAGGCAGAGTAGAGGGAGCTTAATCTACATCCAACCATGGAACGGGGAACATAGGAACAGGAGTAGTCCATTCAGCCCCTCGAGCCTGTTCTGCCATTCAATTAGATTATGGCTGATCTGTATCACCTCCACGCTGCCTTGGTTCCCTAACCCTTAATGCCACTGCCTAACAAAAATCTATCAAGCTGAGTTTTGGAATTTTCAATTGACCCTCAGCATCCACTTTTTGGGGGAGAGAGTTCCAGATTTCCACCACCCTTTGTGTGAAGAAATGCTTCCTGACATCACCCCTGAATGGTCTAGCACTAATTTTAAGGTAATGCCCCCTTGTTCTGGACTCCCCCACCAGAGGAAATAGTTTCTCTCTGTCTACCCTATCTACCCTATCAAGTCCTTTAATCATCTTAAACACCGCAATTAGATCACCTCTTAATCTTCTTAACCCAAGGGAATACAAGCCTAGTCTATGCAACCTGTCTTCATAATGTAACTGTTTTAGCCCCGGTATCATTCTGTTGAATCTGCGCTACATCCCCTCCAAGGCCAATACATCCTTCCTGAGACGTGGTGCCCAGTATTGAACACAGTACTCCAGATGCCATACTGACCTTGGGATGTCTGATGATGACATTGGGTACCCAATATTCCCCAGAATCATCAACTCAAACATCGACGAGTACAGAACTCCAAAGCATCAAATTCAAATGCAGTTCAGCATGCCATCTAAAAGTAGTGATACTTCCTCAGAATTGCCCTTTGTCAGCTCATAGATACTTTCCTCACCAATTCTCTCCTGAAAACAGTTGAACCGGATTTCCAATGGCCCCACTCTGCCAGTGAGGCAGAGTGGGACCCAAGTGCGCCTAAGCCTGAAGATTGTGACCCCGTCCCAAACTGTGGGGATTGGGGATAACCATCTTTATATTCGGGGAGGGCTGCTGGCATCTGTAAGGGCACTTCAGCGATGACTGCTCCAACCCACCTATGTAAGGTGGAGTGACCCATTGTGTTCCCCCTAAGCCCTTCCGAGGTCGAAGAAAACAGAGGTAAAGGAAATTCTTTCACTCTGGCAAGGAGTTATTTTGTGGGACGAGGGAGGCACTCAATCCCCTCTCAGATCAATTATGTGCAGAGCTTTTGGGGCTTTTCAAAAGGTCTCATGGAGACCCATGCCAGTGCTGAGCCACTTTGCAGATGACCCCATCTTCGCAATTTGAGATGGGGGTCAAATCTTTAGGAGCTTTAACTCACTTAGGCCCTGGATCCTGTTGAAAATGGCTCTCTGTAAGATATGGGAAGGAATCAGGTGGAACTGGACTCGTTTTTTTTTGACCCAGAATTCCTTCTTGTGTGAGAGTCCCACAGGCCTGGTTACTCTCTTGTACCTTTTTGAAGTTGCCATTATTCGTGTGTGAGCCTTGACGACAAGTGTCAGCAACTGCCTCGAGAAAATACATCGTATAAAATATCTTCTTGAACTCACCGACATTTTTAGTTGATCTCCTTCTTGTTCCCATATCCGGTAACTCCAGACCAACAGCAATCGCAACATTTTCCATGGACTGCAGGAATATGGAAGCTGAAAGGAGCCGCTCTGCCCTTTCCATGTTGTCCAACAGGGAGCCATTCGCAAGAAGATCATTTGCAGTTGAAATGATTTCCTGTGGATGACAAATTCTTTCACTTCTATCCCAGTGAACACGGATAACTTTTAAAGTCCTTTTTATTTAACAATCATCATAGTCCCTTGGATGGCTCCACATGTTTAACCACTGTATAACAGCTGTGGCTCAATAAGTAGTTGTGGGTTTATGACCCACTCCAGATCCTAGAGCACAAAAATCTAGGCTGATACTCCTTGGGTTTTATTTCACTGGAGAGGTTTGAGGGTTGACCTGATAGAAGACTGAAAGATTATGATAGGGTAAATAGTGACAGATGGTTGCCACTGATTGACTCTATTCTTGTCTGGGCCCATAGAGTGATATTGGGCACGAGCCTCATGCCACCAGATCAAACATCACGACCGGTACCCCCACATCCCCCTCCCGGGAGGAGGGCATCAGTAAATCAAAGCCCGTCAACTTTGAATGCGTAATGGTAATTCCATTGTCTCTAATTGATGGGGCAGACAATGTCCTGCGGTGTCCGCTGGTCTCAGAAGGCTCGGAGTGATCCCGTGGGCATTCATGAGCTTGCTCCAAGGCCACCCGAGTACACACTTGGGATTTCCAGCGATCAGCAAGAGGGCGCAAACTTCAGGCAGTCACAGAAAGAGGAAGAGACAAAACAAAAATCTGTGGAATGTGGCGTTCTCTTCCACCAACTACTGCTGAAAGAGAACCCATTCGCACTTTTAAAATGCAATTAATAAATGCTTGAAGAAGAGGAATATTAAAGGTTGTGGGGAGCGAGCAGGACATTAAGTTTAGATAAGGATGCAAAACAGCAGGCCTGAGTTGAAGGGCCGAATGGTCTGTTTCTGTGCCGGAACATTCTATGATGTTTCGTGGTGCATTTATTCACTGAGTCATTGAAGCGCCACTCTCTCTCTCTCTCTCTCTCTCTGACTTTCGCTCCTCTGTAGATTACCAGCATTCCCTATCGATTCTCTTCGAACCTATAGAATTCAGAGCTCTGAACCTCTCCAGAGCTGAACCAACCATCAGTTTCACCACTTGCCATTCAATGGATAATGTGTTGCTACTAACCTCCAGAGGGAGTGCTGCACTCTGATTGTGGCACCGTTCACTGACCAGTGTAATGGTTGAATTAATCTTGGAACAAAATATGTGGAACGGGGTCCAGGAAGACTGTGAGAAGAAGAGAAATAAAGTGTCAAAATCTTCAGAGGAAGAGAGTCAACTTCAGTTCACTTGAAATCAACCATCGCACAGAATCTTCAGAGGCCGGTACATGGATATGTAGATTACACATACACCACACATGTACACATATTATTATATAGATCACACAGGTACAAACACATATATATATAGATCATACAGATGCATAGATTACATTAACATACACAGATACAACAACAACTTGCATTCATGTCGAGCCATTAACGTGGTGAAACTTCCCAAGGTGCTTCACAGGAGCGTAACCAGGCAAAAAAAAATTGACACCAAGCCAAAGAAGGAGATATTAGGACAGGTGGCCAAAAGCTTGGTCAAAGAGGTAGGTTTTAAGCAGCGACTTAAAGGAGGAGAGAGAGGCGGAGAGGTTTAGGGAGGCAATTCCAGAGCTTAGGGCCTAGGCAGTTGAAGGCACAGCCGCCAATAGTGGAGGAAAGGAAACTGGGGATGTGCAAGAAGCCAGAATTGGAGGAGCGCAGAAATCTCATAGGGGTTTAGGGCTGGAGGAGGTTACAGAGATAGGGAGGGGCGAGGCCATGGAGGTATTTGAACGCAAGGATTAGAATTTTAAAATCGAGGCGTTGTCAGACCGGGAGCTAGTGTAGACTAGCGAGCACAGGGGTGATGGGTGAGCGGACTTGGGGGGAGTTAGGATAGAGTTTTGGATGAGCTCAAGTTTACGGAAGGTGATAGGAGGGAGACCAGACATGAGAGCATTGGTTGAGTCTGGAGGTAATAAAGGCATGGATGAGGGTTTCAGCAGCAGATGGGCTGAGGCAAGGGGCGGAGACGGGCGATGTTACAGAGGTGGAAGTAGGCGGTCTTGGTGATGGAGAGGATATGTGTTCGGAAACTCAGTTCAGGATCAAATAGCACGCCGAGGTTGTGATCAGTCCTGTTCAGCCAGATTGATACATGCATGCGAATACACATAAGTCACCCATAGTCAGTCGCATACAAAGCACCTGAAGCATAATTTGTTTATAAATCTTGTACCTGCACCTGGTGACATCGTGTTAATAGCACCTTGTTATGTCAAGGATCTTCCCGTCTGGTTTAGTTAACGACTATCTCTTGTTTTCATATTAAGTGATGTTTCTTTTCACTTCTCTTTTTGAGCATTTTACGGAAGAGAGAAAATAATCCCACTTCAAATTTAGTAACTCAGTGAGGAGTACAAAGGTGCACTGGGTGCTGCAGTGGGTTAGGGATTAGATCATCACCTCTGGGACCCGGGTCTGAATCCAGCACAGACTAGATGGAAGACTCCTCTGGCTGTTGGCTCTGAGGACCCTGCATAAAATGAGTCTCAGTTTGGTTCCTAGAGGATGTGGGACGACAGCACAAAACTTCATCTAATTCAGCACTAATTGGCAATCTTGCCTCAACAGGCCATAAGATGGCTGGAGTCGGAGATGGGAAAACGACACACTGGTGCTGTAGGGGGCGCACTTCTGAGGTTAAGGAACGTTGTTGAAGTAAAGTGGAGAGAACTTTCTGTTGTATCTAACTTGGAGAGGGTGCAGAGGAGATTTAATAGAAGGGTACCAGTGATGAGGGACTAGGGAAGCTGGGCTTTTTCTCCTTAGAGGAGTGAAGCTTAAGGGAAGATTTAACAGAGATGTACAAAATTATGAAGGGTTTTAATAGAGTAAATAAGGAGAAACTGATTCCACTGGCAGGAGGGTTGGTAACCAGAGGATACAGATTTAACATAATTGGCAAAAGAACTGGATGGACGATGAGGAGAATTTTTTTAAGCAGTGAGTTGTTATGAACTGGAATGCACTGCCTGAAAGGGTAGTGGAAGGAGATTCAATAGTAACTTTCAAAAGGGAATAAACACATGAAAAGGAAAACATTTCAGGGCTATGGGGAAAGAGCAGGGGAGTGGGACTAATTGGATTGCTCTTTGAAGGAGCTGGCACAGGCATGATGAACCGAATGGCCTCCTTCTTTGCTGTACGAGTCTACAATTCTATGATTCTAACTGTGGTATACCTGACCTGGGAGTGTTTGTTGCTGACACTGGGTGCCTGAAATTCATCAAATACTGCTGAGTGCAGCGGGCACAGAGTGAGCAACTTGAGAGTTTGGTAAGTGTGGGAGTTCGGTCAAGTGGGAGAAGGAGGTGTTGCTTTCCCTAACTTTTTCTGCAGAGCGGCGGTGGACCTGAGCAGCAGCAGACCGAGAACGGGGATAAAAGCAGCAGCAGACCTGCAACAAGAGAAAACTGCAGTGTGACGTCTCAGGTGAGGCAGGTAAGTGATTGGTAGTGACTGTGGGCCAAGTTTTAAGTTAACGTACAGCATATAACTAAATTTTAAAAACTAAACTTAATTTAATTAATCTAATAAATTAAACAAGGCAAATAATTTGATTAACACTAAATTAATTACTTAAATAAATAAAATAATGGGAGAACAGGAGATGTGTTGCTACTATGTGGAGCTTGTGGACATTTTTGTCCAGGGCGACTACACCTGCGGTAAGTGTCTGCGGCTCGAGGAACTTCGGCTCCGAATTGAGGAGCTGGAGTCCGAGCTGCGGACGTTGCAAGACATCAGGGAGGGAGAAAGCTACCTGGATCTTTTCCTCCAGGAGGCAGCCACACACCTTAGATTAAATACTGTAGAATTGACACATGGTCAGGGACAGGAGGGTGTCACTGCGAGTGAGGCAGGTTCGGGGATCCAGGAGGTAGTATTGCAGGAGCCTCAGTCTCTGCACTTGTCCAATAGATTCGAGGTTCTTATAACCCTTGTGGACAAGTGCGGGGACTGCGGGGAGGATGAGCAAACTGACCACGGCACCATGGTACAGGAAGCCGTTCAAGTAGGGGGAGTGAAAAGGAAGGTGGTTGTAGTAGGCGACAGTATAGTTAGGGGGATAGACACTGTTCTCTGCAGCCAGGAGCATGAGTCCCGAAGGCTATGTTGCCTACCCGGTGCCAGGGTTAAGGGCATCTCCTCCGGGCTGGAGAAGAACTTGGAGTGGGAGGGAGAAAATCCAGTTGTCATGGTCCACGTAGGTACCAACGACATAGGTAGGACTAAGAGAAAGGTTCTGCTGAGGGAGTTTGAGCAGCTAGGGACTAAATTAAAAAACAGAACCACAAAGGTGATAATCTCTAGATTATTACCTGACCCACGAGCAAATTGGCACAGGGTAAATAAGATCAGAGAGATGAATGCGTGGCTCAAAGATTGGTGTGGGAGAAGGGGGTTTCGATTCATGGGGCACTGGCACCAGTAATGGGGAAAGAGAGAGCTGTTCCGTTGGGATGGACTACACCTGAACCATGCCGGGACCAGAGTTCCAGCGAATCAAATAACTAGGGAGGTGGATAGGGCTTTAAACTAAATAAGAAGGGGGGGAGGGTCCCAGTGGAGAGAAATCTAAAATGCTAAAGAGAAAAGACAAGGAAGCAGTGCAGGAAAGTGATTGGGGTAAGGATAACCAGATTGTGTCAGGAAGGGACAGAGCGTACAAACAAAAGACAACAAATAGGGTCCAGGTAAGAAAAGATGGTAATAAGATAAATAGGGCCAAAGTACAAAAAAATGTTAAGATGTCTAAAAATGTTAAACGGATACGATATAATTGCAATTACAGAGACATGGCTGCAGGGTGACCAAGGCTGGGAACTGAATATCCAAGGGTATTCGATATTTAGGAAGGACAGGCAAAAAGGAAAAGGAGGTAAGGTGGCGTTGTTAGTAAAGGATGAAATCAGAGCAATAGTGAGAAAGGATATTGGCTCAGAAAATCAGGATGTAGAATCAGTCTGGGTGGAGTTAAGAAGCACCAATTGGCAGAAAACACTGGTGGGAGTTGTCTGTAGGTCTCCAAATAGTAGTGGTAATGTAGGGGATGGGATCAAACAGGAAATTAGAGATGCATGTAACAAGGGTACTACAGTAATCATGGATGACTTTAATCTACATATAGACTGGCCAAACCAAATTAGCAATAATACTGTGAGGATGAATTCCTGCAGTATGTACGAGATTTTTTTTAGACCAATAAGTTGAGGAGCCAACTAGGGAACAGGCTATCCTAGATTGGGTATTGTTGAGAAGGGGTTAATTAATAATCTTGTTGTTCAGGGTCCTTTAGGGAAGAGTGACCATAACATGATAGAATTCTTCATTAAGACGGAAAGTGAAGTAGTCCAATCCGAAACTAGGGTCCTAAATCTAAACAAAGGAAACTATGAAGGTATGAGGAGTAAGTTGACTATGATAGATAAGGAAGCTTCATTAAAAGGCATGATGGTGGATAAGCAATGGTTAACATTTAAGGAAAAAATGCATGAATTGCAACACTTATAGATTCCTTTCTGGTGCAAAAACACAAAAGGAAAAGCAGCCCAACCATGGCTAACAAAAGAAATTAAGGATAGTATTCGATCCAAAGAGGAATCATATAACGTTGCCAGAAAAAGAGCAAGCCTAAGGATTGGGAGCAGTTTAGAATTCAGCAAAAAAAGGACCAAGAGATTGATTAAGTGGGGAAAAATAGAGTGAGAGTAAACTTGCAAGGAACATAAAAGTGGACTGTAAAAGTTTCTACAAGTATGTAAAAAGAAAAAGATTAGTGAAGACAAATGTAGGTCCCTTACAGTCAGAAACGGGAGAATTTATAATGGGGAACAAGGAAATGGCAGAGCAATTAAACAAATACTTTGGTTCTGTCTTCATGGAAGAGGACACAAATAACTTCCCAGAAATGCTTGGGAACCAAGGGACTAGTGAGAAGGAGGAAGTAAAGGAAATTAGTTTTAGTAAAAAAATAATGCTGGGGAAATTAATGGGATTGAAAGCCGATAAATCCCCAGGGCCTGATAATCTGCAACCTAGAGTACTAAAAGAGGTAGCCAAGGAAATAGTGGTTGCATTAGTTGTCATCTTCCAAAATTCTATAGATTATGGAACAGTTTCTGCAGATTGGAGGGTGGCAAATGTAACCCCACTATTTAAAATAGGAGGGAGAGAGAAAACAGGGAACTACAGAACGGTTAGCCTAACATCAGTAGTAGGGAAAATGCTAGAGTCTATTATAAAGGATGTGATAACAGGACACTTAGAAAATATCAACTGGATTAGACAAAGTCAACATGGATTTATGAAAAGGAAATCGTGTTTGACAAACCTACTGGAGTTTTTTGAGGATGTAACTGGTAGACTAGATGAGGGAGAACCAGTGGATGTGGTTTATTTGGATTTTCAGAAGGCCTTTGGTAAAGTGTCACATAAGAGGTTAGTGTGCAAAATTAAAGCACATGGGATTGGTAGTAATATACTGGTATGGATTGAAAATTGGTTAACAGACAGGAAACAGAGAGTAGGAATAAATGGGTCTTTTTCGGGGTGGCAGGCGGTGACTAGTGGGGTACCGCAGGGATCAGTGCTTGGGCCCCAGCTATTCACAATATATATCGATGATTTGGATGAGGGAACCACATGTAATATTCCCAAGTTTGCCGACGACACAAAACTAGGTGGGATTGTGAGTTGTGAGGGGGATGCAAAGAGGCTTCATGGAGATTTAGACAAGTTGAATGGGTGGGCAAATACATGGCAGATGCAGTATAATGTGGATAAATATGAAGTTATTCACTTCGGAAAGATAATGGTGATAGATTGGGAAATGTTGATGTACAAAGGGACCTGGGTGCCCTTGAACACCAGTCACTGAAAGCAAACATGCAGGTGCAGCTAGCAGTTCGGAAGGCAAATGGTATGTGGGCCTTCATTACAAGAGGATTTGAGTGCAGGAGCAAGGATGTCTTACTGCAGTTATACAGGGCCTTGGTGAGACCACGCCTGGAGTATTGTGTGCAGTTTTGGTCTCCTTTCCTTAGAAAGGATGTACTTGCCATAGAGGGAATGCAGCGAAGATTCACCAGACTGATTCCTGGGATGGCAGGACTGTATTATGAGGAGAGATTGGGTCGACTCGGCCTGTATTCACTCGAGTTTAGAAGAATGAGAGGGGATCTCATTGAAACATATAAAATTCTGACAGGGCTAGACAGACTGGATGCAGGGAGGATGTTTCCCCTGGTTGGGGGGTCCAGAACGAGGGGTCCCAGTCTCAGGATACGGGATAGGACATTTAGGACTGAGGTGAGGAGAAATTTCTTCACTCTGAGGGTGGTGAACCTGTGGAATTCTCTACCACAGAAGGCTGTGGAGGCCAAGTCACTGAATATATTTAAGAAGGAGCTAGATAGATTTCTAGAAGCAAAAGGCATCAAGGGGTATGGGGAGAGAGCGGGAATATGGTATTGAGATAGAGGATCAGCCATGACCAAATTAAATGGCGGAGCAGGTCGAAGGGCCGAATGGCCTGCTCCTGCTCCTATTTTCTATGTTTCTATGTAACTCACAAAAATGTTTTATAAAAGTATGTCACAGGCAGTTATTCAAACAGCTGTTTTATCTGGAACAATGTCGGGTACGGACCCATGGAACCATTAAGTTTACAGCACAGAAGAAGCCATTGGGCCCATCATGTCTGTGCTGGTTTTTCCAAGAGCAATGCTAAACTAGATCCAATATCACGTACTCTCCCCTGTAGCCCTGTATCTTCCTCTGATTCACAGGTTCATCTGCTCTTTCCTTAAAAAGTACAATGGTTTCTATCTCAACTATTCTCTGTGATAAAGCATCCCATGTTCCAATAACCCTTTGCATTTCTCTTAACCTCTCTCTTTTTGTCACTGACTCCAGATGAAATAGTATTTCTCTATTCAACATATCAAAAACCTTCATAATTTTAAAAGCTTCAATTAAATCTCCCCTTAGCCTGCTCTGCTCTGGTGGAAATAGTTCCTGCATCTCAAGTTTCTCCTCATAACTATAACTTCCCATCTGGTAAAATACCTGTTCCGCCTCTGTTAAATTGTTCGAGCTGCATTGCTCTGTGATGATTTTGTTCTTTTCTGTAAAGTCAGGAAGACATTTAAGATGCAATTCAAACATTATAAAAGCAAATGATAATTCTGTACCAACATCTATACGGGCATTGTGAGATTTAGCTCAACATTGAGTCATTTCTCAGCCTGCATGCAATGTCCCAGCAAAACTAAGTGTTAGCCAAGCTTATTGGGCAACACTCACGCCTCTGCATCATGAAGATTATGGGTCAAAGCCCCACTCCAGAGACTTGAGCACATAATCTATGCTGACACTCCAGTGCAGTACTGAGGGAATGCTGTACTGTTGGAGGTGCCTTCTTTCATATGAGACGTTAACCCTGTCTGCCCTCTCAGGTGGATGTAGAAGACCCCATGGCACAATTTTGAAGAAGAGCAGGGGAGTTCTTCGTGGTGCCCTGGCCAATATTTATCCCTCGCCCAACATCACTAAAAAAAACAAATTGTCTGGCTGTTATCACATGGACTACACTTCAAACTTACTTCATTGGCTGTAAGGCGCTTTGGGACCTAACCTGTGATTATGAAAGGCACCATATAAATGCAAGTCTTCCTTTACAAAAGTTGAAGAACGTTCAGCTGTGTTGCACAAGAGCTATTCCGGCTTTCTCACATTCCCAGGACCAGAGCCCTGACTGGGAGGAGACTCAGCAGGTAACTCGCCTGGCCGATTTTAACTGCCCGCCCATTCAGTTTCCACTGGCCGGGAAGGGTTAAAATCACCACTTAAGTGGCTGTATGAACAAAATTGAACAGGTAGTCTGCATTACTCCTAACTATTCTTGAGCCATTGCAACCTTCAAATCAACTGCTTCCCATGAGTGAATCAGGTGTCGTAATATCGTGATTCCAACAGTGGCCACAACAGGAGCGAGAAATATTAATGTGTTTATATGTTCATTAATGTGTTTTTAATGAATTTCTACTTACTGATTGAGGAGGCTAATTAAGCCTTAAAGTCACTTAAATATAAATGGAATTCACCTTTTATTTCTCTTTATTGAAATACTACATCAGGTAATTAGCTTTCTTACCAATGCAGGTCTCAGTGAAGTTTTTGCTGTTGGATGCTGCTCCTTTACAAGTGAAGCTTCCCTCTGTATTGTTGCAGACTGCCTGAGGACCACAGGGGTCTTGAAGACACTCGTCAATATCTAAAATCAGAAACACACATGAATATGGGTGCCCAGCATCGTCCCACCAACATTTTCAAGACAAATAAAGCCCTTTCTGGTCTGACAATGGCCTAGGTTCTCTGGGTCAGGCAATGGCCTAGGTTCTCTGGGTCAGGTGTCCATTCGACTGACGGAGAGGTCATGGGCGGAGAGGAACCCCTCCCAGACTTTTGTGCGTTGAGTCTGTGCATTTCCGGGGTCAGCCTCGTGACCAGAATGTGGGAGAGTTTCAGATATCGACAGCGTCTGGGACTGGGAAATCGCCCATTGTGGGCAGGATATCTGGTCAAGGCGAGGGATGGTGGGGTTTTGAAATTTAAAAACTGGAAGATAATTTTACCAAAAATGTCTGTAGGAATGATGGAGGTATCACTGACGCTAGTTTCTACCTCCTCCTATTCTCACTTGTTGCTCTTCCTGGGGCCATACTCAGTCTGACACTTTGAAGGAGAACTTCCGTGTCCCCATTTGAGATTGTGGACAATGAAGTCAATGGAGAGCAATATTGGGGTGGGTTAATAGAGGTCTTTAAGATTATGAAAGGGTTTGATAGGGTGGACGTGGAGGAGATGTTTCCACTTGCGGAGGAGACCAGAAATAGGGCCATAAATATGAGATAGGGAAATCAGGAGAAGCTGAGAGGACATATTGGGAATTTGAGTGTGGGGGTCAAGGGCTCCTTGGGATACGGCGTCCATTATAATTAAAGGGAAGAGAATCCTGGGAACTACTGATCTCTCTCCCCATATCTGGTCCCAATGGACAACTCTCATGCCGGGAGTGTGCATTTGTAAAATTACCCCTCATAAGCATTGGGTGATTGCCACCTTCCCGAAATAGACATTTGGTTTTGTCCACTGACAATAGTTAAGTGTGCAGCTACGTAACTTCCTCAAACATACAGATGTTTCCTGTATTTAGTCGTGATGGTGCAAATTAAATTATGCTCCTCACTGTGAAGTGACTGAACTTCCCTAATTTAGTGAGAAAGTAATATCTTGAATTTCCTCAAGAAAGACTGAGTTATCATGATGGTTATGGAGGAGACATATCTGGAAAGTGTGACACACTCTGTAGAGATTGGCAGGGGGAAGTGGGTCTCACTATTGGCATTATTCCGTCTCTAAACAAACTGAAAAGAAAGGACTTGCATTTATAGAGTGCCTTTCAAACCTCAAGCCGTCCCAAAGAGCTTTATAGCCAATGAAGTGCTCTTTTGTTGAAGTGTAGTCACTGCTGTCTCAATCCAGACTTGAGCACAAAATCAACGCTGACACTCCAGTGCAGTACTGAGGGAGTGCTGCACTGTCGGAGGTGCCGTCTTTCAGATGAATCATTAAACCAAGGCCCTGTCTGCCCTTTCAGGTGGATGTAAATATCCCATGGCACTATTTTGAGGAAGAGCAGGGGAGATCTCCCTGGTGTCCTGGCCAATATTTACCCGTCAACCAACATCACGAAAAGACAGATTATCTGGTCCTTTATCTCACTGCTGTTTGTAGGATCTTGCTGTGTGCAAATTGTCTGCCGCATTTCCTACATTACAACAGTGACTGCACTTCAAAAGTACTTCATTGGCTGTAAAGTGCTTTGGGAGGTCCTGAGGTTGTGAAAGGTGCTTTATAAATACAAGTTCTTTCTTTTAAATGGTCCAGACAATGTTCAGGAAATGGAGGTTGTAGCCCCACCCCCCCACCAGGGGCGACAAGGACCACAGACTGATCAAGGTTAACATGATTATGCCAAAGACCAGAAGTCAGACTTGCAACTTTAAAAAGGCTCAATTCAAAGAGAAAATGGAAGAATTAAAACAAATGGATTGGAGGAGGATGCAGGACAAATGCATGTATCCTTTTCAACACGTACAGAAAAAGGCACAATATTAGAACAGATTCTTTACCTTGGCAGTGTGACACGGAGGTAAAGATCATTTCTCCTGATCAGCTGAGATGAAGAGAAAAAGGATTACAAGATTCCTTTTACCTTTTGGTAAATTAAGGGACACAGTGGGAACCAGTGAATATTTTTCCTTTGGGTGTTAGCGAAGGGATTAATGCTTCTGAACTGATATTGGTGTTGGGTTAGGACAGCAAGTTGAGAATTTTACGCGCTCCTTCCGAATTCTACCTCTGCTGGATGCACGAGGGGTCCTAGAAACATGTTCCACTAATGTGGTACATTCTGAATATTGCAGAATTCAAATTTTTAAAACATTTATTTATGGGCTATGGACGTCGCGAGTAAGGCCGGCATTTATTCAATGGGTCAACTTTACTATTGGTTCACTAAAACAATCACTCTGACCTACTTCATAGTGCTACCTCCCTGAGGCAATTCACCTCCTTAACAAAGGCAAACCTGCTTCTTGCTTCCCTACAGACTCTTGCCCACAACGATTAACTCCTCACGGCCAGTCCTGTATTAATGTCTTCCTGTATTTTGTCACGGTCCTCCTCAGTATTAACTATATCCTCCAATTTGGAAATTTTGAAATTGTACTTCTGATTCCTGAGTCCATATCGTTTATGTAAATTGTGAACAACAGTGGTCCCAGCATCGATCCTTATGGAACACCATTTCCCACATTTTGCCAATTTGAGTAACTACCCTTAACCTCTACTCTCTGTTTTCTGTTTTGTAGCCAACTTGCTATCCATTCTGCCACTTGCCCCCTGACTCCACATGCCCTGACCTTTGTCATGAGTCCACTATCCGGTACCTTATTGAAGGCATTTTGAAAATCCAAATATATTACATCTACTACATTACCCTTGTCTGCCTTTTCTGTTAGTCCTTCAAAGAATTCAATAAGGTTGTCAAGCATGACTTTCCATTTTGAAGTCCGTGCTGACTATTCTTTATTATATTTTCAGTTTCGGGATGTTTTTCTATTACATCTTTGAGTACCGATTCCATTATTGTTCCTACCACCGACATTAAGCTAATTGGTCTCTAGTTCCCTGATATACAAATCACTAAAAGTAGTGATGCAGGTTAATAAGGGCATAAAAAAGCTCACAAAGCACTGGGTTGATTTCTAGAGGGATAGAATTGAAAAGCAGAGAAGTAATGATAAACTTGTATAGAACCTTCTCTACCTAGAATGTGGAACTCGTTAGCCACAAGGAGTAGTTGAGGCGACGAGCATAGATGCATTTAAGGGGAAGCTGACTAATCACATGAGGGAAAAAGGAATAGAAGGATATGATGATGAGGTTAGATGAGGTAGGGTGGGAAGAGGCTCATATGGAACATAGACACCAGCATGGACCTGTTGGGCCGAATGGCCTGTTTCTGCGCTGTACATTCTATGTAATTAACCTGTGGCCTTTTGCTAAGCTGCGAAGGGTGGAGTTTATATTCTTCAAGATCATTCAATCAACAGACTTTTTGCTAAACACTTTTTCCTGTTTATATATATTAAGAGGGACAAACACATTTTTGGTGCCTTCCTGCCCTGGCTGGTCTTGGGGGGGGTTAGAATCATTGAATCTTACAGCACAGATGGAGGCCATTTGGCCCATCGTGCCTGTGCCGGCTGTTTGGAAGAGCTATCCAATTGGTCCCACCCCCCTGCTGTTTCCCCGTAACCCGGCAAAGTTCTGCTTTGACTGATGGGGCAATTTTTATTATCAATCTTGGTGTGGCGTTCCCCTGGCAAAACACTCAATCCTTTGTGAGTGCTCTGCACCTTGTGTTACTTTGAGCATTTACTAAAGACAGGTGAATGTTTTGGATGCAACCATTGCAACAGAATAGTCTTTACCTCGGCACTGGGTCTTTGTTTTATTTTTAAAGTTATATTCCCCGGTGGTTGAGACAAATCCTCCATTACAGGTGCAGTAGAAATCTCTGAATCTGTTGGTACATGTTGCATTCGCACCGCATGGATCTGACTCACACGCATCGATAACTGGAATAAAAAACAATCTTATAATCTCCCTGAACACCTTCGTGCACTGATCATCTCTCAGCCCTGCTCTAGTTTCTGCCTGAAGTGGGGTTTCCTGTGACATTTGCCTCCCTGTGTCACGGCTCAATTTCTGGAGAAGTGAAACTGAGAGAACTTTGACCCCATTCAGCACCGTGCAGCAAACGTGCTGGGAGGAGATACCAACAACATGGACAGTAGGTCCTTTTTGGGCCAATGTTTCTCCCCTCCTGAAGGCGATGACTCCCATTAGGGGCCAGTCAACCTTCAATCTCTCACCCAAGTGTCCATTCTTCCTGGGTGAGACTGGACAGTGAGTGTCAGCAGATTGTGGGTGGAGGCATCACAGGTGAGTGTAAAACTAGATAGTTCACCAACGAACTCTGAATGTGAAGAAAATCCAATCGTTAAGTCTGTTCGAGGTGCCAGCAAATTTATAATTTACCATTTCTTCTATTAATGACTAATAAATTCACTCCTCCCTTGGATTCATCTGTCTTCTAATGACCTTCTATAACCTCCAACCTATGAGGTCCATTTTAATTTTCCCCCAGTGTGAATGGTACTTTTCTACATTGGTCAATTGATCATAGAATTATTGAATCTTACAGCACAGATGGAGGCCATTCGGCCCATCGTGCCTGTGCCGGCACTTTGTAAGAGCTATCCTGCTGGTCCCACGCATCCAAAGCCCTGCAAAGATCTGCTTTGATTGATAGAGCAATTTTTATTATCAATCTTGATGTGGCGTTCACCTGGCAAACAACTCAATCCTTTGTGAGTGCTCTGCACCTTGTGTTACTTTGAGCATTTACGAAAGACAGGTGAATGTTTTGGATGCAACCATTGCAACAGAATAGTCTTTACCTCGGCACTGGGTCTTTGTTTTATTTTTAAAGTTACGTTCTCCGGTGGTTGAGACAAATCCTCCATTACAGGTGCAGGAGAAATCTCCAGGTCTGTTGGTACATGTTGCATTCGCACCGCATGGATCTGACTCACACTCATTGATATCTGGAATAAAAAACAATCTTATAATCTCCCTGAACACCTTCGTGCACTGATCATCTCTCAGTCCTGCTCCAGTTTCTGCCTGAAGTGGGGTTTCCTGTGACATTTGCCTCCCTGTGTCACGGCTCAATTTCTGGAGAAGTGAAACTGAGAGAACTTCGACCCCATTCAGCACCGTGCAGCAAACGTGCTGGGAGGAGATACCAACAACATGGACAGTAGGTCCTTTTTGGGCCAATGTTTCTCCCCTCCTGAAGGCGATGACTCCCATTAGGGGCCGGTCAACCTTCAATCTCTCACCCAAGTGTCCATTCTTCCTGGGTGAGACTGGACAGTGAGTGTCAGCAGATTGTGGGTGGAGGCATCACAGGTGAGTTTAAAACTAGATAGTTCACCAACGAACTCTGAATGTGAAGAAAATCCAATTGTTAAGTCTGTTCGAGGTGCCAGCAAATTTATAATTTACCATTTCTTCTATTAATGACTAATAAATTCACTCATCCCTTGGGTTCATCTGCCTTCTAATGACCTTCAATAACCTCCAACCTACGAAGTCCATTTTAGTTTTCTCTCAGGGTGAATGGTACTTCTCGACATTGGGCAACTGATCATAGAATTATTGAATCTTACAGCACAGAAGGAGACCATTTGGCCCATCATGCCTTTGCCAGCTCTTTGAAAGAGCTATCCACTTCGTTCCATTCCCTGCTCTTTCCCCATAGCCCTGCAAATTTTTCCTTTGATTGATAGGTCAATTTATATTATCAATCTTGCTGCGGTGTTCCCCGCTAATCTAATTAATCCTTTGTGAGTGCTCTGCACCCTGTGTCACTTTGAGTATTTTCTGAAAGACAGGTGAATGTTTTGGATGAAGCTTCTGCAGCCGAATAGTCTTTACCTCGGCACTGAGTCTTTGTTTTATCGTTAAAGATAAATTTCCCAGTGTTTGAGACAAATCCCCTGTCACAGACGCAGTTGAAAGACCCGAGTGTGTTGGTGCATCTTGCATTAGTGCCGCATGGGTTTGTCTTACACTTGTTGATATCTGGAACGAAAAACTCACTTTGAATCCGCCCTGAGCACCGCAGCCTACTGACCACCTCTCAGTCCAGCTCTGGCGTCTCTATCTCAGAGAACGTAACATCATCCAGCACCGCAGCAGTGATGGGAGGAGATACCAACATGGAGAGCAGGATCCTCTTGATGCCAATTGTTTTCTCCTCTTCCTCCCTCAAAGGCATTTTCTGCCATTAGTGCTGATAACCCATCCAGTACCCGAGCCAAGTGACAAACCATTGTGTGTGAGCTTAGACAGTGAGTGTGAACAGGATAGTTGGCTATGGGGACGTAGGAAGCAAGAGACCAATTCTGTCTTCACACAGGTACTTTCCAATAGGGATCGCTGGATAGTGCTAAACATGGCTGATTTGCCCCTCCCTGTCTTAGAGGTGTTGAGGCTAATCGCAGCATCCCTACTGCTACCCTGACTGAGATCAGCTAACTCAGCAGATAGGAACAGGAGGAGGCCATTTAGCCCCTCGAGCCTGTTCCACCTTTCAATGAGATCATGGCTGATCTGTGACCTAACTCCATATACCTGCCTTAGCCCCATATCCCTTAATGCCTTTGGTTAACAAAAATCTATCAATCTCAGGCCAGGTGTAAAACCTGGGACTTGACAGCAGTTTCATCGAGTGTAAGACAGTCCTACTATTGAGCATAATCTTTAACAGAAAGGCACATAACTTGTGCTGGTTCACACATTGTTCAGATGTCACCACTTGTCATGAAAGTCAATGCAGATGAATTACTTTCAGTTGGAAAGATTTAGCGGGACAGATAAAGGGTCTAAGGACCAGTTATATTATTAGCAGCAAATCTGTTCACTCTGAAATCTCCCTGAAAAAACGAGTATTTCTCAACATTAATTATTTGCACCATTTGGTGCCCGGAGTGTTTTCATTGCTTTATATTTCTCCTTACACCCCCTTGCTCTTCCCTTCCTCCGACAATCCATACCCTTGTGAAACTCTATCTAACACCACATCATTACAACTTCCCAATTTATCACATCTTCTTTCCAACTCCCATCAACCTCAGTATGTCCTGCACTATGGACCTTCATCTGGGTCGCTCAATAAGAAAACATATTTTTCCATGGAATTTAATTTAATTTAATTTAATGTTTTCCTCCCATTCCCTCATCCTCTGGAAACTTTAGCCTTTCAAAATCATCTAAAGATTGGAAATGACACGTGTAAATATTAACACATGACATTCCTCAGCCCAAGTCCATTATTTTAGTGGGTTAATGTCCACATTAAAATACCAGTCAGAGGAGCATCACATGAACATGTTGAAAATTGATTCACTAATTTCATGCCCTAAACATTTCTCACAATGTCACTTCAATCTCACAATTAAACCTTCTTACTCTCGGGATTTGATTTGATGGACCAGGTCTTACATCCCCTATTCCATCTGGAGATGATGGTAGTTAATCACACTCTCTGGGTACCACATATCTCATCCATGATTCAGAGTTCCAATTCCTCATTTGCTTCCCTGATATTCTGATGATTATGTCCAGGTGACACACCTTGTTCTGTTTGTACTAAGTATGACCTTTGATACATTTGATGGGCCCTTTCTGTGTCCATGTATTTATGGTGTGATTTCTAAGACACATTTCATTACCAGATTTCAATGCTGGAAGACTGTGTTATAAAAATAACCCTTTCCCTTGAGCTTTCACTGCTCATCATTCGGTCTTGTAATCTCTGAATCAACAACTTCATTAACTCTTCCTTGATACTTCCATTGGTTCTTGACCATCAGTATGGACTTCACCAGGAGTCCCTTCAACTAATTTGGGTTTGAAGAATGTGATGAAGAACTCATGGGATAGTGGGAATGATGAGTATAATTCTTCTAGTTTACTATAGTTGGGTACAGCAGATTAATGGCAGCAGCCTAGAGGTTATGGTAATGAATTAGTAAGCCAGAGATCAAGAGTTCAAATCCCAATCATGACAATTTGTGAAATCTGTTGGATTGTCATAAGGTCCCAACTGGTTCATTAATGCCCTTCGGGAAAGGGAACCTGTCACCACTATCTGGCGGACGTAACTTCAGTCCCACACAATGTGGTTGACTCTTACTGCCCTCAGGGAGGTTAACTAGGGATGCAAACATCTAAAGAAAACAAAAATTAAAAGAAGAATTGTACTTTAGAAAGTGGGCTATCAGCACAACTAGTTGTTTCAATTAACAGCAGCATTCACTATCAAGAATTCTTTGACTGTGGTGACAGACCATCTAGATGCTCATGGAGTGTTTTTATTTTCTGATGAGTGTCATGGAATCCTTCAATGACCACATGAATACTATCTCCCCAACAGCACGTGGACAATAACAAAGATTTAGATTGGTTCAGAACATCACAAGTTCCTGATCACAAAGCAGACCAAAACTTCCTCACTCATTCTTAGAAGCATCACCATCTCATCATCATTGACTGACACAAGTGCCATTGCTTCAAGGTAACTCAAGGACTCCCTATCTCCTGCAATGGGTGCGTAACCAGTACAGGAGCACATAATTATCAACAAGCACATTCGTTCATCGTCTTGAGACAACATCTCATTCAGAACTGATCTCCAACTTGATGATCCATAATTTCTGCACAGATTACAAGCAAACTTAGGCCAGTCAAAACCTAATCACTTAATAGTCTTCTAATGAATTGTCAAATTACAATTCTCTTCATAACTCAATGGGTCAGCTGGCAAGGCACTTGGCTTGAAATTGAAAAGATTAGAACCCGCCTTAGTTCCAATGATCCTTCTATTCTCTAGAGGGCAGCAAAGTTAACACGGGTAAGGTGAGAAGTGAGCAAGGTCCATGCATGGCACTGGGCATGTTACCATGGCAACTAGCCAAATGGCAGCCCTAACTCAAAGCAAAGAAAGCAGAGCTGATCAGCCCTGCCTTTCTTCCCAACAGATTGTCGACAATCATAAATGGCGTCAGAATGTACCATCTTTGAATATTAAGAACCTTACTCTTCAAGAACACTCATTCATAACATTTGCTTAAGATATGTGAGGCCAGTGTTAGATGAATTGGCATGGTCAAATGGATGCAAAAGAGAGATTAAAACAGAGTTGAAGAATTTGTCATCAATTATTTTTCGTTACAAATTTATCATCTAACGAGCCAGGTCAGTACAAGAGAGATACTAAGTAATCTCGATATTGGTTTTATGGTCACTGGAGCTGATGGAGCTCCCATTTCTTTTTCTATCGATTTTCTCCTTTCACTCTCTCCTCTTCTTCTCACTGAGCTGATTCTTCCCGGCTTTGGTTCCACAAGCTCCAGATTTTCTCCATTACCTCGTCCAAGTGGTCGTTCTTGATGTAGGTGCCTAGATTGGATATTTGGCTGTGGGTTGCCACACTGCCAAGCCCAACCCTCTCCTCAGCTGTTACTCACAGTTGCACATTCCCAGCAGGGCTCAGTGGATAATGATCGGGAACAGGAACCCTGGCTGGCTTTCCCTTTTCTAACCCCTGCTGGCTGAGATCAGAAAATCCAGCACTAACTGGCCTAACCAGCTTAGTCACTGGGAGGGCAACTTCCCATTCCTAAACCTGTTGATCCAACACTCTCGTTATCTCCAACGTAAACAATACTGGGAGTCTCTGAGCCAACTTCACCTTCTTTATTAATTATATGAATCTAGTTGAATTGAGCTGCGGCTATTTTCAAAATTCCAATATATCAACGGCAACAAGAAATGCCATGTGATTAGTCCACCTTGGACAGGGAGTCTGAAATACTGGATTGCCTATCTATAGGTTCCAATTGCTATCACTGGCCGACCTATGTCGTAGTTCTAAACTAGATACGGATCCAACTCAAGCAAGTCTGCCTACTTCTACCTCCGTAACATCGGCCGTCTCCGCCCCTGTCTCAGCTCATCTGCTGCTGAAACCCTCATCCATGCCTTTGTTACCTCTAGACTCGACAATTCCAATGCTCTCCTTGTCGGCCTCCCACCTTGCACTGCCGGTAAACTTGAGCTCATCCAAAGATTGCTGCCCGTATCCTAACTTGCACCAAGTCCAATTCACCCATCACCCCTGTGCTCACTGACCTACATTGCCTCCTGGCCCAGCAACATCTCGATTTAAAAATTCTCATCCTTGTTTTCAAACTCCTCCATGGCCTCGCCCATCCCTATCTCTGTAACCTCCTCTAGCCCTGTAACCCTGCGAGATCTCTGTGCTCCTCCAATTTTGGCCTCTTGCGCTCCTCAATTTTAATTTTTCCACCATTTGCAGCCGTGCCTTCAGCTGCCTCAGTCCTCCCTAAACCTCTCCGCCTCTCTACCTCTTCCTCCTTTGAGACACTCCTTAAAACCTACTCCTTTGACCAAGCATTTGGTCACCTGTCCTAATATCTCCTTCTGTGGCTCGGTGTCAAATTTTGTCTGAGAAAACTCCTGTGAAGCACCTTGGGATGTTTTACTACATTAAAGGTGCTATATAAATGCAAGTTGTTGTTGTTGTTCCACTGTTGCTGTATGTTTTGCCCATGAAGGGTAGTGCAGTGCTGATCCTCTACCTGTGACTTTGTATTCAGTGCCAGCGTGAAGAGCATTCTGCTGAGTTAAGTCCTGAGTTCCCCTGACATTATTCAGACAATTTGCCTCATCCTCAAACTCGTCAATGGTAACACTGGAATTCCCCTTTTTTTAATGTTGATGTGGGTTGACAGCAAGATCATACAATTAGTCTCACTTGAGGTTAGTTTTATGCTGTGATTGGTCTCTACTGCAAATGGAAGTGAGACCGTCCAAATTCATCCCCTTCGTGAACAAGTTCCAGGCATGTTGAGCAGAACTATTTAGACCAGGTATACCCAACAATACATAGCCTAACTCTCCCTCTCTCTCTCTTAGCATAGGGACATCATGTTTTGAAAGGGCTCAGTAATGTACTTATTCACCCTGTATAACCATCTGTAAAGTTAGTTAGTCCCGTTGATGTGGCGAATCCTTTCTTGCAGAGACAGTAGAAACTCCCCACTGTATTATAACATATTGTATTTGGCCCACATACTGGTGGATTTTGGAAACATTCATTATTTTCTGTAAAAAATATGAAATGTACATGTGAATATTGTCTATTATCGACATAGTGTTGCAGCCCCCTTGATACTCGCTGGAGAGTGTCATCTCTGTGTGACAGCCTTCTTAGCAAATGCTGACAGCTAGTGATCCATCCAGTATATTTGAGAGCCTGTCAGTGGGCTCGATGTGGAATGGGCAATCACAAGAGTAACAAGGAATGTATCAATTTGGGCCCCTAGAAATCTTTGAGTTTGAACCATTTGGGGGAGATTTTATAAACCAGATGCTTGATAATTCTACAATCGCCAATTGTGATACAACAGTTCACCTCTCAGCTGGTAGAAGGACATTTTTTCTTACCAATGATCTGTCATCAACACTTTATTGAGGATCATATTCCCAACTGGGTATTTGGCCACTCTCAGGAATGCTCCAAGATGTTGGATCTCAGACTGACTGGACATCCTGGCTTCCACAGGGGCCACATGTCGGAGCTGCTAAGTGGCCCTTCCACTTGGTGTAATGGAGGCTGGGATAATCCCACTGCTAACAGTGGTGGGGAGCAAGAGGCGAAAATGGAACGACACTACACACCCAGCTCCAGCAAGATCCCACAGCTGAGCAGACTACAATTGAAGGCCCTGAGACAAATGCAGCAGCAAGTTTTCCAAGAGTCACCAATGGAGAGAAGGCAACCTCAAATGCATCAGCATTTCATCCAGGCAGGGAACTTTACACTGAGGCGATAGAGTGTTAAAATATTAGTCCCCCAATAGACTGGTCAATGGAGTAGCAGGTGTATCTTAGACATGTGGAATAAATGGGTCAAGTGAGGCCATTCCTGGTCCAGATTCAGCATTATGTTCCTTGTTATAAATGAAGTGTGTAATACAAAGGACAATTTATGGTCAGGAGAACGATCCCAATCCTAAGTTCATGGGTACAAAATTGTGTCCATTTTTGACTGATCACACTGCTGTGAAGTGCATTTGGGTGTTTTCCCAGTTGCCGTTGATGGTTCCATCATCCTTTCTTCTGTTGTAACCCTGTGTAGTTTGATCAGCCAATGCGTGCGATAGCTTTGTCTGCTAGGAGAGGGGTCAAGGCCCATAGTACAAGGTCGAAAAATGTAAAAGAGAAGATGAGGTAAATCAAATAGTGATTAGTTGATAACAAATCTTAAAGATTATGGGAAGAAAGGAAGACTGAGTGAGGTAAAGACTTTTGAGGTTGTGGGAAATAAGTTAGAATTGTTAACAGTTTCTATTTTAACTCCATATAAACTAATGCTACAAACATCATAGAAAACCAACAGGACAATGAAAATCAGGCTTCATGGGGGATATAGTTAATACCGAGGACTGAGACAAAATACAGGAAGACATTAATAAACTTGCAGAATAGGCGTGTAATTGGCAAATGAATTTCAATATAGATAAGTGTGAAATGGTACATTTTAGTAGGAAGAATAACGAGGTCACGTAATCCTTGGAAAATATGAGTCTATATGGGGTAGAGGAGCAGAGAGATCTCAG
Source organism: Heptranchias perlo (assembly GCF_035084215.1). Lineage (NCBI taxonomy): Eukaryota > Metazoa > Chordata > Chondrichthyes > Hexanchiformes > Hexanchidae > Heptranchias > Heptranchias perlo. The sequence goes on from NC_090361.1 coordinate 11,593,767, forward strand.
GCTACAGATACACAAATCACTAAAAGTGGCAACGCAGGTTAATAAGGCCATAAAAGAAGCAAACAAAACATTCGGGTTCATTTCTAGAGGGATAGAATTGAACAGCAGGGAAGTTATGTTAAACTTGTATAGAACCTTGGTTAGACCCACACCTGGATTACTGTGAAAAGTTCTGGTCTCCATATTATAAAAAGGATATAGAGGCACTGGAGAAGGTGCAAAAAAGATTTACTAGGATGATATCAGAACTGAGAGTTTATACCTATCAGGAAAGATTGAACAGGCTGGGGCTCTTTTCTCTAGAAAAGAGAAGTCTGAGGGATGACCTGATAGAGGTCTTTAAGATTATGAAAGGGTTTGATAGGGTGGACGCGGAGGAGATGTTTCCACTTGCGGAGGAGACCAGAAATAGGGGCCATAAATATGAGATAGTCACTAATAAATCCAATAGGGAATTCAGGAGAAGCTGAGAGCACATATTGGGAATTTGAGTGTGGGGGTCAAGGGCTCCTTGGGATACGGTGTCCATTATAATTATTGGGAAGAGAATCCTGGGAACTACTGATCTCTCTCCCCATATCTGGTCCCGATGGACAACTCTCATGCCGGGAGTGTGCATTTGTAAAATTACCCCTCATAAGCATTGCGTGATTGCCACCTTCCCGAAATAGACATTTGGTTTTGTCCACTGACAATAGTTAAGTGTGCAGCTATGTAACTTCCTCAAACATACAGGTGTTTCCTGTATTTAGTCGTGACGGTGCAAATTAAATTATGCTCCTCACTGTGAAGTGACTGAACTTCCCTAATTTAGTGAGAAAGTAATATCTTGAATTTCCTCAAGAAAGACTGAGTTATCATGATGGTTATGGAGGAGATATATCTGGAAAGTGTGACACACTCTGTAGAGATTGGCAGGGGGAAGTGGGTCTCACTATTGGCATTATTCCGTCTCTAAACAAACTGAAAAGAAAGGACTTGCATTTATCGAGTGCCTTTCACAACCTCAAGCCGTCCCAAAGCGCTTTATAGCCAATGAAGTGCTCTTTTGTTGAAGTGTAGTCACTGCTGTCTCAATCCAGACTTGAGCACAAAATCAACGCTGACACTCCAGTGCAGTACTGAGGGAGTGCTGCACTGTCGGAGGTGCCGTCTTTCAGATGAAGCATTAAACCAAGGCCCTGTCTGCCCTTTCAGGTGGATGTAAATATCCCATGGCACTATTTTGAGGAAGAACAGGGGAGATCTCCCTGGTGTCCTGGCCAATATTTACCCCTCAACCAACATCACGAAAAGACAGATTATCTGGTCCTTTATCTCACTGCTGTTTGTAGGATCTTGCTGTGTGTAAATTGTCTGCCGCATTTCCTACATTACAACAGTGACTGCACTTCAAAAGTACTTCATTGGCTGTAAAGTGCTTTGGGAGGTCCTGAGATTGTGAAAGGTGCTTTATAAATACAAGTTCTTTCTTTTAAATGGTCCAGACAATGTTCAGGAAATGGAGGTTGTAGCCCCACCCCCCCACCAGGGGCGACAAGGACCACAGACTGATCAAGGTTAACATGATTATGCCAAAGACCAGAAGTCAGACTTACAACTTTAAAAAGGCTCAATTCAAAGAGAAAATGGAAGAATTCGAACAAATGGATTGGAGGAGGATGCAGGACAAATGCATGTATCCTTTTCAACACGTACAGAAAAAGGCACAATATTAGAACAGATTCTTTACCTTGGCAGTGTGTCAGGGAGGTAAAGATCATTTCTCCTGATCGGGTGACGAATCCTTTCTTACAGGTACAGTAGAAACTCCCGAGTGTATTGTGACATATTGTGTTCACACCGCATCGAGCTTCTGAAGCATCTTCATCATAACACTCATCGTCATCTGAGATGAAGAGAAAAAGGATTACAAGATTCCTTTTACCTTTTGGTAAATTAAGGGACACAGTGGGAACCAGTGAATATTTTTCCTTTGGGTGTTAGCGAAGGGATTAATGCTTCTGAACTGATATTGGTGTCGGGTTAGGACAGAAAGTTGAGAATTTTACGCGATCCTTCCGAATTCTGCCTCTGCTGGACGCACGAGGGGTCCTAGAAACATGTTCCACTAATGTGGTACATTCTGAATATTGCAGAATTCAAATTTTTAAAACATTTATTTATGGGCTATGGGCGTCGCGAGTAAGGCCGGCATTTATTCAATGGGTCAACTTTACTATTGGTTCACTAAAACAGTCACTCTGACCTACTTCATAGTGCCACCTCCCTGAGGCAATTCAACTCCTTAACAAAGGCAAACCTGCCTCTTGCTTCCCTAGAGACTCTCGCCCACACCGATTAACTCCTCACGGCCAGTCCTGGTTCCAGCTCCTACCTCACACTGTCGCTTCCCTTTAGGTTCGGAACTGTGTTGCGCACTGCAGGCAGGAGCTCCTGTGATCTCTCAGAAACTATCGAGAGGCCAAGGGTTCCCATCCACAGAGAGTCTAGCCTGGCCCCGTGGAGAAGCTACAGGAGAATGTAATTCTGTGCAAATCTGTAAGAGTGCTACAGGAAGTTAGCCTGGGGAGTTGCAGATCAGTCTCCGGTGGGTGTGAATCCACAGCACAAAACTGCCCACAATTTGACACAATTGGTGGCCTCACTGAAAGACCCCAGATGGAAATGATAGACCCTGAAACAGGGGTCAAGGTGCAGTGTGGAGAGCTTCACTCTGCTTTTGACTGCACTACATCTGATTTGGGAGTTGATGCTGACACTGAGTGCCCAGACATTTCCCTGTGCCTTACTCCCAGTTTTACTGTATTTCTATCTGAGACCTACATTGTTTTGCTCTTGATTAAGTTTTTATTTAGTCATCCTGATGCAGTATCAGGCCACCATGTGGGCAACAGACCACCATATGGGGAATAGATGAATATGATTAAATTCAACTTGATCAGACAAACCGAGAATTTAATGCTCGTTCCAGATTTCAAGAGGGCTAGATTTATAAAGGCGGCAGAGGAATGGAATCGGGTCAATTGGGCAAACCCACCAAGAGGGAAAGTTACCAACACAAGAGAAAAGGAATCCCTTCAAAACCAACCTGATGCAAAAGGAAGCCTTAGAGTCAAAATCAAGGCACAAAGCCAACGTGACTAGTTAGTTAAAGGAGAAATCAGACTTAAGCAACAATATATTTGCAGACTAAAAGGAAACAATTGGTTCATAAGGTCATAAAAAAAGCAAACGAAGCAATGGGGTTAATTTCTAGAGGGATAGAATTGAAAAGCAGAGAAGTTATGTTAAACTTGTATAGAACCTTGGATAGACCACACTTGGAGTACTGTGATCAGATCTAGTCTCCATATTTAAAGAAGAGTATAGAGGCACTGGAGAAGGTGCAATAAAGATTTACAAGGATGATACCAGGTCAGGAAAGGCTGAGCAGGCTGCGGCCCCTTTCTCTAGAAAGGGGTGACCTGATAGAGGTATATAAGATTATGAAAGGGTTTGATAGGGCAGGTGTAGAGAAGATGTTTCCACTTATGAGGGAGACCAACACTAATGGCCATAAATAGAAGATAGTCAGTAATAAATCCAGTGGGGAATTCAGGAGAAACAACTTTACCCAGAGTGGTTAGAATGTGGAACTCGCTACCACAGGGAGTAGTTGAGGTGAATAGCATGGATGCTGGATAAACACATGAGGGAGAAAGAAACAGAAGGATATGCTGATAGGGTCAGATAAGTATGGTGGGAGGAGGCTCAGGGGGAGCATAAAGACCGACATAGACCAGTTGGGCCGAATGGCCTGGTTCTGTGCTGTACAGTCTATGTACTTTCATGTAACTCTCAGGAGAACAGCGATGGGTATCAATCCCAGCTAAAGGCAATAAACATTGATATCAGAGTGGCCCATGAAGGATTCCTCAGGTCAGATTCCAGGTGAACACCCAGGATATGGCATAGGTTTTAAATGGCTATTTTGAATCAGCCTTCACTCCAGTGGACTATGCTCAGTTACAATTAGTGTAACGTACAGTTGACTCTAAAGTTGTAACTGTCAAAGTGGATGCAGATATAATCATACAATTACAGAGAATCTACAGCATAGAAACAGGCCATTCAGCCCATCTGGTCACTGCTGGTGTTTATACTGTACACAAGCCTCCTCCCACTCTAATCACATTTTGCCCCCATATCCCTCTATTCTCCTCTCCCTCATCTATGCAACAACCCTCCCCTTAAATGTATCAATAGTATTTGCTTCAACCACTCAATGTGGCAGCGAGTTCCACATTCTCACTTTGTTTGCGCTCTTTATGCCCTTATCAACTTGTGTTGCTACTTTTAGTGATTTAATAATCTGTAATCCCAGATCCCTTTGCTCCTCCACCCCATTTAGTTTCTTACCTTCCAAGGAATAAGTAGCCTCCTCATTCCTCTGACCAAAATGAACCACCTCACACTTCGCTATGTTGATTTCACTCTGCGAGCTTATTGATGTTGTCCTATATTTTGGTGGATTCCTCCACATTATTAGCTCTATCCACTCCCCCCCGCCCCCCCCCCCCCGCAATTTGGAAACATCTGTAAATTTTGACACCATACCTCCAGCTGGAAATGTTTCTCAAAGTGAGTTTATAAATCTTGCTGCCGTCTAGTGACCATTGTTAGGAATCGATGCGAGAGTGAGAAAGGAAGAGGAGAAGCCAGTATACACGTCATGACTCACCAATGCAGGTCTTATACTTTGCAAAATGGAATCCAGGTTGGCACTGATTGGTCTTCACTCTCCCTGGGCCCCATCCATTGCCAAAGTAGATCACTGGGAGGTAAAGAAAATGTTGATGTGTTTGGAAATATTATTTGCACCAAGTCCCGTTCACCCATCACCCCAGTGCTCGCTGACCTACATTGGCTCTCGGTCCACCAACGCCTCAGATTTAAAATTCTCATGCTCGTGTTGAAATCCCTCCATGGCCTTGCCCCTCCCTATCTCTCTAACCTCCTCCAGCCCTACAACCCTCTGAGGTCCTTGCGTTCCTCCAACTCTAGCCTCTTGTGCATCCCCCACTTTCCTCAAACCGCCATTGGTGGCCGTTCCTTCAGCCGTCTAGGCCGTAAGTTCTTGAATTCCCTCCCTAAACCTCGTCACCTTTAAGAAGCTGCTTAAAACCTACCTCTTTGACCAAGCATTTGGTCACCTGTCCTAATATCTCCTTCTATGGCTCGGTGTCAAATTTTGTCTGATTTCGCTCCTGTGGAGCACCTTATACTACGTTAAAGGCGCTATATAAATGCAAATTGTTGTTGTACACTGTTCTTTTTTGAAATAGTTGTTAATCAGCTTGTTTCCTTTTGAAAAGAAAACCTGAAAATGAAAACAGTGCTGAAGAATGGAGCTCTTTTCCACCTGATACCCAATGTCAGCATTGAACATTCCCAGGGCAGGCCAGGTGGAAGGTAAATCTGCTCTGCACTGCCCCAATAGTGTGCCTCAAACCCAGTGGCAGACGAGTGCCCCCGACTGCCCTGGTGTTACCGGTCATGTCCCAAACCAGCTGAAGGAATTGGGACTTTTCAATATGGATTTTTAATACCAGCTTTTAAGGAAAACTAGAAGAATGGACTAGAAACACTGAACTTTGAAACTTGACCGAAATCGAGGGCATGCTGGGAAGCTTGACTAAGTCCGAAAGCTTTCACGGATATTATTATTGCTTCAGTTGAAGACTGAATGAGACTTGTTGCATTTTCGCGGAGATAAGGGCCGAGGTTAGAGATAAGACATCTGCTTGACCAGGCCTTGAAACACTGTGAGAATCTGTAATACACATCAGCAAACTGTTTTGCCACCAGCAAGAACGATATAAAAATAGCCATCTTAATAAGTTCAAAGAGACAGACTAGAAGCAGAGCACAAGAAGGGTGGCAACAAAGAATTAACCCCTCAGTCTCCTAAAGTAGAAGAATTGATCATTCTGAGTTTCGAGTTGTACGACTGACTAAGGTTGTAAGCATCTCGATCTGTAAAAGTGTTCTGTTTGAATGTCAATAAAACCAATCATTTTGAAAAATTTTCAGCCTCGGTTGAGCCTTACCTCTGGGCGTCCGAAAGCAGTAACCAGAGAGTTAAAAAGAAAACCCCTGCACAACCGTTGTCTCCAAGTTGCCGATTAAGGGGTTAAAGTTCATGGGCTGGTGCAGCGCGATTTCACGGCATATGATTCTGGTGGAACTTATAAACCCCAAGTGTCAGTTTGTGCCACTTTGTGGACAGCTTTGTTGGAGATCTTGGAGGGTTGAAGGGTCGGAGGAGCTTAGATAGGGAGGGGCGTGGCCATGGAGGGATTTGAAAACAAGGATGAGAATTTTAATATCGAGGCATGTCCGGACTGGGCACTAATGTAGGTCAGTGAGCACAGGGGTGATGGGTGAACGGGACTTGGTGTGAGTTAGGATACAGGTAGCAGGGTTTTGGATGAGCTCGAGCTTATCAATACATAAGAAAGTGCAAATTATTGTCCGTGAAAGCACTGAAACTGTAGAGTGCGTATGTGAGGTGTTCTCAGAAGCCTCTGTTCACCCTCAGCCCACCCTCTTGGCAGTACGAGCAAATAACACCACCAGAGAAGCCTGAAACGTGAACTCTGTTTCTTTCTCCACAGATGCTGCTTCATTTGCTGAGCTTTTCCAGCATTTTCTGCTTTTATTCCACCTCCTACTGATTACCACCTACCACCCTCCCTCAGCTGATGAATCAGTCCTCCTCCATGTTGAGCAACACTTGGAGGAAGCACTGAGGGTGGCAAGGGCACAGAATGTACTCTGGGTGGGGGACTTCAATGTCCATCACCAAGAGTGGCTCGGTAGCACCACTACTGACCAAGCTGGCCGAGTCCTGAAGGACATAACTGCCAGACTGGCCAGGTGGTGGCAGGTGGTGAGCGAACCAACAAGAGGGAAAAACCTACTTGACCTCGTTCTCACCAATCTGCCTGAAGCAGATGCATCTGTCCATGAGAATATTGGTAGGAGTGACCACCGCACTGTCCTCGTGGAGGTGAAGTCCCGTCTTCGCACTGAGGGCACCATCCAACGTGTTGTGTGGCACTATCACCGTGCTAAATGGGACAGATTTAGAACGGATCTAGCAGCTCAAAACTGGGCATCCATGAGGCGCTGCGGGCCATCAGCAGCAGCAGAATTGTATTCCAGCACAATCTGTAACCTCATGGCCTGGCATATTCCTCACTCTACCATTACCAACAAGCCAGGGGATCAACCCTGGTTCAATGAGGAGTGTAGAAGAACATGCCAGGAGCAGGACCAGGCGTACCTAAAATGAGGTGCCAACCTGGTGAAGCTACAAAACAGGACTACATGCATGCTAAACAGTGGGATCAACATGCTATAGACAGAGCTAAGCGATTCCACAACCAACGGATCAGATCAAAGCTCTGCAGTCCTGCCACATCCAGTCGTGAATGGTGGTGGACAATTAAACAACTAACGGGAGGAGGAGGCTCTGCAAACATCCCCATCCTCAATGATGGCAGAGTCCAGCACGTGAGTGCAAAAGACAAGGCTGAAACGGTTGCAACCATCTTCAGCCAGAAGTGCCGAGTGGATGATCCATCTCGGCCTCCTCCCGATATCCCCACCATCACAGAAACCAGTCTTCAGCCAATTCGATTCACTCCACGTGATGTCAAGAAACGGCTGATTGCACTGGATACAGCAAAGGCTATGGGCCCCGACAACATCCCGGCTGTAGTGCTGAAGACTTGTGCTCCAGAAATAGGTGTACCTCTAGCCAAATTGTTCCAGTACAGCTGCAACACTGGCATCTACCCAACAATGTGGAAAATTGCCCAGGAATGTCCTGTCCACAAAAAGCAGGACAAATCCAATCGGGCCAATTACTGCCCCATCAGTCTACTCTCAAAGTGCCAAGACCACTCGGCTCCAGACCTCATTACAGCCTTGGTCCAAACATGGACAAAACAGTTGAATTCCAGAGGTGAGGTGAGAGTGACTGCCCTTGACATTAAGGCAGCATTTGACCGAGTGTGGCACCAAGGAGCCCTAGTAAAATTGAAGTCAATGGGAATCTGGGGGAAAACTCTCCAGTGGCTGGAGTCATACCTAGCACAAAGGAAGATGGTAGTGGATGTTGGAGGCCAATCATCTCAGCTCCAGGACATTGCTGCAGGAGTTCCTCAGGGCAGTGTCCTAGGCCCAATCATCTTCAACTGCTTCATCAATGACCTTCCCTCCATCATAAGGTCAGAAATGGGGGTGTTCGCTGATGACTGCACAGTGTTCAGTTCCATTCGCAACCCCTCAGATAATGAAGCAGTCCGAGCCCGCATGCAGCAAGACCTGGACAACATTCAGGATTGGGCTGATAAGTGGTAAGTAACATTTGCGCCGGACAAGTGCCAGGCAATAACCATCTCCAATACGAGAGAGTCTAACCGTCTCCCCTTGACATTCAACGGCATTACCATCACCGAATCCCCCACCATCAACATCGGGGGGGGGGTCACCATTGACCAGAATCTTAACTGGACCAGCCACATAAACACTGTGCCTGCAAGAGCAGGCCAGACGCTGAGTATTCAGCTATGAGTGGCTCACCTCCTGACTCCCCAAAGCCTTTCCACCATCTACAAGGCACAAGTCAGGAGTGTGATGGAATACTCTCCACTTGCCTGGATGAGTGCAGCTCCAACAACACTCAAGAAGCTCGACACCATCCAGGACAAAGCAACCCGCTTGATTGGCATCCCATCCACCACCCTAAACATTCACTCCCTTCACCACTGGCACACTGTGGCTGCAGTGTGTACCATCCACAGGACGCACTGCAGCAACTCGCCAAGGCTTCTTCGACTGTACCTCCCAAACAAGCGACCTGTACCACTTAGAAGGACAAGGGCAGCAGGCACATGGGAACAACACCACCTGCACGTTCCCCTCCAAGTCACACACCATCCCGACTTGGAAATATATCGCCGTTCCTTCATCGTCACTGGGTCAAAATCCTGGAACTCCCTTCCTAACAGCACTGTGGGAGAACCTTCACCACACGGACTGCAGCGGTTCAAGAAGGCGGCTCACCACCACCTTCTCAAGGGCAATTAGGGATGGGCAATAAATGCCGGCCTTGCTCGCAACACCCACATCCTATGAACAAATTTTTAAAAAGGTACCAGGGACCATCAGGTATGAGACACACTCAGCAAATAGAGACTGATCACCAGACCTTGTGTGAATAGCAGGACATGAAGAGAAGGAATCCTACATGTTCTAATGCCCATTTATTGCTGGATTTTCTTATCAGACTAAACCAGGCCATTAAGAAATACAAATGAGTAAAAGTGGAAGGATTGATGAACGCACACAAAGAAATCATCTGGATTTGAATATCACACTTATCCTTTAGTGAATTAACGGGTTTTATGTGCGCGCCTTTGATGGTTTATCTCATCCAATCTTTATTGTAAAAGAAATTATTCCCATATTTACACTCCAGTAAATTCCTTCTTCATGTTGCCTTCTGCTGGGACTTCCTGCCCTCACATCACTGTCTATGGTGATCGTGTCTGTGGTTTTAACCTGCGATGCTCTGTCAGTATCGCACCGTGCAGTTTTTGCCTGATAGTAACTTTGTGCGGCTCACAGGGAGGAATATCCAGCCAGTTACATGGAATGACATAGAATCTACAGCACAGAAACAGGCCATTCGGCCCAACTGGTCTATGCTGCCGTTTATGCTCCACACGAGCCTCCTCCCAACTTATCACACAGTTGCATGGAAAACACTGAATGCCGCCTTTTTCCTACGATTGAACAGGACTGAGTCACTCATCAGCACTGCTGGTTAGACATCCCTTCCCCATCGGAAGGATTAAATTTCACATTCAACACGGTTTCTATTTACTGCCTGGACTAGTCACCCCATCTGATCACCCCTTACTCACCCAGTATCAGGTACAGCGTTCTTGATTCCATCATTGTCCAAAGATGTGGTCTCTGCGGACCAGTGACTCAAGAGAGCACCTCTCACACACTGAGCGTGTCTGAGCACAACCTCAACATTTCTACACACTCTACGTCATCCACAGGAACTGGCCCTGTGCTGGAGGGAAGCTCCAGTTATACAAACATATTACTGAGAAATAGCATAGTTTATTTATATATGGACACTAATAGCACATGTTATATATGGGCAGCAACAATTTACAGATATAGAGGGAAACAGTACATGTCTGGATGTAGACATCTATATATGGACAGTAACAGTACATGTCATATATTAACAATACGTGTTGTATATGGATTTTAACAGTATATGTAATATATGGACAGTAACTGTACATTATATATGGACAGTAACAGTATATTTTATATATGGAACACAACAGTACGTTATATATGGACAGTAACAGTGTGTATTATATATGAGCAATAATAGTATATTTTAACACATGGCATATGATAGCCTGGTCTCAGTGTGAGGGTCTGCATGTGGGACTGAGGTATACCTTCACTTTGCCAGTATCTGAACATTATTTTGCCTGTTATATCCAGGAGATAGTTCGATCAAACGTTTGCTGTTCGGCAGATGCCACTTTACAAAACATTTTGGAGGTTTATTTGGTCTTTGTGTTCGAGCTAGTGGGAGCCTTGATTGTGTGCTTTGCTGCAGTTATTGAGAGAGTTAACGTTTCAGGTCGATGAGTTTTCATCAGAACTGGAAAAAGTTAGAGATGTGACAGTTTATAAGCAAATGCAGAGCAAAGGAAGAAGGAGGGAGTCGGGGGAGGGGGGTGGGGGTGGGGTGGGAGAGGGGAGGAAAGAACAAAAGGGAAGGTCTGTGATCGGGTGGAGGGCAGGAGTGATTAAATGACAAAAGGCAAGGCAAAAGGGAGTGGTAACGGGATAATAAACAAAAGATGGGTCTGGGGAGCTATCAATGATTACAGTGGAACCATTATCAGCACTTGCTGCACGAGAGAATGGGAGCGGTCGTTATGATCTAAGTTGTTGAACTGAATGTTGAGGCCAGAAGGCTGTAAAGTGCCTCATAGTAATGTACTTTTACATTTATATAAGTTTTACACAATTGAAGCTGCTATTAAAACAGCAGAAGGATCTGACAGAGTTAATTGGTGAGCAGAGCACCCCGCTGTACTCGCTGACCTATATTGGTTCCCGGTCCTGCAATGCGTTGAATTTAAAATTCTCATCTTTGTGTTCAAATTCCTCCCTGGCCTCGCCCTTCCTTATCTCTGTAACCACCTCCAGCTCTACAACCCTCCGAGACTTCTGCGTTCCTCCAATTCTGGCCTCTTGTCCATCCCCGATTTCCTTCGCTCCACTATTGGCGGGCGTGCCTTCAGCCGTCCAGGCCTTAAGCTCTGGAATTCCCTCCCTAAACCCGTTCTCCTCTCTCTCCTCCTTTAAGACGCTCCTTGTCCAAGATTTTGGTCACCTGTCCTAATATCTCTTTATGTGGCTCGATGTCAAATTCTATCTGATTAAGCTCCTGTGAAATGCCTTGGGATGTTTTACATTAAAGGCGCTATATAAATGCAATTTGTTGTTGAGGTAACTTGCAGCAACAAGGCTGCAGTATCGAGTCTCCATACGAGACACTTTGGAGGAGCTGAAACAGGAGTAGCAGGAGAAGAAGTCCCACATGGTCGAAGGGCGTGGGAGTCAGGCCTTTAAGGCCAACTATTACTGCGATGCAACCTTCAAGCACTCGAGGCAGTGCAGAGAAGGGCCAAGAGGATGACCCTTAGTTGGAGTTATGAGGAAAGCTTGGAGGCACTTGGACTCAGTAAACAGAGTTGAACGTGTTGTTTACAATGGCTCAGAATTTGCTGTCAAAATATCGGTGCAGCGAATGGCGCTCACCGTTATTTATTCGCAAATCGCACAGCGATTTCAAGCGAAGGTAGATGTGCAGTTAAACGGAAATCCAAAAGTTGCTGTCCGGGATGCCATTACCTTCGTGATAATGACATCTCGCCATCTGCCTCACCATTGAAATGTATTGAACGGTGTGAAGTTCCTGTATTTGCACGATTGATACAAACTAAACTCGTCACAGAAAGTTAAGTCAAGTCATTTCAAGCCTAAGTACCCTATTAACGATGTGATAAATGTTAGTTACTGCCAGTCAACCTCTCTGGCACTGAAAATTAACTATTACAAGTGTGGCGTCTCATTCCTTCAGGTTTTAATTGTTGGACATTTAAAAAGAAATCTTTCAATTACATTTTTATAAAAACTTTTTCTTTCTGTCACTTTTTTTTCTCTCTCTCGTAATCCAATCTTTCTTTCTCTCTATTTCTCTTTCTGTACCTAATTTGACATTGAATTCACCCACTCTAATTTACACTTCCTTCTCAGGCCTTGTGTTGTTAATTTCTCAATCCTTCAATCTGATCGGTTAAGGAGATACACAGTTGCTTGTCCTGTTCGCTCAGGTTCCAGATATCTTGTTTCCCTCACTGCCCCGTTAGAGACAGAAAGAAAGATTAGATTAAAACCTGAAGGAATGAGACTTCACACTTGTAATAGTTAATTTTCATTGCCAGAGAGGTTGACTGGTAGCAATTAACTATTGTCGCATCGTTAAAAGGGTTACTTAGACTGAAATGGACAAGACTTAACTTTCTTTGGCGAGTTTAGTTTGTATCTAGTGCACAAATACAGCGACTTCACACCTTTCAATGCATTTCAATGGTGAGGCAGACAGCGCGATGCCGTTTTCACGAAGCTAATGGTAGAGCAGTGTCTCTCGGACAGCAACTTCTGGATTTCCGTGTTTAACTGCACATCTGCCCCTCGCCTGAAGTTGTTGTCGCATTTGGGCAAAAATAACAGCAAGTGTCGTTAACCTCACCGTTATTTTGACAACAAATAATGGCTCATTATAATTCGATGTCATGCTAACTAGCTTATCCTATTTAATAATCTATACATGCCTATCCGTCACATAAGAAGATATTAGGACAGGTGGCCAAAAGCTTGGTCAAAGATCTAGGTTTTAAGGAGTGTCTTAAAGGAGGAGAGAGACATAGAGAGGCGGAGAGGTTTAGGGAGGGAGTTCCGGAGCTTAGGGCCTAGACAGCTGAAGGTACGGCCGCCAATGGTGGAGCGATGAAAATCGGGGATGTGCAAGAGGCCAGAATTGGAGGAGTGCAGAGATCTCGGAGGGTTGTAGGGCTGGAGGAGGTTACAGAGATAGGGAGGGGCGAGACCATGGAGGGATTTGAAAACTACGATGAGAATTTTAAAAATGAGGCATTGGTGGACTGGGAACCATTGTTAGTCAGCGAGCACAGGGGTGATGAGTGAACAGGACTTGGTGCGAATTAGGAAACGGGCAGCAGAGTTTTGGATGAGCTTAAGCTTATTAATGCAGAAGAAAGTGCAAATTATTGACCGTCCATGCACTGAAACATTGGAGTGTGTAAGTGCAGAGTTCCAAGAAGCCTCTGTTCACCCTTAGCCCCCCTTTTGGCAGTACGAGCAAATAACAACACCACAGAGAGAGAGAGAGCAGGTACTAGTAATCTAAAGGTATGAGATTCACTCAGCGAATACAGTCTTGTGTGATTAGCAGGATATGAAGAGGAGGAATCTTTCATTTTCTAATGCTCATTTATTGTTGATATCTAATGCCCATATTCTGATCAGACTAAACCTCAGGTCACCAAGAAATACAAAAGAGCAAAAGAGGAAGCATTGAATAACGGACACAAAGAAATCAACTGGATTTGATCAGCTCACTTATCCTTTAGTGAATTAACATAAGAACATAAGAAATAGGAGCAGGAGTAGGCCAATCGGCCCCTCGAGCCTGCTCCGCCATTCAATAAGATCATGGCTGATCTGACCCTAACCTCAAATCTAAATTCATGTCCAATTTCCTGCCCGCTCCCCGTAACCCCTAATTCCCTTTACTTCTAGGAAACTGTCTATTTCTGTTTTAAATTTATTTAATGATGTAGCTTCCACAGCTTCCTAGGGCAGCAAATTCCACAGACCTACTACCCTCTGAGTGAAGAAGTTTCTCCTCATCTCAGTTTTGAAAGAGCAGCCCCTTATTCTAAGATTATGCCCCCTAGTTCTAGTTTCACCCATCCTTGGGAACATCCTTACCGCATCCACCCGATCAAGCCCCTTCACAATCTTATATGTTTCAATAAGATCGCCTCTCATTCTTCTGAACTCCAATGAGTAGAGTCCCAATCTACTCAACCTCTCCTCATATGTCCACCCCCTCATCCCCGGGATTAACCGAGTGAACCTTCTTTGTACTGCCTCGAGAGCAAGTATGTCTTTTCTTAAGTATGGAGACCAAAACTGTATGCAGTATTCCAGGTGCGGTCTCACCAATACCTTATATAACTGCAGCAATACCTCCCTGTTTTTATATTCTATCCCCCTAGCAATAAAAGCCAACATTCTGTTGGCCTTCTTGATCACCTGCTGCACCTGCATACTAACTTTTTGATTTTCTTGCACTAGGAATTAACGGGTTTTACATGTTCGCCTTTGATGTTTTATCTCTTCCAATCTTTATTACAAAAGAAATTATTCCCTTATCTACACTGCAGTAAATTTCTTCTTCACACTGTCTCCTTGCTGGCTAAAAAAACTGATACGGCTGTATGTCTTTCTAAAGTGTGTTTTAACTTAACAACTCTAGCAAATATTCGAGCAGATATTCTATTTAGTCATCGATACGTGCTTATCCAGTTGATTTCTTTCTGTGCGTTGTTCAATGCTTCCTCTTTTACTCTTGTATTTCTTGGTGACCTGGGGTTTATTCTGATCAGAATATGGGCATTAGATATCAGCAATAAAAGGGCGTTAGAACATGAAAGATTCCTCCTCTTCATATCCTGCTAATCACACAAGGTCTGGTGAGCAGACTGTATTCGCTGAGTGAATCTCATACCTGAGATTACTCGTACCTGGTCTCTCTCGTTCTGTGGTGGTGTTATTTGCTCGTAATGCCAAAGGAGTGGGCTGAAGGGTGAACAGAGGCTTTTAAAATTCTCATCCTCGTTTGAAAGCTTTGCCACCAAGTGAGTAACTTAGGATGGGGAGGTGGTGGAATTCACAAGAGGGTAGAGATGGAGGACCTTAGGGCACGAGTTGGCCTGTATCGCTGGAGGGGTTCCAGGAATAGCACAAGGCTTGAGCACATAATCAGGCTGACGCAGCAGTCTAGTGCTGAGGGAGTGCTGCACTGTCGGAGTGCTGTCTTTTGGATGAGATGTTAAACCGAGGCTCTGTCTGCCATTTCAGGTGGACGCTAAAGATTCCATGGCATTATTTCAAAGAAGAGGAGGGAAGTTTGCCCCGGTGTTCTGCCCAATATATTTATCCCTCAACCAACGCCTGAAACAGATTATCTGGTCCTTTATCTCATTGCTGTTTATGGGATCTTGCTGTGCGCAAATTGGCTGCCGCGTTTCCCACATTACAACAGTGACTACACTTCAAAAGTACTTCATTGGCTTTAAAGCATTTTGGGACGTCCTGAGGTCATGAAAGGCGCTATATAAATGCAAGTCTTTCTTTTTCTTTTGAATGCTAGACCATGGAGGGATTTGAAAATGAGGACGAGGATTTTGAATTTGGTGTGTTAAGGGACAGGGTGAAGCCAGTGGAGGTTGTTAGGATGGTATGATGGATGAGTGGAACCTAGTGCAAGACAGCACGGGCCCAAGGGAGACTTGGATAAGTTGGAGTTTGTTTTGGGTGGCTGGAGATGAAGCCATTTAAGAAATCCAGTATTGTGTCAGAGGAGGAGGTGGACAATGTTTTGGGGATGGAAGTATGTGGTCTTTGCGATGGACACGATATGGGGTTTGAAGCTAAGTTCCAGATCGAACGGGACGCCGTGAATGCGCCGTCTTTTGGTTCAACCCGAGTGAGCAGCCAGGGAGGGGATGGAGTTAGGAACAAGGGATTGACCAAACCCAAGTAAGATGGCGTCGGTTTCCCCAGAGTTCAACTGGAAAATGCTCTGGTGCAACCACCACTTAATGTCTGACAACACAGAGGTGGTTGTAGAACTGATGGTGGAGATGGAAGGGTGATGTTCATCATCAGCGTACAGCGTGTAGTGGGGCTCAATGCTCAGAAACACAAGTCGTGGTCTTTTTATAAAAAATCAGCATGAATTGTCCTTTCAAGATTTTCATGCCCTTACCTTAGGGTTGCCAACTCTGATTGGATGTATCCCTGGCAGTATCGTCACATGACCTTACGGCCTGCCCCCAACACTCCCGCCATTGGTCACCCAACACGTCCATCCTTGCGGTGCCCCGCCTGCCCATGGCCAATTGGAAAGCGAACAGACTCTTCATTACCTGATTGGATGGTTCTGGACTGTCAGTCAAACAGCCGTTTTTCCTCATCTCCAATATTTTTATAACTAATAAATGAAAATTGAAGAAACACGCCATTTTTTTCTTGACGCCCTTGTGATTTTTCTCCCGGGTGTTGCTCACAGCAGTGTCCAGGAGATTAACCGTTAATTCCTGGAGACTCCAGGACAATCCTGGAGGGTTGGCAACCTGACCTAACCTTCAGCTTTATTAGGCCATTCACTTTAATAAGGCGTAGAGGGCTTGAAATTCTGGGATAGGCGAGGGTGCCGAAGGAACTTGTGGCATTAATGAACCTGCTCTTTGGCTGAGTGCGATTGAGGCTTTAGCCACATGAAGTCAATCATCACCCCCTCCCGCCCTGTGCTGCGAATTGGGCACGGGACTTCCCTGATGTTTAACAAACTTCACCAGTCCCGAAACTGAGCTTGGACCTTCCTGGTCTGTGTAGCTCAGTACGTTATCGGGCAGTTCATTTACAATCTCAGCCGAATTGTCCTTCCTACAAAGAATTTTCATAGTATCCTTTCTTTGAAAGCATTTACATAGAATTTTACCGTGCAAAATTAGGCCATTCGGCCCAACAGGTCCATGCTGGTGTTTCTGCTCCACTCCAGCCTCCTCCCATCTTACTTCATCAGCATGTCCTTCTATTCCTTTCTCCCTAATGTACTTATCCCCTTAAATGCATCTATGCTATTTGCCTCAACTACTCCATGTGAAAGAAAGAAAGAAAAACTTCCATTAATGTAACACTTTTCATGACCTCAGGAGGTTCCAAAGCGCTTTACAGCCAATGAAATCCTTCTGAAGTGTAGTCACTGTTGTAAATGCAGGTAGCGAGTTCCAAATTCTCTCTGAGTAAAGAAGTTTCTCCTGAATTCCCTATTGGATTTATTAGTGACTATCCTATATTTATGGCCCCTAGTTCTGGTCTCCCCCACAAGTGGAAACATCTTCTCTAATCTAACCTATTGAACCTCTATCAGGTCATCTCTCAGCCTTCTCTATTCTAGAGAAAAGAGCTCCAGCCTGTTCAGTCATTCCTGATGGAGCTGAGAGGGCATAGCTATCACTTTATATTCGGGGGAAGGGAGGGGTTATTTTGAGAATCTGCGAATATTGGAAATTCAGGGCAGACTGCACACAATCTCCAACCAGTAAAATGAATGGTTGGAAAATTTTTGGCAGCGCATCCTCATAAAATTACCTCCAGGATGTAGAACGAGAGCCAGGCAAGTGTTACATTTGCCTCCTACGTTTGTGCCGAGAAAGATAGAAAGACTTGCATTTATATAGCACCTTTCACGACCTCAGGACGTCCCGAAGCACTTTACAACCAATGAAGTGTAGTCACTATTGTAATGTTGGAAACAAAGCAGCCAATTTGTGCACAGCAAGATCCCGCAAAAAGCAATGCGATGATGACCAGATAATTTTTTTTAAAGTGATGTTGGTTGAGGAATAAATATTGGCCCCAGGACACCAGGGAGAACTCCCCTGCTCTTCTTCGAAATAGTGGCCATGGGATCTTTTACGTCCACCTGAGAGGGCAGACTGGGGCCTCGGTTTGACATCTAATCCAGAAGATGGCGCCCCCCCCCGTCAGTGCAGCGCTCCCTCAATACTGCACTGGGAGTGTCAGCCTGGATTATGTGCTCAAGTCTCTGGAGTGGGGCTTGATATGATAACCAACTTTACTGGAAGCTGGAGCATGGTAACCAAAAGCAGGTTGGAGATATAGACTAACCTTGGCTTTGAATTGAGTCTGTACTTTTATTAACACAACTTAGTTTGAAAAATGCGTTCACAGAGCCATTCTAAAGTGGTACAGTAAGGTTCTGCATCTCACATCGAACCCAGTGCTCCAGAGAATGGCTTAAAAACTTCCGACTGTCTCATAACAGATCAGTAGATTGTAAATGGTTCCTGAAGTGTCTTATGCACAAAGTGAAGCACAAAAAAGGAACAAAAAGAACCATCTAATGGATGAAAATCAATGTCTGTGCCCCTGAAATACTTGGATGCCTTTTTCTAAACAATCCATAAGGATTACACTGGGTTGCCCCGTGTCATCAACAGAAAACCCAATTTACGCATAAACCCTCCCCTTCCCCCCACCCCGCCCTTTTCTTTTTTAAAGGGGGTACAACTAATAAAGGAACTTAACCATAAAATAAACTTTCATCAAAAGAAAACTTATAAAACAAAATCGTAATATTATTACTGGCATCTATAAGACGCTCCACTCCTTCCAGTGCCCACTGGTCACAGAGGGGAAATACTTGAAGGTTGCCATGCCAGGCGAAAATATATTGGAGATTTATGGAATTTTAGATATTTCCACACAGTCTTCACATGGGATTTGGTCCACATCTGGTAACAGGTCAGAAAGGGTCGGTCAGCTCTTTGTGGAGTTCCAGAAAACTAGAACTCAACGCACCATCCGATCACACTGTTTCCTGTGGAGAAAAATATAACTCTCAGTTTGAAATCTGGTCGCAGCTATTTTTCCAACCATTCCTTTTTTGAAGGTCTAAACTCTGGCTGAGGTACATCTTCAGGGGGTCTGACTGAGGAATAATTTCATGGGCTCTGACTGAGGAATACTTTCATGGGCTCTGACTGAGATATACTTTCATGGGGCCTGATTGAGATACACTTTCACGGACTGACTGAGGGATACTTTCATGGGGCCTGATTGAGATACACTTTCACGGACTGACTGAGGTATACTTACATGGGGTCTGATTGAGATACACTTTCATGGACTGACTGAGGTATACTTACATGGGGTCTGATTGAGATACACTTTCATGGACTGACTGAGGTATACTTACATGGGGTCTGATTGAGGTACACTTTCATGGTCTGACTGAGGTATACTTTCATGGGGCCTGATTGAGATACACTTTCACAGACTGACTGAGGTATACTTACATGGGGTCTGATTGAGGTACACTTTCACAGAATGACTGAGGTATACTTTCATGGGGCCTGATTGAGATACACTTTCACAGACTGACTGAGGTATACTTTCATGGCCTTTGACTGAGGTACACTTTCATCAGGATTGACTGAGGTACACTTTCACGGACAGACTGAGAGACTGAGGTATACTTCCATGGGCCTCTAACAGAGGTACACTTTCATGGGCCTCTGACTGAGGTACACTTTCATAGGCTCTGGTGGTCCTCCAGTACCTCGTGAGCTTAGACGATGAGTGTCGGTCAGGAGATTATTCCATCTTTGCCATCCCAGTCCTGTTCTGACACAATACGCACACACTTTCCTGGGCTGGTCAATAGATCAGTAATGGGAACGCAGGCTGATTCTTCCTAACACTGAGGAGAATTGCAGTGTCCCGATGGCTGCCGTGAGCTGTGACGGGCTGACTGGGCACAGGCTAGGGGTGGACCCAGGACCTTTCCGTGGTCTGTGTGGCTTTCGTAGCGTAAAGGCAGTGCATTTAGCTCCTGCCCACTCTGTGTATAAAATTAAAGACACACAGAGCTCTGCAAAAGCATATTCAAAAGCTCACGCAGTGATGTGTGTGTGCATATTCAAACAGAGCTTTGTATGAGCGTCCTTAAATAAACATGCAGTGTGCACGCGGAGCTCTGTATATGTATTGTTAAACACATACGCAGAACTCTGTGAGTTTGTACTTAAATGCATATCAACCTCATAACTGGCAGTGAATGTTTTAAATGTATTAAAAGCTAACTATCCTATTAATTCTTTTCCAACATTAAACTCTACCATAGATCTACAAGTGGCCTGAAAAGTTTGGCTTTGTACCAGGCACAGTTACACTACAATTGGTGTGAAGATGAAGCTGTGTAAGAGTGCTTCGTTCCGGGGTTTCACACCACGATAGGAAATGTGATTCACTCTTCGTTTGTTACTGGGAAACTTCAGTTAGACAGTGCAGCGTGTGCCAATGTGAAAACTGCTTCACACCAACTCAAGATGTGTGAAGTAAATGGAACATAACTGGGAAACAATTTTTTTGTTATCCATCTGGGGAGATGGGTGTCGCTGGCAAGGCCGGCATTTATTGTCCATCTCCCTAGTTACCCTTTGAGAAGGTGGTGGTGGGCCTTCTTTTTGAACCACTGCAGTCCGTGTGGTGAAGGCGCTCCCACTCGTGCTGTTAGGTTGGGCGTTCCGGGATTTTGATCCAGTGACCTTGAAGGAACGGCCAATATATGTCCGAGTGGGGATGGTGTGTGTGTGACTTGGAGGGGATCTCGGAGGTGATGGTGTTCCTGTGCACCAGCTGCCCTTGTCCTTCTGGGTGGTGGAGTTGGCGGGTTTGGAAGGTGCTGTCGAAGATATAAGCACACTTACCGACGTGACTGATAACGGCACATTAGTCGAGTCAGATTCAAATAAACTCTTCCTGGTCTTGCAGATGGTGATAATCCACTTCTGATATTCAGCCCTTATCTTGAGAGAAGGTTTTAAAAAAAAATGAATTTATCGAAATGTTGCAGCTGAATATGGTAAATTAAGATTCTGCATTAATGTTCTAATAGTATGCTCATAAATTAAGTTATTTATTATAAAAAGCATCAAGTGTGGTTTAGAAAACAAGACACGAAAATAGTTGCTGGTGATTCACCGAGAATCAATTGGTTTGGATGCTTCAGTTGTTTGACCCGCAATATTGGCACCCAGTATTTAATGATAAAACGCGGTACGCAAACTAACCAGTTCTGACGAGAGGTCTTCGACCTGAGACGTTAACTCTGTTTCTTTCTCCACAGACGCTGCCTGACCTGCTGAGCTTCTCCAGCATTTTCTGTTTTTATTATGCAAACTAACGTT
Organism: Heptranchias perlo; assembly: GCF_035084215.1. Taxonomy (NCBI): domain Eukaryota; kingdom Metazoa; phylum Chordata; class Chondrichthyes; order Hexanchiformes; family Hexanchidae; genus Heptranchias; species Heptranchias perlo. The sequence continues at coordinate 11,615,021 of NC_090361.1, forward strand.
CAGCCTACGATACATCAACCTCTACCTTAGAGGAATACCAGCGCGTTTTGGTCTGTTTCCCGCACCAGCCATCTGTCAGCTTAGCTGTTAGGTTTATGGCCGAATTCTGCCAAATTGCAGGTGTTCTGTGTTTGTGGCCCAGTATCACTGGGGACTGGGTTGGGACTGATTCAAACTCAAGTTTGTGGGTTGAAGTTGCATTCCAGGGCTTAAGCCCGTAATCTAGGCCGACACGAGGGAAAGAAAAACAGAGATCTTGCATTTATGAAGCACTTTTTACAACCTCAGGATGTCCCAAAGCGCTTTACAGCCAATTTTTAAAAATTTTTTTATTCGTTCACGGGATGTGGGCGTCGCTGGCGAGGAAAACAAAAGAAAGCCTTGCATTTATATAGCGCCTTTCACAACCTCAGGATGTCCCAAAGAGCTTTACAGCCAGTGAAGTACTTTTGAAGTGTAGTCACTGTTGTAATGTAGGAAACGTGGCAGCCAATTTGAGTACAGCAAGATCCCTCAACCAGCAATGAGATAATGAGGAGATAATCTGTTTTAGGTGTTGATTAATGGATAAATATTGTACAGGACACCAGGGAAAACTCCCATGCTCTTTTTCAGAATAGTGCCATGGAATTGTTTACACCTGAAATGGTAGACAGGGCCTCAGTTTAACATCTCCACTGAAAGACAGCACCTTAACACTCCCTCAGTACTGCACTGAAGCATCAATCTAAATTATGTACTCAAGTCTCTGGAGTGGGACTTGAACCCACAACCTTCATAACTCAGAGGTAAGTGTGCTACCTGCTGAGCCACAGCTGACCACTCTACCTACTAGCTTCCTGGCTTGCAGGGTTATCTGGAGTTGAGTGGGCAGACTCCCTGCCCCAGTGTAAGGACTACCCCATCACCTCCCATCAATAAGCCAAGGTGATCCATCAGCACTGCCCTAAAATACTGTGGATCAACAGCAATTCATTGACCAGGAACATTGACCAGAACCAGTTATAAAAAGCTCTAGTCAGGCCCCATCTGGAGAACTGAGTTCAGTTCTGGGCACCATACCTCAGGAAGGATGCATCGGCCTTGGAGGGGGTGCAGCACAGATTCACCAGAATGATATCAGGGCTAAAAGGCTTAAATTATGAGGACAGGTTGCATAGACTAAGCTTGTATTCCCTTGAGTATAGAAGATTAAGGGGTGATCTGATTGATGTGTTTAAGATGATTAAAGGATTTGATAGTTTAGATAGAGAGAAACTAGTTCCCAGGTGGGAGAGTCCAGAACAAGGGGGCATAATCTTAAAATTAGAGTTAGGCCATTCAGAGATGATGTCAGGAAGCACTTTGTCACACAAAGGGGAGTGGGAATTTGGAACTCTCTCTCCCAAAAAGCTGTTGATGCTGGGGGACAATTGAAAATTTCAAAACTGAGATTGATAGATTTTTATTAGGCAATTAAGGGATATGGGACCATGGTGGGTGAACGGAGTTTAGATTCAGATCAGCCATGATCTAATTGAATGGTGGAACAGGTTCGAGGGGCTGAATGGCCTCTTCCTGCTGCTATGTTTCTAACAAGTTGCGATTTTTTTTTCCACTCCATCTTAAACATTAATAAACGTCCAATACAATACCACATGCCTTGGGATTTAACACACACAGGATGATGAAGATGAAGGTGCCCTGGAAACTGTTGACGATGGTGAATAAATAGGCCATCGCCACGGTTTCCTCCTGAAAGTGGAACAACCCGAGAATCCAGGTACAGCCCAGGATAAACACCTGCGCAATGGCTTTAAACGTCAGCATCCTGCAACGAGGAGAGAGCTATTGTTAGGTATGTCGGTGACAGAAACATATTTATTAGCTAAACCAGAGTCTGGGGTGAAGAACTATATAATCCAAGTAACATGGTCTGGAAATCACACTCTATAATATTATTGTGCAGTTACTATCAATTCAAAATAAAACTTACTCCTGGCCAACGACACAAGAGTGACCTGCACCTCAGGAATAATTAGTTGCATTTTGAATTACTTTGAGACATTTCCGACAGATGTGCTGTATAAATCCTTTCTTCTTTCTGGTGCCTCCGTTAATACAACAGATGGAAGAGACTTTGAGGTCGAAATTGGTCTCATGTTGACCTTATCAAACACCTTCTGAAAATCCATATACACACCGTCCACTACAGTCCCTTTATCTATACATTAATTTCCTCAAAGCATTTAATTAGTTTAATCAAGTATCACCCGCCTTTTACCAATCCACGCCAATTGTCTAAGTGTCCAGCAGTTCCATCCTGTATTATGGACTTCAGACATTTACTCACAACCAAAGTAAGACTATAATTTCTTAACTTGAACCTTTCCTCTTTCTTAAGCAGGGCTATTATATTCCCACCTCCAGTCCAATGTCGCAATTACTATTTCCAGAGATTTTTGGAAAATCTGTGGTTGGTGGTTCCACTATTTCCTCTCCCATCTCCCTCCGTATTCTAGATGATACTATCTGGGTTTTTCTGTCTTCAGTTGCATTATGGTTTTATGATACAGTTTCCTTTTGACCATTATCTCCAGTATCGGCTGCTCCACAGCTCCCCTCAGGAATCCACCTTCACCTGCACCTTCCTTTGCAAACATTGCTTTGTAAAAGTTTCAAGTGCCCAATTTGTGCATTTGGGAGAGGGCAGGAACAGACACAGTGAGGATGTCTCCAGTAGTCAAATAGCTTGCCGATCAGTAAGCCAGGCCGAGTAGTAGAAGATCTGGAACTCTCTCCTCCCAAACGGGGGACAATTGGAGCTTTCAAGACCGAGATTGATAGCTTTTTGTTGGGTAAGGGTGTCAAGGGATATGGAGCTACGGTAGGTAAATGGAGTTGAGGTATAGATTAGCCACGATCTAATTGAATGGCGGAGCAGGCTTGATGGGCTGAATGGCCTACTCCTCTTCCTATGTTCCAAGAGATTTGTCTCCGAGCTCCCCGTTATTAACACGCCACCATGGAAGTAATTTGGCTTTAAAGAAAAATGGTCATTAATTGAATTATAACAGTAATTTCAAATATCCAGAACAATACTACGGGCAACGATACGACTGTATAAGCTTTCTATGTGGAGTGGTGGAAGTGCATGAAGGGATACTTGACCATATTAGCTCTTTATTAGCTCACATAATAGGTTAGCTACAGCACACAGAGAAGCACAATTGTGTAATTACGTTTAAGCCTTGGTATGTTGATAATTAAGTTAGCTGAGCAGGTGCTTAGTACCGTCTGGCCCCCCTAGCAGATAAGGGTATTGCTGACTACAAAAATATAATGAGAATACAGTTTCTTGAAAGGCCATGTGGCCTTGAGGCTGACTTCAGCCCTACTGATAACCAGGACAGAAATGTGGGGAGGATGAGAATGCTCAGGCCTACGTGCCAAAGTAATAAAGGGCTACGGACGTTCGGTGGGGGGGGGCGGGCAGGCTCACTACTTGATTGACCAACTACCTGAGCCAATAAAGAATGTACGTGTACGCCCATATTCTGTGACAGGTGGGCGTTGTTACTGAGCTGTATAAACGTGAGCTGTTTCTTGAACTCAGTGAAGATGTATCCTCAACCATTGTCTTGAGGTGCTCTTCCCTTGTATACAAGTTAAAATAAAATTTTCTCTTTGTACTACTGGTTTGGGTGTTAATGCGTTGGTATAGTGTTAAGTTTCGACAGTTTATATCAAGTTATTTTTGTTAAACTTCATCTCAAGTATATGGCACGCTTACCTTGTGTCTTTAATTTTCGATACTTTCACGTCACGATTAGAGAGTTCTTCATTCAATGTGTAGAGAGTCGTGGTGAACAGAAATGTATTGACCTGTTGGATTATTTGACATTTTAGACTTTATGATCCAGAATTAGGCAAAACACTCGAGCTAAATCAAGGCTGACTGAACTCCAGTCCTTGACCTCTGGTAATTTAGCCTATAGGGACATAGGAACAGGAGTCGGCCATTTGGCCCCTCAAGCCTGTTCCGCCAATCAATTAGATCATGGCTGATCTGTATCTTAACTCTTATCTACCCACCTTGGTTCCATAACCCTTAATACCCTTGCCTAACAAAAATCTATCAATTGCAGTTTTGAAATTTTCAATTGGCCCCCAGCCTCAACAACTTTTTGGGGGAGAGAGTTCCAGATTTCCACTCCCCTTTGTGTGAGGAAGTGCTTCCTGACATCACCCCTGAATGGCCTAGCTCTAATTTTAAGGTTATGCCCCCTTGTTCTGGACTCCCCCACCAGAGGAAATAGTTTCTCTCTATCTATGAAGCCCAGGCAACTAAATTCTACTTGTGCTTAAATTTCTTACTGACTGGTTTCATGGGCCTGGAGGTTTGGAAAATGCTATATCATCGATCAATACAGTCTGTTCCTGATAATTCTGTTTGTTTTTTTGAGCTAAAGGAAGTTGAATTGTCCAATAATTGAATGAAGCAACTTTGAATTAAGAGAAGATTTTAAATCTTAACTCAAGATCTGTTGCAAGAGGATTTGAGTACAGGAGCAGGGATGTCTTACTGCAGTTATACAAGGCCATGGTGAGACCACATCTGGAGTATAGTGTGCAGTTTTGGAGTCCTTATCTGAGGAAGGATGTCCTTGCCATGGAGGGAGTTTACCAGACTGATTCCTGGGATGGCAGGACTGACGTATGAGGAGAGATTGGGTCGACTTGGCCTATATTCACTAGAGTTTAGAAGAATGAGAGGTGATCTCATCGAAACATATAAAATTCTAACAGAACTAGGCAGACTAGATGCAGGGAGGATGTTCCCGATGGCTGAGGAGTCCAGAACCAGGGGTCACAGTCTCAGGATACGGGGTATGCCATTTAGAACCGAGATGAGGAGAAATTTCTTCACTCGGAGGGTGGTGAACCTGTGGAATTCTCTACCACAGAAGGCAGTGGAGGCCAAGTCATTAGATGTATTCAAGAAGGAGATAGATATATTTCTTAATGCTAAAGGGATCAAGGGATATGGGGAAAAAGCGGGAACAGGGTACTGAGTTAGACGATCAGCCATGATCATTTTGAATGGCGGAGCAGTCCCGAAGGGCCGAATGGCCTACTCATGCTCCTATTTTCTATGTTAGCATTCATAGCTTGAGATAAGTCTAGATATGGATTTGAATGTTACACATTGCCCAGGATGCTCTGTGGTAGCACCTAAGTGGCCCACAAAGACAAAAAGTTCGGACTCTAATGAACTAAATCAACCCAAACTTACACCATGTTTGATTGATACATGCTAAACAACAACAACTTGCATTTATATAGTGCCTTTAATGTAGTAAAACGTCCCAAGGCGAGGAGCGATTATCAAGCAAAATTTGACACCGAGCCACATGAGAAGATATTAGGGCAGGTGGCCAAAAGGTTGGTCGAAGAGGTAGGACACGGGCAGCTGAGTTTTGACTGAGCTCAAGTTCATGGAGGGAACGGTGCTGACCACTTTAGTTTGACTTTCAGCTGGCAAAGAATGACAATTAAAGAACAATCGAAAAATTCTGCAATAAATCTGTTCAACCATCAGGAATACGTTTAATACAGAACCTTAACTTGAAATTATAGGTATAAAAATTAAACTTTTTAACACTTTACTGGTACTCATCCTCCTTCTGTTTCTTATTTTCTTTTCTTGTTACCAAGTAATCGAGGTTTTCAAGTCCATTCTTTTAGACTTCCTTAAAAACAGGCATTAAAAGTCCATAGTGAAAAGTCCAAAATCTCTGATTTATTTTGGCCAGTGAGCAGCATCAGAGCATGTTGCTGGCGGTGACACAATTTCACATTAAACTAAAGATTGGGAGATCAGAAAGGAGAAGGTAGTATGTGTTATGATTAAGAAGGGAATAAGCTGTTCAAGCAAATGATTAGAGTTTCAAATATCAGGGGACACAAGTTAAAAAATAAGAAGATAGAAAGTCAGGTGGACTTAGTTGGAAAACTGATCTTTAAAGCTATTAGCCAGGACATCTAGGAGAACTCTTCTGTTCTTCTTCAAAATTGCCATGGGATCTTTCACACCTGAGAGAGCAGATAGGGCTTCAGTTTAACATCTCATCCAAAAGATGGCACCTCAGACAGTGTAGCACTCCCTCAGCACTGCACTGAAGTATCAGCCTAGATTATATGGTCAAGTCTCTAGAGTAGGATTAGAACCCACCACCATCAGAGGTAAGAGTACTACCCATTGAGCCACTGTCTATCATTTAAGTGATAGTTAAATCGATTGATAGAAAAATAAATGTATATCAAGAAGGGTAGCGATCTTTGCTGCTTGTTTGCTAAATTAATTGCAAAATGTAATCAGGTTTGCAGTAAAAAACGTAGCATAAATCTGAATAATTATATTAAAAAAGAATTACCAAAGTGATCAAATAGACTGGTCCCAAGAAGCTCCACACAAACCCATTCTCTATCTGTAGCCAGCAGCTGGAATTCAAAGAGAAACACAATGAGGAAAATTGGTTAGAACTCAAAAGATTAATATTAATTAAGACTCTAGGCATGAGGGGGCTGGGTGGTGCTTTGGGTCAGACACTGACCTTTCACCTCTAGGACCTAGGTTCCAATTCAGCCTGGACCAATGGGGTGAAAGTCTGCTGGCTGTAAGGGTCCAATGTGAGGTAAACTGGGGTAGTCTCAATACCCTGCCTAGTGGGCAAGGGTTCAAAGCTCAACACAGCCCCCACTTTGCCAATTTGGCACTGCGAGGCTGGCTCGCATGGGAAATGGAAACCATCGTGCTGGTATGGTCCCTTCTGAGGTTGACTCTCCTGGCCGGCCTCCCACCTTGTACCCTCCATAAACTTGAGCTCATCCAAAACTCTGCAGCCTGATCCTAACTTGCAACAAGTCCCATTCACCCATCACCCCTGTGTTCGCTGACCTACATTGGCTCCTGGTCTGGCAATGCCTCGATTTTAAAATTCTCATCCTAGTTTTCAAATCCATCCCTGGCCTCGTCCCCTCCCTATCTCTGTAACCTCCTCCAGCCCTACATCCCTCTGAGATCTCTGAGCTCCTCCAATTCTGGCCTCTTGCGCATCCCCGATTTCCATCCCTCCACCATTGGCGGCCGCGCCTTCAGCTGCCTAGGTCCTAAGCTCTGGAATTCCCTCCCTAATCCTCTCCGCCTCTCTACCTCTATCTCCTCCTTTAAGACGCTCCTTAAAACCTACCTCTTTGACCAAGCTTTCACCAAGCTGTCCTAATATCTCCTTATGTGGCTCGGTGTCAAATTTTGTTGGATAACGCTCCTGTGAAGCGCCTTGGGATGTTTTACTACATTAAAGGCACTGTATAAATGCAAATTGTTGTTGTCGGGGTCATGCACTCGTTGTCTTGGCTCAGCCATTTGAGTGAAGCAACAGAAGTCTGCTAACTCCTGTGACACTGTTCCCAGTGTGAGGCAGGGCCTTCGGGAAGAGGAGGTGATAGCGCTGAAGGATAGTAATTGTTAAAGCTAAAAAAAAAAGCTAAATTATCACAGCAGAATAGGGGTAAAATAATAAACTGTTTACTTTCTCTGTGATCCATATCCATTGGGGTATATTGCTGCAGAAACGGCCACTATCAGTGCGGGGGACCCATACCCCAGTGGGTAGATATACTTCCTAATGTTACTTGAATGGGATACCCTCATGTTCTTCAGGTTCCTGACCATGAGGTAAAGCTGCATTGACTCCAAACTCATCCAAACGAATGCCGTCAGAAACAAGTAATGTAAACATCCCGCTATGATTCCGCACTCCGTCTGAAAAGAAAAATAACGTGAAAGACTCCCAAATAGGAACATAGGAGTTGATAGGGTAGATGGAGAGAAACTATTTCCTCTGGTGGGGGGAGTCCAGAACAAGGGGGCATAACCTTAAAATTAGAGCTGGGCCGTTCAGGGGTGATGTCAGGAAGCATTTCTTCACACAAAGGGGAGTGGAAATCTGGAACTCTCTCCCCCACAAAGCTGTTGAGGCTGGGGGTCAATTGAAAATTTCAAAATTGAGATTGATAGATTTTTGTTCGGTAAGGGTATTAAGGGATACGGAACCAAGGCGGGTAGATGGAGTTAAGATACAGATCAACCATGATCTAATTGAATGGCGGAACAGGCTCGAGGGGCTGAATGGCCAACTCCTGTTCCTAAGTTCCTACATTCCTAGCAGGATAAGGCCATTCAGCCCCTAGAGCCTGCTCCGCCATTCAATTAGATCACGGCTGATCTATACCTCAACTCCATTTACACGCCCTAGCTCCATATTCCTTGATATCCTTGCCTAATAAAAATCTATCGATCTTGGTCTTGAAAGCTCCAATTGTCCCCCAGCATCCACAGCCTTTTGGGGGAGAGAGTTCCTGATTTCCACTACCCTTTGTGTGAAAAAGTGCTTCCTGATTTCACTCCTAACTGGCCTAGCTCTAATTTTAAGATTACGCCCTTTTGTTCTGGATTCTCCCATCAGAGACAATAGTTTCTCTGTATCTACCCTGGCTAATCCCATAATCATTTTAAATACCACAATCAGATCACCCCTCAATCTTCTATACTCAACAGAATGCAACCTGCCCTCATAATTTGACCCTCTAAGACACGGTATCATTCTGGTGAATCTGTGCTGTATCCCCTCCAAGGCCAATATATCCTTTCTAAAGTGTGGCACCCAGAACTGAACGCAATGCTCCAAATGGGGTCTGACCAAGGCTCCATATAGTATTCTGCTCTGCTGCACATATTTTGCAAGGTTATCCATGTTTAACTCACCTTTTGTCCTACCAATGCATTTCAATTTATCTGACTTAGGTGACGTCAGTATAGTTTACAGTCCTATACGCCTCCCTTCTCCATTTTGAAATGTGTTTATAGACGATTTCACCAGCTGAGATGAGGAGGAATTTCTTCACTCAGAGGGTTGTGAATCTTTGGAATTCTCTATCCCAGAGGGCTGTGGATGCGGAGTCGTTGAGTATATTCAAGGCTGAGATTGATACATTTTTGGCCTCTTGGGGAATCGAGGGATATGGGGATCGGGCAGGAGAGTGGAGTTGAGGTCAAAGATCAGCCATGATCTGATTGAATGGCGGAGCAGGCTCGAGGGGCCGTATGGCCTACTCCTGATCCTATTTCTTATGTTCTTTCTTATGACCTTATGTACTTCTACCTCTTGCTCTCTCCCCCCCTCTTTGTGCTGGTCAGCCTCTAAGGCAACTCTCTCCCTTCCCTTTTCTTCTCATGAACCATTTGTTGCTTTTTCTCTTTCAAACTGACTTGTTGGAGGCAATTTTAACCTAACTCGCCGGGCGGGAAACCCATGGGATTGGGTGCAATGCTGAATTTACACCCCGGCCTGTATTGATTTCAATGGAGAGTAAAATCAGACGGGGGTAAAACCAGTGTTGCACCCGATCCCATCAGTGTCCTGACGGTCAGGTTCGGTTAAAGTAGCCCCACAGTTGTGTTCTGCTTTTATTTCAGCTTTCCAACAATTTTTCTCTTATTCAGTAGTCCTTTTGTTCAACTTGTGTATTTTGGGCTTGAAGAAGCCTCTAGGAGCAGGCCATTCGGCCCCTCATGCCTGTCCAAGATACAATTCTAGGGACTCATTGGGAAAATCGTCGACAAATAGTTTCCTTAAATTGGGATTACTTGTCCCACAATTGTTGCCTTTGCTCCCCATCACCTCTGAAGGCGCTGACTCTTGCCGGACAAGGTTCCATGGGCGCTGATCGCACTCCTGTACCTCGCTCCAAGTGGGCATTCCTCATGGGTCCACCTTGACAGCGCGAGCGCATGTCAACAAGCTATTTGGTGATGGAGGACATCAAAGCTGAACTTGATCCTATCCTCAGCCAGTATCCACGCTCGCGAACTTTCCAGCCCGGGGGGTCACGGGACAGCGAGCAGCAACGGGGAGTTCTTAATCCAGGATGTTGAGGCCTGCTGTGGTGGGATTAGCTAACTCAGTACAGGATAGGCGTAGAACCTGTGATGTTCTGGTCCGTTTGGGGGCAATTTTAACTTAGGGTGATAGTGTACAACGGGCGATATCGATTCTGGCCGCTCTTTATATGCTCCGCCCGATTTTCCTTTTCATTGAAGTCAATCGAAGGGAAAGTTGGACAGGGCGTATAATGAGCGGTCAATTCGAAATCGTTCGTTTCACACCATCTAAGTTAAAATGGCTCCCTATGTCTCAGTACCACACTGGAGGGCAGGGGACCCATTAAGTCACCAGAGAATCTTTTTATTGATTTTTAATAGTAAATCCAATTACTCCCATATTATTCCATACGCTTCGCTCTGGAATTCCCTCCCTAAACCTCTCCACCTCTCTCTCCTCCTTTAAGACGCTCCATAAAACCTACCTCTTTGACCAAGCTTTTGGTCGCCTGTCCTAATATCTCCTTATGCGGCTCAGGGTCAAATTTTGTTTGATAATCGCTCCTGTGAGGCGCCTTGGGACGTTTTACTACGTTAAAGGCGCTATATAAATGCAAGTTGTTGTTAGATACTTGCTGAAATAGAATGACCTACAGGTTAACCTGCCTCTCGTGCGCTGCTGGATGAGGAAGGGCTCTCTTACCCGGTTTCTGGTTCTGTCGATCCCTGTGATGAAGAGCAGCTCTGCCAGGAAGAGGCTCACGCAGAGCTGCGTGTGAGTGGCCGTTATGGCATTTCTAGCCTGTGAGCAGAAGACAAATGTGCCAACAGCAAACGCGAGACACGCCAGAGAAATCGGGATCCCAATGAATGTAATTACGGAGAGGGCGTCATGGGAATAATCCTGTAACTGAATGGATAAGAAACAACTCATTAAATTTAAAGAACATTGAAAAGTAAATGTAACAATGACTCAGCGGGTAGATGTGCTGCCTGGTGCAGATTGGCACCAAAAGGCTGAGAAAAGATTGCCAGGCCCATCACCAGTCTCCCCGTCCACTTGTCACTGCCCTCCCTAAGCGCAGACTCTTGGGGGGAGGCTCAAAACGGAAAAGAGGCCTTCGACCAACTTCAGGTTTAATTCTGGGACATTTCTTCCTCACTCAGTAAGGTAATTAAGCAACCTCAAGAAGCACATGGTTCCCCATGGCACGTCGCTAGGCTAACACGCACCATGTCCCCATGTCCTTCCTCCCCAGGGGCATCTTGTCAAGTCCCTTCTTAAAGGACTGGAGCATATTCATAGTCACCACATCCGCCAGCGTGTTCCAGAGGCAACCACCCTCTGGGGAAATAAATACTCCCTGGCATCTCCCCTGACTCTTTGAGGCCAATTTTAACCTAACCCGCCCATTGGGAAATTGACGGAATTGGGTGCAACTCTGGTTTTGCACCCAGCCTGATTTTACTCTCTGTTGAAGTTTCTCGGGTGGAATAATGGGCGGGGTGTAAAACCAGCATTCCACCTGATCCCATGGGTTTCCCGCCCCGTGAATTAGGTTAAAATTGCCCCCTTTGCCTCTGTATTTGAGAAACATGCCCTCTGGTCTGACTCTCATTATCTATTTCAAATATCTATTCCAATCTTTTGATCATTTAAAAATTCTCAAGCTTGCACCCCTTCAGCCTCCATATCATTGAGCCCCGAGCGACTCCATCTGTAACCAGGTCCCGAACTGAATCCTTTCCTGTTCAATTTAATTAATTTCAACAAGTTTCCGACCCTTCCCACTAGTTCCTCAACAATGCTAACATCAATGGGGCCCAATTTCCTCTCAACAGCCCAGATTATTATTATTTCCCAAGTACAAAGCAAAGGACAAATAGGTGACGATCCATGACGTAGAGTTTCTGCCTCTTTTGCTCTTCACCTGCACTTCCTAAGGGCAGAAGTGGACACTTTTGCCTGAAAAGGGCGGAGACATGTAAATAAAATGGTAATGAGGCAGGAGTGACGGGGACACACGTCCCACCCCGTTTTCCTGGGTCTCCGTTTGGCGCATACCTGAACGCAGTGACGCCCATAGGAAGTGACCCTTAGAATTTGTGACCAGCTGCCTGAGATGGAAGGACCTGAGAAGGGGCAGTGAGCAATCTCCAAAAAGAATGAACTTGCATTTAAACAGTGCCTTTCATGCCCTCTGGATAGCCCAAGGTGCTTCATAGCCAATTAATTACTTTTTGAAGTGTAGTCACTGTCGTTATGTGGTAAACACTGTCGCCAACTTGCACACAGCAAGATCCCACAATCAGCAATAAGAACAATGACCAGTTAAGGTTTTTGGTGGCATTTCTTGAGACATAAATGTTGGCCAGGACACTGGGGAGAACTCCCCTGCTCTTCTTCGAAATAGTGCCATGGGATCTTTTACATCCACTTGAGGACCAGATGGGACCTTGATTTAATGTCTCATCCCGAAAGACAGCACCTCCGACAGTGCAGCATTCCCTCAGTGCTGCACTGCAGTGACAGCATAGATTATGTCCTCAATTTCTGAAGTGGGTTTAAACTTAGAGGAGCGAGTGCTACCAATGAGCCACAGCTGACGCAAAAGGTTCGTTTCTTTTTACTCCCAGGGCCAGCAGGATGTTGTATCGGGGTTGCAGGCCTCCTGGTGGCAGTTTTTGGACAGCGGCCAGAAGACCGAGATGGCAGTGGCCATCATCGCTGCTCCAGACCCCTCAGAGTGTGCGCTTCCCCCCCCTTACGTTGGTGGAGGGAGGGGAAAGATGTTTATGTGGGACTTTAACAGAGGTTTTGTGGAAATTCAAGAAGACCAAATCCATTGGACTTCCTTTACTTGCTGTTGTAGTCACTTCCTCAAGAAACTCAATCAAGTTAGTAAGGCAAGGCCTGTGCTTTCCATTGCCATGTTGTATATCTCCAATAACTGCTGTCTGTTTAGGGTTGCTAACCCTCCAGGGTTGTCCTGGAGTCTCCAGGAATTAAAAATTAGACTCCAGGGCTCTGCTGCAAGTAATCCAGGAGGAGAATCGTAGGAGCATTAAAAACAAAAGGTGTGTTCTTTTTCATTTTCTTTGAACACTTTCGTTCATGAGTTATAAAAATATCGGCAATGGGAAAAGTGGCTGTTTGACTGACAGTCAAGATTCATCCAATTGGGTCATGAAGAGTTTGTTCACTTTCCAATCGGAGTGGGAAGGCGGGGCAATGCGAGGGTGGACATGTCGGGGGACCAATGATGGGAGTGTTGGGGGGGGGGCGGGGTGGTTGGAGGTGGGAGGTCATGTGATGAAACCTCCAGGAAGACGTCCAACCAGAGTTGATAACCCCGCGTCTGATTCGTGAGCTGTGCTGAGTCAGCTGATCTCAGTTTATAGGAACACTACACCTGGCCTCAATGGGTTAGTGAGGGAGAAACAAAATCAGCCAGAGATCCCCTCCTGATCGCTGCCCAGTGATTTCCTGCTGGGAAGTACATGTGTTCTGATGCCAGATCAGGACTGGGCTTGGCTGTCATGTCCCACATTCACCGGATAACAATCGGGATGGAGGAACCCAACTCTGGATGAATTTTTGCCCTGGTCGTTCCCCTTCTGCCGGCCCATATATCACAGCACAGGCTGGGGATTAAGACCTCAACAGATGCTCCCCTATCCACCACACTAGCTATTCACAATTGAAATCACTGATTTGGATGAGGGGACCAAATGTAATATTTCCAAGTTTGCTGATGACACAAAACTAGGTAGGAATGTGAGTTGTGAGGAGGATGCAAAGGGGCTTCAAGTGGATATAGACAGGCTAAGTGAATGGGCAAGAACACGGCAGATGGAATATAATGTGGAAAAATGTGAGGTTATCCACTTTGGTAGGAAAAACAGAAATGCAAAGTATTTTTTAAATGGTGAGAGATTGGGAAATGTTGATGTTCAAAGGGTCCTGGGTGTCCTTGTACATGAGTCACTGAAAGCTAACATGCAGGTGCAGCAAGCAATTAGGAAGGCAAATGGTATGTTGGCCTTTATTACAAGAGGATTTGAATACAGGAGTAAAGATGTCTTACTGCAATTATATAGGGCCTTGGTGAGACCGCACCTGGAGTATTGTGTACAATTTTGGTGTCCTTACCTAAGAAAGGATACACTTGCCATAGAGGGAGTACAATGAAGGTTCACCAGACTGATTCCTGGGATGGTGGGATTGTCGTATGAGGAGAGATTGAGTAGACTAGGCCTGTATTCTCTAGAGTTTAAAAGAATGAGAGGTGATCTCATTGAAACATACAAAATTCTTACAGGGCTCGACAGGGTAGATGCAGGGAGGATGTTTCCCCTGGCTGGGGAGTCTAGAACCAGGAGTCACAGTCCCAGAATAAGGGGTAGGCCATTTAGGACTGAGATGAGGAGAAATTTCTTCACTCAGAGGGTGGTGAGTCTTTGGAATTCTCTGCCCCAGAGGACTGTGGAGGCTCAGTCATTGAGTACATTCAAAACAGAGATCAATAGATTTCTAGATGTTAAAGGCATCAAGGGATATGGGGATGGTGCAGGAAAATGGCAGAGGTAGAAGATCAGCCATGATCTTGTTGAATGGCGGAGCAGGCTCGAGGGGCCGGATGGCCGACTCCTGCTCCTATTTCTCATGTTCTTATGACCTCCTCAAAAAATTCAACTAGATTAGTCAGACATGACCCACCCGTTCACAAATCCAAGCTGACTCTCTTTGATCACCTCGTACTTGTCCAAGTGCTGAGTCACTCTGTCCCTGACGATAGATTCCAGCAACTTCCCCACAATGGATGTTAAGCCGACAGACTCAGTATCAGCCCTGACAGTGTCTTTATCCCCGGGGAACTCTGGCAATTATTATATTTGAGAATTTGCAACGTTGGTTTCACTTCCCCCTATAGGCCCTCATTTATTTCTCAAGCTCTGGAAGATAAGCAAGTAAAGAACAGATAAAGGGGACAAACATGCTACCTTCTCGCTAAATGCCATCAAAATAGCAAAGCTGGATAAGTGATCACATTGACATGTCGTATGGGTGCTATTGGAAGCCACCCGCTCACAGCCCATTGGAGACCAGTGACTTCCATTTGTTGTGTAATTCCAGTAGACGCACAGCAGTCTCCCACCAACTTTAGGACCCTGTGGAAAACACCATGGATCTATTAGCTGTCAGTCTAGCTTTGAGTGGTATTTTGTGATGGAACGACACTTTGTCAAAATGAACGGGCAGTTTGAACAGCACGGTTAACTGTTTACTGACCAGCCATTCAAATCCCCAATGTGCTGCTCAATCCGCCAGTTCATGTTGCAGAAAAAACAAAGGAGAAACAATTAGATGCCAGCCGCGGCTCTGTGGGAGGCCGTCTCGCCTCGAAGTCAGAAGGTTGTAGGTTTTAAGCCCCACTTGAGCACATAATCCAGGCGGACAGTCCCAGTGAAGTACTGAGGGAGTGCTGCACTGTCGGAGGTGCCGTCTTTTGGATTAAACGTTAAACCGAGGCCCCGTCTGCCCCTCTCAGGTGGACGCAAATGATCCCATGGCACTATTTTGAAGAAGAGCAGGGGAGTTCTCTCCGGTGTCCTGGCCAATATTCATCCCTCAACCAACATCACTAAAAATAGACTGTCTGGTCACTACCACAGAAATAAAGAAAGAAAGACTTGCATTTATATAGCACCTTTCAAGACATCAGGTCATCCGAAAGCACTTTACAGCCAATTAAAAACTTTTGAAGTGTAGTCAATGCAGGAAACACGGCAGCCAATTTGCGCACAGCAAGCTCCCACAAACAGCAATGTGATAATGGCCAGATAATCTGTTTTTAGGTGAGCGATAAATATTGGCCAGGACACCGGGGAGAACTCCCCTGCTCTTCTTCGAAAGAGGGCAGACAGGGTCTCGGTTTAACGTCTCACCCGAAAGATGGCACCTCCAACAGTGCAGCACTCCTTCAGTACTGCACTGGAATGTCAGCCTAGATTTTGTGCTCACAGAGTCATGGGACCTGTCACGTCCCTTGACCTATTGGAACAGGAAGATGGGGCCTCAGTTTAATGGCCTTGGGTTCATCTGAATAATGGCATCTCCAACAATGCACAGTCTTGCATTTGGGTGTAGTTCATGGAATGGAGTGTAAACCTACAACTTTCTGACTCAGAGGGGAGAGTGCTACCAACTGAGCCAAACTGACAGGCCAAATACACTTTGGGACAGGTAAACATTTTAGCAGCAGGAAAGAATCATTTGGCCCAACAAGCCTATCCCTTTTACATAGGTCAACACCACCTATTCACCTTCTCAACCTATCTCCCAACCTCTCGTTTCTAGAATCAGATTCAATCTTACCACATGGAAGGTCAATGAATTAACAGCTGATGAATGCTTGATCTGTGTGATCTTCTGGACTGGTTTCGACCGCCCGAGGTTGGGGGGGGGGGTCGGAGAGGAATTTTCCAGAGGTTTTTTTCCCTTATTTCCCAGAGTTTTTTTCCCCCTTATTTTCCCTGAGTATTTCTCTGGTTTTTCTTGCCTCTCCCAAGAGATTACATGGCTGCGGTGGGAAGGGGGTGGGAAGTATCTAGTCAGGATGCTTCGGCCATAATGAATATGGGGCAGGCTTGATGGATCAGTTGGTCTTTTCCTACCTGTAAATTTCGTATGTTCGCATGTCTTGTTAACACATTTATATTATCTGCGTCAATGCCCTTCCCTGGTAATTTATTCCACAGCTCTACTGCCCATTGGGTTAAAAACTCTGCTAGACATCCCTCCTTACTCCAAACTTTCTCAATTGTTAGCTTGTGCCCAGAGTACTGAACTGACCACATTAATTTCACAAACCTCTTTGTGTTTTAGAGTGAAGTTCGTAGCCATGGCAAACTTGCAGTTGGTTGAGGATCCCACAGTGGCAGAAATTACTCTTGAGTTCAGCTGAACGTCTTTATATATGTCTCCAGCTTTCTTGTTTTCATAGCGTGCTCCGTGCAGGATAGAATCCATGTTGTTGTACACAATGAAAGCAACAGCAACAAGACCTGGTACCAGGAGGAGTTACAGATGTTAGCAACATGAGAAGTACAATGAGGCACAGGAATAGTTGGGCACTATCTACAGGATGCACTGCAGCAACTCGCCAAGGCTTCTGCTACAGCACCTCCCAAACCCACGATCTCCACCACCTAGAAGGACAAGGGCAGCAGGCGCATGGAAACACCATCACCTCCAAGTTCCCCTCCGAGTCACACACGCCATCCCGACTTGGACATATACCGGCCGTTCCTTCATCGTCACTGGGTCAAAATCCTGGAACTCCCTACCTAACAGCACTGTGGGAGAACCTTCACCACACGGACTGCAGTGGTTCAAGAAGAAGGCCCACCACCACCTTCTCAAGGGTTGGGCAATTAATGCCGGCTTTGCCAGCGACACCCATATCCCAAGAACAAATTAAAAAAAACAATTCGGGCTATAGGGAGCAAGCAGGGCAGCGGGACTAGTTTTATATAAAGAGCCAGCACAGACATGATGGGCCAAAATGGCATCCATCTGTGCTGCAAAATTTTATGGTTCTATATTGGTTGGGGTTATATTTAGAGATGGGTCAAACAAGACAAAGTTACTCTCTGAGGGTAAGAGATCGGAGGATTGCGTTCACCTGCAGAACTTCTACGTCCCATATAACGGGCAATTGAGAAAGTGTCATTCAAAACGACCAAGGGATTGATCCTTTTATAAATTGACCCAGTGACCAAATATGGACGAGAGCTGTTAAAAGGAGTGGCTCTCAATCATTGCTGTCCTTGGGCTAAGGAGGGAAAAATCAACCAGGTTGTTCTTGACTGCGATCCAGTGACCCCATGCTGTCAAGTGCATGTGGAAACTTGGTGAGGGCAGGGTCAAGCTCGGCTATGATATCCACCCACGGTTGAATAGCACGCCGACACTCACTATCCAGGCTCGTATATGAGAAGTGGTCACACGCGCAAAGCCCCACAGGGCTGCTGGCCCCCATGAAGCCCCACACCCAAATGTAGTATCAGCGTCTTCTGGAGAGGAGCGGAGGAAAGAGCGGGGAGAAAATACTGAAAAGGATAATGAACTTTACCAGTCATTTTGGTGCCTGCGACTGTTCTCCAAGAAATGTCCATCGCATTCTCCTTGGCTTGCAGTCTCACTCTATCGTCTGTGGGAGTGCTGTTCACATGAATAACTCGTAACTGCAGATCTAAGAGTGAAACAAAAGATCACAAGATGAGTTTGGATGAAAAAAAAGGCCGCTAGGCCCAGTTGTCATCCTTCTGAACACTGACCCTATTACATTCCCATTACAGCTTTAACTGCGACCGGGTTTATGCGTCTCTTATATCATACCATATCTTTAATTGGTGTTTGATGCAGAATCATGTACTGCCTTCCCGTGCGCTGTAATGAAGAAAGATTATTTCTGAAAGACAGATGAAGGACCTTTCCCCTCTCCGTGTGCTGTTGGAACTTTCTGTTCTTATTTCTCCAACGTTGTTCCTAACTCTGATTCCACTCCAGTCGCTGCATTTTCCTTCCTCTCCTCTTGTTGGAATTTATGCATCCTGTACAATTCTGATTCTGTACAATGTGCAGATACCCTCAGCGAATCTCTGCTAATGTGCAATGTGTACAGTAGCACAAAGCAGAGAGTAACCAGCAGACGCAGGGCTAACTGGCTGACATCTGCTCCAAGTAATTGAGTTTGCCACTATTTGCTATTCATAGAATCATACAGCACAGAAGGAGGCCATTCGGCCCATTGTGCCTGTGCCGGCTCTTTGAAAGAGCTATCCAATTAATCCATCTCCCTTGCTCCTTTCCCGTAGCCCTGCTTTCTTTCCAAGTATATGTCCAATTCCCTTTTGAAAGTCTCTATTGAATCTGCTTCCACCGCCCTTTCAGGCAGCGCATTCCAGATCGTAACATCTCGCTGTGTAAACATAGAAACGTAGAAAATAGGAGCAAGATTAGGCCATTCGGCCCTTCGGGCCTACTGCACCATTCAAAATGATCATGGCTGATCGTCTAACTCAGTACCCTGTTCCCGCTTTTTCCCCATATCCCTTCATCCCTTGAGTAAAGATCTTTCTTTGATAAAACTGAGCTTCTCTGCAAACCAACTATTGGTGTATTGGTGAAATTAATGGTGTCCAGTGCGTTGTGAATCATGTCGATAGTCGCTGTGCGTTTACCCATATTCTTGCCGGTGATGTCTCTTATTCCTTGATCAGCTGAGCTCAGGGCGGCTGCGACTGCAGCTCGTTCCACAGCCTGCAGGATGTTAGAAGCTGAATTTAGCCGCTCTTCCCTCCCCATGTTCTTCAACAGGGAATCGCCCGTGAGGAGCCGTGTCGTAAATGAAATGACATCCTGTGGGAGAAAAATAATTTTACTCTTTTGGATGAGACGTTAAAACCGAGGCCCCGCCTGTCCTCTCAGATGGACGTAAAACATCCCGTGGCACTATTTTGAAGAAGAACAGGGGAGTTCTCCCTGGTGTCCTGGCCAATATTTATCCCTTAACTAACATCACTAAAAAACAGATTATCTGGTCGTTATCTCATCGCTGTTTGTGGGAGCTTGCTGTGCACAAATTGGCTGCTGCGTTTCCTACATTACAACAGTAACTACACTTCAAGAGTACTTTGTTGGTTGTAAAACTCTTTGGGACGTCCTGAGATCGTGACAGGTGCTATATAAATGCAAGTTCTTTCTTATTTCTTTTTTGAGGGAAACCAATATTAGGATATATTTCAAAGGGCAGACTCTCCTATGTATAAATGTGTTCTATGTCCTGAGCTGAACAGGTTGAGGAGCCTCTTGTATTGAGTCCTTGGTTTGTACTGAGTCAACTCACCTCAGCCTGGGCCATGGTCGGTTTGCTGCCCTTACCATCCCTAGGTTAAGGAGCGGAATAATCAGCCAGGGTTCCTTCTCCTGATCATCACCCGATCTGGAATTTTTTTAAATTATTCGTTCATGGGATGTGGGCGTCGCTGGCAAGGCCAGCATTTATTGCCCATCCCTAATTGCCCTTGAGAAGGTGGTGGTGAGCCGCCTTCTTGAACCGCTGCAGTCCGTGTGGTGAAGGTTCTCCCACAGTGCTGTTAGGAAGGGAGTTCCAGGATTTTGACCCAGCGACGATGAAGGAACGTCGATATATTTCCAAGTCGGGATGGTGTGTGACTTGGAGGGGAACGTGCAGGTGGTGTTGTTCCCATGTGCCTGCTGCCCTTGTCCTTCTAGGTGGTAAAGGTCGCGGGTTTGGGAGGTGCTGTCGAAGAATCCTTGGCGAGTTGCTGCAGTGCATCCTGTGGATGGTACACACTGCAGCCACTGTGCGCCGGTGGTGAAGGGAGTGAATATTTAGGGTGGTGGATGGGGTGCCAATCAAGCGGGCTGCTTTGTCCTGGATGGTGTCGAGCTTCTTAAGTGTTGTTAGAGCTGCACTCATCCAGGCAAGTGGAGAGTATTCCATCACACTCCTGACTTGTGCCTTGTAGATGGTGGAAAGGCTTTGGGGAGTAAGGAGGTGAGTCACTCGCCGCAGAATACCCAGCCTCTGACCTACTCTTGTAGCCACAGTATTTATATGGCTGGTCCAGTTCAGTTTCTGGTCAATGGTGACCCCCAGGATGTTGACTGTGGGGGATTCGGCGATAGTAATGCCATTGAATGTCAAGGGGAGGTGGTTAGACTCTCTCTTGTTGGAGATGGTCATTGCCTGGCACTTGTCTGGCGCAAATGTTACTTGCCACTTATGAGCCCAAGCCAAAATGCATCTTTGAGGGTGCCAAAGAATCGGAGACTGTCACAGCACCGAAATAGGCCATTCGGCCCATCAAATCTACAATGGTGTATTTCTCCAAATGAGCTAGCTAGTCTAATCCCACTTTCAAGTTCGCTCTCCAATGTCTCTAACGTTCCTCTTTCTCAAGCCAATTCCATTTTAGAGGAATTTCACAGTGATAACCAAGTCATGATTGAGAATCCTGTTGACATTCTCTGCCCACGTTCAATCACGAGGGCTTTCCACTTGGGCAAGGTGCCTGAAGTTATTGGTAGATGTGCAGCCGTACCTCAGCAAGAAGTCAACAGGTTCAGGAGGAGGGAAGTGAAAATTAGAGCGGGGCGGGGCTGAGAGTGATGAACAAACATGGGATAATTTTCACTAAGCACTTTAGGAAGGATGTCAAGGCCTTGGAGAGGGTGCAGAGGAGATTTACCAGAATGGTGCCAGGGATGAGGGACTTCAGTTATGTGAAGAGACTGGAGAAACTGGGATTGTTCTCCTGAGAGCCGAGAAGGTTAACTTAACATTTAATAGGGGAGTTCAAAATCATAAAGGGTTTTGATAGAGTAACCAGGGAGAAACTGTTTCCACTGGCAGAAGTGTTGGTAACCAGAGGACACAGATTTAAATTTAATTGGCAAAAGAACAAGAGGGGAGATGAGGATAAAATTTTTACGCAGCGAGTTGTTATGACCTGAAAGGGCGGTGGAAGCAGATTCAATAGTAACTTTGAAAGGGAATTGGATAAATACTTGAAAGGGGTAAGTTTGCAGGACTATGGAGAAAGAGTAGGGCAGCGGGACTAATTGGATAGCTCTTTCAAAGAGCCGGCACAGGCTCGACGGGCCGAATAGCCTCCTTCTGTACTGTATGGTTCTATGAATAAATGAACACAAGAGCTCCAGCTGCCCAAATCAAATCATGAGGTGCTGACACAGTGTATTCTAAATCCTGAATTCTAGGGACAGTATTAAAGGATGGTAGATCACTCCTCACCTCAATTAGTAATCCCTTGGCAGATTTATGGCACAGTTTTTTATCAACTAGCCGACTGGCGTTAGTCATCATAGAACAAAACAGACCCCCAAGGGAAGCTGGCTGAGGAAACAGAAGAGAGAAAAGTTTTAGTTTAAATGCGCCATGTTCTCATCGTTGATCATTACAAGGTGTGATGCTGCGGGCGCTCTCTATGGTTAATTACCAGACGTACATACTAAAAGATGACCAATTACTCCATTGTGAGGTAGTTCTCTATGCTTTTAGCACCTCTCGTTATTGCATGAATATTTCCTGCTCAGTTTAGCCAAGCACGGCCTCCGATGTACATTAAAACATTTGTGTAAAAGGTACCATTATCACAATTTAAGCTTCAATATTGAGTAAAGCTGACAGCGTGCATGATGTATAACTAGGAGAGTAGAATTAAGCCTCTGCCCAGTGAGGAACTGAATCATACAGAGCGGAAGATCTCTGCTCCATGTTGGTGATAAAGGGGTTGTCTCAAAAGCCGGTCGATAAACCAGCTCCTGAGCACCGTCCAATGGCTCTGCTGGATTGTGCTCAGGTTTCGATGACCCCCGTGTCTGAATAGCGGCCTGACACTGTCCAGGCTCACGGTCAGTTGGGTGGCTAGCGGCTTCAGGAGAGGAGGGGAATTACGTCCTCACAGTTTGTGAAGGAAACGACGTTTCCAAATTCTCTGAGGTAAATAATGCTGGCGACCTACCTGCTCTGGTGCTGCTGACAGGCTGGAACCACGCTGTCCAACAGCAGAATCATTGTGGCTTCTGACGTCGGAGGGATGGTCGGCAGAAGAGGCAGAAGCTGAAACAACAGCACGTTAAAGATATGGATCAATGCCTTTAGCTTAAGCATGTGGTGCTGACTCTTTTTACCAGGGGAATCCTTGTGCCCGTTAAGGTGAGGGTTGTTATTGGGGGGGATTAGAATACTTTGCATTTCAGTGTGATCAGGAATCGGTCCCAGGTCAGGTACAGCAGTTAGACAGAGAGTAAACTCTCTCCATCCTGCTGACAACGTGCCTCAGTCTCACCAGTGTGAAACTTTTTCGCGCACAAGGCATACTTTAAAAAAAATTCATTCTCAGGATGTGGGCGCCGTTGGCAAGGCCGGCATTTATTGCCCATCCCTAGCTGCCCCCTTGAGAAGGTGGTGGTGAGCCGCCTTCTTCTTGAACCGCTGCAGTCCGTGTGGTGAAGGTTCTCCCACAGTGCTGTTAGGGAGGGAGTTCCAGGATTTTGACCCAGCGATGATGAAGGAACGGACGATATATGTCCAAGTCGGGATGGTGTGCGACTCGGAGGGGAACTTGGAGGTGACGGTGTTCACATGCACCTGCTGCCCTTGTCCTTCTGGGTGGTGGAGGTCGCAGGTTTGGGAGGTGCTGTCCGATGAAGCCTTAGCTTCCTGTAGCCTTTCTGAGTGAGATGGCCAATTTGGCACCAATTAGTGAAGACTCCTTGCTGTAGGCCCACACCCACAGAGGCTGGGTTGACATTGGCCAAATGTATTTAAACTTTGACCCTTAAAGTCAACAGCAGGGACTTTCAATCCCATCTGTCGGGCCTGGAGTCAAACCAAGGGCCTAGAAGTTTAACAACCACTGTCAAATCGGCAGCACCACACAGTCCTCCACATTAAATCAATCAGAAAGGATTACAGACATGGTTTTAAATTAAGTCGTAGGTCACATGATATTCTTTTGACCTTAAATTCAAAGCAATCGTTTTTAGAATTTAACTCAATAGCTAAGTAACATTGCACCTCCATTTTTGAATAAATCTAACTTCAATAATCTCGTAAAACAGCTGCAAAAAAACATGGAACAAATATACAGAAGTCAGGATGCGATGCCACAAAGTTTTAACTTAACTACGGACAGTCGCAGCGCAAGTCAGTCTTTCACTGGGCCACAAGGAGGCGCCATTGAGCAGGGTGACTGAAGCCAGAGCAGATAAATAAAACCGGGAATGCTGGAAATCTGAAATAGGAACAGAAAACGTTGGAACTACGCAGCAGCCCCAGCGGCATCCGAAAAAAGACGGGTCAACCTCAGATACACATTCCCCACTCACCGGGAACCGTAAACATTTCCAACTGGGGGGCCTCTTTTTTTTAAACATAGAATTTTACAGCACAGAAGCCAGGCCATTCGGCCCAACTGGTCCATGCTGGTGTTTATGCTCCACACGGTCCTCCTCCTACCCTACTTCATCTCACCCTATCAGCCTGTCCTTCTATTCCTTTCTATCTCATGTACTTATCTGGCTTCCTCTTACTTGACTACACATTTGAAAACGGAGCTGTGTTCAGCTTTCTTGTTTTTAATTCATTCTCTGGACGTGAGTCTCGATGGCAAGGCTGGCAATTATTGCCTATCCCTAGTTGCCCTGAGAAGGTGGTGATGGGCCTTCTTCTAAAGCGGTTTAGATACAACTGAGCGGCCACCTCAGAAGGCAGTTAAGAGTCAACCACGTTGGTGTGGGACTCGAGTCAAATATAGGCCCGGACCGGGTAAGGACGGCAGGTTTCCTCCCCTAAAGGACATTAGTGAACAGTTGGGTTTTTACCACAATCCAACAGAGTCATGGTCATTTTTACTGATACCAGCTTTTAACTTCCAGATTTAAAAAAAAACTGAATTCTAAATCCTCAAAGTGGGATTTAAACTCACATTTTCAGAATTATTATCTCTGGATTACTAGTCATAGTAACATAATCACTACACCACCATATCCATAACCACACAGCCTTTCATTAGAGGCTGACACCACCAAGATTCTGCAGGTTACTGGGAGGTGTCATTCATTCTAATTATACAGACTGGTCCATTCACAGTGACTACACTCAATGTTTATGGATGTCAGTTTTAATTCATCATTTTGATTTTTTAACTACTCATTCATCAACTAAGCATTTATCTAAGTGTCTGTACAGAGACAATTGATCCCGTCAGCTGAGAAATGTTAGTTGGCTTTTGTACTAAAGGATCAGAATTGGGGAGGGCAGTTTGGTGCTTAGTTATTTCAATTCGGATTCAGAAATAGATTAACCATGTGCAAAAATAGGCCAGTAACAAAAGGAATGGGAATCTCCAGACGTGATCAGGCGTTACATAAATAATGGTCTTCTTTCCTTCCTTTCTGTACAATATTAAACAGGTCTTAGTGTGCATCAATCGCACAATCAGAGACTGCTCAGGTGTGCTTCTATTACCAGGAGCAGGTGTGTTCCCATTATCAAGCTCAGTTGCATTCCCATTATCAGGCACTGTTGTGTTCCCGTTATCAGGCACCGTTGTGTACCCATTATCAGGCACCGTTGTGTACCCATTATCAGGCACCGTTGTGTACCCATTATCGGGCATCGTTGTGTACCCATTATCAGGCACCGTTGTGTACAGATTATTAGGCACCATGGTGTACCCATTATCAGGCACCGTTGTGTACAGATTATTAGGCACCATGGTGTACCCATTATCAGGCACCGTTGTGTACCCATTATCAGACACCGTTGTATTCCCATTATCAGGCATAGTTGTGTTCCCATTATCGGGCAGCGTTGTGTTCCCATTATCAGGCACCGTTGTGTTCCCATTATCAGGCACCGTTGTGTTCCTATTATCAGGCATCGATGTGTTCCCATTATTAGGCAGCTTGGTGTACCCATTATCAGGCACTGTTGTGTACCCATTATCAGGCATTGTTGTGTACCCATTATCGGGCACCGTTGTGATCCCATTATCAGGCACTGTTGTGTACCCATTTTCAGGCATCGTTGTGTACCCATTATCGGGCACCGTTGTGTACTCATTATTAGGCACTGTTGTGTTCCCATTATCAGGCATCGTTGTATACCCATTATCGGGCATTGTTGTGTTCCCATTATCAGGCATCGTTGTGTACCCATTATTAGGCACCTTGGTGTACCCATTATCAGGCACCGTTGTGTTCCCATTATTAGGCACCGTTGTGTTCCTATTATCAGGCACCGTTGTGTTCCCATTCTCAAGCACTGTTGTGTTCCCATTATTGTGCACCGTTGTGTTCCCATTATTAGGCACCGTTGTGTTCCCATTATTAGGCACCTTGATGTACCCATTATCGTGCACCGTTGTGTTCCTATTATCAGGCACCGTTGTGTTCCTATTATCAGGCACCGTTGTGTTCCTATTATCAGGCACCGTTGTGTTCCCATTATTAGGCACCTTGATGTACCCATTATCGTGCACCGTTGTGTTCCTATTATCAGGCACCGTTGTGTTCCCATTATCAGGCACCGTTGTGTTCCCATTCTCAAGCACCGTTGTGTTCCTATTATCAGGTGCCTCCCATTCTCTGAGTCTTGTATGTACACCAGATGGGATTCCTGTGGAATTCGAAAATGAGAATGCTGCAGCCCAGTTCAGCCATTACACATCCAGTTTTACGACCATGGTTAACTCAGATATAAGGGGACCTACCAAGCTTTAAATACATCGGCTTCTAGACACCAACAGGTCAGAAAGTCATAGCAACACCAAACTGAAACAGCAGAAGGCTCCAATTGATATTTATTCAGAAAACAAAGATAAATTGCTCCAATCTCTAAAATATTTAAATAATAATCTGTCAAGCCAATATTAACAGAATTTTTTGAAGTATTGAGAAACTTAGCGGAAGAATTCCAAAGTTACAAAGAGTAGGGAAAATAAGGAAACATTAATTAGGTGATGTCAAAATTAGTTTTAAAAACCTGTTAATTGTAGGAGGAGGGGAACAGAATCATAGAATCATAGGGCACAGAAGGAGACCATTTGGCCCATCGTGCCTGTGCCAGCTCTTTGAAAGAGCTATTTCCCCATAGCCTTGCAAATTTTTCCTTTTCAAGTATTTATCCAATTCCCTTTTGAAAGTTATTATTGAATCTGCTTCCACCACCCTTTCAGGCAGCGCATTCCAGATCATAACAACTCGCTGCATAAAAAGTATTCTCCTCATCCCCCCTCTGTCTCTTTTGCCGATCACCTTAAATCTGTGTCCTCTGGTTACCGGCCCTCCTGCCAGTGGAAACATTTTCTCCTTATTTACTCTATCAAAACCCCTCATAATTTTGCACACCTTTATTAAATTTCCTCTTAACCTTCTCTGCTCTAAGAAGAACAATCCCAGCTTCTCCAATGTCTCCCCATAACTGAAGTCCCTCATCCCTGGAAGACTAAGGAAGGTGAGGGATTCCATAGCTTGGAGATCCTGGGAAAATCTGAGTTGAAGCACGAAACAGTACGATGAGCCCAATGGAATGTTGGGAGGAGGACGCCCGTGTAGGATTTGCTGTCCTTACCTCGACACCGAGTCTTAGTTGAGTCAAAAGAATGAGTCTCTCCTGAGGACACAAATCCCTGGTTACAGGAGCAGTCGTAACTTCCTACTTTGTTGTGACAACTTGCATTTGGTCCACACAATTGAGCATCATCATAATCATCGCACTCGTTAATATCTGAAACAAATGGAAATCTAAAATGGAAATTTACTGTTGAAAGTCACTATTTAAGTCTAAAATATTATATTAGTGCTATATTAACAATTAAAACTGATAAAGTAATTACTTGCCATTTTGGATCATTTCAATTAACATTGTCATTTTATTCCAGTCCCCACCACTTATACCGTCTGTATCACAGGCAGCCGCCTAAACCAGGCAATTAAAAAAAAATCATTCACGTAGAAACATCGAAAATAGGAGCAAGAGTAGGCCATTCGGCCCCTCGGGCCTGCTCTGCCATTCAAAATGATCATGGCTGATCGTCTAACTCAGTACCCTGTTCCCGCTTTTTCACCATATCCCTTGACCCCTTTAGCATTAAGAAATATATCTATCTCCTTCTTGAATACATCTAATGACTTGGCCTCCACTGCCTTCTGTGGTAGAGAATTCCACAGGTTCACCACCCTCTGAGTGAAGACATTTCTCCTCATCTCGTTTCTAAATGGCATACCCCGTATCCTGAGACTGTGACCCCTGGTTCTGGACTCCCCATCCACTGGGAACATCCTCCCTGCATCTAGTCTGTCTAGTCCTGTTAGAATTTTATATGTTTCGATGAGATCACCTCTCATTCTTCTAAACTCAAGTGAATATAGGCCTAGTCGACCCAATCTCTCCTCATACGTCAGTCCTGCCATCCCAGGAATCAGTCTGGTAAACCTTCGTTGCACTCCCTCCATGGCAAGGACATCCTTCCTCAGATAAGGACTCCAAAACTGCACACAATACTCCAGATGTGGTCTCACCATGGCCTTGTATAACTGCAGTAAGACATCCCCGCTCCTGTACTCAAATCCTCTTGCAATGAAGGCCAACATACCATTCGCCTTCCTAACTGCTTGCTGCACCTGAATGCTCGCTTTCAGCGACTGGTGTACAAGGACACCCAGGTCTCGTTGCACCTCCCCTTTTCCCAATCTATCACCATTCAGGTAATAATCTGCCTTTCTGTTTTTACAACCAAAGTGGATAACCTCACATTTATCCACGTTATACTGCATCTGCCATGTTCTTGCCCACTCACCCAACTTGTCTAAATCACATTGGAGCCTCTTTGCATCCTCCTCACAGCTCACATTCCACCCCAGCTTTGTGTCGTCTGCAAACTTGGAAATGTTACATTTAGTTCCCTCATCCAAATCATTGACATATATTGTGAATAGCTGGGGCCCAAGCACTGATCCCTGCGGTACCCCACTAGTCACTGCCTGCCACCCGGAAAAAGACCCGTTTATTCCTACTCTCTGTTTCCTGTCTGTCAACCAATTCTCAATCCATACCAGTATATTACCCCCAATCTCATGTGCTTTAATTTTGCACACTAATCTCTTGTGTGGGACCTTATCAAAAGCCTTCTGAAAATCCAAATACACCACATCCACTGGTTCTCCCCTATCTATTCTACTAGTTACATCCTCAAAAAACTCCAGTAGATTTGTTAAGCATGATTTCCCTTTCATAAACCCATGCTGACTTTGTCCAATTCCGTTAATGCCTTCCAAGTGTTCTGTTATCACATCTTTTATAATAGACTCTAGCATTTTCCCCATTCACGGGATGTTGGCACTGCTGGCAAGGCCGGCATTTATTGCCCATCCCTAGTTGCCCCTTGAGAAGGTGGTGGTGGGCCTTCTTCTTGAACCGCTGCAGTCCGTGTGGTGAAGGTTCTCCCACAGTGCTGTTAGGCAGGGAGACCCAAGATTTTGACCCAGCGTTGATGAAGAAACGGCCGATATATTTCCAAGTTGGGATAATGTGTGACTTGGAGGGGAACTTGGAGGTGACAATTAACCCATCCTTACCCAAGGATGTTGAGGTGAATTATAATGTCCCATATGCCACACCACCTGAGATGCAACACAACAACAGCAACTTGCATTGATGTTGTGCCTTTAACGTAGTAAAATGTCACGAGGCACTTCCCGGGAGCTTACTCAGACAAAAGAATTGACACCGAGCCAAAGAAGGAGACATTAGGACAGGTGACCAAATGCTTGGTCAAAAAGGTAGGTTTTAAGGAAGGTCTTAAAAGGAAGAGAGCGGAGTAGTTTAGGGAGGGAGTGTAGAGCTTAGGGTCCAGGCGGCTGCAGGCACTGTCACCAATGATGGGGCGAAGGGAGGGGGCTGCACGGTCTGAGGGAGCAATATAAGATTGGAGGAGGTCGCAGAGGTAGGATGGAGCGAGGCCAAGGAGGGTTTTGAAGATGAGGATGAGGATCTTAAACTTAGTGCATTGGAGGACTGTAAGCTAGTTGAAGAGCACAATGGGCCGAACGTTCTCTCATCTGCGGTAGTTTCTGAGATCCTGCCAATAAGTTTTTTACGCCATCGAGGGAGTTTGTTAGAAATATGAGAGTATACAGACCTAAATGTGGTTGAGATACATAAATAGTAGACTTATGTGGTAAAAACAGAGTGGTTGTTGGGGTTTCGTCAATGGTTCCAATTCAGCCATGCAACTTGCCATCTCCCGAGCCATTATTAAAGCCGAGCCCACAGAGCTGGACATCACCAAGGTTACCAAGGCTAAGCGAAATCAGGAAATATCGATTTGGAGACGCCAAGCTTAGTTTTTAAAAGATTGTGGGAAGAAGGAAAGGCTGAGGGAGCTCGGGCGTTCCATCACCTAGAGGTCCCGGGAAAGAATGAGTTGAAATAGGAGACTGTGGGATGACTCTGGTGTGATGCGGGGAGGTGGAAGGCCGTGTAGGATCGCTCGCCTTACCTCGACACCGAGTCTTAGTTAAAGCAAGGAAATGAATTTCTCCTGAAGACTCAAATCCATGGTTACAAGAGCAGTAGTAGCTTCCCACTGTGTTGTGGCAGCTTGCGTTCGGCCCACATAATTCACCATCATCATCGCACTCGTTAATATCTGAAATTAAAGGAAAACTAAAATGGAAATATTGAAAGTTACTATTTAAGTATAATTTTTCAAACTTTATTCATTCTCAGGATATGGGCGTCGCAAGTAAGGCCAGAATTTATTGCCCATCCCTAGTTGCCCCTTGAGAAGGCGGTGGTGGGCCTTCTTCTTGAACCGCTGCAGTCCGTGTGGTGAAGGTTCTCCCACAAGTGCTGTTAGGGAGGGAGTTCCAGGATTATGACCCAGCGACGATGAAGGAACGGCGATATATGTCCAAGTTGGGATGGTGTGTCGGTGGGGAACTTGGAGGTGGTGTTGTTCCCACACACCTGTTGCCTTTGTCCTTCCAGGTGGTGGAGGTCGCTGGTTTGGGAGGTGCTGTCGAAGAAACCTTGGCGAGTTGCTACAGTGCATCCTGTAGATAGCACACGCTGTAGCCACTGTGCACCGATGGTGACACATAATGATGTATTAGAAGCAAAAACAACAGCTAACTGAATTGTCTGTCCATTTAACCAGTTTCAATAAACAATTGATATATTAATACCATTACACCACCTGAGATCAGCTGACTTATCACTAGCTGTTGGTCCTGGTGTTTAGATTCAGCTACCCTTGTTTGGTGCTCAATGTCTATTGGACATGGGGAAAGGGCAGGGAAAAAGGATTAGCAAACAAATCAACTGGCTTTCTGTGGTGCTTGCTGCTTTCTCATCGCTCGGTATTAAGAGAGAGAGTGGCTGGGAGCTCATCAATGGCTCCAGTCCAGTTGTGCAACTTGTGATAGAATGAGAGGAAGCAGGTCTGCTCCTTACTCAACCTCAAAGTGGAATTTACAGCAATGGGAGCGTTCCCAGATTCTCAGTGTTCAATCATCAGCCCGCTGTATGACTCAGAGTTCCTAGAGAGCGGAGAGCTATAACTCATTAAATAAGGAACTTAAGGGTGTGAAGTATCTAGATGATGCAGTCTGTCCTCTGCTAGATTTCTAAAGGTGTCAGCTGTGGCTCAGTGCTGCACTGTTGGAGGTGCCGTCTTTCAGATGGACGTAAAAGATCCCAAGGCACTACTTCGAAGAAGTGCTCCATAGAAGCATAGAAACTTAGAAAATAGGAGCAAGAGTAGGCCATTCGGCCCCTCGGGCCTGCTCCCCCATTCAAAATGATCATGGCTGATCGTCTAACTCAGTACCCTGTTCCCGCTTTCTCCCCATATCCCTTGATCCCTTTAGCATTAAGAAATATATCTATCTCCTTCTTGAATACATCTAATGACTTGGCCTCCACTGCCTTCTGTGGTAGAGAATTCCACAGGTTCACCACCCTCTGAGTGAAGAAATTTCTCCTCATCTCGGTTCTAAATGGCATACCCCGTATCCTGAGACTGTGACCCCTGGTTCTGGACTCCCCAGCCATCGGGAACATCCTCCCTGCATCTAGTCTGTCTAGTCCTGTTAGAATTTTATCTGTTTCGATGAGATCACCTCTCATTCTTCTAAACTCTAGTAAATATAGGCCTAGTCGACCCAATCTCTTCTCATACATCAGTCCTGCCATCCCAAGAATCAGTCTGGTAAACCTTTGTTGCACTCCCTCCATGGCAGGGTCATCCTTCCTCAGATAAGGAGACCTGGCCAATAGTTAACTCTTAACCAACGTCACCTTGCTGTGTGCAAATTGGCTGCTGCGTTTCGTACATTACAACAGAGACTACACTTCAAAAATACTTTGGGATGTCCTGAGATTGTGAAAGGCGCTATATGAATGCAAGCCTTTCTTTCTTTTATTTCTCTATCTTTCTGTAAACTGGGCGTGTGCTGCCTGCACTGCCCCTCCATCTCGCCTAGAAACTCGGCAACCCATCCTAAGTTGAACCCTTTGCCGCACTGTTTATATCTATCTCTAGAGTTACAGTGGTAAATGCGACTGATTCCAGTTTTGAAACGCAAGAAGTAAATATAATTTGAAACAATCCAAGCGAATTAAATAGTTCCTGTGGGGGAGTCCGTCCAACAGCAAAGGACAGACAGACAGGCTGAATCAAGACTACACTTGCACATTTTATAGTTACGGGCACAGAACTGCCCTTAATCCTGTAATCTCATTCCCAAAGGCTGCAGGACAGTCAGTGCGGGAACTAGAAAAATCTAAGTATATATAGTAAGGGCTACTCTTTTAGACTGGGGGCTGAGGCAGATCGTTGGGGGCTGTGCTGTGCATCTAACTGTACCACCCCAGAACTGGGAGTGTCAGATACTGACGCTGGACGCCTAAAATGCAATGGGTGTCCCCATTCCAAACTGCAACATGCCTTACCGTGCTGACCAGACACAGTGAAAATTAAATCATTCAATGCGGAGTGGATATGATTCTTACCGACGCAGTCTGTTCTCTTATCAAAGTAAATTTCACCGGAGGTGGAAATGTACCCATCCTTACAGCTACAGCGGCCTCTGACCTGTGTATTGTAACACTCCGTGTTATCACCACACTCTCTGATAGCAAGAGGTTGATTCTTATCGCAGTCATCACCATCTGCAATGAAGAGAAGCATAAATGAATGGTCTCCTTCCTTTTTAAGTGACTAAAGATGAACAGTGGGTGACGGCAGACGGCTCAGCACAGGTTGGGTATCAAACCTGGGATGTTCCTTTTCTGTGTGGAGAAGCTGCTCGTTGAGGGAACTATTAGGGAGCCTTTAAATGCTGCATTTTGTTTAGTGTCAGCCTTGGCTCAGTGGGTAACACACTTGCCTCTAAGTCAGAAGATTGTGGGTTCAAGTCCCACTCCAGAGACTGGAGCACAATGTCAGATTCCACATGTATGCTGACCACACCCAACTCTACCTCACTTGACTCTTCCTCTGATTTGTCTCACTGCTTGTCCAATTAGCAAAAATTTCCTCCAATTAAATATAGGGAAGACCGAAGCCATTGTCTTCAGTCCCCGCCACAAACTCCGTTCCCTGGATACCAATTCTATCCCTCTCCCTGTCTAAGGCTTAACCAGACCATTTGCAACCTTGGTGTCCTATTTGACACTGAGCTGAGCTTCTGACCCCATATCCGCTCCATCACCAAGACCACCTACTTCCATCGCCCGTCTCCGCCCCTGCCTCAGCTCATCTGCTGCTGAAACCCTCATCCGTGCCTTTGTTACCTCTAGACTCGACTATTCTATTGGTCTCCTGGCCGGCCTCCCACCTTCCACCCTCCGTAAACTCTGCTGCCTGTAACCTCACTCGCCACCAAGTCTCGTTCACCCATCACCCCTGTGCTCGCTGACCTACACTGGCTCCCGGTCCAGCAACGCCTTGATTTTAAAATTCTCATCCTTGTGTTCAATTCCAACTCCCTCTCTCTGTAACCTCATTCAGCCCCACAACCCTCCGAGATCTCTGCGCTCCTCCAATTCTGGCCTCTTGCGCACTCCCGATTTCCTTCACTCCACCATTGGCGGCCGTGCCTTCAGCTGCCTAGGCCCTAAGCTCTGGAATTCCCTCCTTATACCTCTCTGCCTCTCTCTCCTCCTTCAAGCTGAACCTTAAAACCTACCTCTTTGACCATACTTTTGGTTGCCTGTCCTAATATCGCTGTATGTGGCTCGGTATCAAATTCTGTCTGATAACGCCCCTGTGAAGCGCCTTGGGAGTGCTGCACTGTTGGAAGTGCCGTCTTTCGGATGAGACGTTAAACTCAGACCCTGTCTGCCCTCCGGCAGGGCTGAAGAGGAAGATGAGGGGGAGCTTAAGTGGGGACACCACACCAGGACCACGATATGCAGAGAGGGACATTAGAATCAGAGAATCATAGAAGTTTACAACATGGAAACAGGCCCTTCGGCCCAACATGTCCATGTCACCCAGTTTATACCACTAAGCTAGTCCCAGTTGCCTGCACTTGGCCCATATCCCTCTATACCCATCTTACCCATGTAACTGTCCAAATGCTTTTTAAAAGACAAAATTGTACCCGCCTCTACTACTGCCTCTGGCAGCTCGTTCCAGACACTCACCACCCTTTGAGTGAAAAAATTGCTCCTCTGGACCCTTTTGTATCTCTCCCCTCTCACCTTAAATCTATGCCCCCTCGTTATAGACTCCCCTACCTTTGGGAAAAGATTTTGACTATCTACCTTATCTATGCCCCTCATTATTTTATAGACTTCTATAAGATCACCCCTAAACCTCCTACTCTCCAGGGAAAAAAGTCTCAGTCTATCCAACCTCTCCCTATAAGTCAAACCATCAAGTCCCGGTAGCATCCTAGTAAATCTTTTCTGCACTCTTTCTAGTTTAATAATACCCTTTCTATAATAGGGTGACCAGAACTGTACACAGTATTCCAAGTGTGGCCTTACTAATGTCTTGTACAACTTCAACAAGACATCCCAACTCCTGTATTCAATGTTCTGACCAATGAAACCAAGCATGCTGAATGCTTTCTTCACCACCCTATCCACCTGTGACTCCACTTTCAAGGAGCTATGAACCTGTACTCCCAGATCTCTTTGTTCTATAACTCTCCCCAACGCCCTACCATTAACGGAGTAGGTCCTGGCCCGATTCGATCTACCAAAATGCATCACCTCACATTTATCTAAATTAAACTCCATCTGCCATTCATTGGCCCACTGGCCCAATTTATCAAGATCCCGTTACAATCCTAGATAACCTTCTTCACTGTCCACAATGCCACCAATCTTGGTGTCATCTGCAAACTTACTAACCATGCCTCCTAAATTCTTATCCAAATCATTAATATAAATAACAAATAACAGCGGACCCAGCACCGATCCCTGAGGCACACCGCTGGTCACAGGCCTCCAGTTTGAAAAACAACCCTCTACAACCACCCTCTGTCTTCTGTCGTCAATCCAATTTTGTATCCAATTGGCTACCTCACCTTGGATCCCATGAGATTTAACCTCATGTAACAACCTACCATGCGGTACCTTGTCAAAGGGTTTGCTAAGGTCCATGTAGACCACGTCTACTGCACAGCCCTCATCTATCTTCTTGGTTACCCCTTCATAAAACTCAATCAAATTTGTGAGACATGATTTTCCTCTCACAAAACCATGCTGACTGTTCCTAATTAGTCCCTGTCTCTCCAAATGCCCGTAGATCCTGTCTCTCAGAATACCCTCTAACAACTTACCCACTACAGATGTCAGGCTCACCGGTCTGTAGTTCCCAGGCTTTTCCCTGCCACCCTTCTTAAACAAAGGCACAACATTTGCTACCCTCCAATCTTCAGGCACCTCACCTGTAGCTGTCGATGATTCAAATATCTCTGCTAGGGGACCCGCAATTTCCTCCCTAACCTCCCATAACGTCCTGGGATACATTTCATCAGGTCCCGGAGATTTATCTACCTTGATGTGCGTTAAGTCTTCCAGCACCTCCCTCTCTGTAATATGTACACTCCTCAAGACATCACTATTTATTTCCCCAAGTTCCCTAACATCCATGCCTTTCTCAACCGTAAATACCGATGCGAAATATTCATTTAGGATCTCACCCATCTCTTGTGGTTCCGCACATAGATGACCTTGTTGATCCTTAAGAGGCCCTGCTCTCTCCCTAGTTACTCTTTTGCCCTTTATGTATTTGTAGAAGCTCTTTGGATTCACCTTTGCCTTATCTGCCAAAGCAATCTCATGTCCCCTTTTTGCCCTCCTGTTTTCTCTCTTAACTCTACTCCGCCAATCACTATACTCTTCAAGGGATCCACTTGATCCCAGCTGCCTATGCATGTCATATGCCTCCTTCTTCTTTCTGACTAAGGCCTCAATCTCCCGAGTCATCTAAGGTTCCCTACTTCTACCAGCCTTGCCCTTCACTTTATAAGGAATGTGCTTACCCTGAACCCTGGTTAACACACTTTTGAAGGCCTCCCACTTACCAGACGTCCCTTTGCCTGCCAACAGACTCTCCCAATCAACTTCTGAAAGTTCCTGTCTAATACCATCAAAATTGGCCTTTCCCCAATTTAGAATTTTAACTTTTGGGCCAGAGGGGCAGAAGAGCCCTGCAGAAATTGAGGCCTGCAAAAGTAGATGCACAAGGGGCAAGATTGGAGTAGGGGGCCGAGTAGAGGCCTCCTCTACATCTGGTTACAGACATCGGGGCCATTACCACTGCTACTCCGGGCCTACTGCCATTCACCAGGTGGTCCCAGGGAGTGGCATAAACAGAGGCAGATGGGAGGGAAATAGGACGACAGTCTGGCCCCCACCCCATCACCAGCAGCCAGTGGGGGCAGGAGGAGGGAATCTAGGCTAGGGCGGGGGAGGTAGTGCTAGGCCTCACCACCCCATTTTCCTGCGATTTTGGGTGGAATAGCTGAGGAAAATCCAGCCCTATATACAGTGGGTACAGTGCATAATAGAATATAAACCTGATGGCGTCAATGGGCGCTAAATTGGGCCGTGTAGCGCCCGTGTTGCCTGTTTCGGTGCTACACGGCCTCTCCAACATTCAAGATGGCGTCTTGGATGCGCATTCAGGTTTCCTGCACCAGACATGCACCAGACGCCATCTTGGTTAGCGCAGGCGCAGGTAACGAACGCTGGAATCATGTAAAGTAGGGAGAAAATGGCTTCAATCAGTGTACGAAGCTGATTTAAAGTGATAGACACCATTTTGGGACTTAACGCTCAACTCTACGCACAGTCTTAACCTCGACCATCTGACATGTCTTAGAGTGCCTGGAGGACCCCCCACTGGCCCTATTTAAAGGGACCATGCAGGATTTACAGATTAGTGGCTGGATTATTGCTTCTGGCTGCCGAGACATTTGTAACTGTTTTTGGAGGTCTCCCAGACTTCAATACTAGGACGCAGGGACATAGCCTAACATTTAGAGCCAGGACGTGCAGGAGTGAAGTTGGGAAATGCTTCTACATGCAAAGGGTGGGAGAAGTTTGGAACGCTTTTCTGCCAACGGCAGTTGATGCCAGCTCGCTTGTGAATGTTAAATCTGAGATTGATAGATTTCTGTGAACCAAGGGTGTTAAGGGATATGGGGCTAAGGCGGGTATATATAGTTAGGTCACAGGTTCACCATGATCTCATTGAATGGTGGAACAGGCTCGAGGGGCTAAATGCCACGGCCACTTGCTGCCTCTTGGTATGCGCCACCTTCTCCTGCAAGAAAGCGGGATGTGTGCCTGGGTGATGTGCCTGTCATGGTTGAATAGCTGCCAGTGTGTGTGGCCTGTGAGTTGTGGGTGGGCGGCTTGAAACAGTGGTAATGTGTGAGGGTGAGAGGAAGCATCTGATTGGCAGAGTTGAGTACTGATGGAAAGAGTTTGTTGGTATGTGGGTGATGAGGGGGTGTAGTGTGCGGCTGGTGGTGCAGTTGGTCGGAGATGTCACTTGACAGTTGACCTCACTCACCTTGACCACTCGTGTCAAAGGATTGAACTTTTTCCTGCACTGCATCAATGTTCATGATGCTGTGCACCTTCCATTAACTTCATCCCCCGCTGCCTCCCACTGCCTTTTGGGCATATGTCTGGAGGGCCTCTTAACCCCGCCCCCCCCCCCCCCAGATATAGGATGTCTTTCCTCTGTCCTCCTCTTGCACCCAAGGTCTCTAGTGCATCAGCAGAGAACCTTGGTGCACGCACTCTCGCAGGCCTGGTACAAACTCAGATCGGCAGATTGGTGAGGTCTGGTGTGTCGATTGGAGGATGTGGGATTTAGTAGTGCGCAACCTTTATTCAATGTTTTAACATAACTCATCAGCATGTAAACATAGGGATGGGACCTGCATCTGTGTTTTACGTGTACGATGTCTGATCTCCATTCAGACTCCATGCAGACAGTAGACTGTTATTTTCAGCAGATAAAAGGTACCAGCTACCTTTAAGAGATTTCTAAGAAACATCCTCCCTTTAAGAGATGGCGCTCCCTCTGGTGGTGGAAAGTGAGAATTGCATTGATTCCACATCCAAGGCCAGGACAGGAACGCTGATTGCAGGTAAGTGCTCTGGTGGGTCCAAACTTGCGTCCTGCCCGCGCAGGGTCCATTGGGCGCGGGGGTGGTAACACATCACGCTACCCGCATCCAAAAACGGCCCCGATCGAATTTTTCCTCCAATGGCTCTTTATTGTTTCAAGCTTTCTTAAGTTTTAATCTTCAAAGCAACTTTATCTCTTTCCCAAATACATCTTCAACATTGACTCCCCCTTCGTATCTTTCTGAGCTCCTACTCACGTATCTCACTGTGGTAACCGGTCCACATAACAAAGATTGATGCCTGTAACCCTTGTCGAGGACTTCTAAAACGTTCCCTTCCGTATTTAGCTCTCGATGCGTCTGCGCATGCATTACCCTCAGAGGAGCAGGAGGGCAGCAATTTATCATTTGGAAATGA
Organism: Heptranchias perlo; assembly: GCF_035084215.1. Classification (NCBI taxonomy): domain Eukaryota; kingdom Metazoa; phylum Chordata; class Chondrichthyes; order Hexanchiformes; family Hexanchidae; genus Heptranchias; species Heptranchias perlo. Next base: position 11,653,592 of record NC_090361.1, read on the forward strand.
AAATGAAACAAATTATTTCCACTTTTCACACACTTGCCATAGGAACGTACGAACAGGAATGGGCCAGACAGCCCCTCGAGTCTGTGTCGCCATTTAATTAGATCATGGCTGATCTGTATCTTAACTCCACCTGCAAAAAGCTTTTTGGGGGAGAGAGTTCCAGATTTCCACTCCCCTTTGTGTGAAGAAGTGCTTCCTGACATCACCCCTGAGCGGCCAAGCTCTAATTTTAAGGTTATGCCCCCTTTGATCTGGACTCGCCCCACCAGACGGAATAGTTTCTCCACATCTACTCTACCAAATCCTTTAATCATCTTAAACACCTCAATTAGATCAACCCTTAATCTTTTATACTCAAGGGAATACAAGCCTCGTCTATGCAACCTGACCTCATAATTTAACCCTTTTAGCCCCCAGTCAACCTTTGACTCTTCACCTTGGTTTCCAAATATTCAAGAGTGGGGCATATTTTCTAATTGGAGAAGATCGTGTGTGGACATTTAATGCAATCACACTCCCTCTCTGCACTATTTTAAACATGTGTGGAGCTGTTTAAAATACGTGAACATAGTGCACAGAGGACTGTAGAATGAGTGCGTTAAGTGTTCAGATCCGTTACTTTGCCAGTTGAAATCTATATTTCCCCGCGGTGTTTCATCAACTCAATCAGACAGCAAACTCCTGGAACGCAGCTCACCAATGCAGTCTTGGTCCCTCGTGGGGGTGTGTTCACGTGAGCAGGGTTGAGTTGTAACTACAGACACGACCACAAGGTGACCAAAGTAAAGCACTGTCAAAAACAAAAAGGTAAAAAAAAAACATTGAAGATTTTGAAGAACATTTGGATTCCTGAACTGTCCTCGCTGACCTACACTGGCTCCCGGTCCACCAACGCCATCGATATTAAATTTCTCATCCTCGTGTTCAAATCCTTCCCTATCTCTGTAACCTCCTCCAGTCCTACAACCCTCCGAGAACTCTGCCTCCCTCTAACTCTGGACTCTTGTCCGTCCCCCACTTCCTTCGTCCCACCATTGCCTTCAGCCGTCTAGGCCCTAAGCTCTGGAATTCCCTCCCGAACCCTCTCCGCCTCTCTCTCTCCTCCTTAAAACCTCCCCCTTTGACCAAATGTTTGGTCACCTGAGCTAATGTCTCCTTCTTTGGCTCGGTGTAAAAACTTTTGCCTGATCACGCTCCTGTGAAGCGCCTTGGGACGTTTTACTATGTCAAGGGCGCTATATAAATGCAAATTGTTGTTGTTGATTCTCTATAGCAGCTTGAATAGTCTATTCATTCCCCCCTCCAATTTTCTTCTCTCCTGCAGGTACTGATCCATTCTGGGGCGCAGTTCCATAGGTCCTGATAGCCCTCTGATACATCAAGACTATTCTTCATCAGTGAGCTTAGACAGTGAATGAAAATTGGCTGTTCGACTACGGAAGCATCACAATTGAGCCTGATATTGTCCTCACTCAACATCAACATATATAAACTTTCTAAAAGGGACCACTAGATGGCAGTGACAGGCTGATTTTTCTGTTCCCCGGTACATTTTCACTGAGACCAATTGTACTACTCGAACTATTGGTCCCACTGAGGTTAGACACGGCCACCATGAATTAAACTTGGGACCAATCTGGTCTAGATAGCTCGGTACCAATCCTAGTGGCATATTTATCGACTAAGTCTATTGGAGGAGATCTGAATTGTCTGTTTCATTGAGAAATTAAGAATCGGCATAAAAAAATTGGCAAAACAAAATGTCCAGTGACTGTAGCAGAATCTGGGCTGCGGGTTGCCAACTCTGGTTGGACGTATTCCTGGAGGTTTCGTCACGTGACCTCATGCCTCCAACCGCCCCTTCCAGTCAAACAGCCTTTTTTCCTATCTCCAATGTTTTTATAACTAATAAATGAAAGTGATCAAAGAAAATGAAAAAAAAAAGCATATTTTTCCTCTGGGTTTCTTGCAGCAGTGTCCAGGAGATTAATCTTTAATTCCTGGAGACTCCAGGGCAATCCTGGAGGGTTGGCAACCCCTATCTGTGCTGCATGCTCTAAATTTCCTCACCTTGGTGCTTTCCTAACCTGCGTTCTTTTCCAATGGACTCAGATATGGAAGATCTCCTCAAAATAACTTTATATGTTTCTGCAGGAGCTTTCTAGGTTTCAGATAAACTGTGAAACCTCCTGCACTACACACCATTCCAAACCAGATTAGACCTGCATTCACTATCTTTACAGTGACTCACCACTCCCCCTGTAGCACTCTTATCAGAAGATCTTGGGTTCAAGCCCCCCTCCAGAGACTTGAGCACCAAATCCAAGCTGACACTCCAGTGCATCACTGAGGGAGTGCTGCACTGTCGGAGGTGCCGTTTTTCTTTTGATGAGACGTTAAAACTGAAGCCCCAAATACCCGCTCAGTTGGACGTTAAAGATCCCATGGCACTATTTCGAAGAGCTGGGGAGTTCTCCCCGGTGTCCTGGGCCAATATTTATCCCTCGATCAACACCATTAAAATAACAGGTTATCTGGTCATTATTATATTGTTGTTTGTGGGATCTTGCTGTGCGCAAATTGGCTGCCGCGTTTCCTACATTACAACAGTGACTGCACTTCAAAAGTACTTCACTGGCTGTAAAGCTCTTTGGGACGTCCTGAGGTTGTGAAAGGCGCTATATAAATGCAAGGCTTTCTTTTGTTTTCCTTTTTCTACATACGTCACAGAGTATCTAACAACTATAGTTTGCCCTGGTGGTTGCTATTATTCCTGATCCTGCCTTTTAGTACTGATTGTTTAATCCAGGCGTATCAATGGGTTTATAAGGAAGTGTATTCTTCTGTACTTCATCCTATATGTAATAAAAGGAGATGCACGTACACTGACTGGTATCTCTAAGTCGTTCCTTGTTACCCTGCGTTAAAATTGGTGGTTTGAGGCAAATTAGAACAGGCATTGTATGTGGGATTCCCTCTAGCTGTGACGTTATAGGGCTCTACAAGAACAGGAGCAAAGCATCGTGGGCAGCACTCTACCCATCCGTATGTTTGGATGAGAATTTTATGGTATCCTCGGAGGAGAAATTCTACATGGGTTTCTGTTGTCCCTAACCAATCATAAAACAGGGTATCAGGTAACGACTGAGAGGCAGCAACAAGTGCATTGATATAGGAATGAAGGAAAATGTTGCTTGAGGCACATGTGGGCAAGGATGAACAGCGGAGGAGTGAACATAAGAACATAAGAAATAGGAGCAGGAGTAGGCCAATCGGCCCCTCGAGCCTGCTCCGCCATTCAATAAGATCGTGGCTGATCTGACCCTAACCTCAAATCTAAATTCATCCACTGCCCCTGATTTGTCACGCTGCTTGTCCGACATCCAGTATTGGATGAGCAGAAATTTCCTCTAACTGAATATTGGGAAGGCCGAAGCCATTATCTTCGGTCCTCACTACAAACTCCATTCCTCTCCCTGGCCACTGTCTGAGGCCGAACCAGACCATTCGCAACCATGGAGTCTTATTTTAACAAGTGGGGTGGAAAGAAACTGTGGAGCTTTGGTTGACTGGTGGCCGGAGGTTATTTATACATAACTCAGGAGATTAAATGGCTGTGCAAAATTGGGCAGATTGTACATGGTCTGTGGAAGGCTTTACCTGGTGCATTTTTAAATTAAAAAAAAATTATTCATGGAATGTGGGCAAGGCCGGCATTTATTGCCCATCCCTAATTGCCCTTGAGAAGGTGGTGGTGAGCCGCCTTCTTGAACCGCTGCAGTCCGTGTGGTGACGGTTCTCCCACATTTTTACACAGCTCTGGGTGAAAAGTTCATGACTTCCCTTCTTACTCCTGACTCTCTGTTTTTTTAACCTCGTCCTCTGATATTTTAATCCTTCACCACAGTGAACAGTTTGCCTGGACCATTTTTTAAAATCAATTTCCTTCATAATCCTGAAGCCTTCAATTAGATCACCAGCTCTATTCCAAAGGAAACACGCCCAACTTCCTTAACCTTTCCTCACAACTTCTTTGCTTGTCTCTGTTCCCATTCAATGGAGATAATCTACTTCCTATGATCATGTAACAGGAACAATACTTATTGGTCTAAATAGATCTGACCAATACCTTCTGGAGGTAACTTGGTGAGTACATTGATAAACTGATGCATGAAACATATTTTGGTTGTTATGTATAACTAAAGGGGCTTAATTTCCTTTGACAGTGCACCTTTTAATCGTAGAATCTGACAGAACAGAAAGGAGGCCATTCGGCCCATCGTGCCTATGCCGGCTCTTTGAAAGAGCTCTCCAATTAGTCCCACTCCCCGACTCTTTCCCCAAAGCCCTGCAAATTTTTCCTTCTCAAGTATTTATCCAATTCCCTTTTGAAAGTTACTATTGAATCTGCTCCCACCGCCCTTTCAGGCAGCGCATTCCAGATCGTAACAACTCGCTGCGTAAAGAAATTTCTCATCAGCTCCCCCCTGGCTCTGATGCCAATTATCTTAAATTGCAAGGTTTGGTTACCGACTCTCCTGCCAGTGGAAACAGTTTCTCCCTGTCCGCTCTATCAAAACCCTTCGTAACTTTGAACACCTCTCTCAAATCTCCCTTTAACCTTCTCTGTTCCAAGGAGAACAATCCCAGCTTCCCCAGTCTCTCCACGTGACTGAAGTCCACTTACTGTGCTTGCGTACAAGTTCCTCTGTGAACTACTTTAAAGTGGTTATTGTTAAAATTGTGCTCAGAAGAAATTTTACGTAGTGAGGTACTCGATGAAAGGAAATCGTCAATGACAGAAATAGCAACATTCCATTACTCCCATTTGTGATGTTGTTCTTATGGAATTTCATGCTGTTACAGCAAGATAGGAGCAGGAGTAGGCCATTCAGCCCCTCGAGCCTGTACTGCTATTCGATCAGATCATGGCTGATCTGTATCTTAACTCCATCTACCCGCCTTGGTTTTACGGGGAGCGGGCAGGAAATTGGACTTGAATTTAAATTTGAGGTTAGGATCAGATCAGCCATGATCTTATTGAATGGCGGAGCAGGCTCGAGGGGCCGATTGGCCTACTCCTGCTCCTATTTCTTATGTTCTTGGTTCCGTAACCCTTAATACCCTCGCCTAACAAAAATCTACCAATCTCAGTTTTGAAATTTTCAATTGACCCCCAGCCTCAACAGCTTTTTGGGGGGAAGAGAGTTCCAGATTTCCACTCCCCTTTGTGTGAGGAATTGCTTCCTGACATCACCCCTGAACGGCCTGACTCTAATTTTAAGGTTATGCCCCCCTTGTTCTGGACTCCCCCAGAAAGTGCCAATCCTGCAGAAAGAGGTCCTTTAATGTAGGGGTGTCCTCACTCTGGGCTTACCTGACCACCTTTATAATTTCCTAAAAGCTTTCCCACTTAAAATTGAACCTTGAGGGTATTTTTTTTGTTGTGGTGGGTGCTCCTGGTCAGTCAATATTTGGAGAGCAATGTATTTTTAAACCAAGTCGAGCATCAGAGATGCGTCTCACTGGAAAGAAATCAGATGGAACATTCTCCCACACAATAGTTTGCCCTGATGGTGTGGGAGGGGCATGTATTTCTTTACTCATGTTTGGAGACTGTTTAAGAAAATACATTTCAAAAGACCCCATATAACAATAAAAGGAAATAGGAAGTTCCCACCTTACAAACTTCCCTGGCCAGTCTGTGGAATGTTTTGTTTATTGACCAGATTTTATTCAACCCCTTGCGTGCAGCCTGAAGGCCCAGCCACCCTCCGCTGCAGCCGATCCTGAGAAGCTTCGCTCGTTCCGGTTCTGGGTCCCAGTTTATGCCGAGTTGGCTAATCCCAGCCGAGGGGCGACAGTCTGGGGGGCTTGCTACGATTGAGAGGGAAATCAGCCAGTGTTCCGTCTCCCAGTCGCAATCTAGTAACACCACGCTGGAAGGTGTGTGGACATCAGGTGATGTGAGCACTGGTCTCGGCTGTGATTCTCCCTCCCCCCTCACCCCGCCCCATGATTTGAATTTGCTATTGGCACTGTCTAGGCATAAATATGAAAAATGGCCGCTTGAATGCGGTCCCCTGTGGAAAGTTCCTGTACCCCGCCAAAGAGTCATCTCCTTCGGGGAAGGATGGAAGGGAACTCGGTGGGGAAAGAAGGAAATAATGTTCCTCGGCGGCTCAGTGCCATTGCGTATTGGTGCCTTCACTGATCCCCTAAGCTCGACTGTGTCTCCAGGAGACGTTTTTGGGCACACAGGTTGTCTCCTACAGAGTGGACCAAGTATCAGGAGGTATTAGTTGCTCTGGTTCACGTCCTCTTGCAGTGGTACTTTGACTTTGGCCTACGACCAGGCTTCTAGCCCACTGTCTCGGCTACAGAGTTGTGTGGCTCAGCTGGATGGCATCTGGCATCATTGGACAGTGACTCTGCCCCAAAAGAAACACCCAGAAGAGCAACCCAGCTGGTTCAGAAAGATGGATTCCTTTGCGTTGATAACGTGTGGGAAAAAAAAGGCTGGGAGGCCAGCAAAGCCCATCAATGCTCACCCAGTCCATTATACCTCATTTACAACCCTCCAACAATCACGAGGAAAAGGCCGTTCGGCCCACCGTGCCTGTGCCTGGTCTTTGAAAGAGCTATCCAATTAGTCCCACTCCCCTTCTCTTACCCTGCAAATTTTTCCTTTGGAAAGTTACTATTGAATCTGCTTGGAGCTAGAGAGAGACAAAAGTCATCAAGGGGTATGGGGAGAGAGCGGGAATATGGTATTGAGATAGAGGATCAGCCATGATCATATAGAATGATCACATCGAAGGGCTGAATGGCCTACGCCTGCTCCCAGTTTCTATGTTTCCACCGCCTTTTCAGGCAGTGAATTCCAGATCATAAAAACTCGTTGCATAAAAAAAAATTCTCCTCACCTCCCCGATATGAATTCAGTTTTCAATTTATCCATTTCACGATGTTGTTGCTATTGACTTTCTTTTCCCATGTTCCACATGAATTTTTAAAGACATGTATCACTGAATCATTGTTTCATTAAAGTACTAATGAGCTTCAAAGCTTTGGTCTCTCGATGAACACTCCTTCTTATAGATTGAACAATCTATTCCACGTCCTGTTATGCCACATATTCAGGTGTTGATTGTGGCCTGTCCATTTTTGAGTGGGCTGTCTGTAAATTTCTGAACTCGACATCAGGCCTTCCCCCCACCCCCCCCACCTCGCCCAGTGAGAATGGTGCGAGTGGGGGGACAAGGGGTTAATTAGCCTGCGTCCACTCACCGGCCTGAGGTCACTCCGTTCCTGCCCGGTGCAAATTCATCTTCGCCGACTTTCAGGTAGGCCGAGGCTCCCGCTGCAGGCAGGCGGAGGGGCCTACTTCAAATTTAAAGGCCCCGGCCCGACGTCGTCATCGTTAAAATGGCCTGGGCCTCACGCCAAGCTCCCCTCCCCCTCAATCCACTCGCACCCTCCCCCTGCCCCGAACCAGAGTGAAAATCGAGGCCCGAAAGTCGGGATTTTCCAATAGAATCCATGTTTGTCCCCACGGGAAACAAAGCGACGATCAGAATGCAAGCCAACGATTCCATCCCTGAAAACCCCTCCCCCGTTCAGTTCTGATCGAACAGACCGAACTGGGAGCAATGTTGCCCCAGTGTTTTGGTAAAGTTACTCCTACGCATGAAGAGTAGCATCTCCGGTGCCCTCCTGAGTGAGTTGGAGTGCGTCCGAACGAGGACATCTCAGAGAACGGTGCTTTAATTTTGCGTTCCCTGATTCGAAGAGGTAACCGCCATGCTCCATTTTCCTGCTTTACACTCACAAGTCGGGAGCGCGGGTCCCTGTGGGCACACCGGGCTCTTCGCATTGATCAAATCACGGCATTTAATGATACATCATGCAGCCCTCCGGCCAATCTTCACGCGCGAACCTAGACGGTCAGCGCCGACAGGATATTCAACCTTAGGCGGCATCACAGCTGAGCCCGATGCTGACGACAGTCAACATCCACACTGGGTCACTGGATAGTCATTAAGGGTAGAACCTCTGGCTGATTCTTCCCTCCAAGGCAACTATTTCATCCCAGATCTGGGGTTAAACCAGCGACCGGTCCAGGGTCCCCATATCAAAGACATTCGAAACAGTTTAACACCAGTTACCCTTTTCCCATTCCACGACCATCCTGATGTTATTTGAACCTCACTATTACTCAACACTAAAGGCGAGTTTAAGTGGAGCAGTGGGTACAGTCCAAGTCTTAAACAGGACAATCAGTTACCACGGGATTCACTTACACTGAAAAGAGGCCATGACTTCTGCTGACAGACAGACTTGCATTTATATAGCGCCTTTTACGACCTCAGAACATCCCAAAGCGCTTTACAGCCAATTAAGTACTTTTGAAGTGCAGTCATGTCGGAAACGTGACAGCCAATTTGCGCACAGTAAGATCCCACAAACAGCAACATGATAATGTCCAGATAATCTGTTTTAGTAATGTTGGTTAATAGATAGATAGATAAATAATAGACAGACAGACAGACAGAACATTTGCACAGAGGGCAGGGAGAAGATAGTATTTAAGTGCAGAAAAGATTAATTTTCCTTTTTATTGCACTGGCTATTCTCCCGCATTTTGACCTGACACAAACAATACTCACTCAATACCAGACTGCACCGTCCCCAGCCCATAATTTTCCCAGGTGTAGTCCCTCGCAGAGTAGCTCCAGATACTTCAGACAGTGTCACTCCTGCTCAGTATCAGCGTCTAAAAACAACCTCTACACTTGTAGATGGCTGGCCCAAGACCAGGAACTATGAATATTAATCAGGGTGGGAGGATTCTTAAAGCTGTACAGCATTTATACAGGGCGCTGCTGTGACTGGCTTTCCAGGAATTATTCGGGAATCACGATCAGTTCATATTATTGATTTGCTGCAAAGAGAAATCTGGTTGCAATAAGGCATGTGAAACTTTGGTGTGAAAATGAAGGCAGAGCTCAGTGTACAAAGCATACAGAGGGTTAAAGGTTAGCTTTTGATGTACTTCGATTCTGTTATAATCTGGGCTAGTTCCAAACACTCACTCAAAGACTACAGTTTTCATAAGCAAACCGTGTCCCTTATAAACCAAAACCTGTGTCTTTATTTATTACCGAGTGCAGGTTAGCGTGCCCAATTTTAACAATTAAGGATAAAGAAAGATTTGCGTTTATATAGCGCCGTTCCCGACCTCAGGTCATCTGAAAGCTAATGAAATACATTTCAAATGTAGTCACTGTTGTAATGCAGGAGCCATTTTGCATACAGCAAGATCCCACAAACAGCAATGTGATAATGACCAGAAAATCTGTTTTTTAGTGATGATGGCTGATGGATATTGTCCAGGACACCAGGGAGAATTCCCCTGCTTTTCATCGAAATGGTGCCATGGGATCTTTTGAGAGGGCAGACGGGGCCTCGGTTTAACGTCTCATCCGAAAGACGGCACCTCCCTCAGTACTGCACTCGAAACCACGACTCAAAGGCGAGAGTACCACCACGGAGCCACGGCTGATACCTTAACCCTCAAACACTTTAAATCACTCACTGGGGAATCCATGGGAGGCTCACTGTACTCTCATGCCACACTCAAAAGGCAAAAAATGACTCGCTGTCAGACTAAAACAGCTTGGCTTAATTTATTTACAGGTAAGATACACAGAGGCATAAAGATACATTAAGAGACTAATACAGTGCAGCAATGAGTGAAAAGGCCAGCCTGTATAAAAATCAAAATCTGTGAAGCTTTTATCGGCAAACACTTGAAAACAGTCTTTAGTGGTAAGTTTTACGGGAGATAATTCGACTTGCATTTACCTAGTGCCTTTAATGTAGTAAATCGTCCCAAGGCGCTTCACAGGAGAAAACAGACAAAGATTGACACCGAGCCAAAGAAGGAGATATCACTACAGGTGACCAAGAGCTTAGTCAAAGTGGCAGGTTTTAAGGAGTGTTTTAAAGGAGAAGAGACAGGTGGAGAGGTTTCGGGAGGTAATTCTAGAGCTTAGTCAAAAATATATAGAAAACAAAAAAGAAAGACTTGTATTTGTCCAGCACCTTATCATATTCCTCAGGACATTGCAAGATGCTTTACAACCTCTGAATCACTTTTGAAGTACAGTCGCTGTGTTATGTAAACAAATGCAGAAGCCAATTTGCGCACAGCAAGGTCCCACAAGCAACAAATGACTAGTTAAACTGCCTTTGGTGCTGTTGGCCAAGGGGTGAACGTTGGCCAGGACTCAGAGAACTCCCCTGCTCTTCTTCAAATTGTGCTATTGAATCTTTTAGGCCTGCTCCATGGAGTGAGCAGATGGGGCCTCAGTTTGAGCAACTAGGCTGGGGTTGTTTTCCTTGGAGCAGAGGAGGCTGAGGGGAGACTTGATTGAGGTGTACAAAATTATGAGGGGCCCAGATAGAGTAGACAGGAAGTACCTGTTTCCCCTAGCGGAGAGTTCAAGAACTAGAGGACATAGATTTAAGCTGATTGGCGGAAGGATTAGAGAGGACATGAGGAAAAACCTTTTTACCCAGAGGGTGGTGGGTGTATGGAATTCGCTGCCCGAATTGGTGGTAGAGGCAGGGACCCTCAACTCTTTTAAAAAGTACCTGGACTTGCACCTAAAGTGCTGTAAGCTGCAGGGCTGCAGACTGGGTGCTGGAAGGTGGGATTAGAGTGGGCACCTGGTTGTTCTTCGAGCCGGCGCGGACACGATGGGCCGAATGGCCCGAATGGCCCCCTTCTGTGCTGTATCTTTTCTATGGATCTATGGTTCTAACTCGTGAAAGACGGCACCTCCGGCAGTGCAGCACTCCCTCGGAACTGCACTGAAGGGCTAGATAGACTGGATGCAGGGAGGATGTTTCCCCTGGATGGGGTGATCTAGAACGAGGGGTCACAGTCTCAGGATACAGGGTAGGACATTTAAGACTGAGATGAGGAGAAATTTCTTCACTCAGAGGGTGGTGAACCTATGGAATTCTCTACCACAGAAGGCTGTGGAGGCCAAGTCACTGAATATATTTAAGAAGGAGCTGGATAGATTTCTAGACACAAAAGGCATCAAGGGGTATGGGGAGAGAGCGGGAATATGGTATTGAGATAGAGGATCAGCCATGATCATATTGAATGGCGGAGCAGGCTCAAAGGGCCGAATGGCCTATTCCTATTTTCTATGTTACTAAAGTGTCAGTCTAGATGATGTTCTCAAGTCATGGAGTGGGGCTTGAACCCAAAACGTTCCAACTTAGAGGCGAGAGTGCTACCAACTGAGCCAAAATACTATCTACAGTAAGGCTGCATAATTATGTACATACACATTATGCTTTACTGATTTTTTGAGAGATACAGAAATTAGCCAGATTTAGACTATTTTACACTTACATCGCAGGGTGGAACTGACCCACAAGGACCAGTAAGATCCCAACTTTAATCCCTGTTCCTCTTTGTGTTATCTGAGCGACTACAATTGGCCTTAGCATCCCTAAGCTAGCGAGCAGCAAATCGGCCATAGGATCAGCCGTGAAGCTGTGCAAGCACAGCAGTACCATCTCCAGAGCAGGTACCAGTGTTAACCGGCATTAATGAGACACCATAACAGCTCAGTGTGACTGGTAACATCGGACGTGCTGCACAATTGGACTCCTTCCTACCAGCTTTCCAGAGGCCCGTGCTGCTCACGTGCGGCTGTCAGGTGGTGATAACCCAAAAAGGGGGAGGCCATTGTGAACGGGGTTCACACATCGACAGCTCGCCCAGCCTTAAAGCGCTCAAGTGCGGCCAGGGATGGAACGTGGGAGCCCTTCCGGTCTCCGTGGCTCGCCTACGCGCTGGTTAAACTCACCGAGCCATTGGGAGGGGACCAAATGATGTGTTTTTCTGAAGGTGTCCACTGAATAAGCAATGCAGCCAAATATTACAGCCAAATGTTACTGAAATGCCGGGATTTTGCTAACTCCCTGTAGGCATTGTTACATTATCCCCTTTTCATTGTTGCTAAGAGGAATATTTCCCCTTTTCCAAGGATTAGGTGAATGCCAAATCGCACGATGGCGGTGTCGTCTCCCACTGTGAAGGTTTCAGGTGAAACACAGAATCATAATTTTGATGCCAAATTACTTAGGCCTTCTCCTGTTGAGAAAAACAGAAACAGCGACATGTAAGGTTTAAGTATAGGGTTACCAGGTAGGATAGCCAAGGTTGATACAAACTGGATAGCCAGGTGGTGAAGGATAGAACACTAGAGCCTGGTCTTCAGTTGCTTCCAAGCCTTTATTCACAGAGATCCACACCATACCCTAGATCAGCTCTCATAAATGGACTCGAGAGAGTTCTCAATTGACACACACCACCTGCATACAATTAACATTACCTCATTAACCATCCATGAGAAGATATGGCAAATCAGGCAAGTGTCTGTAGGGAGGTGATGTAGGATGAATAGGCTTGTGTTATGAATGTACTGAGATAAGAAGAAAGGCCATAACTGATACCCACAGTTTCTCATTAGTGAGTAAATAGATCTTATTGTGCAGACCTGTTGAAGGGAGATTATGCGTTGATATAATAGCATTATGTTAGGATGTAATTATGCATATAAAAGGTGCAGACACTGGGGTTCCTTGAGGACTTTTCTAGTCTTGCTGAAGCTAGTGCAAGCAGTTAATGACGACAGGCTTGCGATCTCCTGAAGGAGTCCCTGGTGTGTGAGTATAATTGGTATCTATATCTCATATACACTGCATGTAAGGGGTTGTGTTTTATTATCTCATTGACTTGATTTAATAAAGATTATTAATCAGAGTTTCCTAGGCCTTGGACTTGTATTAGAGGTAAAGGATGTATGACAATATCCTATAATACCTCCTCATAAGGGCAATAAGTGTTAAAATTGGATAGCCATGTGGTGAAGGCTAGAATACTGGAGCCTGGTCTTCAGTTGCTTCCAAGCCTTTATTCACAGAGATTCCCCTTACACACGCGCCACACCCTAGCTACCTCTCCTATAAAAAAGGATACAAGAGAGTCCCCAATTGATACCCACCATCTGAATACAATTAACAATCATTGATATAAATCATACAATTAACAATAAGGAAATATAAACCTAATATATGGCATTGAGTGACATAATTTACATGAAATATGGTGAGTGGTTGGATAAATAATGAATGACAATCTCCTCCAATTGGTTTGAGGGTAATGGGTGATACTGAACCATACAGACCATAAGGTCCCAGCTCAGAAACTATATCCTCTGGTGGGGGGGGGGGGGGGAAGCAAGAATGAGGGGACACAGTGAGACAACTTAACAACTCAGCATGACTGGTAACATAGGTCTTGCTCCACAGTCGGACACCGGGCTACTTACTGATGCAATGGTCATCGGCAAAATGGTGGACCCGGAATCTGAGAAGCTCGCTTTCTTTCTTATCATGCACATTCCATTCACCCAGGTTCGGTATCCATCTCTCACCTTTAGTCACAGATCACCAAGAGAACAGATTTTAATTGATACGTCTAATGGAAAGATTGGCATGTTGCATTGGAGATTTTTCAAAACACGAATTTCTTATGCATAAGGAACTTGTTTCAGAAAAGCCTTATACCGATTTCTATTAATAATCCATTTCACACCCTTCACTTGTTGCCCTTGGCAGACTCATTGCTTAATTTAATAGCCTGCCACCCTTTCAGGCAGTGAGTTCCAGACCCCCACCACCCTCTGGGTGAAAAAAAATTCTCCTCAGCTCCCCTCTAATCCTTCTACCAATTACTTTAAATCTATGCCCCCTGGTCACCGACACCGCTGCTAAGGGAAATAGGTCCTTCCTATCCACTCCATCTAGTCCAGTCATGATTTTATATACCTCAATTAAATCTCCCCTCAGCCTCCTCTGTTCCAAAGAAAACAACCCCAGCCTATCCAATCTTTCCTCATAGCTACAATTCTCCAGCTCTGGCAACATCCTTGTAAATCTCCTCTGTACCCTCTCTAGTGCAATCACATCTTTCCTGTAACGTGGTGACCAGAACTATACACAGTACTCAAGCTCTGGCCTAACCAATGTTTTATACAGTTCGAGCATAACCTCCCTGCTCTTATATTCTATGCCTCGACGAATAAAGGAAAGTATCCCATATGCCTTTTTAACCACCTTATCTACCTGTCCTGCTACCTTCAGGGATCTGTGGACATGCACTCCAAGGTCCCTCACTTCCTCTGCACCTCTCAGTATCCTCCCATTTATTGTGTACTCCCCGTGCCTTGTTTGCTCTCCCCAAATGCATTACCTCACACTTCTCCAGATTGAATTCCATTTGCCACTTTTCTGCCCACCTGACCAGTCCATTGATATCTTCCTGCAGTCTACAGCTTTCCTCCTCACTATCACCCACACGGCCAATTTTTGTATCATCTGCAAACTTCTTGATTAAGTCCCCCACATTCAAATCATTAATATATACCACAAAAAGCAAGGGACCTGGTACTAAGCCTTGCAGAACCCCACTGGAAACAGTCTTCCAGTCGCAAAAACACCCGTCGACCATTACCCTGCCACTGAGCCAATTTTGGATCCAACTTGACACTTTCCCTTTGATCCCATGGGCTTTTACTTTTTTGACCAGTCTGCCATGTGGGACAATGTCAAAAGCCTTGCTAAAATCAAACCAGTTACCCACATCGAGCAGGGACTCAGTGCTGTTCCCTTTCCTTGTTTCGCTCTACAGCAACAGAAGGCAAGGAATGCTTTGAGGAGACAGAGCTAATTCAGTTTTTGTACGGCAAGTCTGCCTGCAAGATTTTTTCTTGCTCCCTGGAAGTGCCTTTAAGGAGAGGCAGTGTAGCTTAAGAAAATAAATATAAGGAGTCAGCCATTGCTCGAGAGTGCACGGGTTTCCTGTAACGAGGGGAGGGGGAGGAAAGGGAAGAGAGGAGAGAGGAGATATGAGGGGACAGTAAGAGAGGGGCAAGGTAGAGAGGGGAGGGTGGAAGGGAGGGGTGGAGGGGTGGAAGGGGGGTGCAGGGAGGTGGAGGGGCGGAAGGGGGGGGCGGAGGGGCGGAAGGAGGGGCGGAAGTGGGGGCGGAGGGGCGGAAGGAGGGGTGGAAGGGGGGAAGGGGGGGCGGAGGGGCGGAAGGGGGGGGCGGAAGGGGGGAAGGGGGGGCGGAAGGGGGCGCGGAGGGGCGGAAGGGGGGTGCGGAGGGGGGGCGGAGGGGTGCAAGGGGGGGCGGAGGGGTGCAAGGGGGGGCGGAGGGGTGCAAGGGGGGGCGGAGGGGTGCAAGGGGGGGCGGAGGGGTGCAAGGGGGGGCGGAGGGGTGCAAGGGGGGGCGGAGGGGTGCAAGGGGGGGCGGAGGGGTGCAAGGGGGGGCGGAGGGGTGCAAGGGGGGCGGAGGGGTGCAAGGGGGGCGGAGGGGTGCAAGGGGGGGCGGAGGGGTGCAAGGGGGGGCGGAGGGGTGCAAGGGGGGGCGGAGGGGTGCAAGGGGGGGCGGAGGGGTGCAAGGGGGGGCGGAGGGGTGCAAGGGGGGGCGGAAGGTGGGGGCGGAGGGGTGGAAGGGGGGGGCGGAGGGGTGGAAGGGGGGGGCGGAGGGGTGGAAGTGGGGGGCGGAGGGGTGGAAGGGGGGGGCGGAGGGGTGGAAGGGGGGGGCGGAGGGCTGGAAGGGGGGGCGGAGGGCTGGAAGGGGGGGGCGGAGGGCTGGAAGGGGGGGGCGGAGGGCTGGAAGGGGGGGCGGAGGGCTGGAAGGGGGGGCGGAGGGCTGGAAGGGGGGGGCGGAGGGCTGGAAGGGGGGGGCGGAGGGCTGGAAGTGGGGGGCGGACGGGTGGAAGGGGGGGCGGAGGGCTGGAAGTGGGGGGCGGACGGGTGGAAGGGGGGGCGGAGGGCTGGAAGTGGGGGTGGACGGGTGGAAGGGGGGGCGGACGGGTGGAAGGGGGGGCGGAGGGGTGGAAGGGGGCGGAGGGTTGGAAGGGGGGGCGGAGGGCGGGGGGTGGAAGGAGAGGCGGACGGGTGGAAGGGGGGGGCGGAGGGGTGGAAGGGGGGCGGAGAGGTGGAAGGGGGGGCGGACGGGTGGAAGGGGGGGGCGGAGGGGTGGAAAGAGGGGGCGGAGGGGTGGAAGGGGGGGTCGGAGGGGTGGAAGGGGGGGCGAAGGGGTGGAAGGGGGGGTGGAGGGGTGGAAGGGGGGGGCGGAGGGACGGAACGGTGGGGCGGAGGGACGGAACGGTGGGGCGGAGGGGCGGAAGGGGTGGCGGAGGGGCGGATGGGGGGTCAGAAAAGAGGAAGAGGGAGAGGAGAGGAGAGGAAAGGAAAGGAAAGAAGGGAGGAGAGGGCATATGAAAGAAGGGAATGTGAGAGAAGGGGAGGAAAGGGGAGGAGAGGAGAGACATGACTGTGCAGAAGCAAAAATGAAACCAGCAGATAAAATGGCAATACAATATTTAACTTCCTGAGAGATCAAATTGTTCCCTGAGACCATGATAACAAAGTGCAATAATCACGTGTGAGCAATCTGTAAGATGGATGCTGCGAGTTCCATTGTGCCACAGTGACATCAGTGCAATACCCCGCTGTCCAGGCCCACACACAAGGGTGTCCCTTTGAGTGAGGGCTGCTGTGGAACCATATCCCCGTCAGGGGGGGAGGAAGACGGAGGTGAAACGAACAGATCCGATTTAAACGTGAATAAAGCACATCCTACCTGCCGATTTAACACACAGAGGATGATGAAGATGAAGGTGCCCTGGAAACTGTTGACGATGGTGAATAAATAGGCCATCGCCATGGTGTCATCCTGAAAGTGGAACAACCCGAGAATCCAGGTACAGCCCAGGATAAACACCTGTGCAATGGCTTTAAACGTCAGCATCCTGCAACGAGGAGAGATCAGTGAGACAAGAGCGGCAATGAGTTATAGCTCGCTGCTTTATCCGGATAGGCCAACCCTGTTAATTGAAATTATAAATAAGTATCTCAATTTAAATCAATTTGTTTTCTGAATGATTTTGTCTTTTGGATGCCCTGCCAGGCCAGTTACATTACACGTTCTGTGCCAGTGCAGAGCAGTTATAAAGGTATCAGCTGTAGCTCAGTGGGGAGCACTCAAGTCTCTGAGTCGATGGTTATGAATTCCAGTCCCACTCCAGAGACTTGAGCACAGAATCTAGCCTAACACTCCAGTGCAGTACTGAGGGAGTGCTGCACTGTCGGAGGTGCCATCGTTCAGATGAGACATTAAACCAAGGCCCTGTCTGCCCTCTCAGGCGGGCATAAAGGATCGCGTGGCATTATTTTGAAGAAGAGCAGGGGAGTTCTCCCCAGTGTCCTGGCCAATATTTATCCCTCAACCAACATCACTAAAACAGATTAACTGGTCATTATCACATCGCTGTTTGTGGTTCCTTGCTGTGCACAAATTGGCTGTGTATCCCTTCACTTCAAAACTATTTCATTGGCTGTAAAGCGCTTTGGGACATCCTGAGGTCGTGAAAGGTGCTATATAAATGCAAGGTCTTTCTTTAACTTAAAAGGTTAATGATGTGGAGATGCCGGTGATGGACTGGGGTGGACAAATGTAAGGAATCTTACAACACCAGGTTATAGTCCAACAATTTTATTTTAAAATCACAAGCTTTCGGAGATTATCCCCTTCGTCAGGTGAGTGAGTGAATAAGAGGTTCTCAAATCGCATATCTTATATTCGGCTGGGACACCGTCACACCAATCAAAAGGTGTCGTTGGTGTTCAGACAGGTTAGCCACGGAAAACAGTAGGCCCCAGTATGCTTAATACACATTGTGTCAAATTACACAGACAGAGAGAAAGAGACCCAAAAGGCAGAGAGAGAGAGAGAGAGAATATTAAAAACAGATAACTTTTTTTTCCCCTTGCTGGTGGGGTTACGTGTAGCGTGACATGAACCCAAGATCCCGGTTGAGGCCGTCCTCATGGGTGCGGAACTTGGCTATCAATTTCTGCTCGACGATTTTGCGTTGTCGTGTGACTCGAAGGCCGCCTTGGAGAACGCTTACCCGAAGATCGACAGTTCCGATGGGCCACAGCGAAGAATCGCATAGACCTCCTCAGAAGACAAACACGGGACGCAACCAACAGAGTACCCTTCGTCGTCCAGTACTTCCCCGGAGCGGAGAAACTACGCCATGTTCTCCGCAGCCTTCAACATGTCATCGATGACGACGAACACCTCGCTAAGGCCATCCCCACACCTCCACTACTCACCTTCAAGCAGCCACCTAACCTCAAACAGACCATCGTTCGCAGCAAATTACCCAGCTTTCAGGAGAACAGCGTCCACGACACCACACAACCCTGCCACAGTAACCTCTGCAAGACATGCCAGATCATCGACACAGATACCACCATCACATGAGAGGACACCACCCACCAGGTACATGGTTCATACTCCTGTGACTCGGCCAACGTTGTCTACCTCATACGTTGCAGGAAAGGATGCCCCAGAGCATGGTACATTGGCGAGACCATGCAGACACTGCGACAACGGATGAACGGACACCGCACAACAAATGGGGATGTTCGCTGATGACTGCACAGTGTTCAGTTCCATTCGCAACCCCTCAAATAATGAAGCAGTCCGAGCCTGCATGCAGCAAGACCTGGACAACATCCAGGCTTGGGCTCATAAGTGGCAAGTAACATTCGCGCCAGATAAGTGCCAGGCAATGACCATCTCCAACAATAGAGAGTCTAACCACCTCCCCTTGACATTCAACGGCATTACCATCGCTGAATCCCCCACCATCAACATCCTGGGGGTCACCATTGACCAGAAACTTAACTGGGCCAGCCATATAAATACTGTGGCTACAGTATTTATATGGCTGGTCACAGGCTGGGTATTCTGCGGCGAGTGACTCACCTCCTGACTCCCCAAAGCCTTTCCACCATCTACAAGGCACAAGTCAGGAGTGTGATGGAATACTCTCCACTTGCTTGGATGAGTGCAGCTCCAACAACACTCAAGAAGCTCGACACCATCCAAGATAAAGCAGCCCGCTTGATTGGCACCCCATCCACCACCCTAAACATTCACTCCCTTCACCACTGGCGCACTGTGGCTGCAGTGTGCACCATCCACAGGATGCACTGCAGCAACTCGCCAAGGCTTCTTCGGCAGCACCTCCCAAACCCGCGACCTCTACCACCTAGAAGGACAAGAGCAGCAGGCACATGGGAACAACACCACCTGCACGTTCCCCTCCAAGTCACACACCATCCCGACTTGGAAATATATCGGCCGTTCCTTCATCGTCGCTGGGTCAAAATCCTGGAACTCCCTTCCTAACAGCACTGTGGGAGAACCGTCACCACACGGACTGCAGCGGTTCAAGAAGGCGGCTCACCACCACCTTCTCAAGGGCAATTAGGGATGGGCAATAAATGCCGGCCTCGCCAGCGACGCCCACATCCTGTGAACGAATGAAAAAAAAAATCGCCAGACAGGAGGGTTCCCTCCCAGTCGGGGAACACTTTAGCAGTTAAGGACATTCAGCCACCGATCTTCGGGTAAGCGTTCTCCAAGGCGGCCTTCGAGACACACGACAACGCAAAATCGTCGAGCAGAAATTGATAGCCAAGTTCCGCACCCATGAGGACAGCCTCAACCGGGATCTTGGGTTCATGTCATGCTACACGTAACCCCACCAGCAAGGGGAAAAAAAAGTTATCTTTTTTTTTTATATTCTCTCTCTCTCTCTCTCTGCCTTTTGGGTCTCTTTCTCTCTGTCTGTGTAATTTGACACAATGTGTATTCAGCATACTGGGGCCTACTGTTTTCCGTGGCTAACCTGTCTGAGCACCAACGACACCTTTTGATTGGTGTGATGGTGTCCCAGCCTAATATAAGATATGCGATTTGAGAACCTCTTATTCATTCACTCACCTGACGAAGGGGATATCTCCGAAAGCTTGTGATTTTAAAATAAAATTGTTGGACTATAATCTGTGTTGTAAGATTCCTTAAAAGGTTAATGTTAGAAGGCAGACTTGTGTTTGTAATGCTGTTATCACGTCCCTCAGAAACACCTCAAAACCTTTCATATGTGATCCTTGAAGTACAATCACTGTTGTTACATTAATAAGCGCAGAGAGAGCGAGAGTTCAGTCGGTGAGCGGCGGTAAAGAGCGAGACCAGAGCGGGGATAAAAACAGCGCGGAGAGAGCGAGAGTCCAGTCGGTGAGCGGCGGGAGAGAGCGAGACCAGAGCGGGGATAAAAACAGCGCGGAGAGAGCGAGAGTTCAGTCGGTGAGCGGCGGGAGAGAGCGAGACCAGAGCGGGGATAAAAACAGCGCGGAGAGAGCGAGAGTTCAGTCGGTGAGCGGCGGGAGAGAGCGAGACCAGAGCGGAGATATAAACAGCGCGGAGAGAGCGAGAGTCCAGTCGGTGAGCGGCGGGAGAGAGCGAGACCAGAGCGAGGATATAAACAGCGCGGAGAGAGCGAGACCAGAGCTTACTCTGAGAGCGAGACTCTGAGACCAGCGGCAGTTCGGGGTGACGTCACCAGTCAGAAAGTGACGCGGCACAGGGGAGGCAGCTGATTGGTGAGTAGGTTCAGGTGAGTATTTCTACCATTTTACTGTAAGTAAAGTAATAAGAAAGGGAAGGTCTGCAGGTTTTATAGCAGGTAGTGTTTTTTTTTAGTGAACCTAGGTCCCTAGTATAGTTAACATTTTCTAATTTCAACGTAATTTAAAAGGGGTAACTAAGCTAAGGCAAGTCATGGCAGCAGACCTCGCACCCGTGATATGCTCCTCCTGCAAGATGTGGGAAGTCATGGACACTACCAGTGTCCCTGCCGACCATGTGTGCGGGAAGTGTGTCCACCTGCAGCTACTGACCGATCGTATCTCGGAGCTGGAGCTGCGGGTGGACTCACTGTGGAGCATCCGCGATGCAGAGAAACTCGTGGATAGCACGTTTAGCGAGTTGGTCACACCGCAGCTAAAGGGTATACAGGCAGGAAGTGAATGGGTGACCACCAGGAAGAGTAAGAGATGCAGGCAGGTAGTGCAGGAGTCCCCTGTGGCCATCCCCCTCTCAAACAGATATGCCACTTTGGATGCTGTTGGGGGGGATGACTTATCAGGGGAAGGCAGCAGCAGCCAACTTCCTGGCACCACGGGTAGCTCTGCTGCACAGGCTGGGAGGAAAAAGAGTGGCAGAGCTATAGTGATAGGGGACTCAATTGTAAGGGGAATAGACAGGCGTTTCTGCGGCCGCAACCGAGACTCCAGGATGGTGTGTTGCCTCCCTGGTGCAAGGATCAAGGATGTCTCGGAGCGGCTACAGAACATTTTGGAGGGGGAGGGCGAACAGCCAGCTGTCGTGGTGCACATAGGCACCAACGATATAGGTAAAAAAGGGGATGAGGTCCTAAAAGCAGAATATAGGGAGTTAGGAGGTAAATTAAAAAATAGGACCTCAAAGGTAGTAATCTCAGGATTGCTGCCAGTGCCACGTGCTAGTCAGAGTAGAAATAGGAGGATATTTCAAATGAATACGTGGCTAGAGGAATGGTGCAAGGAGGAGGGATTCAAATTCCTGGGACACTGGAAACGGTTCTGGGGGAGGTGGGACCAGTACAAACCGGATGGTCTGCACCTGGGCAGGGCCGGGACCGCTGTCCTAGGAGGAGTGTTTGCTAGTGCTGTTGGGGAGGGTTTAAACTAAAGTGGCAGGGGGTTGGGAACCTGAGCAGGGAGAGAGAGGAAAGCGTAACAGGAAGGGACAGAAGGTATGGAGTAATAGGTAAAGTGTTAAAAAAGGAAAAAGCAGGAACTAAGCGTCACAAAACAGATTTGAAAGTTCTTTATCTGAATGCACGTAGCATTCGTAATAAAATGGACGAGTTAACGGCACAAATAACTACGTATGGGTATGATCTTGTGGCCATTACAGAAACATGGCTGCAGGGTGACAACGACTGGGAATTAAATATGCCAGGGTAATTAACAATCAGGAAGGACAGGCAGGAAGGAAGGGGAGGTGGGGTGGCTATGTTAATAAAGGAAGGAATCACTGTAATACAGAGAAATGATATTGGGACAAAGCATCAAGATAATGAAACAGTTTGGGTGGAGATAAGGAATAATAAGGGAAAAAAAACATTAGTGGGCGTAGTATATAGGCCTCCTAATAGTTGCAACTCTGCTGTAAGAAGTATTAATCAGGAGATAGTCGGGGCATGTAATAAGGGAACAGCCATAATTATGGGGGATTTTAATTATCATATTAACTGGACAAATCAAATTGGGCAGAGCAGCCTTGAGGACGAGTTCATTGAGTGCATCAGGGATGGATTTCTTGAGCAGTATGTAACTGATCCTACAAGGGGGCAGGCAACCTTGGACCTGGTCCTGTGTAATGAGTCAGGATTAATTAATAATGTCCTAGTTAAGGATCCCCTTGGAACGAGCGACCACAACATGGTTGAATTCCATATCCAATTAGAGGGTGAGAAGGTTGATTCTCAAACAAGCGTACTGAGCTTGAATAAAGGAGACTATGATGGTATGAGAGCGGAATTGATTAAAGTGGACTGGGAAAATAGATTAAAGGGTAAGACGGTACATGAGCAGTGGTGTTCATTTAGGGAGTTATTTTACAACTTTCAAAATAAATATATTCCACTGAGGAAAAAAGGGTGTAAAAGAAATGACAGCCATCCGTGGCGAAGTAAAGAAATCAAGGATAGTATCCGACGAAAAACAAGGACATATAAGGTAGCCAAACTTAGTGGGAGGATAGAAGATTGGGAATTCTTCAAAAGACAGCAAAAAGTAACTAAAGGATTGATTAAGAAAGGGAAGTTAGATTATGAAAAGAAATTAGCAAAAAATATAAAAACAGATAGCAAGAGTTTCTATAGTTATATAAAAAGAAAAAGGGTGGCTAAGGCAAACATAGGTCCCTTAGAGGATGAGACCGGGAAATTAATGGTGGGAGACATGGAGATGGCAAAAATGCTGAACAAATATTTTGTTTCAGTCTTTACAGTAGAGGACACTAAGAATATCCCAACACTGGACAAACAGGGGACTCTCGGGGGGGAGGAGCTAAATACGATTAAAATCACTCAGGAATTGGTACTCAGTAAATTAATGGGACTCAAGGCGGATAAATCCCCTGGACCTGATGGCTTCCATCCTAGGGTCTTGAGGGAAGTGGCAGTAGGGATTGTGGATGCTTTGGTGATAGTTTTCCAAAATTCCCTGGACTCAGGAGAGGTCCCGGCAGATTGGAAAACTGCTAATGTAACACCGTTATTTAAAAAGGGTAGTAGGCAGAAGGCTGGAAATTATAGGCCAGTTAGCTTAACATCTGTGGTGGGTAAAATTTTGGAGTCTATTATTAAGGAGACAGTAACGGAACATTTAGATAAGCATAATTTAATAGGACAAAGTCAGCATGGCTTTATGAAGGGGAAGTCATGTCTGACAAATTTGCTTGAGTTCTTCGAGGATATAACGTATAGGGTGGATAAAGGGGAACCAGTGGACATAGTGTATTTAGACTTCCAGAAGGCATTCGACAAGGTGCCACATAAAAGATTATTACTTAAGATAAAAAATCACGGGATTGGGGGTAATATTCTGGCATGGGTGGAGGATTGGTTATCGAACAGGAAGCAGAGAGTTGGGATAAATGGTTCATTTTCGGACTGGCAACCAGTAACCAGTGGTGTTCCACAGGGGTCGGTGCTGGGTCCCCAACTCTTTACAATCTATATTAACGATTTGGAGGAGGGGACCGAGTGCAACATATCAAAATTTGCAGATGATACAAAGATGGGAGGGAAAGTAGAGAGTGAGGAGGACATAAAAAACCTGCAAGGGGATATAGACAGGCTGGGTGAGTGGGCGGAGATTTGGCAGATGCAATATAATATTGGAAAATGTGAGGTTATGCACTTTGGCAGGAAAAATCAGAGAGCAAGTTATTTTCTTAATGGCGAGAGACTGGAAAGTACTGCAGTACAAAGGGATCTGGGGGTCCTAGTGCAAGAAAATCAAAAAGTTGGTATGCAGGTGCAGCAGGTGATCAAGAAAGCCAACGGAATGTTGGCTTTTATTGCTAGGGGGATAGAATATAAAAACAAGGAGGTATTGCTGCAGTTATATAAGGTATTGGTGAGACCGCACCTGGAATACTGCATACAGTTTTGGTCTCCATACTTAAGAAAAGACATACTTGCTCTCGAGGCAGTGCAAAGAAGGTTCACTCGGTTAATCCCGGGGATGAGGGGGCGGACATATGAGGAGAGGTTGAGTAGATTGGGACTCTACTCATTGGAGTTCAGAAGAATGAGAGGCGATCTTATTGAAACATATAAGATTGTGAAGGGTCTTGATCGGGTGGATGCAGTAAGGATGTTCCCAATGATGGGTGAAACTAGAACTAGGGGGCATAATCTTAGAATAAGGGGCTGCTCTTTCAAAACTGAGATGAGGAGAAACTTCTTCACTCAGAGGGTGGTAGGTCTGTGGAATTTGCTGCCCCAGGAAGCTGTGGAAGCTACATCATTAGATAAATTTAAAACAGAAATAGACAGTTTCCTAGAAGTAAAGGGAATTAGGGGTTATGGGGAGCGGGCAGGAAATTGGACATGAAGCTGAGTTCGGATCGGTCAATGCCCTGTGGGTGGCGGAGAGGGCCCAGGGGCTATGTGGCCGGGTCCTGCTCCGACTTCTTGTGTTCTTTAGATTTGTGGTTGGGATCAGATCAGCCATGATCTTATTGTAAACAATTTTACAACACCAAGTTATAGTCCAGCAATTTTATTTTAAATTCACAAGCTTTCGGAGATTTTCTCCTTCCTCAGGCAAATGTTTCAAGAGCTCCTTGAAGCCTACGCATTTATACATATAGAACATTCGGAGAACATTCACAAGCTTTCGGAGAAAATCTCCGAAAGCTTGTGAATTTAAAATAAAATTGCTGGACTATAACTTGGTGTTGTAAAATTGTTTACAATTGTCAACCCCAGTCCATCACCGGCATCTCCACATCATGATCTTATTGAATGGCGGAGCAGGCTCGAGGGGCTGATTGGCCTACTCCTGCTCCAATTTCTTATGTTCTTAAACACAAACAATAAACTCTCGGAGCTGGCAAAGAGGCCAGTGAACATAGGTCTGCTTTCCACTGACAGGAGAGCAGTATAACTACTGTCCTCTCACACCACTTTAAACTGGGTACCAGCAGAGTAGCTACAGATATGCAGGCCTGATATTACTGTCGGTGATATTGCTCACATGACATCCCTCTGTCTGCTGTTTTAATACAGGTATTAGTCCTGTTTAATTCAAATGGTTTACGGGAATGTCACTCGTATACATGAAGCGTTTGTCTGCTAATGTCACCACAAGTAATTTTTAATATCCCGTGTGGATTATTGTTAAAAGGAAATCCATTTGATCGGTCGCTCTGTTTGACTCATAGGAACAGGAGGAGGCCATTCAGCCCCTCGGGTCTGCTCCATCATTCAATTAGATCATGGCTGATCTGGACCTCAACTCCATTTTCCCGCCTTACCCCCATAACCCTTGATTCCCCTACCCAACAAAAATCTAATCGATCTCAGTCTTGAAAGCTCCAATTGTCCCCCAGCATCCACAGCCCTTTGGGGGAGCGAGCTCCTGATTTCTATTACCATGTGTGTGAAAAAGTGCTTCCTGATTTTGCTCCTAGCTCTAATTTTAGGATGTTCTTGATTCCTTCAAGGGAATACAAGCCAAGTTCATGCAACCTGTCCTCTTAATTAAACTCTTTAAGCCCTGGTATCAGTCTGGTGAACCTGTGCTGCACCCCCTCCAAGGCCAATATATCCTTCCTGAGGTGCGTTGTCCAGAACTGAACGCAGTGCTTCAGAGGGGGTCTGACCAACTGTACAACTGAAGCATGACTCCTGGAAAGTTTGCATATGTGAATGTTGGTTGAACACAGAGGCAGGGTTGGCTACGATGCCACTGACAGTCGAATAGCCTGTTGCCACTCACTCACAGGCTCACGCGTGAAGTACCCACAGAAGAGGAAGGGAGAAGAGAAAGAAAATAACCGAAGCACTCGGTACACCTGCGAGAATATTAGCTCCTGTTAACTCCAGAGTTCACTCGCCTCATGTCCTTAATTTTCGTGACTTCAGAATTCAGTCGGGTGAGCTGTGACCTGAGTATCCAGAGCGTCACAGCGAACAGGACCGTATTAAACTGCGGGGGAAAAAAAGTCATTTAAAACAATGTATTAAGCTTATGCTATAATAATAAATTCATAGAATCTTACAGGACCATAAAAGGAGGCCATTCGGCCCATCGTGTTTGTGCCGGCTCTTTGAAAGAGCTATCCAATTAGTCCCACTCCCCTGCTCAGTGCCCATAGCCATTCAAATTTTTGCTTATCGAGTACATATCCTATTGAATCTGCTCCCACCGCCCTTTCAGGCAGTGCATTCCAGATCATAAAAACTCGCTGCGTTAAAAAAAATTCTCCTCCCTGGTTTTTTTTGCCAATTATCTTAACTCTATGTTCTCTGGTTATTGACCCTTCTGCCAGTTTCTCCTCATTTACTCTATCAAAACCCCTCATCATTTTGAACACCTTTATTAAATCTCCCCTTAACATTGTCCGTTCTAAGGAGAACAATCCTAACTTCTCCAGTCTCTCCATGTAACTGAAGTCCCTCGTCCTTGGTATCATTCTAGTAAATCTCCTCTGCACCCTTTCCAAGGCCTTGACGTCCTTCCTAAAGTCTGGTGAACAAAATAGTTGAACTTTGTTTACATCTTGCCAGTGCTTAAAATGGTGACATACTTTGACTGGAATCCTTGCAGGTCCATGGAGTATATTTTCCTTCCTTTACTAATTGAAGTCGTAATACCTTGTCCTCATTCATCAATCCTTCCGAGGCCTCGCCCCACCATCCCTCTGCAACCTCTCCCAACCCTAACTGCCGGTGTGTGCCGTCCACTCTACCTCTTTGCGTCCCTTCCCCCTTCACTCCATCTTTGATGGCGAAGCCTTAAACCATGGGGGATCCTCCATTCCAGAACTCCCTCTCGAAACCCTTTCATTCTCCCTCCCTTCGAAAGCCTCTGCGGAACCTACGTGGGGGGGGTAATTTTAACCTAACTCGCCCGTCGGGAAACTGACGGAATTGGGGGCGCTCGTTTTACATGCCGCCAGATTTTACTCTCCGTTCAAGTCAATATTGGGCGGGGAATAAAACCAACGTTCCACCCGATCCCGAGGGTTTCCCGCCCGGAGAGTTAGGTTAAAATCACCCCCTAACTCTTTGGCCACATCTTCACCACCTCCATTAACTCTTCTCTTCGCCCTGCTCCATACTGTGTCGATGCAAGTCGATGTTGTTGTCATGTTAGCCAAAAGGTTGGGGTGAACATAAAGTGGGTTTTCCTTAAGGAAAGCTCTAACCCTCTGTCTGAACAGCTAAATGATGACTTAGTTACCAGAATCATTGCGCAGACTGGGCCAACGAAACTCCAGATGAATCCTTTCTCGATCTGCAGCCAGCAGCTGAAACATTAAAAGAGAGAAGAGAATGCACACACGATCAGGGACATCATTGAGATCCCCTCCGTCTCGCTACCTCACCCTACTTCTTCAAAAGCTTCCTCAAAACCTTGACCCTGTCTTTGGTCACCTCTTGAAGCTTCTCCTTACTTCCTGCTTGATTCCTGCCTCGGGGTAGCGTGTTACGTGAAAGGAATGTAATTTATACTCAATGATCTAAGGGCTCTGTCGCGTTACAGATAGCAGTCCGAGCCCGCTACATGCTGACCTGAGCTCTACTTCTTGTGACAAGTCTGCAGGCACAGTAACCTAGTCTTTAGCCGGTTAATTTTAAATGTTGCAAGGCATCCATAGGCCTAGAAATTGGTTTAATGGAGCCACCTGGCACCTTTTAAACTTAGTTTAGCAATGGACTGGAGTTATACTACACTCGGTGTGAAACTGTCCATTGGAGGTAGATCAGTGCATTCGGGTGTTAGGTGAGACAGCGCTACTGAGGGGAATTGATCAGCTGTGATCTAATTGAATGGCAGAACAGGCTCGAGGGGCTGAATGGCCTTCTCTTGTTCCTACGTTCCCAACTGCTGGTCTTGTGTTGATGGGCATTTGAATCTAATTTGCATCGATGTGAGTCATTAAATATTAGCTGTGTGAAATTAATCGATCCTTAATGTGTGTTAATTTCAGGTTATCATTTATCAGCAAATGTTTAATCAACAAGAGTTTAAAATGAGATTACTGAAAAAAGGATTTAAAATAGCACAAAGACGCCGCCCCCCCTGGTGTTCAGTTGCACGACGATCCAGAACACCTCAGTTCATTGCCAGTCCATGTGGAGTTAGTTTGTTCCATCTCGGCAAATCTTGGGGTGTTACGATTGAGCTCAGCGCCGCTGGACTCACGAGAGCGAAAATTAGCCAGAGTTCCAACTCATTATCCGGTGTCAGCGGACTTGGAGTAAGGGCATGGGATCGGTCTGCACTTGCAACTGAAAACATTGGAACATTAGGAACAGGGGGAGGCCATTCAGCCCCTCGAACCTGCTCTGCCATTCAGTTGGACCATGGCTGATCTGTACCTCTACCCAATTTACCCACCTTAGCTCCATATCCCTTGATACCCTTACCCATCAAAAATCTATCGATCTCAGTCTTGATAGTTCCAATTGTCCACCAGAATCCACAGCCCTTTTGGGGGAAGAGAATTCCAGATTTCTACTACGCTTTGTGTGAAGAAGTTATTCCTGATTTCCCTCCTAAACGGCCTAGCTCTAATTTTAAGATTGTCTCCCCTCGTTCTTGATTCCCCCACCAGAGGAAATAGTTTCTCCGTATCTACCCTATCGAATCCTTTTAACATTTTATGCACCTCGATGAGTTCACCCCTCGATCTCCTGCACTCAAGCCTGTTGGGACTCAATGCACAGGTTCACGCCTGTAGAACAGACACGTGCCGGTTACCAGAGGGTAACCAGTGCCTGTGGAATTGGACCCCAGCAAGAGGCAGCATGGAGAGGACAACCAAAAACTGGGGGGGGGGGATGCAAAATAACCTGAGGTTATTAAATGCAGAATGGTGTTAAAGGCTGTTCCTTTGGAGTAGGTGTTGTGCTCTTCCTGTTAGTTTAAACTATGGAAGAGTAGGAATAGATTGGATTTTAGGCGGTTCTTCTATTCCCAGAGAGCAGTGAGCCTCTGGAATGTGTTACCGGCTGGTGTGGTGGGTGCCGACTCTCTGCCTTCAAGAGGGAGCTGGACCAGTTCCTGACTGGGGCAGAGATCACATCATATAGAAGGTAAGTGTCTTTACAGATAACACATGGGCCATGTGATCTCCTGGACTGGTTTTGATCTCCTGAGGTGGGGTCAGAATTTTCCAGGGTATTTTTCCCCCTATTGGCCTTGGGTTTTATTTTGTCTCTCCCGGGAGATTGCGGGAGGGAGGGGAAGTGTTTAGTCAGGATGCTCCCGCCATCTTGGTGTGTGGGGCAGGCTTGATGGCCCAGCTGGTCTTTTCCTGCCCGTCAATTTTGTACGTTCATATGTTACTTACTACTGGGGAGATCCGTAACCAGCGGGATTCGTTGCCACGGAAATGGTCACTATCACTACAGGCACTCCATAGCCAAACGGGTACATGAGTCCTCTCATCACCTTGCGGACGCAGGAGTCGTTTATTTTCTGTAGGTTTCTAACCATAAGGTGAAGTTGTAATCCTTCCACGCACATCCAAGCAAAGGCCGCCAGGAACAGGTAATGTAAACAACCCGCGATGACCCCACACCCAACCTGGAACAAAGAACACAGGTTTAAAATGAAGAAGCCCCTTTGGCAAGTCCAACCTCATCGTCACAGAATGCCAACCTTTCCTATCTTCCCATTCATTTTTTGTTTGCGTTTATTCATTCTCAGGATGTGGGCATCATTGGTAAGGCCGGCATTTATTGCCCATCCCTAATTGCCCTCGAGAAGGTGGTGGTGAGCCGCCTTCTTGAACTGCTGCAGTCAGTGAGGTGACGGTTCTCCCACAGTGCTGTTAGGAAGGGAGTTCCAGGATTTTGACCCAGCGACGATGAACGAACTGCGGACATATGTACAAGTCGGGATGGTGTGTGACTCGGAGGGGAACGTGCAGGTGGTGTTGTTCCCATGTGCCTGCTGCTCTTGTCCTTCTAGGTGGTGGAGGTCATGGGTTTAGGAGGTGCTGTCGAAGGAGCCTTGGCGAGTTGCTGCAGTGCATCCTGTAGATGGTACACACTGCAGCCAAGGTGCGCCAGTGGTGAAGGGAGTGAATGTTTAGGGTGGTGGATGGGGTGCCAATCAAGTGGGCTGCTTTGTCCTGAATAACGTCGACCTTTTTGAGTGTTGTTGGAGCTGCACTCATCCAGGCAAGTGGAGAGTATTCCATCACACTCCTGACTTATGCCTTGCAGATGGTGGAGAGGCTTTGGAGAGTCAGGAGGTGAGTCACTCGCTACAGAATACCCAGCCTCAATTTAGTGTCTTGTGCAAAAGAAGGCACCTCTAACCATACAGCACTGCACAGAAGTGTTAGCCTTGATTACGTACTCAAATCCTTGAGTGGCGGAATTAAACCCACAATCAAAGGTGAGACTGCTACCAACTGAGTTTAGCAAGAGTGTATTCACTATATATGTAGAATAACTTGGGTATGAAGTTGTCTGGATTGAACTCTGGCAAATTGTGGAAGGGTGTCTCATTCTATTTTGGGCTTCTTGTCCGTTCTACCATAGAAAGAAGGACTTGAATTTATATAGCGCCATTCATGACCTCAGAAGGTCTCAAAACAATTTACAGCCAATGAAGTACTTTTGAAGTGTATTCACTATTGTAATGTATGAAATGTGGCAGCCAATTTGCGCACAGCAAGATCCCACAAAACAATGAGAATTACCAACATCACTAAAACAGATTGTGTGATAATGACCAGATAATCTGTTTTA
Source organism: Heptranchias perlo (assembly GCF_035084215.1). Lineage (NCBI taxonomy): Eukaryota > Metazoa > Chordata > Chondrichthyes > Hexanchiformes > Hexanchidae > Heptranchias > Heptranchias perlo. The sequence goes on from NC_090361.1 coordinate 11,684,663, forward strand.
GTGATGTTGGTTGAGGAATAAATATTGGCCAGGACACTAGGTTGAATCCCCTAGTCTCCTTCGAAATAGCACCATGGGATCTTTTACATCCACCCGAGCGGGCAGACAGGGCCTTGGTTTAATGTCTCATACGAAAGACGGCACCCTCCAACAGTGCAGCACTCCCTCAGTACTGCACCGACAGTGTCGGCCTAGATTATGCGTTCATGCCCCTGGAGTGGGACTTGAACCCACAACCTTCTGACATCAGAGGCAAGACTGCAACCCGCTGAGCCACAGCTGACACAATAAGTTTAAATACAGCTTCAGTAAGTTCCGAGGTGGCCTTGGAACTGGTTAGCTATGTTTCGAACCTCCTTGAACTAAGCAGAGCGACTCATTTGGGTCGAGCGGCCAACCTTCGTGCTCTGTGCGCCTCAGGTCCATCTGGAGGGTGCATTCACTGAACCGAGCCCCTTCCAGGCGGCCTTTGTAAAAGAAGATTATTATCCTACGTTCGGTTGCAGTGGAGTGGAAAATATTTAGAATGGCTGGAGCCCACCCCCCCACCCTGAGTTCCTCTCACCTTGTTGCTGGTTCTGGAAATTCCGACCAGAAACAGCAGCTCCGCCAGGAACAGAGTGACGCACAGGTTGATGTGGATGGTGGTGTTGTGGCTGGTAACCGGGGTTACGAACAGAAACGTGACGATCGCGAGCCCCAAGCACACCAGCGATGTGATGATCCCGAAGAACGTGATCACGCTGAGACTTTGATCCCAGTCATCCTGCAGTCAGCACCAATATAGAGACCAATTACAACCACTGGAAGCAAAAATAATTCAAACTGAACATTTTTTTTATGCCCTCCTCTCCTGAAGGCACTGTCTCCTTGGCGGAGTACAGATCCACGGGCACTCGTACCTCCTTTAAATAACCATATGTGAGCCCAAACAGTGACTCCACCCTCCCTACCTTCCACCCCCTCCCCTCAGGTTAGCAGGATATTTGTTTGTGACATGCCCATCGCAGCCAACCCAAACCTTGTTCTCACCCCCTCACAATTCAGGTACAGGCCACTGGTAACATCAAATCTACAGCACAGATACAGGCCATTGGCTCAACTCGTCGTTTTTTAAAAATTCATTCTCAGGATGTGGGCGTCGCTGGCGAGGCCGGCATTTATTGCCCATCCCTAGTTACCCCTTGAGAAGGTGGTGGTGAGCCGCCTTCTTGAACCGCTGCAGTCCGTGTGGTGAAGGTTCTCCCACAGTGCTGTTAGGAAGGGAGTTCCAGGATTTTGATCCAGCGACGATGAAGGAACGGCCGATATATTTCCAAGTGGGGATGGTGTGTGACTTGGAGGGGAACGTGCAGGTGGTGTTGTTCCCATGCACCTGCTGCCCTTGTCCTTCTAGGTGGTGGAGGTCATGGGTTTGGGAGGTGTTGTCTATGCCGATATTTACCCTCCACACGAGCCTCCTCCCAATCTATGGTCAGGGAGCAGAAATTGAAATCCAGGCCGATTGTTCTTCTCTCCCTGTTCACAATGGTTTCAAAATGGTAGTTTCTGCACCAATTGTAGGAACAAGTGCAAGATCGCCTCATCCAGGAAGGGGAGGGCAAGACCACTTCCTTGGGGGGGGGGGGGGAGCATGGGAAACAAAAGGAAAAGTGAGGCCGCATTGATGTTATGGAACAAAACCGAGGTCCATGAATTGCAAAGTGTTTTTTTTACAATTCGTTCATGGGATGTGGGCATCACTGGCAAGGCCGGCATTTATTGCCTATCCCTAATTGCCCTCGAGAAGGTGGTGGTGAGCTGCCTTCTTGAGTGGCTTGCTAGGCCATTTCAGAAGGCGATTAAGAATTAACCACAACGCTGTGTGTCTGGAGTCACATATAGGCCAGACCGGGTAAGGACGGCAGGTTTCCTTCCCTAAAGGGCATTAGTGGACCAGATGGGTTTTTACGACAATCTGGTAGTTTCATGGCCACCATTACTGATATTAGTTTTTTTTAAATTCCAGATTTTATTTAATTAATTGAATTAAAATTCCCCAGCTGCCATGGCGGGATTTAAACTCATGAATCCCGATTAGTAGTCCAGGTCTCTGGATTACTAGTCCAGTAACATAACCACTAGGCTCCCGTGCCCTGTATGTGGGGTTTCATCATATACTTTAGATTCAGGCACCAGCACTTGCAACTCAACCATCAGCTTTCACTACTTGAAGGAATTGGTGTGGCATTCAGAGATGGACCACGAAGGACTTGGGTTTAATTCCTGGTTCGAGCTGAGTTAGCTAACCTCAAACCAGGGCTCTGGGAGTGGTGTTAAAATTAGCCTCATTACCTCAGGGCTAGAAAGAGGACAAAAAAAAAAATCAGCCAGGGTTCCCATCTCTGCCCAAGGACCTGTGTTGGAAACCCCACCTTGTATTTGAGTCTGGCAGTGGTGTCCCCTATGATTGACTCTCCCTGCTGACGCTTGGGGTTCACTGATGAAGAATGGCCATTTGAGCAAGGAACCTAAGGAATGGTACCCAGGCATCAGCCACAGCTTTTAGCCGAGGAGCTAAGAACGGGGAGAAAGAAAATGACTCAACAGAAATAATGAATCATTTTTTTCCTGAATTGGCGGGGGCAATTTCGCCCGTCGGGAAACTGACGGGATCGGGGGCAACGCTGGTGTTACCCCCCACCCGATATTGCTCTCCATTGTAGTCAACGGTGTAATATTGGGCGGGGTGTAAAATCGGCGTTCCACCCTGGGTTTCCCGCTTGGCCAGTTCGGTTAAAATTACCCCCCCACCTTGTTTTTGGGGAGCTGTTCGTCAATCATTTTTACCTCGACAGTTGTCATGAGGATAGCAAAACTGGACAAGTGTTGACACCCACAGGTCGTGTGTGTTTTGTTGGACTTCATCACTTCACATCCCTTAGGAGACCAGTAACTTGCACCTCTTGTACGGTTCCAGTAAACACACACTCGTCGTCCATCAGCTTTTGGTTCCTGTATAAGACATGAGTTAACAACAACAACTCGCATTTATATAGTGCTTTTAACATAGCAAAACATCCCAAGGAGCTTCACAGGAGCGATTATCAAGCAAAATCTAACGCTGAGCCACATAAGGAGATATTAGGACAGGTGACCAAAGCTTGGTCAAAGAGGTAGGGTTTAAGGATCGTCTTAAAAGGGGAGAAGGAGGTAGAGAGGCGGAGAGGTTTAGGGAGGGAATTCCAGAGCTTAGGGCCTAGGCAGTTGAAAGCATGGCCGCCAATGGTGGAGCGATGAAAATCGGGGATGCGCAAGAGGCCAGAATTGGAGGAGCGCAGAGATCTCAGAGGGTTGTAGGGCTGGAGGAGATTTACAGAGATAGGGAGGGGATGAGACCATGGAGGGATTGGAAAATGAGGATGAAAATTCTAAAATCGAGGCATTGTCAGACCGGGAGCAGATGTAAGTCAGCGAGCACGGGGGTGACGGGTCAACAGGACATGTGCGAGTTGGGATACGGGCAGCAGAGTTTTGGATGAGCTCAAGTTTACAGAGTTAACATGAGTACCTTGGGGTGCTCCCCTGGTTTTTAATGATTTTTTTTCCCCCCTTGACAAGACAGTGGGGTTTATTCTGAGCGCTGGCCCTGGCAAATGACACAGTCCCTCAAACCTTTGTATGTTTCAGGGTGATGTTGACTCTCTCGCTGAGTTCATGTCTGTTCCGGTTGCTGATTGTGGCTGAAACTACTCCTGAGGTCATCTGGTACGGCCTTGATCTGTCCTTCTCAACAAAATCCCCGCTCTGAAGGGAATCCAGCTCGCCGTACGAGATGAAAGCAACAACACCACGTCCTGCTCGGACATGTGGCAGAAAATAAAGTGCAAGTTAGTGTGGAAGTGCATGAAGGGATACTTGACCATATTAACTCTTTATTAATTCACTTAACTCACATAATAGACTAACACGCCACAAGTACACATAGAAGCACAATTGTGTAATTACTTTTGAGTTTCTCACGTTGATAATTAATTTTACTTGAGCAAGTCGCTTAGCACAGCTTGTACAGTCTGTCCTCCCCGAGATAAGGGATGTAGCTAACTTCAGCAATAAATGGCCATGTGGCCTTGAGACTAGCCACAGCCCTACTGATGAGAGACAGGAATGTGGGAAGAAAGCAGATGACTAACACTTTCTCAGGCCAACGTGCAAGTTAACAAAATGGCTATGGGAGCTCGAGGGCGGGCTCACTATTTGATTGACCAACTACCTGAGCCAATAAAGAATGTACGTGTACGCCCATATTCTGTAACAGGTGGGCATTGTTTACTAAATTGCATAAACGTGAGCTGTTTCTTTAACTCGGCAAAGTTACACCCTCAACCTTTGTTTGAGGTGTTCTTCCACTTGTATACAAGTTAAGGTTCAATAAAGTTTCTCTTTGTACTACATGTTTGGGTGTTAATGCATTTGTATAGTAATAAGTAATATTAAGTTTCGACATTAGCCGAACACAATGGTGACTTGCAAACACTTAGTAATGAATCACACATACAAACTATCACTGCTCAGGCATCAGCTGTGGCTCAGTAGGTCGCCCTCTCACCTCTGAGTCATGAAGGTTGTGGGTTCAAGTCCCACTCCTGAGACTTGAGCACAAAACCCAGGCTGATGCTGCCAGTGTGGTACTGACTGAGTGCTGCACTGTTGGAGGTGCCGTCTTTTTGGAAGCAATGTTAAACCGAGGCCCTTTCAGGTGGATGTAAAAGATCCCATTGCACTATTTTGAAGAAGAGCAGGAAAGTTCTCCCTGGCGTCCTGGTCAATATTCATCCCTCAAACAATATCACAAACTAGATTATCTGGTCATTATCTCAGTGCTGTTTGTGGGACCTTGCTGTGTGCAAATTGGCTGCCGTGTTTCCTACATTACAACAGTCGCCACATTTCAAAAGTACTTCATTGGCTGTAACGCTCTTTGGGACGTCCTGAGGTTGTGAAAGGCGCTATATAAATACAAGTCTTTTCCTTTCTTTCTTTCAAGCCTTTCAAAGGACTCCCATTATTCTCATTACTGTTGGCAAAGTTGTGAAGCTACATTGTGTTTGAGTCCAGCAAAGCAAGCAAAAAGACATCGAAACAAAGCCCAAATAATGAACTAAAACGTTACCGGATGATTGGCCCTCCGTCACAGTTCTTAAATAAACATCCATCGTGTTCTCCTTTGCGCGGAGTGTTATTCTGTCAGGTATTCTCGATCGCAACCGAAATCCATTCCCTTGAATGACTCGTACGTCAAGATCTAGGATTGAAATGAGAAACATGTCGATTATGTCTGTGGTACCTGTGATCAACATCCTTAATCTGATTCTGATGGTATTATATTTGATTATTAGTGCACCCCGCATGGCGTTGCTCATGGTATGTTGGCTGACATAACTGTTTGTTTTATAATGACCTTGCACTCCTGCTCCTTCCCGATCGACATATAAAAACATTTTTTAAAAAAAAATTCGTTCATGGGATGTGGGCCTCGCTGGCAAGGCCAACATTTATTGCCCATTCCTAATTGCCCTTGAGAAGGTGGTGGTGAGCCGCCTTCTTGAACCGCTGCAGTCCGTGTGGTGAAGGTTCTCCCACAGTGCTGTTAGGAAGGGAGTTCCAGGATTTTGACCCAGCGACGATGAAGGAACGGCGATATATTTCCAAGTCGGGATGGTGTGTGACTTGGAGGGGAACGTGCAGGTGGTGTTGTTCCCATGTACCTGCTGCTCTTGTCCTTCTAGATGGTAGAGGTTGCGGGTTTGGGAGGTGCTGTCGAAGAAGCCTTGGCGAGTTGCTGCAGTGCATCCTGTGGATGGTACACACTGCAGCCACTGTGCGCCGGTGGTGAAGGGAGTGAATGTTTAGGGTGGTGGATGGGGTGCCAATCAAGCAGGCTGCTTTGTCCTGGATGGTGTCGAGCTTCTTGAGTGTTGTTGGAGCTGCACTCATCCAGGCAAGTGGAGAGTATTCCATCACACTCCTGACTCCTGTGAGCTACGCCAGTCATTCAGTTAATAATACATTACAAACATGTGGGCGATTTTAAATATATCAAACATATCAAAATATCTCACATTATTTTAGAAATTATATCTTACCTTACTGTTTATTGAGAATATTAATGTGTATTTAAAGAGTTATAGAAAATGTGCTAAAACATAGCAGAGTCACTTGGAATCCCCTGTCCCCTCAGACCTAATGATTCACAAATATCTGGGCCTTCATTCATGGCTCATTTGTTGTGGGATTCAATGCTTTTTCCCCCTTGCCCGTCTCGTTCTCTTGGATCCAGCAAGTGAAAGCAAAGGAATTAGGAGACGGGGCCTCCACATCATCCAAAGCCCAAGTCAAAGACCCACTCCACAGCTCCCCACAGCGGCATGATTAAAATCAGGAGCTCACTGTGCAAGGAACGGCATGTGTAGATCCTGTCCCATCATTACATGGGGCAGTGTGTTGCAGCGTTTTTGAGATTGAACCACAAGCAAGGCGCAGATTGGGGAAGCGGTGAGGAAAACTAGGCCAAATAACAGAAAATAAAAAAAGACTTGCATTTCTACAGCATCTTTCTTGTCCTCAGGACGACCCAAAGCACTTTACAGCCAATTAAGTAGCCACTGTTGTAATGTAGGCAACCAATTTGCGCACAGCAAGCTCCTACAAACAGCAATGAGATAATGACCACTGTTTTAGTGATGTTGGTCAAGGGATGAAAATTGGCCAGGGCACCGGGGAGAACTCCCCTGCTCTTCTTCGAATTAGTGTTGGGGATCTTTTACATCCACCTGAGAGGGCATTGCTCCATAGCAATTTTGATCGGAGGAGATTAAAATTCTGAAAAATCTGAAAGCAAAAGTGTGTTATTATTAGGACCGGGTGGCCACTTTTTCTATATTAAACATAGCTGGAAAACTATTCACTGTGTTAGACCATACCTAAATGCGTGGTCGAAATGCTCTTTGTTCCTTGACTAGCTGAGACCAGCGCTGTGGCTAACGTAACACTTTCCATGACCTCCAAGAAGAGCGAGGTTGACTGCAGTTTCTGTTCCTTTTCCGTGTTCTCCATCCTCGAACCTTCAGCAACAAATCTGTTTCCAAATGATGTGATTTCCTGTGGATGAGGTATATTTATTGATTTATAGCCGTGTTTCCTCCCTTCCACTCGTGAAAATGCTATGCAAAAACTTCACTGCTCTCTTAGGGAAAAGGTTCAAGTTTCTCTTGAGGTTTGTTCACTTTGAACCTGCGTCCCTCTCGTTCTGTGCTCACAGTCCAAGTTAAATATCCTGCATCTATATCACCAATACCTCATGGAACTTTGAAAACCTGGATCATATCTCCCCTTATCCTTTTCTTTTCTGCAATGAAAACAAGTTCAGTTCTGTGAGTGTCTCCTCATAACTTAGAGCCCCAAGTCCTGGATACATTCTTGTTGCTTCTCTTACAGAATCATAGAAAGTTACAGTGCAGAAGGAGGCCATTTGGCCCAACTGGTCCATGCCTGTGTTTATGCTCCACACGAGCCTCCTCCCTCCCTACTTCATCTCACCCTATCAGCATATCCTTCTATTCCTTTCTCCTTCATGCATTTATCTAGCTTCCCCTTAAATGCATCTATGTTATTCGCCTCAACTACTCCTTGTGGTAGCGAGTTCCACATTCTAATCACTCTCTGGGTTAAGTTGTTTCTCCTGAATTCTCTATTGGATTTATTAGTGGTTATTTTATATTTATTGCCCTTAGTTCTGGTCTCCCCTGCAAGTGGAAACATTTTCTCCACATCTATCCTATCAAATCTTTTCAGAATTTTAAAGACCTCTATCAGGTCACCCCTCAGCCTTCTCTTTTCTAGAGGAAAAAGTCCCAGCCTGATCTATCTTTCCTGATGGGTATAACTTCTCAGTTCTGGTATCATCCTTGTAAATCTTTTTTGCACCTTCTCCAGTGCTTCTATATCCTTTTTGTAATAAGCATGATAAATATTATCATGCAAAGTTGATTCTTAGCACATTCAACACTCAACGATACGCTCATCTCTGCTCTGTGCTAATCATAGAATGGTTACGGCACAGAAGGAGGCCATTTGGCCCATCGAGCCCGTGTTGGCTCTTTGTAGGAGCAATCCAGTTAGTCCTTTCAAGTATTTATCTAATTCCTTTGTGAAAGCCATGGTTGGATCTGCTTCCACCACCCTTTCAGGCAGCGCATTCCAGATCATAACTATTCGCTGCATAGAAAAGTTTTTCCTCATGTCGCCTTTGGTTCTTTTATCAATTTCTGTCCTCTGGTTCTCGGCCCTTCCGCCAATGAGAATAATTTCCCTTTATTTACTTTATCTAAACCCTTCATGATTTTGAACACTCCTATCAAATCTCCTCTCAACCTTCTCTGCTCATAAGAACATAAGAAATAGGAGCAAGAGTAGGCCGTATGGCCCCTCGAGCCTGCTCCGCCATTTAATAAGATCATGGCTGATCTTCGACCTCAACTCCACTTCCCGCCCGATCCCCATATCCCTTGATTCCCTTAGAGTCCAAAAATCTATTGATCTCAGTCTTGAACATGCTCAACGACTGAAGTAGAGAATTCCAAAGTTTCACCACCCTTTGAGTGAAGAAATTCCTCTTCATCTCAGTCCTAATCGCTCACCCCTTACCCCGAGACTATGCCCCCTAGCTCTAGACTCTCCAGCCAGGGGAAACAGCCTCTCCGCATCTATCCTGTCAAGCCCTCTAAGAATTTTATACGTTTCAATGAGATCACCTCTCATTCTTCTAAACTCCAGAGAGTGTAGGCCCATTCTACACAATCTCTCCTCAAAGAACAACCCTCTCATTCCAGGAATAAATCTAGTGAACCTTTGTTGCACTGACTCTAAGGCAAGTATATGCTTCCTTAGGTAAGGAGACCAAAACTGTACTCAGTACTCCAGGTGAGGTCTCACCAAAGCCCTCTAGAATTGTAGTTAGACTTCCTTACTCTTATACTCCAACCCCCTTGCAATAAAGGTCAACATACCATTTGTCTTCCTAATTGCCTGCTGTACCTGCATGTTAACTTTCTGCGTTTCGTGTACAAGGACACTGAAATCTCTTTGAACACTAACATTTAACAGTTTCTCACCATTTAAAAAATATTCTGTTTTTCTATTCTTCCTACCAAAGTGAATAACCTCACATTTCCCCACATTATACTCTGTCTGCCTCCTTCTCGCCCACTCACTTAACCTGTCTATATCCCTTTGCAGACTCCTTGTATCCTCCTCACAGCTTACTTTCCCACCTAGCTTTGTATCATCAGCAAACTTGAATACATTACACTCGGTCCCTACATCTAAGTCATTAATATAGAATGTAAATAGCTGAGGCCCCAGCACTGATCCTTGAGGCACCCCACTAGTTACAGCCTGCCAACCTGAGAATGACCCGTTTATCGCTACTCTCTGTTTTCTGTCCTTTAACCAATCCTCTATCCATGCTAATATATTACCCCCAACCCCATGAGCCCTTATCTTGTGTAACAACCTTTTGTGTGCCTTATCGAGTGCCTTTTGAAAATTCAAATATACTACATCCACTGGTTCCCCTTTATCTACCCTGCTAGTCACATCCTCAAAAAACTCTAATAGATTTGTCAAACATGATTTCCCTTTAATGAAACCATGTTGACTCTGTTTAGTCATGTATGATATTCTTAGTGCCCTGTTACCACTTCCTTAATAATGGATTACAGCATTTTCCTGTTGACTGATATCAGACCAACTGGCCTGTAGTTTCCTGTTTTCCCTCTCCCTCCTTTCTTGAATAGTGGTGTTACATTTGCTACCTTCCAATCCGCTGGGACCATTCTAGAATCTAGGGAATTTTGGAAGATCAAACCAATGCATCCACTATCTCTGCAGCCACCTCTTTTAGAACCGTAGGATGTAGGCCATCAGGTCCAGGGAGTTTTGTTGGCTTTTAGTCCCTTTAATTTCTCCAGTACTTTTTCTTTATTAATATTAATTACTTTAAGTTCCTCATTCTCATTAGACCCTTGGTTCCCCACTATTTCTGGTGTGCTTTTTGTGACTTCTACTGTGAAGACAGATACAAAATACTTGTTTAATGTCTCTGCCATTAATCCCCATTATAATTTCTCCCGTCTCAGCCTCTAAGGGACCCACGTTTACTTTTGCTACTCTTCCTTTTTACGTACTTGTAAAAGCTCGAAGGAGATCAACCCCAGCTTCTCTAGTCTATCCATGTAATTTGATTTAAGTCGCCACATCAATCAGTAGTTGGCTATTCTGGTTCACTGAGGCAGCCTGGATGGCAAGAAATATTGACTTTCCTTGTGCTAACATCTCACCACCAGTTGGTCTGGGTGTGACTTACACCACAAGACTCATCCAACATCTCGCGACTCAGAAACTACAGCAACATTAATTGGATCTTCCCACTTGGCATTGGTGTTTTCCCCCCCTAGCCTGTAAAGCTGTTCCCGCCCATATTGGACCGCACCGCCAAAGCAAGACATCGTTCCAAGTTTATTGCTTGGTTTAAATCAATGTTAAAATGACAGCAATAGAAACAGAAAATGCTGGAGACACTCAGCAGGTCAGGTAGTGTCTGCGGAGAGAGAAACAGAGTTAACACTTCATCTCGATGACCTTTCATTGGGACTGGGTTGGAAGAATCATAGGATCATGGAAGGGTTACAGCACCGAAGGAGGCCATTTGGCCCATCGAGTCCGTGCCGGCTCTATGCATGAGCAATCCAGCTAGTCCCACTCCCCCGCCCTTTCCCCATAGCCCTGAAATTTTTTTCTTTTCAAGTACTTATCCTGTTCCCTTTTGAAGGCCATGATTGAATCTGCCTCCACCACCCCCTCGGGCAGTGCATTCCAGATCCTAACCACTCGCTGTGTGAAAAAGTTTTTCCTCATGTCACCTTTGGTTCTTTTGCCAATCACCTTAAATCTATGTCCTCAGGTTCTTGATCCTTCTGCCAATGGGAACTGTTCCTCTCTATCTACTCTGTCTAGACCCTTCATGATTTTGAATACCTCTATCAAAAACCTCTCAACCTTCGCTGTTCTAAGGAGAACAATCCCAGCTTCTCCAGTCAATCCACTTAACTAAAGTCCCTTATCCCTGGTATCATTCCAGTAAATCTCTTCTGCACCCTCTCTAAGGCCTTCACATCTTTCCTGAAGTGCGGTGCCCAGAACTGGTGACAATACTCCAGTTGTGGCTGAACCAGTGTTTTATAAAGGTTCATCATAACTTCCTTGCTTTTGTACTCTACACCTCTATTTATAAAGCCCAGGATCCCATATGCTTTTTTAACCGCTTTCTCAACCTGCCCTACTACCTTCAATGATTTGTGCACATAATACCCCCAGATCTCTCTATTCCTGTACCCCTTTTAGAATTGCACCCTCTAGTTTATATTGCCTCTCCTCATTCTTCCTACCGAAATGTATCACCTTGCATTTTTCTGCGTCAAATTTCATCTGTCACGTGTCCGCCCATACCACCAGCCTGTCTATATCCTCTTGAAGTCAATCACTATCCTCCTCACTGTTCACTACCCTTCCAAGTTTTGTGTCATCTGCAAATTTGGAAATTGTGCCCTGTACACCCAAGTCCAAGTCATTAATATATATCAAGAAAAGCAGTGGTCCCAGCACCGACCCCTGGGGAACACCACTGTACACCTCCCTCCAGTCCGAAAAACAGCTGTTCACTCCATGGGCTTCAATCTTGATGACATTATGTGGCACTTTATCAAATGCCTTTTATACACCACATCAACTGCATTGCCCTCATCGACTCTTTCTGTTACCTCATCAAAAACTCTATCAAGTTAGTTAAACACGATTTGCCTTTAACAAATCCGTGCTGGCTTTCCCTAATCAATCCACACTTGTCCAAGTGACTGCTAATTCTGCCCCGGATTATCGTTTCTAAAAGTTTCCCCACCACTGAGGTTAAACTGACTGGCCTATAGTTGCTGGGTTTATCCTTACACTCTTTTTTGAACAAGGGTGTAACATTTGCAATTCTCCAGTCCTCTGGCACCACCCCAGTATCTACGGATGTTTGGAAGATTATGGCCAGTACCTCCACAATTTCCACCCTTACTTCCCTCAGCAACCTAGGATGCATCCCACCCGGACCTGGTGACTTACCTACTTTTAGTACCTCTTCTTTATCAATGTTTAGCCCATCCAGTATCTCAACTACATCTCCCTTTACTGAGACTCTGGCAACATCTTCTTCCTTGGTAAAGACAGATGTAAAGTACTCACTTAGTACCTTGGCCATGCCCTCTGTCTCCATGAGTAGATCTCCTTTTTGGTCCCTAATTGGCCCCACTCCTCCTCTTACTACCCGTTTATTGTTTACATGCCTATAGAAGTACAAGTAAATCGCTGTTTCACCTGGAAGGAGTGTTTGGGGCCCTGGACGGTGGGAAGGGAGGAGGTGAAGGGGCAGGTGTTGCATCTCCTGTGCTCTCATGGGAAGGTGCCGGGGAAAGGGGAGCAGGTGTTGGGGGTGATGGAAGAGTGGACCAGGGTGTCGCGGAGGGAATGGTCCCTTCGGAATGCTGAAAGTGGAGGGGAGAGGAAGATGTCTTTGGTAGTGGCATCGCTGGAAGTGGCGGAAAATGATCCATTAAATGTGGAGATGTTCTGATGAAAGGTCATTAACTTTTGTTCCTCTCTCCACAGACGCTGCCTGAACTGCTGTTTACAGCATTTTCTGTTTTTATTTCAGATTTCCAGCACCCGCAGTATTGTGCTTCTGTTTTAAAAATAGAGCATTTTGGAAACTTACGTTAAACACATCATGTTCTTTTTTGGCGGATGTGTCTTTAGTTAGTTGGCACATACTCTCCACAAACGTAAGGGTTGAGTTGATGGGAGAACAAAGTCGATCTGTTGTAATCTATAGGGCAAAGAAACAGGGAAAGGTTGTTTTCGAAAGCATCATCGGGCTTGGTTTAGATCACAGCAAATGAAACTTCTCTACTCTCTGGCGGTCAGCCATGGCTCGGTGGGTAGCACTCTTGCCTGAGTCTGAAGGTTGTGCTTTGAAGCCCCACACTCCAGAGACTTGAGCACATCGTCCAGGCTGACACTCCCAGTGCAGTACTGAGGGAGTGCTGCACTGTTGGAGCTGCCGACTTTTGCATGAGGCGTTAAACCGAGGCCCCGTCTGCCCTCTCAGGTGGATGTAAAAGATCTATTTCGAAGAAGAGCAGGGGAGTTCTCCCTGGTGTCCTGGCCAATATTTATACCTCAACCAACATCAATAAAACAGATTATCTGATCATTCTTTTTTTTCAGATCTACCAGGAAACTAATGAGCTCTGCTAGATTGGTATTCCAAAAGGATGAGTTAAATGAGGCTGAAGGGGCTTCTTCACCCAAAGCTCCATCGAGTCCTGTGCCGTACTATCAGAAGGTGTTGTAGACGAGAGCTCTGATATCTTCTATCTACTTTCTCCTCTTCACCTGAATGGACATCTCAGGGTAGATTTTCACCTGCACTGAAATCAATGGAACGGAAACCAGACGGGTTCTCTGAAGGGCTGGTGACCTGTCCCTCCCGATTACTGTCCAGGTGGGAGAGGCGAAAATCGGGCCCCTTTTTACCTTCACACAGCACAGTACAGAGACCTCAGAACATTTCTTGGTTGGTTGTTTTCACTACTTTTTCTCCTCTCCTCTCCCGAAGGCACCAATCTCTTACTGGGCAGGGGGGGGGGATGAAGTTCCAAGGGCACCGGTCACCTTCTGGAACTTGGCCCCAGTGTATGGGAGCCTGGAATGTGAGTGTTGGCTGGCTATTCACCACAGGGGGCATCACCACTGAGCCTGAGCCTGTCCTTATCTCGCTGTCGCCACGCATGCAATTCCTAACAGGAGTCACCGGATAGCGATCAGGAGGGCTGATTTTTTTCACCTTGGTCTAGCCCAGTGACACTGAGGCCAATTAACTCATCCGTTGGGTTTATATATGATATTGTCATATATCCTTTACCTCTAATACAAGTTTGAGGGCTAAGAAACACTGAAAGGTATGTTTAATACTCTTTATTAAATCAATGAGATAATAAAACACAACCCTTTACATGCAGTGTGTATGAGATATGGGTACCCATACTCACATACCAAGGACTCCTCAGGAGGTCGCAAGCATGTTGTCTTGACTGCTTAAGCCAGCCTCAGCAAGTCTAGATTGAAGTTCCTCATGGACCTCCAATGTGTTGAATCTTTTATAGGTTTAATTACATAGGACAAATGTGTGTATGCTGTTGATACAGAATCTCGTTTAGTGGTGAGGTTAGCTCCTACCATTTATTGTGCATGTCCATTAGTGTCTTCAATTGTTTATTAGACTCCAGACATTCCACACACGAGTGCTCATTAGTTCTGTAGCATTCAAAGTCTCATATTTCCATTGCACAATGAGTGCTAATATGTGGATATATATTTTAAAAGCTTACTATGGCTATTCTACCTGGTACACCGACACTTACACCAGCTGGCTGAGATCAGCTGACCCAGCAAAGTCCAGGGATTAACCCAACAGCCAATTATTGTGAAAACGGTTTAAAAATATTTTTTTTGTTTTCATTGTTAAGAAATACTTGGAAACAATAAATTTTAATGAAACTATATTGAGCATGGTGCCAGGGATGAGGGATTTCAGATGTGTGGAGAGATTAGACAAGCTGGGATTGTTCTCCTTAGAGCAGAGAAGGTTAAGGGGAGATTTAATAGAGGTGTTCAAAATCATGAAGGGGTTTTGATAAAGTAGATAGAGAGAAACTGTTCCGTTGAGCAGGAGGGTCGGTAATCAGAGGATACAGATTTAAGATGACTGGCAAAAAAACGAGGGAAGAGGAAGAGAATTTTTTTCACACAGCGAGTTGTGATGATCTGGAATGCACTGCCTGAAAGGATGGTGGAAGCAGATTCAATAGTAACTTTCCAAAAGGAATTGAATATATATTTGAAAAGGAAAAATTTGCAGGGCTTTGGGGAAAAGAGCAAGGGAGTGGGAATAATTCAAAGAGCTGGCACAGGCACGATGGGCCAAATGGCCTCCTTCTGTGCGGTATGATTCTATAATTATAAGTGCAATACATTTCAAGAATAAGCAATGAACAACACAGGCCTTGAAATTAGACAACGCCTCGATTTTAAAGTTCTCATCCTTGTTTTCAAATCCCTCCGTGGCCTCGCCCCTCCTCCAGCCCTACAACCCTCCGAGATCTCTGCGCTCCTCCAATTCTGGCCTCTTGCCCAGCCCCGATTTTCATCGCTCCACCATTGGCGGCCGTGCCTTCAGCTGTCTAGGCCCTAAGCTCTTGAATTCCCTCCCTAAACCTCTCCGCCTCTCTCCCCTCCTTTAAGACGCTCCTTAAAACCTACCTCTATGACCAAGCTTTTGGTCACCTGGCCTAATATCTCCTTATGTGGCTCTGTGTCAAATTTTGTTTGATAATCGCTCCTGTGAAGCGCCTTGGGACATTTTACTATGTTAAAGGCGCTATATAAATGCAAGTTGTTGCTTTAGTGTGTGAATGCTTAACATATAGCGAGTTCCTTCCTCTGCTACTTTAGTGGGGCTCTTGACCTGTTATCTGGATATAGGCCTCTATTAGAATAGGGAGAGGACTTTCACACAAAAGTTGGCCCAGATTTTGCTGTAGCAGGGCATCTAATGGCGTCTGCCGTTAGACTTTCTCTTGCACGTTTTTAAATTCTTTGCGTTGCAAGTTGCTGAAAGTGCGAGCTGATAACAGTGGAGAGAGAGAGAAACAGGGCATCTGGGACCTGGGTGAACAGGGCAAGCAACTGGGTATCTCCTTAACCGATCAGAGTGAAGGATTATAAAATGAACAGCGCAAGGAAGGAGGAGGAAGTGTAAATTAGAGTGGGTGAATTCAATGTCAAATTAGGTACAGAAAGAGAAATAAAAGAGAGAGAAAGAAAGATTGGATTAAGAGAGAGGAAAAAAACGACAGGAAGTAAAAAAAAAAAAAATTTTACGTTTTTAAAATCTCCAACAATTAAAACCCGGAAGAAATGAGATTCCATGCTTGCAATAGTTAATTTTCTGTGCCATTACTGGCAGTAATTAATACTTATCACATCGTTAAAATGGTATTTAGACTTGAAATAACGGGTTTAGTTTGTATCTACCGCGCAAATACAGCAACTTCCCACCGTTCAACGCATCTCAACGGTGAGGCAGACGGCGAGACGGCGTTCCAGACGGCCCATCTCGGACCGCAACTTCCGGATTGCCACGTTTAACCGCACGCATCTGCCCCTCGCCTGAAGTTGCTGTGCGATTTGCGCTGAAATAACGGCGAGGGCCATTAGCCTCACCGTTCGTTTGACAGCAAATTCCGGCCTGTTGAGTGTTTCAGGAACGACTGTCTCCTGGTGTAATTTCAAAGCCTTCTGACAAACTTTCATGAGTAACTATTAAAGTACCTGCTGTAAATTCTGGGAGTAACAGCGTTCGATGATGGATGGGTCCATTAAGCCAGACAGACATTTCAAAAACGGACCTGAGAGAGGGATAATGGCAAATTAGAAGCTGGAAACATAGCATTCTAACAAATATGCAGGACAATATATTAAAAAAAACAGAAAAGCGTTTGAATGAGCTATAAATGATTATAAAATGAAAATATTAGGTGGGTTTTGTGGTTCAGAGACTGAAGTGTTATGATTCGACATTCCTTGATTTCAGCTCACGCACTTGTTGCTGCCCCCAGCTGAGATCTGGGAGTTTCTTGGTTTTCATGGCTCAGCTCCGGGCTGCCTAAGCTAACTGAGCCTTTGTGGAACCTCCCGTCCTGCTCCAGTTCATGCTTTCCTAAATTATGAAGGGAACTGGCAACATTGACTCTGTGGCGAAGGTTTCAAATACCAGGGGATAGAAGCTAAAACTGAGGAAGTTAGGATTAAGGGCCTAGAAATTCGGGCCCCTCCATCTTTGGGAGCGCAGGGGACTTGGGGGTGGGGGGGTAATGGCAGCGGGGCGGGGGGTGGTGGAAAAGGTCCGCGTTCTTTGAATGTGGGGCCACGAGGAGCACTCCTACTCCTCCCGGCTCTACATTCGGGAAGGTATATTTTAAACACTTACCGTGTTGGTGGAGGCCTGCGGTGGTCCCTTTAAGGGCCACCTGTTAGGCCGCATGCAGGCCTGGTTTTCCTGAGTGCAGCCTGACTTCAGCTGCCTCAGGGCAAACCAATCTTGCAGTGTTGGGGGGGGTGGGGGGAGCTCAAACAGGTATTGGGCCTCTTATTCGAGTATGCATAGGGCCTAACGCCTGTTTCAGACATGCACCTTGATTTTTTTGGCCTTTACCAATATGGCGGGCGACGGACGTCCATCTCATAATGAGCGTGCGCTACCTGCCCGCCATAGTGGGGGGTTTAGTAGGCCACTTAACGCCTGAAAAACGAGTGCTGCGCAAACGAATTTCCAGGCCAGGAACTGGAATCAGAAGAGCTTTTTCACCTAAAGGAGCTGCGGAATAAGTTACCAGGAAATGACATTGAGGAGGACAGTATAAGTATGCTCAAGAGACACTTGAGGTGCTTTCCTGGAGAGGGAAGGGGTTAAGGACATAGTGAGAAGGGACAGGCCTGTTGGGCCCGGTGACCAATTCCTGTTTCCTGAAAATTCTTCCATTCTTATGTACATTTATTTTACTCTTGGTTACATTTTCCATCAATTAACACTGAACGATGTGAATCACCGATTTTCTTACCAGGAGCTAGATTGTTAACTGTTGATGGGAAGGTAAATCCTGCCTTAGAAGTACAGATAAAGCTCCCAGCTGTGTTGATGCAAATAGCATGAGGACCGCAGGGAGCTCCCAGGCACTCATCAATATCTGCAATAGAAAGAATTACCATCACAACATGGACTGGAATCCGTAGTATTTTTCAGCAGCTTTCAGAAAACTTTATGGTTAACCCTTCCATGGCTGCAGGGGAGGTGGAAAGATTGGTTTACCCTGAGACAGCTGGGCTCAGGCTGCTCTCAGGAAAACCAGGCCTGCATGCGGCCTAACGGGCGGTCCTTAAAGGGACCACTGCAGGCCGCCACCAACAAGATAAGTGTTTAAAATATACTTCGCTGAATGTGGAGCTGGGAGGAGCAGGAGCGCCCGATCTTCCGTCCTGCTCTGCCCGTAGCTCGCCGGCCCGATGGTAATGAGGCCCAATATTGGGTGTGCCAAAGGCCTCACCACCCTCAGGCGCATGAATTGTGGCCAAGTTTACTCGTTCTTCTAGAGGTGTCACTTTTTTTTTAAATAGGTCAGTGATTAAAACTGTTGTCCCTTTGATGTGACAATACCAATCTTCAGTAGATGAGCTTGGATGGCCTTTAATTTTGGTGGTTAAGTTTTAAGTTTGGTGCTCCGTGGCACATTGGACATCTTGTGGGGAAGCAATTTCGGGTTTCGGAAATGTTCTGGGTTCCAGTCCCGGGGGAGTTGGTACTTTACGGCTTTTGGGAGTCCGAGTACACAAATCATTAGAAACCAGTAGACAGGTACAAACAGCAATCAAAAAGGCTAATGGAATATTGGTCTTTATCTCAAGGAGGCTGGATTACAGGGGAGTAAGTGTTGCTTCAGCTCCACAGAACCTTGGTCAGATCCCATCTGGAGTACTGGGTTCAGTTCTGGGAAGGGGACCTTAGGAAGGATATATTGGCCTTGGAGGGGGTGCAACGCAGATTGACCAGAATAACACTGGGGCTAAAAGGGTTAAATTACAAGGACAGGTTGCATAGACTAGGCTTGTATTCCCTTGAGTTTAGAAGATTAAGGGTGATCTAATTGAGGCGTTTAAGATGATTAAAGGATTTGATAGGGTAGATAGATAGAGAGAGAAACTATTTCCTTTGGTGGGAGAGTCCAGAACAAGAGGGCCTAACCTTAAAACTAGAACTAGGCCGTTCAGGGGTGATGTCAGGAAGCATTTCTTCACACAAAGGGGAGTGGAAATCTGGAACTCTCTCCCCCAAAAAGCTTTTAAGGCTGGGGGGCCAATTGGAAAATTCAAAACTGAGATTGAGAGATTTTTGTTGGGTGAGGGTATTAAGGGATACGGAACCAAGGCGGGTAAATGGAGTTGAGGAACAGATCAGCCATGATCCAACCGAATGGTGGAACAGGCTTGAGGGGCTGAATGGCCTTCTCCTGTCCCTATGTGTGTGTGGATATCAGGTGAGGTCAGATTGGGACTTTTGTGCCGTGGTTTCCACCATTAAATATTCTTCTGGCCCTCGCCTTCCAGGCTCACACATAAAGAAAAGACAAAGGGGGATTTTGAATCTACATGATGTCTTTTGCCCCTTCAGGATGCCCCAAAGCCCATTGAAGTACCTTTTGAAATGCAATTGCTGCTTTTATGTGGCAGCCAATTTGCACACAGCAACGTTCCTCAAACAGCGAAGAGATAAATGACCAGATCATCTGTTTTTTTTTTTTGCTGGTGTTGGTTGAGGAAAAAATATTGGCCGAGACACTAGGGCAGATCTCCCCTGCTCTCCTTCAAAATAGTGGCCGTGGGAACCTTTACGTCCACCTGAGAGGGCAGACGGGGCCTCGGTTTAACGTCCCATCTGAAAGACGGCCCCTCCAACACTGAAGTGCCAGCCTAGATTACGTGCTCAAGCCTCTAGAATTCGGTTTAGAACTCACAAGTTCTGAGTTAGAGACGAGAGAGCTACGCTGAGTGTGACTAAAAAAAAAAATATAACCCCTTGGTAGCAGAGACGCACGAAGTCTACGCAAGAAAATTGCAGCGGGATAATAAACATTCGTTTCGGGATCCGACTACTCTCCTTACCTTCACATCCTTTCCCGTAACCAGTAAAGCTAGTCTCGCCTGAAACCCGAGCAAATCCCTTGTTGCAAAGGCAGTAGAATCCTCCCATGGTATTGCGGCAGGTCGCGTCATTGCCACATACTGTCGGAATGGTGGAACACTCATTGTAATCTGTAACAAAATATTGGAACGCGTCAGCCCAGTCTCCGTTTCTCTAGTCGAGTTGATTGAGGGCCATCAGCGCATGGGATAAAGGACATTGCTCCCAGTTCCAACAGGTCAGACAATAGCCCTGAAATCCAGGCAACTCAGTTCGATTTGGCTTCTACTTCTTACCCACTGGATTACCCAGTTTTTAATTGTTAGGCGTGGAGTTCGAAAAAAGTACTGCTTTTAGCGTTGATGATCACTCGCTGGTTAAATCAGAACAGCAAGATCTGTTAGTATTAACAACTTGAGATAGAAGCAAATGAAGGGGAACGTGGACTTAACAACAACTTGCATTTATATAGCGCCTTGAACGTAGTAAAACGACCCAAGGCACTTCACCAGGAGCGTTATCAAGCAAAATTGGGAAATGCTGATGTACAAAGGGACCTGGGTGTCCTTGTACACCAGTCACTGAAAGCAAACATGCAGAAAGCAGTTAGGAAGGCAAATGGTATGTTGGCCTTCATTGCAAGAGGATTTGAGTACAGGAGCAAGGATGTCTTACTGCAGTTATACAAAGCCTTAGTGAGACCACACCTGGAGTATTGTGTGCAGTTTTGGTCACCTTACCTAAGAAAGGATATACTTGCCTTAGAGGGAGTGCAGCAATGGCTCACCAGACTGATTCCTGGGATGGCAGGACTGTATTATGAGGAGAGATTGGTTCGACTCGGCCTGTATTCACTAGAGTTTAGAAGAATGAGAGGGGATCTCATTGAAACGTATAAAATTCTGACAGGGCTAGACAGACTGGATGCAGGGAGGATATTTCCACTGGCTGGGGGGTCCAGAAAGAGGGGTCACAGTCTCAGGATACAGGGAAGGGCATTTAGGACTGAGATGAGGAGAAATTTCTTCACTCAGAGGGTGGTGAACCTGTGGAATTCCCCACCACAGAAGGCTGTGGAGGCCAAGTCACTGAATATATTTAAGAAGGAGCTGGATAGATTTCTAGACACAAAAGGCATCAAGGGGTCTGGGGAGAGAGTGGGAATATGGTATTGAGATAGAGGATCAGCCGTGATCATATTGAATGGCGGAGCAGGCTCGAAGGGCCGAATGGCCCACTCCTGCTCCTATTTTCTATGTTTCTATGTTAAATTTGACACCGAGCCACATAAGGAGATATTAGGACAGGTGACCAAAAGCTTGGTCAAAGAGGTAGGTTTTATGGAGCGTCTTAAAGGAGGAGAGAGAGGCGGAGAGGCAGAGGTTTCGGAAGGGAATTCCAGAGCTTAGGGCCTAGGCAGCTGAAGGCACCCTAAGGGGCACAGACCAGGGAGATGACAGCTTTGTGTTATGAGAGGGAATTTTAACCTAACTCACTGGGCGGGAAACCCAAGGGATCGGGTGGATCGGCCGTTTTACATCCCGCCTGATAGTGACTTCAACGGAGAGTAAAATCAGGCAGGATGCAAAACCAGTGTTGCACCCGATCCCATGGGTTTCCCGACGGGCGAGTTAGGTTAAAATGACCTCCCCATGAGTTTTGCCGAGCTAGCTGGTCTGGTTCACATTGGCCGGACGGGTGCTGCAATTGTCCACGGCATCTTGAGTCGATCGAGGACAAATCTGCCAGGGTTTCTCACTAACTAATATCCAATAACCCCTGCTAGAAAGCTTGTGTGTGGACATTAGGCGATGACAGGTTTCGGGTTCGGTTGTCGTGCCCCCCACAGGCGAATAGCAGGCCAACGCTCACCTACCAGGCTCAGACATGATGATCGATCGCTTGAGGGGGGAAAGTACAGGAGGGCAGACTGTAACGTTGGAACCATCTCCATGAAAGCGGAGAGGGGAAAACGAAACAGAAAAAACGTTCAGTGCACATTTACCTTTACAGAAGGACATTGCAGAACCAGCAAACTGTTTATCCGCAGACTCTGAGTAAAATCCGTTCTTGCAGGTACAGTAGAAGCTCCCAGGGGTGTTGTGACAGACAGTGTAGGGCCCGCACGGTTTAGTTAGACACTCATCCTCATCTGTAACAGATAGAAACTACCATCAGCACATCCTGCAGGCTCGATGTATGGAAGTCTCCATCACCCACTGTGGATCAGTGGGTAAATGCATCAATCTCTGTGGGGCATGAAGCAATGCAGTGTGGACTATCGAGAGGATATTCGCCAAGGCTTCTTCAACAGCACCTCCCAAACCCACCACCTCCATCATGATAAATGGACCAGGGGACAGAGGGACAGGTGGATGAACGGACCAGTGGACAGGTGGATGAATGGATCACTGGACAGGTGGATGAATGGATCACTGGACAGGTGGATGAATGGATCAGTGGACAGGTAGATGAATGGATCAGTGGACAGAGGGATGAATGGATCACTGGACAGGTAGATGAATGCATCACTGGACAGGTAGATGAATGGATCACTGGACAGGTGGATGAATGGATCAGTGGACAGGTGGATGAATGGATCAGTGGACAGGTGGATGAATGGATCAGTGGACAGGTGGATGAATGGATCACTGGACAGGTGGATGAATGGATCACTGGACAGGTAGATGAATGGATCAGTGGACAGGTGGATGAATGGATCAGTGGACAGGTGGATGAATGGATCAGTGGACAGGTGGATGAATGGATCACTGGACAGGTGGATGAATGGATCACTGGACAGGTAGATGAATGGATCAGTGGACAGGTGGATGAATGGATCAGTGGACAGGTAGATGAATGGATTAGTGGACAGGTAGATGAATGGATCACTGGACAGGTAGATGAATGGATCACTGGACAGGTAGATGAATGGATCAGCGGACAGGTAGATGAATGGATCAGTGGACAGGTGGATGAATGGATCAGTGGACAGGTGGATGAATGGATCAGTGGACAGGTGGATGAATGGATCAGTGGACAGGTAGATGAATGGATCAGTGGACAGGTGGATGAATGGATCAGTGGACAGGTAGATGAATGGATCAGTGGACAGGTGGATGAATGGATCAGTGGACAGGTAGATGAATGGATCAGTGGACAGGTAGATGAATGGATCAGTGGACAGGTAGATGAATGGATCAGTGGACAGGTAGATGAATGGATCACTGGACAGGTGGATGAATGGATCAGTGGACAGGTGGATGAATGGATCAGTGGACAGGTAGATGAATGGATCACTGGACAGGTAGATGAATGGATCACTGGACAGGTGGATGAATGGATCACTGGACAGGTAGATGAATGGATGACACAATTTCTTCCGTCCAGTTAGTCCTGTTGTTCATTGTCAAAACCTCCCTCTATTTATCAGCAACTTTTTGAAACAGCGATGTTAAGTAGTTCATTGTAACTTTTGCACAAACTCTGAAAGCTTTTCTTTTTGGAGACATTAAAGTTTTAACACTCTTTAAAATTTAAAATCTGACACACATTCTTTTTTTTAAAAAAAAGTTTTAAACCTACCAGTGCATGTTGTACCTTCAGAACATTTCTGGCCCCAGACGCTGCAGAAATAAATCACTGGAGTGGGAGAATGAGATAGAACAGTCACATGAAATGCTGCTACATTAAACATCATACATTTTCTGATAATGTTAGCAATAAAATGAATACTCTACAATGTATCAGTATTGCTCCCCTTAATGAATAACAGGCATTATTAGGACAAAGAAAACAGCTGCCCATAATTAATACTCACCCTTTGTGTGTTTCTCTTCCCTCCTGTCTGATAGATGCTAACCCCTCCGCTGGTGGGATATGGCCAGATGGGTATCTGGTGTCAGCTGTGGCCTCTGAATCATGAAGATTATGGACTCAAGTCTCACTTCCAGAAACTAAAGCATGAGAATCTAGGCCGACGCTCCCAGTGCAGTACCGAGGGAGTGCTGCACTGTCGGAGGTGCCGTCTTTTGGATGAGACGTTAAACCGAGGCCCTGTCTGCCCTCTCGGGTGAACGCAAAAGATCCCACGGCACTGTTTCGAAGAAGAGCAGGGGAGTTCTCCCCGGTGTACTGGCATATATTTATTCCTCAACTAACGTCATTAAAACAGATGATCTGATCATTATCACATTGCTGATTGTGGGATCTTGCTGTGCGCAAATTGGCTGCCGCGTTTCCTACATTTCAAGAGTGACTACACTTCAAAAGTACTTCAATGGCTGTAAAGCGCTTTAGGACGTCCTGAAAGGTGCTAAATAAATGCAATTTCTTTCTTTTGGCGTCCTATAGCACCTCACCCAGGTGACAAATCAATGGGGGAGCCCAGGCAGCGATTGTGGGCAGGCTATTCAACTGTTGGGGGAAGCACCACCGTCAAGCCCAATCCCACCCTTCCCCAATGTCCACATAATAGGCACATTCCTGCAGGGGGCGCACAGTAGTGATCAGGAGTGGAACATTTTTAGCTGATGTTCGCCAGGGACCCTGAGGCCAGTTGTAGCAACATTGCTGCTGCAAACAACATACTCAGCACAGACCAGCGTTCGAATCTGTGGCTTTCCAGTCTCTAAAGCCAAGAAGCACACAAGGCAGTGCATTCACCTACAAAGTACATTTAGGACTTAACTTGTGGATCTTACTCATTCCAGTCTAATAGTCTGCAGTCATGTTACTTAACCTACAATGTATTTTGTATGTTGTACTACACTTTAGATATTATTACAACAGTCCCAGGGGAGGTGAAACATCAGACTTCCGGCTATTTATAAAGGAAATTAAGAACAGCTGCACACTATCTGTGAACTTTGTGACTTCTTATTGAGGTTGAAGAACCTATGACCTTTCCGATTATACACAAACATTGGCCGGTCCTGAGCCAGGAGTCTGGTTTGATCCCACAATTCCCATGCTCACAGACACGGGATGTTTATCCGTGACACACTCAGGTGCACGCACAGGCACATAAACATGGATGTATTTAGACACGCAGACACATATTCAGACACAAGTCCACAGCGGTCCCGATTTCAATTCTAGTTAAAATGAGGGCCGTCACTCTCCCACTCCAATCCTTCCCGCCCTGTCCTGATTTAAGCTGCTCTTTTGAGCAGGCAAGTGGGACACTGGCGGGGAAGGCAGTGGGGTTCCTTCTTTAAATATCGGGCCTCCCCTCGCCTCGGCCTCCCTTCCCCCTCCTCCTGGGGGGGTCCCCCAGATGTGGCCCTCCTGCCTGCAATCTTCAGCTCCCGCTCCCCCCCGGGCGTCAGACGGGTGAACGAGGCGATTTATGGTTTCAAGGCCCCGCCGTTAAGATGGGCCGGGCCTCCACGTCCCTGGACTCCCCGGATTCGCGCCCGATTCGGGGGCTCGCACGCACACTGTACCCACCTCCCCCTCCCTTTAAAATCGGGGGCACAGACACACATATAAAAAGAGATCCCACTGGAATCTTCAGGCATTTGTGTATAACTGAGACAAATGACAGGTGAAAGATGACGATATATGAGGTGATTGACAATGGTCTGTTTGGTGCGTTTCATGTTTCAGAAATTAATATTTTAGTTACAAGCTGCTGACTCTTATTTTCCCCAATTCTCCCTCCTCCTCTCCTGACTTTTGCCAAGTTATGTTCAAGACGTACCCTCGGGCACCTCATCCAAACCACCACACTTCACATTTCAGCCTCCATGGTCTGTGTGGACAAGCTTTTCAACCACTGGAGGCATCACATTGGAGCCCGAGCCCATCCCCACGCAATATCCCGACACACGCTCTGTCCTACACGAGTCACTGGATAACAATTATGAGGCTTCGTCCAATTTTGTTCCTTAATTTTGAACCTGAGGCAATGATTTATAAATGAATGGCCACTTCAGAAAGAAAGGCCTTCACGAGCTCAGGACGTCCCAAAGCGCTTTACTAGAAGTACTTTACTAGAAGTGTAGTCACTGTTGTAATGTAGGAAACGCAGCAGCCAACTTGCATTTATATAGCGCCTTTCACAACCTCGGGACGTCCCAAAGCGCTTTACAGCCAATGAAGTACTTTTTTTGAAGTGTAGTCACTGTTGTAATGTAGGAGACGCGGCAGCCAATTTGCGCACAGCAAGATCCCACAAACAGCAATGTGATAATGACCAGATAATCTGCTTTAGTGATGTTGATTGAGGGATAAATATTGGCCAGGACACTGGGGAGAATTCCGCTGCTCTTCCTTGAATAATGCGGTGGGATCTTTTACACCCATCTGACTGGGCCTTGGATTAACGTCTCATCCAAAAGACAGCTCCACCAACCAGCCTAGGCTGTGTTGCTTGAAGTCTTTAGAGTGGGGCTTAAACCCACAACTTTCTGACATCGGATGTGAGAGGGCTACCCACTGAGCCAAGACTGACACCTTGCCTTTGCTTGTCAAGGACATTAATCACCAGGGCACCATAACCCATCACAATCTGCCCCAGTATTTCATAAAGTACAATGTGATATAATTGGGTGTACTAATGAGTCAGGCCCCAGCCAATGGACTGGCTGTTTCTTATTGTTCACCAGGTAACACATATTAGGCAGACAGCTCATTATTTGTACCATTTACCCATCTCCTCAATGATATTGCCCTACTATGCACGTAACGTCCCACTTTACTGTGATGAAGTAGGGTGGGAGGAGGATCGTGTGGAGCATAAACACCAGCATAGACCAGTTGGGCCGAATGGCCTGTTTCTGTGCTGTAAATTCTGTGCAATATTATGCGGCCAGCACTAAGCCTCGTTTCCCTTACTGCCAACCTCCTACTTTCACGTAGGACCAGGGAGAAATTTCCCACCCAGTGACTATTAGTGTTTATTTGCCAGAGAGGCTCGCCCAATTCTTAACCATCTCTTTCGCTACTGCAGCCGTCCTGATCTATCTCTCTGTTTCATCAATGTCTTCTGAACTTTGCTCTCTTGTTCCTTTCAAGTTGCAAAAACACCATCCTTCACGCTCTGTTCCCTGCATCCTCACTGAGTTCTATCAAGACCCATCTCATCATCTCCTACTTTGACTGATTGTCTCTCAGGATCTCAAGCTGTGAAAGTCCTCACCTCTCTTAATCTTCTCATCCTCCTACAATCTAAAGGCTTTTAAAGCCAATGTTTACAACAATCTGTGTTTATACAGTGCCTTTAATGTAGTAAAACGTCGCAAGCCGCTTCACAGGAGCGTAATCAGACAAAATTTGACACCGAGCCACATAAGGAGATATTAGGACAGGTGACCAAAAGCTTGGTCCAAGAGGTTTGAGGAGTGTCTTAAAGGGGGAGAGCGAGGTAGAGAGGCTCTTCGGGAATTCCAGAGCCCTCGACCGAGACTGCTGAAGGCACGGCAGGCAATGTTGGGATGAAGGAAATTGAGGATGTGCAAGAGACCAGAGTTGGAGGAAGACAGAGTTCTCGGAGGGTTGTAGGGCTGGAGGAGGCCACAGAGATAGGGAGGGTGTTTAGTGTCCATTTCCTGATTTACCTCGTCATCCCCCAAATTCCGCCCAACCTTGGTGATATCCAATACTTTAAGGGAGGGTAACTCCGCACACCTGACAGGGACTCCGCACCGAGTGTGGGTCAGAGATATGACTACGAAATAATACTCCCGAGTGTCGCAAATGCATTGTGCAACTACCCCTAATGAACCTTGGCTCCTCACTACATTTCTCAAATTAGAACAAAAACAAATAAAATTTGTAGCACTACAGAGAAAGCACAAACAGTGAACAACATGCGTTGTCCTCAATCATATCACAGCGAAAGAGGGTGAGACACTCAAATAAAGACAAAGGAGGGGGGGTGGGGAATACATTGATTATATTCAGAATATATTCTAACAATCAAACAGTCGTATTGGTCAATAACTTACTGAGAAACACCAGGCGGCAGCTGATTTTCATCTTTCTGAAGCCTTTCCCCACCAGCAAGACAATGGCTTGTCGAGTCAGAGGACTGCAGCTATTTGATAAGAAATTTCAGTATTTTCATAACACTGTTGTGAATATCGACTCACACTGAGAAGAAGGCAAGTCCAGAGTGACCTTTCGAAACCTATTTTCCATCCACTGTGACCTCTGCTGTTTGCCTGATTTTTCCCCAAATACTCGGGATAAAAATTAACCTTACGTAACACAAAGATCCTCCAAAATATGTTATGCTATTAGAAATCTAAATGAACATCAAGCGAATATTAACTAACTTTACGTCTTCCTTTGGCAATTCCATGAGTAAGTTGTTGATTATAATATTCGGCAAATGATCCAAAAATATCACTTTAAATTAGTAACTATAGAAGGTACAATCTCTAACCTCAGCAGTGCACGTAACACAACTTCTGTTGAGGTTGCAAGATGGTGTGACCCACCCATGCACAAGCTTGTGGTTAACTGAATACTTCATTCCGCGGTCAAGACTAAGGAACGTTTACAACTTGAACAAAGATGCTGAAATCTGACCTGATATCCAATTGATCGTCTGTCCCCGTTCAACAAGTGAAGATTGGCGTTTATCTGATGCGCTATCACCTCTCCGCAAAGTTGC
Source organism: Heptranchias perlo (assembly GCF_035084215.1). Taxonomy (NCBI): domain Eukaryota; kingdom Metazoa; phylum Chordata; class Chondrichthyes; order Hexanchiformes; family Hexanchidae; genus Heptranchias; species Heptranchias perlo. The sequence goes on from NC_090361.1 coordinate 11,713,219, forward strand.
TTCACACACGAATGGCTTTTGAAGTGCAGTCACAGTTATTACGTAGGCGTCAGGGTGGTGCTCGGGTTTAGTTGTTTTCTTGTCTCGTGACACCTTTCAACCACATCCATTCTGAGTGCCTCTCCAGCTGTGCACCTCGCCGAATCGACGGTTTGCGACGCTGGCAGAACTCGGTCTGCGCAGCCACGCCCACGCTAGAAGCGGAGAGGTCGTGAGGCAACTCAAACCTCGCCCCCCCCGCCCCGACCCCACCATTGGGAAACATCCTTAGGGAGTGTACCTGGGAACTCTGATGGATGGGTGAAGCAAAATTCAGCTCTTAAAGGGGCGCTGTTGCTTCTTAAAAGGGGCGACTTCTTTTTTTTTGCGTTGCCAAGAACCCATTTTGCTGCAGAAGCAAATGGCCACACGGAGAAATGTGGCACAACAGGCCTATTCAAGACTTACACTTTGAAGCCACTGCTGCAGTGGGTGCGCTAAGAACCCTTTAAGAGCAGCTGCCTGGGCTGCATTTTCGAGGTTTGCAGCCAATGATGCTCCAGGCTAGCTTTCCTGTGCTATTTAAGAGAAGGGGACAGTTTTGCTTCACAAACTTCAGCAAGGCCACCCTTTTTGTGTGAAAGGTGCAGTGTAAACAGCGTGGAGGGAAGTGCCTGTATTAACTGAATAGCCCGGTGGTGAAGGATAAAATACTAGAGCCTGGTCTTCAGTTGCTTCCAAGCCTTTATTCACCCCCCTATAAATGGATGCAAGAGAGTCCCCATTTGATACCCACCACCTGAATACAATTAACACTAATTAATACAAATCACACACATACAATTAACAGCGCCAAGCAAGTGAGTGGCATCTTCAAGGTTTATTGTACCTGAGACTAAATGAGGCCAAGTTTGCTTGCATCAGGAGACATGCCCAGGTAACTGTATGGTCTTTTGCACACATTCTTGTGCTTCATCTGTCTTTCAGATGAGACGTTAAACTGAGACCCCGTCTGCCCTCTCAGGTGGACGTAAAAGATCCCATGTCGCTATTTGGAAGAAAAGCTGGGGAGTTCTCCCTGGTGTCCTGGCTTATCCCACAACCAACATCACTAAAAACAGATTATCTGGTCATTATCACATTATTGTTTGTGGGAGCTTGTTGTGCTAAAATTGGTTGCCCTACATTACAACAGTGACCACACTTCAAAAGTATTTAAATGGCTGCAAAGTGATTTGGGATGTCCTGAGGTCATGAAAGGCGCTATAGAAATGCATGTTCTTTCTTTCTTTGAGCACAAGGATGAGGGGTGAACGGAACTTGGTGCGAGTTAGGATACGGGCAGCCGAGTTTTAGACGGTAAACTTTAGCCACATGAGGGAAGTCGCAGAGTGTTTCTCATGCCCAGTCGAGGTGTCCAGAGACAGGGAGCTTGACGGGAGCAGGGAACAATGAGGTGACTTCTTCTCAAGGTGGGTGGACATCCTTCCACTCCAGGCAGGACCTTCAAAACAACAAGGAAGTGCCTGGGAGCAAGTAGATTCAGGCAACCACTGCCTTGACGGGCATGGATCCAACTGTTGCAGGGATATGGCCTAGCTGCCATTTTATATGGTGCATGCCAAGGGCAGGGATTCACCTTAAGCCATGAAATTCAATATGAGACCTAAATAAATAGACCATTAATCACCAGGATAGCACATAACAATAGCCTGGCTTCAAAATTGTACGTGGCGAATTAGGCACACCGATGCCAGTGAAACTTTGCAAAATTAGCTCTATCTTCATCTTTCATCTAGAAACGAGTCGGTTGCTGCTTTATCCTGGGAATTTACAACCTGCTAATGAAACCTTGAGAATGTCCGGTTTGAACCTGCGTGACTATTGAGAAGGTGTTTCAAAAGACAGGAACCAGAAAATAGTGACAGAAGAATCAAAGTGACCACCAGGGACCCAGCAACCAAACAATATTATATATAAAAGGACTGATTTAGTGATCCCATCAAAAATGGGAACCAGAAACGTTACATGTAATGTTTCATGCACTTGGAGTTGGGGCCATTCAGTAAGATCAACTCATTAAAATAATTACTACACAGCTCATTAAAATAATGATTACACAACTCGTTAAAATAATCCACACACAATTCATTAAAATAATGACTACTTGCTCCTCACCAGCACGAACGATCACGGCAAGGGATCCAAGAGCTGTAGCTCCATTTAAACATTGGGACATCAGGAACAGGAGGAGGCCATTCAGCCCCTCAGGCCCTGCTGTGCCATTCAATCAGATCATGGCTGATCTGTACCTCAACTCCACCGTAACTCCATATCCCTTGATACCGTTACCCAACAAAAATCTATCGATCTCAGTCTTGAAAGCTCCAATTGTCCCCCAGCATCCCAAAGCCTTTTGGGGGAGGGAATTCCAGATTTCTACCACCCTTTGTGTGAAAAACTACTTCCTGATTTCCCTCCTGAACGGCCGAGCTCTAATTTTACGATTATGCCCCCTTGTTCTGGATTCCCCCAGCTGAGGAAATAGCTTCTCCATATTGACCCTATTGGCACGTGTTGTGACTCTGTGGGCCAGCAGCAATGGAAGATTTCCATGGCCAAGGGGGCAGAACTATCCCCTTTGATGCCGAATTGTTAAAGGTTCTCCTGGAAAAGGTTATATCAGAGGAGGGTAGTAATATCTGGAGCTTCTGTCTAAGACATTTTTGCAGCCTTCTGACAGCACTCTGACAGCACAGTTGAAGTGATTAGTTGCCAGTAAAAATATTGCCAGAGTAAACAGGAAAGAAAGTCTTTCAGCTTTGAATTGTGCATCTTCTTCCTTCCTCTTTTCTACCGTGGTTTCAAAATGTCATTAGAAGTTTGACGATTCAGATAAACATTTACACAGGCGATAATCGAACCCCAGATTGGTCTGGCAATAATGGTTTATCCTTGAGTGCAGAGGCAACATGGCCTGCTAATTATTGACTTGATCTACGACCCTCAGTGTAACACTTTCTCCATATCCACAATAGGTCAGCAGGCGGTACTTACATAACAGTACAGGCTCAGGAGATGCTGAGTTTGTGAGTTTGTGCATCAGCTAGAGACGCCAATGCAGGTCTGCCATCATCAAATTGAATGGCGGAGCAGGCTCGAAGGGCTGAATGGCCTACTCTTGTTCGTATGCTTTAATACAGTTAGAGGTCAACAAAATGCTACTGTGATACAATGTGATTCTGTGCTCAGTAACTAGGCGTGTGCAGGATTGTTGATTGTGAAACGATAGGGTCGATTTTAAACCAAGGCGCAACGCACTCGCTGGCCGAGATTTCAGGGCTGGGGTATTTTAACTCCCGGGCCTCGTTTAAATGCTGCTGGTTCGCTCCCCGCCCAGAACTGGCATGAAAAGGGGGTGTTGAGCAGCTGATGGAGAGCGAATATCGGGTGGCCAAGGCCCGCCAGCTTCCAGGTAAGTGGCGGGCAGGGGGTTTTGTGAGGGCCTTGCGAGAGGGAAGGGGTAGAGGAGGGTGGGAGGTGGAAAGAGTCTGCAGCAGGGGAAACCTCCCCACTCAAGCCTGGGTAAAAGTTCAATCAGGGCCCTATCGACACAATAGGACCCTGATTTGCGTACATTTATGAGGCTCCGGCCTGCTTTAGGCAGGCGCCTCATCCGCCTCAAGACCCTTTAGGTTAAAATCGGAAATGTTCGGGATCTGAGCAGGCAAGATCCCTGCTCGCCCACCCGACCAGTTTCTGCCAGGGCTTGTTAGGTTAAAATCGATCCCAACGCCTCTGTAATATTCAGATGATGGCTTTCCGTTTCCTCTTCACACCTCGAGAGCAACAAACCACCAAGATAGAAAGAAAAAAGACATAAAACTTCGGCTCAAAACCCAGGCTGGCACTCCCAGTGCAGTGCTGAGGGAGTGCTGCACTGTCGGAGGTGCCGCCTTTCAGGTGAGACATCTGTAAGGGGTGGTGATGTGTGTCAGCTTCACCTCTGACTTCTGAGTGGTTCGAATCGCTCCCACTCCCTTGGTTCTAGACCTTGGACTTATTTGGGGGTTGTGACAAAGTGCAGCAGGCAACTGGTTTTGGTGCAAGAAACTTTGACCTTTATTCAAGAGAGAAAATACAACACAACAATCGTAACACTCTAATAAAATGGGGAACACTTCGGTACACACGAGGGAAATTACAGTCGGAAGGATACCTCACCCCTCCCAATCCCACTGTACTAGCTAAGTTGGACTCTAAAGGGCCAGAGATAGTGCTCACCAAACGAATCCTTGACAATAATTCACCCAGAGGTAAGTCAGAAATAGACCGCAGAGTGGAAACTTTGTGGATCTTCGGTTTTCTCCCGAGTTGGTTTTCTTTGGTCGCGATGGCCCAATATTACCCGGTTGGTTGGTGGTAATATTCGGTTGGTTGTTTCGTCAGGCCCTTGTTGCCGCGAGGTGTCTGACGGTCACTGGGGCTGTTGCTCTGGTTTCTTCTTGTGTGTCGGCCTGCTTCTAGAGCTGCTGACCTTCCCTGTCGAACTGCCTTCCCCTCGCCTTGTTGTTTGCTGGAAACTGCTCTTCTTTCCAGACACAGGCAGAACCAAGACAAGCAGCCCACCAGAGCCAGCAAGAACCAGAGAGAGAGAGAGAGAGAGAGGGAGGTTTCGAGTTTCAACTTGTGGATGCCTCTCTTACAATTGGTCTTCGACACTTTAAAAAAACACTTTGGGCAGCATTTTAGCACCAGGGTGCGTTCCTGGCGGGGTGGGGGGGCTCCGAAAATCGGAGAATCCCGGAGTGGGTCGGGATCCCGACTCCAACCCGCCCACTTCCGGGTTCCCCACTGACCCGCCGGCGTGCGCGCGCAGCCCCCGCTGGTGGGAATCCCGCAGGCAATTAAAGCCAGCGGGGTTCCACTTGAAGCTATTTATTTTGCTTGTTCAGGTCATTAACTGACCTGATTAAGGGATTATGTGAGGAGGGGTGGGATTTTAAAGCAAACTAGGACTGTTTCCCACACTGGGGGAAACACTCCCAGTTCAAATGGACGTGTTGCAGCTGTGAGCCTGTGGCAGCTGCAAAGGTCCATTTGACAGGTGGGTGGGGGGAGACCCTCACTCATTGCAGGAGGCCACTCTGTCACTTGGGACAAAGTTTGGCCTCTACCACCCTCCTCCTGACAATCAAAGTCACCAACTTGCACACTTACCCCGGGGTCCAGAGACATGTACCTACCTTGCGGACCCCCTCAGATGTACATCTTCCGGATGGGGGCCGCCGTAGCTGCAGTCATGACCTCCTCGGAGGGCGAACAGCATCACCAGCCTCGCCATCCACGCCGTCCACCTCTGACACGTGGAGCTCCACAACAGAGTGCTGTGACACATCCACCTGTACAGCAGGAGGGAGGGCAACCGCAGAGAGAGATGCGTCGCAGAGGGCACTACCCTCGCCACAGGGTCCACAGACCGAGGCTCAGCTTCCTGGACCTCTCTGTGCAGCAGTGCACACGGAGGCTCAGAGTCATTCGACATGTAGTCGTGGACATCTGCAGCCTCCTTCATGCCAAGCTGCTCCTGGCCGGCCCGAGCACCATCTTCTTACCTGTCGCTGTCAAAGTCACCACTGCCCTCAACAACTTCTCCTCCGCATCCTTCCAGGGTGTCACCGGGGACATCGCCGACGTCTCTCAGCCGTCTGCACAAAAGAGTCCTGCACATACACCTGCACCCACTCTGCAGTGACACAATGGGTGGCATCAGTTGTGGGTCTTCATCGTGATCCTCAGGAAAGGGCATTATTGCACAAACCAGACAGGATTCGCAAAGACGTGGCAGTAGTGGTGCCAATATAATATGTAATGTGAGTTGGTCAGAAATTCAATATAAGTAACAACCATGACAAACCCTCAAACACCCTTGTGCATCCCCTTCATGCTCACGACACGTTTGCCTTACATATGTGATGCATGCCCTGTGGCTGCAGCACAGGTAGTGACAGGTTGAGTGAGGCTGACTGTGAAAGAGATGCACGAGAGGGTGAGTATGAGATAGAGCCATGAGATTGAATGAGGATTGGGTTGAGTGGTAGTGGCGGGATGAGTACTGGCGAGGTGAGTAGGTGCAGGTAAGATGAGGATGAGGTTTGAGTGGATATGAGGGGTGATGTGACAGAGTAGTGTTGGCAGTGCAGAAGGAGATGTGGGGTGGGGGTGGTGATGTGGCAGATGGAGTGTAGGGGAATGAGTTTGTGTACTCACTTTGGCTGACCTACTGAAGTCATTGGAGCGCCTCCTGCATTGTATGCAGGTGGGCGATATGCTGGTGGTGCTGGTGACCTCCTCTGCCACCTCGAGCCAGGCCTTCCTGGTGGCAGAGGCAGGCCGCTTCCTCCTGCCCGCCGGGGGGAAGATCTCTGTCCTCCCTCCTCCTCACCCCATGTATTGATACCTGGAGTGAGGCATCATTAAACTGGGAGCAGCCTTCCCCCTGGGCTGCTCCATGCTGTAATTTTTTCTATTTGTTGCAGCATCTGTCAGTGGAGGACTGCCCCTTTAAATAGAGCTCCTCCAGCTGACAGAGCTTACTGCGCATGCGCAGCCCGCCCGACGCGCAGATCAGCAGTGGGGAACCCGGAAGAACAGGTAAGTGGATCCAATTGGGCTGCAATCGCGCGGGTGGCTGACTAAATTCACCGGGCGCGTTACCCACGCGCCCAATAGCCCCCCCGCCATGAACCCGCAGCCCTGGTAACATCGAGCCCTTCATGTCTGTTTAAACAGTTCTTACAAAGTCCTTAAGAATCTTTGATGGCTCTTTGATGCTCCCTCATCATGTTGCCATTGCTTCTCCTGATGGGTCATTGTTAATTCCAATTTTTAGAGCTTGTCACACAAGGCTTCCTTTTGTATCCAACGTCCTAGGTGTTGATCGGTTTTGCATTAAAACAAAAACATGGCCTCACCATGTCTGGAGCAGTTACCTCTTTCAATGGCCGACTGCCTTTCGAATTCGTGCTTAGTGTCGACCACCTGCTGTCGGTTTTGCATTAAAACAGAGACATGTCTGAAGCGTTAATTCTCCGAAGTTCCACGGTGTGTGTGTGTTGTTGATTTAGTCTGGTGACCTCTCACCTATCCTTCCATTTTAGGATTATAGCCAATGGCTAAAGTTTTCCCATACTCAGGGTTTTTTAGGGTTTTTCTCCGAGTTTTGGGGGGATCTGTGAATTTTGAGAATCTTACACATCAAACCGAGTCTGCCTTCTCAGGTGGAAGTAAAAGATCCCACAGCACTATTTCGAAGAAGAGCAAGGGGAGTTCTCCCCGGTGTCTTGGCCGATATTTACCCCTCAACCAACATCACTGAGAAAACAGATTATCTGGTCATTATCACATTGCTGTTTGTGGGATCTTGCTGTGCGTAAATTGGCTGCTGCGTTTCCTACATTACAACAGTGACTGCACTTCAAAAGTACTTCATTGGCTGTAAAGTACTTCGGGACGTCCTGAGGTTGGGAAAGGAGCTATAGAAATGCAAGTCCATATTACAGAGGCATTGGGATCGATTTTAACCTAACAAGCCTGGCGGAAACTGGGTGGGTGGGGCAGTTATAAACGAGCAGGGTTCTTGCCTGCTCAGAACCCGAACATTTCCGATTTTAACCTATAGGGTCTTGCAGTATATTTACAGTTTAGCACTACATCGTTGTCGTGTTTTAAGAGTTTTGACCATTTTTCCACAGGAAGGTAATGGAAAGGAAGAATTAAATTTAAAGGTTGTGTTTTAAAGGAAGGTGTATTCACTCAAGTTTGAATAAAAAAATGGTCAAAATGTTACTGAGTTGGACTTTGAGGTCATTTCCCTGTAGATTGTGAATACGAAGCAATTCGTTAGCTTGTCTCAGTAATCAAGAAAGACCTCACACTCACTGTGCTGAGAGATCTCTGCTCCAAGGTGTTTAACAAGGATCGTCAGGCGTTCCCCATCACTTTTAAACATAGGGAGATAAAAGGTAAGTCCAGAGAAGATACAGGCAATCAGGTTTCTAAGTAGAAAACTTCAAGGATAAGTTTGATCCAAGCTCAGAAGTTTAGCATAATGGAGAGCAGTTTGGAGTTAATGGGGATAATTTTGATGTTGGGCTGAGTTTCTCAGAGACAGATGAGGCACCATTAACGTCTCTCCTGCATCCCATGTCATGCTCATTTAGTTGTATGTCAGAGAACTGTCAGAAACATTATTGCAGCAATACGAAGCTTTTATTGAGACCTTGGATACAAAGTTACATCTCTCTTTTGAAGTACTGTTACAAGTTCAGGTCTGCTGTAGATATTTCTCGGGTTCAGCGCTGCTGTAAGCGGTAAGAGCGTCTTAGGTTGTCTTATAGTTTAATCTAGGTATAATGAGACTGGAGTCTTAATGTGGGAAAAACTCTGCGAAGTGGAGACAGGTATTAAGTGCCATTTCAGCACCTTAAATAGCCACTCCCTCTACCATCGACACACCGTGGCTGCTGTGTGTACTATCTACAGGATGCACTGAAGCAACTCTCCAAAGCTTCTTCGGCAGGACCTCCCAAAACCATGACCTCCACTATCTAGAAGGACAAGAGCAGCAGGTGCATGGGAACACCATCACCTCCAAGTTCCCCTCCGAGTCACCCACTATTCCGACTTGGAAATATATCGGCCGTTCCTTCATCGTTGCTGGGTCGAAATCCTGGAACTCCCGACCTAACAGCACTGTGGGAGAACCTTCACCACATGGACTGCAGCGGTTCAAGAAGAAGGCCCACCACCACCTTCTCAAGGGCAATTAGGGATGGGCAATAAATGCTGTACCAATTCACAAAGCCCATACCTCAAGAATGAATCTTGAAAAAATATAAACGAATGCAGGAGTTAAGGTGACATTATTCATGCAGAGCTACAACTGTACATTTACCGTAAAAGTCAAAGCTCTGATAGGTTCCTGAAAACTTTTCACTTCTTTGAGCTAGATGACCATCAGCAGAGATTAATGTGAAAAGCATGTATATTCAGGGCATGGAGTGAGGCAAATTTAGTCTCGATTTTGAGATCCTGGGAAAAATGAGGGTGGACTGTCCCAATTCATACCAGCGGCCATAACTCAGGAGATAGGCCATGCCCTCAGAGGAGTTAGCTGTGGGCCAATGGGTAGCACTCTTGCCTCTGAGTCAGAAGGTTGTGGGTTCAAGTCCTGCCCTCTCCAGAGACTTGAGCACATCATTCTAGCTGACACTCCTGGTGCGGTACTGAGGGAGTGCTGCACTGTTGGATGTGCTGTCTTGTGGATGAGACGTTAAGTGGAGGCTCCCCAACTGCCCTCTTACGCTGGCTGTAAATGATCTCATGGCACGAGTTGAGTAAGAGCAGGGAGATTCTGGGTCGATGTTTATCCCTTAACCCCACCATTAAAAAACAGATTATCTGGTCATTGCTGTTTGTGGGATCTTGCTGTGCACAAATTGGCTGCTGCGTTTCCTATATTACAACAGTGACCATACTTCATTGGCTGTAAAGAGCTTTGGGGGTACTCTGAGGTTGTGAAAGGCGCTATATAAATCCTTTTTCATTCGTTAAAGCTACAAACGAACACGGGGTCATGGGTTGGGTTGGGGGTCGCGGAGGCCTGGAGAGCTCGGGGCGGAGGTGGAGATCAGAAGTGTGCGCGTGCATCCTGCCCGCCATTTTGGGACCTTAAGTGCCCGCGCAGCGCCCGAGAAACACGATGCAGTTTGTAGGCCAGTAACGTTCTTCCCCTCTCTCCCTGTAAGCCACAACCCCCTTTGCAAGCCACATTGTTGTGGGTTTCGATGCAGAGTCTCCAGCGTCACTCTTAAAAGCCTTGTCTGTAATGTTAGATTGCCACAGAAATATGTCAACAATTATGAATTTCTTCCTTCCAGCAACTTATGGCAATCTGCAGAATTCAGCACTGCAAAGCTCCACAATGAGGCCGCCCACTATAGTTTGGATTCCATCACGCTCGTCTCTCCCTTGGAGACAAAAGAATAACAAAAGTTTGATTCGTTAACAATTTTACATTAATTAATCAATTAAACCACAGAATTAAGGTAATTGGCAAAAGAACCAGGGGGGAAATGAGAACTGTTTTTAACGCAGCAAGTTGTTACGATCTGGAATGCGCTGCCTGAAAGGGCCTTGGAAGCAGATTCAATAGTAACTTTCAAAAGGGAATTGGATAAATACTTGAAAAGGGAAAATTTGCAGGGCTATGGGGAAAGAGCAGGGGACTAGGATTAATTGGATTGCTCTTTCAAAGAGCCAGCACAGACACGATGGGCAGAATGGCCTCCTTCTGTGCTGTAAGATTCTGTGCTACAAACCTAACACAACTCTATCATTATAGCAACTCTCATTTACCTGGAATAGGGAATTGCCATAAAGCTTTTAAGTGCAAAATAAACTTTAAATGAGGAGCCATGTGGATTGCAGCTTTCTTTACATGGCAAAAGAAGTAGGCCATTCGGCCCATTGAGTTTGCTCCAGCACTTTTGCTAGCCATGGTAGTTCTATCTTATTAATCCCAATTCTCCTGCTGACTTCGTATATGTAGACACTGGTTTGAGACCAGTAACTATTTAGAAGGACTTGGGGTTGGCAGACCAGATTTATTTCAGGAGAGTCATTTAACAGAGGCCTCACCCGCCTTCTCAGGTGGACACAAGAGATCCCATTGCACTATTCGAAGAAGACGGAGTTCTTTTCCTGTCCTGGACAACATTTATCGGTCAACCAACACCACCAAAAATGGGATTAACTGGTCATTCATCTCATTGCTGTTTGTGCTCTGGAATTCCCTCCCTAAACCTCTCGACCTCTCTCTCCTCCTTTAAGATGCTCCTTAAAACCTAGCTCTTTGACTAAACTTTTGATCACCTGTCCCAATATCTCCTTATGTGGCTTGGTGTCAAATTTTGTCGCTCCTGTGAAGCACCTTGGGATGGTTTAGTACGTTAAAGGCGCTATATAAATGCAGGTTTATGTTACCGTGGGATCTTACTATGCGCAATTTGGATGGCGCATTTGCCTACAAAGGAACAGTGACTCTGGACTTTAAAAGTAATTCATGGGCTGAAGAGTCCGTTGAGATGTCCTGAGGATGTGAAAGATGTTATAAGTTTGTCTCCTATACTGTAAGAATCTATTAAATAAGCTAAGAATCTATTAAATATGAAATCAGCTATAAACAGGATAAAGAATAAAGATTAGGTGACAGAACCAGGCAGTGGGCGAAGTATAATGAAGCATCAGCATGGAAAACCAGTGACCCTTCGAACAGAATAATGTGGTCGGAGAACAGGAAAGTTGCAGACCCTCAGGAAACAGCCCGAGTCAGCTATTTTGGAGAACCTTTGTTCTGCTTCTGTGAAAATGATATTGTTCTGCTTCTACAAAAATGGTACCGGTTCCAGAATGATCTTTGCACTGATTCCAGGAATATTTTGACCATCCTTGCCCAGATAAGAAAAAGAGGAACTGATACTATTATCTAGCCCACCATCTGCAAACGGTACGTGCAAAACTGTACGTTCCTCAGGCAGAAATAGGGCATATAAAGTTTGGCTTTTAGCCAGAAGCCCGACAGTGGGAGGAGAACGAGAGTTAGACATATCCAGGGGCTTCAGGCCTAACCCTGTGTAACTCTCCGAGAGTTAGATACTTCCAGGGGACGTAAATGCTGGCTTCGGCCTAACCCTGTGTAACTCTCCGAGGAACAACTAGGAATGGGCCATCCGCGCCCGCTGTCCAGTTGCTAAACGGGTAATATCACGCTGGTTTAAGACTGTTAGTTACTGCTTAATGATTGTTATATAAAATGATCAAACACTGTCAATAAAAACCTCAGTTCTCTAATCAATATGGTTGTCAGGGTTGGATTAATTGAGAGGTATCACCTTATCAGCAAACAGGATTCCAATAATACCCCGCCATCAGCTCACTCCTAACTATAACCCATATGGAAACACGGCCATGTTTGCACTCCATGTTACACACAGGGACCCAGCAAGCCTACAGAGACGGGCACTCAACACCAAAAGAAATGCTCTCAATAAGGCAGGAACCTTGAAACCCATGTAAAGGCTCCTTAGGATTTGATTCAGGCAACTTCACTCCTGAATTATACCCCAATGTGTCACAGTGGAATGCAAACTGTTTCATACATTCCGATTAATTATACTCTATACTTTATATAAATACACTCAATGCCTCTATGCCTCGATTAACGTCAAATGTAGCTTCTAGATTGTTGTGTTGTATAGACACTTCTCACACATGATGTTTAAACTCAATCTTCATTTCAAAACATATTAACATAAGGACATACTTGTATTCATAAAGCACTTTATCCCATTGCTCAAAAAAATCCAAAAGTGCTTCACGTAAAGCAATCTGCTTCTTTTTAAGTTGGTTTGCAGGCGAACATGGCAGCCATCCTGCATACATCAATGCCTCACATAACATCAAAGAAATAAATGACAAATTAATGTGCCTCGAGGGGAAGATGCTGTGTATGTTAACTCCTATCCTTCCTTCCACACTAGCATGGGTCCTTTAATGTCCACCCGAACATCTGGCAAATAGGTCTTTGGAACATAAGAAACAGGAGGAGGCCATTCAGCCCCTCGGGCCAATTCAGTTAGATCCTGGCTGATCTGCATCTCAACTCCATTTATCCGCCTTTGCTCCATATCCCTGGATACCGTTACCCAACAAAAATCTATCGATCTCAGCCTTGAAAGCTCCAATTGTCCCCCAGCATCCACAGCCTTTTGGGGGAGAGAGTGTTCTAAATGTCTACCACCCTTTGTGTGAAAAATGGTGCTTCCCGATTTCGCTCCAGATTTAAGATTATGTCCCCTTGTTCTTGATTCCCCCACCAGAGGAGAGAGTTTCTCCTTGATTTAACATCTCATCTGCAGGGGGTCATCGCTGACTGACAATGCAGTGTTCCTGGAGTACTGCAGTACAGCATCAGCCCTTCATTGTGTGGTCGAATCCTACAGTGGGAATGAACAACTTTCGGACTCAAGAGGCTGGAGCATTATTGACTGAGCCGATGTCTCATTTTAAGATAATATGCTGAAGACTAACATGGAAGCAGCAAGAAAGAAAGACTTAAATTTATTTAGCATCTTTCACCAACTCGGGACTTCCCAAAGCCCGTTGCAGCCAATGAGGAACTTTCGAAGTGTAGTCACTGTTGTAATATCGGAAACGGGGCAGCCAATTTGTGCCCAGCAAGATCCCACAAACAGCAATGAGATAATGACCAGATATTCTGTTTTGTTTTCAATAAATGGTGTCGATTGAGGGATAAATATTGGCCAGGGCACTGGAGAGAACGCCCCTGCTCTTGTAGAGAAGCATGGGATAGTGCTGTAGGATCTTTTATATCCACCTGAGAGAGCAGATGGGGCGTCTGGACTCCCAGTCCAGATCATTTGCTTAAGTCTCTGAAGTGGGACTTGAATCCACAACATTCTGACTCAGAGGTGAGAGTCCTCCCAACTGAGCCACAAGTTCACAATAGGTAGCACTCTTGTTTCTGTGTCAGAAAGTTGTGGGTTCAATTCCCATTCCAGCGACTTGAGCACAAAATCTAGGCTGACACTCCAGTGCACTAACTGTGGGAGTGCTGCACTGTCGGAGGTGCTGTCTTTCAAATGAGACATTAAACCAAGGCCCCGTCTGCCCTCTCAGGTAGATGTAAAAGATCCCATGGAATAGAGCAGGGGAGTTCTCCCCAGTATCCAGGCCAATATTTATCCCTCAACCAACATCACCAAAACAGATTAATGTAATAATGCTGCCTGTGGGATCTTGCTGTGCACAAATTGGCTGCCGTGTTTCCTCCATTACAACAGTTCGAAAAGTAACTCATTGGCTGTAAAGCACTTTGAGAAGTCCTGAGGTCACGAAAGGCGCTATATAAATGCAAGACTTTATTTTTCTCCTTAGATGGGGCAGGGACCAGTTCCAATTAATCTGAACTCACCGACATTGCTGTTGACGCCACGTTTGTGTTTGCTGATTCTGTCCATAAAATTGGTTTCTTCATCCTGCCAAAGCATTTGCGATATTCTTTCCTCACCTTTGCACAGACCCGGTAATAGAAAAAGGGGAAAAGATTAAAAATCCTGTGTAACTTTGGTTTAATTTAAGTTCAATAAAATAATTCCCACAGCTCGTCGTGTACGTGTAAAATCGTAACGAGGACTTTACAATATCCAGTACCTGCTTGTTCAAAGCACAAAGGATGATGAAGATGAAGGTGCCCTGGAAACTGTTGACGATGGTGAATAAATAGGCCATCGCCACGGTTTCTTCCTGAAAGAGAAAGAATCCAAGGATCCAAGTGCAGCCCAGGATAAACATCTGCGCTGTTGCTTTAAACACCAGCATCCTGTACAACAAAAATAAACCATTGTGTAACCACAATTTTATGTGGTAATTTATCATTCTTCATTCTTGATTTGTCTGCGGCCTTCTTTCCCACCAAACCTCTCCTCCTCCTGGAGGTGTTGCTAAGGTTACCCTTCCATGGCCGTCAGTCACCTTCCCTTGCCCAAGTGGTCACTCTTCAAGCAAGACAGGTGATTTCACCACTGGGTTAGTTCAATCAAGTCCTCATCAAGAAAGTTGGTGGAGAAAATAAAAACAACATGGAACTCTTCACCTCCCTCAGGCTCCCATTCCCCCTCCAATCCTCAGGCTCTTAATCCTCATCACGTAATCACAGCTTCTTGGCTTATCTTATGTTCTGTTTTGCTCATCCCGGCCCTCGTGAGGCCCTGCACCAGGACAATGGCCTTCACCGAAGTTCTGCAACAATCATTTCTTTAAATAAAATTTTACGAGCTAAGAGCCTGATTTGAAATCTTGTGTCGTTTGCCATTTGTGAGAGATTTTTTGCGTCTGAGAAATGGGAGGCTAGGAGTTGCCCCATTAATGCCCACCTCGACTGCCATTTTCAAGTGGGCCTGTAAATGGGCGGTCAGCCCTTGTGCTTGCCACAGGCGTAAGGCTGCGTAAATCGGGGTTCCACGCTGGTTGTCGAACCTCGATGCAATGTTTAAGTCCAAACGGGTGGAAAGTGCATTGCGCGAGCTCCGCCTTCAGTGGCTGAACCAGCATCCCTTAAAGGGCCGCTGGAGGTCGCTCAAAAAAATGACCACAAAACTTTTTTATTTAAAAAGTTAGAATTTTGTGGAGGCAGAAGGAGGAGCGCACTGGAAAAATAACCACGGAAGCTTCCAGATTGTTGTAAAAACCCCAACGGGCTCACGTTCTACCTACTCTGCCTGGCCAACGTGTGACCACTTTGAGGTTGGTCCTTACTGCCTTCTAACAAACCACAATTGCTACAAAGTTCAATAACCTGAAGAAAATTGGAAGCACCGTCACCACAAGGACCACTGTCACCACAAGGACCACCGTCACCACAAGGACCAGCGTCACCACAAGGACCACTCTCAACACACGGACCACCGTCACCACAAGGACCACTCTCACCACACGGACCACTCTCACCACACGGACCACCGTCACCACAAGGACCACCGTCACCACACGGACCACCGTCACCACACGGACCACTCTCACCACACGGACCACTCTCACCACACGGACCACCGTCACCACACGGACCACCGTCACCACACGGACCACTGTCACCACACGGACCACTGTCACCACACGGACCACTCTCACCACACGGACCACCGTCACCACATGGACCACTCTCACCACAAGGACCACCGTCACCACAAGGACCACTCTCACCACACGGACCACCGTCACCACACGGACCACCGTCACCACAAGGACCACTCTCACCACACGGACCACTCTCACCACACGGACCACTGTCACCACACGGACCACTCTCACCACACGGACCACCGTCACCACACGGACCACCATCACCACACGGACCACTCTCACCACAAGGACCACTGTCACCACACGGACCACCATCACCACACGGACCACTCTCACCACAAGGACCACTGTCACCACAAGGACCACTCTCACCACACGGACCACTCTCACCACACGGACCACTCTCACCACAAGGACCACTCTCACCACACGGACCACTCTCACCACACGGACCACCATCACCACACGGACCACCATCACCACACGGACCACTCTCACCACACGGACCACTCTCACCACACGGACCACTCTCACCACACGGACCACTCTCACCACAAGGACCACCGTCACCACAAGGACCACTCTCACCACAAGGACCACCGTCACCACACGGACCACCGTCACCACAAGGACCACTCTCACCACACGGACCACTGTCACCACACGGACCACCGTCACCACAAGGACCACTCTCACCACACGGACCACTCTCACCACACGGACCACTGTCACCACACGGACCACCGTCACCACAAGGACCACTCTCACCACACGGACCACTCTCACCACACGGACCACCATCACCACACGGACCACTCTCACCACACGGACCACTCTCACCACACGGACCACCGTCACCACACGGACCACCGTCACCACACGGACCACTCTCACCACACGGACCACCATCACCACACGGACCACTCTCACCACACGGACCACTGTCACCACAAGGACCACTCTCACCACACGGACCACTCTCACCACACGGACCACCGTCACCACATGGACCACTCTCACCACAAGGACCACCGTCACCACAAGGACCACTGTCACCACACGGACCACCGTCACCACAAGGACCACTCTCACCACACGGACCACTCTCACCACACGGACCACCGTCACCACACGGACCACTCTCACCACACGGACCACTCTCACCACACCATCACCACACGGACCACCGTCACCACAAGGACTGCAGCGGTTCATGGAGAAGGCCCACAGCCTTAACGGGGCAACTAGGGATGGGCAATAAATGCTGGCATACCAGCGTTGCCCGAATTTAGAGAAGAATAAAAAAAATTTCAGCGGGTCGGGTGTTTCTCCGACAGAGTCAACCTGAGAAACTTCCCAATATCTGGTCTCTGCTGGAAAGTGCACAGGTAAGGATGTTGAGTTAGGAGATAATTAATGCTCTGGCAGTTTTTTTCTCGGGAGGTGGGCGTCGCTGGCAAGGCCGGCATTTATTGCCCTTCCCTAGTTGCCCCTTGAGAAGGCGGTGGTGGGCCTTCATCTTGAACCGCTGCAGTCCGTGTGGTGAAGGTGCTGTTAGGGAGGGAGTTCCAGGATTTTGAGCCTGGATGTTAGTTGAATATCATGCTGATGATGACCGTCCAAGCTCGCATTTGGGTGAAGTACCAGATGGTAACTGGCACCAATTAAACCATTCCCAGCAAGGTGTCAGCGCCTGTGGAGAGGGGAGGAAATTGGTGGAGGGAAAAAAAAAAGATAGGATAGTTATAATAAAAGTTACGAGAGGCGGAAATCAATTTTTCCAACTGACCTCCTGTCTTTAATCTTTGACACTTCGGAGTTAAGGCTGGAGAGCTGTTTCTGCAGTATCCAGAGAATGGCAGTGAGGAGGACAGTGTTGAGCTGTTAATCAATTTAAACGGTAATAGTGTCAGCAATTTTAAATCCAAACAAAGATCAGCATTTAACCACAGCAGCGAGTCTTTTACTCTTTGCGTTAGATTGGAATTTGCAGTTGGCAAGAGCAAGATTCTGAGCAGAGAACAGTCCCAGGGCTCGGGCCAGGTTTGCTGTTAAATGCAGCAAACTCTTCAGTTTTTATTTGGCGTGTGCAAGCGTTGCCTCTGTCATAGGGAGCGAGGTCTATCTATGCAAATGTTAATCGCTTCAGAGTAAAGCTATTAAAAAGCTCAAAACTAAAAATTTAGTAATATTAGGGTAAGAGACGTGAAGCTACCAGAATGATGAAACAAACAGGTCCCAGGAAACTCCAGATAAATCCTCTCTCTAACTGCAGCCAGCAGCTGTGAATGAAAGAAAGTTACACTCAGATACCAGCCTATTGTGTACACATCTATCCCATTCATAAAAGAATCATAGGATCATAGAAAGGTTACAGCATGGAAGGAGGCCGTTCGGCCCATTGAGTCCGTGCCAGCTCTATGCAAGAGCAATCCAGCTAGTCCCACTCCCCCGCCCTATCCCCGTAGCCCTGCAAATTTTTTCCTTTCAAGTACTTATCCAGTTCCCATTAGTCTATTTATCATTCTATTGATTAGTCAATCAAATAGTGTTTCTTTCGATATATCATTCTATTAAACTATCAATCAATCTCTTCTTTTCTTTCCATTGATCAAATCCATTATTCTAACTATCTATATCCTGGTAATTGCTAATGTCCGCCGCGGAAGGGTTACAAGGGAGATCTTAGAAGGGGTGAGAGGTGGGTCAGCAGGTTATAGGTAATTTCTGACCCTTTTTCTTTCTGCAACCTAGTACATTGTCGTCTGCCTATGTGAAAATTGCTAAACACCTGATTTCACTGTTGTCAGCCCGTGGCCCAAAACGAGTGGATTATAACTCCCACACGATGGGCCAGCCAACTAAAAGGAAGAAAAATTGATTCTCAACCAGAAAATACACATCAGTCTAGATTTTCCAAATGGGAAATGGGACAGATGTGGGTTCTGCTGGATCTGAACGGTTTGAACCTGCCCCATTTTCTGGTGGCAGCCCGTCCAATGTTGGGCTGTTCCTTGCGAATGAAGTGAAAATGATGTCACACTCGCTCCTCATCTCACCCATATAAAGCGGGTGTCCAGGGTTTCTGGGTGCTCTGGAGAAGATTGAAAAGCCAAGCAGTTATGTTCATAGCAACAACAGCTGTCTGGATTTATACAGCACTTTTAACGTAGAAAAACATCCCAAGGTGCTTCACCGAAACGTCATCAGACAACAATGGACGCCAAATCAAAGAAAGAGATCATCGAAGGGGTGACTAAAAACTTGGTCAAAAGAGGTGGGTCAGCGGGTTAAAGGTAATTTCTGAGCCTTTATTTTCTGCATTCAAGTAATTTGTTATCGGCCTATGTGGAATTCGGTGTGGGGTTGCCATTGCTAATTGCTAATGTCCGCCATGGAAGGGTTACAAGGGAGATCTTAGAAGGGATGACCAAAATCTTGGTCAAAAGAGGTGGGTCAGCGGGTTATAGGTAATTTCTGACCCTTTTTCTTTCTGCAACCTAGTACATTGTCGTCTGCCTATGGGAAAAACTGCTTAACACCTGATTTCACTGTTGTCGTCCCGTGGCCTAAAATTATTGCCCAACCCTGGTTGCCGTCAGAAGGTCACTTCCGCAGGCAGGTTAGAGTCGATCACGTCGGTGTGGGACTGGAGTCGCATATAGGCCAGAGCAGGTAAGGACGGCAGGTTTCCTTCCCTAAAGGACACTTGTGAACCAGTTGGGTTTTTACGACAATCCGATAGCTTCATGGTCACTTTTACTGAGCATTTTATTTCCAGAATTTTTTAATATATAAACTGAGTTCAAATTCTCAAACTGCCATGGTGGGGTTTGAACCCAGGTTCTCTGGATTATTAGTCTCTGGATTACTGGTCCAGGCCTCTGGATTACCAGTCCAGGAACATAACCATAACACTACCGTAGCCTGCATCTCAGGACATGAACTGAACATTGCATTCATTAACCGAAGTAATCACTGAGCAGGTTGAAGGCATCTTCAGGGGTCTAGGTCAATCAGGGGTTATTTTGCAACCTAGTCTGGCTAGAGTCTCAAGGATCAGTGCAGTGCTACATGTTGCACCAGCCTGCCTTGTAAAGAGGCCTCATCACGGAGGATTCCCGCAGGCATCAAGAGGATCTTGAGGGGAGGCAGCAGCTGCCCGTGGAGGAATGAGCAACTCTCCCTTGCCAGCTGCAAGCTACGTTCATACTATTTCTCATACAGGAGAACTGTTGAGATCTGGCCAGTGCGTTAGCTAGGGTTGTCAACGTATTCCTGGAGAGGTTTCATCACGTGACCTCCTGCCTCCAACCTCCCCTGCCATTGGTCGCCCAACACATCCATCCTCAAGTCGCACGGCCTTCCCACACCAATTGGGAAACAAACTGACTCTTTATTACCCCATTGGATGATTCTTGACTCTCAGTCAATATCCTTTTTACCCCCTCTCCAATATTTTCATAACTAATAAGCGAAAGTATTCAAAGAAAGTGAAAAAAACATTATTTTTTTAATGCCCCTTTGATTTTTCTCCCGGGTGTTGCTCGCAGCAGTGTCCAGGAGATTAATCTACAATTCCTGGAGACTCCAGGGAAATCCTGGAGAGTTGGCAACCCTAGCGTCAATGGCATTCTAGATATTTCCCGTCCCTTCCATTCACAAATACGCCACCAAATGCAGACATTTCTCTGTACACACCTCACACAAAGTTTCCCTTCACACCACGTGATGAAAGCAACTTCCAAACCTTTCCAAGTTTGTATCCATAATTTAAATGAGAAATTATATTGCGTATCTGCCTGGTGCTTCTTAGCATAGTATTTCCCCCAAGTGCCAGTGTGTGAAGTATGTGCTCGGAATCCTAGCCTTCTGCTTCTCCCAGGTGGGACCTCAATGGCAGCAATGCATAGCGTAGCTCACAATTGTGTCACAATAAAGTCTTCTGGGACTGAGGCGACCCTTACCTCACAGTGGCCAAGTCCTGAGATGGGCGTCCTCCAGGCTGCCAACTCTTACTCTGCTGCATGGACGACCTGGTCCTGTATCCTTTGTGTCACGTATGGAGGCATTGGACGGGGGCTGGTGATGGGACCACGGGTGCTGCCACCCTGAGACACAGCATCCGTACTGGTTCCTGCCATGTCACGTACTGGGCACTAGCTCAGTGTGACCTCTTATCTACTGGAAAGTAGACCGAATAATCCCAATGAGATAAGTAAAGGCCGCATGTAATGCCAGCTTGCAAGCCAGC
This sequence comes from Heptranchias perlo, assembly GCF_035084215.1. Taxonomy (NCBI): domain Eukaryota; kingdom Metazoa; phylum Chordata; class Chondrichthyes; order Hexanchiformes; family Hexanchidae; genus Heptranchias; species Heptranchias perlo. The sequence goes on from NC_090361.1 coordinate 11,734,175, forward strand.
TCCAATCCCTGGGAGATCAGAGGAGACATCCCTTGCCCACCTGGCACCCTAGGCCTCTGTGGCAAGTCTAAACATCCATTGGCAAGCACAGACTGCCCGAGGGGTTTCTGCTGCACATATCCCTGGGACTGCCACGTGCTCCATGGTGGACTGTAGAGCTGTGAATCTTTGTTCTGATGTATTGTGCATGTTGCTACCATCTGAAGCACACTGTTTGACATGGCTTCAATGTCTCACCATCGGTTGATAGAAGGACTTATGAACATAAGAAATAGGAGCAGGAGCAGGCCATTCGGCCCCTCGAGCCTGCTCCGCCATTCAATCAGATCATGGCTGATCTTCGACCTCAACTCCACTTTCCCGATCCCCATATCCCTTGATTCCCTTAGAGTCCAAAAATCTATCGATCTCAGCCTTGAATATACTCAATGACTGACCATCCGCAGCCCTCTGACTTGCAATTTATATAGTGCCTTACACAACCTCAGGACGTCCCAAAGCGCATCATAGCCAACGAAGAACTTTTGAAGTGTAGTCACTGTTGTAATGTAGGAAACGCGGCAGCCAATTTGCGCACAGCAAGATTCCACAAACAGCAAATGACCAGATAATCTGTTTCAGGTGTTGGTTGAGGGATAAATATTGGCTAGGACACCGGGGAGAACTCCCCTGCTCTTCTTCGAAATAGTGTCACGGGATCTTTGACGTCCACCCGAGATGGCAGATGGGACCTCGGTTTAACGTCTCATCCAAAAGATAGCACCTCCGACAATGCAGCACTCCCTCAGTATTGCATTGGGAGTGTCCGCCTAGATTACGTGGCCGTGACACTTGCACCCACAACCTTTCTGATTCTGAGGCAAAAGTGCGACCTGCTGAGCCACAACTGATGCCCTGAAAGCTCTTTTACCAAAGTGGGACACACCCTGACCCTCCAGCGAGCAACCTCCTCCTCTTCATGGCCCAGTGGCAGCAGCTTCTTTTCATTTGTGATCTGTGCGACGTCCAGTGCGCTGCCCCTCTGGCTCGCTGGTGAGGGGTGTGCAGTACTGGCATGCGAGGGCCAGCACCCTGTGGTGCCCGTGTGTTCTTCCATAAGAACATCTGGAGCAGTATAACATGAAGAGAGGTTGCAATGATTCCCTGATCAGGGTTCACACGTAACTTGCAGCAGAAGGAATGGCAGGAGGGTTTCACGAGACGCCCCGCTGACGGTTAACATGGGGTACAACACGGTGAGGAGGCAGAAGATCAGAAGTCCATGAGCCTGCAGCTGCTCATCGAGCTCCTTCTTCCCCGTCTCTGGCCTCCTCCACGGCCTCCTTCTCCAGTGCTTTTTCCTCGCAGTGGGTGAGAGGTCAAAGGTTTGAGGGGACCTCCGCCACCTATCACAGCTCCTTCTCTCCAATGTTATGGGCTGTCCTCTCCTTCAACGTGAACGCAACAAGTGAGAATTAGCTTTCGTTACCATGACTTGCAGTAGTGTGAGCCTGCAGCCCATTATGGGTGTCATTGACGGCGCGCGCAAAAAACAACCATTTTTGCCTCCCAACGCTTTGAGGACAAAAAGAAGGATCAGGAGGTCCATCGCAGGGATGGCAGACTGTTGGTTGCCTCCAGCCACTGCCCGCTGATACTGAACCATCTAGTCTGCAGAGGCAGGTGGGCCATTTCACTGTGACCCTCAGCAATGCTTTCTCCGAGATCTCTGCCCTCCTCCAAACTCTGGTCTCTTGCGCATCCCCGATTTCCTTCGCTCCACCATTGGCGGCCGTGCCTTCAGCTGTCTAGGCCCCCAAGCTATGGAATTCCCTCTGTAAACCTCTCCGCCTCTCCAACCTCCTTTAAGACGCTCCTTAAAACCTACGTCTTTGACCAAGCTTTTGGTCACCTGTCCTAATATCTCCTTATGTGGCTCGGTGACGAATTTTTGTCTGATTGCTCTCCTGTGAAGTGCCTTGGGACATTTTTACAACATTAAAGGTGCTATATAAATGCATGTTGTTGCTCCGACTGCTCAGAAGAGCTAAACAGGCCCGGTTCTAAATAAAGTTACCAAAGAGCTCGATAAGCTTCAGGAGGGAGAAGTTCTCAGAATGCAGTTAAGGGGAAAACGTGCGAATGAGTATCAGAATGTGCAGGGACCCGAGATTCAGTTGAACAACCCAACGAGTCCACAGGAAGCAAACCACAGCCACAATAACAGAACGCAAGAGTTTGGCCACTAACCAACAAAACAATGAGCCAGTGCCATAAACAGAACCTACAACGGAAAAAGCTGCTGTCAATAGTGTAAATAACAAACCCACTCCCCCAATAACGAGGAGGGGCAGAGTATTGGAAAAACCACATCATGGTTTGAACTATCAGAGACCTTGTTCGAACTGTTCATAAATGAAATGGACTTCATACTTGTTCTTGATGGGTGTTCTTATTTGAAGTAGATTTTCTTTAGAGGATGGAGTTGTATCGATACTGGCATAACTTTGCGTCCATGGTCATATACAGGAAGACCGTTGTCTCCATCTCAAGTTTGTATGATTGATAACTGCCCGTGGTTAGTCCAAAAATGATTGACACAAGGCCCAATGTTCCTTTCATTGGGCCATTAAAGTAAGTGTGTTTTTTTTTTCATTTTCTCTGAACGCTTTCATTTATTAGCAGTAAACCACCCTAAACATTCACTCCCTTCACCACCGGCGCACAGTGGCTGCAGTGTGTACCATCCACAGGATGCATTGCAGCAACTCGCCAAGGCTTCTTCGACAGCACCTCCCAAACCCGCGACCTCTACCACCTAGAAGGACAAGAGCAGCAGGCACATGGGAACAACACCACCTGCACGTTCCCCTCCAAGTCACACACCATCCCGACTTGGAAATATATCGCCGTTCCTTCATCGTCGCTGGGTCAAAATCCTGGAACTCCCTTCCTAACAGCACTGTGGGAGAACCTTCACCACACGGACTGCAGCGGTTCAAGAAGGCGGCTCACCACCACCTTCTCAAGGGCAATTAGGGATGGGCAATAAATGCCGGACTTGCCAGCAACGCCCACATCCCATGAATGAAAAGAAAAGTAAGAATATTGTAGATGGGGAAACTATTCACCCATGCTAAGGTCCCAGGTTTCACTTACCTCTTTACTGGGAGCTCCCCTCTCGACACAGCTCCCACTCACCATATTGCTTCCGGCTCTGCAAGAAATGCTGGCCCCCCATGCCCATCTCGTTCCTCAGTCTACCTCCCGCCTGACACCCCCCCTCCCAGTCCTCCTCTTTCTCCCAACACTCAGCCTCAATCTCCCAACCCCTATTCCTCAGTTTCACTCCTGCCTGACCCCGATCTTCCTCTCTAAAACTGCCCAAGCCCCAATCTCCTGATCTTGTTCCCCCCTCCCCCCACCCCAATCTCTCAACCCCCATTCCCCAGTCTCCCTCTCTCTCCTGAACCCTGGGATGAGAGGGTTGTCCTATGAGGAGAGATTGAGTAGAATGGGCCTATACCCTCTGGAGTTTAGAAGAATGAGAGGTGATCTCATCGAAACATATAAGATTCTGAGGGGGCTTGACAGGGTAGATGCTGAGAGGATGTTTCGCCTGGCTGGAGAGTCTAGAACTAGGGGGCATAGTCTCAGGATAAGGGGTCGGCCATTTGAGACTGAGATGAGGAGGAATTTCTTCACTCAGAGGGTTGTGAATTTTTGGAATTCTCTACCCCAGAGGGCTGTGGATACTCAGTCATTGAGTATATTCAAGGCTGAGATTGATAGATTTTGGAATCTAAGGGAATCAAGGGATATGGGGATCAGACGGGAAAGTGGAGTTGAGGTCAAAGATCAGCCGTGATCTTACTGAATGGCGGAGCAGGCTCGAGGGGCCGTATGGCCTACTCCTGCTCCTATTTCTTATGTTCTTATGTTCTCATCCCATCTCCCTCGACCCCTCCAGTCCGCTGTCACTCTCTCTTCTATCCCCACCCTCCTCAGGTTAAATAGCAGTAGAGTAGCACATTGTGTGTCAGCCTGGCTCAGTTAGTAGCATTCACGCCTCTAAGTCAGAAGGTTGTGAGTTCAGAGAGCTGCTCCAGAAACTTGAGCCCATAATCTAGGCTGACACTTCAGTGCAGTACCGGGGGAGTGCTGCACTGTCGGAGGTGTCGTCTTTTGGAGGAGACATTAAACCGAGGCCCCGTCTGCAGGTGGATGTAAAAGATCGCTCGGCACTCTTCGAAAAAGAGCAGGGAGTTCTCCCTGGTGTCCTGGCCGATATTTAGCCCTCAAACAACATAGATTATCTGGCCTTTATCACATTGCTGTTTGTGGGAGCTTGCTGTGTGCAAATTGGCTACTGCATTACAACAGTGATTTCATTGGCTGTAAAGTGCTTTGGGATGCTGAGGTTGTGAAAGGCACTATATAAATGCAAGTTCTTTCTTCCTCCTTCCTTTCTTTCTTTCACTGCGGTACAATGCGCCTTGCATTAAATCCAGCATATCCTCCCCATTTACGGAGAGCAATGTCAAGGGAGGACTGCTGACCCCACAAATGTACAGATAGCCAGTAAGATCAAACGTGTGACCCGAGGCTGCGAGCCGACTGTGCTACTCACTGTCTAGACGTTCCGAAACCACTGGGGTTTATGGCTGCAGAAATTCCCACGATAGCTCCGGGCAACCCGTAACCAAACGCGTACAGGCGTATATTTCCAATGGTGGATGTTCGAGGACCTTTCACTTTGGAGATGTCTCTCACGATGAAGTAAAGGTGCAGTCCTTCCAAAAACATCCACTCAAAGGCCACCAGGAAGAAGTAATGTAAGAATCCTGCTATAACCGCACACACAACCTGAAAGAAAGAAACACCAAGTGTCAACTGATAAACCTTTAACAATCCAAAACAAGGTCACTCATAGTTCAAGTTGTTATGCGGTTTTCGCACTACTCCTTGTTAGAGAAGTGGGATTATTATTCTGACTGCTAGTGGGACCTTTATCTATTACGGGATCTAGATGCGGTGCTGGTTCACTATTTCGTTGCTGAGTGGCCATGGTTTTTGTTTCTGTTGTGCTCAGTTATTATATGGTTGTGGTTTGCTTACTGTGAAGTAACTGGGTAACTCCACTGGTGTTACAGAGTGTGTAAACAGACCCTCAGATCTCTGCCTACCGTATGGCAAGGATATGCACTTATTGCAGTCTTGCTACCCTTTTTCCCCATGGCTGAATTCTGACAACTTCTTCTACAGAGCCCCAATGCAGGGAGCGAGCTTGGAGGCTGGTGAGATGAGCTCCAAGCTCGCCCTGACCCGCCAACCTGAAACTCGGGCCATTTTAAGTACGCTAGGCCCGACTGCCACCCCCTCCCCCTGAACCCGGCATAAATTGCCCGATGCTGGCGGGAGGGGTTGGGTGGGCGGGGGGAGTCAGACGAGAGTGGCAGGAAGTCGCAGACAGGTCCGCAGCAGCGATCGCGAAGGGATGGAGGAGGTTACAGAGATAGGGAGGGGGCGAGGCCATGGAGGGATTTCAAAACAAGGATGAGAATTTTAAAATCGAGGCGTTCCCGGACCAGGAGCCAATGTAGGTCAGCGAGCACAGGGGCGATGGGTGAACGGGACTTGGTGCGAGTTAAGATACGGGCAGCAGAGTTTTGGATGAGCTCAAGTTTAAGGAGGGTGGAAGATGGGAGCCCGGCCAGGAGAGCATTGGAATAATCTGGAGATACGAAAAGCACGGATGAGGGTTTCAGCAGCAGATGGGCTGAGGCAGAGGTAGAAAGGGGAGATATTACAGAGGTGGAAGTGGGCGGTTTTGGTGATGGAGAGGATCTGAAGTCAGTAGCTCAGCTCAGTGTCAAATAAGACGCCGTGGTTGTGAACAGTCTGGTTCAGCCTGAGACAGTGGCCAGGGAATGGGATGGAATCGATGGCTAGGGATTGGAATTTGTGGCTTTGGTCTTCCCAATGTTTAATTGGAGAAAATTTCAGCTCATCCAGGACTGGATGGTTGACAAGCAGTTTGACAACACAGAGGCAATGGAGGGGGTTGAGAGAGGTGGTGATGAGGCAGAGCTGGGTGTCATCTGCACATGCGTGGATCCTGACGTCATGTTTTCCAATGATTTCAAACTGTTGTACTTGTCACTATGTGTACGGTCCAGATAACCTACCGTTAATGTGAGTTAATGGACGGTTCGGAAGTGGAGTGAGTTCTAGTCAGGATTCTACTCCTCACCTTGTTACTTGTCCTGGAAAATCCTGTTAAGAAGAGAAACTGTGCCAGGAAGAGACTCAGGCACAGGTTCACGTGGATGGCCCGAGTTTCACTCTGGATGGTACGGCAGAAGGCGAACGTGATGATGGAGATTGCCAGGCACACGAGCGATGAACTGACTCCGACAAGAGTGATTACATGAAGGGCAAATCCACCCTGCAACAAACAGCAATAAGCATTCGTCCTAGCAGAGCATGCAGCATATATCAATACAGAAATAACAACCTAGAAATTCCATGCCATTTTCAGCGCAGAATTAACATAATCTGGACAGAGGGAGGCGTCTGGGACAGGACCCATCTCCTCCACTTCCTGGCGTCTATCAGCCATGTGTCAGTCGTCACTCAGTGCTCTCACCTTGGAGTCAGAAGGTTGTGGGTTCAAGTCCCACTCCAGAGACTTGAGCGCAAAAATCTAGGCTGACACTCCCTGTACAGTACTGAGGGAGTGCTGCACTGTTGGAGGTGCCATCTTTCCCATGAGATGTTAAACCGAGGCCCCATCTGCCCTCTTGTGGATGTAAAAGATCCCATGGTACTAATTCGAAGAAGAGCAGGGATGTCCATGCCAATATTTATCCCTCAACCTACATTACTAAAAAAACAGATTATCTGGTCATTATCACATTTGTGGGAGCTTGCTGTGCGCAAACTGGCTGCTGCGTTTCCTACATTACAACAGTGACTGCACTTCAAAAGTACTTCATTGGCTGAAAAGATGAAAGATGCTAATATAAATGCAGGTCTTTCTTCATCAGAAATTCCGATGGAAAGGGGGAGGGTTAAACACTTCAAACATCTGCCCACTCCATTTTGATGTCACTTTTGGAGGCGGGACTACATGAGGCTGGGCTCCCCCAGAAATCCCACCAGCGCCACCTATTGTACAGCCGACAGTAAGTAAACTGTAGCGCCACACAAGGCTGTAAATAGGCCCCACAATGTTATAGGCAAATGGTAATGAAAGAGACAGTGATTGCAATTAGAATATTGGCAACACATCAAGGGAGGTTGGAATTCTCACCGGCCTGCAGAAACCCTCAGAATCCCACTAGCTACACGGGCAGATGCCCCATTGGTGCCATAAAGAGCACGTTCACCCACGCCTTCATCTAATTTACCCCATCCCCAGGGCAAGGGCAAACAGTCCAAGCCACTGTGCTTCCGGCAGCCGATCGAGACTTTGGCCAGCCCCAAATTTCTGGGCTAAGTTATGAAATACATAAACAACGTACATTGTGAAGAACGCATCGTACGAGATCGCGAGAATCTTGTTTAACTGGGGGAAATTGCGGCTCATCCAGGACTGGATGTCGGAGAAGGAGTCTGAAAACACAAAGATCGTGGAGGGGTCGAGACAGGTGGTGGAGAAGCAGAGCTTGGGTGTCGTCAATGTACATGTGGGGAGCTGACCCCGTATCATCAGACGATGTCGCCAAGGGGCGGCTTGGAGATGAAGAAGAGGAATGGGTAGACGCTTAGGAGACTCCGGAGGCAATGTTGCAGGGGGTGGGAAGAGAAGCCATTGCTTGAGATGCTCTGGCTATAATTGGATGGGTAAGAGTGAAACCAAGTGGGGGGCCACTGAGCTAGACAATGAAGGAGAGACATTGGAGGGGGATGGTGTGGTCAACGATGTCAAAGGTTGCAGAAAGGTCAAGGAGGACAATGTCACAGTCACAGAAAACGTCTTTGCTTAGGGCCATTTTGGTTTTGTGACGGAAGCCTCATTGGAGAGATTTAAACCGGGGGTTGCAGGAAAGATGGGCAGAGAGGTGAGGAAAGGGAGATTGGAGATGGGGTGGTAGTTTGCAAGGATAGAGGGGTCGATGGTAGATTTTTGGAGGCAGTGGGAGAATGCGTTGACGGCGGTTTTGAAAGGGTGGGAGTCAGAACTCAAGGAGAAGGAGCCATTTACAATATCAGCTAGCATGGGGTAGGGGGGGCAGGAAGGGAAGGGAAGAATGGCCCTTTCCAAACCTCTGGGCCCATGAAATTCAAACAGGACTGCAAGTGAGTATGAAACATAAGCACAAATAGAACCTGGTTGTCTGGGAATTCATACATTGCATTTGGTCCATAGGCCAAATTTGGACACCCCCACTTTAGAATGTATTTATGATTTGGGGTAAACTTCTGCCCCACTCTGGTCAACATTAGGTCCCAATTTAATAAACCTTGCATTTAACACAGGACTTTAACAGCGAGATGCATCAGTTTTCAAGCGATTTTAACTAAAACATCACTTGGTGAAGCAAAGAAACTAAAAACGGATACTCAACAACAACAACTTGCATTTATATAGTGCTTTTAACGTAGTAGAACATCCCAAGGCGCTTCACAAGAGCATTATCAAACAAAATTTGACACTGAGCCACATAAGGAGACACTAGGACAGGTGACCAAAAGCTTGGTCAAAGAGGTAGGTTTTAATGAGCGTCTCAAAGGAGGAGAGAGAGGTGGAGAGGTTTAGGGAGGGAATTCCAGAGCTTAGGGCTAAACAGCTGAAGGCACGGCCGCCAATGGTGGGGCGAAGGAAGTGGGGGATGTGCAAGAGGCCAGAATTGGAGGAACGCAGAGATCTCGGTGGGTTGTAGGGCTGGAGGAGGTTACAGAGATAGGGAGGGGCGAGGACATGGAGGGATGGTGATGATATGAACTATCTGGACTTTCCCAGTGATGCACAGAGACTTTACAAGACATATATTACCTCCATTGCAAAAGGGGCCATCAGAACTGCGAAGCTAGCCAGGTGAAAACATGCACATGTTGTATGGCTTCCAGTGGAGGTGATCACCGTGCAGCCCCTCGGAGACCAGAAACTTCTCTCCTTAGCATTTTCCCACGAGACACACACTGGAATTTTGTTAGAATTTCTTTCCTGTGTCAAACAAACAAGACAGTTGCTGTTTTGATTATTCTACTTGTCATTTACAATCTGTCACATTTACAACAACAACTTGCATTTATATAGCGCCTTTAACATAGTAAAACGTCCCAAGGCGCTTCACACGAGTGTAATCAGACAAATTTTGACACTGAGCCACACAAGAAGATATTAGGGCAGGTGACCAAAAGCTCGGTCAAAGAGATAGGTTTTAAGGAGCAACTTAAAGGAGGAGAGAGAGGTCGAGAGGCGGAGAGGTTTAGGGGGGGAATTCCAGAGCTTAGGGCCCAGACAGCTGAAGGCATGGCCGCCAATGGTGGGACGATTAAAATCGGGATGGGCAGGAGCTTCAGAATTGGTGAAACGCAGAGATCTCGGAGGGTTGTAGGGCTGGAGGAGGTTTACAGAGAATGGGACGGATTTTGATCTATTGTGCATCCCAATGAATTAAATATATAATTAATCGACAGTTTTACATAGAAGACTCAGTTTTATAAGAATATATTATTTTTCAGATTTTGAAATTTAAGAAGCCTTGTTTATTTATTTATAAAAGTGCCAGAGTCGGGATTTTCTTTCCAGCTTTCATCCTCTTAGAGTGTTGACTCAGTCCCTCGGACGTCATTTCCTCCTTCAGAGATGACCTGGACAACGAGTGGGCTCCTGGCCTATCGACCCTGGAAGCCATCACCGCTGGACTTAATGCTGTCCTCACCCGCTGCCCACATGCAGAAGGAATAGCGATCAGGAGCTACGTCCCATCCCGGCCCAGAGACACTGAGAGGAATTATAGCAACGTAACTACAACCCCCCCTTAGCTAAAATCAGCTAATGGCGAGAGATTACCCAATGAGTAATTCTTCACGATAATAGGGTTCAAAGGTATTTATTGGCTTTCATAGGAATTAAGCATACAATGATTACCGTAATTAATAATAATTATACATATTACTTAAGAGCATACTCATAGTAATACCAGTTACTGGAGAATTCACATATTACAGTTCTTGAGCTCGAGGGGGACAGCTGATCAGGCCTTGTTAAATTCAGTTGTATCTATTCTGTTCACCTACTCTGTAAACATTTCTTTCCCTCTGCCTACGTTACCTCATCCAATTAGCTGCCATAACCCCATAACCGGGCTTCATTGGGCCTTCCGCTTGACTGAGCGGTCACTCAAGATCACTCAACTGGAGACAGTTACGGAGGCCCAGTGCTTTAGTTACCACTTGACCATATCCCTCAACAACGTTCTCGGAGGAGTTGGCCAACTTCTCGAAGGGCTGGCACCATTAATCTGTCAGCTATTTCACAGCTGTACGACCTGTGGAGATTAATGCAGTCCTCGAACAAGGAAAGTCTGGTTTTGCCTTTGCTGAACTCTTTATCAGCTACATGTCCCTGTCCTTGCTTTACATTTCACTCCCATCCTTCCAACAGAAATTTACTTAAGGGGCAAAAGCTAAACGTTAACGTAAAGAATTAACCCTTTCCTCACAGAGGGGTCAAAGCCGGACTCTTCCGATGCGCTAGGCTCAGTATCGCTGGGCAGTGCATTTGACCCCGAGTGAGTCACGGAGTGGACCTCTGACAAAATGAAGCCTCTCACAAACCTCTTTGTGCCTCAAGGTGAAGTTGATGGGTTCACTCAACTCCATTCTGTGCCCAGCTCCCGCCACGATTGTCACCACATCCGAGTTCAGCCGATAACTCTGACCCATTGTTTTCAGTTTTCCTCCCTCATGAACAAAGTCTCCATCCAGTATGGACTCCAGATTATTGTAGGCGATGAAACCAACCGCAGCAACGCCTGGTGGGAGGGAATGGCGGGGAGCGTTAGAACTATAGAAAGACACCCAATCCAACAGCAAAATACTGCAGATGCTGGAAATCTGAAATCAAAACAGAAAATGCTGGAAACACTCAGCAAGTCAGGCGGCATCTGTGGGGAGAGAAACAGAGTCAATGTTTCAGGCGAAAAGTCACCGACCTGAAACGTTAACTGGGTTTCTTTCTCTACAGGTGCTGTCTGAACCTGCTGCGTGTTTCCAGCAGTTTCTGCTTTTATTCCTTTATTTCGAGTGTCAGCTTGGCTCAGTGGTAGGCCTCAGAAAGGTGCTTTTAAGCCTTAAACCTGCACACAGTCTAGGCTGACATTCCAGTGCCACATTGAGGGAGTGATGCATTGTGTGAAGTGCTGCCTTTCGGATGAGTTTTAAACCAAGGCTGTTTGCCTGTTCAGGTGGATGTAAAAATTGTCAGGTCACATTTTTGAACAGCAGGGGAGCTTTCCATGTGTCCTAAGCTAACATTTATCCCTCAACCAAACACCACCACAAACAGATTAACTGGCCATTTATCGCATTGCTGTGTGAAACTTGGCTGCTGTATTTGCCTACATAACAACAGTGACTGCACTTCAAAAGTAATTTAATGGCTGTGAAGCACTTTGGGACGTCCTGCGAACATGAAAGACAATATATAAATGCAAGTGAGGCCCTGCCCCTGTTATTAAATGAATGTTGGTAGTATCAGTATTGGTTGCATCAATTTGCTTCAGTGCTCTGAACACAAAGTCATGTTCACTGGGGGTCTTCAGACCATCTCCCTGAATGGTCCCTTCCACAAAACAATGCTCGTCTCCATGGGGTGGTCAAACTACAGCCCAAGGCGCCCATGGGGCAACTGGGCCCATGAAGCCCAGGCTACCCAGTTCTATTTGCGCTTACATTTCATACTTGTTGGTTTGTCCTGTTTGAATCCTGTGGGCCTGGAGGTTTGGGAAAGAACAGTTCTCAGCACTATTTGCGTACATCTCAAGCTGCAGACACCAACACTTCCTTTACCTTAGCTACTCAGATAGGCGTAAAGAGCTGGGTTTATTTACTTTAGAGCCGTGTAGACCTAGAATTGACCTGATAGAGGTCTATAAAATAATTAAAGGGCTGGATAGTGAGCCTATTGAGAGATTATTCCAATTTAACAGGTTGGGGAGGACGAGGAGACACGCATTTAAACTACGGACGAGTAGGAATAGACTGGATGTTGGGCGGTTCTTCTTTTCCCAGACAGCAGTGAGCCTCTGGAATGTGTTGCCGGCTGGTGTGGTGGGTGCCGACTCTCTGCCTTCAAGAGGGAGCTGGACCAGTTCCTGACTGGGGCAGAGATCACATCATATAGAAGGTAAGTGTCTTTATAGATAACACACGGTCCATGTGATCTCCTGGACTGGTTTCCATCGCCAGAGGGGGTTGGAGAGCATCATTTACCAATGTTTCGTGTTCTTACGTAGGATAAATTCTAAATCAGAACACCCAGGTCTTTTAGTGTCTGCACAGGGCAAACAAAAGCCTTGGGTGCTTGGATGTGCTAATGTGTTTTACTCATGGTTTGTACGGACACGGTACAGTGGAAAAGAATAGTCATTAGAGCAAACTACAGGCAACAAGTCACTTTGCTACGTCTGCAGTAAGAGAGCTGGGCTCACTCAGTGTGGACTAAACTCTTACACTGACACCTGACACAGGTGAGTACCAGTTACTGCCAAAAATGCTTTGACTCTTTTACAATTGCTCATATAACAGTCATGCTATCTTAAGGGCCACAATGGGAGCGAGGGAGGAAGGGGAAGAGGGAGGGGAAGAAAAAAGAAAAAAGGAAGGAAGAGAAAAAGAAAGAGACCTACCTTTTTGACCAAGCATTTGGTCACCTGTCCTAAAGTCTCCCTCTTTGGCTCGGTGGCAATTTTATTTTGTCTGATTACGCTCCTGTGAAACTACATTAAAGGCGCTATATAAATGCAAGTTGTTGTTATTGATGTAAAAACAGTCAGTGTTACCTGAATGATTTCCTCCAGCGACTGTTCTCCAGTAAAGCTCCATTTTATTGCCTTTCACATTTAACCTTAGTCTTTCATTCTCTGAAATGTTTCCTCGATGAACCCGTACTTCAAGATCTGAGAAAATGAATGAAATGTAATTTGCCTCTTAAAGGTAATCATGGATTAAATTCTATGTTTAAACTTATCTAGGGGACATAATTTAAGATATATTTATTTACAGCACAACTTAAGTAAGTAAGACTGGCATTTATATAGCATCTTTCACTACCTCAAGATGTCCCAAAGTGCTTTACAGCCCATGAAGTGCTTTTGAAAAATTGTCACTGTTGTAATGTAGGAGACGCAGCAGCCAATTTGCACACAGCAAGGTCCCACAAACAACAATGACCAGAAAATCAGGTTCAGTGATGTTGATTGACGGATAAATATTGGCCAGGTCACCAGGGACTACTCCCCTGCTCTTTGTAATAGTGCCATGGGATCTTTTACATCCAGGCAGACAGGGCCAAAAGACCGCCCTCTGACAGGACAACACTCCCTCAGCACTGCATTGGGAGCGTTAGCTGAGGTTACATGCTCAAGTTTCTAGAGTGGGAATTAGAATCCACAGCCCTTCTCTCCTAGAGGCAAGAGTGCTAACCCAATGAGCCATGGCTGATACCTATGAATGTAGGAATGAAGTCAAGTTTACCAGAGTACCGAAAATGCTTGATTATTTAGTTCCATTACTAAATTATCAAAGAAAGAGAAATCCTTGCATTTACGTAATATTAATTCACCGATCCTACATTCAGAGCCAGGCCATTCAGGGGAGAGTTTAGGAAACACTTCTTTGCACAACAGGTGGTAGGAATGTGGAACTCTCTCCCAGAAAAAGCAGTAGATGCGAGCTCAATTAATAATTCTAAATCTGAGATTGATAGATTTTTGCTAGCCAAGGGTTATTAAAGGATATGGAGCCAAGGCAGGTGGATGGAGTTAGGATACAGGTCTCATTGAATGGCGGAACAGGCATGAGGGGCTGAATGGCCTACTCCTGTCCCTATAGTATAAAACTCCCATTTCGAAGATAATCCACAGTGCGCCAAATGTTGCCTACTGATAAACGGATTCAAATCTGATTGACATTTACCCAGACTCTCTGATGATGCCATCAATGTTCCGTCAGGTGCACTTAAAGCAGCCGCCATAATTGAACCCGCCACGGCCTGTAGCAGCTTAGAGGCTACATTGTGTTTGGTGTCGGGCTCCAAACTCCCCCACTCCGAGTTGCCGACAACCCTGTCCGTGATGTTAACGATTCCCTGTGGATGAGAACACATTTATTATCTCGAGCGCCAAATGCCCATTAATTAAAGGGGAAAATACTGCCAATTGGAGCACCTTGTCCTCGGACTGGTTGCAGTATCATAGCAGGTAGAGCTCAGGAGGAGGCCATTCGGCCCATCGTGCCTGTGCCGGCTCTTTGAAAGAGCTGTCCAATTAGTAGTAACGCTGCGTTTGTGAACGCTTCCTTTGGACTCCGTGACAGAACACATTCTGCTGGATAGCAAACAGAAGGAGCACCTCCGAGGTTTATTTTTTGGAAGAAGATGCTCATTTTACTCCCTAGGTTACATGTTCTGCTTGACGCCAAGATAAAGCAGGGAAACCGTGAGAAAATTGCATTCGTTCAACAGGAAATGGAATGCTACCGAACGCATCAAAATTCCTGAACGTTTTCGAGTACTATCTGCACAATTTCTGCTGTCTCTCAGTCGTGCCTTGTCACCTTGTTTTATCTTATTGGTTGGAGACACTTTATAAGACCATGTGAGTGCATTTTCCCTATTTTGCTCCATTTGAGAGTGCTGTCAGGTTTAGGCAGCACGTATGTGTGTGTGTGTGTGTTCTGGTTGCCAACTCTGGTTGGCGGCATTCCTGGAGGTTTGACCACGTGACATTCTGACCACGCGGCATCTGCAAATGTTATTGCATTTACCGTATGAATGGTTCGGTCCCCTTTCGTTGAGTATTTTTGCTCGTGGTTTCATGCCAGCAGCTGTTGTGCGAGAAGTTCCAAGAACCAGGAGGGCGTTGGCAGGGGAGGAGGGGCAACCGAGGGGCGGGGGAAGGAGGGGAAACTGAGGGACCCCCCCTCCATTGCCGAGACTCCCCAAACGCCGACTCTCCAGCCCCCTCCCGACTGCACTCCACGCTGTCGCGGCTCCATGCGAGTGACGTCACGGAGCGGGGGCCGCCATTTCAGCGGGAAATTTAAATCGTTGTTCTCCCGGGCCGCTGGAGGCAATGCTCGGGGAGAAACCCCCGATTCCAGGAAGGTGAGAGTGTGAGAGAGAGAGAGAGAGAGAGAGAATGAAGCTAGGAGGATTGCATGTGAGTGGGGAGAATGGAAGGGGGTGGTTTCTGCTAAAATGTCCAAAATTGCCTTCAGGCAGAAATTCCAAAACATGAGAGAAGGCGACCGCAGACACACCTCTCCCAAAAAGGGGTTTAAAGGCATGGGGCTGCCTGGTAGAACGCACTCCCCCTTTGAAAGACTTAATTATCTGTGTGCCATCAAATTGAGGGGATAAATTTATTGGCCCAGATCTTGCTGCCAAAATAACGGCGAGTTTAATGGGGCTCGCCATTATGAAGGTGCAAATCATCCAGCAACTTGTAGCGAAGAAGGGGTACCGAGTGAATTCCAAAGTGCCACAAGTCGGTGGAGTGTCAGCCTAGATTATTGGCTCAAGTCTCTGGGGCTTGAACCAATAACTTCCTGACTCAGAGCCAACAGTGTTACGAAAAAATCCAATTGGCCCAATGCTTATTTATTACATTTTGTCTCCTCAGTAATAATCATAATCAGATCCCAGGAATACGTGAAGTGAATGTACCGTCATTGTCTTCGCCTCCTGGTTATATCCATGTGAATAATATACTTTATAAATTGATGTGTTTCATATATTTGATAGCAGGTATGTTTGCCACATTTTAATTAAAAAAAGACTTGCATTTATATAGCACCTTTCACAGCCTCCCAAAGCACTTTACAGCTAATAAAGTACTTTTGAAGTGTAGTCACTGTTGTTATGTAGGAAACAAGGCAGACAATGTGTGCACAGCAAGATGTGATAATGACCAGATAATCTGTTTTTTTTTAAGACTTTGGTTGAGGGATAAACATTGGCCAGGACACCAGGGAGAACTCCACTGCTCTTACTTTGAATAGTGCCATGGGATCTTTTATGTCAACCCGAGAGGGCAGACAGGGCCTTGGTTTAACATCTCTTCTAAAAGACAGCACCTCCGACAGTACTCCTTCAGTACTGCACTGGGAGCATCAACCTAGATTGTGAGCTCAAGTCTCCAGAGAAGGTTTAAACCCACAACCTTCCCACATCATAGGTGAGAGTGCTACCAACTGAGCCATGGCTGATACCTAGGAGCAGTGATTCTCCTTTAGTAACAATGTCTAAGACTGCCATGATGTGGAGGTATTGACTGCCATGACTGCCAGGTATTGTCAGGCACTTGCTAATGTAGAGGGTGTAGAGGGGGTCTGGAAGGCAGGGCGTTGGGAAGGTTTATTAACTCACCGTCACAGAAATAGGCTGTAAACTTCCTTGGTACTTTTGAGAGATGAAATTATTCAGGCTTTTCAAATCGTCGAAGTGTTTTACAATTTTTCCTGAAGTTGAAATTTGAAATAATAAGTAATCGAATTTGTGCATTTCCTAAAATTCACTTTGAAAACACACCAGTTATAATAAGGTTCCGATCCAGGCTTAAAAGAAAGAAAGAACTTGCATTTATATAGCACCTTTGGTGATCTCAGGACATCCAAACCTGTTGCACAGCCATTGAAGTACTTCTGAAGTGCAGTCATGTGGGAAACGTGACAGTCACAAGGTCCCACAAACAGCAATGTGATAATGACCAGATAATCTGTTTGTTTTAAGTGATGTTGTTTGAGAGATAAATATTGGCCAGGACACCGGGATGAACTCCCCTGCTCTTCCTTGAATTGTGCCATGGGATCTTTTACATCCACCTGAGAGGGCAGACGGGGCCTCGGTTTAACATCTCAATCTGATAGACGGCACCTCCGACAGTGTAGCACTCCCTCAGTACTGACCCTCCGACAGTGTAGCACTCCCTCAGTACTGCACTGAAGCGTCAGCCTGGATTATGTGCTCAAATCTCTGGAGTGGGACTTGAACCCATAACCTTCTGACTCAGAGGCAAGAGTGCTGCCCACTGATTGCCGAAAATATAATGGTGAGAATACTTGTACCTACAGGAGAAATTTTCTCACCCAGACGATAGTGGGGGTCTGGAACTCGCTGTCAGAAAGGGTGGTAGAGGCAGAAACCCTCAACTCATTTAAAAAGTACTTGGATGTGCACTTGAAGCGCTGTAATCTACAGGGCTACGGACCAAGTGCTGGAAAGTGGGATTAAGCTGGATAGATCTTTGTCGGCCAGCACGTACACGATGGGCCGAATGGCCTCCTTCTGTGTCCTAACTTTCTTTGATTCTACCCATATTTGGCTGGGATTTTTTTTCTCTTCTCCATTTACTGATCTGGAATTCTCTATCCATTGAAATGAATGGGCAGAAAATCAAGGCCTAAGTCTAATTACACGTGTCCTTCAAATAAATGTTCATTCGAAACACCTCCTCTGGTATATCATTTGTTTCTATAACGATTTGTAGATCAAATCTTCATATTAAGCAGATCATGAAAAGTATTTTCTGTTCTGTTCTACCAGGGCTTAGAGGGTTAAATTATGAGGACGGGTTGCATTAACTTGGTTTGTGTTCCCTTGAGTATTGAAGATTGAGGCATGATCAGATCGGGGTGTTCAAAATGTTTAATGGATTTGATGGGGTAGATACGGAGAAACTATTTCCTCTGGTGGGGGAATCAAAAACAAGGGGGAATATTCCTAAAATTAGAGCCAGGCCATTTAGGAGGGAAATCAGGAAGCACTTTTTCGCACAAAGGGTGGCAGAAATCTGGAATTCTCTGCTCGAAATGGCTGTGGATGCTGGGGATCAATTGGAGCTTTCAAGACTGAGATCGATAGATTTTTGTTGGGCAAAGGTACCCAGGGAAATGGAGCAAAGGCGGGTAAATGGAGTTGAGGTACAGGTCAGCCAGGATCTAACTGAATGTTGAATTAGAGGGTGCTGCACCCTCTCCAAGGCCAATATAACTAAGTAGGAAATCTAAGTATTGCCTTGTTAATTTTCCATTTATGCACTCAGAGTCCGAGTTGCATGTAGCTTTCTTAGTCTTGCATTATTCCTTTCTCTCAAAGTTTGAAAACCTTGGTAGGTTGGAATTCTCAATAATAAACCTCCTTACCTTCACACCTCGAGCCACCAGTAAAGTTAGTTTCTCCTGAAGGTAAGGCATACCCTTCCTGACAAACGCAGAAAAAAACTCCCTCTGATTTGTAACGTAATGCATGAGGGCCGCAATATGAAACCAAATAATCTTCATCTGCAATAGAAGGTGAAATCAGTGCTCCTCAGACCCATGCTTAAACACATTGGAGAGGGGCAAAGACTTGGCTGAACAAGGAAGGAAAATAAATAATGCTGCACATAGTGACACTACAAGTCCCGGCCAGAATGGAGATGATTGGATAATTCCTCTGTCAATCATGCCTAGAGACCACGCCTGGGGTCTGAGGGACACTAGTTACCTTCTGACATGGTCATTCTTAAGGTTGAAGCCTTGGCGGTGAATGAGTAGACAGCCAGCCCATTACAGCCAAGCCCAATTCCGCCCTCACCAAACAGCCACACTTTCCCATAGGAGGCAGTGGCTACGGATTGGGGATTCCTCCTCACATAGGGACCAATTGATCCGATTGTGGTGCCTTTACCACCGCTCTGCTAACAAGTGACTGGGATTGATTTTACGCACATAATTTGTATTATCTAACTGTCCTCCACGCACTGCATTTTGCTGGGGAAATAATCTTGCTTTTATCGGGAGACTTTGCTGTAGTTTGGGTCGTGTGTTCGGAGACTCTGTAAATTAAAACCACAATCCTGCCCTCTACCTCCAACTCATTGGCTGACACAGTGGTGTCAATATTTACTCCAAATAAATAAAAGGAACCACAATTATGAGACAGTTTACCTTTTCAACAGAGAAAACAAACTAGTTACACCTTCCAGGCAAAAATGAAGCAAAAGACTTCAGAATATGTTACTTTAAAATATCTGTTGAATATGCTTTATAAGTAAATAAGATTAAGAAATAGACATTGAGAGATTCATTAATGAAGCTGAGGAACAGGTGTCTAACCTGGCAAAGTGTCACCAGAACCAGATGCAGAATCATCACCAGAGAATGTTAAAGATTCCAATAGCATGTCTTCTCCTTCATAAAGATATTCATAATCAATGTTAAATTCTGTGATAAAAGTGAAAAGAATGTGGATTAAAACTAGATAAAGAAAGAAACAAACAGTCACAAATAACAAGGGACAGGGACAACAGTGATGGAGAGCAGGACATGGTGACTAAGGGCCTTATGCTGATTAAAATTACCTATATTTTCTCTTTACATGTGAATCATAGAAATTTACGGCACAGAAGGAGGCCATTCGGCCCATCATGTCTGTGCTGGCTGATAAAGAGCTATCCAGCCTAATCCCACTTTGCAGCACTTGGTCCGTAGCCCTGTAGGTTACCGTGCTTCAAATGCTCATCCATGTACTTTTTAAAATGAGTTGAGGGTTTCTGCCTCTACCACCCTTTCAGGCAGTGAGTTCCAGACCCCCACCACCCTCTGGGTGAAAACATTTTTCCTCAGCTCCCCTCTAATCCTTCTACCAATTACTTTAAATCTATGCCCCTTGATTATTGACCTCTCTGCTAAGGGAAATAGGTCCTTCCTATCCACTCTATCTGGGCCCCTCATAATTTTATACGCCTCAATTAAATCTCCCCTCAGCCTCCTCTGTTCCAAAGAAAACAATCCCAGCCCATCCAATCTTTCCTCATAGCTACAATTCTCCAGCCCTGACAACATCCTCGTAAATCTATGTAAATCCTCGTTAAACGTGCTGGCTGATTTGCCTTATGGTATTTGTGTGTCTAAAACTCTAATTTGGTATATAATTCATTCACAGCTGTCTAATCTGGAATGATTACAAAACACA
This sequence comes from Heptranchias perlo, assembly GCF_035084215.1. Lineage (NCBI taxonomy): Eukaryota > Metazoa > Chordata > Chondrichthyes > Hexanchiformes > Hexanchidae > Heptranchias > Heptranchias perlo. The sequence continues at coordinate 11,754,345 of NC_090361.1, forward strand.
TTGCGCAGTGAGCACATTACTTACAACTAATTATTAATGACAGATACTTTACGCTACAGTTCATCGCAACTAAGAAATGAGCTGTTACCCCTCCCATCACTTTACAGTGTTAGCTCGGCTCAGTTGAGTGAGAGGGTTCAAGGGTCAAAGCCCCGCTCCAGGAGTCAAGCACATCATCTAGGCTAACACTTCGGTGCAACGTGGAGGGAATGCTGCATTGTTGGAGGTGACGTCTTTCAAATGAGATGATAAAAGGTGGATTTCAAATGGAACTAATTAAAGTGGAGTTCCCTCAACCAACATGTTATCTGGCCATTCGTTCACCGATTGTGGGGCAAGTTGGCTGCCACGTTTAAAAGAAAGATAAAGAAAGACTTGCATTTATACGGCCCCCCTTCATAACCTCAGGACGTCCCAAAGCACTTTACAGCCAACTAAGTACTTTTGAAGTGTAGACACTGTTGTAATTTAGGAAACGCGGCAGCCAATTTACACACAGCAAGATCCCATAAACAGCAATGTGATAATGACCAAATCAACTGTTTTAATGATGTTGGTTGAGGGATAAATATTGGCGAGGGCACCGGGGAGAATTCCCCCGCTCTTCTTCGCAATACTGCCATGGGATCTTTTACATCCACCCGAGAGGGTAGACGGGGCCTCGGTTTAATGTCTCAGCCAAAAGACGACGCCTCTGACAGTGCAGCACTCCCTCAGTACTGCGCGGAGTATCAGCCTGGATTTTGTGCTCAAGTCTCTGGAGCGGGACTTGACCCCTTGACCTTTCTAACTCAGTCGGCAAGAGTGCTACCCACTGCGCCACAGCTGACAGTTTAGCATACAAATGCTTAAGGTATTCACATAAAGCTCTTTTGTCCACCATTTTAACCTTTTTATGGGCTACCACATCCAGTAAAATAGCCGAGAAATCTCACAGAATGTGTTAAGTCATGACGTAAGACAATAAAAAGCAGATATAGCCCAAACTTCTCACAAGAGTTTTCCCCCTGGATTGCTTTACATAGTTAAACAGACCTGATGTTCCAGCTCCTGCATTGTAACTCACCAGTGAATCTATCAGGACTTACCCATGACTGCAACCTGACTCCAAACAGCCACTGTAAAATAATAGACACCCATTAAACATTGCACGTGTAACCCAAAGGAGACAAACTCTCAGGCTGCACTGAAAACATATCGGGGGAAAAATTGGATAAGGCCTGTTTTTGGGCGGGGGTAGCACAATCTGCTATTATCCCGCGCCCAATGGTCCCCGCGCAGGCAGGACGAGATTTTTGTCAGGCCTCAGGACTTACTTGCAATCTGCGTTGGAAATCAGGATTCCATGCAATTCGCACTTTCCACCAACAGGGGGAAGCTCCAGTCGCTTAAAGACAGGCTGTCTGTTAGAAATCTCTTAAAGGTAGCTGGTACCTGTTATTTGCTGAATATAACAGCCTGCTGTCTGCATGGACAGAGATTAGACATCGCACACGTAAAACACAAATGCAGGACCCATGCCTATTTTTACATACTGAATGAGTTATGTTAAAACATTGAATAAAGGTTGCGCACCACTAAATCCCACGTCCTCCAATCTGCATGCCAGACCTCAGCAATCTGCCGATCTGAGACTCTGTGCACCAAGGTTCTCTGCTGATGCACCAGAGGCCTTGGTGCAAGAGGGGGACGGAAGGAGGGACAGCCTATATCTGTGGGGCGGGGGGGGCGGGGAGCAAGAGGCCCTCCAGACATGCACCCAAAAGGTACTGGGAGGCAGTAGGGGATGAAGTCAATGTCAGGCGCACATGAACATGGATGCAGAACAGGAAGAAGCTCAATGCTTTGACATGAGTGGTCAAGATGAGTGGCGTCTCCTACCAACTACACCACTAGCCGCATCCACTGCTCCACACACTACAACCCCCATCACCCACATACCAACAAACTCTTTCCATCAGCACTCAATCCTCTCACCCTTACACATTACCACCATTGCAAGCCGCCCACCCACAACCCACAGGCCACACACACTGACAGCTATTCAACCATGATAGGCATTTCACCCAGGCACTCGTCCCGCTTTCTTGCAGGAGAAGCTGGCACATATCAGGAGGCAGCAAGTGGCCCTGGCATTTTGCCCCTCGAGCCTGTTCCACCATTTGATCAGATCAGGGTGGACCTGTGACCTAACTCCATATACCCGCCTTAGCCCCATATCCCTTAATACCCTTGGTTCACAGAAATCAATCAATCTCAGATTTAACATTCACAATTGAGCTGGCATTAACTGCCGTCTGCAGAAGAGCGTTCCAAACTTCTCCCACCCTTTGTGTGTAGAAGCATTTCCTAACTTCACTCCTGCACGTCCTGGCTCTAAATGTCAGGCTATGTCCCCGCGTCCTAGTATTCAAGTATAGGAAACCTCCAAAAACAGTTACAAATGTCTTGGCAGCCAGAAGCAATAATCAAGCCACTAACCTGTAAATCCTGCGTGGTCCCTTTAAATAGGGCCAGTGGGGGGTCCTCCAGGCACTCTAAGACACGTTCAGATGGTCGGGGTTAAGACTGTGCGCTAAGTTGAGCGTTAAGTCCCAAAATGGTGTCTATCACTTTAAATCAGCTTCGTACACTGATTGAAGCCATTTTCTCCCTACTTTACATGATTCCAGTGTTCGTTACCTGCGCCTGCTCCTATACCAAAATGGCGTCTGGCGCACGTCACGCTGGAAACGTGCGTGCGCATCCAAGACGCCATCTCGGACGTCGAAACAACGGGCGCTACACGGCCCAATTTAGCGCCCATCGAGTCATAACACCAACAATGATCCTACTTACAGTCATCTAAAGGGCTCGACAGGGTGGATGCTGAGAGGTTGTTTCCCCTGGCTGGAGAGTCTAGAACTAGGGGGCATAGTCTCAAGATAAGGGGGTTCAGCCATTTAGGACCGAGATGAGGAAAAATGTCTTCACTCAGAGGGCTGTGAATCTTTGCAATTTTCTAACCCAGAGGGCTGTGGATGCTCAGTCATTGAGTGTTTTCAAGACTGAGATCGATAGATTTTTGGGCACTAAGGGAATCTGGGGATAAAGCGGGTAGGTGGAGTTGAGGTCAAAGATCAGCCATGATCTTATTGAATGGCGGAGCAGGCTCGAGGGGCCGTATGGCCTATTCCTGCTCCCAATTCTTATGTTCTTATGAAATTGGTTTGAGGGCCTGGTAAAGTGACACTAATATCAATACAGTATGAAGGCAAACCCACTGCAGCCTGACAGTGATCAATGTGGCTGGGGCCATTCCCAGAGACCATTTGCAATAAGGAATCAAACAATCAGTTACTTGCACATTGGTTCATTAATTGGGTTAAAGGTTCGGAAAACTTAAAGGAGCAGTACACATTAATTTAACAAAACCAAAATGAAATTAAACAAACTCATCTGGAAGATAGTTTGAATTTTCATTATTGGGGTAGTAGCAATATTATTCTTTAATTGTTCGCTGGCTTCCCATGGTGCTGCTCGCAGATAACCTTGCTTCTGTGATAATTGGCTGCTAACATGGCCGGTCCCTTTAAGGTTCTAAATGGGCTAATCCATGCAATTGTAGCTGCTGAGAAACTGAGAACAGTTGTAAATGCTTTTAAGTTTTAAGCTCCAGGTCAAGGGCTGGCTTTCTTTCTTTTTAAGATTGTTTTTGCATCTGTAAGAAAGTGTGACATCTGGAGTGTGATGTCTCTGCACTCGGATGTGTTGCATGTGGTAAGTCGGAAAACGTGGAGCAGAATTTTGACCTCACACCAGGAAGGGAGCCGGGAGGGGAGGATTTTCAGGCTGGCTGGCTCGCTGTCGGGCAGGAAGGCCTGAAGTAGCAGGCCGCTGCCGGGGATCGGAGGGAGGGAGGGATCTTGATAGTGGGGTCGGGAGGACATCAGAGGGCCGGGACTTGGAGGTTGGAGGTCGCTGGAGGTCGGGTGAAGAGCCGGAGGTAGGTGGAGGGGGCCACCATTGGTGGGGTGGAGGGGGCCCGCCATGGGGAAGGGTGGGGTTTCCCATCGGTGGGGGGGGGGAGGGTCAGTCGATCGCAGGGGTCCTGTCGGCCGGGTGAGCTTATTGGGCCTTGATGAAGCACTCCTGCTCCTCCGGGCCCACAAGCAGTGCAATAAAGGCCCTCACCTCATGGATCCGGCCCTTCCTGCCTGCTTTCACCTGACGTGAATCGGAATCGATGGGAACAGGTAAAGTTAAATTCATTTAAATTTTCCGAAACACAAAGAATTAAGTAGCTCAAGTATTTCAATGAGGTACTTTGCCCCTTTAAGTATCGGCCCGTCGGCTTTAAGTGGAGGCGGGACTTCCTGGTGTCTGCAGTACACACGCAAACAAACGCGCCTGGGTTAAACCCGGAATTGGGCGAGCTGGAGTCGGGAGGCGGTCGCGCTCCAAAAAGCTGTTATTTTAACCCCCCACCCGCGCCCAACCCGCCCGTTCTTGGGGGTTAAAATTACCCCCATGATGTTTCTCTCTTATCTGCCTTTGTCTTCAGGTTACTCCGATTCCCTTCTCTTCTGCTCCTTTCTCTGCCCTTGTTCTTCTTCCCTCGGGTGGGAGGTGATAGCTGATGTGGGGCGGCAATTTAGGTGGCACATTCTTGTATTCGCCGCTCACAGCGTGGTCTCCTCTACCGTGGGCACACCAAACACAGATAAGGTGACCGCCTTGCCGAAACCCTCCACGGTGTAACTCCCCCGCTTGTTCCTGATCTAATCTCTCCGTCTTCGACCTCCTTCATTGTTTCAACCAAGTTCAACGCAAACTTCAAGGGCAGTTTCTCAAATATCTCCTGGACCCTCTTCAGCCCTCTAGTCTGAATTGAGTTTCATAATTTCAGGGCTTAGATATCTTCTCTCGGGTGGGAGATGATGCAATGTGATTGAGAATGGAGAAGCCCAGGGCTGCAAGTCACATTAAACGATGGGGGTTGTGGGAACAATGTGACGGAGAACCTCAGAACCTTCTTTCCCATTCCCCCTTTTTGTTGCCACTTTTGCTTCTTCCTCACCCCTTTCCCTCCTATTGTGAATCTGCCTTCCCAATACCCCCCTCCCCTTCCTCTCGTCCCTCACTCCCATTGCCTCCTGTACCCATCCCCTTTGAACTACCCACTAAAGCCATGTACCTTCCCCTCCCCCTTGTTCTGCTGTTTGCTGTACTCCTACTCAACCCTCTATTCGCTCCAGGTCACCCCTAGATTTACCCCCCCCCCCTCCAAGGGCAGGCAGTGTAGACTACCGTCCCACTCACCCTCATTCTCCAGTCCTGTCTGTCGCCCTCCTGTGCAGTTGCCCCTTCTGCCCTTCACCCCCACGCAGACCACTGGCCCTCAACTCTCTATCTTCCTTCTAGCCAACTCCCCTCTTGCCCTCGCTTATGGGCTGCTTGAAGATACTACTTTCTCAATTCACTATTTATATTATAACAAAAGTCTGCCATGGCTCAGTGGGTAGCACTCTCTCCTGTGAGGTCAGAAGGTGCGGGTTCGTAGTCCCTCTCCATGGGACCTGAGCACATAATCCAGGCGGACACTCCCAGCACAGCACTGAGGGAGTGCTGCACTGTTGGAGATGCCGTCCTTTGGATGAGACATTAAATCGTGGCCCTGACTGCCCTCTTAGGTGGCGGTAAAAGATCCTATGATGATACTTTAAGGAAGAGCAGGGGTGTTCTCCCCGTTGCCCTGGCTAATATTTGTCCCTCAAACAACATCACTAAAACAGATTATCTGCTCGTTATCACAATGCTCTTTGTTGGATCTTGCTGTGCACAAATTGGCTTCCTACATGAGTGACGAGACATCAAAAGTATTTCATTGTCTGTAAAGCGCTTTGGGACATCCTGATGTCATGAAAGGCGCTATATAAATGCAAATTCTTTCCTTTTACTTTCTTTCAGCACTGGGGAATTGGGTGGTAAAGTAGATTGCAACACTCTGGGAGCTCAGTTTAAATCCAGCCCACACTGAATGAGATTGGTCAGCTCGTTACTAATTATATCAATTTTGTGTGGTGGAACGGGGCTATCTTGGAACTGTCTGAAGACTTGAGTCATATGGGACCCTTACAGTCAAGAGAAAGAGGAACACTTCCATCAAACCCGAGTTCCAATTGACGTCCCAGAGAAGACGCAGCATAAAACATTATTGTCGCAAGACTAATCTGGCCCCTCTGGTCCAGATATATCCTGCTGACTACATGGAAAGACAGAGTGACCTCAGAGGGGGTGCCCCGAGAAAACCAGACAGTAGCGGAAGTCTCCAGTTGCACTTCCTGAAAGCAACCCACTTTGCACTGGCATCTGGCTCTAATTTAAGGAACGGCTCCAGTCCAGTAAGTCGGCACTTAAAAATCTGGAACTTAAAAAAATCGAACAGTGATTGTGTGCATTCTGCTTTCTTCAAGATCAGTTGTTGACGGCATGCACACAATTACTTTTTAGCTATTTACACATATTTTAAATTACACACACGTTAGAGAGGTTGCAGAGGAGGTTTGCTAGAATGGTACCAGGGATGTTGGACTTCAGTTATGTAGAGAAACTAGAGAAGCTGGGATTGTTCTCCTTCAGAGCAGAGAAGGTTAAGGGGAGATTTGATGGTGTTCAAAATAATGAAGGGGTTTTGATGGAGTAAATAAGGAGAAACTGTTTCCAGTGGCAGAAGGGTCGGTAACCAAAGGACACAGATTTAAGATATTTGGCAAAAGAACCAGAGGTGAGATGAGGAGAAAATTTACCCTTTAACATCTTTGCACTGCCTCAATCTTCAAAATCATCTAACAGATTCCTGTTTTCCTGTTCAGCAGTTGTTAGGTCATTCAACTCATTACCTTTTCTCTGTGGCGTCAGCCGTGGCTCAGTTGGTAGCACCCTCGCCTCTCAGTCAGAAGGCTGTGGGTTTAGGTCCCACTCCAAAGACATGAGCACCAAATCCAGGCTGACACTCCAGTGCAGTACTGAGGGAGTGCTGCACTGTCGGAGGTGCCGTCTTTCGGGTGAGACTATAAACTGAGATGACCCCCATGGCACTATTTCGAAGAAGAGCTGGGGAGTTCTCCCCTCTGTCCTGGCCGATATTTATCCCTCAATCAACATTGCTAAATAACAGATTATCTGATCATTATCACATTGCTGTTTGTGGGAGCTTGCTGTGTGCAAGTACTTAATTGGCTATAAAGCGCTTTGGGACGTCATGAGGCCGTGAAAGGCGCTATATAAATGCAAGTCTTTCTTTATGATAGGAGTATGTTTCTTTCTCTTTCCCCTTCTTTATTTTCCAACTCTATTAAAAATGCCAGCTGACCATTCACTCCTGACATAAAGGGGCTACGGGCTAAACATTAACTTGTATTTTCTCTTTCCAGTTGCAGAAGGACCCACTGTGTATTCCCCACGGTTTCTGGCAAGAAATTCCAGGGGACCGGGGCACGTCGTAACGTGGGTGGGGTGCCCGCTGGGGGCTGCAATTTGGGGAGGAGCTTGGCCTGCCCGATTTCCACCCTGTTCATACCTCACTCAAAATCCCAGTGTGGGTGAAAGTGGGAAATTCGTCTGGCTGCCCCCATCCTGTTTTGAAGGGGAGGAGTTCCATTATATTAAAATCCGAACAAAAATGCCTCATTGGTATTTAAATCCAAATTCCACAGCACACATTGCATTTTTAATACACTCACGTTAACATGACTGGAAATTGTCGGACACGACAAAGGCAAACCAAGCCCAGTTGACCCTGCAAAGTCCTCCTCACTAACATCTGGGGACTTGTGCCAAAATTGGGAGAGCTGTCCCACAGACTAATCAAGCAACAGCCTGACATAGCCATACTCACAGAATCATACCTTTCAGCCAACGTCCCAGACTCTTCCATCACCATCCCTGGGTATGTCCTGTCCCACCGGCAGGACAGACCCACCAAAGGTGGCAGTACAGTGATATAGAGTCAGGAGGGAGTGGCCCTGGGAGTCCTCAACATTGACTCTGGACCCCATGAAATCTCATGGCATCAGGTCCATCATGGCAAGGAAACCTCCTGCTGATTACCACCTACCGCCCTCCCTCAGTTGATGAATCAGTCCTCCTCCATGTTGAACTGTCCAGTGGCTGGAGTCATACCTGGCACAAAGGAAGATGGTAGTGGTTGTTGGAGGCCAATCATCTCAGCCCCAGAACATTGCTGCAGGAGTTCCTCAGGGCAGTGTCCTAGGCCCAACCATCTTCAGCTGCTTCATCAATGACCTTCCCTCCATCATAAGGTCAGAAATGGGGATGTTCACTGATGATTGCACAGTGTTCAGTTCCATTCGCAACCCCTCAAATAATGAAGCAGTCTGAGCCCGCATGCAGCAAGGCCTGGACAACATCCAGGCTTGGGCTCATGAGTGGCAAGTAACATTCGCGCCAGACAAGTGCCAAGCAATGACCATCTCCAACAAGAGAGAGTCTAACCACCTCCCCTTGACATTCAATGGCATTACCATCGCCGAATCCCCCACCATCAACATCCTGGAGGTCACCATTGACCAGAAACTTAAGTGGACCAGCCATATAAATACTGTGGCTACAAGAGCAGGTCAGAGGCTGGGTATTCTGCAGCGAGTGACTCACCTCCTGACTCCCCAAAGCCTTTCCACCATCTACAAGGCACAAGTCAGGAGTGTGATGGAATACTCTCCACTTGCCTGTATGAGTGCAGCCCCAACAACACTCAAGAAGCTCAACACCATCCAGGACAAAGCAGCCCACTTGATTGGCACCCCATCCACCACCCTAAACATTCACTCCCTTCACCACCAGCGCACAGTGGCTGCAATATGTACCATCCACAGGATGCACTGCAGCAACTCGCCAAGGCTTCTTCGACAGCACCTCCCAAACCCGCGACCTCTACCACCTAGAAGGACAAGGGCAGCAGGTACATGGGAACAACACCACCTGCACGTTCCCCTCCAAGTCACACACCATCCCGACTTGGAAATATATCGCCGTTCCTTCATCGTCGCTGGGTCAAAATCCTGGAACTCCCTTCCTAACAGCACTGTGGGAGAACCTTCACCACACGGACTGCACCGGTTCAAGAAGGCGGCTCACCACCACCTTCTCAAGGGCAATTAGGGATGGGCAATAAATGCCGGCCTCGCCAGCGACGCCCACATCCCGTGAATGAATAAAAAAAAATTGTTGAATCATACCGAAGGAAGCCATTCGGCCCATCGTGCCTGTGCCAGCTCTTTGAAAGAGCTATCCAATTATTCCCACTCCCCTGCTCTTTCCCCATAGCCCTGCAAATTTTTCCTTCTCAAGTATTTATCCAATTCCCTTTTGAAAGTTACTATTGAATCTGCTTCCACCACCTTTTCAGGCAGCGTATTCCAGATCTTAACAACTCGCTGCGTAAAAAAAATTCTCATCTCCGTCCTGATTCTTTTGCCAATTATCTTAAATCTGAATCCCCTGGTTATCGACTCTCCTGCCAGTGGAAACAATTTCTCCCTCTCTATCAAATCCCCTCATAATTTTACAATAACCAAAGTACAGTTAAACATAATTGAAAGGTTAGTAATGGGAGGTGTGATTATTTTGTACTAATATAATGTAGTCACAGCAATCTTACAGTATAGAGCTGATCTAATGATAATAAAATAATACCATAGGAAAGGAGATCAGAGTTTGATTCCCAGGTGAGATATAAACAAGAAGAGTTTCAATGCAACTTTTAACCTCGACACATAATTATTATAAAGCATCCAGCTGAGGTAATGATAACCAAACTTATACACGATTGAAACCTGCAGGAAGATTTGTAATGGAAGGCAATACATACAGTCCTGTCAGAAAAAATTCTGTCTTGACAGAAATGTCGATAGTAGTAGATAGATAGATAGATAGATAGATAGATTCTGGGGAAAAAATGCTGGAAATACACAACAGGTCAGTCGGTGGATGACGGAGAAAATATAGGTTCATATTCGGGGTGTATATTCTACTTCAGAACTGCTATGTATTTCCAGAATTTTCCACAGGTACATTGATCGATAGATATTGGTGTTCACTATGAATGACTCACCTAGGAAGCTTGCCCAGTAAAAGGACTTCATTTTGCTGCCACCTTTTCCCCCCTCGCTATCTCTCAGCTCTCGGCTTCTGCACAAGTGTAAATCTTCACTCTGGGGCGTTTGGAGGCACTCTTATTAATTCATGCCATCTGCGAGTCAAATTCAAAATAAATCCTTTGGTTGCTCTTTTTTTTTTGCATCTGTTTGCATTTCCTTTTTCGAAATAGAGAACTAAGTGTGGTGGGGAAGCTTGTTGATTATCGGGAAAACTGTGCTTTTTCTTAAACAGATTCACCAATACAATTTAGGTGAAGACATTCCTTTGCTAAAGTAAAAAGCTCGCACCAAAAGACGTGCAGATTCAGTCATCCATTGCATCCAGTTAAACGAGTACAACAGAATGAGACGAAAGCAGAGTGACATGGACACAGGCCTCGTTGCCATGACAATTGGCCAAATAAGAGTCAAATGGAGGCCGACGCTTCACAAGGGGCCTAAATGCTTGCGATTTTCCTCTTACTTTCACTAAGTATCGTTATCACAGATCAGCCATGATCTTATCAAATGGTGGAGCAGGCACGAGGGGCTGAATGGCCTACTCCTGTTCCTATGTGCCTATGTTATCTTGTCTCCTCGCTCGTGATGCTGCCCCAGTAGGGGTATAGCATTCAATGCAATATTAAATGCAAAGGAGAGGGTTGATGAGGGTAGTGCAGTTGATGTTGTGTATATGGACTTTCAAAAAGGCGTTTGATAAAATGCCACATAATAGACTTGTCAGCAAAATTGAAGCCCATGGAATTAAAGGGGCAGTGGCAGCGTGGATAAGGAATTGGCTAAGGGACAGAAAGCAGAGAGTAGTGGTGAACGGTTGTCGGTACAGGGTGGGTATTAGGATCACTGCTCTTTTTGATATATATTAATGGCCTGGACTTGGGTATACAGAGTATAATTTCAAAGTTTGCAGATGACACAAAATTTGGAAATGTAGTGAACAGTGAGGAGGATAGCAACAGACTTCAGGAGGACATAGACAGACTGGTGAAACGGGCAGATACATGGCAGATGAAATTTAATGCAGAGAAGTGTGAAGTGATACATTTTGGAAGGAAGGATGAGGAGAGGCAATATGAACTAAATTGTAAGAATCCCCTTCGGAGGTCAAGTAAACGGTATAGCCTGGGTCTCACAGCAGTGAGCCTTGAGGAATCTCTACAATCTAGGAAAGTCTGACACGAACCAAATGGTAACAGCTGAGTACCCTATTTGGAATAAGAACACACAGTGCATCAAACAGCGATTTATACTGAACTACAAAGGCAAAGCTCACCCGGGTGGTGTTCAGGGCAGAGTTGTATTCTGGCACCAGCGCAGTTGTTTTTTTTTTATTCGTTCATGGGATGTGGGCATCGCTGGCGAGGCTGGCATTTATTGCCCAGACTGTTGCATCTTAGTATTTCTCGGTATTTCTCCACAAAAACCTTGAGTTTTGGGCTCATCTTTACAGTAGAAATGATGCCTGATGACCGACAGGCATTAACCCATTCAGGTTACCTTCTCCTATCTCTAGTTAGAGTGGGTCAATGGAGGGCTGCCAACAAGTGGGCCCTGGGCTGGTGATACTCCCAAACCCAAGGGTTACCTCCTTCCAAGTTGGAGACCTTTAACCTTTCTTTGTTCAACTTTCTTGCAGACCCTGCAGTTTTCCTACAACTGCTAAGTACGTAGCTGTGCCTGTTTCTAGACATGGGCCTCTGTGAGTCACTGTGTCGTCAAGGCAGCGATTGCAGCTGCTCACCCAATCTCTGTTGGGGAGGCCTGACAAGACACTTACCTTCACAACACTTCCAAAGAAACATTCTGCTTAAGGATGCATTACAGAAGTATCCGAGAGCATGTTAATGATTATATGTTTCAAGATACTGAAGGGCATCATGATTAAATGTAAAACACACAGTAGTCTAACCAAACGACCTGCACAACTGTCTGGTAACCGTACTGAATAAATGTACTAAATAAATGAATTGGTTAAATGTTTGTGGTTAAAATATTGAATGCAGTATAAACGAGGTTAACTGTGATTAAACATAAGCAAAATGAAAAGCATAAAGGAACACACAGTATCAGAGGGTCTCATTTCCCATCAAAATGGTCCAATTTTAAAGGGGTTGCAGGAAGAGAGAGACCTGGAGGTTCACATTCACAAATCTTTGAAGGTGGCAAGACAAGTTAATAAGGCATCTAAAAAAGGGATTCTAGGCTTTATAAATAGAGGCGTAGAGTACAAAAGCAAGGAAGTTAGGCTAAACCTTTATAAATCCCTGGTTAGGCCTCAGCTGGAGTATTGTGTCCAATCAGGGGGAAAACTCTCCAGTGGCTGGAGTCATACCTAACACAAAGGAAGATGGTAGTGGTTGTTGGAGGCCAATCACCTCAGCCCCAGGACATTGCTGCAGGAGTTCCTCAGGGCAGTGTCCTGGGCCCAAACATCGTCAGCTGCTTCATCAATGACCTTCCCTCCATCATAAGGTCAGAAGTGGGGATGTTCGCTGGTGATTGCACAGTGTTCAGTTCCATTCGCAATCCCTCAGATAATGAAGCAGTCCGAGCCCACATGCAGCAAGACCTGGACAACAACCAGGCTTGGGCTCATAAGTGGCAAGTAACATTCGCGCCAGATAAGTTTCAGGCAATGACCATCTCCAACAAGAGAGAGTCTCACCACCTCCCTTTAATATTCAACGGCATTAACATCGCCGAATCTCCCACCATCAATATCCTGGGGGTACCGCTGGACCAGCCACATAAATACTGTGGCTACAAGAGCAGGTCAGAGGCTGGGTATTTTGTGGCGAGTGACTCATCTCCTGACTCCCCAAAGCCTTTCCACCATCTAAAAGGCACAAGTCAGGTGTGTGATGGAATATTCTACACTTGCCTGGATGAGTGCAGCTCCAACAACACTCAAGAAGCGCGATACCATCCAGGACAAAGCAGCCCCCTTGATTGGCACCCCATCCACCACCCGAAACATTCACTCCCTTCACTGTGGCTGCAGTGTGTACCATCCACAGGATGCACTGCAGAAACTCGCCAAGGATTCTTCGACAGCACCTCCCAAACCCGCAACCTCTACCACCTAGAAGGACAAGGGCAACAAATGCATGGGAACAACACCATCCTGACTTGGAAATATATCGCCGTTCCTTCATCGTCACTGGGTCAAAAACCTGGAACTCCCTTCCCAACAGCACTGTGGGAGAACCTTCACCACACGGACTGCAGCGGTTCAAGAAGGCGGCTCACCACCACCTTCTCAAGGGCAATTAGGGATGGGCAATAAATGCTGGCCTCGCCAGCGACGCCCACATCCCATGAACGAATAATAAAAAATTCGGGGGCAACATAATTTAGGAAGGATGTCAAGACCTTGCAGAAGGTGCAAGCCTAGACTTTTCACTGCCTCCTCAGTAGTCCGGTGCCTGGATAGCAATCATAGAATCATAGAATCATAGAAGTTTACAACATGGAAACAGGCCCTTCGGCCCAACATGTCCATGTCGCCCAGTTTATACCACTAAGCTAGTCCCAATTGTCTGCACTTGGCCCATATCCCTCTGTACCCATCTTACCCATGTAACTGTCCAAATGCTTTTTAAAAGACAAAATTGTACCCGCCTCTACTACTGCCTCTGGCAGCACGTTCCAGACACTCACCACCCTTTGAGTGAAAAATTTGCCCCTCTGGACCCTTTTGTATCTCTCCCCTCTCACCTTAAATCTATGCCCCCTCGTTATAGACTCCCCTACCTTTGGGAAAAGATTTTGACTATCTACCTTATCTATGCCCCTCATTATTTTATAGACTTCTATAAGATCACCCCTAAACCTCCTACTCTCCAGGGAAAAAAGTCCCAGTCTATCTAACCTCTCCCTATAAGTCAAACCATCAAGTCCCGGTAGCATCCTAGTTAATCTTTTCTGCACTCTTTCTAGTTTAATAATATCCTTTCTATAATAGGGTGACCAGAACTGTACACAGTATTCCAAGTGTGGCCTTACTAATGTCTTGTACAACTTCAACAAGACATCCCAACTCCTGTATTCAATGTTCTGACCAATGAAACCAAGCATGCCGAATGCCTTCTTCACCACCCTATCCACCTGTGACTCCACTTTCAAGGAGCTATGAACCTGTACTCCTAGATCTCTTTGTTCTATAACTCTCCCCAATGCCCTACCATTAACGGAGTAGGTCCTGGCCCGATTTGATCTACCAAAATGCATCACCTCACATTTATCTAAATTAAACTCCATCTGCCATTCATTGGCCCACTGGCCCAATTTATCAAGATCCCGTTGCAATCCTAGATAACCTTCTTCACTGTCCACAATGCCACCAATCTTGGTGTCATCTGCAAACTTACTAACCATGCCTCCTAAATTCTCATCCAAATCATTAATATAAATAACAAATAACAGCGGACCCAGCACCGATCCCTGAGGCACACCGCTGGTCACAGGCCTCCAGTTTGAAAAACAACCCTCGACAACCACCCTCTGTCTTCTGTCGTCAAGCCAATTTTGTATCCAATTGGCTACCTCACCTTGGATCCCGTGAGATTTAACCTTATGTAACAACCTACCATGCGGTACCTTGTCAAAGGCTTTGCTGAAGTCCATGTAGACCACGTCTACTGCACAGCCCTCATCTATCTTCTTGGTTACCCCTTCAAAAAACTCAATCAAATTCGTGAGACATGATTTTCCACTCACAAAACCATGCTGACTGTTCATAATCAGTCCCTGCCTCTCCAAATGCCCGTAGATCCTGTCTCTCAGAATACCCTCTAACAACTTACCCACTACAGATGTCAGGCTCACCGGTCTGTAGTTCCCAGGCTTTTCCCTGCCGCCCTTCTTAAACAAAGGCACAACATTTGCTACCCTCCAATCTTCAGGCACCTCACCTGTAGCTGTCGATGATTCAAATATCTCTGCTAGGGGACCCGCAATTTCCTCCCTAACCTCCCATAACATCCTGGGATACATTTCATCAGGTCCCGGAGATTTAAATAGAGTTAAAGACCTAGAAATCCGATCTGCCCAAAAATGGGCGCATATATATTTATGGCCCTTAGTTTTGGCGTCCCCCACAAGGGGAAATATCTTCTCTACGTCTACCCTATCAAATGCCTTCATAATTTTAAAGACCTCTATGAGGTCATCCCTAAGCCTTCTCTTTTCCAGAGAAAAGAGCCTCAGCTGGTTCTCTCTTTCCTGATAGATAGGTATAACCTCTCGGTTCTGGTATCACCCTTGTAAATCTTTTTTGCACCTTCTCCAGGGCCTCGACATCCTTTTAATATCACGGAGACCAGAACGGTTCTCAGTACTCTATGTGTGGTACTTTAGAGGGTAGGCTGGAGGAGGGGGCTCTTCAAGTGTGGATCACCAGGCTCACGTGTGCCAAAGTTTGGGCAGGAGGATTGGACGCCACAGTTGCCAGCTCGCGCAAGACGAGATCGCATTCATCTCTGCTGCAGAGGACTCGGATGCAGACTTCAAGGAACCAGGCTACCGAAAATGGCCGATGGGCATACACCAGGAAATGTGAGGCTGCATTGGGCAGCCTTGCCAGCGATCTCGGGCGCAGTAGTTCAGAGCATGGAGGAGTCCAGCTCCAACTTGTGTTCGGGGCTTCACACCGCGCATGGTGATGTCCAAAATGGACCGAGTGCTCAGTTCCATCCGCAAAACAGTGGGACCCACCATGAGAGAGGGTCTGCTGACAGTTGATCGCTTCCATGGAAGCTCTGAAGGCTGCCATCTTGGCTTTGGGTGGCCCGTGTCGCCAGAGTATCACATCACTCCTGCGCTCCATTCTCGCGCAGAGCTGTCCGAGTGCTGAGGCTCAGCTGCAGGAGGCCTTGGCTCCATGGGAGAGACACCTGTGGTCATCCTGAGAGAGGTTGTCCTCTCTCAGGATGACCACATGCCAGTTAGTGCCACATGGCCAGCTGGGCTAGACTGCTCCGGCCCTCACTGAGATGCTGCAGTCTGAAACCGGGCTCTCAAAGTCCAGAACTGCTCGAGGTCGCCCACCACGGCCATCGGAAATACCCTCAATAGAAGCTCAGCAGAATTCCACCTCCTAAGCTGAATCTACTGGGGATACATCCCATAGCAGCACCAAGACCGGTAAACGAGCACACAAGACTAAGGGCTTGCACAAGGCCGATTCATAATTATTCCTGTTACATATCGCACACGGATGGAATTGAGTTGTTTGATCAATTGTTTCCTTGTCGTAGATTTGGTTTTGGTGGTTCTATTTGTAGCAAAATAAGGACAAGTGCCATAAGGCTGGACTGAAGGAAGGCAGTGAGGACGGGGGTGATAAGGTTGTTGGTGTATTGGGGATGGGAAGAATGGTTCACATCAAGCAATTGTGGATGAGCTCTGGTCCATGTTACTCCTGCTCATCGTTCTCCTCACCCTCTACCCACTGCTGCACTTCTCGCTGCCCAGGTGGTGGAAAGGGTTTGACCCTCATGATGACGAAGCTGTGGAGCGTGCAGCAGACGGCCACAAATCTGGATACCCGCTCAGGGCTGCACGGCAAAGCTCCTCCGGAGCGGTCCAGGCGGCGGAACCGTCGCTCGAGGACGCCGGCTGACTGCTCGCTGACATTCCTGGTGGCAGCGTGGCTCTCGTTGTCGGCCAGTTCCGCCCCGACTCCTGACGGGCTTCATGAGCCATGTCTGATGGGGATAGCGCCCGTCGCCCGGGACCTGCCGGCCTGGTTGGAATAAAGGCGGCACATGGGGACTGGCGCAGGATGAATGAGTCCTGACTGCTGCCGGGAAACCGGGTACAGACCTGCATGATGCGCTCGCCACCTGTGGTCGTAAACTATCTGGCCGCTGTGGAGAGTGGAATCCCTTTCTATTGACAAAGATGCCAGCCTGGTGATGGGGAGCACGCAAGGCAACGTGTGGGTGCACCCTGGCAAAGCCTGCCATGCGGGCAAAGCCTAGTGCTCCCTCGTCCTGCTTCGCTCTGTCCATGGGAGATGTGATATTGCCGCTCCTCCTGGTGTAGAGTGCCTCGGTCACCTCCCTGATACAGCGGTGGACTGTGAACTGTCTCGGTGACCGTGACGGCCACAGGCAGGGCACACCATGCCCTGGTGCGAGGCTCGAGTTGTGGCGGCAGCAGGTGACACAGCTCGGGGACAGTCCCCTTGGTGTCTCGTACACCGCTCCTCAGTGAAGTTCGGGTAAAAGTGTTCCCTGTTGTGGATCGGGCCTCCTGCACGGTGCCCTCCTCCTCCTCCCTCTTCTCCAAGTTTCACCTGTCTTCCTTGCTGCTCCTCTCCTCCTCCTCCAGCTCCAAATGCGGCCCTACCAGACCAGCCCTGACTACGGTCAAGCTGTTTCGAAGGCAGCCAAAAAACACTCCAGCACCAGCAAAATCTTATTCTCAGCGATCAGTGTTAACCGTCGGAAAACAGACCAAATAACGGCCAGAAGTGAACCACGGGTGAAAGGTGACACCTGAAAAGTTGAATCAAACCTCACACCGAGCAGTTTGTGATACTGGCCGTAACTCAGAATCATTATTGTATTCTAATTCCCTTCTGCACAAACTCATTCAGTGGTTTAACGAGCGACAGGTTTGTTTTGTGGCGTCGACAGCAAATGTCGGGGTCACAGGGATTTTATGTAATCTCACTTATAAACATTGCTTAGAAACACTTATAAAACCATGGTAGTAATTTCTGCAGCCCAGTATCAAAACCATGGCAGGGGAGAACGAGAGGGGAGCGAGGCACAAAAGGAGGCCCGAGAGAGGGAGAGGAGAACAAGAGGAGAGTGAGGCACAAAAGGAGGCCCGAGAGAGGGAGAGGAAAACAAGAGGAGAGTGAGGCACAAAAGGAGGCCCGAGAGCAGGAGAGGAGAACGAGAGGGGAGCGAGGCATAAAAGGAGGCCCGAGAGAGGGAGAGGAGAACGAGAGGGGAGCGAGGCATGAAAGGAGGCCCGAGGCTTTTTCTCTTTCACTCACACAAGCAGAAATTTGAAAGAGTGACATCGCCGGACAGCAGGTAAGAGACTGATGGGTAACATCACTGTATTTTTTTGCTGTTCAATTTCGGGCAGTGGTTTAAATTAAGAGCTGAGAAAATATAACTGCTATTACTTTATTAAATTAATAACTTAGACCGTATTAATTAATAAATAAAACTAAAAATAATCGATTGAATAAAAACTTTAACTAATTAAATAAATAAAACAAAGTTAGATTGGGATGACAGGGCAGGTGGTGTGTGTAACTGCAGCGTGTGGGAGTTGGAGACCAGCGTGACTCTGAGCAACCACATCTGCATTAAATGTCTGCAACTCGAGGAACTTCGGCTCAGAGTTGTTGAGCTGGAGTCCGAGCTGCAGACATTGTGATGCATCCGGGAGGGGGAGAGTTACCTGGACACTTTGATCCAGGAGGCAGTCACGCCCCTTAGATTAGGTAGTAGTTTAGATTCGTTCAGTGGTGCAGGGACAGGAGGGTGTGACTACGAGTCAGGCAGGTTCGGAGACCCAGGATCTAATGACGGAGGAGCCTCAACCCTTGACCTTGTCCAACATGTACGAGGTACTTGTTACCGGTATGGATAAGAACAAGGGCTGCAGGGAGGATGGTCAAACTGACCACAGCACTGTGGTACAGGAGGCCATTCAAGTGGGGGGAGTAAAAAGGAATGTGGGTAGGGGATAGTATAGTCAGGCGGATAGACACTGTTCTCTGCAGTCACTAGACTCTAGCTCCTCACTGTTCTCTGCCGCCACATCTCGAGCAGTAATAGCTGCAGTCTAGTATTAATACCATGGCAGTAATATCTGCAGTCTAGTATTAATGCCATAGCAATAATATCTGCAGTCTAGTATTGAAACCGTGGCAGTAATATCTGCAGTCCAGTATTAAAACCGTGGCAGTAATATCTGTAGTCTAGTATTAATGCCATGGCAGTAATATCTGCAGTCTAGTATTGAAACCATGGCAGTAATATCTGCAATCTAGTATTAAAACTGTAGCAGTAATATCTGCAGTCTAGTATTAATGCGACGGCAGTAATATCTGCAGTCCAGTATTAAAGCCGTGGCAGTAATATCTGCAGTCCAGCATTAATGCCATGGCAGTAATATCTGCAGTCCAGTATTAAAACCGTGGCAGTAATATCTGCAGTCTGGTATTAATGCCATGGCAGTAATATCTGCAGTCCAGTATTAATGCTATTGCAGTAATATCTTGCAGTCCAGTATTAATGCCATGGCAGTAATATCTGCAGTCCAGTATCAAAGTTATGATAATAATAAAGGGATGAGACCTGACGTCACCTGGTCTTGCCTCAACTTCCTCCCTCGCTCACCCAGATTATAATCTTTTTGCACCACTGTGCAGCTTGTGTCTACTACTCCCTATAATCAGAGTCACTGGTTTATAGCAGCTAAATAAGTCAAACTCTGTTTTCATTATAAGGGACTCTGGGACTTTTCCCCTATAATTCCAATCATCGTTCTATGAAAAACAAAAAGCTATGGGATTTCCTCAACATCAGTCAGAAGCCAAAGAGTTAAATTAGTGCAAAAGGTGAAAGGGAAGGAGGCTTGTTTTAACTTTGCAGAGCAAAAAATATATGCCACTGACCAAATTAATTCTGCTTTCCTTTATAAATATAAGATTTATTTTGACATTGGATGCTGTTTGCTTGGATCTAAAACTATTGACCAGTTCAGAATCCACAATTCACACACAGATCTAATTTAGACTGAATGTAAAGTGTTCCTATTGGTGCAGTAGGGTTTATAATGAAATTTTCAAATGTTATGATCAGAATGTACTTCATGCCACTTAGATACAAGTCAAAGGAACCGACACAAACGCATGCAGTGTGGAGTGTTATTGAATAAAACGCTAAATACAAGAATGAACGTTAGTCACATCAGCTTTCGTTATGTTCAATTTGCATCCCATTTATTTCACCTTTGTTCACAACTTCCATTTTATTAAAGTTGGCCGAAAAGAGCTTTGTCACTTCCCTATTTCTCAAGACAGACTGACCCACACAAACACACCCCCACACACACACAAACATATTTACATCAAAACCCACTTCTCCTTAACTGAGTTGAACAGATCTCTGGTCATATCCCTAGAATGTGACCATCAGATTGGTGTCCTTATTGCAATTGCACTCAATGCATCTGAGGAACGTAACAGAATGTCTGGTCATTTTGCCATCTCCTAGATAATCGGTTGCCTCAGGAATCTCTTCTCAGAAGGCGTTGGAACAACCGTGAGATTGACTGATGCACATTACCTGCTTTCCAGGAGCTCATTTCTTCCACAAGACTGTAAGTTGTTGCTAATATTTGTTTCGCTCCCCACCTCTCCCCAAAACACAAAAATGAATTGCAGTCACAATGAAGTAATGCATGTTCGATTATTAACCCTGCAGATTGAGCAAGAATATTTTTTATAGATTAGCTGGACCGAAATATTCAATCTTCTCGATTTGATTAAATATTAAAATTCCACTTATGGAACCAACAGGTTTCTTGTTGTCAGGGACCGGGTGAAACCCACAGGTGAAGATGTGATCAATAGTTTCCGAACATATTTGACTTTAAATGTATCTTAAAGAAAGAAAGAACTTGCATTTATATAGCGCCTTTCATGACCTCAGGACGTCCCGAAGCTCTTTACAGCCAAGTACTTTTGAAGTGTAGTCACTGTTGTAATGTAGGAAACGCGGCAGCCAATTTACACACAGCAAGATCCCACAAACAGCAATGTGATAATGAGCAGATAATCAGTTTTAGTGATGTTGGTTGAGGGATAAATATTGGCCAAGACACCGGGGAGAACTCCCCTGCTCTTCCTTTGAATAGTGTCACGGGATCTTTTACGTCTGAGAGGGCAGATAGAATCTCGGTTTAATGTGAAAGGCAGCACTTCCAACAGTGCAACCCTCCTTCAGTACTGTACTGGGACTGTCAGCCGAGATTTTGTGCTTGAGTCTCTGGAGTGGGACCTGAACCCACAGGCTTCTGACTCAGAGGTGAGAGTGCTGCCGACTGAGCCACGGCTGAAATTGAAGGGCTAGCCGGTTTGCACAATCAATTCATTTTAACATTGTTGTGGCAGTAACTGTGATCACAATTGTGAATTGAGTGTCCTGAAATTCTTCTCAAACATCCACAGATTCCTGGGGCTGTTTCAGTGCAAAAAACACCGGGGAGATGAAGGATAGGAGTTGTTTGGTGCTTCATGGTAAGTTCGGTGTGATTACCTATGTATGCATGTATCTATGTATGAGTTGATGTATCCAATGATGCATGGTGCAGATCTGCTTTTACCTATGTCGGAAGATAAGATTAAGAATGTACAGGACTTGGAAAAACCACTTCAGTGCCTGTTAAAGTCCATTAACTCTGTCCTCTAGTGCTGTAGGCTCTCGCTGTTTAGAGTTGGAATTCTTTTTTTTTGCACCTGTGATAACAGCAGATCTGTTTATCTTTTTTAATTAATTCTTGGGATTACTGGCAAAGCCGGCATTAATTCCCGATCCCAAGTTGCCCCTTGCGAAGGTGGTGGTCGACCGCTGCAGTCTGTGTGGTGAAGGTGCTCCCACAGTGCTGTCACTGACTCTTGAGTCTGAGTGCTGCTTTTATTCAAGCCATTGGCTCCAATCTGTCAGGGTATCTATTCAGTGACCAGACACAGCACAATAGGGCAAATGTGGGTTCTTAGATACTCTCTTCAGTTGATGGCGTTGATCTGTAATTGGGTGACAGCTTTCCAATAGAAACCATTTCCAATGAATAAGGGTGAACAGATCCCTGTGTGAGTTAGTGATGTGTCTAATTGTAATTTACTGATTAAACCTTTAATATTTCTTGTGATTTGAAGAGCGTGTGCTGGCCAATTAACCAACTTTGACATAATACCTGTAATTATATTCAGATCTCCTCTGGAAAGAACGCACAATGGCAATAGATGTTTTGGAGCTATCCTCATATCCACAAGTTCTAATATTTCTGAGGGCAGGCAAAACTGACTGAAAAGCTGCAGCATGAATTTCTGAGGAGATTGATGCCTAGGTCCTTATATAAATTGAATAAAAGTCTCTCCTTAATTGTCATGAGCCTTTTGCAGCGGACTTAATAGTTATTTACTCCTCAACCAGCAAAACAGATTATCTGGTCATTATCACATTGCCGATTGCGGGACTTTCCAGTGTGTAAATTGGCTGTCGCGATTCCCACATTATCACAGTGACTACTCTTCAATAGTACTTCATTGGCCGTAAAGTGCTTTGGGACGTCCTGAGGTTGTGAAAGGCGCTATATAAATGCAAGTTCTTTCTCTCGCTGTGCGACCTTTCCACTCAGATCCGATCTGCCCATTGTCTCATCACAGCAATTAAAGAAAACCTAGGGAATAGAGAGTAACGGGGCTTGCAACAGGGAAATGGCACGAATATTCATTGGGCTTCTTCACTCGTGATTTTCGTTTGAAACCATTCAAAGGTGAGGAGGTGCCTGGGATCACAATTGGAATTCAGTTGCCCTAAAATTCTTCTCAAATTCAAATTACAACAGCAAAAACAGCTTGCATTTATATAATGCTTCAGAGGAACGTTTTGAAAGAAAATTTGACCACATGAGAAGATAGGAGGACAGGTGACAAAAAGCTTGATCAAAGAGGTAGGTTTTAAGGAGTGTCTTAAAGGGGGAGAGAGAGGTAGAGAGGCGGAGAGGTTTAGGGAGGGAATTGCAGAGCTTAGGGCCTAGGCAGCTGAAGGCACGGCCGCCAATGGTGGAGCGAATAAAATCAGGCAAGAATTGGAGGAGCGCAGAAATCTCGAGGGGTCGTAGGGCTGGAGGAGGTTACAGAGATAGGGAGGGGGCGAGGCCATGGAGGGATTTGAACACAAGGAGAAGAATTTTTAAATCGAGGCGTTACTGGACCAGGAGCCAATGTAGGTCAGCGAGCACAGGGGTGATGGGTGAACGGGACTTGGTGCGAGTTAGGGTACAGGCAGCAGAGTTTTAGATGAGATCAAGTATACGGAGGGTGCAGGGTGCACAGCGCACTTGACTTTGACAATAAGCTAATGTGTTGAAGTAATTCTTGATGGCGTGGCCTTTGTAAAAATTCACAGCGGGGCCTACAAGGGAAATATCACCAACACACTGTGTGTCACTGTGTATCATTCTATTTGATGGAATCATACAACACAAGGAGGCTATTCAGCCCATCGTGCCTGTGCTGGCTCTTTAAAAAGATCTATCCAATTAGCCCCACTCCCCTACTCTTTCCCCATAGCCCTGCAAGTTTTTCCTGCTCAATATTTATCCAATTCCCTTTTGAAAGTTACTATTGAATCTGCTTCCACCGCCCTTTCAGGCAGCGCATTCCAGATCGTAACAACTCGCTGTGTAAAAAACAATTCTCATCTCCCCCCTGGTTCTTTTGCCAATCGCCTTAAATCTGCGTCCTCTGACCCTCCTGCCAGTGGAAACTGTTTCTCCTTCTTCACTCTCTCGAAACCCCTCATAATTTTGAACACTCTTATTAAAACCTCCTCTTAACCTTCTCTGCTGTCAGGAGAACGATCCCCGCTTCTCCCATCTCTGCAGTATTTGCTGTCAGAATGTGATGCTCTCACTGGGATGATTGAATCATTGACCGTTACAGTCTGGTTCAAAGCTCGTGGGGACAGGCTCCTTCTCTCAGTTCGTAACACTCGCAGTTTGTTGTGGTGGGATTTTGCGCTAGATAACACACAGAGGAAACCTTTATTCATGACTCATTGCTGGGAAATGAGTAAAGAGGAAGCAAGACGGCTTGCAAAGGTGTTGCAAAAATAATCTTAACGAGCAGATTATGCGATTACGCGAAAAAAGTCCGATCAAAATCATTGGCTGTTTCTCCTGGTGCCCCACACGTAAAGGTCGAAACCGCCTTGTGTGATATTAACGATGAACATAGCTCTTTCAGAGAGCCGGCACGGGCACGATGGGCCGATTGGCCTCCTGCTGCTCTGTATGATTCTCTGTAAACATGTTTCCCTCCCGAAACCTCTCCACCTCTCTCTCCTCCTTTAAGAGGCTCCTTAAAACCTACCACTTTGACCAAGCTTTTGGTCGCCTGTCCTGATATCTCCTTATGTGGTTCAGTGTCAGATTCTGTCTGATTACGCTCCTGTGAAGCGCCTTGGGACGTTTTACTGCGTTAAAGGCGCTATATAAATGCAAGATGTTGTTGTCGGATTAAATTCTTCTGCCCGGTATTTAAAGAAGGCATTCACCCGGATAAAATAAACAGCTTAACTAAAATAGCGCAGAGAGGCGTTTCATACCAACGTGCTAACAAGTCCCCACACAACACTCTTTCAACGCACCGCTGCTCATTGAATCTGGGACCTTCACAACTGACAGAGAGCAACAGACTTTCAGCCCATCGGTCTGGGCTTGGAACTATATGAAGAAGGTCTCGTGCTAACACACTGCAGTGTCCAGGCCATCAGCCGATCAGTAATATATGTTACTGCGTTAGTTTGAGGTCGGTCCAGACAATTATTCCTTTGAGTTGATAAGAAATTGTCCTGAGCTTCCACACTCTGGATTGCGGCCTAGAAATTCAGGCGTGCCGATTTTGGGGTGTGTGGGACGGGGTTGAGGGGGATTCTCAGGGTGCATTCGGTGCAGCTGAATGGTCAGTCCCAAGGCACCCCTGTTATTGGGCCCCGGGCCTCAATATAATGGAGCCAGCCTGCGAAGAGGACGCCAAGTTCGGGCCGCGGCTACTGTCGCCATGACCCTCGGGTAAGTGGGTCAGGAGCTACGGTCGGGCCCGTGCTGGGGGTCCAGGATCGGGGGTCAGATCCGAGGATCAGGGGGTGAGAAGTGGAGGCTGTGGGTCAGGAATGGCAGCGAGCTTTGGTTAAATGTGAGGGCCGGAAAGAGGCACTCCTGCTCCTCCTGGCTACACATTCAAGTGAGTAAATGTGAAAAAATTTACCTTGTAGGTCGCAGGCCATCCCTAGGCCTCGTTTCCTTCTATGGAGCCAGCTGCCTCAGAGCAAACCAATCATGGAGAGGGAGCCTCAAACAGGCGATAGGTCCCTAGTTTGCATATGCAAAGGCCCCAACGCCTCTCTCAGGTGTGGGCAAAAGATGCCTATTTATTGCTTTTCCCAATATGGCGGACGCCACACTGCCAGCCGGAAATGTGCGCGCGCTCCCTGCCCGCCATTTTGGAGGCTTAGTAGGCTGGTTTGCGCCCGAAGAACAGGCGCAGTGCGGCCGAATTTATAGGCCCGACATTTTTAATCCTTCCAATTGTATCATATCATTTACATGATGATCACCAGATCCTAAATGATCTCCCACAGCTGGGACCTTTATTGCTGGCTAGTTGGGGAGAATCCTTGATTTGAAACCCTGACATGGTACTCCTTAAGTAAGATGGTTCTTCCTGGTATCGATGTCTGATTAAAAACATAAAATACCAGAAATACACCGTAAATCAGCCTGAATCTGTAAAGAGAAAAGACAAGACTGTATAATGTGCGTGACTTTTCATCGGAAAGGAGGCCTCTGATTACAACTACAACAACAGCTCGCATTTATAAAGCGTCTTTAAAGTAGAAAAATGTCTCCAGTTGCTTCGCAGAGGTGCATTCAAAGTCGTCATTTCCCATTATGCCCCTTGCTCTCTGGAAACTCATTACTGTTGCCCGAAGGATACTCTCTGATGAAACTTTAGAAAGACCAGGTCATCAAGTATTCCCTCGAGGCATTAGTTTATTGTCAGGCTGTAATTTGCAACTTCTGATGGTCTGAATCGTGGTAATATACTTCAACTCTGAACTGTGTGTACCCACAAGTCACCTTTCAAACCCCCCAGTTTCCATTTACCCTCCCACAGCCGATTTTCATTGAAAGCAGCGAGTTAGTCAAAGCCATACAAGTTTTACATCTAATTTATTGTAATTCAAGAAAATGTTGCCCAATTCTGCCCATTAAAATGATTAAGAACGGTGAGCTAGAACAATCTCTCTTATGATAATCAGTCAGGCTTGCACAATACTTTTGTTCCTTTCAGAATGAGTTTACATAGAAACATAGAAAATAGGAGCAGGAGTAGGCCATTCGGCCCTTCGAGCTTGCTCCGCCATTCTATATGATCATGGCTGATCCTCTATCTCAATACCATATTCCCGCTCTCTCCCCATACCCCTCGATGCCTTCTGTGTCTAGAAATCTATCCAGCTCCTTCTTAAATATATTCAGTGACTTGGCCTCCACAGCCTTCTGTGGTGGGGAATTCCACAGGTTCACCACCCTCTGAGTGAAGAAATTTCTCCTCATCTCAGTCCTAAATGTCCTACCCCGTATCCTGAGACTGTGTGAGTGAGTGAGTGAGTGAGTGTGTGAGTGAGAGGATGTGTTTTTGCGTGAGCATGTGTGCGTGCGTGTGCATGAGAGTGTCTGTGCATGTGTTTGTGTGAGTGTGAGTGTGAGGAGTGTGAGTGAGAGTGCGAGTGCATCAAACAGGGGCACTTTTCCCAGAAAAAGTTTATTTGTTACATGTTGGTTTTCATTGTTAACTATATGAAACAACTTTTAATTTATTTGCTATGAGCTGCTCAGATATAATCTCAGTAATCACAATCTTTTTTTTCTAGCTGTTTTATATTGTATCATTTGGAATCAATGCGCTCACCAATCCGGTAAGTTGTGAAGCATTTTCAGTTTGAAGTGTACACCTCAATTGTACTCAGCCTTCTTATACCTAGAAATGGAACTCAAAAGTCTGAAGTATATTAAAGGGGAAGGTGCATTCTACTGAATTGCCCCATTTACACTAACCGTCCTTCCTTGTTACCCAGAGTTACCAATATGGCAGAAATATTGCAAGCGAGATTTACAGTGAAAAAGCACGAGAGAGACTCCAGAACTTTTTGGATATTCAGAGCCTTTTCACAATGAGATGCGTCCAACTAAGTTCTATTTTTAAACTAAAATTAGGGAGTCTCTCTTCATATGGGTGGGATGGGGATGGGTTGGGTCTGTACCCAGCTCCAGAACTGCTCGTTAGGAGCAACATGGAAGCAGACATCTTGGACAGACGTTTTAGGTAGAACTGACTCATGTGACATCATCAAATTCTGCTCCAATTACATCATTAATGGGTAACACCGTTCACCTGAGGAAGGAGGAAGCCTCCGAAAGCTTGTGGAATTTAAAATAAATTTGTTGGACTATAACTTGGTGTTGTAAAATTGTTTACAATTGTCAACCCCAGTCCATCACCGGCATCTCCACATCATCATTAATGGGTACAGTGGATTGTGGGTAGCAATTCTTTAATCATCATGTCATCATGTCACCTGTCATTGAATCTTACCCAAAATATCTGCTTTTAAACTGCAATTCTAAAGCAAAAAAAAGCAAAAATGGTCACTTACACTTACAAGTGTACAGTTATCTACCTTTGTAAAATTTACCACAATGGAGCAGATCAGAAGGCTATTCTTGCTCTTTGGGTTGAGTTGTACTACACTACGTACATCAGCTGTGGCTCAGTCGGTAGCACTCTAGCTTCTGAGTCAGATGGTTCAGCGTATAATCTTGGCTGATGCCTCAGTGCAGTGCTGAGGGAGCACCGCACTGTCGGAGGTGCCGTCTTTTGGATGAGACATTAAGCCGAGGCCCCGTCTGCCCTATCAGGTGGATGTAAAAGATCCCGCGGCTTTACTTGAAGAAGAGCAGGGGAGATCCCCTGATGTCCTGCCCAACATTGATCCCTCAACCAACATCACCAAAAACGTTATCTGATCATTTATCTCATTGCTGTTTGTGGGATCTTGCTGTGCGCAAATTGGCTGCCGTGTTTCCCTACATTACAACAGTGACTACACTTGAAAAGTACTTCACTGGCTGTAAAGCGCTTTGGGATGCCCTGAGGTCATGAAAGGCGCTATATAAATGCAAGTCCTTTCCTTTTCTATCTGAGGCCCATAGTGACAGAGTGAGATTCACAGCCTGCAGTGCACCCAAGCTATGCAGAGCACAGCGAGTCATACTCTGGATATGAGGAGATAGCTGTGTGCAAGTGAGTGCGTTTACAGGCACTGCACAACACTCTGCATCTACCTGGTAAATTCCGAATGTTCCAACAGCACAATTAAGAATTTCCACGCTCTCAAAACACAAAAGAAATACTCCGCTTACAAACTGCCCAGAGGGTCCACCTCACTCTTAAATACCACACTGGAGCTATCTAGCTCACTGAACCAAGTCCAACAGGTGTGAGACAGCCTCTCCGAGGAGGGGTGGGTGGGGGGGTGTCACACTGCCTTCGTGCCTTGAGTTAGACTCTTGATTGACAAGGGAGTCAAAGGTTATAGCAGGTAGATGGGAAAGTAGGGTTGAGGTCATAAACAGATCAACCATGATCTTATCAAATGGCAGAGCAGGCTCGAGGGGCCGAATGGCCTACTCCTGCTCTTAATTCACATGTTTGCATGTTCATCAGAGTGCCCATTGACACCACTGTGTCAGCCAATGAGTTGGAGGTGGGGCCGGACTCAGAGCAAACAGTCTATATTACAGCAAAGTCTATTCGCTCAGCAAACAGAGTCCATTTAAGCAGCAAACAGTCCACAGAGTCTACTTAAACAGAGTCTCTATGAACTACAACAAATAGAATTCATGACCGAAACTACAGCAAAGTCTCCCAATAAAAGCAGGATTATTTCTCCAGCAAAATGCAGTGAGTGGAGGATCGTTACATAATACAAACTATGTGCACAAAATCAATCCCAGTCACTTCCAGCAGTGTGGTCTCCAGGCATGATTGACAGGGGAATTAGCCAATCATCTCCATTCTGGCCGGGAATAGTGATGTCACTTTGTGCAGCCCTGCTTCATCGCAATGCTGTTTAATTCTACACTGCAACATCTGTCGGCTGTTACAAAAAAATTCTGCAATCGGCCATCTTAAAAGTGCTACTCTGATTAAATTCAATTTCCACTTGTTTGTTGCTGTTCGGGAGTTTTGATAATATTTCTTCCTCCATATTGCATGTTCTGAATTTAATTTCTATTCATTTTTTGCAGAGGGCTTACGGATCAAAGGAATATTGAGATCATCGGTCACCCTGCCTTGTAGCTACGATGTTAACTATTACGGTTTACTTCCCATGTGCTGGGGTCGACGGATGTGCACTCTTACTCGCTGTGGGCAGCAGTTGCTTGTAACTGATGGGAAAACTATCTCTTATAATTTGAAATCAAAATATGAATTGTCTGGGGACATAGAACAAGGTAACTTGTCTTTGACCATACACGATTTGAACTTGGGAGATGAGGGCTGGTACTGTTGCCGCCTGGAGATTCATGGGCTTTTCAATGATCGGAAGGAACACATTGCCCTCACTGTTATACCTGGTGAGTTTATGCAATTTATCCGAATACAAGGGCTGAAATTATCTTTCTTCAGTATATTGCATGATTTGCTGTTGTAGCACTCAGGTTTTTAAGAGAGTAAATAAGTAGAAACTGTTTCCAGTGGCAGAAGGATCAGCGACCAGATTTAAGGTGATTGGCAAAAGAGCCGGAGGTGAGATGAGGAGAAATTCTTACTTAACGCAGCGAGTTGTGATGATCTGGAATGCGCTGCCTGAAAGGGCGGTGGAAGCAGATTCAATAATAACTTTCAAAAAGGGGAATTGGATCAATACTTGAAGGGGAAACATTTGGTGGGCTATGGGGAAAGAGCAGGGCAGTGGGACTGATTGGGTCGCTCTTTCAAAGAGCCGGCACAGGCACGATGGGCCGAACGGCCTCCTTCGGTGCTGTCAGATTCCACGATTCTAAGATTCGTTCTTGTTAACCAGATGCCTTATTTTTCTCGAGTTTTAACTCGACTCAGTTCCTCGGTATCAAATGCATTCGGCTGAAGCAGGGGCAGTGAGGAGTGTCTGTCACTGCGTCTTGTAAACACAATGCCAGACGGCACGAGGGATGACGTCCTCGCAGTACATGCTGCGACTTTGTGGACAAGCTGGTGGAGATTTCTTCCGTTCCGCATTTCTTTTCAAACTGATTCCCAATTTGCCAGAAATAGCAACCAGACAAAATCCTCATGAGCGCATTTACAGTGGTAAAAATGGGCGGGAATATTGTGGTTGACGATATCAGTGGGTGAGTTTTTGTCTGATTTACATTCCTGTGAAGCGCCTTGGGATGTTTTACCATGTTAAAGGCGCTATATAAATGCAAGTTGTTGTTGAAAGCTTAATGTGTTCATAACGGCAATCCTCTGCCCGTCTTAACATAGACATTAACCCATTTAAAGTAAATCAAAAGCGGATGCTGGAAACCTGAAATTAAAACAGAAAATGCTGGAAACGCTCAGCAGACCAGGCAGCATCTGTGGAGAGAGAAACCGAGTTAATGTTGCAGTTCGATGGCCTTTCATCAGAACTGGTTTAAAGTACGGGTTTCCCGGACGTCCTTACGATTTTGACGTAAGGACGTCTTTTATATTTTTTTCGTAGGTTTCCCGTCCGACTAGATAGATTTCTAGACACAAAAGGCATCAAGGGTTATGGGGAGAGGGCGGGAATCTGGTATTGAGATAGAGGATCAGCCATGATCATATTGAATGGCGAAGCAGGCTTGAAGGGCCGAATGGCCGACTCCTGCTCCTATTTTCTATGTTTCTATGTTGACAGGCTGGTCTCAGTCGGACAGGAGACCTGCCAGAGAGAGGACAAGTTCAGGTAAGTCTTTGTTTGCATGGATGGGGGGGTCACGGGTGGGCATGGGTGGGCATGAGGCATGGGTGGGCAAGGGGCATCGATGGGCAAGGGGCATGGGTGGGCATAGGTGGGCACAGGTGGCCATTGGTTGGCACAGCCGGGCATTGCTGGGCATGGATGGGCATAAGTGGGCAGGGAGTCGCGAGTCAAGGGGGATGGGATCGGGGGTCACAGCTGGGGTCAGCGATCCTTGAGGGGGAGGGTCGGGGGTCGGAGGATCGGGGCGGAGGGGTAGGATCGGGGTCGGGGGTCAGGGTCGGGGGTCGGAGGGGCAGGATCGGGGTCAGAGGATAGGGATTGGGGTTGGGGGAATCAGGGTCGGTTTTGGGGCTCGGGGGTCTGCAATTGGGGGTCGAGGGTCCATGATCGGAGGGGGGTTCTCGATCGGGGGGGGGTTGCGATCGGTGTGGGAGGGGGTTCGGTCGGTGCAGGTAGGCTTTTTTGGCCTAGGGGAAGCACTCCTGCTCCTCTGGGCCCACAAGATGTGTCTTTCTAGGCACCTACCTGTTAATCTCAGGCCTTCTCGCCTCCTTTCATGAGGCGTAAAACAGAAGGGGCTTAATTTTAAAATTAAAAAACGGGTGGGTTGGAGGCGGAGGGGCATTGAAAATTGCCACCATTTCAGACCCGCCCCAACCCACCTCCAACCTGCCCATTTCTGGTTTTCACGGGGCAGGAGGAGGCGGGTCGGGCTTTAAAACCTTTCAAGAATTTTTCCCCATTTCAACCCCGGGGGGCCGGGATTCCCGAGCAGGAGTGCTTCCCTCAGGTCCAACAAACCTACCTGCACTGAGCCTCCCCCAGATCGCGGATCCGCCCCCCCAACTGTGGAACTCACAATCACGGACCCCCCGACTCCCGATCATGGACTCCCGACCCTGACCCCCGATCCCGATCCCCCGACCCCGATCCTCCGACCCTCCCCCTCAATGATCGCGGACCCCCGCGATGACCCCTGATCCCGGCCCCCGTGACTCGTGACCTCCGTGCCCATCTATGCCCACCCATGCCCCTTTGCCTACCCATGCCCCATTGCCCACACATGCCCCCCACCCCGTGTTCCCCCCATCCATGCAAACAAAGACTTACCTGCAGACGTCCTCACCCTGGCCGGTCTCCCGTCCGACTGAGACCAGCCTGCCCCAGCCTGCCAATCAGCCGGTCAGTCGGACGGCAAACCGACAAAAAAAAATAAAAGACGTCAAAGCTGTAAGGACGTCGGGGAAACGAATGGGTTTCCCGACCTCAAATTGACCCCCTTCCCGGCTCCATTTTAAAATCACCCCGAAGGCCCGGGAATCCCGGCCCCCGGGGTTGAAATTGGAAAATAGAGAAAAATGGAGGCCTGAAGCCTTCTTGAAAGGTTTTAAGGCCCGACCTGCCTCCTGGGAGCGGGTTTGGTCGCCCGCCCCTTGTCCCGGCCCCGTGAAAACCGAAAATGGGCGGGTTGGAGGCGGGTCTGAAATGGAGGGAATTTTCAATGTCCCCGCCCCCCGCCTCCAACCCACCCGGTTTTTACTTTGAAAATCGAGCCCCACAGGATTGTTCACTATCACCAGGAGCAGCCATTTTACAGATCTCTCTCCGTACAGTCACATACTGGAATGTTGCTGGATGCAATGGGTTCACACTTTGCCCATTCACTCCGTTCAAATCCAGAATAGATGATAGTGGATAGGAAACTTCAGTTACGAGGAGAGACTTAAAAATTCTAGGACTATTTCCACAGGAGCAGAGAAGCTGAAGAGATTTAATGGAGGTTTTCAAAACAATGACGGGTTTCGATACAGTGAATAGGGAAAGACTCTGGTTGTAGAGTCAGTGATAAGGGGATCATCAATTTAAAATTGTCACTAAGAGAGTGAGGAGGGAGGTTTGGGGAAAGGTCGTTACACTGGGGGTTTGTCGGAGAACTGAAAGCTTTGCGAGTGGTTGGGGCAGAGACCATTGCATCTTTTAAGGGAAAATTGGATAAATATTTGAAGCAGGGCTTTGGAGAGACAACGGACAGCAGGATTGGTGTAGCAAGAAGCCAGCACAGACGCCATGGGCCAAATGGCCTCCGTCTGCGCTGTAAGCTTCATTGGTTCTATCTGTTGGCTGCGGGGGAGGTTACATGCGATGAGTTTGGTTCTATCGAAACCCTTCATTGTTGCTAGGGGCAACTCCTCCTGATTTGGCACTCAATTGGCAGTGCCATTCAGGTAGGCCCAGGCTAGCTTGAGAAGTCGATAAATGTACATTGGTAAAATAGTTGGGTGGCCTTGTCACATTGTTGGGGAAGGATAGAGGTGGTCTTGCTTTGCATCTGACCTGACCTGGGAACGTTTCATTGGTACCTCACATTGGAAAGTGTTGAACTCCCAGCTCTGATGAGAATATTTTTACAATAAAAACCAGAAGAAATGATGGAGCAGCATTGAAAAAAGCAAAAAGAGGAAATACAAGATGGTGAGACTAGAGTCAACATGATGATAATCGACATGATTATCAGTCTCATTCTTTCCTGTGATAATTTCCTGTTGGTTTTGTAAGAGTATTGATATTGGCTGCAGGCATGTTCCTGTCCGATTAATATCATCATTATAGCAGAACAACACCTCGTTTAACCTAACAATGGTTCTATTAAAGTTCTTTACAAACTGGAGGTTTGAAAGTTCAAATGTTTTATTTGCCTTTTAGATCGACTTTTTAAATGTCCTTCTGACTATAAAACTCCTCACTCTCATGAGAGATGCCAGTTGGACTCTCGATTTCAGGTAAGAACTTTCCAAGTTCATGTTTGAGTTATTCTATCTCTCCATTTATAACATATTAAATATCTTAGATCTATGGACGTTTCCTGTTGATTTTATCTCATTATAAGTTCCTGTGTCCTCAGTTATAATGGAAACTGCCTATGTAAACTTGTCACACTGTAATTCCACCCTCCCACCAACAGAGGTGTGGCATCATTTATATATTTAACCCCTTTTGAAGCTCATGAGTTATCTCCTCAGAATTAACTGTCCTTCTTTGTGTAATAACAACTACAAATTTTACCAATTTGCATTGAGTTTCTTAATCCATTTTTTTGGTGTCAATTTGAAACAGTACATGTTTCAACATCAATTTCTGGGGCACCCCACTGAAAGGCCACCCTTCCCCCCATGCACGCTCAACTCCTCGAAAAAGCATCCATTGTTTTCCACCTTTCAGCCAATTTCTTGTATCTTCCCAAGTTTTACCCTCAATCTCCATTGTTTCGAGCTTAGCTAGTAGTGTTTCATGAGGGACATTGTTGAATGTGTTTTGGAAGTCCAGGTACACCACATGGTAGGGCTTCCCCAGTCTGCTTGGGAAATCACTTCCTCAAAAAAAGGTCAAAGAGCTTGGTCAGACAGAATCTTTCCTTCCAATCTACCCTGGCTGCTTTTTACAGTTTTGCTTCTGACAATTGATTCTCCTATTTGGCACAGTATTGAAGTAAGATCAATGGGTTTGAAGTTGTCTTCATCTACCTTGTCACCAGTTTAGCCTGTTTCCAATTCCTCAGTGGCTCACAAATCGACCCCCTATCTCTGGGATAAATACTATTTATTCCTGGTGATTTGTTGGTTTTGAACATCTAAAATCCTGTCTAGGACTTTAATGTCTTGAGCTGAAGCTGTTAATTCTCATTTGGGGAAGGCTTGTTGCTCATATCTTCCTTAAAGAGTATTTGAAAGAAGTAATCAGTTAGTATATTGACTATCTGGAGTGCAACCTTGGTTTCAGAACCATTTTCATTTTATCCTTGACTGCCCTCTCACTTTTACAATGAAATCTCATGGCATCAGGTCAAACCATGGCAAGGAAACCTCCTGCTGATTACCACCTACCGCCCTCCCTCAGCTGATGAATCAGTCCTTCTCCATGTTGAACACCACCTGGAGGAAGCACTGAGGGTAGCAAGGGCACAGAATGTACTCTGGGTGGGGGACTTCAATGTCCATCACCAAGAGTGGCTCGGTAGCACCACTACTGACTGAGCTGGCAGAGTCCTCAAGGACATAGCTGCCAGACTGGGCCTGCGACAGGTGGTGAGCGAACCAACACGAGGGAAAAACCTACTTGACCTCGTCCTCACCAATCTACCTGTCGCAAATGCATCTGTCCATGACTGTATTGGTAGGAGTGACCACCACACAGTCCTCGTGGAGACAAAGTCCCGTCTTCACACTGAGGACACCATCCAACGTGTTGTGTGGCACTACCACCGTGCTAAATGGGATAGATTCAGAACAGATCTAGCAGCTCAAAACTGGGCATCCATGAGGTGCTGTGGGCCATCAGCAGCAGCAGAATTGTATTCCAGCACAATCTGTAACCTCATGGCCCGGCATATTCCTCACTCTACCATTACCAACAAGCCAGGGGATCAACCCTGGTTCAATGAGGAGTGTAGAAGAACATGTCAGGAGCAGCACCAGTTGTATCTCAAAATGAGCTGCCAACCTGGTGAAGCTACAACTCAGGACAACAGGCATGCTAAACAGCAGAAGCAATATGCTAAAGACAGAGCTAAGCGATTCCACAACCAACGGATCAGGTCAAAGCTCTGCAGTCCTGCCACATCCAGTCGTGAATGGTGGTGGACAATTAAACAATTAACGGGAGGAGGAGGCTCTGCAAACATCCCCATCCTCAATGATGGCGGAGTCCAGCACGTGAGTGCAAAAGACAAGGCTGAAGTGTTTGCAACCATCTTCAGCCAGAAGTGCCGAGTGGATGATCCATCTCTGCCTCCTCCCGATATCCCCACCATCGCAGAAGCCAGTCTTCAGCCAATTCGATTCACTCCACATGATATCAAGAAACAGCTGAGTGCATTGGATACAGCAAAGGCTATGGGGCCTGACAACATCCCGGCTGTAGTGCTGAAGACTTGTGCTCCAGAACTAGCTGCGTCTCTAGCAAAGCTGTTCCAGTACAGCTACAACACTGGCATCTACCTGACAATGTGGAAAATTGCCCAGGTATGTCTTGTCCACAAAAAGCAGGACAATTCCAATCCGGCCAATTACCGCCCCATCAGTCCATTCTCAATCATCAGCAAAGTGACGGAAGGCGTCGTCGACAGTGCTATCAGGCAGCACTTACTCACCAATAACCTGCTCACCGATGCTCAGTTTGGGTTCCGCCAGGACCACTCGGCTCCAGACCTCATTACAGCCTTGGTGCAAACATGGATAAAAGAGCTGAATTCCAGAGGTGAGATGAGAGTGACTGCCCTTGACATCAAGGCAGCATTTGACCGAGTGTGGCACCAAGGAGCCCTAGTAAAATTGAAGTCAATGGGAATCAGGGGGAAAACTCTTCAGTGGCTGGAGTATGACTCCATGCCTAGCACAAAGGAAGATGGTAGTGGTTGTTGGAGACCAATCATCTCAGTCCCAGGACATTGCTGCAGGAGTTCCTCAGGGCAGTGTCCTAGGCCCAATCATCTTCAGCTGCTTCATCAATGACCTTCCCTCCATCATAAGATCAGAAATGGGGATGTTCGCTGATGACTGCACAGTGTTCAGTTCCATTCGCAGCCCCTCAGATAATAAAGCAGTCCGAGCCCGCATGCAGCAAGACCTGGATAACATCCAGGCTTGGGCTGATAAGTGGCAAGTAACATTCGCGCCAGACAAGTGCCAGGCAATGACCATCTCCAACAAGAGAGAGTCTAACCACCTCCCCTTGACATTCAACAGCATTACCATCGCCGAATCCCCCACCATTAACATCCTGGGGGTCACCATTAACCAGAAACTTAACTGGACCAGCCATATAAATACTGTGGCTACAAGAGCAGGTCAGAGGCTGGGTATTCTGCGGCGAGTGACTCACCTCCTGACTCCCCAAAGCCTTTCCACCATCTACAAGGCACAAGACAGGAGTGTGATGGAATACTCTCCACTTGCCTGGATGAGTGCAGCTCCAACAACACTCAAGAAGCTCGACACCATCCAGGACAAAGCAGCCCGCTTGATTGGCTTCCTGTTTTCACATACCATTGTTATCGCTTCACGTAGACACAATTACACTCCTTCTTAACCTCACCTCGTGGTCTGTGGCTTATCTCTAGTGTCAGCTCTGCATTTTTCACAATAAAAATGTCTACCCAGTGTAGTTCATTGTGCAACTTTCCACCTCCCACAAGATCAATGCCTTTAATTTCCCAAGTTTTCCTGATATATAATATTTTATAAGATATTAAGGGGAACGGATAGGGTGGATAGAGAGAAACTATTTCTGCTGGTCGGGGATTCTAGGAGTAGGGGGCACAGTCTAAAAATTAGAGCCAGACCTTTCAGGAGCGAGATTAGAAAACATTTCTACACACAAAGGGTGGTAGAAGTTTGGAACTCTCTTCCGCAAACGGCAATTGATACTAGCTCAATTGCTAAATTTAAATCTGAGATAGATAGCTTTTTGGCAACTAAAGGTATTAAGGGATATGGGCCAAAGGCAGGTATATGGAGTTAGATGATAGATCAGCCATGATCTTATCAAATGGCAGAGCAGGCTCGAGGGGCTGAATGGCCTACTCCTGTTCCTATGTTCCGATATATAAGCTGCACTATCTCCTCTCCTATGACCAAAAGAAGGCTGAGGGGTGACCTGATAGAGGTCTTTAAGATAATGGTAGGATTTGATAAGGTAGATGTAGAGAAGATGTTTCCACTTGTGGGTGAGTCCAAAACTATAAATATAAGATAGTCACGAATAAATCCAATCGGGAATTCAGGAGAAAATTCTTTATCGAAAGAGTGGTAAGAGTTTGGAACTTGCTACCACATGGAGTAGTTGAGGCGAATAGCACGGATGCATTTAAGGGGAAGCTGGATAAACACATGAGGGAGAAAGGAATAGAAGGTTATGCTGATAGGGTTAGATGATATAGGGAGCGAGGAGGCTCATGTGAAGCATAAACACCGGCATAGACCTGTAGGGCCGAATGGCCTGTTTCTGTGCTGCCGACTCGATGTAACTCGATGTACTTTAACGAACAGCTGATTGAAACTGCTTGAAGATCCGACTTTACCTGAAATCAGCAGGGCCTTTTAAATGGGAAAGTAATTATTGAACTGCCCGAAATAGTCAGCCCGCTTAATGTGTTTTAAGCGGCTCCTTTGTAATTGACTCCGATGGCGATGGCAAATGGTTCGCCCAACTTGCCCGATATAGGCGGCTGCCCGTGATAAGCATGGACGGTGTAAGTTGGGGGATTCTGTACTGATAAATGTTTTATATTTCTCCGTCGTAGTAGAGCAGGTAGTAATGGTGGTCCGCCTGTTACAATTAGAAGCCGTGTGACGGTGAAAGAACAGACCGTATGTTCTGTTATAATTTCTTAAAGTGTTCAAGGTTTTTTTTTGAAAAGCAGAGGACGCCCTCCGATGTCGCCTTTTGTAACTTCATGAATTTGACCACAACCTTCAACGGGGAGATGTGCGACAAGTTTGAAGCTGGATTTCCTTTGCAGGTGAGCTGTCCCTGAATCCTTTAATTATCAGGTTTCTCAAACAGAAAGGCGCCATTTAATTACCAGGAACATTTTACCAGCAGAGCTTCCATTGAAAGGACGTAGTGGTGAAGTTGATGAGCTCTCAGGCAGATGGGCCCCTCAATGGGTCAGACAACCATCAAAACCGCACAAGCGTTCTTTGATGCTAGTGAGGACTCTGCACTCCTCCAATTCTGCCCTTTTGCCCATCTCCGATTTCCTTCGCCCCTCCATTGGCGGCCGTGCCTCCAGTTGTCAAGGCCCCAAGCTCTGGAATTCCCTCCCTATTCCTCTCCGCCTTTAAGACCCTCCTTAAAACCTTCCTCTTCGAACAAGCTTTTGATCTCCTGTCCTAATGTCTCCCTCTTTGTCTTGGTGTCAATTTTAGTTTGATAACACTCCTATGAAGCACCTTTGGGATGTTTTACTACGTTAAAGGCACTATATAAACACAAGTTGTTGTTTACGCTGGTCGGGGTGTACTTTAACATTCCAACTGATCTGTTCACCTCTCTCTTTTTTCAGCATATAATTTTAAAAACTTTCTTTTGTCTTGTGCAGTTGACTCTGAACCAAAGTTACAAAAACTGCAGTACTGAGAAAGCGATTAATGATCGGAACCTAGGAACAGGGGGAGGCCATTCAGCCCCTCGAGTCTGTTCCGCCATTCAATTCGATCATGGCTGATCTGGTTGCTGCGCGATTAATTTGCTCTTTGTACGGGTGACCATTATTCGTGTGACAGTTAATTGATCTCGGAGGTTGAGGAGAAAGATCAAATCCTTCTTTGCTGAATATTATTTTTTTTAAATCTCAACCGTAACTCACAACTAACTCGTTGTTTTACTCCGTAGCGGATCATTGAATTTTCACAGAGTCTGCTCAGCAACCTCACACTTTGGAAAAGTATAGAGAAGGCGGAGCGACAGAGAGCAGTCAGCCACTTCCTGGAGGTCATAGAAAGCGGTGTCATAGCAGCTGCTCTGGGTTTACGCAATGACTCAAAGATAAAACTGTCAAGTGCCATCTTAGGTAAAGCCCAACATTTACCTCATAAGCAGAGAATACTCAAAGTGTACTCCATTCTGTACAAGAAAAACCTGGTTCTCTGATAGTTGATCCCGTTCCCACCTCTAGCATCTCACCGTGTTATCAAGAGTGCTATGGTCGGTGCTCATCTGAACTTTCCCCTCCTGTCCCTTCTAAGCTCCAATTATGCTGCCCTACGCACTCTTCCTTCTGCCTGCACCTTCATTATATTCCAACCGAGATCCTGTCTTCTCTCACTCTATCTTATTCTTTCCGATGACCTTACAAATCTCCCGTAGTCTCCCTTTTCTCCTACGACCTGTGTTGGTAACCAAAGGGCAACGATTTAAGATAATTGGAAAAAGATCCAGCTGGGGTAGGGGGGTGGATGAGGAGAAATTTTTTCATGCAGCGAGTTGTTGTGATCTGGAATGTGCTGCCTGAAAGGGCGGTGGAAGCAGATTCAATAGTGACTTTCAACAGGGAATTGGATATACACATGAAAAGGAAAATTTTTGCAAGGCCATGGGAGTGGGACTAATTGGATAGCTCTGTCAAAGAGCCGGCACAGGCACGATGGGCCAAATGGCCTCCTTCTGTGCTGTAAGATTCTATGATCTTACAGCAAGGGCGTCCAAACTATGGCCTATGGGTTACAAGAGGGTCCTAAGCCCTGGAAAGCTAGGCAATGAAACCCAGGCAATTTAGTTCCACTTGTTCTTGTAGTTTTCAATAGCTGGTTTGTCCTGTTTGAATTTCATGGACATTTGAAAAGGGCTAGTACTGTTGCCTCATTGGTAGACGAAACCTAAATCAGAAGGCCAAGATCTCTTAGTACCATAAACTTCAGATATACACAAATTAATGGCAACAAAGAATTTAAACGTTATGTGTGGTGACCCATAGGACTCTGTGGTACGCTGACAAGTGACCCACAAAGGCCAAACCTTTGGACCTTGCTGACCTACAGGATTTTAACCTAACTAGCATGTTAACTTAACCATTGCTTCTTAGTTTCTCATCTCTTCACTAACTCTTTTCAAACTTAATGGCACCCTGCCTTTCATCTTGGTTCTGAATTAAAAACAAATGACGTCATTGAGTGATCCACACTGTCAGATCCACATGTTGGTATTCCCAATGTAACGAGATTCCAAATGTGACCCAAGTTTGTTCCCAATGTTAAGTTTGTACATTATCAGTTTTGATATGTTCAAGTCGGCTTTACATCCTCATGCAGCAGGAATTCTCAAGAGGTACAAATTATTGGTCACGAAATGGACAATTCTGGGGTTGAAAATTTATGTGATGTCTTCCCCGGCAATTATGCCAAGATCCTGGCGGCCATTACCTCTGGCGCTGACCCCACTTTGCAGGGTCATTGGGAGGGACTTTGCAAGAGCCCAGCGG
Organism: Heptranchias perlo; assembly: GCF_035084215.1. Taxonomy (NCBI): domain Eukaryota; kingdom Metazoa; phylum Chordata; class Chondrichthyes; order Hexanchiformes; family Hexanchidae; genus Heptranchias; species Heptranchias perlo. The sequence continues at coordinate 11,795,303 of NC_090361.1, forward strand.
GTGCCCATGTCAGTACCTTCTCGTTCAGCCGGAAACTCTGACCCCCTACCACCTATTGGGCAGGAGGTAGGATGATGCCCACATCCCAGGTCCACCCCCTCCCCAGTAACCCTCATTCACTAGCCCCTTTTGCTGATATTTTAATTTATTTTTTGAAATATTGCCATCCTCGCGGGTTGAGGCCACGTCCGTGGCCTCGACCCCCTCCCATCCCCGCCGTGGGGGCCCACTTGCACCATTTGGAAGGTCAGTGTGCTTCTTCTCACTTGGCATATTAACTTCCAGACTTTTGCTGGATTTCATCTGGACTGGAAAGCAGGAAGTCTTGACACAGAAAGTGTCTGCCCCATCTGCATTAGTGAAGAAAGACTTGCATTTATATAGCGCCTTTCACAACCTCAGGACGTCCGAAAACACTTTACTTTTTAAGTGTAGTCACTGTCGGAATGTAGCAGCCAATTTGTGCACAGCAAGCTCCCACAAACAGCAGTGAGATCATCTGTTTTTTAGTGATGCTGGTTGAGGGATAAATATTGACCAGGACACTGGGGAGAACTTCCCTGCTCTTACTTCAAAATAGTGCCATGAGATCTTTTACCTTCAACTGAGAGGGCAGGGGGGACCTCAGTTTAACATCTCTTCTGAAAGACAGCACCTCCGACAGTGCAGCACTCCAGCAGTACTGCATCGGAGTGTCAGCCCAGATTTTACGCTCAACTCTCTGGGGTGGGACACAAACCCACAACCTTCTGACTCAGAGGCAAAAATGCTCCCCACTGAGCAACCACGGACTCCTTAGTAGCCTTGTAATGATAAGGACTGAGACTCCGTCCTTTACAAAGCCAAATGGGAACGTGAAATCGGGTCAGGAAGATCCCAAACTTTTGCCAATACTTCCCGTCGTAGTAATAATTGGAATCCAGCAGACCAGCCGAGTGAGTTCAGCTCCTGCAGGTTTTAAAATAGAAATTCCATTTTAATTTGCATTTTTCTAGTATTGAGTGCAAATGTAACTTATGCTCCTAAACTACCCTGTCTACCACAAAAATATGACAATAAAATAATCTTCCCCTTTCCCCGTCAGATGTGGAAATAAGTTTCGTTAAAAGAGGCAATAATATGACAGGAAGTGACATCATAACATTACAAGCCAAAGGAAACTCCATGAATGTTCACTCCAAAACCATTATCGGTGATGATGATTCTGGTATGTTCCTACATTATTCACATCAATTGCGTTTACTTGTAGTCAAGAGCAAATGGCTTGTGTTACAGCGAGACACCTTTCAATGGGGGGATCACTTGCAAACAGTGAAACATGTCCAGGGTTCCCCTGTAAATATTGATGCATTAGCAGTGACTTCCTACAAATGTTGACACACATCCAGAGAACCTCTGCCAACAGTGACACACCTTGAGCCCCCCACCCTGCCTCGCTCACCCCGGAAAGTACTGACACACTCCTGGGAACCCCCCCCCTTGCAAATGAGTGACACACTCCCAGGGACACACTCCTGTTAGTAGCACAACAACAACAACAACAACAACAACAGCTTGCATTTATATAGCGTCTTTAACGTCCCAAGGGGTTTCACAGGCGTGTAAACACACAAAATTTGACGCTGAGCCACATAAGGAGATATTTGAACAGGTGACCAAAAGCTTGTTCAAAGAGGTAGGTTTTAAGGAGCGTCTTAAAGGAGGAGAGAGAGGCGGAGAGGTTTAGGGAGGGAATTCCAGAGCTTAGGGCTTGACGGCTGAAGGCACGGCCGCCAATGGCGGAGCGATGAAAAACGGGGATGCGCAAGAGGCCAGAGTTGGAGGAACGGGGAGATCTCGGAGGGTCGTAGGGCTGGAGGAGGTCACAGAGATAGGGAGGGGGTGAGGCCGTGGAGGGAATTTGAACACGAGGATGAGAATTTTAAACTCAAGGCATTGCTGGACTGGGAGCCAATGTAGGTCAGCGAGCACGGGGGCGATGGGTGAGTGGGACTTGGTGCGAGTTAAGATACGGACAGCAGTGTTTTTAATTTTAACTAATATCACCGAGCACGATTTCATCCCACACATTTTGAAAGGCTAATGCTTCAGTGACCTGATATTTTCTTTCTCTTCTGTCTGTATTGTCAGCTTTACTCGCCTTCATCTCCTACAGTGATGTGGAGTCCATTTTAGACCCAGTGTTGATGGAGGGAGAAAGCGAAGATTCCAGAAAGCTACTGAGGAGTCAGTTTTATTCAAAGGTGATAACAGTGACAAAAGGGAACAACAGGACACATAAACTGAACGGAACTGTTAACATCACTTTCCATGGGAAAGAGGTTTGTGAACTTATCCGAGTTATTGGGTAAGTTTTTAACAGATTAATGTGATTTCTGTAACTTGTTCGGTGTTGGCTGTGGCTCAGTTGGTAGCACGCTCCCTCTAGAGGTCAGAAGGTTGTAGGTTCAAGTCCTCATTCCAGAGACATTAAGTACATAGCCAAGGCTGATATTCCAGTGCTGTACTGAGGGAGCACTGCACTTTCAGATGAGATGCTAAACCGGTGTCCTGGCTAATATTTATCCCTCAACCAACCTCACTAAAAAGCAGATGACTTGGTCATTATCACATTGCTGTTTGTGGGATCTTGCTGTGTGCAAATTGGCTGCTGCATTGCCTACATTCCAACAGTGATCACACTTCAAAAGTACTTCATTAGCTGGAAAGAGCTTTGGCATTATTTGAAGAAGAGCAAGGGTGTTCTCCCAATTTGCATACAGCATTGAGATAATGAGCAGATCATCTGTTCTTAGTAACGTTGGCTGAGGGATAAACACTGGCCAGGACACCGGGGAGAACTCCCCTGCTCGTCTTCGAAATAGTGCCATGGGTTCTTTTACGCCCGCCTGAGAGGGCAGATGGGGCTTCCGTTTAACGTCTCACCTGAAAGACGGCACCTCCGACAGTGCAGCACTCCCTCAGTACTGCACTGGAGTGTCAGCCTAGGCTACGCGCTCTAGTCTTTGGACTGTAACTTGAGGCGAGAGTGCTACTCACTGAGCCATGGCTGACACCATACGTCCAGTATCACTGCAACGTTTCATGGACACTGCTTCTTTCTGCAGGAAGGCATCGCTGGCAGCAGGAAAGTTTGTGCTCATTGGAAATCGAGGGCAGAGAGCCCCTACTGGGCTACGGCAGGCTGTCAACAGAAGGATTTGAATGAGACACATACCGAATGCATCTGCAATCACCTGTCCAGCTTTGCTGTGCTTTTGGCACTCTATGAAATAACGGTAGAACTCAAAGTCCCATTGTCACTCAATCACACGCAGAACGCTGAAGGGGAGATTGTCCCTACGCCCAGGGTTCTATGGATCGTCTGGGAGCAGCAATTAGCAGAAGGGGGTCGGAGCACACGCCTGTACAGGAACCCGCCTGATCGTCCAATTCTCACTGCGCCCCTTATCTCAGGCACACACACTTGGAGGTCGCACTTTCTCCACATAGGAAGGAACATAGGAACAGGAGGAGGCCATTCAGCCCCTCGAGCCTGCTCCGCCATTCAATTAGATCATGGCTGATCCGTAACTTAACTCCATGGGATCATAGAATGATGCAGCGTGGAAGGAGGCCATTCGGTCCATTGAGCCTGTGCTGACACTTTGAAAGAACTATCGAATTAGTCCCACTCCCCCTGATCTGTAACTCCATCTACCCGTCTTGGTTCCGTAACCCTTAATACCCTTGCCTGAGAAAAATCTATCAATCTCAGTTTTGAAATTTTCAATTGACAACTTTTTGTGGGGAGAGTTCCAGATTTCCACTACCATTTGTGTGAAGAAGTGCTTCCTGACGGCTTAGCTCTAATTTTAAGGTTATGCCCCCTTGTTCGGGGTTCCCCCCACCAGAGGAAATAGTTTCTCCCTATCTGCCTTATCAAATCCTTTAATCATCTTAAAATCCCTCAATTAGATCAACCCTTAATCTTCCAGACTTCTGGGAATACAAGCCTAGTCTATGCAACCTGTCCTCATAATTTAACCTTCTAAGCCCCGATATCATTCTGGTGAATCTGCACTGCACTCCCTCCAAGGCCAATATATCCTTCTTGCCGGTTGTAACAGTAACTCCATTGTCAGCGATTGGCATCCTGTTACGCTCACAAACATTGCTGGTTTTCTCACATTATTTTGAATTTTCGATTGTTAGTGCTACGTCAAATGAAGCTACTTTGCTGGTGATGATTTGCATGGGATAGTGTGATTCCTGGCCCCCTGATACTTCCCTCTGCCTTTCTGAACTTGTTAAAATTAACTCGCAAATGTTCAGGGGAAGGTGCACAAGGTATTTGTTAATTTTTGGCGTCACTTCCAGCGATATTTAATGGAAATGATTCCAAATACAATCAGGGTGAAATCGTGCACTAGTGACAATAGTGACAAAAGTGTCAAAATTCTATTGCCATTTGAAAGAAGGCGAGACCCTTCACTAAACTAACAGAAAGAAGAATTCCATGTAAGAGTGTTAAATATTCATTATTGATATCATACAACTTGATTTTAGACCGAATACGGTTTTGATTTGCATGTTCGAGGAACCTTCTGGCCTCAACATTGAGTTCAACAACATCAGATCATGACCATTGCTCCCGTTTCTTTGGACTGCAGGGGCTGGTAATGGTTCTGCTGTTGCCATTTATACCTCCTCTGGACCCATCTTTTGTTTCTTTATTGTCCCATTACTTTTGCCTTGCGCTATCGTCCCTTTTGTCATTTAATCACTCCTGCCCTCCACCCTATCTCAGACCTCTCCTTTTGCTCTTTCCTTCTCCTCCCTGGCTCTGCACTTGCTTATAAACTGTAAAATCTCTGACTTCTTCCAGTTCTGATGAAAGGTCATCGACCTGAAATGTTAACTCTGTTTCTCTCTCCACAGATGTTGCCTGAACCTGCTGGGTGTTTCCAGCTGTTTCTGTTTTTATTTTACGGTTGTGATTTAGTGCAGTGCGGTTCATTAGCACGGAACACAGGCACACACACACACACACTCACACACACTCACACTCACACACACTCACACACACACACACACACACACTCACACACACACACACACACTCACACTCATGCATTCACCCACAAAACAGAGATGGACAAATCCATACAAAGCAGACACAAGCTCTCACACAAGCAAACACACATACAGACAAGCACTCATACGCCCAAAATCAGGTAAAATAGATATTGCTGCAATACAATTCAGAAAATATCCCGCAGCACTGTTTGACTTTAGCCTGATGCAGCGATGGAATCTAATGCCATGACAATATTTATTTATTTTGTTTTCATTTTAATTGCTCTCATGATCCCATAGAATCCGCTGCATAGTTCCATTCTCAACTGGATCACCTATATCGGATTGCCCATATCCTTGCTGTGCCTTTTGGTGTCAATCGGGACCTTCTTCTGCTGCCAGTCTATTCAAAACCAGAACACGACAGTCCGAGCACACTTGTGCCTGAATCTGTTCCTGGCGGAGGTGGTGTTTCTGATAGCAACATCCATTAATACACAAACGGTAATGTTCTTTATATCGTATATAATCCGCAGAAACTATAGATCAAGTGTTTTACCAATGGCCACACTTAAGTTCTGAATTTGAGTCCCATGCTGTCTAATTTCAGACTGTTTAACTTCTCAAGACTGATGATTTCACACCATATGTATTAAACCATTGTGCATACCAATACTGAAAATTGGAATTTGATTTTAAAATATGATTTACAGAGGTTGGAGGTGCATTAAAATATCTGTTATTTACATGTATGTCATCTTTAAAAATCTTACCTCTTCTTTATCTGGACTGGGCAGAGCAGCCCTGGTATAAAGGCCAGCAGGCCATTTCTGTTAAAGCCTACAGTACCGATTTATAATGTGACCACTTGCGGCTAATTTTCAGCCCCAGTGAGGTAAAGTTGAGGGGGGAAGATTTTCTTTGTTTGTAACTAGCTAGCGAAACGGTAGAAGTATAATAAAAGGACAGGCTTACGACTTCACTAGATATAGTGACTAAAGAAAGCCTTCCTTAATGGTTCCCACCAATCCCCTTTGTGGATTGCATCCTCTTGATAATTAGAACAGCAAGTCTGTTTGATAATTAACATAAAAGCTGCCCTTCTCAACTGGACATTAGGTTTACGGTTCGATTGTAGGTGTAAGGATAACATTTGGTTGGTTTCCTTGTGAAATTTAAGCTATGGAAATGACCAAATCTTAACAGGAATGGTTTGCGACTTGAAATGGCATTAACAATGAACTGGGTACCCTGTCAACCCAGTGGCTAAAGGCATCTCTTTGTGTAGTGTTGAATTACACAAATTACCAGGTCCCATGTTTGATCCCTGCGTCTGCACATGACCTCAGGCCTGGCTAGCAGATGGGCTGGTATACCCTGGGAAAGAGGGGACCAAAGTCAGACAAGGCTCTCATTCCTGATCAAGCAAATGTGCACGAGTGTGGAGACATTTGTGAATAGACTGTGATACCCTCCATGATCTCTCAAAAACAACAACAACTTGCATTTATATAGCACCTTTAACATAGTAAAACGTCCCAAGGTGCTTCACAGGAGCGTAATCAGACAAAAATTTGACACCGAATCATATAAGGAGATATTATGACAGGTGACCAAAAGCTTGGTCAAAGAGGTAGGTTTTAACGGGCGTCTTAAAGGAGGAGAGGTAGAGAGGTGGAGAGGTTTAGGGAGGGATTTCCAGAGCTTAGGGCCTGGGCAGCTGAAGGCACGGCCGCCAATGGTGGAGCGATGAAAATCAGGGATGCGCAAGAGGCCAGAATTGGTGGAGCGTAGAGATCTTGGAGGGTTGTAGGGCTGGAGGTGGTTGCAGAAATAGGGACATTTAATATTAAGGCTCACCCATAACGAATGGGCATTTGAGTGAAATATTGGGAGGTGGCTGGCACTCATTGGGCTGCCCCCTAGCACAAGTTGGTTGGTACCTTCAGGATAGGAAAATAGACCGACTGGCTGTAATTCCTTGTCAGCCAGTTGATGGTGCATCAACATCACAAGAAATCCAGAGTAGAGGGCACAAGCTTGTCACACCAGCCAGGCTCACATTGCTAACAACCTTGTAATTTATTATAATGAATGATTATTGTTGCTGTTTAGGTTTTATGTAGAATTGTAGCCGGTGGTTTACATTACTTGTTTCTGGCGGCATTTTCTTGGATGTGTCTGGAGGCCGTGCAGCTCTGCCTCATGGTCTCAAACCTCAAGGTTGTGAACTTTTCCCGCACCCGTGTCATTGGAGGCAGACTCATGTACCCCATCGGCTATGGGTGTCCAGCGGTGATTGTGGCCGTGTCTGCAGCAGTAAATCACAAAGGCTATGGGACCGGCACGCGGTAAGTACAGAGGTTATCTGTGCGTTCACTGTACACTGGGGTGATGAATGCGTATTGAAGTCATGTAGAGGGCAGTTTATCACACACAGGCCAAGGATTCTCATTGAGTCATGGGCTGTGAGAGGGAGCACGTTTAAAAGGAGAATCAAACATGGTTAGTGAACAGAGGGCATTCATTTAGGCAATTGAACACACACAGGCTTCTCAAATTGCTCAGCGGGTAAATATAAAAATAAGTAAGGACTTGCATTTATATAACGCCTTTCACGACCTCAGGACATCCCAAAGAGCTTTACAGCCAATGAAGTACTTTCGAAGTGTAGTCACTGTTAGAATGCAGGCAATGTGGGAGCCAATTTGCGCACAGCAAGGTCCCACAGACAGCAATGAAATAAATGACCACATAATCTTCTTTAGTGATGTTGGTTGAGGGATAAATATTGACCAGGACACCAGGGAGAACTCCCCTGCTCCTCTTCGAAATAGTTCCATGGGATCTCTCACTGAGAGGGTAGACATCTCATTCGAAAGATGGCACCTCCGACAGTGCAGCACTCCCTCAGTACTGCACTGGGTGTGTCAGCCTAGATTATATGCTCAAGTCTCTGGAGTGGGACTTTGATCTACGACCTCTGACTCAGAGGCGAGAGAGCTACCCGCTGAGCCAAGGCTGACACTTCTACTGCCTCACATTCCGCTGAGCACAACAGACCAGGAAGTCTCAATGCCAGCTCTGTGCTGAGTTACCCGATCTGAGTGGGGGGAGCTCTAGAAATGGATTTGGTTTCCCTCACTCAAGAAAGGGGAAAGATCAGCCAAGGTCCCTAATCCTGATCAACATACTGCTCGAAAGTACATGAACATGGCAGTGGGGTGACGACAGAATCAGGCTCCACTGTGATACCTCTGTCTAGGACTCTGTGGACAGTCGCTTCTAGACTCACATGCCAGGAACACTTGGACTTGGTACCTGCGGCATTTAAAAAAAAAATATTTACAGGCTACTAACGCATGGTTTTCATCTATGACTATAAGTGTCTCTGTACTAGTGACTACTACTTGTTATCCAAAACTCTGCTGCCCGTATCCTAACATGCACCAAGTCCCATTCACCCAACACCCCTCAGCTCACTGACCTACATTGGCCCCCGGTCTGGCAACGCCTCGATTTTAAAATTCTCATCCTCGTGTGCCAATCCCTCCAGGGCCTCCTCACCCCTCCCTCTCTGTAACCTCCTCCAGCCCTGTAACCCTCCGCGAACTCTGCGTTCCTTCAACTATAGACTTGAGTGAATCCCCCAATTCCTTCACTCCACCATTAGCGGCCGAGCCTTCAGCTGTCTGGAATCCGAACCTCTGGAATTCCCTCCCCAAACCCCTTCGCCTCTCCTCCTCTCTCTCCTTCTTTAAAGTGCTGCTTAAAACCTACCTCTTTGACCAAGCTTTTGGTCACCTATCCTGATATAGAGTCATAGAGTCATAGAGTCATACAGCACGGATAGAGGCCCTTCGGCCCATCGTGTCCGCGCCGGCCATCAGCCCTGTCCGCTCTAATCCCATATGCCAGCATTTGGTCCGTAGCCTTGTATGCTATGGCATTTCAAGTGCTCATCCAAATGCTTCTTGAATGTTGTGATGGTTCCTGCCTCCACAACCCTTTCAGGCAGTGAGTTCCAGACTCCAACCACCCTCTGGGTGAAAAAGTTCTTTCTCAAATCCCCTCTAAACCTCCCGCCTTTTACCTTGAATCCATGTCCCCTTGTTATAGAACCCTCAACGAAGGGAAAAAGCTCCTTAGTATCCATCCTATCTGTGCCCCTCATAATTTTGTACACCTCAATCATGTCCCCCCTCAGCCTCCTCTGCTCCAAGGAAAACAAATCCAATCTTCCCAGTCTCTCTTCATAGCTGAAGCGCTCCAGCCCTGGTAACATCCTGGTGAATCTCCTCTGCACCCTCTCCAAAGCGATCACATCCTTCCTGTAGTGTGGCGACCAGAACTGCACACAGTACTCCAGCTGTGGCCTAACCAGTGTTTTATACAGCTCCATCATAACCTCCTTGCTCTTATATTCTATGCCTCGGCTAATAAAGGCAAGTATCCCATATGCCTTCTTTACCACCTTATCTACCTGTTCCGCCGCCTTCAGGGATCTGTGAACTTGCACACCAAGATCCCTCTGACCCTCTGTCTTGCCTAGGGTCCTCATGTGGCTCGGTGTCAAAATTTTGTCTGATAACATTTCTGTGAAGCGACTTTGGGATGTTTTACTACGTTAAAGGCGCCATATAAATGCAAGTTATTGTTTGGTCCCTTTGCTTTGGTCAGTCCCATGAAGGAGGTCTCCTGCCGTCCTACCCTGAAACGTTAACCTGTCCTTCTCTTTTCAGATGCGATCAGACCTTCTCTGTATTTCCAGCATTCTTTGCTTTTATTTCATAAGTCACACATACATAAGTGAAGCAGCATTTGAACATGTAACACTATCTGTCCTTGTTATAATGAACATTCTCCTGTTTTCTACACTGAAGATAAGAGCTTAAAACACCATGATAGAAATATAAAAATGACCTTCTGTGACTATCTCAGTCTATGTGATGTGCACCATCCGTATTTGCTGGGTGCATAGACTAAACTCATATTAAAATCTGAACCTTGCTAAAAAATTGACAATGTGTTTTCATTCACTTTTTCGATACACAAATCCATCTCCCATGTTGTTGTGAACAGAGGCGCTCCATCTTGACTTTGTGCGATAGTGTAAAATGGGTGACAGCAAGTCAACTGCCCGTTTCACATCTCTCCCGATTTGTATTTCCATCGGTTTCAAGCGGGAGAGACTACCGCACAAAGTCAAGGTTTACACCATGTAGTCAGCACCAAGTGTTGTCTTCAGGTGAAGTGAGGTTAAAGGACAGAGTATAATTGGATTGTGGCATGTAGCTGTAATTTAGTTGCCATTTTAAAGTGACACATTTTATCATCATTTTTATACTCCCATTATAAATTCCTCCCTCCACTGGCCGGTAGGTGTAATTACAGCGTGACAAGTTTACATAGGCAGTTTCCATTATAAACCCGGACATAGGAATTTATAACGGGGGAAGGTTGACAGGAAGTCCAAGCAGATTTTTTATTAATATGTTATTGATTTGAAATTACTTTATTGTATTAAAAAATCTTCCTTTAATTACAGCTGTTGGTTAAATCTGGAGAACGGATTTTTGTGGAGTTTCCTGGGACCAGTCTGTTTCGTAATTTTGGTAAGACTTCACAGGGTAGAAATTGCAGTTGACAAAGTTGACGTACAAATCCTTAATGGCTTTTATCTCATCCTGTGCGCACTATTATTAGTCAGGTGTCAACCTGTTTAAAGCAAAAAGCTTAATGCTAAATAGGAATTGTGCAAGTCAGAGTATAATACGAGTGCATTAAGTGACCATATGCAAAGTATGCCAATCAAAACTTCTACCCTCATATCTACTTCAGCCTGAGTCTTCAGCATTTTACTGAAGACAATTTGTCTCTGTTTTCCTCGTGCGTTCGATGTGCTAATATTATTCATACAGAGGGTTATTGCTGGGATTTGTTGTATCCCCTCCATCCAGGACATGTGTCCCTATTGTGTAAGATAGCCAGTGTTTCATAAGAACATAAGAACATAAGAAATAGGAGCAGGAGTAGGCCAATCGGCCCCTCGAGCCTGCTCCGCCATTCAATAAGATCGTGGCTGATCTGATCCTAACCTCAAATCTAAATTCATGTCCAATTTCCTGCCCGTTCCCCGTGACCCCTAATTCCCTTTACTTCTAGGAAACTGTCTATTTCTGTTTTAAATTTATTTAATGATGTAGCTAGTGTTTCTTGCCGAATGTTTCTGAAAGGAATGGCAAAAAATGGAATGGTTCCTTGCACATGGCTCACAGGTAGTTTGGGATGAATTAGGCCCTGTGATCTCATCCTTTCCGAATGCCAAACCCTACCAGCTTCGTCTCACTTGAATAGGCAGAGAAGGCCTCGGTTTAATGTCTCACCTAAAGGATAACGCAGCACTCCCTCAGCACTAGCACTAGAGTGTCAGCCTAGACCATGTGCTCGAGTCATGGAGTTTAAACCCACGAATTTGGGCGAGAGGCAAGAGCGAAAAACTCGACAGAAATTTTCATGAAACGTAAGTGCAGATAAGGTGCCCCTGTTTTAATATTAGCGCTTGCTACAAAAAATATACATCATATTTTTGGTCCCACCACAATATGGGGTAGAATGGAGAGCCAGTGCAGGACTATTCTTCCAACACTCTTCAGTGTGGTGAAATTTAACAGGAACTCCTTATATTACTGAGTTCCTTTGGATGATCACTATGGTCCAAATGACCCTACCAATTCAGAATGGAGCCATGTGTTACCTGCACTTCATTTCCTGTTATTTTAGCATCGTACAGGTGATGAGGAACTATAAAGGTTAAGATGGGTGATCTTAGAGTCATAGAGTCATAGAGTTATACAGCACGGATAGAGGCCCTTCGGCCCATCGTGTCCGCGCCGGCCATCAAGCCCTGTCTACTCTAATCCCATATTCCAGCATTTGGTCCGTAGCCTTGCCTGACTTTTGTCTGATTACGCTCTTGTAAAGCACCTTGGGACGTTACTATGTGAAAGGCGCTATATAAATGCAAGTTGTTGTTGTTGCAGGTTAATATAACTCTATTCTCAATTACTCTCTGGATCCTGAGAGAGAAGATTTCCAGCCTAAATGCAGATGTTTCAACAATGAAGCAGTCCAGGTGGGTGGTGACAACTCACTGGAAAATAGGTGAACAACAATTGATTAATCAGAGGATTGTGATTTTTCAGTGCCATGATCAAGATTTGGATTACCAATCAACACAGATTGGCAATTGTCCAAAATGAACAATCTATGGTGTTTAGGTTGATGGTGTGGCTCAGTGGGTAACACATCTTGCCTTTGTTATCAAAAAGTTGTGGGTTCAATTCCCATGCCAGAGACTCAAGCATAAAATCTAGGCTGATACCCCAGTGGAGTGCTGTTGGAGGTGCCGCCTTTTGGATGAGGTGTTAAACTGAGGCCTCATTCGCCCTTTCAGGTGGATGTAAAAGATCCCATGGCACTATTTCAAACAAGAGCAGGGAAGTTCTCCCCAGTGTCCTGGCCTTGCTTTGTTCCTCAACCAACCAGATTATCACATTTTGTTGTTTGTGGGATCTTGCTGTGTGCAATTTGGCTGCCATGTTTCCTATCTTACAACAGTGGCCACACTTCAAAAGTACTTAATTGGCTCTGAGGTCAACGATCTAGAGATGGGCCAAATGGTCACCTTCTGTGCTGTCAGATTCTATGAAGACCGGAAATCTCCTCGTCACTGTTGCCGGAGGTACAGCGGAAACTCTGTTTATAAATGAGCTTTGCTCCACACTTCTGTCGAAGTTACATTGGAGCAGGAGCAACTCCGAGGAAATTTCCGGTCTTCATAGAACCTTACAGCAGAGAAGGAGGCCATTCGGCCCATTGTGCCTGTGCCGGCTCTTTGAAAGAGCTATCCAATTAGTCCCACTCCCCACAGCCCTGCAAATTTTTCCTTTTCAAGTATTTATCCAATTCCCTTTTGAAAGTTACTATTGAATCTGCTTCCACCGCCCTTTCAGGCAGCACATTCCAGATGATTACAACATCTGTGCAATATGGAGTGGAAAAATCAGCCAGGGTTTCTGCTCCCAATCATTATCCAGCAACCCATGATGAAAATTGGACATCAGACAACGATGGGATCAAACTTTGTTACGACGCCCTCCATGGTAAAATAGCCAGCCCATAGCCATGAATGACGCTCATTAAGGGAGGCACCAGACAGCAAGCTATAAAACCATCTTCAAGATAGAATACAACTAGTTTTTTTCTCAAATAGTTTTTTAAGTTTGGAAGGGTTTAACGAGAAGTTCTCACACAGAACCTGCTCTTGTCTTTTCACAGGATGCTCACGTTTAAAGCCCTGGCACAGTTTATCTTGCTGGGCTGCTCCTGGGTATTTGGCTTGTTTCAGATTAAGGAGGAGACCATTGCGATGTCATATTTATTCACTATATTGAACATTGCACAGGGTGTATTCATTTTCATCGTTCACTGCGCGTTAAACAACCAGGTAAACAACTTTGGAATATGATTTTGCGTGCATGTGCTGTCCTAATTATAGGGTTGCAGCAAATTACACTTCCACAGTCAAGATATGGCTTGTTTGTTACCAGAATCAACTGATTTGAGAGTATTATACAGTAGTGTACACAGATTTTGTGGGTGGAAGTTTGTGTGTTTGTGTGTGTTTTTGCATATATGTGTGTGTTTAACTGTGTGTACATGTTTGTTTGTGTGTGTGTATTTGTGTGTGTGTTTGTGTTTGTTCTTGTGTGCGCGTTTGTGTTTGTGTGTTTGTTTGTGTTTGTTTGTTCTTGTATGTTTGTTCTTGTGTGTATGTTTGTGTGTGTGTGTTTGTTTGTCTGTGTGTATGTTTGTTCTTGTGTGTATGTTTGTGTGTGTGTTTGTTTGTTCTTGTGTGTATGTTTGTGTGTATGTTTGTGTGTGTTTGTTTGTCTGTGTGTATGTGTGTGTTTGTTTGTTCTTGTATGTTTGTCTGTGTGTGTATGTTTGTGTATATGTTTGTGTGTTTGTTCTTGTATGTTTGTTCTTGTGTGTATGTTTGTGTGTGTGTGTTTGTTTGTCTGTGTCTATGTGTTGATGTGGGGGTCTGTTGTGTTGCGAGAATTGGTTGAACTTAAAGCCAGGTGAAACTTATTAAAAATATCTTAAAATAATGAAGGACGTGATAATCTAACTATTGCGTGCACTGTTGTGTGACATTTATTTCCTGTAACAATGATGTCATGCTTCGGTGTCACACTATTCCTGTCCTGACTGCGAATTACCTTTAAGCTGTGAGATATGTATGAGGCAGGTCTCTCCATTTCCCCAATATAAGGACCAAAGAATTCTACAACACAGAAGGTGGCTGTTCTCCCATCTGCGCTACACTGACTCTCTGCCAGAGAGCCGTGTGTTTGACTGGGTGCATGAAAAGGTCATTTAGAACTATTCATGACGTGTTACTATGAACAAGTTATTCTGTTTTCCTCATGGGTGGCTGATTTGCTTTCAAATGCAACAAATTGATCTTTTTTTAGATGCATATTAAAGGAAACTATGAAAATCAGAAATTAAATAGAAATGGCAATGCTGGAAATGTTTGTGGGTTAAAACAAGAATGATTATCCGATACGTTAGACGACCTCTCTCTTTCAGATGATTGACAAGGACTACAGCGATTTAAAAAGTCCCACTGGTACTTTCTAAGAGCAATGAGGAATGGACAGTAAACGCAGCCTCTGCCTGAGTTGCCCACATCCCAGGAACAAAAATCTGTTGTGCACTTCCAGCATTTTTTGTTTACGGAACATTAGGAACAGGAGGAGGCCATTCAGCCCCTCGAGCCTGCCCTGGCATTCGATTAGATCATGGCCCCTCAACTCCATTTACCCGTTTTAGCTCCAGATCTCTTGATACCCTTACTCAACAATAATCTACCGATCTCAATCTTGAAAGCTCCAATTGTCCCCCAGTGTCCACAGCCCTTTGGAGGAGTGAATTCCAGATTTCTACCATCCTTTGTGTGAATATTTCTCCTTCCCTTTTGCTTTTTTCAACACAGTTGGATTGGGAATCCTGTAAAAAAAATAATAAATTGATCATCCATATTTGGTAGGCCGCTGACCACCAATGAATGGACTCTGCCCTGTCATAAAACATCTTTATTATAAAATAAACTCATACCGATGGTAGCTATTCTCAACATCAATGGATGGGTTTAAAATGTAATGTTATGTGCGTGCTAGCGTACATTGATGGAGAACTGAATGCAGTGCTGTTCCTGCAGACAGTTTCTATGGTGTGTGGTTGACGTACATAAATGCAGGTCAAAGTTCAACATTTGGCATGTGATCAAATGTGAAGAGCCAGCTTAACTGCAATTGATGTATATTGACGTACATTAAAAATCGGACCACTTTAATATAGGTTAGAGAACAGTTTCATGTTCACATTAGGTGTTGTTGACTTATTTATACTGGAGTGTTTCTGTATTTTGTTTTACCGCCAGGTGAGGAAAGAATATCGTAATTGGTTTATCAGAATGTGCAGGTCAAAGAAAGCAGAAGTATCAGATATTTGCTCTTCCTATTTAGGCGTTTCCAAAATGACGGTAAGTGACCGAGGAAGAACCAGTGGATTTGTTCATTTGTTAGACTTTTGTTTTGGAGCCTTTCTTTCAGAAGGGAGGTCCTGTGTGGCTCAGTGGGCAGCACCCTCGCATCTGAGGGTTGTGGGTTCAAACCCCACTCCAGCGACTTGAGCATAAAATCTAGGCTGACACTCCCAGTGCGGTGCTGAGGGAGTGCTGCACTGTCGGAGGTGCCAGCTTTCGGATGAGACGTTAAACCGAGGCCCCGTCTGCCCTCTCAGGTGGACGAAAACAATCCCATGGGGCTATTTCGAAGAAGAGCAGGGGAGTTCTTTGTTGTACCCTGGTCAATATTTATCCCTCAACCAACATCACTAAAACAAATGATCTGGTCAGTATCGCATCGCTGTTTGTGGGATCTTGCTGTGCGCAAATTGGCTGCCGTGTTTCGTACATTACAACAGTGACTACACTTCAAAAGTACTTCATTGGTTGAGATGTCCTGAGATCTGCATGGAATTGTTTACATTTCTGTAGTGACACTGATTGAATATTAAAATCAGCTTATAAGGGGTTGAAATGCTACATTTTATTGTAACATTACAGTCAGCTGGCACAGAATCCAGTCTGAACACTGTGCTGATACCCTCGGTGTCCATCTGTTTCTGTCATTCCCGCTTTACCATTTTTCTGGCTTTTATTTCTACTTTCTTACTTCCTGTACTATTGACACGTTCTCTTTGTCTCATAGATGTTTTTATTTCTTCGATTTCTCTCATTATGGCCCTTTTTTCAATCTTCTCTCAACCTCTCTTGGACCCTCTTCTCCTGTCTCCACCCTTCCTGTCACCCAGTCATGCCACCATTCATTTCTCCTCTCTTGGGTTCCCTCAACCCTTCATGGTTCCTCTGCCTTCGTACTCTCCTGCCTCCGTCCCAGGCTTGACTCCCCCTTGGATAAGCCCATAGCTACCCTCAGTGCCTCTTTCAGCATTCTCCGAAGGGTCCATCGAGGCCCCAGTCATGGTCTCCTTACAAGAGGCAATGCCAACTGCCCCATCCTCCTCTCTCGATGACCAACCTGCCCGACATGCCCACTGGGGTTTAAGCTCGCCAACCTCCTTCCTGTCCTGCTCACTCCACCCACCGCTGCCTCCTTGGACTCTGCCAGTGGATTAACAATCACGGCCCCTCTCTGCATTTCCCTCCAAAATGCTGTTCACTCGCAAGCCATGGCCTTATTGTGGATGACTGCATTGATATCATGAGTTTGATGGAAACCTGGCATTTGGGTGGCAATCCCTTGCCCCTTACTGAAGCCTCCACGCCTGGCAATGCTTCACGCCATCTGCCCCGCCCAAACCACCGCCTTGGTGGGATGACCCTTATAACCAAATCACACCTTAGTCTCCACCATCTATAAGGCACAAGTCAGGAGTGTGATGGAATACTCTCCACTTGCCTGGATGAGTGCAGCTCCAACAACACTCAAGAAGCTCGACACCATCCAGGACAAACCAGTCCACTTTATTGGCACCCCGTCTACCACCCTAAACATTCACTCCCTTCACCACCGGCGCACCGTGGCTGCAGTGTGTACCATCCACAGGATGCACTGCAGCAACTCGCCAAGGCTTCTTCGGCAGCACCTCCCAAACCCGCAACCTCTACCACCTAGAAGGACAAGGGCAGCAAATGTATGGGAACACCACCACCTGCACGTTCCCCTCCAAATCACACACCATCCCGACTTGGAAATATATCGCCGTTCATTCATCGTCGCTGGGTCAAAATCCTGGAACTCCCTTCCTAACAGCACTGTGGGAGAACCTTCACCACACGGACTGCAGCGGTTCAAGAAGGCGGCTCACCACCACCTTCTCAAGGGCAATTAGGGATGGGCAATAAATGCCGGCCTTGCCAGTGATGCCAACATCCCAGAGAATGAATAATAATAAATAAATTCAAGTCTATCGTCTTTATTTCCAACTATAAAGGGGTTTGTTTATCTCCAAGTTTCCAGTTCTGATGAAGTGCTTACCTAAACATTAACCTGTCTCATCTCGCAATGGATGTTGATGGATCTGCTGTATATTTCCAGTATATATATATTTAATCTATTAACATATAGGCAAAGGATTGTCTAGGTATCCTATCCTAGCTGAATGGGAAACTTTGATGACTGAGTGCTTATGTCTGCAATGTGTGAATGAATTTCGAAAGCCTTGCTGTTACAATCATGCTGCATTGCCTGGCCTGTTCGTAGATATAGTAACGGCAACACTGAAGTTGTAAAATCCATACTGTTATGCTTTCCTAGGTATTGGCGACCAAGGATGAACCCGTAACCAAGGCAGAAGTGCTCTGGTTGAAGTCCGATACTGAGGGAACGATACAGAACGAGCAAACAAAATACTGAATCCCAACACACAGCTCCAACAGGAACAAGAAACGCAAATTAGAATGCTTCAGTACTAACCTGCCTCTGCTTTAAATAGTCTTCTGTCATTTCGCGCTTTAAATAGCCTTCTGTCATTTCGCGCTTTAAATAGCCTTCTGTCATTTTGCGCTTTAAATAGCCTTCTGTCGTTTTGTGCTAACAGATCATTTGAAAGTAATGGTTAACTGTTGCCTTGTATCTTTCAACAATGGCAACTTGCATTTATATAGCGCCTTTAAAGTAGTAAAACATCCCAAGGTGCTTTCGCAGGAGCGATTAACAAAATTTGACACCGAGCCATATAAGGAGATATTAAGGCAGGCGATCAAAAGCTTGGTCAAAGAGATAGGTTTTAAGGAGCGTCTTAAAGGAGGAGAGAGAGGCGGAGAGGTTTGGGGAGGGAATTACAGAGCTTAAGGCCTGGGCAGCTGAAGCTTTCACAGTAATATGGGGTATAAAACTCAATATTTATGTGAGGAAATGTCAGGCAAATAAACACCAACAAGAATAAGGTCAGACTCGTAATGGAGTAAAGTCATGGGTAACCACTTGTTTATTTGAAGTAGTAGAGACATGGGGGGAGAGGGGGTGCGATTTTAACCTATCCCGCCCGCTGGGATACTGACGGGATCTGGGGGCAATGCTGCTTTTACTCCCCGTCCGATTTTACTCTCCATTCAAATCATTTTGGGCGGGGTGTAAATTCCACCCGATCCCATGGGAATCACACCCAGCGAGTTAGGTTAAAATTACCCCCCCCCCATAACCTAGCTAGAAAATTGAAGTGAAAAGCTAATTACATAAGAACATAAGAAATAGGAGCAGGAGTAGGCCATTCGGCCCCTCGAGCCTGCTCCGCCATTCAATAAGATCATGGCTGATCTTCGACCTCAACTCCACTTTCCCGCCCGATCCCCATATCCCTTGATTCCCTTAACGTCCAAATATCCATCGATCTCAGTCTTGAATATACTCAACGACTGAGCGTCCACAGCCCTCTGAGGTAGAGAATTAATACCTCATTCTGTAAAAATGGAGGTAATTCTAAGACAATGTGGGGAAGCAATTATAAAACAAATTGAATTTGGGACACATCAACAGAGCAGTAGAGTACTGGACTGCAGAGGCGGAATGAGACTTTATAATATATTGCACTGAGCAGATCTCACCGAAGTACGAATTCAGTAACCACGGGGGTAATTTATACCTAACCCACCAGACGGGAGACTGACATGATCAGATCGACTGCCCCTTACACACATCGAGGGGAATGGAAAGTGAAATAGGGCAAGAAAAGAAAGTAAGACTTGCATTTATATAGCGCCTTTCACGACCTCAGGACGTCCCAAAGTGCGTTACAACTGATGGAGCACTTTTGAAGTGTAGTCACTGTTGTAATGTAGGAAACGCGGCAGCCAATTTGCGCACAGCAAGATCCCACAAACAGTGACATGATACTGACCAGATAATCTGTTTTAGTGATGTTGGTTGAGGGATAAATATTGGCCAGGACACCGGGGAGAACTCCCCTGCTCTTCTTCGAAATAGTGCCGTGATCATTTTGATCATTCGGAGCAGGCCCGAAGGGCCGAATGGCCTACTCTTGCTCCTATTTTCTATGTTTCTATGTAATTGTGAGGTGATGAGAAATAGATGTCGGACTGAAAAATACTCAAGCAACCGTTGACCATCTTATTATGTTTTTCTTCGATCTGAAACACAATATTGTCACCTGTTTTATGCATTTAATCACATTTAAGAGGAAACCTATATGAATAGGAACAGGCCATTCAGCCCCTCGAGCCTGCTCCGCCATTCAGTTAGATCATGGCTGATCTGTATCTTAACTCTGCTGTCCCGCATTAGCTCCATATCCCTTGATACCCTAACAAAAATCTATCGATCTCAGCCTTGAAAGCTCTGATTGTACCCCAACAACTACAGCCTTTTGAGGGAGTTCCAGATTCCTACCACTCTTGGTGTGAAAAGGAGAAGCTAATTAAATTCTTACCACTGTGGGGGAAATGCTCAGACTGTAAAATACACTTCGCCAAATACTTGATTTGTGTCTTACCAAAGTTGCAACTATCCAAATTTGGCTGTGGAAATATTACCCCTTTGTGATTAATTAAAGCATTACTTATCCTGCCGTGGTCCCAGTATTGGTTTCCATCATTAAATATTAACGATTAAACTATCAAAGGTGTAAAACATGTAATAACGGCAACCTTGTGCTTAAAATGTACTTGGAAAAATAAAAGGAAAAAAGCTCTTTGAAATCCTTGAAGGGAACTTCTTTTATTCCCATTCCAGATGGGCACTGAAGGAAAAATATAGCATAGCGGACATAAGTACCACATTATAGAGTTTTGTCTCTGCTTAACTCGCACCAAGTCACGTTCATCCATTACCCTTGTGCTCGCTGACCTACATTGCTCCCGAT
Organism: Heptranchias perlo; assembly: GCF_035084215.1. Classification (NCBI taxonomy): domain Eukaryota; kingdom Metazoa; phylum Chordata; class Chondrichthyes; order Hexanchiformes; family Hexanchidae; genus Heptranchias; species Heptranchias perlo. The sequence continues at coordinate 11,815,838 of NC_090361.1, forward strand.
CCAGCAACATCTTGAATTTAAAATTCTCATCCTTGTTTTCAAATCCCTCCATGGCCTCGCCCCCTCCCTATCCCTGTAACCTGCTCCAGCCCTACAACCCCCCGAGATCTCTACGTTCCTTCAATCCTGGCCTCTTGCGCATCCCTGATTACCTTCACCCCAACATTGGCGATCATGCCTTCAGCTGTCTAGGCCCTAAGCTCTGGAATTCCCTCCCTAAAGCTCTCGTACAGCAAGGTCCCACAAACAGTGACATGATACTGACCAGATAATCTGTTTTAGTGATGTTGGTTGAGGGATAAATATTGTCCAGGACACCCGGTAAAACTCCCCTGCTCTTCTTCGAAGCAATGGCCTATCAAGTCTTGAACAGCATCACTAGTTCATACTGTCTCTCCTCATTTTAGCTTCCAAAATGCAAATGTCTGCATTACATTTCATTTGCCATGTATCTGCCCATATCACCAGTCTGTCTATGTCCTCCTGAAGTCTGTTACTATCCTCCTTACTATTCACTACATTTCCAAATTTTGTGTCATCTGCAAAATTTGAAATTATGCCCAAGTCCAGGTCATTAATGTTTATCTTAAAGAGCAGCGGTCCTCATACTGACCCCTAGGGGACACCACTATATACTTCCCTCCGGTCTGAAAAACAACCGTTCGCCATTACTCTCTGCTTTCTGTCTCTCGGCCAATTTCATAACCACAATGCCACTGTCCCTTTAATCCCATTGGCTTCATATTTAGGTACTACCATGATCCTATCATGCTCAGCAGCAGAATGTGCCTCACACACAACCACGATCTCAGGATCAATGGCCTTAAATATACCAACTCACCACAGAGCTCTGCCAACAGACACTGCAAGGCCTCAGTCGCAGATATCCTGCAGCCAACTTTCAACAAGACTGTGCAGAGCAAAAGTCAAGTCAATCGGTGAACTAGATGAAGTTCAAACACAAGGTTGTTTTCTGAATGTGTTACAGGAAGTGCTCGGTGCAATTTCTGTTGACTGATAAAGATAAAGAATCTGAACTCAGTGCGGGACACACTGACAGCCGTGCTGGAAAGGTTTGTGGTGCTGTGTGCCTGGCATTGACTTCATCCCTCACTGCCTCTTGGGCATATGTCTGGGGGGGCCTCTTGCCCACCCCACCCCCCCATCCTGTGGATATAGGATGCCCCTCCTTCTCCTCTTGCACCAAGGCCGCTAGTGCATCATCAGAGAACCTTGGTGCATGCTCTCTTGCAGTCCTGGTGCAAACTCAAATTGGTAGATCCGGTGTGCAGATTGGAGGATGTGGGATTTAGCAGTGTGCAACCTTTATTCAATGCTTTAACATAACTCAACAGTTTGTAAACAAAGGGACGGGACCTGCATCTGTGTTTTACGTGTGCGATGTCTGATCTCCGCTCAGACTCCGTGCGGACCTGTATCTTATTTTTTGCAAGGCTGCTTTTAAGAGGTGCAGTCGGCCTTTAAGAGGTGCAGCCTGCCTTTAAGAGGTGCGAGCATCTCACCCGAGATTTGGGCCCCCCCTGCTGGTGAGAAGTGGAGAGAACGGAGAAAATGGAGAGACGAGCGCAGCATCCGCGATTAACCCGCACCCGATGGCCCCCTGCACAGGCAGGAAGGACTTTTGTCCAGCCTGAGGACTTACCTGCAGGCAGCGTTGGAAATCAGCGTTGACGTGAGGATTCAGTGCAATTCGCACTTTCCACCCGCAGGGGGAGCCCTAATCTCTTAAAGGGAGAATGTCGCTTAAAATCTCTTAAAGGTAGCCGGTACCTGCTATTTGCTAAAAGTAACAGTCTGCTGCCTGCACGGAGTCTGAGCGGAGATCAGACATCGCACACGTAAAACACAGATGCAGGTCCCGTCCCTATGTTTACAAACTGAAGGTTGCGCACTACCAAATACCACATCCTCCAATCTGCACACCAGACCTCACCAATCTGCCGACCTGAGTTTGTACCGGGCCTGTGAGAGAGCATGCACCAGGGTTCTCTGATGATGCACTAGAGACCTTGGTGCAAGAGGTGGACAGAAGGAGGGACATCCTACATCTACGGGAAGGGCTGGGGGGGGGTGAGAATCCCGACGTGGTCAGTTTTTGGTAAAATATTAAAATGCCTACGTGGCAAAGAAGCAGAATGCAAAATGGTTAGAAAGGGTTAATTAGTTAGTAACTGAGATTGGTACAGGTGGCCTGGCCCTCCTGCTGGGCCATATGTTTGCTTAGTCAGCAGGCCTGCATTGTCTTATCAATGATAGGTCTTTGATGTGAGTCAAGGACTGGTCTGAATGTCTCCATGTTTATGGCAGATCAATATAGGGAACGAGCTTAGCCAAAGTTGAAAGACATTCCAGGTTGGGAGATAAGGAACAGAAGGAACAGGGAAGAACATTCCAAGTTGGAAGGTGAGGAAGTATCCCCTTTGATGTCTAACAGCAACATGGTCAGCACATGGATTGTCTATGATTGGCCGGAAATAATGTAACCCCGCATGGCAACCTGTGCCCGGCTTATGATTGGTGTTGACTCTTGTGTTAATGATGTTCCAACCCCTATGGATTTGTATAAAGGTATGAGTCTTTGTTTTTGTCTTTGTCTCCTTATTCTGTTAGAATCGTTCGGATTCTCTCAGGAATCTGAATTGAAGCTACAGACTAAGATCTGCTATTAAAGTTGTTTGAACTTTACGGTGTACTCGAATCAGTTCTTGCTGAACCAGACTGAGGGGAAAGAATCCGGTTCGTCATTTGGTGGCCCTTATGGGGATCTCAACGGTCGTTCACCGAGAGTTCGCGGAGTAAGAGGCGGTTTGTCTTGGACACAGAGGACGGGAAGGGCGCGCCCGGTGTGAGTAAACTTTTCTTTACTATATCGGCTTTCCTAAATCTGTTAAGTCTGACGACGAATCGTCCAATCGCTAACACTCGTGTGGCGTCCTTACGAGATTCAGGTCAGTCTGGCGAATACACAGAAATAGCAGAAAGAGGTCAATGGTTAAATATCACTGAGGGTCAGTACAGGGACTGAGGGAATAACTTGTAAGCGGTAGGTCAGTGATCGAACTAGGACTTCGGGTCAGTGATCAAAATTATCACTGAGAGTTAGAGTTCGAGTTCTTGGTGATTGGATATAAACCGGAATCTTGAGTCAGTGATTAAAATTATCACTGAGGATTAGGGTTCGAGTTCCTGGTGATTGGGTATAAACAGGAACTTCGAGTCCCTGGGGAGTGGGTATAAACAGGAACTGATTGCTTGTGCTGATCGACTAAGGGAGGAAGTGCCTGTCTCAACGTGCAGCCTTAGACCGGTTGTTAAGAGGGGAGATCCCCCACACGAAGGTCAGGACCCTGAAGTGGGCGTAGAGACCAAAGGCACTTGGGATTGTGAGGCACAAGGAGTCAGGTCCATCTTTGAATTCTGTTCAAATACGGTTGTATTAATTAGTTGACTAAGAGTAAAGGAAAACGGGACATAGAATGGGTAGTTGTCTGGATACCTCTGCAGAACCAGGGAGTGCCTTACAGACTTTGTGTGAAAAATATCTGGACAAGGCAAAACAATTTAGACAATTGTCAGGTGGGTTGAATAAAAAACTGGGGAATGATCAATGGCCATTGGGAGGAATTAAAGACCTAGATACTGCCATAAAAGCACAGGAATTAATTTGGAAAAATAACGGAAATAAAGCAACCAAAGATTTAATTGCTTTATGGAGACAGTACTGTCAAGAACTGAAAGAAGCTTCGTTATTAGCAAGTTGGCAGGATAACGCGTTGAAGTTAGGGATAGGACTCACTGAAGGAGGGGTGGTCAAGTCCGTAGAGGTCCTAAAAGGAGAATGTGCTCATGAAAAGTGCTCTAAAAAGAGGTCTGAAAAGACTTCGGGCAAGCCCAAACTGGTTGAGAAAAGTGGATTATGTAATCCAATGATTGGCTTTGCCTTGGCTGGGGGAGACGATGATCATTTGGATGAGTGGAATTGTAGGTCCCGTGTAGCTCCCCAGGGTCCTAGTGCCCCTCCTGAGTACAGTAATATCTATTCTTCAGTGCCTACGGGACCGACTGTTCAAACCCCTGTGATAATGCCTCAAACTGTCTCCCCGGTTGCTTCCCGTACTAGAAGTAAAACTAGGGAATTATTGGCTCCAACATTTAAATTCTCAGTCAGCCCACTTAGTTTAAGTCAGCAGAGAGATCAGAGATTGGACAGTCAGGGACTTAGAGACACAGAAACTGAAGAGTCAGGAGACGACTTGCCATCACTAAACTTAGAACGTACTACTGAGACACTAGCTAGGTATGAGCCGACCCCTCGTCAGTTACCAATGAGGCCGATGCCTAATCCCATTTTTGACCCAAACCCAGCCAATGCTGGAGTAGCCGGCAACTCCCGAACGATAGATGTGTACTGTCCATGGAAACCTAACGAGATAATGGCCATTCTAACCAGGGTGCCGGATAGGAGAAAGTCACCGACCGCATTTATAGAATTCCTTAAGACTACCGTTTCTGTCTATAATGCAGAATCAAGGGACTTATGGTCGCTAATACAGCAAGTTTTAACCCATGCTGAACATACCAAATTCCTGGACCAATTGAATGTCCGGACTCATGTCGCATTGGTAGCACAGATACCAAACAATGATGTTGAGCGCCAGGAGCGTCTTTTGGGTGCCCTTAGTGCTACTCTACAAAAACCAATTGACATAACTAAGATCTTAGACACCAGGCCTAAAAAGGGAGAAGGAGCAGATGAATATTTGGAAAGATTCTCGGAAGTATACCGGAATACTGCGCTATGCTACTGAACTGCCTACCGATTCCGGTTTCTCAAGCAATTAGGACTAATAATATGGACTGGTCAGAGAATACTTCCAGCCAGATGAATAGGGCAGTAAAATACGACTGGATGGATAATAAGCACCAGGAAGGTCAGGCCCAAGTTAGAGTTAAAATGGAGTATGTGGTGAAAAAGGAAGGGCCGAAACGCACCTCAGACAGAACAGGATATCAGATGGAGCCTCAGTATTGTGTTCCAGGATGGGTTAATGGAGAAGGGTATGGGTACGATACACACCCTAACGGACCAACCGCCCCTAACTATGGCCCACCCTACGTTCCTCCGAGACGTAATTTTGAAGGGAGAAGAGGAGGAGGGAGACAAACAGGGTCAGATGCCTGTTTCAATTGTGGTCAGCTAGGCCACTGGAGCAAGGAATGTCCCTCCCGTAGACAGGGAAGAGGGGGCCATATGCAAGGGCAGCGAAGAGGAGGTTGGCAAGGGAATCGAGGACGAGGAAGATATATGGACTTTTCCCAAAACAATCTGTTCCCCCAGTATTGACTAGCTAACCTTGTGGTAAACGGGATCCAGTCAGAGCAGGAGCCCGTTCTGTCACTGATGATTAAAGGAAACCCACATACATTCTTGGTAGACACCGGAGCAACCATGTCATCTGTCCGATCGGAGCTTAATCTCCCTGAGTCCGGGGAAAAACAGAGTCTGTCTGGTTTTCAGGGACAAGTGAGCCAATACCCGATATCTGAACCAGTGGAAGTACAATTTGGAAATGAGTCAGAGAAACAGCAATTTGTAATTACAAGTGGACTAGACTGTAACCTCATGGCTAGAGACTTGCTATGTGCATTCCGCCTGAGCATTGAGTGCGGGGACGAAGGACTGACTGTGAAACCATGGGCCCCTAAAATGCAGTGTTATGTTTCCATCACCCCACAATGGTGGTCTCTAGACTTCGAAGATGAGGGTTCCCTTCATGTAACCTTGGCCTACGATATGAGTGGGAGAAATAAGGAATTGGAGGACTTTTACCGAAGCTATATAGGAACGGAATGGGAGGTTATTCGCCGGGCTATGGTTACAGGACCAGAAGGGAGAGCAGAGTATGTTGAGATCCCCTCAGAGTTGTGGAAGGAAGCACCTGTTACAGGTTACATCACTCGACGTGCTGCAAAAACAATGGGATAGGACCCAGGACCCTTTGAAATAAAGGGAGCCCCACATATCACCCGGGAGGTGAATTACCCGTACCATGCGAAAGATTTAGGACCCATGATAAAACAGACAGTCGAACAAGCTGATCCAAATAATCGACAGAAACAGACCCTGTCATGCGGCCGGACTATTCTGTTTTACCAGACACCAAGGGTTAACAGGGCACAATTGCGCCACCATGTGGGCAATGAAAAACCAGAATATGTTAATCCGCAAGTGTGGGCGGAGGATCCCACACAGGTAGGATGCGTTAAAATGATTCCTATTCATATTGCCCTGCAGGAAAATGTTGTATTACCCTCTATTCGACAATATCCACTAAAGCAACAGGCGATACCAAGCATTGACAAATTGATCGCTGGGTTGTTAAAACAAGGGATTTTGATTAAATGTCAGTCCCCGTGTAACACGCCGATACTGGCAGTTCCAAAGCCAGGCAAGCCAGACCAGTACAGATTAGTACAGGATTTGCGATCAATCAATGCCATTGTACAGCCGCTGCACGCACTAGTGCCCAATCCAGCTCATATTCTGGCTCAAGTTCCTGCAACAGCCAAAGTCTTTGCAGTAGTCGATCTTCAACACACCTTTTTCGCCTTACCGCTAGACCCATCAAGTCAGTACCTTTTTGCCTTCACTTACAAGGGACAGCAATATACTTGGACCCGACTGCCACAAGGCTTCGTTAACTCCCCAACATTATTTTCTAGATGCTTACAGGAACAATTACAGACATTGACTTTGAAACAAGGGTCTGCGCTAGTCCAGTATGTGGATGATCTGTTGATAGCCAGCCCTGATAAGCAGAGTAACCGAAAAGACACTGCTCAATTGCTAAATCACTTATCCTCGCTAGGGTACATAGTATCCCAGTCGAAAGTACTGGTGGGCCAACAGAGGGTTAAGTTTCTTGGAGTTATGCTCTCAGCAACCGAGCGGAGCCTAGAAAGAAGCAGGATTGAACCAATCTGTCAATTCCCTGTACCTCGCACTGCAAAGGAGGTACGGCAGTGGATGGGAATGGTAAACTATTGCAGACAGTGGATCCCTAACATTGCCTTGGACACTAAATTATTAACGCCATACACCAGCATAGAGGGCGAATTTCAACTAGATTCTGACCCCTTGGGAGCATTTGAGAGATTAAAGGAAGCTTTGTCACAAGCACCCGCATTGGGGAGACCCCTGTATGACAGACCATTTCAGTCGTACTGTACTATCCTCGCTGATTGCTCGACTGCTGTTTTGACTCAAAAACATGGCGACAAGCATAGACCGGTGGCGTACTACTCTTTGAAGTTAGATCCGGTAGCACTGGGACATCCAGTTTGTACTCAGATTTTAACGGCCATTTACAATAGCCTACAGTCAGCTGCTAATCTGACTTTACAACAGGACATCACTGTATACAGTTCACACTCGGTAACTGCATTATTAGGACAGCTGCAGACTCAACATCTTACCATGGCTCGACAGAATAAGTATGAGATATATCTGCTTAATAATCCTAGACTGCGATTTAAACATTGTACTACTATCAACCCAGCATGTTTTCTCACAGAGCCACCCATGGAACAGACTGATCCAGGACATGATTGTTTATCTTTAATTAAGGAAGACACTTCTGTCAGAGATGATCTATCTGATGTCCCAATAAAGGATCCAGACATAACTATGTACGTGGATGGGAGTGCCTCTATTGGTTCCTTTGGAGAGAAACTTTCTGGATATGCAATAGTGGACCAGGACGGTAAAACTGTTGAATCTGCTGCTTTTGAGTTTCCATATTCTGCCCAGCAAGCGGAGCTGTTTGCACTGATAAGAGCTTGTGTCCTCTGGAAAGACCAAAGGGTTAATGTGTATACAGATTCGAGATACGCTTTCGGGGTAGTTCACGATTTTGGACAGTTATGGAAAAACAGAGGGTTTCTGACTTCTGCAGGTACGCAGATTTCCCATCAGAAGTTAGTTTCAGATTTGTTACAAGCCCTTATGCTACCAAGTCAGATCTCGGTTATAAAATGCCCCGCCCACACGACAGGACAGACCCCAGTAGATATAGGGAATAGATATGCTGATCAGGAAACTAAGGAAGCGTCCCAGACACAGAGGGTGGTTGTCCCTAGAATGATGAGTCAGACTAAAAGCTCAAAACAGAGCAAGTCTCCCTCTGAAAAACCAATGCCAACCATCCAAGACGTCATTAAATTACAGGAGGACGCTCCTGACTGTGATAAACAATTGTGGAAACAACTTGGTTGTACTTATGACTGTGTATCTAAATTATGGGTTACCCCTGTGGGGCAGACCTGTATGTCAGATAAATTAGCATTATGGGTTATTGAATGTGTACACTTTGCAACTCATTGTGGTGCCAAAGCTGTTAGTGGTACGCTGCTGGCCACTTGGTGGCATCCTAGGTTGCAAGCCCTAGCCCAGAGCATTAGCAGTTGCTGTCTCATTTGTCAACAATACAACCCTGGGAAGGGAGTGCCTTGCGAATGGGGAAAGACCCCTTTGCCGGAAGGTCCCTTTGAGACCCTCCAGATGGACTACATTGAGTTGGAAAGATGTCAGGGTTATAAATATGTCCTAGTTATTGTTGATGTATTTAGTAAATGGATAGAGGCCTATCCGACAACGGATAACAAAGCCTCCACTGTTGTAAAAGTTCTGATGAAAGAGATCATCCCTAGATACGGAATCCCAAATCAATTGAGTACAGATAACGGCCCTCATTTTGTGGGTCAGGTGAACAAGGAATTCTGCACCCAAATGGGCATTAAACAACAGTTACACTGTGCCTACAGGCCACAGGCCGCTGGGTTGGTCGAACGAGCTAATCAGACTTTGAAAAATAAACTGGCTAAACTGCAGGCAGAGACTGGTACTACTTGGCTTAAACTTCTTCCTATAGCCTTATTTCAGATACGTACTACTCCGGCTGGGGTAGCACGGTTAAGTCCTGCTGAAATTATATACGGGAGACCCCTCAAGACCCCGTGGAATCAAAACGTTCCGAAAACTGTCCACTTTCACCACATGACGACAGAAATGACTAATTATATTTTGTCATTAACTAAGGCATTGAGAAGCCTCCACTCTCGGGTACGAGCTGCCTACGTCGAACTTCCTCCTATAGCCAGTCCATCTAAAATTGAACCGGGAACGTACGTGTTAATCAGGAATTGGACAAGGAAAGGACTGGAACCTCGTTGGGAGGGGCCCTATCAGGTTCTACTCACCACCCCTACCGCTGTGAAGATAGAGGGGAAGAGTGCTTGGGTTCACCTCCACCACTGTAAAACTATCAGTCCCACGTCTCAAACTTAAAATGCTAACTTTTCTTTTCTTCTAAGAAATCTTCCCTATATAGGTATCGTGACCAGTTATGAAAGTCTTCCCTTGGATCTTCTGCCTTGAACTCTTGCTGACCCTGGGAGTAACCAAAGAGAGAACATGTCGACGGGACCAGCCTAAGCGCATACACCACTTATGCAAAGGAGACGTACTTCGGAGCAACGATAATGACCCAGACGGATTCGGAAGGTGGAACATCACCCGGATAGATGGATGTGCCGGGCTCCTGAGGCAGCCCCACCGCTCGATAGAGTTTGGAATATCGCATGGAGGAATACCTTGTTATTGGACTGAGTGCAAATATGATTATGTTTGTAAACGTGAAGGGGAAAAGACCTCTGAGTTGTGTGAACAAGAGAGAGATACACAGAGGTACGATCGGTACCTGAGATTTAACCAAGGGAGAAAGCGTAATGGGTTAGCCCCCATAGAGATTTTTAACTATCCAAGATTAGAGGGTTCTCTGCTACAGAGACGTAAGAGAGATCTCCAACTCCAAAAGCGCGAACTGCACGTTAACACCTTCCTGTACATGAGTTATGTGTATGCCAAACGGCAGGGTATCTCTAGCTGTTGGGTGTGTTCCCACATTGCTATCCATTCCAAGGGAGGTATCCCTTTAAAGCCGATTCCCTTTATGTCCCATGAATCTGCGGAATGGGTCATTAGACGAAACAATTCGGGAAATGCGATAGGAACCCCGGAAACAATAGAATGGGCATCAGCGGGGTATAGTCTTAATGAGTTTAGAGGATGGTACCAGCCTAATTACAATCAAGCCCATAAGCCCCCGTTCTTGCTCTTGACCAATACGTCTAGACCAAACGGGACGATATGTTGGAATAAGAATGCCCCAAATAATGGCCCTTTTATGGGACATAGTGATTGCAGCACCACCCACTATTGGCTACCGCCCATAGTCAACCTGACTACCCAGGGCATGTTCCAGGGCCAGTGGGCCCCAACGCTTAATAAAACCAGTGGGTTGCTGTGGAATCACCTTGACTCTCACCCTCTTATATATAAGGCTAAAGATGGAAATTTAACTGCATATAATGGTACGTATTTCATATGCGGCCATAAGGCATACCCATGGTTGCCTCAGAACTGGATCGGGTCCTGTTATTTAGGATATGTAGTACCCCATGTTCATCACTTGCCTTCCCTAGCGGATCATCACCAGTATAGGTCTAAAAGGGAAATTACAGAAACGGAACGATATTTCGCTATTTTGTTCCCTGGGTATGGGGTAGCCAGGACAATTAAGGAAATTCGACAGATGGCTTCAGTATTAGAAGAAGTAGCTAATGACACCGCAGTAGCACTGAAGAATGTTAATGCAGAAATGATAGCCATTCGGACAATGGCCTTGCAGAATCGCATGGCTTTAGACTACCTGTTAGCCGCAAAAGGGGGAACCTGTGCACTGATTGGATCAGAATGCTGCACCTACATACCAGATAACTCAGAAAAGATAACTAATCTGGCTGAGCATATACAGAAAGCCGTAACAAAATTACACCAAACCCTGGGAGAAGGTTGGTTAGAATGGCTTCTCAGTGGCTCATGGGGATCGTACTTGATGCACGGATTAGTTATTCTAATTGTAGCAATACTTACTTTTGGCCTGATCGTTGCTTGCGTTAAAATCTGCTGTAAGGCAGCAATGGAACAAATTCGAGTATGAGACTCTGCTTAGGCAGAACTGATGAGTGAACAAGGGTTGGTTATCATTGAATGATAAAAGGGGGGAATGAGAATCCCTACGTGATCAGTTTTTGGTAAAATATTAAAATGCCTACGTGGCAAAGAAGCAGAATGCAAAATGGTTAGAAAGGGTTAATTAGTTAGTAACTGAGATTGATACAGGTGGCCTGGCCCTCCTGCTGGGCCATATGTTTGCTTAGTCAGCAGGCCTGCATTGTCTTATCAATGATAGGTCTTTGATGTGAGTCAAGGACTGGTCTGAATGTCTCCATGTTTATGGCAGATCAATATAGGTAACGAGCTTAGCCAAAGTTGAAAGACATTCCAGGTTGGGAGATAAGGAACAGAAGGAACAGGGAAGAACATTCCAAGTTGGAAGGTGAGGAAGTGTCCCCTTTGATGTCTAACAGCAGCATGATCAGCACATGGATTGTCTATGATTGGCCGGAAATAATGTAACCCCGCATGGCAACCTGTGCCCGGCTTATGATTGGTGTTGACTCTTGTGTTAATGATGTTCCAACCCCTATGGATTTGTATAAAGGTATGAGTCTTTGTTTTTGTCTTTGTCTCCTTATTCTGTTAGAATCGTTCGGATTCTCTCAGGAATCTGAATTGAAGCTACAGACTAAGATCTGCTATTAAAGTTGTTTGAACTTTACGGTGTACTCGAATCAGTTCTTGCTGAACCAGACCGAGGGGAAAGAATCCGGTTCGTCAGGGGGAGGCAAGAGGCCCTCCAGACACATACCTAAAAGGCAGTGGGAGGCAGCGGGGGACGAAGTCAATGCCAGGCACACAGCACCACGAGCATGGATGCAGTGCAGGAAGAAGTTCAATGTTTTGACACGAGTGGTCAAGGTGAGTGAGGTCAACTGTCAAGTGACATCTCCTACCAACTGCACCACCAGCCGCACACTACACCCCCCATCACCCACATACCAACAAACTCTTTCCATCAGTACTCAACTCTTCCAATCAGATGCTTCCTCTCACCCTCACACATTACCACTGTTGCAAGCCGCCCACCCACAACTCACAGGCCACACACACTGGCAGCTATTCAACCATGACAGGCACATCACCCAGACACACGTCCCGCTTTCTTGCAGGAGAAGGTGGCGCGTATCAGGAGGCAGCAAGTGGCCGTGGCATTTAGCCCCTCGAGCCTGTTCCACCATTCAATGAGATCACGGTGGACCTGTGACCTAACTCCATATACCCGCCTTAGCCCCATATCCCTTAATACCCTTGGTTCACAGAAATCTATCAGTCTCAGATTTAGAATTCACAAGTGAGCAGAAGATCGTTCCAAGCTTCTCCCACCCTTTGCATGTAGAAGCATTTCCTAACTTCACTCCTGCACCTCCTGGCTCTAAATGTTAGGCTATGTCCCCGCGTCCTAGTATTCAAGTCTAGGAGACCTCCAAAAACAAATACAAATGCATCGGCAGCCAGAAGCAGTAATCCAGCAACTGATCTGTAAATCCTGCATGGTCCCTTTAAATAGTGCTGGTGGGGGTCCTCCAGGCACTCTAAGACACGGTCAGATAGTTGGGGTTAAGACTGTGCTTTGAGTTGAGCGTTAGATCCAAAAATGGTGTCTATCACTTTAAATCAGCTTTGCACACTGATTGTACGCATTTTCTCCCCACTTTAAATGCTGCCGGCATTCGGTATTTGCGCATACCAAGATGGCGTCCGGTGCACGCCACGCTGGAAACGTGCCTGCGCAGTCATGACGCCATCTTGGATGTTCGGAAAGCTGCGCGGCGCCGAAACAAACGGGCGCTACACGGCCCAATTTCTAGCCCCTAGACTCTTACAACACAGGAGCAGGCCTTTCGGCCCATCGTGCCTGTGCCAGCTTTTTGAAAGAGCCATCCAATTAGCCCCACTCCCCAGCTTTTTCCCCATAACCTTGCAAACTAGCCCTCTTTAACTGTGCAATAGTGGGAAGGAAAAGGTATTTGAGGGCTATCGATAGGAAAAAGCACCGGTCGTTTACGGGCTCTGACCACGCCCCAACCAGGAGATACGAGGCCGGCCCGAAATTGGGCTTTGAGCCTCATTGACATTATTTGGGCGAGCTGGTGAAGCCCATCAGGCCTCCGTGGGCATGTTGCAGCGGCCTGAAGGTGAGTCCTGGGAGGGGGTGGAGCATCAATGACCGGGAGGGGCTTCTCCTGCTCCACAGGGACGACTTTAGAATTTAAACATTTTTAAAACAGGGCAGGCTCCATCTCCGCCCATTGGTATCCAATTTTAGCAAGGGGGCCTAAACTGGCATTAAGCCGCTCATTTCGATATGCAAGGGGCCTAACGCCTGATATAGGCGGCTACCAGAGATAGCTGAAAATAGTCCTTTGGGTGTGGGACGTTGGTTTGCAAAATTAAACCCAATTTCTACCCCTGAGAAACTGTTATAGTGCAGGTGGGATCTGCTTGGGGTGGGATTGATTATTTCCAGTGAGGTAACGCACCGCCTGTTTCATTTAGTGAAGACCCTCCCTTTGCGATTTCAAAAGAACACTGCCATAATAAAATGTGCCTCATCAATCATAGTTCCTCATAGATGCATTTCTGAGCCTGAATTCGTCATCACAGCACCTCCCCCTTTAACTCGATGCACTTTCTGAGGCAGAGTCGGAAGTGTCAGATCAGCAGGGCAAGAAACCTTAGCCACAATCAAGACTGTCTAATCTATAAAGGGAGGCAGTCAGTGACGGAAGAGCTGCCTGTGAGGGGCGTACATTGAGCAGTGCAGGTAACCGCAGTCCAAGAGCAGTGTGTGGCCATAATGTGAGAGAGGGCGTTGCTACTGCTCCCTACAAGACTTCTACTGTTTAATGTGAAGAGAGGACGATACTCTGTATTCATGGAATCCAGTCGATTCTCCTTCTTGCTCGGTAAGTTTGACAAGCCCTCATATACCAGATACAAAGTGAGATTGTTCAGCCTAACTCTCCTCTCCCTTTCTCCTCTCTAATTCTATTTATGAATTATAATTCCATTGGTTTCTCGCATCCATTTTTCATAATCCTCAGAGTTTTAACCATTCTACTTGATGCGTATCTGAGACTAGGTGAAAAGTGTCTCCTTGTGTTAATTATACTGATGTGGCCATGTGTGTTCTTGCCTTGTCAGTGCTTGTACCTCTGTGTAGAGATACCTGTACCTACCTCTCTAGTGGGCGAAGCCAATGTCAAATCAAGGACAGAAAGAGAAACAGAGAGGGAAAGAGAGATTCGATTAAGAGAGAGAGAGAGAAAAGAGACAGAAAGAAAAAGTAAAAAGGAAATTAAATTTTCAATTGAAAAAGAAATCTCTAACAATTGAAACCTGAAGGAATGAGATTCCATACTTGTAATATTTAATTTTCACTGCCGGCAGTAATTAATTCTTAAAAAAGGGAAATTAGACTGAACTTTCAGGGCGAGTTTTGTTCATAGTTCGGTGGTGGAGGCAGATTCAATTGTGGCCTTCAAAAGGGAACTGGATAAGTACTTGAAAGGAAAAAATTTGCAGGGTTTCAGGGATAGGGCGGGGGAATGGGAGTAGCTGGATTGCTCTTGCTTAGAGTCGGCGCGGACTCCGCCCGTCCTGAGAAATGGCTTCTCACTATTGTGGGGCAGTGCCTCAGTTTATATATCTTTCTGAAGCATGTTTGCTTGTGGTAGCTTAACAACATTAGTCCCATGGCGTCATCTGTCCAGGACACCCCCCCTCCCCACAGAATGCCCATTGTTTCAAACATCTTTATCCATTCTATGGTGTTAACTGTTGTCCATTCTATCTATCTTATGGTGTGGGGGGGGAACATGTCCTTCTCTTTCTCTGTATTTTGATTGTTCGGATGCAGATATTCAAGATGTCTCATCCTGTTTATGCCAATCATAAAAGTTACCTAATTATCTGAACAAAACTCCTGCAATTAACATAACAGGATTAGTCTGTGACCAGGTCCACTCCCACAAGGCAATCAAATCGCCCTCCATCTGATTACACATTGGTGTCCCTCTCAGCTCATTGCATAAATAAAAACCATCACCAAATGTGAAATCAAAGTTTCATTTATCAATGAATAAATGAAATTATGCAAACATAACAGAACTATTCACCCTTGTGCATTCCCCCAGTGACTATTGATCGTGTGCCTTTACCTATCCTAGTGCTCCTACGAGGTGCTTCCCTAGTGGCTGGAGCATGGGTGGTGGGAGGCTGCTGGCCTTCAATGGAGGAACGTCCAGATGGCCGTGGAGGACGACCTCGAGCAGCTCTGGGCCGGGAGGGCCCGGCTTCAGACTGCACCATCGCAGCATGGGCTGCAGCAGTCTGGCCTGGCTGGCCGATAGGCAACAACAGGGGCGGAGTGGCAGGGGTGTGAGCAGGAAGGTTGTAGTCCTGAGAGAGGACAGCAGGTCCGACTGCCATGGCGCCACTGCCACTCTCCTGGGGTGGCGCCTCAGCTCTCCTGGTGATCAGCTGGAGAACGGATTGCTGGAGTGCTGTGACACCCAGGAAGCCCCGTTCCACAGTGGTCTCCAGACCCATGATAGCAGCAGTCTGAGCTTCCCAGGCAGCCGTCTGAGCTCCAAAATGCAGCAGTGAGACCTTGGATGGCAGATGTTTGTGCTGCAATGGAAGCTGTGACATCAGTCATCAGACACTGCATCATGGTGGGTACAACGGGTGTGCTGATGGAGGTGACCACCCGTTCCATGTTGGAAAGGATGGGCTGCAAGCTCTGCGCAAAGTTGGTACTGGACTCTGCCATGCTCCTTCTCATTGTGCACAGGCGTTCTGGCAGGATTTCCAGTGCCCCAAGCATTTGGTGGGGTATGTCCATCAGCCGTCTTCTGTAGCCTGGCCCATCGAAGTCCTCATCTGACGCCTCTGCAACAGAATTAGTGAACGATCTTGCCCTCCGGCGAGCTGGCACCTGTGGTAGCCGCTCCCCCCGCCCTGTCTCCTGCGTACTTGTGCTCGGTGCCTCACCAAGTGCAGGTCCCTCCTCTAATCTAACCACTAAAGGACACGCAGTGTCAGTCTCTGAGCTTATGGAAGCAAGTAACCTCATGGCCCGGCATATTCCTCACTCCACCATTACCAACAAGCCAGAGGATCAACCTGGTTCAATGAGGAGTGTAGAAGAGCATGCCAGGAGCAGCACCAGGCTTACCTAAAAATGAGGTGCCAAACTGGTGAAGCTAAAACTCAGGACTACATGCATGCTAAACAGCAGAAGCAACATGCTATAGACAGAGCTAAGCGATTCCACAACCAACGGATCAGATCAAAGCTCTGCAGTCCTGCCATATCCAGTCATGATGGGAGGAGAAGTCTCTATAAACATCCCCATCCTCAATGATGCCGGAGTCCATGATATCAAGAAATGGCTGAGTGCACTGGATACAGCAAAGGCTATGGGCCCCGACAACATCCCGGCTGTAGTGCTGAAGTGACTCACCTCCTGACTCCCCAAAGCCTTTCCACCATCTACAAGGCACAAGTCAGGAGTGTGATGGAATACTGTCCACTTGCCTGGATGTGTGCAGCTCCAACAACACTCAAGAAGCTTGACACCATCCAGGACAAAGCAGCCTGCTTGATTGGCACCCCATCCACCACCCTAAACATTCACTCCCTTCACCACCGGCGCACAGTGGCTGCAGTGTGCACCATCCACAGGATGCACTGCAGCAACTCGCCAAGGCTTCATCGACAGCACCTCCCAAACCTGTGACTTTTACCACCTAGAAGGACAAGAGCAGCAGGCACATGGGAACAACACCACCTGCACGTTCCCCTTCAAGTCACACACCATCCCGACTTGGAAATATATCTCCGTTCCTTCATCGTCGCTGGGTCAAAATCCTGGAACTCCCTTCCTAACAGCACTGTGGGAGAACCTTCACCACACGGACTGCAGCGGTTCAAGAAGGCGGCTCACCACCACCTTCTCAAGGGCAATTAGGGATGGGCAATAAATGCTGGCCTCGCCAGCGACGCCCACATCCCATGAACGAATAAAAAAAAAGTGACAGATTGAGTGACGGTGTGGCTTCAGTGTCCTCCTCCTGCTCCTCCTCGGACGGTACCACCACGTGTTCTTGGGTATCTGCAATGACAAAGGGAAACAGGTTGAGTCGTGGAGTGGGGAGAGGAGCAAGTAAGCCCTGCGTGCTGACAGCATCTGCAGCACGTGAGTCAGAAAAGATTATGGGTGGAGGGAGATGTGGAAAAGGAGAAGGAGCATTAGATATGCAGAGACCCCCTTCATCGGAACCTCCAGCCCGGCATGTTGTGACGGCTGCAGCAATGGCCCGCCCAATGATCCGAAGCACCGTCTCCTCTGGGGTGGGTGAGGACGTGTAAATGTGCCCGTCCACCCTCAGGTCTTTCCTGCTGCCAGTTGTTACGCGCCACCTTCTCCTGCAAGACAGAGGACAATGTGTCAGTGAGTATCCTGCAATGTGTGTGGGTGATGTTCCTGTCGTGGTCGAATAGCTGCCAGTTTGTGTGACCTATGAGTGGTGGTTGTGTGGCCTGCAAGTGTGGTACTATGTGCGGGTGAGATGCAGCATGTCGAGTGTAGCATTGCGTATGGATGGCAGCGTTTGTTGGTGAGTGGGTGACGGGGAGTGTGATGCGTGGAGCAGTTGGTAGCATGTGCCACTTGACACCTGCGTTCACTCACCTTGACCACTCGTGTCAAATCATTGAACTTATTTCGGCACTGCATCCATGTGCATAGTGCGATGCTCCTGGTGTTGACTTCCTGCGCCACAGCCTGCCAATGCCTGCGGAGCTGTAGTCTGGAAGGTCTCCGGCCACCCTGCGGGTACATGTTGGCCCTCCTTTCGCCACCCCTTCCACCAGGGCCTCCAGAGCAACATCGGAGAAGCGTGAAGCCCTCTCTCGTACAGGTCCTGCTATCCTCATGGCCATCTTTCCCTTCTCCAAGTAAGTTGTGTACCTGCCATTTGAAATGTGCACCTGCACCTTTGGGAGGTGCAGGCTGCTGATGACGTGCGCTGTGCACGGCCCATTTCCAACTTCCTCATTCTCCAGTGCAGCCTCTCAGCAGCGCGGGTAGCGCTGGCTGCATGGAGATTTCATGATAAGTAGCAGGCAGCACAAAGTTCACGTGCCTGCATTGGGGCCATCGGAGCCTCACGCTGCCCCCGCCCGAAAACGGCCCTTAACGAACTTTCCCCCCTTCGTCTTCAATGTGCCTGTTTCACATTTTTATTGTCTCTGCAATATTCCCAATCACTTTGCCTGATGACTTGGTGTCGGGCATATTATTTCCTGTGGAACGCTGGCTCCCTTTGCGTTCTCACAGGCCCGAGGCTTTTTAGCCAAGTGTCTGAAGCTTTGCAGGATGGGATACATGATTATGATTTGGTCTGGAAATCGTATTTCTTGCAGAGGAGAAGGTGCGAAGATTGTTGATTTCAGCACAGTGAGACAGCAGGGACCAGGACCAGGACCAGGACCAGGACATCAAGCTCTCTACAGTTTGGCACAACAGAGAGTGGCAGAGAGTGCCGACATTGATGATGTGCGGCAATGGAAGAAGTCACAATGGTCCAACATTCCATGGCCTTCTGCGACTGGGTGGAGAGGGAATTTTACTTGCCATCTGAGCTGGGAACATCAGGGGTACAATTTGCTTCTCAGCGCCCTCAATATAAAGTTACTCTTTAATAAATGATTACTCAGGTGCCATTTTTCTAAGGTTCTTTCTTTTCTTCCAGTGATGTTTCTCTGCAAACTTGGAGATCAATGTAAAGCTTCTACTGAGGCCTTCAATCCCGAATGCAAAGAATCTAATGGAAATTGTACAGGTAAGGCCTGGTCTATAAACCACAGATTTTGACAAAAAATACTCTTTAGTGTTCCATCCTTCATATATGTAAGAATGATACCGGGACTTAGAGGGTTAAATGATGAGGACAGGTTACATAAACTTGGCTTGTATTCGCTTGAGTTTAGAAGATTGAGGGGTGATCTGATTGAAGTGTTTAAAATGTTGAATGGATTCGATAGGGTAGATACGGAGAAATTATTTCCTCATTGGGGGAATCAAGAACAAAGCAATCGTAAAATTAGAGCCAGGCCATTTAGGAGGGAAATCAGGAAGCAGTTTTTCACACAAAGGGTAGTGGAAATCTGGAACTCTTTCCCCCAAAAAGCTATCAAGACTGAGATCGCTAGATTTTTGTTCGGTAAGGGCATCAAGGGATAAGGATCTAAGGTGAGAAAATGGAGTTGAGGTCCAGATCAACCATGATCTAATTGAATGGTGGAGCAGGCTCGAAGGGCTGAATGGCCTGTAACTTCTGTTCTCAAAGGATGTATAAGGTAGAAGGTTATCAGCTGAAGCACAGAGCGCATTGAGAACCGAGTGGGAACTTGATAATTTGGTGAGAGGGGGACATGAGGCGTAGAGGGGGAAGGACAGTGAACAAGAGAGGAGGAGCTCTGAGAAACACGGAATAAAAGGATAGATTAATCGGGGTAAGTAAACAGGAAGTAAATTAATAATAATCGAGTATCTAAACGGAGTTTAGTAAAAAAAAAGGCTTCTAACTATAATGGCTGGGCAGCTGAGACCCATTGCCTGCAATTCATGCTCCATGTGAGAACTTCAGGACCCTTCACGTGTCCTGGACGGCCACATGTGCAGGAAATGCCTCCAGTTGCTCGAGCTCAAGCTGAGGGTTTCTGAGCTTGAGGGGGGGGCTGGAGACCCTGCAGAGCATAAGGGAGGCTGAAAGTATCCTGGATCATACGTTCCAGGAGGTGGTCACCCCGCAGTCACAAATAGTTCAGGATAGCAAGTGGGCGGCCGCCCGATAGGCTAGGAAGAGGCAGGCAGGCAGTGCAGGAATCTTCTGGGTGTGTGGCACTCTCAAACCAGTATTCAGCGTTGGATACCAGTGAGGGCGACGACACCTCGAAGGAGTGCAGTCCTGAGCGTGGCACCGTGGGGCAAAGGACTGCACGGGGGTGGGGGGCACAGTGAAGTGGAGAAATGCAGTAGTCACAGGGGATTCGATAGTCAGGGGGGACAGACAGGCGTTTCTGTGACCGTTGACGTGAGTCCCGCACGGTGTGTTGCCTCCCTGGTGCCAGGGTAAAGAACATCACTGAGAGGGTGCAGAACATTCTTCAGGGGGAAGGAGAATAGCCAGAAGTCGTGGTGCCAACCAAAAAGGAAAGGGATAAGGTCCTGCGGCTAGAGTTTCAGGAGCCAGGGAGGAAGTTAAAAAGCAGGACCTCAAAGGTACTAATCTCTGGATTACTCCCAGTGCCACGCGCTAGTGAGTATAGAAATAGGAAGATAAGGCAGGTTAATACATGGCTAGAAACATGGTGCAAGAGGGAGGACTTCAGATTCTTGGGTCATTGGGACCAGTTCTAGGGCAGGAGGGACCTGTTCAAGATGGGCTCAACAATGCTGGGACCAATGTCCTCACGGAGAGGTTTACTAGTGAGGTGGGGGAGGGTTTAAACTAATTTGGCAGGGGGATGGGTACCAGGATGTAGCATTAGAAAGGAGAAACAAGGCGCACAAAGGATTGGGAGAGGCAGATAGCACTAGAGTAAGAAATAGTACAGTATTAGGTGGGATCAGACTGAGAGAGAATAGGAGAAGGTCTAAGATAGGTTCAGAGTGCACGTGTGCAAACGCAGGAAGTGTGGTAAATAAGGTCGCTGAGCTGCAGGCGTAAATAACCACATGGGAATATGATGTCGGGGTGATAACGGAGACCTGGCTCAAAAAAGGACAGGATTGGTTACCAAATATTCCTGGATACAAGGTGTTCAGGAAAGATAGTGAAGGAAAAAAAGGAGGGGGGTGGTGGCAGTATTGATTAAGGAGAATATTGCAGTGCTGGAGAGAGAAGATGTCCTGGAGGGGTCAAGGACAGAATCTATTTGGTTAGAGTTAAGAAGCAATAAAGGTGCCATTACACTACTGGGTGTATTCTATAGGCCACCAATTAATGGGAAGGATATAGAGGAGCAAATTTGCAGGGAAATTACAGAGAGATGCAAGAACCATAGAGTGGGATAGTAATAGTGTAAAGGGCAAAGAGGGGGAGGAATTTCTTAAGTGTGTGCAGGAGAACTTTCTTGATCAGTATGTTTCCGGCCCAACGAGGAAGGAGGCATCGCTGGATCTGGTTCTGGGGAATGAGGCGGGTCAATTGGAGCAAGTGTCAGTGGGGGAACATTTAGGGAACAGTGATCATAATATCATAAGGTTTAGTTTAGTTATGGAAAAGAACAAGGAGCAATCTAGAGTAAAAATACACAATTGGAGGAGGGCCAATTACAGTGGGTTGAGAACGGATCTGGCCCGGGTAAATTGGAATCAAAGATTGGCAGGCAAAACTGTAATCGAACAATGGGCAGCCTTTAAAGAGGAGATGGTTTGGGTACAGTTTAGGTACATTCCCACGAAGGGAAAAGGGAGGGCAACCAAAGCCAGAGCTCCCTGGATGGTGAAAGAGATAGCGAGTAAGATGAAGCAGAAAAAGTTGGCGTATGACAAATACCAGGTTGATAATACAAGTGAGAACCAGGCTGAATATAGAAAGTACAAAACGGAAGTGTAAAAGGAAATAAGAGAGGCAAACAGAGAGTATGAGAGTAGACTGGTGGCTAACCTAAAAGGGAATCTAAAAGTCTTCTATCGGCATATAAATAGTAAACGTGTAGTAAGAGGAGGGGTGGAGCCTATTAGAGACCAAAAAGGAGATCTTCGCATGGAGGCAGAGGAACTAAATTAATACTTTGCATCTGTCTTTAACAAGGAAGAAGATGCTGCCAAAGTCACAGTAAAAGAGGAGGTAGTTGAGATACTGGATGGACTAAAAATTGATAAAGAGGAGGTACTAAAAAGTCTGGCTATACTTAAAGTCATACTTAAGGTCAGGATGGGATGCATCCTAGGTTGCTGAGGGAAGTAAGGGGGGAAATTGTGGAGGTACTGGCCATAATCTTCCAAACATCCGTAGATACGGGGGTGGTGCCAGAGGACTGGAGAATTGCAAATGTTACACCCTTGTTCAAAAAAGGGTGTAAGGATAAACCCAGCAACTATAGGCCAGTCAGTTTAACCTTGGTGGCGGGGAAGCTTTTAGAAACGATAATCCGGGACAGAATTAATAGTCACTTGGACAAGTGTGGATTAATAAAGGAAAGCCAGCACAGATTTGTTAAAGGCAAATCGTGTTTAACTAACTTGATTGAGTTTTTTGATGAGGTAGCAGAGAGGGTTGATGAGGGCAATGCGGTTGATGTGGTGTATATGGACTTTCAAAATGCGTTTGATAAAGTGCCGCATAATAGGCTTGTCATCAAAATTGAAGCCCATGGAATAAAGGGGGCAGTGGCAGCACGGATACAAAATTGGCTAAGTGACAGGATACAGAGAGTAGTGGTGAACAGTTGTTTTTCAGACTGGAGGGAGGTATACAGTGGTGTTCCCCAGGGGTCAGTACTGGGACCACTGCTTTTCTTGATATATATTAATGACTTGGACTTGGGTGTACAGGGCACAATTTCAAAATTTGCAGATGACACAAAACTTGGAAGTGTTGTAAACAATGAGGAGGATAGTAATAGACTTCAAGGTGACCTAGACAGGCTGGTGGAATGGGGGGGACACATGGCAGATGAAATTTAATGCAGAGAAGTGCGAAGTGATACATTTTGGCAGGAAGAACGAAGAGAGACAATATAAACTAAACGCTACAATTCTAAAGGGGGTGCAGGAACAGAGCGATCTGGGGGTATATGTGCACAAATCTTTGAAGGCGGCAGGACAGGTTGAGAAAACAGTTAAAAAAGCATACGTGATCCTGGGCTTTATAAATAGAGACATAGAGTATAAAAGCAAGGAAGTCATGATGAACCTTTATAAAACACTGGTTCGGCCACAACTGGAGTATTGTGTCCAATTCTGGGCACCGCACTTTAGGAAGGATGTGAAGGCCTTAGAGAGGGTGCAGAAAAGATTTGTTAGAATGTATCCAGGGATGAAGGTCTTCGGTTACGTGGATAGACTGGAGAAGCTGGGATTGTTCTCCTTAGAGCAGAGAAGGTTGAGGAGAGATTTGACGGAAGTGTTCAAAATCATGAAGGGTTTAGATAAAGTAAATAGAGAGAAACTGTTCCCATTGGCGGAAGTGTTGAGAACCAGAGGACACAGATTTAAGGTGATTGGCAAAAGAACCAAAGGCGACATGAGGAAAAACTTTTTTACACAGCGAGTAGTTATGATCTGGAATGCACTGCCTGAAAGGGTGGTGGAGGCAGATTCAATTGTGGCTTCCAAAAAGGAATTGGATAAATGCTTGAGGGAAATAAGGGGAAAGTGCGCAGGAATGGGACTAACTGGATTGCTCTTACGAAGGGCTGCCACGGGCTCGATGGGCCGAATGGCCTCCTCCTGTGCTGTAATCATTCTATGATTCTACGATTCTACGTTCCTATGAACTAATGCTGGGCGGAAAATGCAAATCTTGCAATTGGGGCCCATTCAAAAAATAAGATCCAGTGTAAGGTGGCATTGATATAGAGGGTGGCACAGAGGAATAGTCAGACAGACAGTGCTATTTTGGTCTGAGATACCTGTCACCCTCAAGACACAAATTGGTGGATCTTGGGTTAAATTCTTTATATTGACTTTAGCTTTTAAGGTAGTTTCTGTTAGCAATGTTCGGTTAGGGGTAAAAGGGATTCCAGTCAGACAGTGTTTTAGCTGACAAGGAGAGGCCACAAAGCTGTCTCTGTTAGCTCTGGCCTTGAAAAGGCACCTTCCATAGATCTAGAAAGCTAGGGAGTGAGTCATGTTAGTGAGTCCACTACCCTTTGTGTGAAGAAGTGACTTCCTGACATCACCCCTGAACGGCCGAACTCTAATTTTAAGGTCATGCCCCCTTGTTCTGGACTCTCCCCCCCGGCGGAAATAGTTTCACTCCATCTACCCTATCAAATCCTTTAATCATCTTAAACACCTCAATTAGATCACCCCTTAATTTTCTATACTCAAGGGAATACAAGCCTAGTCTATGCAACCTGTCCTCATAATTTAAGCCTTTTAGCCCAGGTATCATTCTGCCCTGCATCCCCCCCTCCAAAGCCAATATATCACTTGACCGTCCTACCTTCTCTTCTGATGTCAGCATAGGGGGTATTTGGAAGAAATGCCCCCCCTCACCTTCTGTTGCTGTACCGGGCCTTGTGTCGATATTGCGAATTGCACGGTACCACATGTAGGTGTGACAAGGAGCAGTTAAGGGGCAGTGGTCAGAATAACATTGCAGTTCCCATTAGAAGACCATCTATTGGCAGGACAGGTAATAGTGACAGGACGGGATTGTCATTTAACACTGGAATTCCCATTAGAATATCACCTTGTGCTGTGACAGATAATAGTTACAGGTAAATGTTGAGATTTTAACACTGAAGCTCCCATAGGAAATGTTTACATAGCAGTTTTCAATGGAGTATCTGCCCTACATAGAATTTTTAATATAACATCGATAGATGATGGAGTGAAATGCTATACCCCTAACACATGATTCCTGTTGAGGCCTGTGAATGATTTCATTTTATTATTATGTATCTAGTAAGAAGAAAGAACATGGGCGTGATTTTAAACCCCAAGAACGGGTGGGTTGGGGGCGAGATGGAGTTGAAAATAGTTATTTTTTTTGGGTCGCAACCGCAAAATGTTTGGACTTTTCATTCCCAGTGGGAAGCCTGTACTTTTACACGCTGACGTTATACCTGGACATAAAACTGGGTTGCGGTTGCAACCCAAATGATCAGGCTTGGGGGCCACAGTGGATTTATTCTTCATCTGAGGAGGAGGCCCGTCACCATCCGCGGCAGGCACTGCGTGCCGTTCTGGGAGTTGCAGGTGTGCAAGACAGAAGTGCGCCACAAGGACCTGGAGAAGAGAAGGGGGGGGTTGCCAACGCAGGGGCCGAGGCCGCAGGAGGCACTACCCACGTGAGAGGGTCTACAGGCAGAGGCTGAGCTTCCCGGGCCTCTCTGAGGAGCAGTGCCTGAGGCTGAGATTGATTCATCAGATGGTCGCAGATCGCACCAGGTGTTGCCGAACTAGCTCAGTTGGGAGAGCGTTAGATTAATGATCTAAAGGACTGCTCAAGTCGCGGGTTTGACCCCCTTCTGGATAAGATGGTATTTTAGGGGAATCAAGGAATATGTGGATCAGGCGGGAAAGTGGAGTTGAGGTCGAAGATCAGCCATGATCTGATTGAATGGCGGAGCAGGCTCGAGGGGCCATATGGACTAATTCTTATGTTCTAGACATCTGCATGCTCCTTCATGCAGTGCTGCTCCCGACTGGGCCTGGTGACCACACATTGCCCGTCGCACTCAAAGTCACCACCGCCCTCAATTTCTTCACCTCCAGATCCCTCCAAGGCGCCAACGGTGACATCACCAGAGTCTCTCAGTCGTCTGCACGTAAGTATATATGACAGGTCATGGATGGCTTGTTTGACAGGCCATCTGACTGCGTCAACTTCCCCTGCGATGACATCAGCCAGACTGAGAGGGCAGTGGGTTTCCACTCTCTGGCTGGTTTCCCACGGGGGCAGGGAGCAATTGATTGGACACACGTAGCAATCCGAGGACCTCCACATGAACCAGGACTGTTCATCAACCAAAAGGGATATCAGTCCACCAATGCACAGCTGGTTTGTGACTAATGGAGGAGGTTTCTGCAGGTGTGTGCCAGATTCCCTGGCAGCTGCCATGGTTCCTTCATTTTTCATGAGTCCAACATCCCGGCTCTCTTCCACACACAAGACAAGGGCTGGTTCCTTGGAGACAAAGGATACCCCCTGAAGACGTGGCTCATGACACCCATGAGAAGCTCCACCAGCGAGGCACAGCAGCAGGTACAACGACAGTCACATCACCACCAGGTCTGTCATTGAACAAGCCATAGGAATGCTGAAGACGTCCTTCAGGTGCCTGGATCGATCTGGGGGAGTTCTTCAGTACTCACCAGCGAGGGTGTACAGAATAATAGCCGTGTGTTGCGTCCTGCACAACATCGCTCAGCAGAGAGGGTTACAGGTGGAGGAGCTCGAAAGCGCTCGTGAAGCATCCGCATCTGTCAGCAACATTGAAGAGGAGGATGATGATGAGAAGGAGGATGAAGATGGGGATCCCATCACAAGAGCAGCAGCACACATGGCTGCTCGTGATGCCCAGGATTCACTCATATCTAACAGGTTCTCATAATGAGATCTGCAAATTTGAAGATAGTGAACTACTCAGGTCCCCTGGAACAACCACCAACACCAGCCCCTCTTTCCCCTTCCATTTGCACAAAACATTCATACAGTCACTCATATACCCATGGCTGGCATCATGTCCTGTCGTTCATGATGAAGCACATGAAAGGGCACTTTCACAAAAGGGACTCAAGAATGGACAAAATGTGGCAGTGGTGGTGAGAATTATAACATTTAATGTGCATTTAGCAAAAAACAAATATAAATGAAAAGCACGACATTCTGTCAGACACCCTTGTGCATACCCTTGGTGATGACAAAACCTTGGCCTTCCTCTTCCTAGTGCTTCTACATGGTGCATCCCCTATGGCTTCAGCAGAGGTAGTGGCAAGACTGACTGCCGAGATGCTTTGGGCCCACGACCTCTGGGTTTTGGAGCCCTTGAGGGCCCCGCCAAAGACTGCTCCACCTGCACCTGTGCAGGGGCAGACTCGGCCACCTGGAGAGGATGCAGTGTTGCGGGTACTGGTTGGGGGGAGGCAACATGTGAGAGGTGGGAGCGCTTTGAGTGGAGTCCCCACTTCCATGTCCCCTTTCGCTATCATCCCTCTCTTGGGCCAGCGCAGCATCACTCCCACCACTCCACTGGACAGCAGGCTGGTGAGCAGATGTGCTGGTTTCTAAGGCCATGGCTGAAGTTTCTGTCTGCCTGTTTAAGACGGCAGACATGTTGGCATCCAGAGTCTGCGCGGTTGTTCTCATGTCCTGCCTGGGCTCATTTGAGAGCCGTGCTTGAAGCTCAATGTTGGCGGCCACTCTCCCCATCGATGACATTCCTGCTCTTACCTTCGACACCAATCCACTAGCGGTGGACTTGGACTCCTCCATCTGATCCGCTATTGTGGGGCACTCTCAATGATGCCCGCTGGTGTTCAGCATCTGTGTCCAGCTGAGCAGAGCTTGGAGAGGAGTTCGCTCCCCGATGCGGACTCTCCACAGCTGCCCCTGCCACCAGCGTCTGCTCGTGCTCACTTTGTGAATTGTGAATCATCAGGTGAAAACCCAACTATGCGTCTAACAGGACCCACCGAAGTGCCAGTATCTGCACTGGTGCGTTATCGAAGAAGTTACAATCTTTCCAATGAGCATACTGAGGTCAATCATTGATAACGTCAATTCATCAGGTCCTTTTTTTAAATTCATTCATGGGATGTGGGCGTCACTGGCAAGGCCAGCAATTATTGCCCATCCCAAATGTGTGTGAAGGATGTTAAAGTTCTGTCACGTTTGCGGGTTGCCAGTCTCACCATCTCCGACGGCCAGGCA
The DNA here is from genome assembly GCF_035084215.1 of Heptranchias perlo. Lineage (NCBI taxonomy): Eukaryota > Metazoa > Chordata > Chondrichthyes > Hexanchiformes > Hexanchidae > Heptranchias > Heptranchias perlo. The sequence goes on from NC_090361.1 coordinate 11,843,564, forward strand.
TGCCAACTGTGCGACTTATTTCCAATGCCTCCTCCTCCGCTTCTGTCAAGTGTACCATTTGTGGTGGCCCCTCTCCATTTCTACTCCTCGCCCTTGAATTTTGCGTTCTCTTCTCCTATAAAGGGGAGAAAGAACAGACGTGCGAGTGAGTGAAGGTGACGGGGTCACCCGATGGCTACGTTGATTTGGGTGAGGCTGACAATGAAGCAGATGCATCAGGGGGTGACTATCAGACAGATTCATCACATTGCATCAGGATTGGGGTGAGTGGGAGTGGTGGGTTCACAAATGGGGAGGTGCATAGAAAGTGAAGGTAAGTTGATGATGAGACTTAACTGGGTGTGAGGAGAGATGTGATGGAGCAGGCTTGGCAAGGCAGAGTGAGAGAGGAGGTTGGGGGAGGGAGGGTTCTTTTCACAGGATGTGGGTGAATCACCAAAAGCGCTCATGTTTTCTGAACAGGTTAGGTCATTGAATCACTTCCTGCATTGCAGCTACACACTTGCCACCATGCTCCTGCTGCTAATCTCCTCTGATATCTCCAGCCACGCCTTCTTGGTGGCAGAAGCAGGGCGATTCCACCTATCAGCCGGGTGTAGGACTTCCCTCCTGCTCCTGACACCAGCCGGAAGCAACTCAAGGGAGGAGTCGCAGCAACGGGGTGCTGCCTGCGCCCGATGATGCTGCATTTGGTCATGGGCCTCCTTTCTCCTTCGGAATCCATGGTTGCACTGTCCCTTTCAATACTCCAGTCTCCAGCACGTCATTTGGGTGAGCTTGGAGACGCGAAACCCGGCAGTGAAATTAAGAGCTTTCAATTCAGTCGCGATTGCTCAAATTGACACTTAAAAAAAATCTTTCCGGGTTTCCCACGCGACTATTCGCCCACCCATTGACTTCCCACCGCCATGTTAAAATCATGCCCGGTGACCTCGCCAGCAAAGCCCGTATCCCCAGAATTAATTTTTAAAAATGTTTTTGGAGGTATCATTTTGACACTCATCTCTGCCTTCATTACCCTAGGCTGCGAAACGTACTGCGTCAATAGCCTGATGGAAGGTGGTGATTACAATGCTTCAGTGTCTGACCATATGGTAAGTGGTTCAGATTTTTCCGATTTACAGTCCAGCACAGCCCAAGTTGAGGTTGTTACAAACTTCGGGTCTGCCTTTGATAACCTCTTGGGTTCAACAGTGCTGCCGATTCCCATAAATAGTCCCTGCATCTTACGTTCAGGAGTCTGCCCGTATTGTTCAAAGTCGGACGCGGACCGTTGGATGATTAATCTCTTTCGCACGGACAGGCATGTTATTCCATATAATATACATTGTATTATTCTGTTAGTAAAGGAAGCGACTTTCATAACCGTAGGACGTCCCAAAGCTCTTTACAGCCAATGAAGTACTTTTGAAGAGTAGTCACTGTTGTAATGTAGGAAACACGGCAGCCAATTTGCGCACAGCAAGATCCCACAAACAGCAATGTGATAATGACCAGATAATCTGTTTTGTTGGTTGAGGGATAAATAGCTCCTAAGTCTGCTGCTAAAGGCTCATGACAATTAAGGAGAGGCTTTAATTCAATTTATATACGAGTCTAGGCATTAATCTCCTCAGAAACTCATACGGCGGCCATCTTTCAATCATCTTTGCCTGCCCTCAGGAGTATTAGAACTTGTGCATTGGAGGACAGCTCCATTATATGGATAGCAGTGTGGCAATGACCAGATAATCTGTTTTAGTGATGTTGGTTGAGGGATGAATATTGGCTGGGACATTGGGGAGAACTCCCCTGCTCTTCTTCGAATTAGAGCCATGAGATCTTTTACGTCCACCTGAGAGGGCAGATGGGGCCTCGATTTAGCCTCTCATCTGAAAGGCGGCACCTCCGACAGTGCAGCACTGGGAGTGTCAGTCGAGATTATGTGCTCAAAAAGTGAGTGAGTAAAGTGAGGCAGCGCCTCTTTAAAGACAGCAAATTTAATAGTAAAGAAAAGACGACAGGTGGAGGTTAGTTAAGAGGGTGCCGCTGTTAAGTAAACCCTGGTGTGTTCATGCAGATATCAGTTAAGAGACGGTAGAGGTGTTAGTCGGGTATTTTATTGTTCTTGGAGAGTTCCTTTTTTTAATACTTTTCTTTGAAGCGTGATACAGAAATTTAAGCGTGACACTTGAGATGTGATGGAGAAGTGTGACGAACAGGAAGATTTTATACGTAGTGTTGCCCTTCCCATGGTTGTCCATGTCCTGCACTGTGCATTTTCTATCATTCCCCTTGCCAGCAATCCTTCCCACAATACAAGCATGTCCATTGACATGTCTTTCTTTTCCCATCCCTTACATGACGCCGTATCAGAGGATATGCTGTTTTCTAACACTAAGGATACAACCAACAAAGTGCGATAAAGAACGTGTTACGGGAAGGAAGTGTAGCTCACTCACAGGAAGTTTGGTTGCTATTTTTGACTGCTGAGGCACAATCTCGCCCCTGAGTCAGAAGTTCGTGGGTTCAAGTCCCGCTCCGAGACTTGAGCACAAAATGCACAAACCTCCCATGAGTGGGTCTCACCGCCTTCCCATAACACATTCTTCATCGCACTTTGCTGATTGCAATTTTCCAAGTGGAGGGCTCTAAAAACGTCGTTTCCCCAGTCCGACCCCATTGAACCCGCATTTCCAGTTTGGGGTTATTTTGCGTGGAGCAGAAGCCTGCCAGATGTCCGTGACTTCCTGCGTGCCCGCAATGGGGCAGGAAGTTCAGGTGCTACTGCCGACCTGAAAGGCATTTGTACCCTGTTTGGTTTTTGGTCAAATTGCTGTATTTGTTACGGTTTTGTCCTGGGTGGTCTGGCGGTATTTGCGACTGTTTTTGGGAAGAAATCGACAGTACAGCAGGAAGTTCAGGAGAGGGAGGAAGTCCTATTTCTCCGCCATGGCCGAAAGGTACACAAGGCTGTGGGCAAAAGAGTATGGGAGGAGGTGGCTGATGGAGCGAATGCCAGCAACACTGGACAGAGGACTTGGTCGCAGTGTTGAAAAAAATTCAATGATTTCACCAGGAAGGACAAGGTAGGCAGATACATATGTGTGTCTTCTCCATGCTCTGCAGAAGCTAACAGGAGTGTGATCTCTTATGCTTTCCTTTGCAATCCCTCCTTCTCAGGGTTGTCCATGTCCTCCGCTATCCCCTTGCCCAGAATTCCTTCCTACAATACAAGCATGCCCAGGGCAGTCCACTGACATGCCTTCTTTTGCCCATCCCCTACATGATGCACATCTCTGTCTTCATTATGTTTACACAGTCCATCGGGTCGATGTCATTCAACACAATGCAACCTTTACCCTGTTTCGATCCGAGGCGAAGGCAGTGCACAATAGGCAAGAGCGGTTCCCAGTGAGAGCAAGTCGCTTTCAATCCATTACCCCTCCCCACTTGCGATGTAGGCCCTGCAAATTCAAGACCTACGTAAATATGTCATCCTGTACCTACGCCCTACTTCCTGCTTCCCTGCTTCTTCGGCAGCATCGCCCAAACCTGCATCCTCCACCATCTAGAAGGACGAGGGCAGCAGATGCATTGGATGTGAGTGAGATTAGAAAACGTTTCTACACACAAAGGGTGGTAGAAGTTTGGAACTCTCTTCCGCAAACGGCAATTGATACTAGCTCAATTGCTAAATTTAAATCTGAGATAGATAGCTTTTGGGCAACCAAAGGTATTAAGGGGTATGGGCCAAAGGCAATTATATGGAGTTAGATCACAGATCAGCCATGATCTTATCAAATGGCGGAGCAGGCACGAGGGGCTGAATGGCCTACTCCTGTTCCTATATTCCTATGTTCCTATAACACCATCACCTCCAAGTTCCCCTCCGAGCCACACACACCATCCCGACTTGGACATATATCGGCCGTTCCTTCATCGTCATTGGGTCAAAATCCTGGAACTCCCAACCGAACAGCACAGTGGGAGCACCTTCACCACATGGACTGCAGCGGTTCAAGAAGAAGGCCCATCACCACCTTCTCAAGGGGCAACTAGGGATGGGCAATAAATGCCGGCCTTGCCATCGATGCCCATATCCTGAGAATGAATGAAGAAACTACCAGTGAAGGTTCCGCAGTACTAATGATGCATTTATATAGGAAGTCACTATTATAAATGCAGACATTGGAATTTGTAACGGAAATTTAAAAATAGCGACACTTTAAATTGGGGCCAAATTATATCAGCGCACCCTGGTCCAATTATACCTGGCCCTCTACTTCACATGAAGATTATACTTGCTCTTAACCACCCATTGGCAACATTGTGGGAATTCCATTAGTGAATTATTAAACTTTTACTAATACACTGAGGAGTCATGAATTGCATTTTATTGGCTATTTGAGACACTGCAATGCAATTTCTTTTTAAATTCACTCTCGGGATGTGGGCGTCATTGGCAAGGCCGCCATTTATTGTCCATCCCCCGTTGGCGATGGGCCTTCTTCTTGAGCCACTGCATTGGTAGTGGTTTAATAGAGCGGAGTGGCCAGGTCAGAGGGCAGTTAGCCACATTGCTCACACTGTGTGGGGATGGAGTTACATATAGGCCAGACCAGATCAGGTAAGAATACCAGATTTCCTTCCCTAAAGGACTTTTGCATCTCTCTGTAATTTCCCTGCAAATTTGCTCCTCTATCTCCTTCCCACTAGTTGGTGGCCTATAGAATACACCCAGCAGTGAAATGGCACCTTTATTGTTTCTTAAGTTTAACCAAATTGATTCTGTCCTTGACCCCTCCAGGATATCCTCTCTCTCCAGCACTGCAATATTCTCTTTAATCAATTCTGCCACCCCCCTCCTTTCTTCCCTTCCCTGTCTTCCCTGAACACCTTGTATCCAGGAATATTTAGTACCCAATCCTGCCCTTTTTTGAGCCAGGTCTCTGTTATCGCTATGGCATCATATTCCCATGTGGCTATGTGCGCCTGCAGCTCACCAACCTTGTTTACCACACTTCGTGCATTCACACACATGCACTGTAAACCAATCTTAGACTTTCTTGTACTCTCTCTTAGTCTGGTCCCATCTACTACCATGCTATTTCTTGATCTAGTGCTATCTATCTCTCCCAATCCTTTGTGCACTTTTCTTATCCTTTCTAACGCTTAATCCTGGTGCCCATCTCCCTGTCAAATTAGTTTAAACCCCTCCACCCCACAGCACTTATGAACCTCCCCTCAATGCACTATTGTACCCCCTACCATTAAATTGAAGCAATAGTTTAAAATTAACCCCTTTTTTCCCATGTTTAATCTGTTGTTGCAGTGCACGCCTATATGCCGGATACGTGACAGTCTTGAAAATCTACTGAGACCATTTCCACGAGCGAGACGCAACAACAGATGTGAGAAGATCACAGAGTTCCTGACTGACACAGAAAGCACTCTGATGTCTTCAGTTGAAATTTCATCAACTCGAAGAGAGGAACGAATATTAATGGCTGATTTTGGTAATATCAGAGAAAGTCGTAAAATTAGAGTGATGATAGTATTCAAAGACCAGTCGACAGTCGTTGTACCAGACACTTGTAACTGTGTCACAGAGTCAGCTGTGGCTTGATGGTATCACTATTGCCTTTGCAATTGAAGGTTGTAGGTTCAAGTCCCACTCCAGAGTCTTGAGCAGAAAATCCAGGCTGACACACCAGTGCAGTACTGAGGGAGTGCTGCACTGTTGGCAGTGCCACCTTTCAGCTGATGCCTTGTTGAACCGAGGCCCTCTCTGGTGGATGTGAAAAATCTCATGGTGCTATTTTGAAGAAGAGCAGGGGATTTGTCCCTGGTGCCCTGGCCAATGTTTATCCCTCGCCCAGCATCAATAGAAAAACAGATGAGCTGACCATTATCACATTGCTGTTTGTGGGACCTTGCTGCCTTTCCTACATTACAACAGTAACTACACTTCAAAAAAGTACTTAATTGCTGCAAAGCTTTTTGGGACGCCCTACGGTTGTGAAAGGCGCTATATAAATGCAAGGCTCTCTTTTTCTTTTAACCTATTTGAGGTCGGAGGAGGTTTTTGTTCAGAAAATGATGGATAGAAATGACATTCTAGAGTTTAGAGAGTAAGTTGCACTAAGGTCCCACAACAACACAGACTAGGCCAGGGAAAGGGGAGGTCAGCCAAGGCTTGCTGTCTCGTGATCCCTTTTGGACAGTTTGCATATGTGGGTGTCGACTGAGGGACAGATGCAGACTTCACTGTGATGCCCCTATGGTTGACAACATTCATTCTCTCAGCTCACACATGACGAATAACCAAACAGAGTTGTACCCCGGAAGGAATCATTGCCTTCAGAAGAGGAGGATAGAAAATAAAATCATTCAAGTAAAAATATTTATTTGACTATCATTAGAAGAAAGAAAGACTTGCATTTATATAGCGCCTTTCACGACCTCAGGACATCCCAAAGTGCTTTATAGCCAATTTAGTACTTTTTTGAAGTGTAGTCACTGCTGTAATGCAGGAAACGCAGCAAAGATCCCACAAACAGCAATGTGATACTGACCCGCTAATCTGTTTTTAGGTGTAGGTTGAGGGATAAATATTGACCAGGACACCGGGGAAAACTCCCCTGCTCTTCTTCAAAAGAGTGCAATGGGACCTTTAGCAACAACCTGAGAGAGCAGACAGGGCCTCAGTTTAACGCCTCATCCAAAAGATGGCACCTCCGACAGTGCAGCACTCCCCCAGTACTGTACTGGAGTGTCAGCCTTGATTTTGTGCTCAAGCCCCAGGAGTGGGACTTGAACCCATAACCTTCTGAGGTAACAGAGAGGGTAGATGAGGGAAAGGCAGTTGATGTTGTGTATATGGACTTTCAAAAGGCCTTTGATAAAATGCCGCACGGTAGGCTTATCATCAAGATTGCGGCCCTTGGAATAAAGGGGGCAGTAGCAAAATGTTACAGAATTGGCTAAGGGACAGGAAACAGAGAGTAGTGGTGACCGGTTGTTTTTCGGACTGGAGGGAGGTATACAGTGGTGTTCCCCAGGGGTCATTGCTGGGACCACTGCTTTTGTTCATATATATTAAAGACTTGGACTTGGGTGTACAGGGCACAATTTCCAAATTTGCAGATGACACAAAACTTGGAAGGGTAGTGAACAGTGAGGAGGATAGTGTTAGACATCAGGAGGATATAGACAAGCCGGTGGCATGGGTGGACACGTGGCAGATGAAATTTAACGCAGAGAAATGCGAAGTGATACATTTTGGTAGGAAGAACGAGGAGAGGCAATATAAACTAGAGGGCACAACAATCGTCAAAGGTGGCAGGGCAGGTTGAGAAACTGGTTAAAAAAGCATACAGGATCCTGGGCTTTATAAATAGAGGCATAGAGTACAAAAATATGGAAGTCATGATGAACCTTTATAAAACACTGTTTCGGCCACAACAGGAGTATTGTGTCCAATTCTGGGCACTGCACTTCAGGAAAGATGTGAAGGCCTTAGAAATGGTGCAGAAGAGATTTACTAGAATGATTCCAGGGATGAGGGACTTTAGTTACGTGGATAGACTGGAGAAGCTGGGGTTGTTCTCCTTGGAACAGAGAAGGTTGCGAGGAGATTTGATAGAGGTATTCAAATTCATGAAGGGTCTGGACAGAGTAGATAGAGAGAAACTGTTCCCATTGGCGGAAGGGTCAAAGACCAGAGGACATAGATTTAAGGTGATTGGCAAAAGAACCAAAGGTGACATGAGGAAAAACTTTTTTACACAGCGAGTAGTTAGGATCTGGAATGTACTGCCTGAGGGGTGGTGGAGGCAGATTCAATCATGGCCTTCAAAAGGGAACTGGATAAGTACTTGAAAGGAAAAAAATTGCAGGGCTACAGGGAAAGGGCGGGGGAGTGGGACTAGCTGGATTGCTCTTGCATTGAGCTGGCGCAGACCCGATGGGCTGAATGGCCTCCTTCCGTGCTGTAATCTTTCTATGATTCAGAGGCAAGAGTGCTACCAACTGAGTCAAGGCTGACACCATTAAAATATGTGTATAAACTATCCAGCAGAACTTAAGTATGATTCATCTCTTGCATTTTTAGAACTTGAAATACGACGTCTCCCAGAAAAGAAAGCTCGAAGACGTCATTCAGAACCATTAATATTATCCGCAATGGGAAACACCATGGAAGTTGATTCAACTGCATTTACAAGAATGGAATCTGGTACAGTATCGCTGTTTACTGCTGCAATAAATGATCATCATTTTATTATGCTTTTGATTGACACACTGCAATGTCACACTGTAATGCAAACAAACTAAGATATTCTCTGAGACAGTGCTGCTCATGGTACTAGGGACCATGGGACCATTTTCAAATTCTTATCCTTGTTTTCAAATCCCTCCATGGCCTCACGCCCTCCCTATCTCTGTGATCTCCTCCAGCCCTTCACCCCACCGAGATCTCTGGGCTCCTCCAATTCTGGCCTCTTGCGCATCTTCGATTTTAATTGCTCCACCAATGACGTCTGTCTAGGCCCTAAGCTCTGGAATTCCCTCCCTGAACCTCTCTACCTCTCTCTCCTCCTTTGGGAAGCTCCTTAAAACATACCTCTGTGACCACCTATCCTAACATCTCCTTAAGTAGCTTGATGTCAAATTTTGTTTGAGAACCGCTCCTGTGAAGCGCCTTGGGACGATTTACTATGTTAAAGGTGCTTTATAAATGCAAGTTGTTGTTGCTGTTGCAATTGTTGGTCTATCTTCCCTTCTGCTATGGCTCTCAGCTGGGAAATATTGCCTGAGTTTCCATTCGGTGATCTTTCCTCTCCTTCCCTTTGCCGTCCAGTGAGACAAAGCCCACAGAACGTCATCAGGAAGTCTGACTACCGCAGCAAGCAAAAAGGCGTAAAACTGCGGAGACTGTAGGCTGGAAATTGCACAAAAGTTCTGCAGGGAAAAATGCTGAAGTTCCAGTGTGGAGGGGGGAGGATTGGAAAACAAGGCGGAACCCGGACTCACAAAGCCAAGTGAAACGTGAGGTGGAGCTCGTTCAGCCTGTCCATTGACAGCGGGCAGCAATTTGAGGGCATGCCTGGGGTTGTTCATGGAATACTCCGGGGGACCTCACACGCTGATTCCCCCAATAAACCCAGCAGTTCCTGTGTCTGCTGAGAGCAGGCGTGGGTGCCATTTTAGGCCTCAAATCTAAGATCGATTACTGTTAGATTCAGGACCTACCAACATTACAGCCTCTTCAAAAAGTCTTCGTCAGCCTGCTCTCTTGAACCCAATAGACACAACTTCAGGGTGGCAGGGTGCTGCTTCCATAGTGTAGCCTTCAGATGAAGCAAGGTGGGAGATAATTTGATCAGCAGCGCAGTAATTCAGTCCCTATTTCAAATTCATACATTCTGCCTTTTATTTCATATTTCCATTCTAAATTACTATGTCCTCAGTTATAATGGAAACCGCCTATGTAAACGTGTCACACTGTAATTGCACCCTCCCACCAGTGGTGGCGCTGTATCATCTCCAGTGGAGGGAGGATATAATTACAGCATGAAAAGTTTACATGGAGAATCCCATTATAAATGTGGACATAGGAATTTATAATGGGAAAGGTTAACAAAGTGCGAGCAGATTTAAGATTTTTAATATATTACTGGTTGATCTTTCATGGTGTGACACACAGGGAGTGAAAACAAATGTTATTTTTAGTTGAAAAGGAATTAGAGTGTGATTGGACCGGGGTCCGCAGACACAATTCAGACTTTGTTTTAAAGTCATGCATTCTGTCCTTATTTGTGCATAATAGTTTGACAAAAGTTTGGGAGGCAGAGAAATAAAGTTGGTTGCAGTATAGGAGAACTGGAAGAGGCAAAACGGAGGAACTAAGTACAAAGTGACAAGTTTATGTAGACAGTTTTCATTATAAATGTGAATGTTGGAATTTATAACGGGAAAAAGTTGACACAGGATGTGTGCGCAGATGTAAGATTTTTTAAGGTGTAGATAGATATCCACATATACACAAATATCATGATAATCTTTTATTGAGAAGGAAGGGCTGAGAATGGACTGCTTTTATCTGGCTTGATGATTCGGATAGAACGCTGCTCTTTCTTATTTCACTGTCAGATCGAACACCTCTGGCTGTTGCCTTAATCACTTACAAAGACATGGAATCCATTTTGAGCGATACCGTTAAAGAGACCGAGGACGCAGACAGATCCAACGAGCAGAGAGTGGTGTTGAACTCAAAAGTACTTACAGCGGTGATGGGCAACAGAGATCGAGGGAACCTAACTCATCCCATTACCCTCACGTTCAAACACAGCGAGGTTTGAGAGACACTATTTCACAATCTTCACTGATTAATGTTATATTGCAATGTTGGTGGTCAACCACATGACAATGATAAAGGTTTATTCTTTAACATGGTTTTTTTTATATGTTGTTGTTTATTCCAAATTTTCTCCTCCCTCTCACTGAAGGCCCCCTGACTCTTTCTTGGTTTCATGGACAAGAGCGGCCTTCCAGTGTTTCGGCCAAGTCTCGCACGTGGGCCTAGACAGGGAGTGTTGGAAAGATGTTCAGTTGCATACAGCATCGCAGACAAGCTTGATCATTTGCCCACCTGAGATGAAAACATGACTTTCCCACTTAGAGGTGTTTGCTGACTTCCCCACCTGTAGCATCTGACTCAGTACGGACCTCAATCTGCCTAAAGGAGAAAGGAAGGGCTTGCATTTATATAGCTCCTTTCATGACCTCAGGACGTCCCAAAAGCGCTTTACAGTACTTTTCAAGTGTAGTCACCAATTCCTGAGATATACACTGCAATTTTTGAAGGAGTGCACACCTGAAACTGCTTTGCACTGAGGTAAAAGTGACAGCGTAACTTCACCCGAAGGTATTCTGGCCCCTCCCAGTCAGGAGCACATTTTAGTGAAACTTTGACCCCGATATTTGCGGGGAGGGTGCAGGTAACTCGGTGACGGTAGCTCGGGGGAAAACTCGGCAAGGCCGGGGACACATGAGGGCCTGTCGAACTTAACGGCGGGACCGCACGATCGTTTCTTTCTTCCGTTTCCCGCCAGGCAGCCGGCCAGATTGACGGGTTGGCCGGGCGGGAAAACCAGCGGCAGGAGGCTGCAGCGGGGGACCGTGGGGGAGGGCCCCCGGCAATTGGGAGGTGGGGCGGGGGGGGAGGAAGCGAGAGGGCGGAGCTTAGGAGGGGGAGGGGAGAGAGGCCATCGAGGGAGGGGTGAGAGAGAGAGAGGCCGCGATCGGCAGAAGGGAGGCCGAAGGCTTCCTTGAGGGGCTGGGGGAAGCACTCTCGCTCCTCCTGGCCCACAAGGCATGCTGTAAAAGCCACTTACATTCCTCAGCTGGCAGCTCCCGCCATCTTTGTGCTGCCGGGTTTCCTGAGTCCTGGGAAACCCGCACGGCAACCGTACAATTTAAATCAGGCTCCCAAATGCACTGTAAGAGCCTGATTTAAATATGTTAATGAAGTGTCCCCGCCTCTCGTGTTTATCATTAACCCCCCCCACCCAACCGACCCTCCCCTGCCTGTCAAGTTATCTCAGTTTCTGAGTTTGAAAAAATAATAGTAGTCACTTGAGGAAGAAAAATAAGATTCCATTCTATTCAATAGGGAACAGATAAATCTCCTTAATAAAAACAGGAAATGCTCGAGAATCTCAGCAGGTCAGGCAGCGTCTGTGGAGAAAGAAACAGAGTTAACGTTTCAGGTCGAAGACCTTTCGTCAGAACTGGAAGATGTTGAAGTTTTTAAGAAAGTACAGAGTCAGGGAAAGGAGGAGGGAGGGGAGGAAAGAACAAAAGGGAAGGTCTGTGATGGGGTGGAGGACACGAGTGATTAAATGACAAAAGGGATGATGGTGCAAGGCAAGGAAGGTGGTAATGGGACAGGTTAAGAAACGAAAGATTGATCAGGAGTAGCTGTAAACGGCAGCAGCAGAACTGATACTAATATCAGAACTAGCACTGGTCAGCTGGTCAGTATTTTGCATTTGAGATAAATCTCCTTGGTTAGCGTAATCCTCGATTAATATAAGGACCCTTTCATTTGCTGGAAGCTGGAGTAATCCTGTGCCTTGAGAGCTCTCCTTGACTTCTTGCTTTAGCAAGCAAGAAACAGAGAGAGAAAAGACCAAATCCCATCTCATTGTAACATTGCACCGCTGGTCCAGAGACGCAGCAAGTTTAGCGAGATCCACAGGTGAAAGAGAGGCAGGTGGCAAGTGACAACTGAACAAGTACTACTGTTCCATATTCTCCTGACAGATGGAAGTTGGCATTAAATTTAATAAAGCCCGCTCAGTGGGACTTTGAGAAGGAAAAAGATACCATCGCTGCAATATGATCTGGAACATTACAATCTGTTATGGGCTCTAAGTACACTCATGGCAAAATCTAATCTTGGGAAGTTGATGAGGTGTTGAAAATGGTATGTGTTCCCTGATAGATTCCCTTGTCTGTTCTACAGATCAAAACAGACAAGTCAAATACAATCTGTGTCTACTGGAATATGACAGCATGCGAACGCTTCTGGTCTCCCGAAGGCTGTGAATTAGTGACGTATAACACAACTCACACAGTGTGTCGAGTGTATCACCTCTCCAGCTTCGCTATACTGATGGCGCTAAAGGTATAACTTAGCGGGATAACACTCTGCATAAACCAACAGGTCTGGGTCTGCGGAGGGCGCGGGGAGGCAGGGTGGTAGGCGTGGATATAAAGAAGAAATCAAAGCGAGATTGAGAAGCAGTGAGGCTGAGAGAAACAGGCAGAGAAAGGGTGGAGAGCAAGAGGAAACATAGAGGTAATCAGATCTCGAAAGAGAGACACACATCGGGAGAGTGAGTCAACGAAAGGGAGAAAAAAGAAAGCTCAGATTGAAGAAGATTGGTGCTGTATCTTGAAGTTTACATCGTTAAAATTAAATTTGGGATAGTTGGAGAAGATCGCTGATCGCAATTTCCAGAAAAATCATAAACATATTTCACTCGGAATAGTGACCATAATCTTCCTGTTTATAATATCAGCAACACACAGGGGCCAATCTTCACCCCCATTTTCCAGTGGGAACCGGGCGGTAGTACGATGCCAATCGCGGTGCAGCACTTACCGCACTTTCTTGCCAATGTTCAGGCCGCCACCTTTTTGGTGAGGTCTTTGAAACGGGCGGCCACAGCGCCCGATAAAAACAGGCAGGCACCGCATTAGCCCATGCAAATCAGAGTCCTACGGTGCCAATAGGGCCCCGATGCAATTTTATGACACCAATGGGCAGTGCGCACTCTGCCCGTTGGCACTTGGCGTTGAGTGGCCTAAACCTGCTGTCCTTAAAGGGACCGCTGCAGGTGACGATCCGGATTCTTTCCCCTCAGTCTGGTTCAGTAATAACTGAAGTCGAATACATTTTAAAGTTCAACACATCTTTAATAGCAGGGTTCTTAGTCTGCAGCATTGATTTGGACTCCTGATAGAGTCCCTCTATGCTGGCAGAGCAAGAACAAGAAACATACAGAAATCCACACGTTTTTATACAGATGAATAGGGTTGGAACATACTTAACGAGGGTCAACACCAATCATAAGCCGGGCACAGGTTGCCATGCGAGGTTACATTATTTCCGGCCAATCATAAATCGTCCATGTGCTGATCATGCTGCTGTTAGACATCAAAGGGGTACTTCCTCACCTTCCAACTTGGAATGTTCTTCCCTGTTCCTTCTGTTCCTTATCTCCCAACCTGGAATGTCTTTCAACTTTGGCTAAGCTCGTTACCTATATTGATCTGCCATAAACATGGAGACATTCAGACCAGTCCTTGACTCACATCAAAGACCTATCATTGATAAGACAATGCAGGCCTGCTGACTAAGCAAACATATGGCCCAGCAGGAGGGCCAGGCCACTTGTATCAATCTCAGTTACTAACTAATTAACCCTTTCTAACCATTTTGCATTCTGCTTCTTTGCCACGTAGGCATTTTAATATTTTACCGAAAACTGACCACGTAGGGATTCTCACAGGCACCTCAGTAAAAGGGGTCCTGAGGAGCATCAGCTCTTGCTGCCCCACGAAAATCAACCCCTAATGCAGCCCGACAGTCCGTGGGCCTCCCCCTCTTCCCCTCCTCCCCTTTAACCGATTGCACCAGTCGGTTTGATTCCCCGCCCAATATTAATCTCCGATAACTTCAAAGGAGAGTAAAATCGGGCCGGGTGTAAAAACCAATGTTGCACCCAATCCCTTCAGTTTCCTGCCCGACAAGTTAGGTTAAAACTTACTCACATGAACTCCAAAGGCTACAATTATAGCGACATACTCCGAAGAGGGATGAGATACTTGCTGTAGAATCATAGATGGTTCTTTTGCTAATTATCTTAGATCTGTGTCCTCTGGTTATCGGCCATTTTCAGTGAAATTATGTCGCAGCATATACTTCACTATAACTGTTACATACATCTCCATTCACAAATCAACACATCACCGTTACATTTTATCAAGATTTCTCTGCGTAGTCACTTATTTTGCCTTCCTTTGTGTTGCCACTAACACTGTTTTTGCCCTCCCCCTCACCCCAACCAAAAGCAAGAGGTAATTGTTAAATAATCCTGGATGTCTGATCTTCCTGTATTGTGTTCACAGGATCTCCCAGATGTGTTTGCGGTTGAAGTCATCACACAAGTTGGATTGAGCATCTCGCTGGTGTGTCTGCTCATGGCGATTGTCACTTTTTCCACTTGCCATCCCCTTAAAGAAACACGGCGAACAATCCACACGAACTTGTGCCTGAGTTTGTTTGTGGCTGATTTAGTCTTCCTTTTTGGAATTTCACAAACGGGAAATCAGGTAAGAAAACCTAATGATCGTTAAAGTGATGACATGTTAAAGGGAAGCAGCATCATGAACTACATTGTCTTTATCTGTCTCATTTTTCCTATGTGCCTGTCGGCCGTACAGCCTCGTCAAACATTTAATGAAAAAAAATGTTGCATTAAACGCACTTGATCTGAGAATCAGTGACAAGGCTTCACCAAACCGTCCTGTATCACTGATCAAGCCAACAAACAAAAGTCAGTCATTGGGCCTGCTGCAGTAACAGCCCCATCTGAAGGCCGTTCTCTTCATTTCAACCCATTTCAACTCCATACGGCCCCTTCTTACATCATTTGGAGGTTCATGGGGGAGTTTCCTATGAGCTTCCCTGCTGCCTTAATTAGTAAGTGCTCTATTAATGTAGAACGAGCTATGTAGATCAGGAAAGTTCCATTCCAGTCTGTACTGTTAGCTGAACCCAGCTGGTGTGACAACAAGATGGTACAATTAGTCTCAGTGTCGCCGGTCCAGAAGGGACAAAAATCAGCCATATTTTTCCTGGCTGATCACTGGCCAGTGATATTTGCTTGAAAGTGCATGTCTGTGGATATAGGGAGAAGCTAGGATTGGGCTTTCCTCAACCCAAACACACCGACATATGGGGACAGATTTTGACTTTGTGCCTTAGTGTTAGAGAGTCAACAGCCCGTTTTAGATCTCTCCCCATTTCTATTTCTATTGAAGCTGTTTTGACAAAGGCACCAATCCATGGATCAAAATTCTCATTAAAACAGCAGAGAAATTTCGCACCAACATATTATTGTAACTATCACTCACATTAACCAGAGAGATTTGAGTGTGTCGTGGGTGTGAATTGTATGATTTATATCAATTAGTGTTAACTGTATTCAGGTGGTGTGTGTCAATTGGGGACTTTCTTGTATCCTTTTTATAGGAGACAAGCTAGGGTGTGGGGTATGTGTAAGGGGAATCTCTATGAATAAAGGCTTGGAAGCAACTGAAGACCAGGCTCTAGTATTCTATCCTTCACTGCATGGCTATCCAATTTTAACAATGGGGAATTGTATATTGCTGATTTATACTCACTGACGAGCATTACTAAGTTACTCACTTGTGACTTTTCAACTCATGAACTTCTCTTATTAGTGAAAAATGTTTGGATATTATGCACTTATCTGTCCCTTGTTATCTATGTTCCATTCGCTGGTGTTCTGAATTAACACCGTGACTGTTCTGTTTAGACACTTTGTGGCATCATCGCAGCTGTTCTTCACTACTTCTTCCTGTCAGTGTTCGCCTGGATGTTCCTAGAAGGTATCCAGCTCTACCTGATGGTGGAAGTTGTCTTCTCCCCAAGGGTTCCTCTTGACCGTTACATTTACTGGATTGGCTATGGGTTTCCGGCTGCCATAGTGGCAGTTTCAGCAGCAGTTAATCACAATGGATATGGAACCCAATCATCGTGAGTTTACATTTGTTATGATGTCAGAAATAATGAGACGCTTATTCTGATTTGGGATGAATACAGGGTCGCCAACTCTGGCTGGACGTATTCCAGGAGGTTTCATCACATGGCTTCTCGCCTCCATCCGCCCCGCCCCCTCACTCCCGCCATTGGCTGCCTGACCTGTCCATCCTCGTTGCGGCCTGCCTTCCCCTGCCCATTGGAAGGCGGACAGACTCTTTATTACCCAATTGGATGATTCTTGACTGTCAGTCGAACTGCCTTTCTTTCCCCATCTCCGTTACTGTTATAACTAATAAACAAAAGTGTTCAAAGATAATTAAAAAAACAATTTTTATTTTAATGGCTGTATCATTTTTTCTCAGTGTTGGTTGCAGCCATGCCTAGGAGATTAATTGTCCTGGAGACTCCAGGACAATCCTGGAGGGTTGGGAACCCTAGGTGAATATTGTAATCCATGTTATGTTGCTCTCACCTGTTTTTTTCCCCCTCTTGCCGATGTCCTTTCTCCTCTCCTGGATTATGGTTCCACAGGCCCCGGTCACTCTCTGGCACCAGTCGCCATTTTACACGTGAGCCCAGACACAGACGGGAGCGGTTTTATTAGTTTGCGCTGCAATGGATGGAAAATCTTAACCAAGCCTTCTTGAATTTCCAATTGGCGCTGCAAGCAATTGAGACTCCCTGCTGACAGGGGAAGATTTCCCAAAGAGGCAGGTGTGGCTTTGGAGTATTGGAAACAAGACTGAGGGTCTTGAAGTTAATGGGACGTGGGGAACTAGTGGAACTAGGCAAGGATAAAGGTAATGGGTGTGAGGGACTTTGTGCAGGCGAGCATTGTGTGTGGTTCTGGATGAGCTACAATTTATGATGCAGCCTAAGTTGATCGTAGACATTCGTGCACGTTACAGATAGTATGTGTTTTAACCATCTCTTTCCTTTTAATCACAGCTGTTGGCTCGCCTCTAAGGATTACTTTGTGTGCAGCTTCTTTGTGCCTGCCATTTTAATCAGTGCGGTAAGTTGAATCAAAGACCACACTTACTTCACAATACACATGAATGGAGGCCATTCGGTCCATCTTAGAAAGACCCGACAATTCTTCCATCGCAGCGTCCAACTGTTTCTTAAATGGAGTTGGATTTTTGTTCCATTTCCTTACTCAGAAGTCAATTGATCACTGTGAAAAACTTCTGATATTGGTCCGAAATTTGCCACTTACCCAGTGTGAATCTGTGTTCCCTTGTTCTACTCTCACAGTTTAGTGTTCAGGATCTACCTTTTCCAGACTATTACTCTCTTATACATCTCCATAAAGTCACCTCTCAATTGCCTCTTTTGAAAAGCTCGAATTTCTAAGTCTTTCCATGAGACACTAAGGATGGGACTTGTGTCTCGTGTCTGCACTGCCTCCATGACTTGAGTAGGTTCCTTGGGTCTTGGTGACCTTGGCTGGACGTAGCCCTCGAGGCGCAGTCTGACCAGAGCAGTATACGTTTGAGTACTTCCTCTGACTTCGACTCTGCTGTTGTGACTATACCTTGCAGCGTTCGATATGGATTATTTATTGCTGTTGTACATGTCGAGTCGGCTGAAACACCGAGATTGCTTTCGACTTTATCCTCTGCGATTTCAACACCATTCATGATATACTTACTTCACTCATTTTTGTTCCTACGAACAGCACTTTACACTTGTACCTACTGAATGTCATCTACCATTGATCTGCTCACTTACACTTGGGCCAGCAATCCTAGCACATTATGCAGGATCGTTTCTGCTGGCGACCTCCGACGTCAATCCTGCTGGAGGTCACGGGGTCAGTAGGAGGTCACCCTGTTTGAATGGGCCCAGCAGAGGACTGCGTCATTGGGGGGTGGGGGCAGGGGGGGGTAGAATCTTGGGTGTTTGCCTTGCCCCACAGACTGAAAAGTCTGGTGACTGCTACCATGTGGTGGTGGGGTGGGGGGTGGGGAGGTTTGCTGGCACCCCCCGAAGCCCCTCAGAAAAGTTTAGCAGTGCCTCCAGCAACCCCTTGGTTGGAGGGCTGCAGTCAAATAAAATAGAAAGAAATGGTGTCTTTAATCTTCAGGATTCCCAGCGCGGATTCCCAGATGAGGCTCAGCTCGATTGGTCAGGAAACCTGTTCTCATCCGGCCGTTCATACCCTGGGTCCCTCTGAGGGCCAGGAATGTGGGAGTCCCCTCATCGGCCCAGCTCCCACCTGCGTCAGTACCTTGTGAAGGTGCAGGCAGAGGCTCCATCCATTGGCTCCATCCATTACAAGACCCCATGGGAACCCCCTCGCAAGTCTAGGACCTAGTGGCTCTTCTGCTGAATTCGCGGTGGGAGTGCGTCGGAAGGTTTGGGGATATTAGGCCCCCATTTTGTCAAGCTCATCTTGTAGTTCCAAAGTGTACTCCTCAGAATACTCTAGCTTTCCTGTTTTGCTACTGTCTGTTAACCTGACCAGTTTGTATTGAGTTGCTTAATCCAAGTCGTGAGCATGAATTAGAAGCAGTAGAGAGTCCTAACACTGATCTCACAGGGAAAACTGTAGCATCAGGCACTAGATGGTGATTAGGGGCAGCAACACTGGCTGATTTCTCCCCTCTCTACGACAGGGGCACTGAGACAAATTGTGAGGCCCACTCCATGCCCCGGCTAAGATCAGCTAACTCAGCGGAGGGCCTCTCCTCTCTCTCAATGGACAAAATTATCAGGGGGGAGCTGCTTGTGAGTCATTTGAGTGCTGGAGTATTTTTCTTTTGATTGCAGGTCAATTTATGCTTCCTTTGCAAAACGTTGGTTAAGCTGAGAGCAGAAATGTCAAAGATCAGTTCCGACGAAAGGGGACTGGAAAAGAAGAGGTAAATGGTTTGTTTACAAATGGTTATTGCTCGACTTTGCTTGGTCCTCAGGTTGAATGGCTCCTTCCACATTTTTCAAAGCCCTTTTGTGACATTAACGTCTTATCGATTGTTCTATCTGTGCCTCACAATTGTAAAGTTGAGCTTCCATGATAGCTCAATGGGTAAGTCTATCTGTTACTATCTGTAGATGCTGGGGGACAATTGGAGCTTTCAAGGCTGAGATCGATAGATTTTTGTTGGGTAAGGGTCTCAAGGGATATGGAGCAAAGGTGGGAAAATGGAGTTGAGGTGCAGGTCAGCCATGATCCAATTGAATGGCGGAGCAGGACGGAGAGGCTGAATGGACTACTCCTGTTCCGAATGTTATTATGTTACTAAGTCCACTGTCCAGCATGGCGTTTGGCCATACAAACCAGAAGGTCTCATGTTCCAATCCCAGTATGTGTTGAGCTAGCTGATCTCAGTTGTAACAGCATCTGATGTGCTAGAATTGGATCCAAACCCTCACAAGCTCAACGAAGGGTATTATCCAAGGTTCTTGCCTCTGAATGTTACATAGTAACCTCTACAGGAAGTGTTCATATGAGGACAGAATCTCCCTATCTCAGTTGCTCCCTCCAGACCTATAATCCTCCAAGGACTCTACGCTCCTCCAACTCTGGCCTCTTTCACATCCCCGATTTCTTTCGCCGCACCATTGGCGGCCGTGCCTTCAGCTGCCTAGGCCCTAAGTTCTGGAATTCCCTCCCTAAACCTCTCCGCCTCTCCACCTCTCTCTCCTCCTTTAAGACGGTCCTTAAATTCTATTTCCTTGACCAAGCTTTTGGTCACCTGTCCTAATATCTCCTTATATGGCTCAGTATTAAATTTTGTCTGATAATGCACCTGTGAAACCCTTGGGAACGTTTTATTCCGTTAAAAGCACTATATAAATGCAAGTTGTTATTGTTGAGGATGAGGTTAGGATGAGGCTGAACAATGTTGCTTTCATGCTTTAAAAGTCTACTAAAACTCTCAGTGTAGGCTCATACTGGAAGAATAACCAATTAAATGAATTACTGAATTAAAAGATATGAAGAAACTTGATGAATTCTTTGTAATCAATAATTAGCTTAGGAAAAATATTTTCTGAATATATATAATGTCATAAGATGAGATATATAAGATGAGAAAAATAGCCTCCAAATCTCAAAGGTTTAAAAAGGAGACATTTTTGGGTCCTCTTCTAGGAGTTGTAATTTTTTTTTTTGGCATGCCAACTCTCCTCTTTTCTCCATTTGTCTTCTGAAGGCATTAACTGGCTCTTGGTGGGGCGACAAGTTTCACAGTCATCGGCCATCATCTGGTAACTTGCCCAAATGCCCATTCTTCATTTGTCAGACTAGGCAGAAGGGTTTCCTCAGACTATTGAAGAACATAAGAGATAGGAGCAGAAGTAGGCCGTACAGCCCCTCGAGCCTGCTCCGCCATTCAATAAGATCATGGCTGATCTTCGATCTCAACTCCAATTTCCCGCCCGATCCCCATATCCCTAGATTCCCCTAAAGTCCAAAAATCTATCGATCTCAGTCTTGAATATTCTCAACAACTGAACATCCACAGCCCTCTGGGGTAGAGAATTCCAAATACCCCTCTGAGTGAAGAAATTCCTCCTCATCTCAGTCCTAAATGCCCGACCCCTTATCCTGAGACTATGTCCCCTATTTCTAGACTCTCCAGCCAGGGGAATCATCCTCTCAGCATCTACCCTGTCAAGCCCTCTTAGAATCTTACATGTTTCAATAAGATCACCTCTCATTCTTCTAAACTCGAGAGAGTATAGGCCCATTCTACTCAATCTCTCCTCATAGGACAACCCTCTCATCCCAGGAATCAATCTAGTGAACCTTTGTTGCACTGCCTCTAAGGCAAGTATATCCTTCTTAGGTAAGGAGACCAAAACTGCACACAGTACTCCAGGTGTGGTCTCACCAAAGCCCTGTACAATTGTAGTAAGACTTCCTTACTCTTGTACTCCAAGCCCCTTGCAATAAAAGCCAACATACCATTTGCCTTCCTAATTGCTTGCTGTACCTGCATGTTAACTTTCTGTGTTTCGTGTATGAGGACACCCAAATCTCTCTGAACACCAACATTTAATAGTTTCTCACAGCTGAACTCAATTCTGTTCTCACCTGCTGTGCACAAACATGCATTCTCCAGCAGGTGTATTTTTGAGACGTAGTCACTGGTGTAATGTAGCAAATTAGCTCAGATCAACCCCTGTGGCAAAAATTAATTGTTTGCGTTTGTTGAATTTTTTAACTTGCACTGTCTTATTGCTAGAAACGGTACACAGGGGGTCAATTGTAGTTTTCTATGAGCTAGGCTCTGTATTGAGTAGAAAATACACTTTACGCTATGGCAGATATGTCTTAATATGCATCGTAGGCACTGAAACAAAGATGTTCTCATCTGTTGATGTAGGCTGAATATGAGACAATGAGTTCCAGTTATCACAAACAGATTAAATGAGGCGATAAGTAGCCTCGCCACTGTCAAAGATTACCTTCATTGGAAGCACTTTGAGATACCTTGCAGCTTGAAGTGTTATTCTATGCAATTTGCCCAGCATGGCATGCAGGCAGGCTGTGAGAATATTCCATTCTTCACTAAAGCATTCCAACCAATTGCTCTGCAGTCCTGCTACAACCAGTGGTGGACAATTAAACAACTAACGGGAGGAGGAGGCTCCATGAACATCCCCATCCTCAACCATGGCCGAGCCCAGCACGAGTGCAAAAGACAAGGCTGAAGCGTTCGGAACCATCTTCAGCAAGATGTGCCTAGTGGATGATCCTACTCGGCCTCCTCCCGATATCCCCACTATCACAGATTTCCAGTCTTCAGCCAATTTGATTCACTCCACGTGATATCAAGAAACGGTTGAATGCACTGAACCCAGCAAAGGCTACAGGTCCCGACAACAATTCTGGCTGTAGTGCTGAAGACCTGTGCTCCAGCACTAGTCGTGTCTCTAGCCAAGCTGTTCCAGCACAGCTACAATACAGGCATTTAGCCGACAATGTGGAAAATTGCCCAGGTATGTCCTGTCCACAAAAATCAGGACAAATCAAACCCGGCCAGTTATCGCCCCATCAGCCTACTCTCAATCATCAACAAAGTGATGCAAGGTGTCGTCGACAGTGCTATCAAGCGACACTTACTCACCAATAACCGATGCTCAGTTTGGGTTCTGCCAGGACCACTCAACTCCAGACCTCATTACAGCCTTGGTCCAAACATGGAAAACAAGAGCTGAATTCCAGAGGTGAGGTGAGAATGACTGTCCTTGTCATCAAGGCGGCGTTTGACCGAGTGTGGCACCAAGGAGCCCTAGTAAAATTGAATTCAATGGAGATCAGGGAGAAACTCTCCAGTGGCTGGAGTCATACCAAGCACAAAGGAAGATGGTAGTGGTTGTTGGAGGCCAATCATCTCAGCCCCAGGACATCGCTGCAGGAGTTCCTCAGGGCAGCATCCTGGGCCCAACTATCTTCAGCTGCTTCATCAATGACCTTCCTGTTTTGTAAAGAGAGGAGCATTATACCATTTAATATGCAGTCTGTGATTCTGGAGTGTGATAAGGAAAAGCTGTGCATGACTTGGCCTGGATGTGCAGTCTAATTGGTGTAACATCCTACGGTCAGTTTTTTGATGCTGAGGAAGTTTTTCTGTAGGTTTGAAATGATTTTTAAATATAGTTTCTTTTAATTAGAGACAGATGCTTCTCTAAGCACTTTTCTATGCAGTAGATTGTTTGAGACCACGTAACTTCACTGGGTCAGGAATCAATTTAACCCAACTGTGATTGTAGAAACTTTTCGTTGTAAAATTAATTATAATAAGGGGCACAATATTATAAATATGACTATTAATAGCTGCTATTATTCTATATTCTATTTGGACACTGAATATTTTGATAAATTATTGTCTTTACACAGAGTATTTACACTGACAGCCATTGGCCAATTGTTCATCCTGGGCTCTACCTGGATATTGGGAGGGTTTTATATCCAAAATGCAACCATTCCGATGATGTACATCTTCACCATATTAAACAGTTTCCAGGGGATGTTCATTTTCATCATGCACTGCCTGTTGTATAAGAAGGTATGTCTCTATTCCTTTACTTAATGTGCTCTTCACATACTCTGATGTCCTCTGGATCCATCTAGTCATACGATTGTTTATGTTCTCCCCTCCTCTCCTGAAGGCGCTGACTTCTCTTGAATGGCCTGGCTCTAATTTTTAAGATTGTGTCCCCTTGTTCTTGATTGCCCCACCAGAGGAAATAGTTTCTCCGTGTCTGCCCCATCGAATCCTTTTAACATTTTAAACATCTCGAACAGATCATCTCTCAATCTCCTATACTCAAGGGAACACAAGCCAAGTTTATGCAACCTGTCCTCATAATTTAACCTTCTAAATCCCGGTATCACTCTGGTGAATCTGCACTGCACCCCCTCCAAGGCCAATATATCCTTCCTGAGGCCCAGTGCTCAGAACTGAACACAATACTGCAGATAGGATCTGACCAAGGCTCTATATACTTCCTCCTGCTTGTAATCCAAAAGATTATTTCAACTACAGTTAGTTTATCTGGTTAGAAGTTACTAAAACACAACCTAATTGACGCACAAATGTTGATTTTAATATTCCAGATGTTCATTCAAATCTTAAAGGCTTCCCGGTCTGGAGTGAACAACATTTTGTTGTTCTCAATTAAGTACTTGGGACTGTCTGGCTATTAAAGTAACACATTGCCAAATGTGCCTTAAGGCAGGCCTTACTCAGTCCTTATCCACTCACTGACAAAACTATCCAGCCATTGTCTGACTGTAGCAGGAGGTACGTTCGAAGGGAGCCTTACCTTTATATATTTTTGTTTATCAAGTTGCTAGATGTTGTGCTAGACATTGGAATAGTCCGACATTAAATCAGGTGTTACACAGCCAAATTGCAAAATAAAGGTTTTCATGCTGACCCCAACAATAACCTTAGCTCCCCCTACACATCACTGTAACATTTACAGTTCCCACACCCGCGGGTCTTTAAGGTTTCTCTCAGCACCATTGTTCTATGAGTCAAATTATGGGAAGCCTTCCTATTGTGGACTTGCGCCTAATAGGCCCTGTGTTGGGACTGCCCAAACTCATTGGGCCTATAGCTGGAAAAGAGAGGAGAGGCTTATTCTCACAACTGGAACTGAACGTTGATTGGAGTGGTGGAAGGAAATGTGTACTGACCGATAAAAATCTGGGAAAATACAGAACAAAAATTGTCCCAGCAAGTCCACTTTTTCTATGGACGATGAAAAATCTAGCCTATTATGGATTCTACCCCAAATTAATCTCCTCAGGGATAGTCTACTCTCCGATACTTAATGACCACCAAACAGAACTTCAAGGTATTCATATCTCGGGACGAACTGCAAAATATTTCAAATCTTTCCTTACTTTTTGTCCTCTCCTCTGTGAAGGTGCTAATTTGTGTTGGGATGCGGTGCCAGTGCCTCAGCGACCGGCTATTTCTCACGTGTGCATCTATATCATTAATTTCAGCAGGCTATTTGATTTGTGAAGGCAACGCAGCCAAATTCAATCTGGCTGTCGCACATTGTCCACGCCTTGCAGAGACTTTCCAGCTCACTGGAAGCAAGATCTCTGCACAGAATAATGATGAACCTGGCACCTTCCTGACCTTTATTGCTCGTTGGTCCACTTTTTATTATCTGTGTACAGTTTTAAACTACAGTACTGTTCGTTCTTGCCTTTAATAGGTGAGAGAGGCCTATGCTGACTGTCTTAGAAGGACAGCCTGTTTCAGGAGATCATCAAAATGGAAGCCAGCTACTTTTTCCAGCGCACAGACAGCAACGACAAGCCAGGTAAAAACACCAAGTGGTAGAGTTTTGGGCACAATCAGGAAATTGCGCTGGTTCGGTTACAGTTCAAATTTCGGATAAAATTCATTTGCACGATCACAAATGTAAAAACTTTCAATGAACCACGCAATCAGGCAGCGAAACAGAACGTAGTTTCTTTTCTTTGCGTTAAAGAGTATTCCTTGATGGATCTAAAAGTGGTGACCTGCTGCAGTTTAATTAATTCAGCTAAAAACGATCACCAAAAGTAAATATTTTTAATAAGAGTGTCCAGTCTTCCAGCTGTGAGTAACCCTGATTCAAAATCACTGAAAATGACTTAAAAAAACTATACTGGAACATTTAATAGTTTCTTTGGTGTACACTAGCCAGTTTATTAGTAAATTAATTATTTTTTGATTATATAAGTTGTAAACGTGCCTACTTGTGCCTGTCGCCAAAGAAAATGAGCACAATTTGAAGAGCCTTCCCCGACCAGTACTATCAGTGGAATCTCGCAATTTTGACCTGGGGCCGGGGCCAGTTTTATGGGCGGGGCCTGATCCGGGCGAATTGAATCTTAAACCAGAAGAACAGATTGTGGAAAACACGAAAGCAAGTGGTTTTGGGCGTAACTCACTTACGCTTAAAATTCCCCGATCTTTTGACCCAGCGACGATGAGGAAATGGCGATATATGTCCAAGTCGGGATGATGTGTGACTTGGAGGGGAATTATCATCTAATCTGTTTTAGTGATGTTGGTTGAGGGATAATATTGACCAAGACACTGGGGAGTACTCCCCTGCTCTTCTTCAAAATATTGCCCTGAGATCTTCGACATCTACCTGAGGCCTCGGTTTAACTCATTTGAGAGATGGCACCTCCAACAGTGCAGCACTCCCTCAGTACTGCACTGGAGCTTCAGCCTAGATTTTGTGCTCAAAGTCTCTGGAGTAGGACTTGAACCCACAACCTTCTGACTCAGAGGCGGGAGTGTTATCCACTGAGCCTCAGCGGACACTTAATAATAAAAACGGACAGTTACCGTCGGTGATGTGGTCACCTCAGGCCATCCTGGCCGCAGGAAGGCTGCAAGCTCGGGGTTTTGCAGAGTTATCCTGACACCAGGAACGATCCATGAGCAGAAACTGAAAGCTTCCACGTGCTCCGCTGTTGTAATGTTTCCATCTGTGCTCCAACATCCTCCTGCAATACAAACAGGATCAATTCAATGCTGCAAGAACCAGTTACAGCTTTCAATTCTGTAAATATGCTTGATCAAATTGTGAAGCTCCTGTGCTGTCAAAATAGAGAGAAACTATTTCCTCTGGTGGGGGGAGTCCAGAACGAGGGGGCATAACCTTAAAATTAGAGCTAGGCCGTTCAGGGGTGATGTCAGGAAGCAGTTCTTCACACAAAGGGGAGTGGAAATCTGGAACTCTCTCCCCCAAAAAGCTGTTGAGGCTGGGGGGGCCAATTGAAAATTTCAAAATTGAGATTGATAATTTTTTGTTAGATTAGGGTATTAAGGGATGCAGAACCAAGGCAGATAAATGGAATTAAGATGCAGATCAGCCATGATCTAATTGAATGGCAGAACAGGTTCGAGGGGCTGAATGGCCTCCTCCTGTTCCTATGTTCCTATGTCACTTGTAAATAGATTAATGATCTGTCGCTAGCTCATCTTTTGCTGAAATGTGAGGTGATGACAGATGACAGAAAGTTTCTTCTGACTTTAAACCAGGCTCCCTCCGCCCGACAAAACGCAATTGGGATTATGAAATACATCTCGTCCTTATAAAGAAAGACTGACTTGCATTTATGTGGCGCCTTTCATGACTTCAGGCCGTCCCAAAGCGGTGAACAAGCCAATTAAGTACTTTTTGAAGTTTAGTCACTGTTGTGATGTAGGAAAGGCGGCAGCCAATTTGCGCACAGCAAGATCCCACAAGCAGCAATGTGATAATGACCAGATAATCTGTTTTTTTTAGTGATGTTGGTTGAGGGATAAATATTGGCCAGGACACAGAGGAGAACTGTAGGAACAGTGAGTCCTCAGAATTGCCTCTCTGCTTCTATCATCACTAAGGAATCTTACAACACCAGGTTATAGTCCAACAATTTTATTTTAAAATCACAAGCTTTCGGAGATTATCCCCTTCGTCAGGTGACGAAGGGGATAATCTCCGAAAGCTTGTGATTTTAAAATAAAATTGTTGGGCTATAACCTGGTGTTGTAAGATTCCTTACGTTTGTCCACCCCAGTCCATCACCGGCATCTCCACATCATGTCTATCATCACTGTCACGGTCTCCTGAATCAGATCTCTAGTGGGCAGCAGCAAAGCCAAGACACTGTCCCAGAAAAGGACTCTGGAGTTGGGAGATGGAGACGAATTTCCAGGAGGAAGGGCCTGCCACTGCCAGGGCTGGAGGTTCTACACTGATACTTTTCTGCTCCCATTTCAGATTTAAAGCTCGCTCTCCTTTCATGAAATGCCTTTGCATTGAGTTTTTTAAAAATTTGTTCATGGGATGTGGGCGCCGCTGGCAAGGCCGGCATTTATTGCCCACCCTAATTTCCCTTGAGAAGGTGGTGATAAGCCGCCTTCTTGAACCGCTGCAGTCCGTGTGGTGAAGGTTCTCCCACAGTGCTGTTAGGAAGGGAGTTCCAGGATTTTGAGTTAAATTTCAGGGTGTTACTTTGAAGATTTGCAAACAATCTTTACAGTATTAGCTGACGTCCTTCCTCTAAATCAATGTTTTGTTATCTCTTTTCGAAGGGGAGAAGTGTCCAGGATACAGAATTAGCCACATGTGACACCTTGCAATGACCCAGTGGAAGGCTTGTTGGGAGAAACCTTCTGATCAGATTTCCGTGGACTCTGCTCAGCCTCAGACTGTTACCGCCTGTAGCCGCACCCTCGCTGGGCAGTAGGTTTGCTGATTTGTACCAGCTCAGGTTGCACAGGGTGGCTTCTTGCTATAATTACATGGAGAGCTCTGCTAACTTTCAAACACTGGCCCAGACTCAGGTAATAAATAGGCTGTAGAGAGAGAATAGCCACCCCACTGATCGCAGTCCGGGTTAATGAATTTTAAAGATTGCCATTATCTGTGACGGAATAAAATCTGCAGCAGAGGATTATAGTTCACATCTTTTGGCATTTTAAAGTTATTTTTGTTTAAGCAGTGAGCTCCGATAAAACAGTGGGGAATCTGGCAAAGAGGATGTCCTAAGTTCAGCAGTAGGAGGGAGGTTGATAAAGCAGGAGTGTTGTAATGGTGCAGATTGTTTCATGGGTTAATGTCTGTCTCTTTGTTCATGTTAATTCAGATCCCTGCTCCTGTGGGGCTCACCAGCAGATACAGGCCAATTCCCCACAATTGTATTAATATTAATGGATGGAAATTGTCAGAGCACCTCCTTGAATTCCCGATATGCTCTCCTGCCAAGTGGGATATGTGCCTGAATCCTCGATAGTCTCTCCTGGTGCAAAGCTCTCGACTGGAAGCGCTGATGACAAAAAAAGTACTTCATTTTTTTCCGATAAAATAATTTTAATTTTCATTCCTCCAGTCCTGAAGATCTAGGCTGAGGTTAGGGTCTAGTTGCACAGGTACGAGAAGCCTTTTGATAGCTCACCCAAGTCAACAATCTTCTTCTGTGAGCTGAGAGAGTGAGGATCTATTGACTGGAGTGCCTTGTAGGCCCATCTAACATTCACACATGGAATAGAATCACGGACAGTTCAGCACAGAGAGAGGCCAATAAGCTCATCGTACCTGTGACAGTATTAGCTCTTCAATGGAGTTCTATCATACCTATGTGTATTTTTTATTCTTCTTTTTCAAATACTTATCTGAATCTTTTCAAATTATGTTGTGAGTCTTTGCTTCTATAGCCACTTCTGGTCAAGCATTCTGTATTCTAATATGATTAATTTTTCTTGTGATGCCTATGCTACCAATTTGCCAACCTGTGGAAACAATCTTTCATCATTTACCCTTTCAAAACCTGTTATAAATATAAAAATCTCTATTAGATCTATCCTTAATCGTCTTTCTTCCAGTTAAAAAGGCCCCAAATTTTTTAAACTGTAGATGCTTTCCACCACTGACTAGTGATCAGGAGAGATCTATATCTGCAAGGTCATTTATAATGGAAACTGCCTATGTAAACTTGTCACGCTGTAATTGTACCCTCCCGCCAGTGAGGGCACTGTAGAACAATAACTAGTGGGTAAGGGTAATCAGAATGTGACAAGTTTATATAGATAGTTCCCATTATAAATGTGGACATCGGAATTTATAATAGATAGATGAGCAATAAGGACAGAACAAGTGACTCTAAAATGGAACTGATCTTTGTCTGCATGCCTTGGTCCCCCAGCTTCAAACTCCATTTCACCTCAAGGCCACACTTGGTCTTGACTTCCTACATGCAACGCCATGAGAGATCAATGCGTGCGTGTATTATATATATAGATATATGTGTCAACAAATAAGCCATGTTTTGAACCTACCTCGTTGGGCCTCTTCTTGCCAAGGCTCCTGTCCCCGGCAGGTTTGGCCTGTCAGGGAAGCCATTATTGCTCACCCACTCAGGCTTCAGGTCAAAATAGCAGATCAGGCCCCAATGTTGCCTTCGGAGCCCGACCTGCATATTTAAAGAGGACCCCTCCATTTTGGGACGGATATTCTTGCTGCCTAAAATTTAAAATTTCAGTTGACCAGATCGGGGCAGGAAAGGAATGGGTAAGTCCCCCAATCCATTGTAACTGCCCCCCACCCCAGATTCCCCCCTCCCTCGCCATTGGCCGGGGAGAATCCAACTGAGGGGATAGAAAATCGACCCCACTGTTACAGAAAGGGAAAGAGAATTTTTTGTTTGAATTTCTGCTTGTTTTTAGCTGTGTTTTTGGTAACATTTTTTGATTGTCATCATAAAAATCACAATATAGGAATTCCTTTGCAGATAATTTACAACGTGTGAGCGCGACAGAGTCTACCATTGTTGGATTATTGCTCTTTTATCTAGTGCTGAAATATTTGTGACATAAAACAGTTTGTTTGGAAAATGCTTAAAAAAAATAAATACATTTTTGTGACAAGTCATTGTATTCATTACATTGCATAATACACAGGAATAATGCACCTCCATCAAACACATTGGGCTGGATTCTGCTCTGAATTACTACTTGCTTTGGGTCAGATTTGGAGTGCAAAATGGAGCAAAGTGGTTCTTTTATTTTTAAAGTCACACTCTCAAATCTAAGAAACTAAAAAACTACATCAAAATAATCTTCCCCAAAAAAATCGCTTCATCTGCTGCAAGCAAATAATCCAGGAATACAGGAACGGCTAGATGAAAAAAGACTAAGGTCCATCTAGTTCTCCGTCTACCATCCTGGTGGTCGCATGATACAATAATGGAGCTGTTGACTAATCAGAGCAATCAATCTCCATCAATTACTCTGCAACAGATCCAGGCATGAGGTAAGGAAAACCCCCAGTGGTGGAGAGCTTTGGGAACCATAGGTCCAAAGTCACCCTTTTGCTACATTTACTATACGTCATGTCTCAAATTACTCAAACACCGTAGCCCAAAATGTTATTTTCTGAAGGAGACATGGCTAAACCTCCAATTCATTTCCCCAACCTCTGCACCAAGCCCTCCCCAAATAACTACCGTCACTATGTAAGTGGCAAGATGAGTTGTAGGAAGGTTTTCCTGAAGTGGCTACCTCATTTGAGAAGGCCATTTTGTGTGCTGCTATTGAAGGTTGGTGTAACTATGCCTGTAAGTCAACCTCTTGAGTGCTTTGGAGGTTCATCCCAATGTTTTCTGCCAGTTTCACTCAGTTCTGCTTTGTACTGGGTGCATGGATTTGCCAATAGGAATCTCTTCATCCTTATGCTATGAAGTGGATGTGGACACGGAAGAGGCCAGACTGGAGGCCCTTACAGTGAGGTACCACAGAAAGTATCTCACATAGCCCCTCACCAGGGTGTACAGACCAAGAAAGTGTTACTCAGACCTTCCTGACCATCAGTGCCTCAGAGAGTTTGTGCTTACTTCCCCCAGCGGCAATTGAGGAAATATGTCAATTGCTGGTTGAACACCTGTGGCTCACTTTCACCAGTCAATCTCACCGCTGCCTTAAATTTCTTTGCCAGTAGATCCTTCCAGGCAACATCAGGCGACCTTTGTCACACTAGTTAAGCAGAAGCTCACTACTGCATTAAGATGGTCATTGATGCTCTATTTAGGAGGGCTGCACAGATGATGTTCAGAGAAGGTTCACTCGACTGATTCCTGGGATGAGGGGGTTATCTTATGAGGAAAGGTTGGACAAGTTGGGCCTGTATACACTGGAGTTTAGAAGAATGAGAGGCGATCTTATTGAAACATATAAGATCCTGAGGGGACTTGAAGGGGTAAATGCCGAGAGGATGTTTCCCCTTGTGGGAGAGACTAGAACTAGGGGCCACAGTTTAAAAATAAGGGGTCTCCCATTTAAGACAGAGATGAGGAGAAATGTTTTCTCTCAGAGGGTCATGAGTCTGTGGAACTCCCTTCCCCAGAGAGCAGTGACGGCAGAGTCATTGAATATTTTTAAGGCTGAGTTAGATTTCTGATTAACAAGGGAGTCAAAGGTTATAGTAGGTAGACCGGAAAGTTGAGGTCACAATCAGATCAGCCATGATATTATCAAATGGCAGAGCAGGCTCGAGGGGCCGAATGGCTTACTCCTGCTCTTAATTCGTATGATCGTATGTTCATATATACTTCTCAATGGAACTAGAGAAACAGAGAGAGAGCTATTCAGTATCCCAGATTGGCAGGATACCCCCAGGTTTAAGGAGCAATTAATGGAATGCAGATAGCACTCAAATCCCCATAAGTCAACCCCCTCAATTTTAGCAACAGAAAAGGCTTTCATTCAATTAATGTGAAGCTAGTGTGCGATGCCAATCACCTTATTTTTTAACTCTCTTTAATCTTTAGGATACCCAGAGGTAAGGCTGAAAAACATTTCTAAATAAGCGAAAACCATCATGCACTCTGGAACACAGCCATTAGTAAGTGTTCTGTGTTTCTAGTCCGTTCTTTTAGTTTTAAAAGTCCATATTGAAAAGCCCATATTCAAAATCCTTCATTATTTTGCAAGTCACTACCTGATACCTAGAAGCTGCCATGACATTTCCATCATGCAACAATCCACCAGCCGAGCTCCCATGACCTGGGCCATGTATCAGGATGGTTGGTGATCAGGACTATCCCCTGCAGTCATGACTCATGACGCCAGTAAGATGTCGGCAGACTGAGGCAGACCAAGAGACGTAGTGAGGCCCATGTCACTAGAAGTTGATAGGCCCACGTCACCAGAATAGATAGCATTCTGAAGTCTTGTGTTAGGACCCTGGATAAATCTGTTGGCACTCTGCAATACAGCCCAGCAAGAGTCTGGAGAATCATTGTACCGTGCTGCTCGTTACATACATCATCATAAAGAAAGGTTTGCTGCTTCTGTAAGCTGACGGACACGATGACCAAGAGGGATAGAATGATTTCCCTCCCCACAGCATGAGTAGGGTACAAAAAGGAGAAGACATGGAATGTGACAGCTCGCAGCCAGAGAAAGGACACAATTGATATAGGAACTTAGGAACAGGAGGAGGCCATTCAGCCCCTCGAGCCTGTTCCGCCATTCAGTGAGATTATGGCTGATCTGTATCCTAACTCCATCCACCCGTCTTTGCTCCATTTCCCTTAATACCCTCGGCTAGCAAAAGTCTATCGATCTCAAATTTAAAATTGAGCTAGTATCTACTGCTTTTTGTGGGAGTGAGTTCCACACTTCAACCACCCTTTGCATGAAGAAGTGTTTCCTAACTTCTCTCCTGAATGGCCTGGCTCTGATTTTAAGGTTACGTCCCCTTGTCCTAGACTCTCCCACCAGCGGAAAAAAAGTTTCTCTCTATTTACCCCATCAATTCCTTTCAAAATCCTAAAAACCTCAATCAAATCACCCCTTAACCTTCTATATTCCTGGGAATACAAGCTTAGTTTATGTAATTGCTCCTTATAATTTAACCCTTGGAGGCCTGGTAACATTCTGGTGAATCTGCTCTGCACTTCATCTTCAGCCAGAAGTGCCAAGTGGATGATCCATCTCGGCCTCCTCCCGATATCCCCACCATCAACGGAAGCCAGTCTTCGGCCAATTCGATTCA
The DNA here is from genome assembly GCF_035084215.1 of Heptranchias perlo. NCBI lineage: Eukaryota > Metazoa > Chordata > Chondrichthyes > Hexanchiformes > Hexanchidae > Heptranchias > Heptranchias perlo. The sequence continues at coordinate 11,876,922 of NC_090361.1, forward strand.
CTCCACGTGATATCAAGAAACGGCTGAGTGCACTGGATACAGCAAAGGCTATGGGTCCCGACAACATCCCAGCTGTAGTGCTGAAGACTTGTGCTCCAGAACTAGCTGCGCCTCTAGCCAAGCTGTTCCAGTACAGCTACAACACTGGCATCTACCCGACAATGTGGAAAATTGCCCAGGTATGTCCTGTCCACAAAAAGCAGGACAAATCCAATCCGGCCAATTACCGCCCCATCAGTCTACTCTCAATCATCAGCAAAGTGATGGAAGGTGTCGTCGACAGTGCTATCAAGCGGCACTTACTCACCAATAACCTGCTCACCGATGCTCAGTTTGGGTTCTGCCAGGACCACTCGGCTCCAGACCTCATTACAGCCCTGGTCCAAACATGGACAAAAGAGCTGAATTCCAGAGGTGAGGTGAGAGTGACTGCCCTTGACATCAAGGCAGCATTTGACCGAGTGTGGCACCAAGGAGCCCTAGAAAAATTGAAGTCAATGGGAATCAGGGGGAAAACTCTCCAGTGGCTGGAGTCATACCTGGCACAAAGGAAGATGGTAGTGGTTGTTGGAGGCCAATCATCTCAGCCCCAGGACATTTTTTTTTTCTCTACAGCCCCAGGACATTGCTGCAGGAGTTCCTCAGGGCAGTGTCCTAGGCCCAACCATCTTCAGCTGCTTCATCAATGACCTTCCCTCCATCATAAAGTCAGAAATGGGGATGTTCGCTGATGATTGCACAGTGTTCAGTTCCATTCGCAGCCCCTCAAATAATGAAGCAGTCCGAGCCCGCATGCAGCAAGACCTGGACAACATCCAGGCTTGGGCTCATAAGTGGCAAGTAACATTCGTGCCAGACAAGTGCCAGGCAATGACCATCTCCAACAAGAGAGAGTCTAACCACCTCCCCTTGACATTCAACGGCATTACCATCGCCGAATCCCCCACCATCAACATCCTGGGGGTCACCATTGACCAGAAACTTAACTGGACCAGCCATATAAATACTGTGGCTACGAGAGCAGGTCAGAGGCTGGGTATTCTGCGGCGAGTGACTCACCTCCTGACTCCCCAAAGCCTTTCCACCATCTACAAGGCACAAGTCAGGAGTGTGATGGAATACTCTCCACTTGCCTGGATGAGTGCAGCTCCAACAACACTCAAGAAGCTCGACACCATCCAAGACAAAGCAGCCCGCTTGATTGGCACCCCATCCACCACCCTAAACATTCACTCCCTTCACCACCGGCGCACTGTGGCTGCAGTGTGTACCATCCACAGGATGCACTGCAGCAACTCGCCAAGGCTTCTTCGACAGCACCTCCCAAACCCGCGACCTCTACCACCTAGAAGGACAAGAGCAGCAGGTACATGGGAACAACACCACCTGCACGTTCCCCTCCAAGTCACACACCATCCCGACTTGGCAATATATCGCCGTTCCTTCATCGTCGCTGGGTCAAAATCCTGGAACTCCCTTCCTAACAGCACTGTGGGAGAACCGTCACCACACGGACTGCAGCGGTTCAAGAAGGCGGCTCACCACCACCTTCTCAAGGGCAATTAGGGATGGGCAATAAATGCTGGCCTCGCCAGCGACGCCCACATCCCGTGAACGAATAAAAAAAAACTCCTACCGGCCAATATATCCTTTCTAAGGTGTGGTGTCCAGAACTGTACACAGTACTCCAGATGTGGTCTAACCAGGGCTTTGTATAGCTGTAGCAAAACACAGTGCTTTCAATTAGTAAAGGTTGATTTACCAAATAAAATCATTTCACACACCCTTATAAAGTCCCCCACTTTCAAAGACTCCTGCCAAGTTTCTTCATAAGACAGAGGTATGAAGGGTCTAGACAGAGTAGATAGAGAGAAACTGTTCCCATTGGCAGAAGAGTCAAGAACCAAAGGACATAGATTTAAGGTGATTGACAAAAGAACCAAAGGTGACATGAGGAAAAACTTTTTTACACAGCGAGTGGTTATGATCTGGAATGCACTGCCCGAGGGGGCAGATTCAATCGTGGCCTTCAAAAGGGAACTGGATGAGTACTTGAAAGGAAAAAAATTGCAGGGCTACGGGGATAGGGCAGGGGAGTGGGACTAGCTGGATTGCTCTTGCATAGAGCCGGCACGGACTCGATGGGCTGAATGGCCTCCTTCCGCGCTGTAACCTTTCTATGATTCTTAGACTGATGTCTACATTTCCTCTGGCATCAATCAACCTGTAAAAGTTGAAAACACGCACAGAAGTGAACTCAAGAAATCTGTGCTCAATCTGGGTTCACTTTAGAGAACAACATTCTCCAAAAGGTGCCAAAAATTCCATTCACTCTAACTACAATTGCTTCTTAACAGTGTGGCTGCCCTTTGTACCAGCTAATTTACTTGTGGAGCTTCTAATCCTATGAGGTGTTTCCTGACCGAGATGAGGTCGAGTGCTGGGTGGTTGGGATGGTTCCCTTAGAGGCTTGAGGGACCAACTTCTGGCAGCCTGTCTGGTGCGGTGGCAAGGGGTACCAGACCCGTGTCTGAAGCCCCCTGGTGTAGGCATTGGAGCAGGCCGTACGGAACCCAGCTCATTAGTATCCTCTGGAGAGACGGCGGCATCTGAGACCACTCCTAGCAGCCCACAGGGCACAGAGTCAGAGGAGCTATTGGTCGGTGTCGGTACAAACTGAACATTTCCAACCAGGTCTTGGAATCCCTGTGAACGTGCCCTGTTTGAAGCCTCTAGCTGCCACTCTGGAAGCTTCTTGGAAGCTGTTCCTGACTCCTTAATACTGCAGAAATCTCTCAGGCTTTCACTGCCTCCAGCGTGTTCTACAGGTCGTGGGGAAATTTCTACAGGTGTGTTGCAGATGTGGTTCGTGGACCCTTCCGACTTGTCCGTCATCTCGACCACAATCATGGAAACTGACTCAATGCTCCCTAACCTAAGCACTTTTGAAGACTGGGCCCCTCATTCACCCTTTGTGTGTAGAAGTGTTTTCTAATCTCACTCCTGAAAGGTCTGGCTCTAATTTTTAGACTGTGCCCCCTACTCCTAGAATCCCCAACCAGTGGAAATAGTTTCTCTCTATCCATCCTATCTGTTCCCCTTAATATCTTATAAATTTTGATCAGATCACCCCTTAACCTTCTAAACTCTAGAGAATACAACCCCAATTTGTGTGATCCCTCCTCGTAACTTAACCCTTGAAGTAAACCTACGCTGCACTCCCTCCAAGGCCATTATGTCCTTCCGAAGGTACGGTGCCCAGAACTGCTCACAGTACTCCAGGTGCGGCCTAACCAGGGTTTTGTATAGCTGCAGAATAACTTCTGCCCCCTTGTACTCTAGTCCTCTAGATATAAAGGTCAGCATTCCATTAGCCTTATTGATTATTTTCTGCACCTGTTCATGACACGTCAATGATCTATGTACCTGAACCCCTAAGTCCCTTTGGACATCCACTGTTTTTAACATTTTACCATTTAGAAAGTACCCTGTTCTATCCTTTTTTGATCCAAGTGGATGACCTCACATTTGTTTACATTGAATTCCATTTGCCACAGTTTTGCCCATTCACCGAATCTATCAATATCGCTTTGTAATTTTATGTTTTCATCTACACTGCTTACAATGCCACCAATCTTTGTGTCATCGGCAAACTTAGATATGAGATTTTCTATGCCTTCATCTAAGTCGTTAATAAATATTGTGAATAATTGAGGCCCCAAGACAGATCCCTGCGGGACTCCACTAGTCACATCCTGCCAATGTGAATACTTACCCATTATCCCTACTCTCTGTCGCCTTTCGCTCAGTTAACTTCCTAACCAAGTCTGTACTTTTCCCTCGATTCCATGGGCTTCTATCTTAGCTAACAATCTCTTCTGTGGAACCTTATCAAATGCCTTCTGGAAGTCCATATAAATAACATCCATTGGCATTCCCCTGTCCACTACTTTAGTCACCTCTTCAAAAATTCAATCAGGTTTGTCAGGCACGACCTACCTTTCACAAATCCATGCTGGCTCTCCCTGATTAACTGAAAATTCTCGAGGTGTTCAGTCACCCTATCCTTAATGACAGACTCCAGCATTTTCTCCACAACAGATGTTAGGCTAACTGGTCTATAATTCCCCGGTTTCCCTCTCTCTCTTTTCTTAAAAAGCGGAGTGACATGTGCAATTTTCCAATCTAGAGGGACAGTTCCTGAATCTAGAGATCTTTGAAAGATTATAGTTAGGGCATCTGCAATGTGCTCACCTACTTCCTTTAAAACCCTGGGATGGAAACCATCTGGTCCTGGGGATTTGTCACTCTTTAGTGCCATTATTTTCTTCATTACTGTTGTTTTACTTATGTTAATTTTATTGAGTCCCTGTCCCCGATTCAATGTTAGTTTTCTTGGGATTTCCGGCATGCTATTCTCTTTTTCTACTGTAAATACTGACGCAAAGTAATTATTCAACATGTCCGCCATTTCCCCATTGTCAATGACAATATCCCCACTTTCAGTTTTTAAGGGGCCAACACTGCTCCTGAACACCCTATTTTGCCTAATATAACTATAAAAGTTCTTTGTATTAGTTTTGATATCCCTTGCAAGTTTCTTTTCATACTCTCTTTTTGTAGCTCTTACTATCTGTTTTGTGACCCTTTGCTGATCTTTGTATCTTTCCCATTCGCCAAGATCTGTGCCATTTTTTGCCTTTTTGTTTGCCCTTTCCTTACGTCTTATACTGTCCTGACCTCTTTCGTTGTCCATGGCTGTTTCTTTTGGCAAGTAGAGTTCTTGCCCCTCAGGGGTATAAAACGATTCTGTATCACATTAATTGTTTCTTTAAACATTTCCCACTGATCATCAGTCGTTTTACCCATTAACAGATTTGCCAGTTTACTGTGGACAGTCTCTGTCTCATCCCATTGACGTCGGCCTTACCCAAGTCTGGAATCTTAGCAGCTGATTCACTTTTTCCCTTTCAAACACTACCTTGAACTCGATCATGTTATGATCGCTATTGGATCGATGTTCACGCACAGTTAAGCTGTTAACTAAATCTGGTTCATTACTCATTACTAAATCTAGTATGGCTTGCCCCCTTGTTGCCTCTAGGACATACTGCTGTAGAAAACTATCCAGGACACACTCAAGAAATTCACTACCTTTCTGACAGTTGCTAGTCTGCTTTTCCCAATCTATGTGAAGGTTAAAGTCCCCCATTAAGATCACTATGCCTTTGTTACATGCTTGTCTAATCTCTGCATTTATACAATCTAGCACTGCCTGGGGTCCTATACACAACTCCCACTATAGTCTTAGATCCTTTCCTATTTCTCAATTCAACCCATGAGGTCTCTGTTGGCTGCTTACCTCTCGTTATATCCTCCTTTATCATTGAAGTGATTGTATATGGTATTGGTCCTGGCTGGATCTTCTGTCAGGAATACTGCCTCTGGGGAGATTGATCTGAACGGCCATAAAGGGACAAACAATCCTTTACCCAGTTTAGCACATCTATTTCACCGGCCATCAGATGAAAGACTCGAGTCCTGTGCCCTTCTGTCACTTGATCACAGACTTTGTTTCCATGTCCATATTTATCTTTCCATCTACAGGTTCTTTCACCACCATTTCTTTCAGTCTATGGAAATCCATCAATTTTGAAGTCCATACAGTCTTTGGAAATGATAAAAATGATTTTCAATTCCTTACAGCCTTTGCAAAGACAGAAAAAATGCCCCCGCTTGCAGCTACTTAACCTTGAGTGGCCACATCCCTTTAAATTCTGGTCCCCGGCACTTTGAGGACAGATGACACAACAGATTTCCTGCCTTCTCCCATTTATTGAGCTCCTTGCAGTGGGCCCAATCCAGGCTGGGAGCTGGTCTTGAGGATGTAATTAGATTGACTCAGAAAGATCCAGTGCATTCATCAATTACTGTTACAAGCGAACAAAAAGTTTCCAGTGCTCCCAACCCACCACCCCATCTCAGGACCGGAGCATCTACTCTTGTGTGTTTGGTGGAGATCTTGGGCGCTAAATTGGGCCGTGTAGCGCCCATTGTTTCGGCTCAACACGGCCTCTCTGACATCCAAGATGGTATCTTGGATGCGCATGCACATTTCCAGCGTGATGTGCACGGACGCCATCTTGGTATAGGAATTAGCACAGGCGCAGATAATGAACACTGGAATCATGTAAAGAAGGGAGAAAATGGCTTCAATCAGTGTACGAAGCTGATTTAAAGTGATAGACACCATTTTGGGACTTAACGCTCAACTCTACGCACAGTCTTAACCCCGACCATCTGAACGTGTCTTAGAGTGCCTGAAGGACCCCAACCAGCGCTATTTAAAGGGATCATGCAGGATTTACAGGTTAGTGGCTGGATTATTGCTTCTGGCCGCCGAGACATTTGTAACTGTTTTTGGGGGTCTCCTAGACTTGAATACTAGGACGCGGGGACATAGCCTAACATTCAGAACCAGGACGTGCAGGAGTGAAGTTAGGAAATGCTTCTACACGCAAAGGGTGGGAGACGTTTGGAACGCTCTTCTACAGACAGCAGTTGATGCTAGCTCACTTGTGAATGTTAAATCTGAGATTGATAGAATTCTGTGAACCAAGGGTATTAAGGGATCTGGGGCTAAGGCGGGTATATGGAGTTAGGTCACAGGTCCACCATGATCTCATTGAATGGTGGAACAGGCTCGTGGGGCTAAATGCCACGGCCACTTGCTGCCTCCTGATACGCGCCACCTTCTGCAAGAAAGCAGGATGTGTGTCTGGGTGATGTGCCTGTCATGGTTGAATAACTAGTGCGTGTGGCCTGGGCGGCTTGAAACAGTGGTAATGTGTAAGGGTGAGAGGAAGCATCTGATTGGAAGAGTTGAGTACTGATGGAAAGAGTTTGTTGGTATGTGGGTGATGGGGGGTGTAGTGTGCGGCTAGTGGTGCAGTTGGTAGGAGACGCCACTTGACAGTTGACCTCACTCACCTTGACCACTCATGTCAAAGCATTGAACTTCTTCCTGCACTGCATCCATGTTCATGATGCCTGGCATTGACTTTGTCCCATGCTGCCTCCCACTGCCTTTTGGATATATGTCTGGCGGGCCCCCCCCCGCGGATATCAGATGTCCCACCTTCTGTGCACCTCTTGCACCAAAGTCTGTAGTGCATCAGCAGAGAACCTTGGTGCACACACTCTTGCAGACCTGGTACCAACTCAGATCGGTAGATTGGTGAGGTCTGACATGCAGATTGGAGGATGTGGGATTGAGTAGTGCGCAATCTTTATTCAATGTTTTAACATAACTCATCAGTGTGTAAACATAGGGTTGGGACCTGCATCTGTGTTTGTTTTAATTCATGTTTTTTATCTGTGTTTTATGTGTGCGACGTCTGATCTCTGTTCAGACTCCGTGCAGACAGTGGACTGTTATTTTCAGCAAATAACAGGTACCAGCTACCTTTAAGAGATTTCAAAGAAACATCCTCCCTTTAAGAGATTGAGCTCCCTCTGCTGGTGGAAAGTGTGAATTGCATTGATCGCACGTGCAAAACCTGGAATGGAATGCTGATTGCAGGTGAGTCCTCCGGACGGCCGAAACTTGCGTCTTGCCTACGCGGACAGCACATCACGCTACCCGCGCCCAAAAACGGCCCCTATCCAATTTCCCCCCCATAATATTTTGCATGTGTATTATAACATAGAAGCATCTTTTTCAACTGGTGCTACTCCCATTTGAAGGCTCATTGCAATCATAATAAATTGCTCTGTGCAATTATTTAACACTGACATTAAAAACAGCGCCGAGGAATTTAGTGAAAGTGCGTTAAGTGTTTACACAGATATAGTAACGGTCGCTAATATCCATTACTGTGTTTCTGGAGGTGTAGCACACCTGTGTATATTGCATATCCTGTGTATATATCATAATGCAATGTGTTTGATGGAAGTGTAATATCCCTGCACAGGGATAATAACACAGTGTGTGTGATGGGTATGTAACATTCTTACATGTAATGGAGGTTAATGCCTCCGTGTATTATATAACACATTGTGTGATGAAACTGTAATATCCCTGTGTATCATATATAGCAGTGCATGAGAGAGATGTAATATTCTTGTGTATTACATAATAACAGTGTGTAATTGGTGGTGTAATATCCATGTGTGTTATATAGTAATACAGTTTGTATGACAGAGGTGTAATAATCCTGTGTATTATATAATCACTTTGTGCGATGGATATGTAATATCCCAGTGCATTAAATAATAACACAATGTATGATGGTCATGTAATATTCTTGTATATTAATAACACAATGTATGATGGTCATGTAATATCCCTGTATATTAATAATACAATGTATGATGGTCATGTAATATTCCTGTGTATTATACAGTAACACAGTTTATGTGATGAAGGTGTAATATATAATATAATAATTACACAAAGTTTACATTGAAATGGATATTTATTCCATTCCCTAAGCACATTTTACATCATAAGCAATTCAGTGGAATTTTGCAGCCAATACTTTAATAAAGAATCTCCTATCTTATAAATATACATTGTCACCAATATTTAATCTCATTCTACCAGTACCGGATTTCTTAATGCTCACAATCTGTTTAGTCATATTTCCGTTTAGTCTTTCCTGCAATTGCCCACGGACAAATTAATTTTTCTCTCTTATAACTGTGTCTCCAATTCTCCATAACTCTTAAATTCATTCCACCTTCCTCTCCTTTTATCTTTCACTCTTTCTTCTCTCTCTCTGTCTCTGTTTCAATCTGCTCTCTCTCTCTCCTATTTTCATATTAAGCATGAATATATCAACTGGCTACAAAGAATTATGATTCATTTTATAGTTACAGCCTTTCCCGTGTCTTTCTCTCATTAAACATTTATTCCGTCTTCCACCAGCTCGCTGGAACTGACCATGAAGACCGGCAGTTTTTCTGTTTCAAACCTTGGCCTGGGCTGAGTTATCTCACCTCAGGCTACTGGAATGGCCTCAGTTCCCAGAGCTTGGGAGAGCAAAAATCAGCCTGGATTCCCAATCCTTGTTCCTAACTAGTGCCCAGTTTTAGATGTGTAGATGCCAAATGAAGAAAGGATCAGCTGCGATGCACTCTGCAGTTGAATAGCCTCCTGACAGGCACCCTGTGTTGGGTAAGGGTATTCGGGATATGGAACCAAGGAGGGTGAATGGAGTTGAGATACAGATTGGCCACGATCCAACTGAATGGTAGAACAGGCTCGAGGGGCTGAATGGCCTACTCCTGTTCCTATGTTCCATTGTCTGGTCTTACATGTGAAAACTGGTTGTTTGGGTGATTTACAGGGGGCTGCTAGTGCCTGTGGTACTGGTCCCCAACTTGAACCTGTATTTTCAGGAAAGGATGAGTGAAAATTAAGAACGTTTCTTTCATTAATTCTCAGGATGTGGGCGTCGCTGGCAAGGCCATCATTTATTGCCCATCCCTAGACGCCCTGAGAAGGTAGTGGTGAGCCGCTTTCTTGAGCCGCTGCAGTTCACTTGTTATTCCTCTGGAGTCACGTATAGGCCAGACCAGGTAAGGACGGCAGGCTTCCTTCCCTAAAGGACGCTAGTGAACCAGGTGGGATTTTACGACAATCCGACAGCTTGACGGTCACTTTTACTGATACCAGCTTTTGATTTCCAGATTTTTATAATGGAATTAAATTCTCAAACCGCCACGATGGGATTGGAACTCACATTCTCTGGATTATTAGTCCAGGAACAAGCAGTGAGTGTGACGGCATAGAGAGGAATTGGCTTGTCTCTTTTAGTGAGCCCCACAATCCCAGGAATTTGAATGAACAGAGAGACAGTCATTAACCCACGGAACAAACACACTTCCTCTTGATGTACCTCCTGAACGCAGAAGCACCATCTTCCAGCTTCCCCACTGCAAAAAATATCACTAAAAAAAAAGGCCAGAAAAAAGATGTGAATCATAATTCTTTGTTATAGATTTTAGTATGATACAAATCTTAAAGAAATAATTTGTGTTTATACAGCACTTTTCATGACCTCGGGACATCCCAAAGCACTTTACAGCCAATGAAGTACTTTTGAAGTGTAGTGATGTAGGAAATTCAGCATCCAATCTGCACACAAAGCCCCATAATGAAATACATCTGTTTTTAGGTGTTGGTTGAGGGATAAATGTTGACCAGGACACGGGGAACTCACTGTGATCGGTGAAGTGACTCATCCCGTTCTCCAACCATCGTATTGTTACCTGTCTCTGCGCCTTGCCAGTGTTTGAAAATGAGCAGTGCTATATAACAATAGCGAGAAGCATCCCGAGCTGTAGCCCGAGCTGGTGCAAACCAGCAAACCTACTGTCCAGCGAGGGTGCAGCCCCATGTGATAAAACCCGAGATGACATGGCGTTGGCTGAGGTTTGATGAGAAGATATAGCACAACAAGCCCTTCGTTGCATCAGTGAACGACACCGGATGTAGTCGACTCTGTTTCCTGGACACTTCGCCTCCCCTTAGAGAAATAAAGTACAAACACTGATTTAGATGAAGAAAATCAACCTGTAACTTTTGAAGTAAAGTTTTTTATTAACCTCTCTAAAGTCAGCTGTGGCTAAAGGTGTCAGCACTCTTGCCTCTGGAAACAGAAAGTTATGGGTTCAAGTCCCACTCATGATCATATAGAAGGGCCGAATGGCCTACTCTTGCTCCTGTTTTCTATGTTTCACTCCAGAGACTTGAGCACAAAATCTAGTACTGAGGGAGTGCTGCACTGACGGAGGTCCCACCTTTCAGACGAGATGTTAAACAGAGGCCCCTTCTGCCCTCTCAGGTGCATGTAATGGATCCCATGGCACTATTTGATGACCGAGAGGGAGTTCTCCCTGGAGTTCTGGCAGATGTTTATCCCTTAATCAACATCACTAAACATAAGACAATGTGGTCATTAACTCATTGCTGTTTGTGGGATCTTGCTGTGCGCAAATTGGCTGCTGCGTTTGCTACATTACAACAGTGACTACACTTCAAAAATACTGAGGTTGTGAAAGGTGCTATATATATGCAAGTCTTTCTTTTTCTTTCTCTGAAATTTTGGGACAGTGAATTCTAATTTTGAACTGGAGCCTATGGTAAATACATATCAATGTGGAACCTTGAATCCCCTCTCAAATCTCCTGGAAATTCACTTCCATTTTCCCCCCTCCACAACTGGCAAACTCATTTGCCTGGACTGTTACTGGACTAGTAAACCAGGGAACATGAGTTCACTTTTTTTTAAAAATGTAGTCACGGTTGAAATGCAGGCGATACAACAGCCAATTTGCGCACAGCAAGGTCCCACAAACAGCGACGAGATAAATGACTAGTTAATCTGTTTTTAGAGGTGTTGGTTGAAGGATAAATGCTGGCCAGGACAACACTCCTGATCTTTGAATAGTGCCACGGGATGTTATACATCCATCTGAGAGGGCAGACGGGGCCTCAGTTTCACATCTCATCTGAAAGACAGCACCTCTGAAAGTGCAGCACTCCCTCGGGTACTGCACTACAGAATCAGCCTGGAGTGGAGCTTGGAACCCACGACCTTCTGACTTAGAGATGATGCGTTCCACCGACTGAGCCAAGGCTGATACCAAAATAATACAACGAAAGGAACTTCTAGAGCCTTTTGTGAGCAATGTGTGATTTTGATGGGGGTGTTATTTTCAGAAAGGCTGGAATCTAGCTGCCAAAGTGTGGTTTATCAGTGTCCAATTCCATCCCTATCTTGGATTAGTTACAATGGAAATGTTGGCCAAATTTAGTTACATGGAAATTTTGGCCAAATTTAGTTACATGGAAATTTTGGCCAAATGTATTGAAATGTGAGGTTCTGGTGTTTCACACAAGTTTGGTGAACTGTAATTGTAATATGGGTAGGGTGGGGAGCTTCTCGGTGTTCTACCAAACAGTTTGGGGTTTTTACCTGGTTTAATGCCGTCGGTGTGCTGGAGGTGGAAACTGGTTTCCATCTGGTTGATCTCTTCAAATACCTTCCGAGACACCGATAATAGGCATCTCTCACCTATTAAAAGCAAAGACAAAGAGCAATTGTAGTTTAAACTGTATCTAAATAAAGCAGGGTGGGTCAGTGAGCCAGAGAAAATGAGAAAGACCTAAGTTCCATTCCTGGCCCGTGCTGAGTCAGTCTATCTCAGGATTCACTGGAATTGAATCCTGTCAGTGCCGTTCAGTTACCCACCAAGTCATCTTGACAATAACAACGACATTAGCATTTATACAACCCCTTTAAACGTAGTAAAACGTCCCAAGGCGTTTCACAGGAGCGTTATCAGGCAAAACTTGACGCTGAGCCATAAAAGGAGATATTGGGGCAGGTGACCAAACATTTGGCCAAAGAGGTAGGTTTTAAGGAACGTCTTAAAGGAAGAGAAAGAGGTAGGGAGGCGGAGAGGTTCAGGGAGGGAATTCGAGAGCTTAGGGCCTAGCCAGCTGAAGGCACGGCCGCCAATGGTGGAGCGAAGGAAATCGGGGATGCACAAGAGGCCAGAGTTGGAGGAACGCAGAGTTCTCGGAGTGTTGTAAGGCTGGAGGAGATAGATAAATGACAGCTGTCATTATCATGTTTAAGCAGAAGCATGGGAATAGTTCTGGATTACACTGGTCAGCGTTGCTGCAGGGACTAATCCAACAAATCACATCAAAAATTTAGGCTTTACCCAGTTATTGCTCTGAACCACCATTACAGATCCTGTTGGATCTGGGAGGAGTATCACTACCATATCTCATTAACACTGCTCAGTCCCACCAATTGTTCCAGTGTAATGACTTATTGATCCTCCCTCTTTCTAGTCCTAACTCCTTATCTCATACTTACAATCTTTACCTAATCACTCCTTCTTCATTTGCCTTCTCTTGGAAATGGAATAAAAGTACAGGACTTGAAAACACTTTGCAGTCCATCTGACTGGTGCCTTCTCCCTTCAGCCTGCACAGTGGGCTTTGGCCCTTCAACCAGGCCTCTCAATAAAAGAGACCCTTGTGAGATATCCAAGGACAAATTCTTCCACGGCTAAGTCACCAAATGAAACTCATTTTAAAGGTATATCTTCCTAGGCTCCAAGTGAGTTTATTCAGTGTGACATTGAGCCATGCAGACCAGGAAAGTCCCATTTCTGATTCCTGGTCTGAGCTGAGTTAGCTGATCTCGGCGATGTGGAAAGTAGGACAAATGTAAGGAATCTTACAACAGCAGGTTATAGTCCAACAATTTTATTTTAAAATCACAAGCTTTCGGAGATTATCTCCTCCGTCAGGTGAGTGAGTGGATTTTGAACAATTCTATCAAATCTCCCCACGACCTTCTCCGCTCTAAGGAGAACAACCCCAGCTTCTCCAGCCTATCCACGTAACTGAAGTTCCTCATCCCTGGAACCATTCTAGTAAACCTTATCTCAAGAGAAGTCAGCGCCTTCAGGAGAGGACATAAAAAATCTTAGGGAAGGGAAGATCTACAGGGTTCCTGCTTCTGACCTAGTGCCCTCTGCTGGAAGAGTGCATGTGTGCGCATTAACTGAAGTCAAGAAAGCTTCTCAACATAGAATTTACAGCACAGAAACAGGCCATTCGGCCCAACTTGTCTATGCCGGTGTTTATGCTCCACACGAGCCTCCTCCCATCCTACTTCATCACACCCTATCAGCATACCCTTCCATTCCTTTCCCCCTCATGTACCCATCTAGCCTTCCCTCTATGTTATTCGCCTCAACCACTCCATGTGGCAGAGAGTTCCACATTCCAACCACTCTCTGGGTAAAAAAGTTTCTCTTGAATTTCCTATTGGGATTTATTGGTGACGATCACTGTCAAGACTCAGACATGAAGATAGCTACTTGGGCAATTGGAATGTACCGAACCATAGAATTATAAAATCATAGCATCATTACAGCACAGAAGGAGGCCATTCAGCTCATCGAGCCCATGCTGGCTCTTTGTAAGAGCAATCCAGTTAGCCCCATTCCCCCACTCCTTCCCCGTAGCCCTACAGATTTTTTCCCTTCAAGTATTTATCCAATTCATTTTTGAAAGCCACGATTGAATCTGCTTCCACCACCCTTTCAGGCAGCACATTCCAGATCATCACTACTCGTTGTGTAAAAAAGTTTTTCCTCATGTCGCCTTTGGTTCTTTTGCCAATCATCTTAAATCTGTGCCCTCTGGTTTTTGACCCTTCTGCCAATGGGAACAGTTTCTCTTTATTTACTTTATCTAAACCCTTCATGATTTTGAACAATTCTATCAAATCTCCCCACGACCTTCTCTGCTCTAAGGAGAACAACCCCAGCTTCTCCAGCCTATCCACGTAACTGAAGTTCCTCATCCCTGGAACCATTCTAGTAAACCTTATCTCAAGAGAAGTCAGCGCCTTCAGGAGAGGACATAAAAAATCTTATCTTATGACTAGATGGATGCACAAGACATCAGAGTGTGTGACGGACATTAAGTAAAGGAATAGAGACATACCTTCTTATACAACAGGCAGTGCATGATGAAAATGAACATCCCCTGGAAACTGTTTAATATGGTGAAGATGTACATCATCGGAATGGTTGCATTTTGGATATAAAACCCTCCCAATATCCAGGTAGAGCCCAGGATGAACAATTGGCCAATGGCTGTCAGTGTAAATACTCTGTGTAAAGACAATAATTTATCAAAATATTCAGTGTCCAAATACAGCGAGAGAATAACAACAGCAGCATTTACTATTTATAATATAGTGAGCCTTATAATCAAATTAATTTTACAGTGAAAAGTTTATGTAGTCATGTATAACTGAGAATTTTTTTTTATTCATTCATGGGATGTGGGCATCGCTGGCAAGGCCAGCATTTATTGCCCATCCCTAATTGCCCTCAAGAAGGAGGTGGTGGTGAGCCGCCTTCTTGAACCGCTGCAGTCTGTGTGGTGAAGGTTCTCCCACAGTACTGTTAGGTAGGGAGTTCCAGGATTTTGACCCACTGTTTCCTAAAATATTACATTTCATGGTAAATTCTGGGATCCCAGTAGCGAGCTGTGCTCAAATGGAGTGTGGATTGGAGAATCAGGGCTACAATATTGTAGCCCCATTGCTTACCCATTCTCCCTTCGAGTGTAACTTCCCCACTTGGAGCGTGAGATCACTGAATTTATCTTGATATTCTAGGAAAGCTTAACGCTGTCGAAACCAAACTCCTGAAAATCCAGACAGCTGGAGCTTCTGGTACAGAGTACATACTCTCTTATCTTAGGTTAAAAGCCCATTTATGGGGTGAAATCAGCTCATAACCAGGCAGTTTTCCAGCACACCGCACTTGAACATAGGAACAGGAGTAGGCCATTCAGCCTCTCGAGCCTGTTTTTCACAAAGTAAGCTGCCCAAGTGGGGAGAATCCCAGCCTCAACTGACAGGTTTACCCATCCAGGTCCTACTAACTAATCTGGGTTGGCAACAGAGCTCTGGAACACCAAGGAGTTATCTGTCTGCAGGATCAGAGTAACAAGGCTGCCCTGGAAGGTTAACTCGGTTCGGAATGTATCATTTCGGACCCACCCCAGACCCCAAATAGACAGTGTCCCCGTCCCCGCACCTCAGGAGGTATGAAACCCAAGTTTGGCATCAATTAACCATTACTTCTTGATTTAGCTCATCCTTTCTAATCTTTTTGATCTCAGTAGTGTTCTGTGCTATGAACCTCAGTCCTTTTCCTTGATTGATTGATTTAATATAAAATTAACTCAATGTTCAAACATCTGAGTTATTAAACCATTCCTGTTTTGCTTCATTAGCTGAGTATATCCTGAGTACCATAGTTCAGTTCAGGCAGTGAAAGACTTGCATTTATATAGAACTTTCCACAAACTCAGTACGTCCCAAAACACTTTATAGCCAAAGAAGTACTTTTTATTTAGTGTTTTTTAAAATTCCTTCATGGGATGTGGGCGTCGCTGGCAAGGCCAGCATTTATTGCCCATCCCTAATTGCCTTTGAGAAGGTGGTGGTGAGCCGCCTTCTTGAACTGAGCGGCTTGCTAGGCTATTTCAGAGGGCAGTTAAGAATCAACCACATTGCTGCATGTCTGGAGTCACATACAGGCCAGATTGGGTAAGGACGGCAGGTTTCCTCCCCTAAAGGACATTAGTGAACCAGATGGGTTTTTACGACAATCTGTTAGTTTAATGGTCACCATTAGTGGTACTGGCTTTATATTCCAGATTTTATTTAATTAACTGAATTTAAATTCCCAAGCTGCCGAGACGGGATTTGAACTCATGACTCTGGGATTACTGGTCCAGTAACATGACCTTCATCGTCGCTGGGTCAAAATCCTGGAACTCCCTACCTAACAGCACTGTGGGAGAACCTTCACCTCACGGACTGCAGCGGTTCAAGGAGGCGGCTCACCACCACCTTCTCAAGGGCAATTAGGGATGGGCAATAAATGCCAGCCTTGCCAATGACCCCCACATCCCATGAATGAATAATAAAAAAAACCCACTATTCTACCGTACCCCATGTGTAATCACTGTTGTACTGTAGGAAACGCGGCAGCCAATTTGCAAACAGCAAGATCCCACAAACAGTAAAGTTATAATGGTCAGATAATCTTGTTTCTTTTCATTTGATGTTGTTTGAGGGATAAGTATTGGCCAGGACACCGGGGAGAACTCCCCTGCTCTTCTTCAAAGCAGTGCTGTGGGATCTTATTTGTCCCCGAGAGGGCAGGCTGGGCCTCCGACAGTCGCATCCTAAAGACAGCACCTCCGACAGTTCATCACTCCCTCAGTATTGCACTGGAGTGTCAGCCTAGATTATGTGCTCAAGTCTCTAGAGTAGCTGAGATCACACTTAACTAAGCACAGAGAAGGAATAGAACTTTGGACCTTCAGGTCTTAGTACAGGTCAACAGGAGTGTTCCTACCTACTAACCCATTAAGGGAGATCAACTTTACATGTGAGAGACGCTCATAGAACAATGACTAGATAGATGTAAGGTCATGGAAGGTTTGGATATTGTGGAAAGTGTTATTGAACCTGAGAAGGACCAAGCTAAGTCAAGCAGTAACAATTTGTAAATCATTTACCTTGTTTTTTCCAGTTTCTTTTGGTCAGAACTTCTGTTCGACATTTGCAGTTTCAACTTCATCAAGGTTTTGCAAAGGATGATGAAATTGACCTGCAATTAAAATTAAAGTTAAAATATAAAGTTAAGCATCATAGAAGTGCAGCAGTGCTCAAACAGTTAACAGGTGACATGACATGTCTCCACTGGTGGGTCAGTGACTTTATCCAGTGAATCGCTAATCGATACAGGCCAGAAGATCCCAGTGTCAGTCCCCTGGACATGCTGAGTTAGCCGAGCTTAGCTGGGAGATGGTGAGGGCGTTTCAATTGGGTCTTGGCATCCCCATTGTAAGCGGTGGGGGGATACATCAGCCAGGGTTCCCCTGATTGCTATCCAGCAAACCCAACCAGAAGCGAGTGTGTATGGGCATCGAGTGGGGATAAGATTGGGGTTTGGGTGTTCAATTTGTGAAGTGTGGTCACTATTGTAATGTAAGAAACACTCACTGTCCAGGCTCATCTAAGGCGAAATGCCACTCGGCTAATGTACCAGAAGGCAACCAATGCCTATGGAACACTACTCCATTGAGAGTTGGTATCTTCAAGAGGGAGGGAGGAGAACAAGAAACTTTAATCTACAAAAATCCTTTTGGCGCATTGATATTTTACAAAACACTGGTTTGGCCACAGCTGGAGTATTGTGTCCAGTTCTGGGCACCGCGCTTAAGGAAAGATGTGACGGCCCTAGAGAGGGTGCAGAAGAGATTTACTAGAATGGTTCCAGAGATGAAGGACTTCAGTTACGTGGATAGACTGGAGAAGTTGGGATTGTTCTTCTTGGATAAAAGACGGTTGAGAGGAGATTTGATAGAGGCATTCAAAATCATGAAGGGTCTAGACAGAGTAGATGGAGAGAAACTGTTCCCATTGGTGGAAGGGTCAAGAATGAGAGGACATAAACTTAAGGTGATTGGCAAAAGAACCAAAGGTGACCTGAGGAAAAATGTTTTTATACAGCGAGTGGTTATGATCTGGAATGGACTGCCCAATGGGATGGTGGAGGCAGATTCAATCGTGGCTTTCAAAAGGGAATTGGATAAGTACTTGAAGGGAAAAAATTTGCAGGGCTACGGGGAAAGGGCGGGGGAGTGGGACTAGCTGGATTGCTCTTGCAGAGAGTCGTCGTGGACTCGATGGGCCGAATGGGCTTCCTTCCGTGTTGTAACCATTCTATGATTCTATGAGACATTTTCCAGCAGAGGTCACTGGACAGCGATCAGAAGTGAAGTTGCCACGGGAGATGCAAGACATAAGAACATAAGAACATAAGAAATTGGAGCAGGAGTAGGCCAATCGGCCCCTCGAGCCTGCTCCGTCATTCAATAAGATCATGGCTGATCTGATCCCAACCACAAATCTAAAGAACACAAGAAGTAGGAGCAGGACCCGGCCACATAGCCCCTGGGCCCTCTCCGCCACCCACAGGGCATTGACCCAGAATTGCATCAGATACTGAAGACCAGGAGACGCAAACTATGGTCCCATAAAAACAAGTAATTCAGGCCTGCTGTTAGGAAAAAAAAGGTTTGCATTTATATAGTGCTTTTCGCTCCACAAAATTCAGGCTGACACTCCAGTGCAGTATTGAGGGAGTGCTGCACTGTCGACTGCCCCGTTTCCCACATTACAACAGTGACTGCACTTCACAAATAGGCTGTGAAGCACTTTGGGACATCCTGAGGTTGTGAAAGGCGCTATATAAATGCAAGTTCTTCACCTCCTCGCAGTTGGAGAGATCGTGGCAGAGATGGGGTCGAGAGGTATAAAAAATTCTTCACCCAGATGTTTAGGGGGAGTTGCCCTGCTTTATCTATCTTCCTCAAACAAGCAAGCTTTGTGTCATGGCTAGTAACTAGGCCCTCTGTAGAACAAAGTATTGCCCCTTACCTCACTTCAGCTCTGCAGGGTGAACCCAATACTTTGCTTCTACTGGGCTGATGTTAATTAAGGACAAAATTGTCTACAATGTTGTAAGTAAACTTTGCTTAAAAATTCTCGTCCTCAGAATCTTGGAGTGAATCCTGCACCTACCCTCTCCCCCTCCACCTACCCTCTCCCTCCTCCACCTACCCTCTCCCCCCTCCACCTACCCTCTCCCCCCTCCACCTACCCTCTCCCTCCTCCACCGACCCTCTCCCCCCTCCACCTACCCTCTCCCTCCTCCACCGACCCTCTCCCCCCTCCACCTACCCTCTCCCCCCTCCACCTACCCTCTCCCTCCTCCACCTACCCTCTCCCCCTCCACCTACCCTCTCCTCCCTCCCCTTGCCCTCTCCCCCCTCCACCTACCCTCCCCCCTCCCCACCTCCACATACCCCCTCCTCCTCCACCGACCCTTTCCCCCCCACCTATCCTCTCCCCCCTCCACCTACCCTCTCCACACTCCAACTACCCTCTCCCCCCCACCTACCCTAACCCTCCTCCACCTACCCTCTCCCCCCTCCCCTTGCCCTCTCCCCCCTCCACCTACCCTCTCCCCCCTCCACCTACCCTCTCCTCCCTCCCCTTGCTCTCTCCCCACTCCACCTACCCTCTCCCCACTCCAACTACCCTCTCCCCACTCCAACTACCCTCTCCCCCCTCCACCTCCCCCTCCCCACCTCCACCTACCCCCTCCTCCTCCACCTACCCCCTCCTCCTCCACCTACCCCCTCCTCCTCCACCTATCCTCTCCCCCCTTCACCTACCCTCTCTCCCCCTCCACCTCCCCCCTCCCCACCTCCACCTACCCTCTCCCCCCTCCACCTACCCTCTCTCCCCCTCCACCTCCCCTCTCCCCCCGCCACCTCCCTCCTCCCCACCTCCACCTACCCTCTCCCCCCTCCACCTACCCTCTCCCCCCTCCACCTACCCTCTCCCCCCTCCACCTACCACCTGCCCACCTCCACCTCCCTCCACCCCACCTCCACCTACCCTCTCCCACCTTCACCTCCCCCCTCCACCTCCCCCTTCACCCCCCCCATCACCCACCCCCTCCCCACCTCCACCTAACCCTTCCCCCACTTCAACTACCCCTCTCCACCTACCCTCCCTCCACCTATCCCCTACTCACCATCCCCCACCCCTCCACCCTACAGAACGTTTCAAAGGCACAAATTTAACATTCAGTTTGAAGCAATAAAATATCTGTAATATTTGTATTCTGCATATTTCGATCAAACTTACAAAACTGATTATGAAGACGGGCACAAAGAAACTGTAGACAAAGTACTTTTCCGTCTTGAGCCAACATCTGCGATTACAAGAGAGAAGGTGATTAAAACTCCAATACTATTTGTAACAAACCGGCTTCCTGTAATATTAGATTATATCATCACAATCGTTAGCTAATCGAGATCTCTGTGATCTTGCCCACACCAGCTCTACTGGTTCCCTGTGTTCCAACAAGAGTTATATCCTTGTTTTCAAACCCTTCATTGCCTCATCTCCATCCTATTTGGGAAATCTTCTCCAGCCACACGTCCGAGCCTGCATCCTCCATTCCTCTGACTATAGATTATTGCTTAATCCCTGCTCCCTCCACCCCTCCATCATAATTTGATCTTTTCACTATTAAATGGATATGGGGAAAGGGCGGGAAAGTGGAGTTGAGGTAAAAATCAGATCAGCCATGATCTCATTAAATGGCGGCGCAGGCTCGAGGGCCCGAATGGCCTACTCCTGCTCCTATCTCTCATGGTCTTATAAACCTCACCCTCTAGGCCACACATTTTGTAAACTCTCTCCCTAAAAGCTGACCTCTTTTACCATGCTTTGGGACTCCCAATCCCCCATATTCCATTCCTTCCCAGTTAAAGTCCACTTCTTCCCTTTGTAAAAGCCTCGACAGGAGAAGCTCTGGATTAGTGTCAACAATTGATCAGCATTCCGTTCGATATTTTCTGGTACCATCTACACAGTTCAATGTGAACTTGAAAAGTTCTCTTTGCGCTGTGTGTTGTAATATCTGATGGTATGTGTGTGAAACCCTAGACATTTTTTTATTATTCGTTCATGGGATGTGGGCGTCGCTGGCAAGGCCGGCATCTATTGCCCATCCCTAATTGCCCCTGAGAAGGTGGTGGTGAGCCGCCTTCTTGAACCGCTGCAGTCCGTGTGGTGAAGGTTCTCCCACAGTGCTGTTAGGAAGGGAGTTCCAGGATTTTGACCCAGCGACAATGAAGGAACGGCGATATATTTCCAAGTAGGAATGGTGTGCGACTTGGAGGGGAACGTGCAGGTGGTGCCTGCTGCCCTTGTCCTTCTAGGTGGTAGAGGTCGTGGGTTTGGGAGGTGCTGTCGAAGAAGCCTTGGCGAGTTGCTGCAGTGCATCCTGTGGATGGTACACACTGCAGCCACAGTGCGCCGATGGTGAGGGGAGTGAATGTTTATTGTGGTGGATGGGGTGCCAATCAAGGGGGCTGCTTTGTCCTGGATGGTGTCGAGCTTCTTGAGTGTTGTTGGAGCTGCACTCATCCAGGCAAGTGGAGAGTATTCCATCACACTCCTGACTTGTGCCTTGCAGGTGGTGGAAAGGCTTTGGGGAGTCAGGAGGTGAGTCACTCGCTGCAGAATACCCAGCCTCTGACCTGCCCTTGTAGCCACAGTATTTATATGGCTGGTCCAGTTAAGTTTCTGGTCAATGGTGACCCCCAGGATGTTGATGGTGGGGGGATTCGGCGATGGTTATGCCGTTGAATGTCAAGGGGAGGTGGTTAGACTCTCTCTTGTTGGAGATGGTCATTGCCTGGCACTTAGCTGATTGACTATGTAAATCTGAACCTCGCAATCAAATTCCCAGGCACAATATTCGATTGTTTTATTAGTTAACTTGAATCTAACCGAACAAATTATTTTTAAGGTCAGAAAAAATATTGCGAAAGCTGCCGGATTGGCATAAAAACTCAACTGGTCTACTGCTCTCCTTCAGGGAAGGGAGTCATTCCCATTTTGGTCTGGTCTACCTGTGTCTAGTTGCACACTACATGGTTGACACTTAATGCTCTCTGAAAAGGCCTGAGCATGCCATTCGGTAGTTTTAAAAAAAAACAATCATTAAGAAGGCTTGCCATCATCTTCTCAGGGCAACTAGGGCTGGACAACATCTCCAGCCTTATTAGCATTGCCCCCATTCTGAGGGCGTCTTAGCACAGATGGCCCAGAATGTGCTAAAATTGGCCTCAGTACCCCTGGCCCATGGAGGGGCAGAATATGTCTGTCTGTGTTCCCCACGACTGGCTACCATCCAGAGCTTTTGTTTGGATATTGGATGAGGTTGGATTTGGGCTTGCCGGTGACCAAATGGTCTGTGTCTGGGCTCCCTTGCGACGAATAGCCACTTGGGTGAACTACCGGAGATGGACTGGAGCTTGGGGGAACTGCTCCTCAGAGAGGAATCAATATTTTCACTAGAAAATTGGCAGCAAAAAAGGGCGGGGGAGAGAAAACAGCTGAAGTAACAAAAACAGTCATCTCAAATCAGAGTAGGAGACACGTACAATACTCGTGGTTCATAAGAAGACACTTAGAAATGCAAACTCACGATGATTGGGTTCCATATCCATCGTGATAAACTGCTGCTGAAACTGCCACTATGACAGCTGGAAACCCATAGCCAATCCAGTAAATGTATCGCTTGAGAGGAACCCTTGAGACGAAGACAATTTCCACCATCAGGTAGAGCTGGATACCTTCTAGGAACATCCAGGCGAACACTGACAGGAAGGAATAGTGAAGAACAGCTGCGATGATGCCACAAAGTGTCTAAACAGAACAGTCACAGTGTTAATTCAGAACACCAGCAAATGGAACATAGATAACATGAATAATTTGCATTTATATAGCACCTTTCATGACCTCAGCCAATGAAGTACAGTCACTGTTGTAATGTAGGAAACACAGCAGCCAATTTGCACACAGCAAGATCCCACAAACAGCAATGTGAAAATGACCAGATAATCTGTTTTAGTGGTAAATATTGACCAGGACAACTCCCCTGCTCTTCTTCGGAATCGAACCATGGGATTTTTTACGTCCACCGAAGAGGGCAGACAAGGCCTCAGTTTAACATCTCATCTGAAAGGCAGTGCAGCACTCCCTTGATATTACACTGGGAGTACCAGCCTAGATTTTACACTTAAGTCTCTGGAGTGGGACTTGAACCCACAACCTTCAGACTCAGAGGTGAGAGTGCTACATCCTGAGCCACTGCTGATATGGCAAAGGGCAGGAAAGGGCATAAGAGCCAATCGATTTTTACAAATAAGGGAACTTTGTGAGTGGCAAAGTCACAAGTGAATAACTTGTTCATGCTCGTCGGTGAGTATAAATCAGCACTGTACAATTCCTCGTGACAGATTGGGGTTCAAGTCTCTCTTGAGTGTTGTGAGTAACAAAGGCAGTAATACATCAGCGTGGAATCTCTGCTGTTTTAATGAAGACTGCCTTAGTGTTTTTGTTAAAATACCAGGGAAAGGGAGCATTTTTAATATTTGAAATTCTGAAAGCAGAAATGCTTTACAATCTCAGGAAGAAGTCACTGTGAAATCAGCCAGGGTTCTGCATTGCTGTCAATATAGTGGGTATCTACTGAAGACAGGATTGCGATGACCCCCATAGTCACACAATGAAAAATGGCCAGTTGGGTGAGGACATGAGGCCTTGTAATTACCTGTGTAGCTGGACCCCGGGGGAGAGGAGTGCGAAAGAGCAAAAATTGAGGGATGAAGTCCATAGCAAAGGAAATTGGAAGTGAATTTCAAGGAATAAAACCAGAACAATTCAACCTTTAAAAATACAATCAATGACCGAAATAGTTCAAAATCTGAAATGTTATCTGAAACATATGGGGAGTGGGGGAGGAGACGGGGTTAATCTCCCCTGGGAGTGGCTAATGTTATTTACTGTTTAAGTGCATAAAATAAATGGGTTAACAATTAGTGCTCAAAGGGATTTTCGGCAAAGACGTTAATGAATAACTAATGTGCAACGGCCTGGGAAGTAATAAATTCGAAAATAAGAAGCTGAAGAATAAAATCTATAGGGTTTTTATAGTCTGTTATATAAGTCCAGGGAGGTGGAGTAGGTTAAGCAGGTTAAGCAGGTTCTCTCAGAGAGTTGTTATGATCTGGAATGTGCTGCCTGAAAGGGCGGTGGAAGCAGATTCAATAGTAACTTTCAAAAGGCAATTGGATAAATACTTGAAAAGGTAAAAGTTGCAGGGCTATGGGGAAAGAGCAGGGGAGTGGGACTAATCGGATAGCTCTTTCAAAGAGCCGGCACAGGCACAATGGGCCGAATGGCCGCCTTCTGTGCTGTATGATTCTATGAAATGCTGCAGTAGAACAGGTTCTTGGTGCTGAACCCCTGACTGATGAGGAGGTTGTGAAAGGCAGTGGGCAACGGTCAAAATGAAAGTAAGAGAATCATACACATTCTCTTAGAAAGAATTGGTTTGATCCAAAGTACTTTTGTTCAAAAACCCACCTTAAATTTAGAAGCATAGAATACAGAAGGAGGCCATTTGGCCCATCGTGTCCGTGCCGGCTTATTGAATGAGCTATCCAACTAATCCCAGTCCCCTGCTCTTTCCCCAATAGCCCCGCAAATTTCTCCTTTTCAAGTCTTTATCCAATTCCCTTTTGAAAGTTACTATTGAATCTGCTTCCACCGCCCTCTCAGGCAGCGCATTCCAGATCGTAACAACTGTCTGCGTAAAAAAAAAAAATTCACCTCATCTAACCCCCTGGTTCTTTTGCCAATTGCCTTAAATCTGTGGTTACCGATTTGGTTACCGACACTCCTGCCAGTGGGAACAGATTCTCCCTATTCACTCTGTTAAAACCATTCATAATTTTGAACACCTCTATTAAATCTCTCCTTAAACGTCTCTGCTCTAAGTCCAATATAAAAATAACCCCTCGAAGCTTGAACTGCAGGTATACATTTGATTTTTTTTCTTGGAAGTATACTCGCTTTCTCTCCAGTTCCATGGTTGTCAATAGCACTCTGGGTCCTCACTCAAGTGACCATCCTTCGTGTACAAACCTAGACAATGAGCATTGGTCATCTGATCTGATGGAAGGAGTAGGGGATTGGGTTGGGGCATCACATCAAGCTAAGTCCCATCTTCAGCTCATGCATAATGCCAGATGTACTTTTAAGCAGGGGTTTGCAATTGTCCAAGAAAAATCTGATCAAGGAGAACCTTTCGCAGCAGGCCCAAATTTCAGGTTCGGAGACTCCTGACTTGCTCAGTGATACAGAATGGTTTAGTGACTTCAGTGATTGTAAGATGAGGTCAAGTTTTGAAGAAAGAAAGAAAGACTTGCATTTATATAGTGCCTTTCATGATCTCGGGGAGAGTATTCCATCACAATCCTGACTTGTAGACGGTGGAAAGGGTTTTGGGAGTCAGGAGGTGAGTCACTCGCTGCAGAATACCCAGCCTCTGACTTGCTCTTGTAGCCACAGTATTTATGTGGCTGGTCCAGTTAAATTTCTGGTCAATGGTGACCCCCAGGATGTTGATGGTGGGGGATTCGGCGATGGTAATGCCGTTGAATGTCAAGGGGAGGTGGTTAGACTCTCTCTTGTTGGAAATGGTCATTGCCTGGCACTTGTCTGGCGCAAATGTTACATGCCACTTATGAGCCCAAGCCTGGTTGTTGTCCAGGTCGTGCAGCATGAGAGCACAGACTGCTTCATTATCTGAGGGGTTGTGAATGGAACTGAATACTGTGCAATCATCAGCGAATATCCCCACTTCTGAGCTATGTGATAATGACCAGATGACCAGTTTTAGTGATGTTTGTTTGAGGGATAAATATTGTCTTGGGCACCAGGAAGAATTCCCCTAGTCTTCTTCGAAACAGTGCCATGGGATCTTTTACATCCACCTGAGAAGGTGGACGGGGCCTTGGTTTAATGTCTTATCTGAAAGGTGGCACCTTCGACAGTGCAGCACTCCCTCAGCACCGTACTGAGGGAGTGTGAGCCTAGATTTTGTGCTCAAGTCTCTCGAGTGGGACTTAAACCCACAACCATCTGACTCAGAGACAAGGGTGCTACTGACTGAGCTACAGCCGACACGGCAGAAAGCCTACCACTTTCCTCATTAAATGTTTGTACAGCCGACAGGTACATAGGAAAAGGCGGGACAGATAAAGACAATGTAGTTCATTATGCTGCTTCCCTTTAACATGTCATCACTTTATCTGAATAATCATTAGGTTTTCTTACCCGATTTCCTGTTAGTGAAATTCCAAAAAGGAAGACTAAATCAGCCACAAACAAACTCAGGCACAAGTTCGTGTGGATTGTTCGCCGTGTTTCTTTAAGGGGATGGCAAGTGGAAAAAGTGACAATCGCCATGAACAGACACACCAGCGAGATGCTCAATCCAACTTGTGTGATGACTTCAACCGCAAACACATCTGGGAGAACCTGTGAACACAATACGGGAAGAACAGACATCCAGGATTATTTAACAATGACATTTCCCTTTTTATCTGGGGAAGCCCTAACGTGAGTGTTAGTTGTGACAGAAACGAAGGCAAAGGAAGTGACTACACATGGAAATCTTGATAAAATATAACACTGCGTGGTTGACGGATTGCGAATAAAGTGAAGTGGGTGTCAGTACGTTATCATAGTCAAACTCCACCTGTAATAGTATAGCAGGCATCTTCACCCTTTGGGATATGTTGCTATAGTTACATCCTCTGGAGTTTCATAACTTCAGGCCCACCTATGTTTTGAGTGGGATTTGCACTGAAAATCAAGAGAGATGTATAATGGGCGTAACCTCTCTCTTTGAACACAGCTTCCCCATTGGGGGATTTACCCTCAATTGCTTGACATGGAGGAAGTTTTGGCATGTCTTAACCCAGCTTCTGAACTAGGTGTTTAAGATACTAAAAAAAATTCAACAGGGTAGATCGAGAGAAACTATTTCCTCAGGTGGGGGAATCAAGAACAAAGGGGCATCATCTTAAAATTAGAGCCAGGCCATTCAGGGGTGATGTCAGGAAGCACTTCCTCTCACAAAGGGGAGTGGAAATCTGGAACTCTCTCCCCCAAAAAGCTGTTGAGGCTGGAGGTCAATTGAAAATTTCAAAACTGAGATTGATAGATTTTTGTTAGGTACGGGTATTAATGCTTACGGGAACCAAGGCCGGTTGGAGTTAAGGTACAGATCAGCCATGATCTAATTGAATGGCGGAACAGGCTCGAGGGGCTGAATGGCCTACTCCTGTTCCTATGTCCCTATGAATCAATATGTCACAGTGTACAGTAATTTAAAGTGTCAGATATATCGCCGTTCCTTCATCGTCGCTGGGTCAAAATCCTGGAACTCCCTTCCTAACAGCACTGTGGGAGAACCGTCACCACACGGACTGCAGCGGTTCAAGAAGGCGGCTCACCACCACCTTCTCAAGGGCAATTAGGGATGGGCAATAAATGCCGGCCTCGCCAGCGACGCCCACATCCCATGAACAAATAAAAAAAAAGAATACAATGCATTAAAAAACTAACAAACATAGGAGCATAGGAATATAGGAACAGGAGGAGGCCATTCAGCCCCTCGAGCCTGTTCCACCATTCAATTAGATCACGGCAGATCTGCATCTTAACTCCATCTACCCGCCTTGGTTCCGTAAACCTTAATACCCTTCCTAACAAAAACCTAAAACAATTAAGATTATAAATATTGTAATATTTAACTATGTTAAATCTTGCTATGTATTTTGATAAGCATAGCTGCATGATCAATGGAAGAACTTGGCTGCAGTTCATGAATACAATAGTTTTATAACAATAGGCTTACGATTTTGTTACACATAGCCTGTAGACTGGAATTTCCTGCTCCCGCTCTAAGCTGATGAACACTTGACAAATTCATTTTCGAAGAACAGCAGGGGAGTTCTCCCCAGTATCCTGGCCAATATTTATCCCTCAACCAACATCACTAAAAAACAGATGATCTGGGCATTGTCATACTGCTGTTTGTGGGAGCTTGCTGTGCGCAAATTGGCTGCTGCGTTCAAACTTGGCAGTAAAGCGCTTTGGGACATGCTGAGGTTGTGAAATGTGCTATATAAATGCAAATCTTTCCTCATCTGAGATTCCTACGTCTGCTATTTTCATGGAAGGATTAGCCTATTATTGGTTGACTCACTCTCCCGATGTGTGTCTCTCTTTCAAGATCTGATTACCTCTATGTTTCCTCTTGCCTCACTGCTTCTCAATCTCTCTTTGATTTTTTCTTTATATCCACGCCTACCACCCTGCCTCCCCGCGCCCTCCGCAGACCCAGACCTGTTGGTTTATGCAGAGTGGTATCCCGCTCAGTTATACCTTTAGCGCCATCAGTACAGCGAAGCTGGAGAGGTGATACACTCGACACACTGTGTGAGTTGTGTTATACGTCACTAATTCACAGCCTTCGGGAGACCAGAAGCGTTCTGATGCTGTCATATTCCAGTAGACACAGATTGTATTTTCATTGTCTGTTTTGATCTGTAGAACAGACAAGGGAACCTTTTAGGAAACACATACCATTTTCAACACCTCATCAACTTCCCAAGATTAGGTATCCGCCATGCTTGTACTCATAGTCCATTATATATTTTTCCAGATTACACTGCTGCTATCTTTCCCCCCCCCCGCCTTTTAGAAGGTTTTTATAGCAGGATATTTTAATTGAAAACTTTCATTTGTCAGGTGAATGTGAGACAGCAGTGCAGTCCCCACTTCGTATATCGGGCGCGTTCGTGTGAAGGCGATTTGCCCGCTCTACGCAGCAGATGCTAAACCATCGGGGTTCCCAATAACGTCCTTTAAGAGGGGAAAGCCTATGAGCTGCCCTGGTCACTCTCAAAGTGCCTAAACGTTGCTTCCACATTCATGACTCTCTTTGTGAGTGTCAGCTGTGGACCAGTGGGTCGCTCGTCTGAGTCTGGAGAGTTTCTGGTTCAAGTCTCCAGGGACTTAAGCACGTAATCTAGCCTGATACTCCCAGTGCAGTACTGAGGGAGTGCTGCCTTTCAGGTGAGACGTTAAACCGAGATCCCTTGGCAGTATTTGGAAAAAAAAAGCAGGGGAGTTTGTCCTGGCCAATATTTATCCCTCAACCAACATCACTAAATCAGATTATCCGGTCATTATCACATTGCTGTTTGTGGGATCTTGCTGTGCACAAATTGGCTGCTGCGTTTCCTGCATTTCAACAGTGACTACACTTCAAAAAAAATAAACTACTTCATCGACTGCAAAGCACTTGGGATGACTAGATTTATGAAAGATGCCAGGTAAACACTAGTCCTTCTTCTCCTTTGAGAAATGAGGACTTTACAAGGGGGTAATTTAAATATATTTAAACATTGACGCGGGGTGAATGTAGGGGGACGAGAGATGACCCCAAACAGCTGGTCGAAATAGCGGGCACGCTTCATATGGTATAATCGGTGCCGATGGCGATGGCAATTGGTCAGTGCCATTTGCCCGATTAGTGGGGACGGTGTCAGTGGTGGGGACTGTCCTGTAACGCTGCCCGTTTACCATCTGCCTCTCCACCTTCTTCCTGTGGGCTCTCACTAAAGGTGCAGCTACGCGTGTACCTCTGGGCCCAGCTGTGGAAGGTGGAAATGAGACACTTCCAGTCCGTTCTCTCTCCTTTTCTTGCTTGCCAGAAAGAAAAGAAAGGTTAAAGGGAATGCCAAGGGGAAGCAGGGTCATCACCACTTCCGGCAGGTGAGAGGACCACCGTAAAATAGGGCCTATTAAAATCGGATTGTTCTTGTGTGATGTTTGGCTGGACGTGACCTTCCACCTGCTTGGCAGCCTCCAACGTGACTTGGTCCCAAGTCCTGGGAGGAGGTCATCTGCAGAACAGGAGAGGGCGCCTGGACAGTTCACGGGGGATTCGCAGGCCGGTCTGGCCTGTGCGCCCACAGTTGTCACTTTGTTCCTCCGGCTGACGGCCAACTGATATGGGTTAGATGAAGTAGGGAGGGAGGAGGCTCGTGAGGATCATAAACCCCAGCATGGACCTTTTGGGCCGAATGGCCTGTTTCTGAGTTGTACGTTCCATGTAACGATTCGCTGTTTTGCGTAACGGGCAATTTGCTCCGCCTGCTGACCGGCTGCCTCCAGGACGTGGCTTGGCCCGATGCCTCACTTGCGGCCATTGCACAGCAAGCATGGCTGCTTCGAGCAGGCCTGCCCACCGCTGGCCGTAAGCTGAGCAGCGGGCGCGATTGCCGGGGCAACCTTGAGGCTCCGCCCCCAAGTGTGATATCACAGTAGAGGGGGCGTGGGCCGAGGAAGTGCCCGCCCCCCTCCATCGGAATTTATGAATGAGGCCAGAAGAGAGCAGAAGTCCAGGCACAAATGGCTTATTTTCTCCCCAGCCCCCTTCCCCCGAGCCCAGATTATGTTAAGTCCACATCGAAGACTGTCTAGGCTTCTTTATTCCAACTGCGTAAGATTGAAGTGGTTCCCACTGGCTTGACAAGCAACGTTGAAATATTCCACTGGTCGATAAAATGGTGTCTCACGAACCTTACTGTGGCTGAAGGTGAAGGTGATGGGATAGGTGTTAAACTTTCTCTTCCTGCTGTTTATCACCGCTGTTAGTACTTTCGAGTTTAAAACCGCTCTCTGGTAATCTGGTTTGGCCGCGTCCTCCATCCCTTCAGTACCGTTACTCAAAATGGCTTCCATGTTTTTGTGAACGATTAAGGCAACGGCAGGAGCTTTTCGATCTGTTGGAACGAGAGAGCACAATGTTCAACCACAACCAATCGAGTTCCGTTCTCCACCCCTCAGATCATTATCATATTTACCGCCCAAAAATTCAAAAAGTAGTGCCATGGGATATTGTACATCCACCCGATAGGGCAGGCAAGGCCTCGGGTTAACGTCTCATCCAAAGGACGATACCTCCGACAGGGCAGCACTCCACTGGGAGCATCAGCCTAGATTTTGTGTTCAAAAGGGGGTTTCAAACCCACAGACCTACTGTTTCAGGGGCGAGAGTGCTACCCTTCTGTACTGGCAACAATTTACAGCCAGGCAGGCCCTGAATGACAGCCCCAGCGACACATAAAACAGCAAACTCTGCCGAGGGCCATAGGGGAACGGAAATGGGCAAAAGTGGCCTGTGAACAGTACTCTGGGGGTTAAATTTGGGAGTGCCCACTTTTGAAGGTTGGGGCCGGGAGGAAGATCGGGGCGGGGGTGGGGCGCTGGAGATTGGGGTATCCGGGACCGAGAGAGGCGATGATTGTGGTTTAATAATTACCCTTTTTTTTTAAAACTTACACGGTGTTTAGGGTTGGTTTTTCTCCAGCGCTGACTGGCTCGGGTCAAACTAAAGTTGCAGGCGGGAGTTGAAGCAGGCTTTTGGCCACCTTATTTGCATCTGCAAATGGACTGACGCCCGTTTCGGGCGTGGGTACAGGACGCCTCTGGCTTGTCCTTCCCCCAAGATGGTTGGAAGGATGCGCCTGCTTCCTGTCCGCCATTTTGGGGCCTTAGGGGGCCGCACGGAGTCTGAAAAACAGGCACCATGCGGCCCAGTTTAACCCCCGATGGGTTCTAGATGGCTTGGTTCGTTTAGGAACGTAGGAACAGGAGTAGGCCATTCAGCCCCTCATGCCTGCTCCGCCATTTGATAAGATCATGGCTGATCTGTGATCTAACTCCATATACCCGCCTTTGGCCCATATCCCTTAATACCAAAATTGTAATGCAGTGTAATGCAGATTGTAATGCAGTGCAACCCCCCTGTTAACCCATAATAATCATTCATTGCAGTGGTTAGAAGTGATACTGTACCATAGTCCATTCCTGTAAATACTGCCGGATTGACTTCCATGGTGTTTCCCAGTGCAGATAACATGAGGGTTTCTGCAGGATTTATATGACGTCGTATTTTAATTTCTAAAAATGCAAGAGTTGATTATTACTTAAATTCTGCTTTGATGGTTCAGATTTTCTTTCTTAAAAATGATTATTCATTTCCTAGTTTTTGTTAGGCCATCAGTATTGATGGGCTGAATAACGCAATGGCTTTTATCTCAGTGAGCTCTCTTCAAATCCAGTTGGAAGTCTCCTCTCTCTGTGAACTCTAAAAAGCCATGCTGAAAGGGATAACACTAAAATGACGGTTCTCTCTTTGAACACAGCTTCCTCGCTCAGAGTGTGGGATTGGGGAATTTACCTCTCATTTGCCTGACATGGATCAAGTTTTGATCTGTCTTAACCCAGCTTCTGATCGAGGGGTTTCCATTGCGGAAATTAAAATGGGAAGAGGTGTAGGACGGGCCAGCCGATTCGAAATCACCCGTTTTTACACTATCGCACACAAAGCCAAGATCGACCCCCAGGACCCGTTGCAGCATCATGAAACTGCAGAACTGACTCTGCCCTCCATCCCACAATCTACAGATATCACCTGGTCACGACTTCCTCATCTCCTGAACTTTTGATCCTCCTCCTCTCAGCCTCATATCGAGGCCCCTTACTGGGGATTCTCAATTTTAAAAAAATCGCAGTGAAATGCTCAATGGGTATCAGATACTTCCTGTCAATATTAGGCATGGAGTGTAGTTACTAGTGTCTGGTACAGTGAGTGTGGTTACTAGTGTCTGGTACAGTGAGTGTAGTTACTAGTGTCTAGTACAGTGAGTGTAGTTACTAGTGTCTGGTACAGTGAGTGCGGTTACTAGTGTCTGGTACAGTGAGTGTCGTTACTAGTGTCTGGTACAGTGAGTGCGGTTACTAGTGTCTGGAACAGTGAGTGCGGTTACTAGTGTCTGGTACAGTGAGTGCGGTTACTAGTGTCTGGTACAGTGAGTGCGGTTACTACTGTCTGGTACAGTGAGTGCGGTTACTAGTGTCTGGTACAGTGAGTGCGGTTACTAGTGTCTGGTACAGTGAGTGCGGTTACTACTGTCTGGTACAGTGAGTGCGGTTACTACTGTCTGGTACAGTGAGTGCGGTTAGTAGTGTCTGGTACCGTGAGTGCGGTTACTACTGTCTAGTACAGTGAGTGCGGTTAGTAGTGTCTGGTACCGTGAGTGCGGTTACTAGTGTCTGGTACAGTGAGTGCGGTTATTAGTGTCTGGTACAGTGAGTGCGGTTACTAGTGTCTGGTACAGTGAGTGCGGTTATTAGTGTCTGGTACAGTGAGTGCAGTTACTACTGTCTGGTACAGTGAGTGCGGTTATTAGTGTCTGGTACAGTGAGTGCGGTTACTACTGTCTGGTACAGTGAGTGCGGTTACTACTGTCTGGTACAGTGAGTGTGGTTACTAGTGTCTGGTACAGTGAGTGTGGTTACTAGTGTCTGGTACAGTGAGTGCGGTTACTAGTGTCTGGTACAGTGACTGTGGTTACTAGTGTCTAGTACAGTGAGTGAGGTTACTAGTGTCTGGTACAGTGAGTGCGGTTATTAGTGTCTGGTACAGTGAGTGTGGTTATTAGTGTCTGGTACAGTGACTGTAGTTACTTGTGTCTAGTACAGTGACTGTAGTTACTTGTGTCTAGTAGAGTGACTGTAGTTACTAGCGTCTGGTACAGTGAGTGCGATTACTAGAGTCTGGTACAGTGACTGTAGTTACTTGTGTCTAGTACAGTGACTGTAGTTACTAGCGTCTGGTACAGTGACTGTAGTTACTTGTGTCTAGTACAGTGACTGTAGTTACTAGCGTCTGGTACAGTGACTGTAGTTACTAGTGTCTAGTACAGTGAGTGCGATTACTAGTGTCTGGTACAGTGAGTGAGGTTACTAGTGTCTGGTACAGTGAGTGCGATTACTCGTGTCTGGTACAGTGACTGTAGTTACTAGTGTCTGGTACAGTGAGTGCGATTACTCATGTCTGGTACAGTGACTGTAGTTACTAGTGTCTAGTACAGTGACTGTAATTACTAGTGTCTGGTACAATGACTGTAGTTATTAGTGCCTAGTACAGTGACTAGTTACTAGTATCTGGAACGGTGGCTGTAGTTACTAGTCCCTAGTACAGTGAGTGCAGTTACCAGTTTCTGGTAAAGTGACTGTAGTTATTATTGTCTGGTACAGTGAGTGCGGTTACTACTTTCTGATCAGGGGGACTAAGGTCACGAATGTTATACAATCACGGACAGGAGTATTTGGAAATCACAATCGCATTACCAAACTCATTCACTGATTTTCGTTCTTCCGTTTGATTCGATGAAGTTTCGACTAGATACATCAGAGTGTTTTCCGCATTATTCAGGAGCCAAGCAGCTTTGCTGAATCGGTCTGATCGTCTCTTTTCGTAGAGAACCTTTAGTTGACATATGCTCATACACTGTAAACAAAAAGCGATAAAGACTGAGAAAACAATGAGAAAGACGGCACCTCCGACAGTGCAGCACTCCCTCAGTCCTGCACTGGGAGCGTCAGCCTGGATTTTGTGCTCAAGTTTCTGGAGTGGGACTTGAACCCACGAGCTTCTGACTCAGAACCGAGCGTGCTACTGACTGAGCCAAGGGCTACCAGATGTGCACTTGTCGCAGGTGCAGACTCAGTTAGATAAGCCCAGGGAAATCCTCGGGCTGTGCGATCGGGTCCTGAGATATGAATGATCTTTGCCTCCTTGTCCACTTCACTGCACTTGGAGAACGTTGCAATGATGAGGAAAATCTACTCTTTCCCAAGTTAGATGTACTTTAGTGCAGTAAATTGGAAACATCTGAAAGAGCCGGGGAGTTCCGGCCAACATTTATCCATCAACCAACATCGTTATAACAGATTATCTGGTCATTATCACATTGCTGTCTGTGGGATCTTGCTGTGCGCAAAATGGCTGCCATGTTTCCTACATTACAACAGTGACCACACTTCAAAAAGTGCTTCTTTGGCGACAAGGCGCTTTGGGACATCCTGAGGTGGTGAAAGGCACCATATAGATGCAAGTTCGTTCTTTCTTTTCTGCTTCACTTGAGTCACTTACCGTTTGGTCAGACACTGTTGAGTTGGAATTGTCACCTTTACCGCTCTTGAAATAACATTTCCGTTCACATTCTGGAGTAACGAAGACACAGATTAGTATCACATGGTACTTTCCAGAATTACTCACAGCACACATTTGCCCCACAGTATATTCACTGGAAACTCTTATTTCATTCTAACTCATCTGTGGTCTCAGCTTCCCTTCCTGAAGATTTGCTCTTAAAAATAATATTTATTTACAATTTGCTGGACGTTTGACATTTACAAACAATTCAGTATTCGCTGAGAATTTCAAACAATGTTTCATTTTTTAACACTTAGCGTTGTGGTACGGTCGGTGATTGAGAGGGCACTCTGGATATTGACATAAGGCAAGGTGACGGAGATATCTACAAAACAGTAAACTCCAGTCTGAGTGCCAACTGCAACTTGACGTCGTCATTAAAGAGCCGATGATCTAATAAGCTATCTGAGGCACTTCAAAATATGCAGCGGTTCAAGAAGGCGGCTCACCACCACCTTCTCAAGGGCAATTAGGGATGGGCAATAAATGCCGGCCTCACCAGTGACGCCCACATCCCATGAATGAATTAAAAAAAACATAGAAATTATAGGCCGAGAAATTGGTCCACTCAACACCTGTTTTACGGGCGCGACTCGGACTACTAAGTCCCCAAAATGGCAGGTAGGAAGTGTGCCCACATTTCCGGCCAGAAGTGCACTGCCCGCCATATTGGGTAAGGACAAAAAAAATGCGTCCTTAACGCATACCTGAAACAAGCATTTGCTGATACAAATAAGAGGCCTAGTGCCTGTTTGAGGCCCTCTCTCTAAGGCCTAGCTTATCGCCTGCTAGGACCAACCAAGAAGGTAAGTACCTTATCTGAATTTTTTTTTTATTCGTTCATGGGATGTGGGCGTCGCTGGCGAGGCCATGCATTTATTGCCCATCCCTAATTGCCCTTGAGAAGGTGGTGGTGAGCCGCCTTCTTGAACCGCTGCA
Organism: Heptranchias perlo; assembly: GCF_035084215.1. Classification (NCBI taxonomy): domain Eukaryota; kingdom Metazoa; phylum Chordata; class Chondrichthyes; order Hexanchiformes; family Hexanchidae; genus Heptranchias; species Heptranchias perlo. The sequence goes on from NC_090361.1 coordinate 11,913,072, forward strand.
GTCCGTGTGGTGAAGGTTCTCCCACAGTGCTGTTAGGAAGGGAGTTCCAGGATTTTGACCCAGCGACGATGAAGGAACGGCGATATATTTCCAAGTCAGGATGGTGTGTGACTTGGAGGGGAACGTGCAGGTGATGATGTTCCCACGTGCCTGCTGCCCTTGTCCTTCTAGGTGGTAGAGGTCACGGTTTGGGAGGTGCTGTCGAAGAAGCCTTGGCGAGTTGCTGCAGTGCATCCTGTGGATGGTACACACTGCAGCCACTGTGCGCCGGTGGTGAAGGGAGTGAATGTTTAGGGTGGTGGAGGGGGTGCCAATCAAGCGGGCTGCTTTGTCCTGGATGGTGTCGAGCTTCTTGAGTGTTGTTCGAGCTGCACTCATCCAGGCAAGTGGAGAGTATTCTATCACACTCCTGAATGTGGAGCCGGGAAGAGCAGAAGTGATCTCCCCGACCTCACAATAAAGGAACCGATCTCCCCCGCTCATGTCCGTGACTGCCGATCTCCCGACCCCACCCCCCCTCCCCCCACTGCGATCTCCGGTCCCCCATGATTCCTGGAAGTTATCAGAGAACAATAACTATACTGTTTTGTGGATGCTTGCAACATGCTTTACCATCAAGGTCAATTTAAAGTAATAAATCAAAATATATTTAGTATTCGGTTTGACCAGCCAGAGGTTAAGGTGTTCACTTCTAATACTTGTCATGCACTAATCCCAAGAATCTAGTATTGAAGAAAAGAATCTCTTTACCAAACAGATTCAGAAAGGTTGCAAAGTACATTGTGGATGTTAGTAGTTGAATTCAGAGGGTGGTGAATCTTTAGAATTCTCTACCCCCGAGGGCTGTGGATGCTGAGTCGTTGAGTATATTCAAGACTGAGATCGATAGATATTTGGATTCTAAGGGAATCAAGGGATATGGGGATCGGGCGGCAAAGTAGAGTTGAGGTCGAAGATGAGCCGTGATCTTATTGAATAGCGGAGCAGGCTCGAGGGGCCGTATGGCCTACTCCTCCTCCTATTTCTTATGTTCTTATGTGGGGTAAGTGATGGAAGGTGTCGTCGACAGTGCTATCAAGCGGCACTTACCAATAACCTGCTCACCGATGCTCAGTTTGGGTTCCGCCAGGGCCACTCGGCTCCAGACCTCATTACAGCCTTGGTCCAAACATGGACAAAAGAGCTGAATTCCAGAGGTGAGGTGAGAGTGACTGCCCTTGACATCAAGGCAGCATTTGACCGAATGTGGCACCAAGGAGCCCTAGTAAAATTGAAGTCAATGGGAATCAAGGGGAAAGCTCTCCAGTGGCTGAAGTCATACCTAGCACAAAGGAAGATGGTAGTGGTTGTTGGAGGCCAATCATCTCAGCCCCAGGACATTGCTGCAGTAGTTCCTCAGGGCAGTGTCCTAGGCCCAACCATCTTCAGCTGCTTCATCAATGACCTTCCCTCCATCATAAGGTCAGAAATGGGGATGTCTGCTGATGATTGCAGTGTTCAGTTCCATTTGCAACCCCTCAGATAATGAAGCAGTCCGTGCCCGCATGCAGCAAGACCTGGACAACATCCAGGCTTGGGCTCATAAGTGGCAAGTAACATTTGTGCCAGACAAGTGCCAGGCAATGACCATTTCCAACAAGAGAGAGTCTAACCACCTCCCCTTGACATTCAACGGCATTACCATCACCGAATCCCCCACCATCAACATCCTGGGGGTCACCATTGACCAGAAATGTAACTGGACCAGCCGCATAAATACTGTGGCTACAAGAGCAGGTCAGAGGCTGGGTATTCTGTTGCAAGTGACTCACTTCCTGACTCCCAAAAGCCGTTCCACCATCTACAAGGCACAAGTCAGGAGTGTGATGGAATGCAGCTCCAACAACACTCAAGAAGCTCGACACCATTCAGGACAAAGCAGCCCGCTTGATTGGCACCCCATCCACCACCCTAAACATTCACTCCCTTCACCACCGGCACACTGTGGCTGCAGTGTGTACCATCCACAGGATGCACTGCAGCAACTAGCCAAGGTTTCTTCGACTGCACCTCCCAAACCCGCGACCTCTACCACCTAGAAGGGCAAGGGCAGCAGGCACATGGGAACACCACCACCTGCACGTTCCCCTCCAAGTCACACACCATCCCGACTTGGAAATATATCGCCGTTCCTTCATCGCCGCTGGGTCAAAATCCTGGAACTCCCTTCCTAACAGCACTGTGGGAGAACCTTCACCACACGGACTGCAGCGGTTCGAAGAAGGCGGCTCACCACCACCTTCTCAAGGGCAATTAGGGATGGGCAATAAATGCCGGCCTCGCCAGCGACGCCCACATCCCATGAATGAATTAAAAAAATGTCCTTATGACCCAATGGTGCGGCCTTTCAGCAGCCAGTATCTGTGAATATTTCAGTCAAAATGGTTTTAGGTTTAAAATGTTCTTAAAGCCATTGATCTTGTCACCAAATATTAAAAAAAGGAAAATTATTATCAACATTCCAGGATATAGTGTACTTTTTTCTAAAGCGGTGATTATTTTATTGATTACAATAATCTCACCTGAACAGCCTTTCTTCGTGGTTTTCATAGGTCTTGCCTTGAATAAACAGCAATAATTTCCAATCGTATTGATGCAGTTTTCACCACTGCCACAATTTGATGGATTTTTCTCGCATTCATTCACATCTGTAAATAAATGGTAAAATATGATCACTTTGAGTAGTTCTTCACTGGTTCTGGCGTGGATGTATCGTGCGGTGTGGTGCAGAGACTTGGGGAAGATTTTAGTCTGCACCGAGAGGACCGAGAGGCGATGGAAATGGGTGGAATGGTGGTGGACAACCGGGAGAGGGATGAGGCTCCGTGAACATCCTCAACAATGGTAGGGCCCAACACGTGAATGCAAGAGACGAGACAAGGGTCTCTGGCCACAAATGTTGAATGAATGATCCCACTCGGACTTGTCCCGAGGTCTTCACCGCCATCGATACAATGTCCAACCAATTTGGTTCACTCCACATGACACTGAGAAACAGCTGAGTGCACTGGACACAGTCAAAGCTCTGGACCTCACGACATCCCAGTTTTAGTGCTGAGGACCTGTGCAGCCCTAGCCAAGCTGTTCCAGTATAGCTGTGACAATGTGGAAGATTGCCCATATACGTCCTATTCACAAAAAAGCAGGACAAATCCAACCCGGCCATTTAACTCCCTATCAGCCGCCTCCCAGTTATCCGTGAAGTGATGGAAGGGTCATTACCAGTGCCACCTGCTCACCGATGGTCAGAACCATTCAGGTCCACATCCCAGGAGCAAATAATAAGGATGATGGGTAGTGTGCTTGGCTTTGACTGTGCATTGCAAGAACAATTTTCAAACATTGGAAATAAGCAATGTAATTAATGAAACAAGGAGATCTCACCTTTACAATATGGTCTTCCAGTTGTACAGGAGTTATGTTCCATACATATTTGAAACCCTTTCATACATTTGCATGTCGGGCTGCCTGAGACATTCTGACACACTGAACCAAAAGGACATGATTTTGAAACACACCCATCAGTATCTGAAACACATATAACAATTGTGATTAGAATCATAGAAGTTTACAACATGGAAACAGGCCCTTCGGCCCAACATGTCCATGTCGCCCAGTTTATACCACTACGCTAGTCCCAATTGCCTGCACTTGGCCCATATCCCTCTATACCCATCTTACCCATGTAACTGCCCAAATGCTTTTTAAAAGACAAAATTGTACCCGCCTCTACTACTGCCTCTGGCAGCTCGTTCCAGACACTCACCACCCTTTGAGTGAAAAAATTGCCCCTCTGGACCCTTTTGTATCTCTCCCCTCTCACCTTAAATATATGCCCCCTCGTGATAGACTCCCCTACCTTTGGGAAAAGATTTTGACGATCTACCTTATCTATGCCCCTCATTATTTTATAGACTTCTATAAGATCACCCCGAAACCTCCTACTCTCCAGGGAAAAAAGTCTCAGCCTATCCAACCTCTCCCTATAAGTCAAACCATCAAGTCCCGGTAGCATCTTAGTAAATCTTTTCTGCACTCTTTCTAGTTTAATAATATCCTTTCTATAATAGGGTGACCAGAACTGTACACAGTACTCCAAGTGTGGCCTTACTAATGTCTTGCACAACTTCAAACAAGACATCCCAACTCCTGTATTCAATGTTCTGACCAATGAAACCAAACATGCTGAATGCCTTCTTCACCACCCTATCCACCTGTGACTCCACTTTCAAGGAGCTATGAACCTGTACTCCTAGATCTCTTTGTTCTATAACTCTCCCCAACGCCCTACCATTAACGGAGTAGGTCCTGGCCCGATTCGATCTACCAAAATGCATCACCTCACATTTATCTAAATTAAACTCCATCTGCCATTCATCGGCCCACTGGCCCAATTTATCAAGATCCCGTTGCAATCCTAGATAACCTTCTTCACTGTCCACAATGCCACCAATCTTGGTGTCATCTGCAAACTTACTAACCATGCCTCCTAAATTCTCATCCAAATCATTAATATAAATAACAAATAACAGCGGACCCAGCACCGATCCCTGAGGCACACCGCTGGACACAGGCCAGCGGTGTGCCTCAGGAATTATTGAAATCCTGGGCTCCAACATGGTGAGAGTTGCAAATATGCTCAGTCAAGTTCTTAATTTTATTTACGCTAATGTTAAAACAATTGTGGGGTAGAATCACCATGGAGCTCTCCCGACCTCGAGCTGTAACTTCGACAGAGGATTGGCAGAAACCACAGAGAAGTGGCTTGAGTGGCCGTTTCTGCCATTTCTCCCGGGATTCTGCCGATCTCCTGCCAAAGCTACGGTGGATGATCAGGAAACAACCCCCTACAACAACAACATCTATCTATATAGAATCTCAAATGGAGAAAAATGTTCCAAAGCCCTTTCGTAGAGGCTTGTTCAGAGAAAAATGGATCTCCTGTCAAAGAAGGAGGGGTGGCTTAGTCAAAGAGGTGGGTTCTAAGTAGGGTCTTAAAGGAGCAGAAAGAGGTGGAGAAGTTTAGGGCGAACATTCCAGTGGAACCAGATGAAGACAATCGCATTGAGCTGGAAAATCTAGAAGAGGCTTTGGAGGAAGATGGAATGGTTGACTGTGCCAAAGGTTGCAAAGAGGCCAAGAGGAGAAGGGACAGTGCATTATGGTCAGAGCCACAGAGGGTGCCATTTGTGACTTTGCTTAGGACAGTTTTGGTTCTGTGATGAGGCGGAAATCCAGATTGAAGAGATTCAAACATGGAGCTGCGGGAAAGATGGGCAACAATTTGGGAGGTGACAACACGTTCAAGGTCTTTGGGAAGGAAAGGGAGGTTGGAGATGGGGCTCTAGTTTGAAAGGACAGAGGAGTCAAGGGTGGGTTTTTTGAGGGAGGCAGGGTGATGATGGCAGATTCGAAAGGGTGGGGGAACAGTACCTGAGGAGAGGGAACCATTAACAATATCTCCTAGCATGGGGGCCAGGAAGGGATGGTCAACAATTTAGTGGGAATAGGGTCGAGAGAGCAGGAGGTGGGTCTCATGGCCAAGACGAGCTCGGAGAGGACGAGGGGAGATAGGAGAGAAACTATAGCAAGTCGCGGGTTTAGGGATAGGGGAGGGAAAGCCGGGGAGGGGGGAGGGGAAGTTTGACTTATTGCGCAAGGGGAAGAGGGGGAAGCAGCAGAGACAGATGAACGGATGGTCTCAATCTTAGTGACAAAGAAGATCATGAGGTCCTTGCACTTGTTGGCGAAGGTGAGGATGGAGGGGACAGGGAACAGGGGTTTAAGGAGATGTTTGGTAGTGGAGAAAAGAGTTGTTATGATCTGGAATGCACAGCCTGAAAAGGCAGTGGAAGCAGATTCAATAATAACTTTCAAAAGGGAATTGGATAAATACTTGAAGGGAAAAAATTTGGAGGGCTTTAGGGAAAGGGCAGAGGAGTAGGACTAATTGGATAGCTCTTTCAAAGAGCCGGCACGGGCATGATGGGCCGAATAGCCTCCTTCAGAATCATTCTATGATTCTACAATTGAACATGGGTCTTTTCTGGTCTGTAACGTTCAATTCCACACTAGGCAGTGCCAGGGGAGGTAGAAGGGGCAGTTTGTTAACAGGTTGAAACAAAACAAGAACAATTTTACTCGAATTATGGATGAAACATCTTAAATCTATATAATAATCCCCTATCACAAATATATTCCTGTAATCGCCTATAGGATTAGATACCCGTGAAGGAAGGAGATCACAGGAACATGTTTGTTGGAAGTGTGGCCAGCCTGTCCCGCACTGTCACCAACTCCAACTCCAAGTCAGCCTGAGAAAAAGGCCAAAGAGCAGATGCCACAATGAGGTATCTAAAACCTTGACCTCCTGTGGAGTGAGTCAGCTGCTGAGTCACCGTGTGAACGAGGCAAACAGGGTCCTCCACTTTATTGGGTTAGCAATGCTTAGGGTTGCCAACTCTGGTTGGACGTATTCCTGGAGGTTTCATCACATGACCTCCCGCCTCCAACTATCCCGCCCCCCCCCCATTGGTCGCATGTCACGTCAATCCCTGTGACCCACAGCCAATTGGAAAGCAAACAGGCTCTTAATTACCCGATTGGATGATGCTTGACTGTCAATCAAACAGTCTTTTCATCCCGTCTCCAATATTTTTATAATTAATAAATATTCAAAGAAAATGAGAAAAATCACGTCCTTATTTTTAATGTCCCTGTGATTTTTCTCCCGGGTGTTGCTCACAGCAGTGTCCTGGAGATTAATCTTTAATTCCTGGAGACTCCAGGATAATCCTGGATGGTTGGGAACCCTCGATGTGCTCTTGTGCCATCAATGCCCAGATGGCGTTGAGTTTATTGTCGTTGATAGAACCAGCTCCTAATGAAGCCACTAGATGGAGCCTAATGCAATAAGTTCAACCTGAGATGCTCCGAGTGCGTCTGAAATTCGGCCTACCGTAAAACACGGTGTTAGATTTTCCTTTTTTAAAAAATTAATTTTAGGCTCCGCAATTTGAGGAACATTAGGCCCCAAAATGGAACCGTTTCCATTTCAGATACCCAAGTGTAAGCATCAAGCATTCCCGGCTCAGGTGTTACACAGTTAGATGCGGAGCAAAGTTTACATCCCATCAAACTCAGTGAAGCTTTGACCATGTTTGAGAGGATAATGAGTTGCTGAACTCCATCCCAGTTTGATCCGCCCTCCTCCTCTCCTCGCCTAAAGACACTGGCTCCTGCTGGAGAGCTCCATTGTCACTGTTCTTCATTGTGGACCTTGTCCTAGTACTCATTCCCCCTATGTGAGGCTAAATAGTGAGTGTCAGTGGGCTGTTTTACTGTGGAGGGCCTCACAGCCAAGCGTAATTCTGCCTCCACCCATTGTTCACAAACATATTCTTTCCAACAGGTTAAGGAGCAGGATTCCTGAAGGATGCTAATTTTCCCCTTCTCTAGCTCAGAGATACTGATACCAATCCCGGGAGCACTCCACTTCCACACACCTGTAATCAGGGCACTAAGACAATTGTAATATCTCCCTGTTGAGTTCAGCTAATTCAGCACAATCACTGGTCTGCATAGCTCTGCTCTACACTGGGCAATAAAGTAACATCAGCCACTGAGGGAACAAACAGTTTACCATAACTACATCAACATATATAATGCTTAATATAATTACCCCTAAAATATACACACACACACACACACCTTAATACAACTATCCCCAACACACACACAATTTAATACAACTACCTTGCATGTGCACTGCTTAATTTTTTTTTCTTAATGTAATCTTTGATTTTTTTTTATTATTCATTCATGGGATGTGGGAGTCGCTGGCGAGGCCGGCATTTATTGCCCATCCCTAATTGCCCCTTGAGAAGGTGGTGGTGAGCCGCCTTCTTGAACCGCTGCAGTCCGTGTGGTGAAGGTTCTCCCACACTGCTGTTAGGAAGGGAGTTCCAGGATTTTGACCCAGCGACGATGAAGGAACGGCGATATATTTCCAAGTCGGGATGGTGTGTGACTTGGAGGGGAATGTGCAGATGGTGTTGTTTCCCATGTACCTTCTGCCCTTGACCTTCTAGGTGGTAGAGGTCGCGGGTTTGGGAGGTGCTGTTGAAGAAGCCTTGGCGGGTTGCTGCAGTGCATCCTGTGGATGCTACACACTGCAGCCACAGTGCGTCGGTGGTGGATGGGGTGCCAATCAAGCGGGCTGCTTTGTCCTGGATGGTGCCGAGCTTCTTGAGTGTTGTTGGAGCTGCACTCATCCAGGCAAGTGGAGATTATTATCGAAGCTCACCCGTCTTTGCTCGTTCTCACACATTGTTTAACAGAATCACCCAACCACACTGATTAATATCAGACGTTGGATTTACACATTTACACATTTATTTCTGCAGCATAGCTGCATGTATGTATGTGCTCTTTCACACACTCACTCTGGCTGGAGTTTTCCACTTGCCAGCCCATAATTCTCACCCATTAAAGTGAACGGGCAGAAAATCAGGGGCTGGGGTCACAGAAGTGGAAATTCCTTGCCTTTCTGTCTCCAAACTCTCTCTGCTTCACACACTCTCTCAAGCCCATCAGTCTCTTTGTCCCTCTTCTCAGGCTGCCTCACACATTGTCTCTCACTCTCTCAGTAGTTGCGTATGTTTGAAAGGGCAAAGGGAAGCACTTCTCTGAGATCTGAAGGCGCCTCTCGCCGCATGTTTCCAGTACTTTTTCAGATCTGGTTTAATGTGATTTGTATTTATTGTCTCAGCTGTAAATTAAAGGCCTGAGTGACACCCTATCTGGGACGAGCATTAAACGCTGGGCTGGATTCAGTGCTGAACCTGCAGTTCATTTCAGATCTCTAAAGTTTTTAACAAGGTTTGTAGTGTATGCTCATTCAATAGCTGTAATCTCACACGTTCTATTTACTTTGCATAAACGGGGGTACGTTAGAAATTCTTCATAAAAACTTGCACATCCCCAGTGATAACCGCACAGGCCGTGACGTCTGGTCTGTGCCAAGTTATCTGATTACAGGTGGGTAGAAGTGGGCTGCTCCCAGAATTGGTACCGGTCTCTCTGAGCTAGAGAGAGGGGAAAAAATAGGATCCTTCAGGATTCCTGATCCTGATCACTGCCCAGTGACCCCCTGGTGAACCTGTGTAGAGATTGGGTGAGGGTTGAATTGGGCTTGGCCGTGACGCCCCTCAAGGGTGAATAGTCTACTGACAGGAGTCGGGGCTCGCGTAAGAGGAGTTGGCAGTTGACCAAGTAACAGGTGGATGCCAAGTATTTAAGGAGCTGCGTCCTACCGAGAATCGGACTCTTCAGGATTGGAAGAGGGAACGTTTTGGGGGAGTTGGTGGGAAATATAATTCCATTGCTAGAAAGGGTGCTTCAATGTGTCGTGATAATCTTAACTAGATATCGGTTCAACCTCATGGTGTGGGCTAGCTATGATCAGCAGCCTGCCTCAAAACTAAAATCTAGTTTACTTCGATTGTGGTAAAACCATTTCTGCATTTGAGATTCAAATAAAACCCAGATTCCGCTGTCCCTATTTATCGCAATGCATCTCTCCTCCGATCTTTTTTTTTGATGAAGCCATCGTGTAGCCAACTCATTATCGATTAATGAGGCCCGAATAGTGCCTCGAAGGTCATCAGAAACAGAACTGTGTCAGACTCCCTCAGCCGTGGGTGGGAGAATATCGATACGTTTTCATATTGTTTCTAATATGGAACGAAGACAGAACGTCTGTTGTAGGAATTATGGTTAACCAACGCGAGTAGATCAGAAATAAAACCAGAGCATGCTGGATGTACTCAGCAAGTCAGGCAGCATCCGTGGAGAAAGAAACGGTCAACGTTTCAGGTCGATGACCCTTCATTAGCTTAAGCACCTGAGGGACAGCCTATCGGGGACAAGCTTTAGACGCTGAGCTGGGTTCAGTGCTGAAGCTGCAGTTTATTTCAGGTCGCTAAAGTTTTGAACAAGTGTACACTCCTTCGGTCTTTCTCCACAGATGCTGCCTGACCTGCTGAGTGTTTCCAGCATTTTCTGTTCTTTATTTCAGATTTCCAGTATTTTGCTTTTGATCAGTGGATCAGAATAGACTTAAGCTGTGCACTTGTTAGCTTATCTTTGATCACAATGACACTCCTGAGTAAAGTCAAAGTTCAGGATGAGCAAAGTTCAGAAGCGAAGGTTGCTGACAATACAATGTAACAGGAAGCTAACATTAAAACTCAGCACGAATTGGACAACGTGCTAGTTAATGATGAGGGTGTTTGTTTGCTAAAACGGTATAAATGAGAGTTACAAAGCAAAACTCAGTTCGGGACTTTAGCACCTTTTAAGGAGATGTACCTCGAACAGCCTGGACAGGCAATTGCTCGCGATTCCCCGAGGAGTTCTTTACACGTGAGTTTCTAGACGAAGGACTGCGTGTACTGCTCTGTGTGTAGACTTCAATGAATGTTTTGAAACAATAATAAATGAGGTTAATTGTCAGACATACTAATGTCTCTAGTGTCCATGAATCCGTTATTAAAAGGATCAGGATTATCAAACAGTGCCACCTTGGGCTCTACTCAAATGAGAGGTGTTCTATAATTTTTGAATTGACTCCCTACAGGAAGCCTCCCATTTCCCTTCCAGAATTATTTGACAACTTGCACTTCACTCAGTCACTATCAAAGAGTAGCAAGGAATACTAAAAGGTTTTATTTCCAAAGTTTGTAGCCTATAAACAATTGATACCTTACCTGCACAATATCCTTTAGTATTGTTGACTCCAGATATGCAGGCAGCCAAACACTGATCCACAAGTAATACTGGAAGCAAAAGAAAAAGCTCCATTAGAATCTGACACCTGAGTAATCTTTTATCGGAGAGTTAACATTACATTGAGGACACCCAGAGGCAAATTGCATTGAGAACCCTAGCTCAGATGGAGAATAAAGCTCCCAGCCACCAAAATCATATTACATTGTAATATTGCGATTTTCTTTCCAATTTCCACATCTGCGTCCCTAGTGAGTGAGATTGCCAAAATGTAGGCAGTCTAATGCTTTGGTCCTGGGCTCCTTTCTCTAGAAAAGAGAAGGCGGAGAGGTGACCTAATAGAGACCTGGCCAATTTAAAATTATGAAGGAGTTTGATAGGGTAGATGTAGAGAAGATGTCTCCACTTGTGATCGAGTCCAAAACCAGGGGCCATAAATAGAAGATTGCCACTAATAAATCCAATAGGGAATTCAGGAGGAACTTCTTTACCCAGAGAGTGGTTAGAATATGGAATTCACTACAACAAGGAATGGTTGAGGTGAAAAACGTAGGTGCATTTAAGGGGAAGCTAGATAGACACATGAGGGAGAAAGAAATAGAAGGATATGTCAATAGATTAAGTAAATAGAGTGGGGTGAGGCCCATGTGGCGCATAAACACTGGTATAGACCAGTTGGGCTGAATGGCCTGTTTCCATGCTGTAAATTCTATGTAATTCTATGTAGTTCCTGCATCCTCTCAGTGTTGAAATCAGGACTTACTGCACTGCCTCCTACTCACTCATTCCTTCCCAGGAGCTGAAAGCTAAGGAACTCTTGTCCTCCTCCCCCAACTACAATATACAGGCTTTTAAAACCCGAGTTTAGTGCCTCTTAAACACAATTTGACCAGTCTCATCCTCTTGTCTGCTCTTTTTAACCTTGGTTTTGCCTGAGCTATAAGCCATGGCCCTTCATCAAGCTGTTTCAAAAAAGAAACAAAGACTTGCATTTATATAGAGCCTTTCCCACCCTCAGGGCATCCCAAAGCACTTTACAGCCAATGAAGTACTTTTGTAGTGTCGTCATGTTGGAATGTAGGAAGTGGAGCAGCCCATTTGTGCACAGCAAGATCCCACAAGCAGCAATGAAATAAATGATCAGATCCTCTGTTTTAGGTGTTGGTTGAGGGATAAATGTTGGCCAGATCACCGGAGAGAACTCCCCTGCTCTTCTTTGAACAGTGCCATGGGATCTCTTAGATCCAATTGAGACGGCAGACACTGTTTTTTGCCCCATCCGAAAGAGGGCACCGTCCGACAGTGCAGCACTCCCTCAGTAATGCACAGCCTGGATTATGTGCTCCGGTCTCAGGAGTGGGACTATGAACCTACAACCCTCTGACTCAGAGGCAAGAGCGTTACGAACTGAGTCATGGCGGACACTGTCTCAGGCAACATCCTGACTGCCTGAAGAGGGAAGAGGCTTTCAGTCCCACCCAGTCCCCTTGAAGAATTGTTTCTGAAGCCCAAGGTTACTGGTCAAATTTGTGTGGGGGCCTTGGTGCAGCTGTGACAGGAGTTGCACAGGTTTAGCAAGAAAATCTCGTCCTCAAATTTGTCACGTAATTGCTAGTTTTATTTTATCTCTCATTTTGGATCTCACGGTGTTGTGTTCTGTTTTCAGACTGACCTTTGAGCCCTGTTTTCTATCTTTGAACCCTTTCATTGATGTTCACTGCCTGGTTTCACTAATAAAGTCTTTAAAAAAAAATCATTCTCAGGGATGTGGGCGAGGCCGGCATTTATTGCCCATCCCTCGTTGCCCCTTGAGAAGGTGGTGGTGGGCCTTCTTCTTGAACCGCTGCAGTCCGTGTGGTGAAGGTTCTCCCACAGTGCTGATAGGGAAGGAGTTCCAGGATTTTGACCCAGCGACGATGAAGGACTTATGTCCAAGTCGGGATGGTGTGTGACTTGGATGAGAATCTAGAGGTGATGGTGTTCCCATGCACCTGCTGCCCTTGTCCCTCTAAGTGGTGGAGGTCGCGAGTGTGGGGTAGATTTCCTGTTTGTTTCTTTCAGGTTGTGCTCTTGCTTTCTGTGGCTCTGAAGTATGCGCCTTTGCTACAGAAGGCCTACATTTAATCAGTACTGTTGACCACTCTTTCGTTTGTTTTGCGGTACGTTAAAGTGCAGCGGTTTTTTGAGAACTTGCAGAGAACCTGAGCAGAATGATTTAAAAACAGATCAGCTGATGCACTGATAAAGAGCTTTCTTCATTTCACCTTCATATTCTCCATCATGGATGAGAGCAAGGATTGCAGGGAGGATAGGCAAACTGACCATGGTGCCGTGGTACAGGAGACCACTCAACTGGTTGGAGTGAAAAGGAATGTGGTAGTGGTAGGGGACAGTATAGACAGGGGGATAGACATTGTTCTCTGCAGCCGTGACAGAGAGTCCCGAAGGCTGTGTTGCCTGCCCGGTTCCAGGGTTAAGGACATCTCCTCGTGGCTGGAAAAGAACTTGGAGCATGAGGGGGAGGATCCAGTTTTCGTGGTCCACGTTGGGACCAACGACATAGGTAGAACTAGGAATGAGGTTCTGCTGAGACAGTTTGAGGAACTAGGGTCTAAATTAATAAGCAGAACCTCAGAGATAATAATCTCTGGATTATTACCTGAGCCACGTGCAAATTGGCATCGGGTCAAACAGATCAGAGAGTTAAATGCTTGGCTCAAGGAGTGGTGCGGGAGACAGGGGTTTCGATTCATGGGGCACTGGCACCAGTACTGGGGAAAGAGGGAGCTGTTCCGATGGGTCGGGCTCCACTCAAACCGGGCTAGGACCAGTGTCCTGGCGAATCGAATAACTAGGGCTGTAGATAGGGCTGTAAACTAGAAAGGGGAGGGGTCAGCTGAGGGGAAATTTAGAAATCCAATGAGAAAAGTTAAGACAATAGAACAGTGTAGTGGTTTGGGTAAAGATAAGCAGAGTGTGGCAGGAAGGGACAGAGAGTTTACCAATAATAGTGCAACAACAAGTAAGGTCAAAGCACGAATAAAATTGTAAAATGTCAAAATTAAAGGCTCTTTATTTGAATGCACGGAGCATTCATAACAAGATAGATGAATTAATGGCACAAATAGAGATAAATGGGTTTGACCTAATGGCCATTACAGAGACGTGGTTGTAAAATGACCAAGGTTGGGAACGAAATATTCCAGGATTCATGACATTTAGAAAAGAAAGGCAGAATGGAAAAGGAGGGGGTGTAGCCCTATAATAAAGGATGACATAAGGACAGTGGTGAGAAACGATCTTGGTTCAGAAGATCAGGAAGTAGAATCAATATGGGTGGAAATTAGAAATAACAAGGGGCAGAAAACACTGGTGGGAGTAGATTATAGGCCCCCTAATAGTAGCAATACCATTGGACAGAATATTAATCATGAAACAATAGGAGCTTGTAACAAAGGTAATGCAATAATCGTGGGGGACTTCAATCTTCATATAGACTGCGCAAATCAAATTGGCAAAGGTAGTTTGGAGGACGAGTTCATGGAATGCATTCGAGATGGTTTCCTAGAGCAATACGTCATGGAACCAATCAAGGAACAGGCTATTTTAGATCTTGTATTGTGTAATGAGATAGGGTGAATTAGTAATCTCACAGTAAAAGAACCACTGGGGAAGAGCGATCATAATGTGATAGAATTTCACATTGAGTTTGAAAGTATCGTACTTAAGTCAGAAACTAGAGTATCAAATTTAAATAAAGCCAATTACATAGGTATAGTGGGGCGATGTCAAAGATAGATTGGGAAATTAAATTAAAGGGCTTGACAGTTGAAAAGCAATGGCAAACATTTAAAGAAATATTTCAATATTCTCAACAAATATGCATTCCATTGAGAAATAAAAACTCCACGGGAGGAGTGATCCATCCGTGGCTAACTAAAGAAGTTAAGGAGAGTGTTAGATTGAAAGAAGAGGCCTATAATGTTGTCAAGAGTAATAAGCCTGGGGATTGGGAGAGTTTTAGAAACCAACAAAGGAGAACCAAAAAATTGATAAAAAGGGTGAAAATAGAATATGGAAGTAAACTAGCAAGAAATATAAAAATAGATTGTAAGAGCTTCTTCAAATATTTAAAAAGGAAGAGAGCAGCAAAAGGAAACGTTGGTGCCTTAGAGGCTGAGATAGGAGAAATTATAATGAGGAATCAGGAAATGGCCGATGCGTTAAACAAATATTTTGTATCTCTCTTCAGAGTAGAAGACTCAAAAAACATATCAGAAATAATGGGGAACCAAGGGTTAAATGAGAGTGAGGAACTTAAAACAATTAAGATCAGTAGAGAAGAAGTACTGGACAAACTAATGGGACTAAAAGCCAACAAATCCCCTGGACCTGATGGCCTACATCCAAGGGTTCTAAAAGAGGTGGCTGCGGAGATAATGGGTGCATTGGTTGTGATCTTCCAAAATTCTCTAGATTCTGGAATGGTCCCAGTGGATTTGAAGGTAGCAAATGTTACCCCGCTATTCAAGAAGGGAAGGAGAGAGAAAACAAGGAACTACAGGCCAGTTAGCCTGACATTGGTCATTGTGAAAATGCTGGAATCCATTATTAAGGAAGTGGTAACAGGGCACTTAGAAAATCATAATATGATTAGGCAGAGTCAACATGGTTTAATGAAAGGGAATCGTGTTTGACAAATTTATTAATGTTTTTTGAGGAACTAGCAGGGTAGATAAAGTGGATGTAGTATATTTGGATTTTCAAAAGGCATTCGATAAGGTGCCACATAAAAGGATGTTGCACAAGGTAAGAGCTCATGGGGTTGGGGGTAATATATTAGCATGGATAGAGGATTGGTTAAAAGGACAGAAAACAGAGAGTAGGGATAAATGGGTCATTCTCAGGTTGGCAGGCTGTAACTAGTGGGGTGCCACAAGGATCGGTGCTGGGGCCTCAGCTATTTACATTCTATATTAATCACTTAGATGAAGGGACCGAGTGTAATGTATCCAAGTTTGCTGATGATACAAAGCAAGGTGGGAAAGTAAGCTGTGAGGAGGACACAAAGAGCCTGCAACAGGAATTAGGTTAAGTGAGTGGGCAATAAGGTGGCAGATGGAGTATAATGTGGGAAAAGTGAGGTTATTCACTTTGGTAGGAAGAATAGAAAAGCAGAATATTTTTTAAATGGTGAGAAACTATTAAATGTTGGTGTTCAGAGAGATTTGGGTGTCCTTGTTCAAGAAACACAAAAGTTAGCATGCAGGTACAGCAAGTAATTAGGAAGGCAAATGGCATGTTGGCCTTTATTGCAAGGGAGTTAGAGTACAAGAGTAAGGAAGTCTTACTACAGTTGTACAGGGCTTTGGTGAGTCCTCACCTGGAGTACTACGTACATTTTTGGTCTCCTTATCTAAGGAAGGATATACTTGCATTAGAGGTGGTGCAACAAAGGTTCACTAGATTAATTCCTGGGATGAGAGGGTTGTCCTATGAAGAGAGGTTGAGTAGAATGGGCCTATACTCTCTGGAGTTTAGAAGAATGAGAGGTGATCTCATTGAGACATATAAGATTATGAGGGGGCTTGACAGGGTAGATGCTGAGAGATTGTTTTCCCTGGCTAGAGAGTCTAGAACTAGATGGCAGGATATGGGGTCGGCCATTCAAGACTGAGATGAGGAGGAATTTCTTCACGTAGAGGGTTGTGAATCTTTAGAATTCTCTACCCCAGAGGGCTGTGGATGCTGAGTCATTGAATATATTCAAGGCTGAGATGGATAGATTTTTTGGACTCTAGGGGAATCAAGGGATATGGGGATCGAGCAGGAAAGTGGAGTTGAGGTCGAAGATCAGCCATGATCTGATTGAATGGCGGAGCAGGCTCGAGGGGCCGTATGGCCTACTCCTGCTCCTATTTCTTATGTTCTAAAGTTCTTATCACAATCTACATTTCAATGTCATTCGTGTGGTAGCATTTCGTGAAAGCTGCAGGGAACCCAAGATTGAATTACAGCCTTCAACTCAGCGCTAAACAGTCGTTGTTGCACTTAATATATATCGATAACTTTAATGAAAAAAAATAAGCTCTCCCGATGGCTTGGTTGTTAAATTCACTCACCAGTGTGGTGCTGCACTGTAGGAAAGTCCTAGGTTAAATGCCCAACACTGAATGAACAACAACAACTTGCATTTATATAGCGCCTTTAACATAGTAAAATGTCCCAAGGTGCTTCGCAGGAGCGTTATCAGACAAAATTTAACACCGAGCCACGTAAGGAGATATTAGGACAGGCGACCAAAAGCTTGGTCAAAGAGGTAGGTTTTAAGGAGCGTCTCAAAGGAGGAGAAAGTGGTAGAGATGTTTAGTTTGGGAATTCCAGAACTTAAGGCTGCCGTAATGTAGGAAACGTGGCAGCCAATTTGTGCACAGGAAGGTCCCACAAACAGCAAGGTGATAACGAATTGATAATCTGTTTTTTGGTGATGTTGATTGAGAGATAAATATCGGTCAGGACACAAGGGAGAACTCCAATGCTTTTCTTCGCAAGTCTCATCCAAAAGAGGGCACCTTTGACAGTGTAGCATTCCCTCAGCACTGGAGTATCAGCCTAGATTATGTGCTCAAGCCTTTGGAGTGGGACTTGAACCCACAAACCTTCTAGGTTCAGAGGTGAGAGTGCTACCAACTGGGCCACGGCTGACACCTAATAGATTGAATCCGTCCAAGGCAGTGAGTAAAGGAACACTTGCAGGTGAAGGCTGGGGTGTAAGGTGCACATAAGATTCTGAGGGGAGTTGACAGGGTAAATGCTGAGAGGATGTTTCCCCTCAAAGGGGAATCTAGAACTAGGGAGCATAGTCTCAGAATAAGTGGTCGCCCATTTAAGACGGAGATGAGGAGAAATTTCTTCTCTCAGAGGGTTATGAACCTTTGGAATTCTTTACCCCAAAAAGCTGTGGAGGCTGAGTCATTGAATACAAATGGCCAACTCCTGCCCCTATCTCTTATAGCCTCTTGTGCCTCTGGTAAGCAGCTCACTCACATTAACTGAAAAGTGCTGCTGACTCCCTTAAATCTTGCTTGATAAACCATTTAACGTTTTCCAGCGTTGAAGTGAAATGCATGTGATCATTCCATTGGCACTCACTGCTACTGCTGCTGTGTTGTTGGCTTTTGGGCCTTGAGTCACCTTAGTCCAGGGGTTCCTTCGACAGAAGAACTTCTTCAACTTGACAGGAAAACCTGGCTGGCTTCTGCCCTCTAGCAGGCCTGAGATGCATTGCTTGCAATCCAAATTTTCTTATCTGCTTCCTGCAAAACCTCTTAAGCCGCTGCAACCCTTTAAATCCCGCAGCAGCGTAGAAGTTCCCACTCCTCAAATGTCGAGCTCCCAATCTGAGGCGATACTACTGCCAGAACCTTGCAAGGATTATTACAATTTGGCTAACCCAGGGGTCAATCCACTTGACTTAACTCCACCGTTATTCTACTTTGGTTTTCACCCAATTAGAAACTCTGCCCCACATTGTCTTTCTCTCTACTTTGCAAATATTTTTCATTATTTAAAGCTTCACCACTCAGTATTGCTGCAAATCCCTGATCAACAGACAAGTTACTAGTTCAGAAGTTCGATCTGTTCCTGTACATTATTAAGCCAATTTTGAATGCCACCTAGAAATTGATATCATGTGTAACATGAGATGCAAACCCTGTTACTATAAAGATGCTTGTAGGAAACTTGCTATTAATTCAGCCCAAGATCGTAGGGTTTCAAGCATGTTTGTAGCCATTATTTCATCAGAGGAAATGGTTCGGTGACTTGGTGCCTCCATCCTCTAAAGCGCTCTTGGTTGGCTTTCTTGCCAGTTTGAACATCTTTGCACTTGTACAGAGTATAACTTTCTTCAGCCCGGATAGTATTCTTAGTATACACAACTGCCTACAGCAAAAACAACAGCAGTGTGCATTTATATACCAGCTTTAACATAGCAAACATCCCCAAAGCAGCTCAGGAGGAGGAACAGATGTGGAGAACTATTAGTGAGTTAGAAGCAATGACCAACAACATGATTAAAGACCAATACAGCAAGGCAGAGAAAAGAAAGAACTTGCATTTATATAGCATCTTTCACCACCTCTGGACATCCCAACGCGCTTTATAGCCAATTAAGTACTTTTGAAAGGCAGTCACTGTTGTAATGTAGGAAACGCGGCAGCCAATTTGCGCACAGAAAGGTCCCACAAACAGCAATGTGACATAGCAACCATGAGCTTTCTCAGTCTATATCCTTGTTGCCTGCAAACTCATTCCCAAACAGCTCTTTTGTAGAGGGGTTCATGACTGAGCTTCAACCATGTTTGCTGGGAGTCTATTTCACGTCCACCACTGTGTGGGGGTGAGGGTATTCCTCTTATCCTTGAGTCTCATTGAAGCTGGCTAACTGTGAACCTATTCCTTCCAGTTCTGTGCTCACTATCCAAGTCAAATTCCCTGTTTACATCTGAAAAAAACTCCCAATTTTTGAGGAAAGGCTTATAAAATTGAAGCTTTCTCATTGGAACAGAGAAGGTGGTAGAGGTCGCGGGTTTGGGAGGGGCTGTCGAAGAAGCCTTGGCGAGTACTGAGGTAAGGACGCTAACTCGTTGAAGGGATTCGCAAAATTTCACATGTTCCCCCCACCCCGAAGATTTATTGGAGTTATTAAAGAAACCCTGGTGTGACTGTTTTAAAAAATCCAAGGTCTCTCAAAATGGCTGCAGTCAGACACATGGCCGAGGACCGGCAGATTTGAAATTGCATTCTCAACAACTCGGCAGGCTTCGTGTTTCAGACAGGTTTCTTTAAACAATGCAGCTGCATTCTAGCCCTGAGGCAAGCTATCAACATGGCCGGCCAACACATCAAAATTCGAGCAGGAAGTGATTGCAGGACAAAAGGTGAACCATCAAGGTACATTCGGAACAATGGTAAAGCAGTTATGGAACAGATCGATACAGGAACCGGCCATTAATGTAAATGGGCCAGAAATTAGGTCCTTTGTCTTAAAGCAGTTATGGAACTCAGAAATACAGGAATTGGCCATTAATGTAAATGGGCCAGAGATGGGGTCCTTTGTCTTACGTTTCGTGCTTAAATCAAACAATGAAGCAAGCTGATGAGGTATGAAAAAAACCTGTTACCAAGAGGGTATAACTGGGGCTGCCCAGTATCTCTCTCTCTCTTCTCTCTTCGCCTCTTGGCCCTGTCCTGTCTGTCTGCTAGCACCTAAGAAGGAAGGCCATCCAAAGACCTCGCAACCACATGTCGACGGCAGCAGCAGGCACAGAGGCCAGGCCTTTTCATCTGTTTTCACCGGTGAGCATTAATTTTCTGGCCGCCACAAGACAACCTAGCATAAGTGTAAGGGTGGGGGTTAAAGGGGATATTGCTAAACTTGTGATTTTAGAATTTTCCCTCGATGTGTCCGTTTCTTCCAACCCGTTAAGCGTAAAACTGTATTACATCCATAGCGATTTCTTTTTATCTTCTGTATTATACTGTTTACTTTGTAGTTTTAGTTTTCTTATTAATAAACATTGGTTTTCCTTGTACCAATCCACTGGTCTGTTTGTCTGTCTTTGTTACCACTCGATAAGTCCTCAGCTCAGAATCAGGAAGGGGTAAGCGATTCGCAACCGCACTGCGGGCAGGGCAGCTCAGGAAAACATAACTGGCTGACCTATTATAAGCCCGAGAAACAGTAAAAAAGAAACCCCTTACACTCGTTTAAAATGAAATTGGATAAGTAGTTGAAAAGGAAACATGTAAAAGAATTCGGGAAAGGATAGGGGAAGTAGATAGCTTCAGCTGAAGACGTCACACCAGCTCAGGCACACTGGGCTTTCTTTTCTGCTGTATGATTTTATGAAATCGTCTACAAGTGCATTTGTAAGACTTGGCTACAGTTTTGGTGTGCACTCAATGGTTCCCTGCGATCTTACCAAATCCAGCTGTGAGTTTGGTTAGTGCATGCAAGGCATTTCCTGAGCTTAAGATCCCATGGTTAGCGCACCATAAATGATTATCTGCATCAAACTAGAACCTAGATGTGATTGCAGTGCTAATGCAATATAACTGTGTCACATGTGGCTCAGTGGTAGCACTCTCGCCTCTAAGTCAGAAGATTGTGGGTTTAAGTCCCACTCTAGAAACCTGAGCACATAATCTAGGCTGACACTCCAGTGCAGTACTGAGGGAGTGCTGCACTGTCAGACTGATGTTGGTAGAGGGATAAATATTAGCCAGGACACTGGGGAAAACTCCCCTGCACTTCTTTGAAACATTGCCATGGGATCTTTTACATCCACCTGAGGGGCCTCGGTTTAATGTCGCATCCGAAAGACGGCATCTCTGACAATGCAGCACTCCCTCAGTACTGCACCCGGTGCGAACTCGATGGGCCAAGTGTCCTCCTTCTGTGCTGTAACCTCTCTATGATTCTATGATAATCAGGCGGCTGTAATCTCACCAGGCCCTGCCGTGCATGTCGTATTAGATAAATACAGCACAGAAGCTGGCTATTCAGCCCAACTGATCTATGCTCCACACAAGCCTCCTCCTACCCCTCTTCATCTAACCCTATCAGCATAACGGCAGCCTGCCGGGGCATTCCAGGTCATGCCAGACCTCCGAACGAGCCGCAGAGCAGAAAGGTTAGATCAAAAAAGGCAACACTTTAAAAAGTGTCATTTGTTTTGAATGATGTCAGTTGTAAGTCCATTTATTTGAGTTTGTAAAGTGCCAGAATGGGTTGGATCAGGTTGGGTTTGCTGGAGGAGTTGGGCTAACAAGGGGGTCATGGCCAGACTCTGGCATCTGGAGGCCACACGGCCAGCGGGTTGGTCAGTAATGGATTTGTATTGTTGGCAGAATGCTCAGTCCCACAGCAATAGGTTTGCTTTGATATTGGGTTCATCATTCACTCAGCAGTGGATTTAAACCGTCAAAACTCAGAGTAAGACTTGTAGCAATGAATTCTAACTGTTGATAAGTTAGTTAGTATCTCAGCAATGGGATTGTTGGTGCCACCTCCGACAATGCCGCACTCCCTCTGTCCTGCACTCCAGCACTGAGGGATCGCTGTGTTAATTGTATCCATGTGATTTATATCAATTAGTGTTAATTGTATTCAGGTGTTGGGTATCAATTGGGGCCCTCGTATCCATTTATAAGAGGGAGCTTATCTAGGGAGTGCACTGTGTGTAATGGGATCTCTGTCAATAAAGGCTTGGAAGCAACTGAAGACCAGGCTCTAGTATTTTATCCTTCACCACCGGGCTATCCAACTTTTTACATGCTGCACTGTCGGAGGGTCAGTACTGAGGGAGTTCTGCACTGTCGGAGGTGTCGTCTTTCGGATGAAACATTAAACTGAGGCCCCGTTTGTCCTCTCAGGTGCATGTAAAATATCCCATGGTACTATTCGAAGAAGAGCAGGGGAGTTCTCCCCGGAGTCTTGGCCAGCATTTAACCCCTCAACTAATAACAGTAAATGATGTGGAGATGCCGGTGATGGACTGGGGTTGACAATTGTAAACAATTTTACAACACCAAGTTATAGTCCAGCAATTTTATTTTAAATTCACAAGCTTTCGGAGATTTTCTCCTTCCTCAGGCAAATGTTTCAAGAGCTCCTTGAAGCCTACGCATTTATACATATAGAACAATACATGGTGTTTACAGACTGCCCCTGCAACTGCCCGTTGCCAAGGCAATCACCGTGTTCAGACAGAGAGGTGTCACCTGCAGAACCCCCGAATACACATTCAACAAAAAAACAAACAGGGAAAAAAAAACAGAGAAAAAAAAACAGAGAGAGGCAGAAACATCCGGAAGGCAGAGAGAGCCAGCAAATGACCCATTATATTAAAAACAGATAACATTTGTTCGCTGGTGGGGTAACGTGTCACGCTACACGTTACCCCACCAGCGAACAAATGTTATCTGTTTTTAATATAATGGGTCATTTGCTGGCTCTCCCTGCCTTCCGGATGTTTCTGCCTCTCTCTGTTTTTTTTCTCTGTTTTTTTTTCCCTGTTTGTTTTTTTGTTGAATGTGTATTCGGGGGTTCTGCAGGTGACACCTCTCTGTCTGAACACGGTGATTGCCTTGGCAACGGGCAGTTGCAGGGGCAGTCTGTAAACACCATGTATTGTTCTATATGTATAAATGCGTAGGCTTCAAGGAGCTCTTGAAACATTTGCCTGAGGAAGGAGAAAATCTCCGAAAGCTTGTGAATTTAAAATAAAATTGCTGGACTATAACTTGGTGTTGTAAAATTGTTTACAATAACAGTAAAAACAGATGATTTCATTACTCTGTGTGGGACCCTGCTGTTTGCAAACTGGCTACCATGATTCCCTATTTAATAACAGTGACTACATTTCAAAAAGTACTTAATTGGCTGTGAATTGTTTGGGACATCCTGGGGATGTGCAAGGCGCTATATAAAATGCAAGCTCCTTCTTTCTTGTTGAATTAGTCAGCCAGTCACTTAGCGATGGATTCTTACTGCTATGTGGTTAGTCATTCACACAACAATGGGTTTGCAACGCTGTTGAATTAATCACTCACTCAGCAATGCATTCTGACTGCCATGAGGTTAGTCAGTTATAGAGCAAAGTTTTTGGACCAACACGGGGTTAATCAGTCACGCAGTAATGGGTTGTGACCTTCCTGGGGCCTGTCGGCTACACAGTGATGGATCTGTACTGTTTCGGTGAAGATTATGCCAGGCAACACACCAATCGATCTGTTACACACCATCCGGACAATATAATTCCTATCAGCATCCGCCTTACAAAAATGAAAACTTAAATGATTTTGGGAGCTGCTGATAAAGTAAACCACAAAACAAAAGTGACCATTTCTCCGGCGAATACCAGCGTGTAACTTTTGCATGCTGACGAGATAATCATGTTTCTGTGTGCAAGATCTGGTAAGTTGCACAGTACTATTAATTTCGAAGGTGTGTGCTGCAGTGTGTGATGTTTGAAAACCTCAATTCTCTTTATTTAGATCCTACTGTAATATGACTTGCACTCAAGGTCATAATAACAAATAAACATTGTTACCTTAGGGCAGAGATGTTTAAGGGGAGATTTAATGGAGGTGTTCAAAATTATGATAACGTTTTGATTGGAGTAGATCGGGAGAAACTGTCTCCAACGACAGAAGGGTCGATAGCCAAAGGGCATAGATTTAAGATAATTGGCAAAAGAACAAGAGGGGAGATGAGGAGAGGTTTTTTCACACAGCGAATTGTTATGATCTGGAATGCACTGCCTGAGAGGGCGGTGGAAGCAGATTCAATAGTAACTTTCAAAAGGGAATTGGATAAATACTTGAAAAGGAAAAATTTGCAGGGCCATGGCGAAAGAGTAGGGGAGTGGAATTAATCGGATAGCTCTTTCAAAGAGCCAGCACAGGCACGATGGGCTGAATGGCCTCCTGCCTTTCTCCGCCCCTCAGATAGTCACCCATTTTTCGTACTCCACTGCCTGCTCCCTATCTTCCTATCTCTCCTCCAAAACTCTGCTGCCTGTATTCTAACTCGCATCGAGTCCTGCTCACCCATCACCCACGTGCTCGCACACCTGCATTGGCTCCCGGTCCAGCAATGCCTCGATTTTAAAATTCTCATCCTTGTGTTCAAATCCCTCAGTGGCCTCACCCCTCCCTACGTCTGTAACCTCCTCCAGGAAAGATTGAACAGGCTGGGGCTCTTTTCTCTCGAAAAAAGACTGAGGAGTGACCAGATGGAGGTCTTTAAGATTCTGAGAGGGTTTGATAGGGTGGAGAAGATGTTTCCATTTGCAGGGGAGACCAGAATTGAAGGTCATAAATATAAAACAGTCACTAATAAATAGGGAATTCAGGAGTACCTTCTTTACCCAGAGAGTGGTTAGAATGTGGAACTCGTTACCTCAAGAGGTAGTTGAGGTGACTAGCATAGATTTAAGGGGAATCTAGATAAACACATGAGGGAGAAAGGAACAGAAGAATTTGTTGATAGGGTTGGGTGAGAGAAAGCTCGTGTGGAGCATAAACACTGGCATGGAACTGTTAGGCGGAATGGCCTGTTTCTATGCTGTACATTCTATGTAATTCCACGTACAACCCTCCGAGATCTCTGCGCTCCTCCAATTCTTGCCTCTTGCCCATCCCCGATTTCCTTCGCCCCTCCATTGGCGGCTGCACCTTCAGCTGCCTAGGCCCTAAGCTCTGGAATTCCCTCCCTAAACCTCTCCGCCTCTCTCTCTCCTCCTTTAAGTCACTCCTTAAAACCTGCCTCTTTGACCAAGCGTTTGGTCACCTGTCCTAATATCTCCTTATGCGTCAAATTTTGTTTGATAACCCTGCTGTGAAGCGCCTTGGGACGTTTTACGATATTAAAGGCGCTATATAAATGCAAGTAGTTTGTTGTTGTTGTTGCTGGGAGCATAGGCTGCCAAAACAGTTCTCTCTCTCCCTACCATGTCAGATTTTCTCCGTCTCCTTGTTCGTATTTGTCCGAGTCAATATGTGGTGCAGAAAACTTGCAGGGATGACACATCATTATCCTTTCCTGTGTTGCCTT
Source organism: Heptranchias perlo (assembly GCF_035084215.1). Lineage (NCBI taxonomy): Eukaryota > Metazoa > Chordata > Chondrichthyes > Hexanchiformes > Hexanchidae > Heptranchias > Heptranchias perlo. Next base: position 11,938,522 of record NC_090361.1, read on the forward strand.
TTTTAGGTTTGGTTGAAGTTTAGTTACAGGCCCCATCACTTACAGCTGACGCGATTTGCCCATTACACACCATGGCCGGCATAACGAGGCAGCGTTATTACAGCACTCTACTATATTACAAGAATGTTGTAGGAACATAAGAACAGGAGTAGGCCATTCAGCCCCTCGAGCCTGTTACGCCATTCAATTAGATCATCGCTGATCTGTATCTTAACTCTATTTACCCGCCTTGGTTCCCTAACCCTTAATACCTTTGCCTAACAAAAATCTTTCAATCTCAGTTTTGAAATTTTCAATTGACCCCCAGTCTCAATAGCTTTTTGGGGGAGAGAGTTCCAGATTTCCAATACCCCTTGTGTGAAGAAATGCTTCCTGACATCACCCCTGAACGGCCTGGCTCTAATTTTAAGGTTATGCCCCCTTGTTCTGGACTCCCCCCACCAGAGGAAATAGATTCTCTCTATCTACTGTATCAATTCCTTGAATCATCTTAAACACCTCACTCCTTAATCTTCTGTACTCATGAATAACCTAAACAAGACTGCATGCAAATGCAACCAGTTTTATTTAAACTGCAGCCAGTGCTTAGTACAAAACTGTAATACTTGGAGGGGATTAGAAGGGCTTAAGTGCGCAAAAGGCAATTGAACATTAACTAGGTGCTGTAACAACAGAAAACGCTGGAGAAGCTCAGCAGGTCAGGCAGCATCTGTGGAGAAAGAAACAGAGTTAACGTTTCAGGTCGAAGAGCTTTCGTCAGTTCGACCTGAAATGTTAACTGCTTCTTTCTCCACAGATGCTGCCTGAACTGCTGAGCCTCTCCAGCGTTTTCTGTTTTTATTTCAGATTTCCAGCATCCGCAGTATTTTGCTTTTGATTAACTAGGTATTATTTACGTATCAAAGGCTTATTACTTTTAGATAAGCTTATTTACGTTTGTTTGTTCTTGCATTCAGTGCACCTTATCGAGGTTCGAACTAGTGAGTAAACACAGTCATTACTGCCTGAAACAAAGAGCACTTATTACGTTATAGTCGGCAGCTTTGAAATTGATGTTAATGTAAATAGTTAATGGTTATCGCTTTTCGGCTGATGTCAGTGACTGCCTGGTCTAAGTGGTGACGACTGTACTTTAAAGCTCCTATTACTGATGTGTTATCAAAAGCAAAATACTGCAGGTGCTGGAAATCTGAAACGAAACCAGAAAATGCTGGCGATGCTGTGGGGTTTAAAACCCCTTTAACAAAAGATGTTTGAAGGAAAGTGTTAACTGTCACCCTTTCAAACATTTCCACATCGTTCACCTGAGGAAGGAGGTAGCCTCCGAAAGCTTGTGAATTTAAAATAAAATTGCTGGACTATAACTTGGTGTTGTAAAATTGTTTACAACTTTCAAACAAAGACATCTGAAAACCTGCAAACACAGTAATGTGGTCTCGCAAATCCTGTTTCTCCCTCACTGACGCTGACGACATTGGAGAAGTCTGAGTTTCAGGATCGTAGACTTTGTACTGTGGATAGATGCCTAGATTATTAAATAAATAAGCTAGGTGGATAATATTTAGCTTAAAGCATTGTTAGGTTTGCAAAACACATAGGCATTTGGAACCACAAGCTTTTCAACACAGCTGGGGGTAATGTAAGAAAAGGCAACAAGGGCATACATCAAAGGCTTCAGATCAGGAAGGCAATGGTAGGTGTGAAAAGGCATGGGCCTCTCATTCCTTTCTGATAATCTGTTCAATGAACTGGGGTTTGTAAAACGTCAAATAGTATTACACCCAGCATACAGTCAAATAGTATAAGGAATGGATTTGAAACCAATGAAGCAATCAAAATTGGAGATGTAAGGACCATTAAGAATGTCTGGGTGTAGAAATGGGAGGAGCCTTTTACAACCCATCGTTCTAACACATGGGGCTCAATTTTAAAACGGAGCCAGGAAGTGGACAAGTGGGTCAATTTGAGGTCAGGAAACCCATTAGTATGGGTTTCCGGGACCTCCTTACGATTTTGTTGGTTTCCCGTCCGACCGACCGGCTGATTGACAGGCTGGTCTCAGTCTGGAGACCAGCCAGGGAGAGGGTGTCTGCAGGTAAGTCTGCAGGTAAGTCTTTGTTTGTATGGATGGGGGGAGGGGCACAGGGGGCATGGGTAGGCACGGGGGCACAGGTGGGCAAGGGGAACGGATGCACATAGGCGGTCGCGAGTCATGGGGGATGGGATCGGGGGTCAGTCATGGGAGGGGCGGGATCGGGGGCCATCGCGGGGGTCCGCGATCGTTGAGGGGGCGGATCGGGGGTTGGGGGATCGGGGTCAGGGTTGCAAGGTCGGGGGTTTGCGATCGGGGGAGGGGGGTTTCGGTCGGTGCAGGTAGGTTTGTTGGGCCTGAGGGAAGCCTTTCTAGGCACTCACCTATCAGTCTCGGATCTTCTCGCCTCTCTTCACGTAAAACAGAAGGCCTGGGAATCCCGGCCCCCCCGGAGTTGAAATCGGGAATTAGTGAAAAATGGAGGCCTGAAGCCTCCTCGAAAGGCCCGACCTGCCTCCTGGGAGCAGGTTGGTTGCTCGCCCCTCGTCCTGCCCCCGTGAAAACCAGAAATGGGCGGGTCTGAAATGGTGGCAATTTTCAATGCCTCTCCGTCCCCAACCCACCCGGTTTTTTTACTTTTAAAATCGAGCCCATGGTCTTTTCTACATCAAAGGGTCTCCAGTCACATGATCAAACTGTCAACCTATGATGTATGTTACCGATTGAGGCATAGCCAGATGGAACGATTGGACAATAAGAGTGACCCTCCTCAATCCTAGATCCTATTGGTAAAAAAACAATATAAAAAGAAGACTTTGAGAGAAGAAGACTCCCACTCCTCTTCCCTACTCTTAAATCTCTCTTCTCTTCACCACCTGGCGGTCACAAGGAAGGCACACTGCAGTTGAACATCACGCAAGAAGATGAGGATCTTGAGTTCTGAAGAGCTGATCAAACTTCAGGCCCGATGAGCAAAAGCCTTGGTTTAGAGGTTGTACGTGTATTAATGATTTGCCTGATGTGTGTATGAGTTGTTAAGTCATTACATAATAATGTTGTGAATTATTAAGTGTATAGTGGGATTTTATCGAGGAAAGTCATGTGTTTGGTTTGATTTTGCTTCATGAATGCTTGTATGAATGATAACACCATCAAATAATTACTTTTGATTGACGAAGCTACCGTGAGTGAGGTGAGACTCTCTTTGCTTGACTTTTCGTCCAGCGTCCAAGAATCACACAAACTAAGGAATTCCCTACAACGCTCAGCAAGTCAGGCAGCATCTGTGGAGAAAGAAACTGAGTTAACCTTTCAGGTCTGTGACCTTCCGCCAGAAGCTCTGACGAAGGGTCATCGACCTGAAACGTTAACTCTGTTTCTTTCTCCACAGATGTTGCCTGGTCTTGTTGAGTTATTTCCAGGATTTTCCGTCTTTATAACTGAAATATTAGTCTACTGAGCAGCAATTTTCCTCTCTGCACCTCATTCTCCCTCTCACCAAATTCCCCTTTTCAGAAGCCCTGGCTCTCACTTCGTTCCCGCTTCGCCCAATTACCAGCTCGCTCCGTGAGAAGGCGAACGGGGTCGGGTTGATGTATCAAGAAGGGGAGGGGCCTGTTGGGCCTAATGGCTTCATCTTGTTCCTGACAACTCTTCTATTTGTAAGCCTGGCAGGGTGGAACAGCCCGTGTCACTGGAACAGCCCCCTGAAGTGCTGCGGGTGAGCGTTTTGTTAATGTTGTCGGCTATTTTTATGGCCGCGTGCATTTTCAGCCTAAAATAAAGAAGTACTTCGAACAAGTACTTTCCCTTAGTCTGTCCTTCCCCTTTAAGGTTTTCTGCAGTAGTAGAGCAAACATCGAGGATAATTTTAACCTAACTCCTGGGGTGGGGCCCCACGGGATTGGGCTGGTTTTATACCTTGCCCGATATAACTTCAACAGAGAGCAAAATCAGTCGGGGGTGTAAAGCCAGTGTTGCGTCCAATTCAGTCAGTTCCCCGATGGGCAAGTTAGGTTAAAATTGCCTCCCCCATAGAACTCATCCCAGCCCTTATCTTGGTCCCCCTCAACTTTTAAACTCGGCTCAGTGTGACAACCCTGCCTTTTCCTATAGCTGTCAAATTTTGCTCAGTATAGACAGGAGTTGGGCTTGACTTAAGTTTGACAACCCATTCTCATCTACGATGAAGCAGCTGTGGGTTGAGGGAGCCCTGCAACGGGCTGACAATCTCTGATAGGCACGGGTGATGGGGCAATGGTAAACCGACTTTGTTATCAGCCCGACACTGCAGCCAGGCGCGTGAATGTGCAGCTTCTATCAGCCAAGTGCGTGCTTCATGGTGGGTCAGCGTTGGACCTGATAGGGCCCAGCACGGCTCAGCAGTGGGGGAGGGATGGAGATGGCTGGGGATCGGAGGGTCATAGTGTATACTTTCAACCCTGCTGATAGCAGCTAGCCCTTCACTCTGGGACTCCAGCCTGAGGGAAGGCTGTGTCAGGAGACTTTTTTAAAAATTTGTTCATGGGATGTGGGCGTCGCTGGCGAGGCCGGCATTTATTGCCCATCCCTAATTGCCCTTGAGAAGGTGGTGGTGAGCCGCCTTCTTGAACCGCTGCAGTCCGTGTGGTGAAGGTTCTCCCACAGTGCTGTTAGGAAGGGAGTTCCAGGATTTTGACCCAGCGACGATGAAGGAATGGCGATATATTTCCAAGTCGGGATGGTGTGTGACTTAGAGGGGAACGTGCAGGTGGTGTTGTTCCCATGTGCCTGCTGCCCTTGTCCTTCTAGGTGGTAGACTGAACAATGGCAGTCAAGGGACAGATCAGAAATAAGTAACTAGTTTTTATTGCTATATAGAGTATATATAGATTTGATTGATTAGATAGGCAGTATGATTTTATGTAGAAATAAAAGAAAGACTTGCATTTATATAGTGCCTTTCACAACCTCAGGATGTCCCAAAGCACTTTACAGCCATTGAAGTGTAGTCACTGTTGTGATGTAGGAAACACGGCAGCCAATTTGCGCACAGCAAGATCCCACAAACAAGCAACGAGATAATGACCAGATAATCTGTTGTTCTAGTGATGTCGGTTAAGAGATAAATGTTGGCCAGGACACTGGAGAGAACACCCCTGCTCTTAATTTAAATAGTGCCATGGGATCTTTTACATCCACCTGAGAGGGCAGTCTGGGCCTCGGTTTAACGTCTCATCCATAAGGCGGCACCTCTGACAGTGCAGCACTCCCTCAGTACTACACTGGGAGCGTCAGCCTGGATTTTGTGTTCAGGAGTGAGGTTTGAACCCACAACCTTCCAACTCAGAGGCAAGTGTGCTGCTCACTGAGGCATTTAAAGGGACAGTCATTGTAAACTTTTGACCCTGATATCACCTCCCAATCATACTTTAATGGCTGACAGGTTTATTTACCTCCAAGCTTACACTGCATAGCAAGCAGATCACAGGCAACCTATTAGTCTAGCCACATTTCCACATCTCACAGGGCCGCTGTGAACAACTTGGCATAAAGTTGAGAATGAAACTGCCAAGCATGAGGACACCTCGGTCCCAGTAAAAGTGAAACTGACATCGTGCCTACTGTACATCACAGATCAGCTGTAGAAAATAGTTAACTCAACAAGTCTTTTACTAAACTTGTCCACGGTTGCATAAATCTACTTTATGCGGAGAAGCAAGTGCACAGCCTGATAAAGGACAGGTTGAGGTTTTGGACGGGACCCTGTTTCAGGGGTGAGATTTGCTCAGTGTGTGTGAGGATTTTCTTTGCTCAATATTTCTTTAAGAACCTGTTTCCAGTTTGACTAGGAACATTAAGCAGAAGGAAACTTCACGAACACACCTACCAAATTGCTACACACAGCAGCCAGAGAAAATCTTACCCCAAGGAGAGGCTCCCACCCGAAACATTAAAGAAAGACCTTGCATTTCTATAGCGCCTTTCACAACCTCAGGACGTCCCAAAGCGCTTTACAGCCAGTTAAGTGCTTTTTGAGGGGTAATCACTGTTGTAATGTAGGAAATGCAGCAGCCAATTTGCGCACAGCAAGATCCCACAAACAGCAACGTGAGAATCTGTTTTGGTGATGTCGGTTGAGACCGGGACGCTAGGGAGAAACATCCTCCTGCTCTTCTTCGAAATAGTGCCATGGGATCTTTTACACCTGAGAGGGCAGACGGGGCCTCGGTTTAAGGTCTCATCCGAAAGACGGCACCTCCGACACTGCAGCACTCCCTCAGAACTGGCACTGGGAGTGTCAGCCTGAGTTTGGTGCTTAGGTCTCTGGAGTGGGACTATGAACGCATAACCTTCAGACTCTGAGGCGAGAGTGCTACCCTCTGAACCATGGCTGAAATCCAAACTTTCTTTTCTCTTTCAGATGCTGTGCATTTGCAGCATTTTCTGTTTTTATTTCAGATTTCTAGTGATTTGGGTTTTTTTCTTTTAATATATGTATATACCTGACCAGCTGATCTGTGCAGTTGTTCATACCTAACCTCCAGTGTAGAGAACATTAATGATATTTAATTGCTCGCTCCCTGGAGAATTACTCAAGGTAGATTCTGTGATTAATCAGGAGGTTAATTGTTGTCTGGAGAGGACAATTACAGGTCAGGCGATGCTGATAAACTTCCAGTTACAACTCAGATACAAAAGCTGCATGAAATGACTCACCTTCTTTTAAATATTTCTGACAATTTCAAGCATGGATTCTGGGTCTGTGACACAACTTACCCAAAAATATTACAGAGAAATGAATAGAACAATGGATTCCCAGCAGCGAGTCACAGACTGGAATTCAATCGGGGGGATTGGATGACAGAGTGTAGATTGTAGTCTGGCCGTCTCTCTCTCTCTCTCTCTCTCTTCGCTTTCTCTTTGATTAGAGACTCTGGCTTTATTCTGGCCCTTTGTTCAGTGTTAAGTTTTTTCTGTGCGATTGGCTATCAGTGATTGTCACCACCACAAGCGGAGGAGGGATCAATGATTACGATGCCATTGCCGCAGGTTTTGTGAGAAATAATTTGCATTACATTCTAAATTTGGCCTATTTTACCCTGACTGAATTCTCTATCCAGCCTGTTTTACCCTGACTGAATTCTCTATCCAGCCTATTTCACCCTGACTGAACCCTCTATCAGCCTGTTTTACCCTGACTGAATTCTCTATCAGCCTATTTTACCCTGACTGAATTCTCTATCCAGCCTATTTCACCCTGACTGAACCCTCTATCAGCCTGTTTTACCCTGACTGAATTCTCTATCAGCCTAATTTACCCTGACTGAATTCTCTATCCATCTCGTTTTACCCTGACTGAATTCTATGCAGCCTATTTTACCCTGACTGAACTCTCTAGCCAGCCTATTTTACCCTGACTGAACTCTCTAGCCAGCCTATTTTACCCTGACTGAACTCTCTAGCCAGCCTATTTTACCCTGACTGAACTCTCTAGCCAGCCTATTTTACCCTGACTGAACTCTCTAGCCAGCCTATTTTACCCTGACTGAACTCTCTAGCCAGCCTATTTTACCCTGACTGAACTCTCTAGCCAGCCTATTTTACCCTGACTGAACTCTCTAGCCAGCCTATTTTACCCTGACTGAATCCTCTATTCTGCTTGTTGCCTCTAAGATGACTTGCAGAATAGAAACTGCTGCAGCTGCAAAGTGATGAAACATTAATCACAACTCAGAGCTCTGTACAGGAGGTTTCTATCTTTCAGGTGACTGTACAGAACGAAACAGAACTGAATGGGATCCCCGGTCTAGATCCACTGGGGCTGCGTATTTAAACCACAAACAAATGATACAGAATATTCCAATGATCACACTGCCATAATTTAAGATACAGATTGAAAATGAGAAATGGCCCTGATGCTACTGGGCTAAGAAGTAGGAACTATTACCAAGAATTCCTGCTCCTGGCCACCATCCAGTGATTCCTGCTGGAAAATGTAGACGTGCGGATGTAAAATGGTGACAGAATCAGGTTCAGTTGTGATACTCCACCCTTCCATAGTCAAATGGCCAACTATCTTCAGCTGCTTCACCAACGACCTTCCCTCCATCATGACGTCAGAAGTGTGGCTGTTTGCTGATTGCGCAGAGTTTAGCTTCATTTGCAACCCCTCAGATAATGAAGTAGTCCGTGCCCGCATGCAACAAGACCTGGACAACATCCAGGCTTGGACTGATAAGTGGCAAGTAACATTCGTGCCACATGGGCAATGATCATCTCCAACAAGAGAGAGTCTAACCACCTACCATTGACATTCAATGGCATTACCATCACCAAGTCCCCCACCATCAACATCCTGGGGGTCACCATTGACCAGAACCTCAACTGGACCAGCCACATCAATGCAAAACAGATCAGAAACTGAGTATTCTGCGGTGAGTGGCTCACCTCCTGACTCCCCAAAGCCTTTCCACCTACAAGGCACCAGTCATGAGTGTGATGGAACACTCTCCACTTGCCTGGACGAGTGCAACTCCAACAACACTCAAGAAGCTCGACACTATCCAGGACAAAGCAGCCCGCTTGATCGGCACCCCATCCACCACCCTAAACATTCATTCCCTTCACCACCAACGCACCATTGCTTCAGTGTGTACCATCTACAGGATGCAGCACTGCAGCAACTCGCCAAGGCTTCTTCAACAGCACCCCCAGGTGCATGGGAAAACTATCACCTCCAAGTTCCCCTCCGAGTCACACACCATCCTGACTTGGACATATATCGGCCGTTCCTTCATCGTCGCTGGGTCAAAATCCTGGAACTTCCTACCTAACAGCACTGTGGGAGAACCTTCACCACACGGACTGCAGCGGTTCAAGAAGAAGGCTCACCTCCACCTTCTCAAGGGCAACTAGGGATGGGCAATATATGCCAGCCTTGATGGCGACACCCACATCCCAATATAAAAAAAAACTCACTGTCTGGTCTCACATATGAAAAATTCCTACTTGGGTCAGGTGGGAGAGGGTGGCCACAAGGAACAAACCAACGGCTTCAAGACAAGTGGGGAGAGAACTATCAAATGGTGGAATGGGCATTCCAAGGAACTGGCCGAAAGGTACAGGTGTTCAAGAGGAGATGTAAAGCCGTATGCAACAGGACATCAAAACGACTGCTGCTGCACCAATAATTATATGTGTTGGGCTCTTTTCACAAAACGGACTCTCCCCCGAGCACTGAAGTAGAATTCAAGTAAAGGAAACCAGCATTGGACTCGAATATGGTCGATTGCAGTAAATTATTCGGTGTCTCACCTTTGAGTTAAGGTTGGAAATTCAAGCCTCTGTGTGACTTTCGGATGAGTCAGATCAATAGTTGTACGGGTGGATTACACTGAGCATTAATAACAAACGACAGGAAACATAAATACAATATTGTTGCCGTCTTAGCATTCTACAAAGCATGCTAGCCCTCCCCTGTGCTCCCATATCAGTCCTTGCCGCCTGTCATACTCCTCTTCCTGTGCTATTCATGTGCTTCCTCACCATTTCCCTGAACATTTTCTCTAATTCACAGCAAGAAAAGAAAATGAAACTTTCTACACTTTTCTGGGCCAGTATTATACTTTAATATTTAATACTCCAACAGTGCTTCTCTTAGTCTGTTTACATCTTCTTGCAGCTTTTATCTTTCCTTTTTTCAATCTGTTCTTCATCATGTGTATCCTGATTGTCTCTTCTCTCTCTCCCTCTGCTCCTTCCCTCCTTTCTGCTCTTCCCCTCATTCTTTCCTCTCCCTCTGCTATTTCCTTCATTTTAATCTGCTTTTTTTTTGTACTCCCTCCTTTTTCTCTTGGCTCTTTCCCCCATTATTGGTTTTCCTTAGTCCTGAATCCTTTCTTTCTTTCCTTTCTCTTAGCCCCCAACTGCCCAGGTCTATTGGTCTGCGCACACTGCAATAAAATGATTGAGGAGGCATCAGAAAATTCCCAGGAAAAGTTTACAATCAGATGTCTACATGACAAATTTTGACCAACGAGCTGGAAAGCCCATGAACACCCTCCCTAATACCCTGCATTGCCCGTCGATGGGGAAATCCCCATTAGCGATGGCAGCTTTACCCAACAAAAGGTGATAGGTGTCTCTACGTAGAGCTACGACCATTGGCAAGGCAAGAACACACATGGCCACATCCGTATAATTAACACAAGGAGACACTTTTCACCTGGTGTCATATCTGCACCAACTTGGAATAGTTAAAACTCTGAGAATTATGAGAAATGGATGAGGGAAACCAATGGATCAATAATTCATAAAGAAAATAGGATTAGAGAGACAGAAGGGGAAAGGAAGATAGAGGAGAGATAGGTGGCTATCACAATTTCACTTTGTATTTAGTAGATGGTCAAACTTACCCAGCCAGAAAGAGAATCGACTGGATTCTATGAATACAGAGTATCGTCTGCTCTTCATATTAAACAGTAGAACTCTTGTCGAGAGCAGTATGACGTCCCTCTCACACTCTACGGTCACACACTGTTCGTGGACTGCCGTTCCCTGCACTGTCCTTGCACAGTCCTCACGCACAGCTCTCCTCTTACTCGCTGCTTTCCTTCATATCTGAAAGGACTGATCATGCTTTAAGGTTCGTTGCCTTGTCAATCTGCCAGACTCCAGCTCACGCTGCCTCAGGGCTGAACCAATGACTAAGCTAAAGGGGGAGGTGCGTTGATGACATTTCCAGACACGTGCAGTCATTAATTCTCCTTAATGAGTCACTGTTTATTTTGGTTAAAGTTATTATCTTTTTATGTTGTAGTGGGGTTTCCTCAGCAAGTTAAAAAGGGAAGCATTTAATAAATTAATGCAAATTCACTCATCTCACCCAGTTCCTACCTACACTGTGCAGGTTCCTCTAACTCCTTTGTTGTTCCTTCAGAACCTTTGCTCAGGGCTTGAAGGGTCCCTCGTAAACTCGCATTGCATTAAAAGAAAGACTTGAATTTATATAGCGCCTTTCACAACCTCAGGACGTCCTAAAAGCACTTTAAAGACAATGAAGTATGTTTGATGTGTAGTCCCTATTGTATTGTAGGAAATGTGGCAGTCAATTTGCGCACGGCAAGATCCCCCAAACAGTAATGTGATAATGACCAGATAATCAGTTTTAGCAATGATGGTTAAGGTATAACTATTGGCCAAGACACTCCTCTGCTCTTTTTCAAAATAGTGGCATGGGATCTTTTACTCTCACCTGAGAGGGCAGATAGGGTCTCGGTTTAACATCTCATCTGGTCACCCTATTATAGAAAGGATATTATTAAACTAGAAAGAGTGCAGAAAAGATTTACTAGGATGCTGCCGGGACTTGATGGTTTGACTTATAGGGAGAGGTTAGATAGACTGGGACTTTTTTCCCTGGAGAGTAGGAGGTTTAGGGGTGATCTTATACAAGTCTATAAAATAACGAGGGGCATAGAATCATAGAATCATAGAATCATAGAAGTTACAACATGGAAACAGGCCCTTCGGCCCAACATGTCCATGTCGCCCAGTTTATACCACTAAGCTAGTCCCAATTGCCTGCACTTGGCCCATATCCCTCTATACCCATCTTACCCATGTAACTGTCCAAATGCTTTTTAAAAGACAAAATTGTACCCGCCTCTACTACTGCCTCTGGCAGCTCGTTCCAGACACTCACCACCCTTTGAGTGAAAAAATTGCCCCTCTGGACCCTTTTGTATCTCTCCCCTCTCACCTTAAATCTATGCCCCCTCGTTATAGACTCCCCTACCTTTGGGAAAAGATTTTGACTATCGACCTTATCTATGCCCCTCATTATTTTATAGACTTCTATAAGATCACCCCTTAACCTCCTACTCTCCAGGGAAAAAAGTCCCAGTCTGTCTAACCTCTCCCTGGAAGTCAAACCATCAAGTCCCGGTAGCATCCTAGTAAATCTTTTCTGCACTCTTTCTAGTTTAATAATATCCTTTCTATGATAGGGTGACCAGAACTGTACACAGTACTCCAAGTGTGGCCTCACCAATGCCCTGTACAACTTCAACAAGACATCCCAACTCCTGCATTCAATGTTCTGACCAATGAAACCAAGCATGCCGAATGCCTTCTTCACCACCCTATCCACCTGTGACTCCACTTTCAAGGAGCTATGAATCTGTACTCCTAGATCTCTTTGTTCTATAACTCTCCCCAACGCCCTACCATTAACAGAGTAGGTCCTGGCCCGATTCGATCTACCAAAATGCATCACCTCACATTTATCTAAATTAAACTCCATCTGCCATTCATCGGCCCACGGGCCCAATTGATCAAGATCCCGTTGCAATCCCAGATAACCTTCTTCACTGTCCACAATGCCACCAATCTTGGTGTCATCTGCAAACTTACTAACCATGCCTCCTAAATTCTCATCCAAATCATTAATATAAATAACAAATAACAGCGGACCCAGCACCGATCCCTGAGGCACACCGCTGGACACAGGCATCCAGTTTGAAAAACAACCCTCTACAACCACCCTCTGTCTTCTGTCGTCAAGCCAATTTTGTATCCAATTGGCTACCTCACCTTGGATCCCATGAGATTTAACCTTATGTAACAACCTACCATGCGGTACCTTGTCAAATGCTTTGCTGAAGTCCATGTAGACCACGTCTACTGCACAGCCCTCATCTATCTTCTTGGTTACCCCTTCAAAAAACTCAATCATATTCGTGAGACATGATTTTCCTCTCACAAAACCATGCTGACTGTTCCTAATTAGTCCCTGCCTCTCCAAATGCCTGTAGATCCTGTCCCTCAGAATACCCTCTAACAACTTACCCACTACAGATGTCAGGCTCACTGGTCTGTAGTTCCCAGGCTTTTCCCTGCCGCCCTTCTTAAACAAAGGCACAACATTTGCTACCCTCCAATCTTCAGGCACCTCACCTGTAGCGGTGGATGATTCAAATATCTCTGCTAGGGGACCCGCAATTTCCTCCCTAACCTCCCATAACGTCCTGGGATACATTTCATCAGGTCCCGGAGATTTATCTACCTTGATGCGCGTTAAGACTTCCAGCACCTCCCTCTCTGTAATATGTACACTCCTCAAGACATCACTATTTATTTCCCCAAGTTCCCTAACATCCATGCCTTTCTCAACCGTAAATACCGATGTGAAATATTCATTCAGGATCTCACCCATTTCTTGTGGTTCTGCACATAGATGACCTTGTTGATCCTTAAGAGGCCCTACTCTCTCCCTAGTTACCCTTTTGCCCATAGATAAGGTAGATAGTCAAAATCTTTTCCCAAAGGTAGGGGAGTCTATAACGAGGGGACATAGATTTAAGGTGAGAGGGGAGAGATACAAAAGGGTCCAGAGGGGCAATTTTTTCACTCAAAGGGTGGTGAGTGTCTGGAACGAGCTGCCAGAGGCAGTAGTAGAGGCGGGTACAATTTTGTCTTTTAAAAAGCATTTGGACAGTTACATGGGTAAGATGGGTATAGAGGGATATGGGCCAAGTGCAGGCAATTGGGACTAGCTTAGTGGTATAAACTGGGCGACATGGACATGTTGGGCCGAAGGGCCTGTTTCCATGTTGTAAACTTCTATGATTCTATGATTCTATCTGAAAGACAGCACCTCAGACACTTGCAGCACTCCCTCAGTACTGCACTGTGAGTGTCAGCCTAGATCTTGTACTTAAATCTCTGGAGTAGGACTTGAACCAATAATCTTCTAACATCAGAGGTAAGAGTGCTACCCACTGAGCCATGGCCGTAGAGTTAGATCATATGTGCACAGCATGGGGGTAATTTTGACTTTGGGCTACAACGTAAAACAGGCGATAGTGGATCAGCCCCCAATTACACATCTCCCGATTTTCATATAGAAATAAAAATCTGGAGAGATGTCTAACAGGTGGCTGACCGACCTCTGTGACCAAGCTTTTGGTCACCTGGCCTATTATCTCCTTATGTGACTCAGTGTCAAATTTTGTCTGATTACACTCCTGTGAAGTGCCTTGGAACGTTTTACTATGTTAAAGGCGCTATATAAATGCAAGTTGTTGTTGTTTTACATTATCGTCCAAAGTCAAAATTCTCCTTGAGCCTTATATCGTATTTCTATCACAGGAAACAGCCCTGTAATACAAAAGTAATGCGTACCTGCCTACGCAGGCTGATTTCATTCCCTACCTTTGAAAGCAGGCATATGCAGCCCACCCAGATGGATCATAGAATCACAGAAAATTTACGGCACAGAAGGAGGCCATTCGGCCCACCGTGTCCGCGCTGGCTGAGAAACGATTTTTGCTTTGCTGGCCTTTCCTCACTTTTCCCCCTCCCTGACCCTGGGAATCTTTGTAACCGGAATGCTAAAGTCACAAACATGAGATTAGCACATACGCAGTCATTCTGTTGTTGCTGCTGGTTTCCAAACGTGTCCATAGCAGAAGCCACGTGAACTGAGAACACAAGGAACCGGCCCATACACTAGAGCCAACTCCAGTGGCAGTGACTCCACTATATAAATAGACTAATAAGCCTAGCTATTAATAGAGGATCCATGAATAAATCAGCTGGAGAAATGGGGATTCTGAAGCATTGCTTGACTAGAGAGTGTGTGCAACCCGTTTTAAATGGCTCATCAGTAAACTTATGATTTTCATGGAAAAATAGGACTTCGATCCCCCAAACACCATAAAAAATTCCCAAGTAATAAAAACGGAATTTTGCCTGTTCAATCGCTGTAAATCACTGCCCCTGTTCGTAAGGGACTGCCCAAGGAATGGGGAGAGACCACAATACCTTGGATTGATGTCGGATTTGTCATGAGATAGTGTCCTGTGATTGATGGGGAGATATGTGATACGACAGAGTACAACTTTTGGCGACAATGTAAACGGGGTGATATCAGATTTTGCTGCCCGCTATACAACACACCCGGTTTGTGCTTCCATTGGTTCGGTTTGCATATGACTGACAAATTTGAGTGGTCAGATATTCAACTTTGAAGAAGCCCCAGACACTCAGGCAGTGATATTAACCCCCCCCCGGCGCCCAACAATGGGCGGGAGAGGGCCGGGGCGGGCGGTTAAAGACATAATTATGGGAAACGCATTCCCAAGAAGCCATGAACATGCCAAGCGCCATTTTTTTTAACGGCGGTGGATATTGCGGCCTCCGCCGTGGAGAGACAGGACGCTTAATTAACAAATGTCAATCGGGCTCCCACGGGACAATAGTCCTGCTGTTAAGTTTGGCTTTGCTGGGTTCTCCAGCTATTTTCTCCCTCCCCTGTACCCACCCACCCTCCCCGTAAACATCAGGGCATTTAATTCAGGGCACTAAAAAAAAACAGCTCTGTTCGAATGAAAGACTGTTGGAAAATCTCCGAGAAGGAACCAAATCAGTACTCCTTAAAGAGAGGAAAGTAGTTTTGAATTTCCAAGGAACAGTTTAAATGAGTGAGGCTCCTACAGTGGTAATCCCTTCGAAGAAGACAAACTGGACTATTTAAAGGTTATTAACAAGGAGCTTAATTGATTGAGTGGTGAACTTTAAATTATTTCGTCCTGTCGTGGGGTTAGTTATAAACATCTACTGTAAATATCTAACTATATTATTTAACTATTATTTATGTGCTTAGTGCAAAATAAATTAATTTGCTATTTTAAATTTAGAACATGATCTGGTGTGACGCTCTACTGCTTTTGAAGATTGGAGTGAGAGCGTATGGAGGATGAAGACAAGTCATAGAAAGGCCAAAGTGAGTCCCACACAGAGACGGGAGAATTTATAATGGGAAATAAGGAAATGGCAGAGAAATTAAACAAATACTTGAGGGCTGATTTTCGGGTGACGGAGCAGGTGCATTGGGGGCGGGGGCTCCGAAAATCGCTAAAATGCCAAGCGGGTTCGGGAATCCGGGAGTCCCACCGGTAATTAAAGCCGGCGGGATGATAATGTGCATAGTTTGTCCGATAGTTGAGGTACTTGGACTACTTGATTGACTAGACGTTTTGGCAAGGGTTCAATTTTGAAGGATCCGCAGTGTGTTTCTCGTGCTGTGGGAAACACTCCCTGTTGCAACAGACGTGTTTCAGCCAGCAGCCACTGGGAGATGCAAATGCTTATTTGCCAATGGGGAGAAAATGTTATTTATTGCAGCAGGGCACTCTGTCACTTCAGACAAAGTTTTGGCTGCAAGACCTTTGTGCTTTCACTCAAAATTCTTACTTTCCACCCAAAACTCTGCTAAGCAAACATATTTAACTGCTTTGCAGACCCCCTCGAACTCACACCATGGCTGCATTCACCACTTCATCCGAGGACGAGCGACATCACCAGCCTCGCCAGGCATGGCGTCCACCTCCGCCATGTGGAGCTCCACAACACAGTGCTGCGCCACAGGCACCTGCACAACAGCACAGAGGGCAAGAACAGAGAGAGCGACGTCACAGGAGGCACTACCCTCGCAACAGGGTCTACAGACCGAGGCTCAGCTTTCTGGACCTCTCTGAGGAGCAGTGCATAGGGAGGCTCAGAGTCAGTCGCCAGGTGGTCGCAGACATCTGCAGCCTCCTTCATGCCGAGCTGCTCCCAGCTGGGCCGAGCAGCATCTCCTTACCTGTCACTGTCAAAGTTACCACTGCCCTCAACTTCTTTACCTCCAGATCATTCCAGGGTGCCACCGGGGACATCGGCGGGGTCTCTCAGTCGTCTGCACATAAGGCAGGACACCGACGGCTTCTTTCGCAGGGCCTCGCACTATATCAACTTCCCCATGGATGACCTCAGCCAGACGGAGAGGGCAGTGGGATTCCACGCTGTGGCTGGCTTCCCACGGGAGCAGGGTGTAATCGATTGCACCCATATAGCAATACGAGCCCCTCCACACGAGCCAGAACTGTTCATCAACAGGAAGGGTTATCACTCCATCAACACTCAGCTCATTTGTGACCACCGCAAGAGATTCCTTCACGTGTGCGCCAGATGCCCTGGCAGCTGCCACGATTCCTTCAACCTCCGGGAGTCCAACATCCCGCCCCTCTTCCATGCACTGAACACCCACAAGGGCTGGCTCCTCGGGGACAAGGGATACCTCCTGCACACGTGGCTCGTGACACCTCTGAGGAACCCCACCACCGAGCAACAGCGTCAATATAATGACAACCACATCGCTACCAGGTCTACAATTGAGCATGTTATAGGGCTGCTCAAGATGCGCTTCAGGTGCCTTGATCGTTCTGGGGGAACACTTCAATACGCACCAGACAGAGTGGGATGCATTATAGTCGCGTGTTGTGCCCTGCACAACAGGGCACAGCAGAGAGTTGTGCCACTTGAGGAGGCCCCATCCACATCTGCCACCCACATTGAGGAGGAGGTGAAGGAGGAGGAGGAGGAGGAGCAGGAATAACCCATGGGCAGAACAGCAGCTCACCTGGCTGCTCGTGAGGCCAGGGAGTCACTGATATGTGAACGGTTCTCCTAACATCAGACAGTGTGAAGAGTCCAGTCCTCAGACCACCTGGATAGAGCAGCAGCCACACCAGCACTCCCTACCCCTGCACAAAACAGTCCTGCAACTACACATACGCCCACTGTAGAGTGACCCAATGGGTGGTATCAAGTGTGGGAGTTCATGGTGAACCTCATGAAAGGGCCTTATTACAGAAGCCAGTCAAGCATGGCCAAGATGTGGCAGTAGTGGTGACAATAATATTATTTAATGTGAGTTTAACAAAAAGCAAATATAAATAAAAATCATGATCAACCGTCAAACACCCTTGTGCATTCCCTTTGTGCTGACAAAACCTTTGCCTTTTGCTTCCTACCACTTCTACGTGGTGCAAACCCTGTGTTTGCAGCAGAGGTAGTGGCAGGTTGCTCTTGTTCATGCCCTGACCGATTAGATGCTTTGGGCCTACGCCCTCTGGGTTTTGGTGCCCGTGAGGACCCCTCCAAAGACTGCTCCACCTGCATCTG
Organism: Heptranchias perlo; assembly: GCF_035084215.1. NCBI lineage: Eukaryota > Metazoa > Chordata > Chondrichthyes > Hexanchiformes > Hexanchidae > Heptranchias > Heptranchias perlo. The sequence goes on from NC_090361.1 coordinate 11,956,544, forward strand.
TGCAGGGGCAGACTCGGCCACCTGGAGAGGAGGCAGCATTGCGGGTATTGGTTGAGAGGGGGGCAACGGGTGAGACGTGGGGGCGCTTTGAGTGGCGTCCCCACTTCCATGTCCCCTTTCGCCATCATCCCTCCCCTGGGCCAGGCCCACACCACTCCTATCACTCTGCTGGACAACAGTTTGGAGGACATGAGTGAAGCCTTGTAAGGCCAGTGCGAGGGTATCTGCCTGCCTATTAAGGCGGCAGAATGTTGTTCACCCTGAGTCCGAATGGCCGTTGTCAGGGCCTGAATGGACTCATTTGTGAGCTGTGCTTGAAGCCCGATGGAGGCTAGCCTTCCCCCCATCACAGACATACCCGCACTTACCCACGACACTATCTCACAGATGCCCTCACATCCCTGTGACACTATCTCAGAGATTCCCTCCTGTACCTGGGCCACCATTCCACTCGTGCAGGAGTTGGACTCCTCCATCCTCTGCGCTATTGTGGAGAGTGCGCGTGACACCTGTTCCAGCATCTCGCAAATGTGCTGCTGCCCCTCGATCGTTCTCCTTTTAAAGGATGGCCCCCAGGGTTCAGCATCTGTGTCCAGCTGAGCAGAGCCTGGAGAGGAGCGCTCCCACCAACACGAACTCTCCACAGCTGCCCCTGCCACCAGAGTCTGCTCGTACTCTCATGTGTGTGGTAACTCACCATGTGCGATCCCAACTAACTGCAGACTGGGACCCCCCGAGGTGTGAGTAGCTGCGCTGGTGGATGGCTCGCTCAGATGTGACGGTGCACCCTCAGAGGCCAGCAATGAGCACACTGAGGTGCTGAAGATGGCAAAGCATGTTAGCATGAATTCACATTGTGTGTGCTGAATGTTAAAGTTCTGTCACCGGACGTTTGTCGGGTGCCAGTCTCGGCATTCCCGACGGACAGACACTCGAGGGTGCGGCTCAGCTCCAGCGCCTCCTGCTCCGCGTCTGTGAGGATGAATATCTGTTGTGGGCCCCCTCCGGTCCTCGCCCTCTCCCGTACATCCAGGACTCTCTTCTCCTATCAGGGGAGAAAGTACAGACGCGTGGGTGAGTGAGTGATGTTGACGTGGCCAACCGATGAATGCATGGGTTTGGGTGCGGCTGACCGTGAAAGAGATGTATCAGAGGGTGAGTATGAGCCAGACCAATGAGGATTGGGTTGAGTGATGGGATGAGTAATGGGGAGGTGAGGAAGTGCAGATAAATTGAGGATGAGGTTTGAGTGGGTGTGAGGAGTGATGTGATACAGTAGTGTTGGCAGTGCAAAATGAGTTGTGGCGTGTGGGCGTTGATATGGAAGACGGAATGTAGGAGAATGAATAAGTGTACTCACTTTGGCTGACCTAGTTAGGTCATTGAAACGCTTCCTGCACTGGATCCAGGTGCGGGAGATGTTGCTGCTGCTGGCGACCTCCTCTGCCACCTCGACCAGGCCTTCTTGGTGCCAGAGGTAGGCCACTTCCGCCCGTCCGCCGGGTAGGAGACATCCCTCCTCCTCCTCACCCCATCCAGTAGCACCTGGAGTGAGGCATCACTAAATCTAGGAGCAGCCTTTCCCCTGTGCTGCTCCACTGTGGTGTGTGGCTGTTTGCTCCCGGAGCAGCCATTGGAGGACTGCCCCTTTAAGTAGAGCTCCTCCAGCTGACGGCCTGCGATGCGGGTGCGCAGTCCGTCCGCTGCGCAGCTTTCAGACGGCAAACCCGGAAGCCACGTTAAGTGGCTCCAATTGACCCGCGATCGTGTGGAGAATGGACAGATTTTATTGGGTGGGTGACCCACACGCCCAATCGCCCCCCCGTTGCCATCCCGCCCCCCCGCTGATATCGGGGCCTTTGTGTCTGTCTTCACGGAAGAAGACATAAAAAACCTCCCAGAAATACTGGAGAACCAAGGGTCTGGGAATGAGGAACTGAAAGAAATTAATATTAGTAAAAAAATAGCACTAGAGAAATTAATGGGACTGAAAGACGATAAATCCCAGGGACCTGATGATCTCCATCCCAGGGTTTTGAAAGAGGTTGCTATAGAGATAGTGGATGCATTGATTGTCATCTTCCAAGATTCTATAGATTCTGGAATAGTTCCTGCAGATTGGAGGGTGACAAATTTAACCTCACTATTTAAGAAAGGAGGGAGAGAGAAAACAGGGAACTACAGACCTGTTAGCCTGACATCAGTAGTAGGGAAAATGCTAGAATCTATTATAAAGGATGTGATAACAGGACACTTAGCAAATAATAATAGGATTTGTCAGAGTCAACATGGATTTATGAAAGGGAAATCATGCTTGACAAACCTATTGGAGTTCTTTGAGGATGTAACTAGTAGAATTGATAGGGGAGAACCAGTGGATGTGGTGTATTTGGATTTTCAGAAGGCTTTCGATAAGGTCCCACACTGGAGGTTGGTGAACAAAGTTAGAGCACATGGGATTGGGGGTAATATACTGGCATGGATTGAGAATTGGTTAACAACAGAAAACAGAGTAGGAATAAATGGGTCTTTTTCAGGTTGGCAGACTGTGACTAGTGGGGTACCGCAGGGATTGGTGCTTGGACCCCAGCTATTCACAATCTATATCAATGATTTGGATGAGGAACCAAATGTAATATTTCCAAGTTTGCTGATGACACAAAACTAGGTGGGAATGTGAGTTGTGAGGAGGATGCAAAGAGGATTCAAGGGGATATAGACAGGCTGAGTGAATGGGCAAGAACATGGCAGATGGAATATAATGTGGAAAAATGTGAAGTTAGCCACTTTGGTAGGAAAAACAGAAATGCAAAGTATTTTTTAAATGGTGAGAGATTGGGAAATGTTGATGTTCAAAGGGACCTGGGTGTCCTTGTACATGAGTCACTAAAAGCTAACATGCAGGTGCAGCAAGCAATTAGGAAGGCAAATGATATGTTGGCCTTTATTACAAGAGGATTTGAGTACAGGAGTAAAGATGTCTTACTGCAATAATATAGGGCCTTGGTGAGACCGCACCTGGAGTATTGTGTACGATTTTGGTGTCCTTACCTAAGAAAGGATACACTTGCCATAGAGGGAGTGCAATGAAGGTTCACCAGACTGATTCCTGGGATGGCGGGATTGTCATATGAGGAGAGATTGAGTAGACTAGGCCTGTATTCTCTAGAGTTTAGAAGAATGAGAGGTGAGCTCATTGAAACATACAAAATTCTTACAGGGCTCGACAGGGTAGATGCAGGGAGAATGTTTCCCCTGGCTGGGGAGTCTAGAACCAGGGGTCACAGTCTCAGAATAAGGGTTAGGCCATTTAGGACTGAGATGAGGAGAAACTTCTTCACTCAGAGGGTGGTGAATCTTTGGAATTCTCTACCCCAGAGGGCTGTGGAGGCTCAGTCATTGAGTACATTCAAAACAGAGATCGATAGATTTCTAGATATTAAAGGCATCGAGGGATATGGGGATAGTGCAGGAAAATGGCAGAGGTAGAAGATCAGCCATGGTCTTGTTGAATGGCGGACCAGGCTCGAGGGGCCGGATGGCCGACTCCTGCTCCTATTTCTTATGTTCTTATGTTCTTAAATACATGGAACGTACAGCACAGAAACAGGCCATTCGGCCCAACTGATCCATGCCCGTGTTTATGCTCCATACGAGCCTCCTTACTTCACCCCATCGATCAGCACACCCTTCTATTCCTGTCTCCCTCATGTGTTTATCCAGCTTCCCCTTAAATGTATCTATGTTATTCACCTCAACTACTCCATGTGGTAGCAAGTTCCACATTGTAACCGCTCTCTGGGTGAAAAGGTTTCTCTTGAATTCTCTATTGGATTTATTAGTGACTATCTTATATTTATGGCCCCTCGTTCTGGTCTTCTCCACAAGTGGAAACATCTTCCCTACATCTACCCTGTCGAACCCCTTCATAATTTTAAAGACCTCCATCAGGTCACCCCTCAGCCTTCCCTTTTCTAGAGAAAAGAGCCCCAGCCTGCTCAGTCTTTCCTGATAGTTAGAACCTCTCAGTTCTGGTATCATCCTATTAAAGTGCAGTCACAAAAAGCAGTTATCAGGCATGGTTTGCCATTTGTATCCTGAGCACTCTGGTTACCCTGCTCTCGACGGGGGGAGGGAATAGAGACTCTGGAAAGGATGAGGAGTTAGGGCTTCCCTATGAGAGTGAAATAATCCACAAAAAGGTTAGAAAAGGGCCAAAAACAAAGTATAGATCCCGTGGCCTAGAAATTTGTTGACATCGCGCCCGTTTTAAGGTGTAAAGCGATCGCCTGAACGTCCAGTGTGGTGGGCGCTCGTGCATCCGTCGTTGAGAGTGAACCACACATCACATTGGTAACGGCTCCAACATATTTGTCCAGGACCCACACCTCAATCAGGCGTTAGGCCCATTGTATGTTCAAATAGGGGGCCTAACGCCTATTTGAGGCCCCCTTCCCGAAATTGGGCTGCCCTGAATACAGCCGGCACCAGGCCTGCTGCGAGCAGGGTGACCAGGCCGACATGTGGCCTACGCAGCAGCCCTTAAAGGAATGGTGCGAGGCTACCGCCAAAAAAGTACCTCCTCTTCACTAAAAAAGGGAACTAATGTGGCCACCCACAGCCTCCAGTTAGATGGGCAGCTGGAAAGTACCCACGGAAGGACATTTTATAAACGTACTCCGCTCAATGTGGTGACGAGAGGACCACGGATACTCGAAGCAGTCTCGAAGACCATTGCCGGACTCTTTCTCTCTCTCTTTCTCTCTCTCTCTTCCTTTCTCTCTCTCTTTCTCTCTCTCTTCCTTTCTCTCTCTTTCTTTCTTTCTCTTTTTCTCTCTCACTTTCTTTCTCTCTTTCTTTCTCCCTCTCTTTCTCCCTCTCTTCCTTTCTCTCTCTTTCTTTCTTTCTCTCTTTCTCTCTCACTTTCTTTCTCTCTCTTTCTTTCTCTCTCTCTTTCTTTCTCTCTCTTTCTTTCTCCCGCTCTTTCTCTCTTTCTTTCTCTCTCTCTCTTTCTTTCTATTTCTTTCTCTCTCTTTCTTTCTCTCTCTCTCTCTCTCTCTCTCTTTCTCTCTTTCTTTCTCTCTCTCTCTTTCTTTCTATTTCTTTCTCTCTCTTTCTTTCTCTCTCTCTTTCTTTCTTTCTCTTTCTCTCTCTCTCTCTCTTTCTTTCTCTCTCTTTCTCTCTCTCTCTCTTTCTTTCTTTCCTTCCATTCAAGCGCTAGAGGCAGTGCGGAGAAGAGGCAAGCGACAGGGGTCTGAGTTGTGAGGAATGACTGGAGTAATTTGGTCTTTTCATCCTGGAAGGGAGGCATCAGAGAAGTGATCTTATAGAGGATTAAAAGATTGTTAAGGGTGCAGAAAAAATTAACCTAGCATATTACTTTAACTTAAATTGTGCAGGTAGAACAAGGGGACATAAGTTCAAACAAGAGTAGGGTAGTGTGAGGACCACTATCAGGAAATCCTTCTCCACACAAAGACTGCTCAAAGAGTCGAATAAACTTCCAGATAGAGTAGTGGAGGCGAAAACCCTGGAATTATTTTCAGAATTAACTGGATGTTACAATGACTGATGTTGGGGTCTCTCTGGATAGATGACTCAAGATAAGCTCCACGGCCTTTCTCATCCTCATTGTCTTGAGAAGCAGGAAAGTCTTGCTTTTGTAACGTTGTGTCAAAGCTCAATTTTGTGCAGCAGGCAGGGAGTGATTAAACCACCGCCGGCATGTGGTTCATCAGCCAACTGAGACATCATGTTACATGGGGTTTGATGGTCAGTCAAGTAGTTGTCCCCTTCCTGATTGGAGAACGGTATCTTTTGCAACAGAGGTGCTTATTGATGCATCTAGCGATTACTCTGCCCCCCCTCATTTACATTACTCTGCCCCCCCTCATTTACATTACTCTGCCCCCCCTCATTTACATTACTCTGCCCCCCCTCATTTATATTATTCTGCCCCCCCTCATTTATATTATTCTGCCCCCTCTCATTTACATTACTCTGCCCCCCCTCATTTATATTATTCTGCCCCCCCTCATTTACATTACTCTGCCCCCCCTCATTTATATTATTCTGCCCCCCTCATTTATATTACTCTGCCCCCCTCATTTATATTACTCTGCCCCCCTCATTTATATTATTCTGCCCCCCTCATTTACATTAGTCTGCCCCCCTCATTTACATTACTTTGCCCCCCTCATTTATATTAGTCTGCCCCCCTCATTTATATTACTCTGCCCCCCTCATTTATATTACTCTGCCCCCCTCATTTATATTACTCTGCCCCCCTCATTTATATTATTCTACCCCCCTCATTTATATTATTCTGCCCCCCTCATTTACATTAGTCTGCCCCCCTCATTTACATTACTCTGCCCCCTCATTTATATTAGTCTGCCCCCCTCATTTATATTATTCTGCCCCTCTCATTTACATTACTCTGCCCCCCTCATTTATATTATTCTGCCCCCCTCATTTATATTATTCTGCCCCCCTCATTTACATTACTCTGCACCCCCTCATTTACATTACTCTGCCCCCACTCATTTACATTAGTCTGCCCCCCTCACTTATATTATTTTGCCCCCCTTATTTACATTACTCTGCCACCGTTGAGGTCAGGTCTGCCCAAGACTCAACTCTTGGGCTGAAACCACAAACTCAAAGCTGTGGCCTGTCCCTGGCTTGCCAGCAATCTCCTATTTGGTAGGAGTCTCAGATCTGAACTCAAAACATCTTTCTTAAGGACCCCTGCCTAGAAATTGGCTAGCGACCATTTTTGGTCATGAGGGAGGGCCATAGTTCATGCCCTTCTCGTACCTGAATGGTGGGGCCCAAGGGTGGGTGGGGGGAGTGATTGGGGGGGGGTTAAATATGGGGTCTGGAGGACCAGGAGTGTTCACATTCAGATGAGTTACTTCCCTTCTTTGTTGCAGGTGATCGCTAGGCCTGGTTTCTCAGGCATGGGTAAAGGACGCCTCTTGCGTCTTCTTTCCCAATATGGCTGGCGACGCATTTCTTGTGCGCCATTTTGGGATCTTCGTAGTCTGAACAGCACTCGGAAAAAAGGCACTGCGTGTACCAATTTCTAGGCCAGTATCTCAGACCTGCTTCTCTCACCTTGCAGCCAATGCACACTCTTCCCGGTGAGATATTACATCCTCCAGTTGATTTTCACGTGACGAACACAGCTTGCAGCTCTTAACCAGATCTGTGGTGTGAAACAGTTGACTCTTAACTGCAAATTCCACACTTGGGATCTCCACAATGTTAACAGCCCCGCCTTCAAATTCCATACACCTAGAAAACTGGTTGCTACCTCCTCTCACTGTTCCCATCCTCCTACGTCAAACTTGCAATTCCTCCTTATTACCAGAGCCACTGTGCTGGAAATAAAGAAAAAGACTTGCATTTATATAGCATTTTCGCAAAGCATGTTACAGCCAATGAAGGACTTTTGAAGTGTAATGTGGGAAACGCAGCAGCCAATTTGTGCACAGCAAGATCCCACAAACAGCAATGTGATAATGACCAGATCACTGATGTTGGTTTGAGGGATAAATATTGGCCAGGACAACTTGCCTGCTCTTCTTCAAAAGAGAGCCGTAGAATCTTTCACATGAGAAAGGGTGTTGGATTAACGACTCATTGGCACCTCAGACAATACAGCATTCTCTCAGCTGCTACACTGAAGTGTCAGCTTAGACTTTATGGTCAAGTCCTTAGAGTGGGACTTAAACCTACAACCTTTATGACTCAGATGTGACGGATTACCCCACTGAGCCACGGCTGAAACTGGAAATAGCAGAAACAATATTCAACTTTTTAAGAAACAATAAGTTGCGGGGAGGGAGGGGTGGTGGGGAGTTGGGACATCGCGATTGTGGAGCGTGGAATCCAGGCGCGACAGCGGCCCAGATCTCCTGTGCCCACAAAAATAATTCAAGCCTTACCCTTGCTGTGCTTCTTGTCTTCCATCGCTTGTGGAACAGGTCGGAGTGAGCATGGTGCAGGCTCTCCTTAAAATGGCCATCGGGGTCCTATATACATTGTGGGACTATGATTTCCACATCAAAAGAGGCCAATCTCATGAATCAGGCGGGCTCTTCGGACACCCGACGGAAGGCCCTGCTCAAAATGGCGCCGGCTGCTTTGCCGGCGTTAACGGGGGCAGTGAGGACACCGACCATATTTTGAAACCGTTACGGCGCCATTAATGCCAGGCGAAGGCGGTCAAAATCGACGTCAAAATCTATGGAATTCCACGTAACTCGCTACCACAAGGAGTACTTGAGGCAAATAGCATGGATGTATTTAAGGGGAAGATAGATAAGTGCATGAGGGAGAAAGGAATAGAAGGATAGGGTGAGATGAAGAAGGAGGCTCGTGTGGAGCATAAACACCAGCACGGGCCCATTGGGCCGAATGGCCTGTTTCTGTGCTGTACGTCGTATGTAAATCTACGTAGACCCTGCTGTGTGTAGCGAATGAAGCCGTAAAACAATTTTACGTTCCATATATCACCACCGGCTCTGGGTATTATATTGAAACAGGAAATTTAATTTTTAAAATTGTTTCTGTTTCAGAATTTAAATGAGTAAATTTTACCACGAAATTTGGGAACCTGCTACTGCAAATTCAGTGAGAGGCTCCCAGGTAACATGTCCAATGAAATCACATGAAAACTGCCAAAACGGGCTGATAAAAAAATCATTAAAACTTATATGTTACTCTTCCATGTTGGTGCTGGCCCATACAGAGCAGAAGGACACAGGTTTGTTCCCTGCTCTGTGCTGAATTAATTGATCTCAGCCGGGATAGTTGATGATAAAAGAAGCACCTGTCACCACCTCAGGACTTCCCAAAGCTCTTCACAGACAAAGGAGTGCTTTTGAAATGTCGTCGCTCTTGTATAGGAAACATGGCAGCCGATTTGCTCACAGCAAGATCCCACAAACGGCGATGTGACAAAGACCAGATAATCTGTTTTTTTTTTGGTGATGTCGGTTGAGGGATAAATATTGGCCAGGACGCTTGGGAGAACTCCCCTGCTCTGCTTCAAATAGTGTCATGGGATCTTTTACATCAGTCTGAGAGGGCCTTGGTTTAATGTGTCATCTGAAAAATAACACCTCCAACGGAGCAGCACTCCCTTAGGGCTGTCTCTGGAGTATCAGCCTAGATTTTGTGTTTAAGTCTCTGGAGTGGGACTTAGAATCAATTTCTGACTCAGAGACAGAGTGCTACCCACTTAGCCATGGATGATAGGAGGCCTCAAGTGGCCTCAGAGCCCCTGGACTTTGGAGGCGCCAATAAACTCCAAGATTTCTATTCCTGATCACTACCAATTAATCCCTGCTGGAGGGTGCGTCTGTGTCTGTGTGTGTGTCTGTGTCTGTGTGTATGTCTGGGTCTGTGTCTGTGTCTGTGTAGATGCCAAGTAAGGATTACCCCCGGGTAACATTCACTGTTAGCTGGCCAACGTTCACTGTCTAAGCTCTCAAGTGAGGAATGATTAGGCACTGACCACCGCAACTGTAGCTCAACAAGAGTGACAAGAGTAGGGGAAGGAGAAGAAGGTACCTTGAACAACGCACATGGTTTAGCAGAAATTAAGTTACTTGCGTCCTTGCGGAAAATTTAAAAACAAATTCCATCTCCGCCTCAGTTAAAGCATAAACTCCACAGAGCCTAGATCACCCCGACAGAACCTCAACGTGGGTTATATGAAGCAAGGTCAGTCCTCCAGGATTTGGTTTGTTATATTTGTGCCAAGAAAGGTTCAATATAAAAAGTTAAGCGCTTTGTGGCTGCCTAGGCCCTAAGCTCTGGAATTCCTTCCCTAAACCTCTCCACCTCTCTCTCCTCCTTTAAGACGCTCTTTAAAATCTACCTCTTTGACCAAGCTTTTGGTCACCTGTCCATAATATCTCCTTATGTAGCTCGGTGTCAATTTTTGTTTGATAATCGCTCCTGTGAAGCGCCTTGGGACTTTTTACTATATTAAAGGCGCCAGTTGTTGTTGTGTTTTCCATTCCCGGGCAGTTCAAACCCAGAATCAGAAGAGATTAGAACCGTGAACTCACGGCTGGTCACACAATACTGGAGCTGAGAAATGTTAGAACAACCGTCTAGGTTTGTGAGCACGGAAGTAGCTCAAGGGAAAAATGAACAGATAGTTGGCTGGTGAGATTCGATGGCAGGAGGCAGACAGTGAGGCTGAGGCATAGCTTAATCAAGGGTGATGAGAATTGTCTCCTGATTCACTAAAAAAGGGAACTAATGTGGACCTTAAGACCATAAGAGATAGGAGCAGGAGTAGGCCATTCGGCCCCTTGAGCCTGCACTGCCATTTAATGAGATCATGGCTGATCTGATTTTTACCTCAACTCCACTTTCCCGCCTTTTCTCCATATCCTTTGACTCCCTCGCTGATCAAAAATTTGTCTAACTCAGCCTTGAATGTATTCAATGACTCAGCCTCCACAGCTTTTTGGGGTAAAGAATTCCAAAGATTCACGACCCTCTGGGAGAAGAAATTCCTCCTCATTTCCGTCTTAAACGGGCGATCCCTTATTCTGAGACGATGCCCCCTGGTTTTAGATTCCCCCATGAGGGGTAACATCCTCTCAGCATCTACCCTATCGAGTCCCCTCAGAATCTTGTATGTTTCAATAAGATCCCCTCTCATTCTTCTAAACTCCAATGAGTACAGAAGAATGAGAGGAGATCTTATTGAAACATACAAGAGACCCACAGCCTCCAGTTAGATGTGTCCTAAATGGCGCAGCTGGTAAGTACACCATGAAGGACTCACAATCAAAGCAATAGCAGTGAGTCCTCCAGTAAATAATCTTCTCCCATGGCTCAGTGGCAGCACTTTCATTTCTGAGTCAGAAGGTTGTATGTCCCACTCCAGAGACTTGAGCACAAAATCTAGGCTGATGCACCAGTGCAGTACTGAGGGATGTACTGCACTGTCTTTCGGATGAGATATCAAACCGAAGCCTTGTCTGGCCCCTCAGGATGTAAAAGATCCCATGGTTCTAAAAAGCAGATTATCTGGTCATTATCACGTTGCTGTATGTGGGATCTTGCTGTGCGCAAATTGGCTGCTGCGTTTCCTACATTACAACAGTGACTTCACTTCAAAAAGTAATTCAATATCTGTAAAGTGCATTGGAATGTTGTGAAAGGTGTTACATAAGTGCATGTTCTTTCTCTCTCTGCGGCAGGCAAGTGTCCTCTCTCTCAGGAGTTAGCCTGCCTCAGGCCCCAATAACTGCCTATCACAAGGCCTCTCTGTTCCTCCATGTCAGGATGTGAGTGGACCCTCGTGCTCTGATTCACTGGAGTGGACATTGCAAGTAAAGTAACGGGAGAGCCATTATGTTGCTCGATATGGTCCCAAGCGACACAAACCATAATGTTCCAGATATGACTCTCAGTCTGCGCTGAGCTGGCTAATTTCTATCCGGGATGGGTAGTTAGGTAGTCATAATTGGCCTCACCACCCTCAGTTAGATCAGAGACAACTCAACCAGGGTTCCCGCTGCTGGAGTAAGTGTGGTGGCATGGCCCTTCCACAGCATTCCAGATCATAACAATTCGTTGCTTAAAAAAAATTCTTCTAACTTTCCCCCTGGATTTTTTTTGCCAATTATTGTCCTCTGATTACCAACCAAGTGATGCCACAATTTCTCGGAAATGGACCTGCAAACCTTCTGAGATCAGGAAACACAAACGTGGGTGCCTGTGGCAGGTAACCTGCCAAAAAACGTCATTCATTCACATGGAAGGAGGTGTCACTGAGTGGCAACTCTCTCATCCCAGTGCAGGCCAGTGCCATAAGAAGTTCAATGACTTGAACCTGTGTGAATGGAGGAAGGGATTTTAATGTTGAACATGCAAGTAATTGCTGTGAGGGAAGATAGGTAGCCATACCATAATATCCTGAGTTCGTACCCCTCTCCCCTTAACCAGAGTGTATTTTGAAGGGTTATTTCAGAGGATGACGAGTGTACTGACATCTAATGAGGAAGGAAAAGGAGAGTAGCCGTTTACCTTGCCTGCCCTGGTCAAGTCATTGAACTTCTTATGGCACTGGCCTGCACTGGGACGAGAGAGAGTTGCCACTCAGTGTCACCTCCTTCCATGTGAATGAATGACATTTTTTGGCAGGTTTCCTGCCACAGGGACCCACGTCTGTGTTTCCTGATCTCAGTTTTATCCAAGAAGGTTTGCAGGTCCATTTCCGAGAAATTGTGGCATCACTTGGTTGGTAATCAGAGGGCACAGATTTACAATAATTGGCAAAAAATTCCAGGGGGGAAGTGGGAAGAATTTTTTTTATGCAACAAATTGTTATGATCTGGAATGCACTGCCTGAAAGGGCCGTGGAAGCAGATTCAATAATAACTCCCAAAAAGGGAATTGGAAGTCCAATGCTGCTTAAAAAAAAATCTCCTCATCTCCCCCCTGTTTTTCTTGCCAATTACCTTAAATCTGTGGCCTCTGGTTACCTGCCAGTGGAAAGAGTTTCTCCTTATTTACCCTATCAATTGTGCCAAAGCAAGATGAGTTGTGCCTGCCAATGGTCTGGAGAGGGTTTCGTGGGTCAGTCATTGGTGTAAATCCCACGCAAAATGGGAATAATGTGCTGGGATGCTTGGAAATTAGAGTGCTGCCGTTAAGAAAGAAAGAAAGTCCTGCATTTATATAGCGCTTTTCACAACCTCAGGATGTCCCAAAGCACTTTACAGCCAATGAAGTAATTTTGAAGCGTAGTCACTGTTGTAATGTAGGAAACGTGGCAGCCAATTTGCGCACAGCAAGCTCCCACAAACAGGAATTTGATAACAACCACATAAACTGTGTTGTTTTTTAGTGACGTTGGTTAAGGGATAATTATTGACCAGGACACCAGGGACAACTCCCCTGCTGTACTTCAAAATAGCACCATGGGATCTTTTATGTCAACCTGAGAGGGGAGATGGGCCCTTGGTTTAATATCTCATCTGAAAGACAACACCTCTGACAGTGCAGTATTCCCTCAGTATGGCACTCAAGTCTATGGAGTGGGTCTTGAACCCCATAGCCTTTTAATTCAGGGGTGAGAGTACTACCCTTCGAGCCACAGCTCTGACTGAAGCTTGTAGCATCCAGGCTGAGGGAGCAGTTGGCCAGAATCAAGGTACTTGGCTCATGAATTGACTGCCAGCTAACTTGACTGAATGTCTCATGAGTGCTTCTGTGCCTTATCAAGGACGCCTAGTACTTTGCAGGGCGATGAGGGAAGAGCAGGGGAGTGGGACTAATTGGATAGCTCTTTCAGACAGCCAGCACAGGTATGATGGTCTGAATGGCCTCCTTCTGTGCTATACGATTCTATAATTCTATAAATGGGGCACAAGTCACTGGGTGGAAATTCGAGGCCATTGAGTCTAATTGTAACACCACAGTTGCAATTCCAGTTGTGATAAATGAATTCCACACAGACTGTAAATTGGAATTAGGACCACTCTGGTCTGAATGGACAGGGGCATTACCCAGCCAGCCATGTGACGTTTCTTACAGAGCCAGAGAACGGCAGTGACACTCGCTGAAGAAAGGAGAGGGAAGTACAGCATTAAAATTGTCTATTAGTTTTCACATTTCCGAGACAGGGTTCAGAGTCACATTGATTAAAAATAATTTGAGATGTTGTTGCCAGAAGTGTGATTAAAAATCTGCAGACTGTGATCTCCCACAGAGGTGTTGTAATAAGAATGGAATTAGTTGATAAATCTTGTGATGAGGAACTGTCAGTCTAAACCACTTCCTTATTGCAAAACTAAGATACTCCATTGCCACTTCTCTCCACTTCTTCCCACCGTGACAGAAGTGAATATTTTTATTTTTGAATTCCGTGCGAATCGGGGTGAGGGATTTTAGCCCTAAGGAATGGAACAGGAAAGATACAGCCCAGTTAAATAAAGTAAAACTCCCTCTACACTGTCCCATTAAACACTTCCAGGGCAGGTGGGGCACGGGTTAAATACAGAGTAAAGCTCCCTCTACGCTGTTCCATCAAATACTCCAAGGCAGGAATAGCATAGGTTAGATGCAGAGTAAAGCTCCATCAAATACTCCAGGGCAGGTGCAGCACGGGTTAGATACAGAGTAAAGCTCCCTCTACACTGCTCCATCAAATACTCCAAGGCAGGAATAGCATAGGTTAGATACAGAGTAAAGCTCCACCAAATACTACAGGGCAGGTGCAGCATGGGTTAGATTCAGAGTAAAGCTCCCTCTACGCTGCTCCATCAAATACTCCAAGGCAGGAATAGCATAGTATAGATACAGAGTAAAGCTCCACCAAATACTCCAGGGCAGGTGCAGCACGGGTTAGATACAGAGTAAAGCTCCCTCTACACTCTTTCAACAAATACTCCAGGACAGGTGAGCATGGGGTAGATGAAAAACAAAGTCCCACTTTAGGAGAGCGTCCTACTGTACCACTGATATTGATTCATTTCTTATAGTGCCCATCCTGTGGCCTCTCTGAGCAAGACTGTCAATTCAGTTCCAAATAGTTGTGTTGTGAACCCATATGTAAGTAACCTGTTGCAGGATCGGTCTCTTGCACAAAGAGGCTTGTTCCATAGTATAAAGGTTTTATTAAAAAGTTACAATATAAGTAGTAAAGATGTTAAAATGCAAGAGGACAATTATAACATCCTAAATAAGGCTTTGGGATACAAAGCTTTACGTTGACAAGGTTCCGAGGCGGTCACTCTGGAAGGTCCTTGTGGTAACACTTGAACGGTCCAGCTTTGCTCCGAGAATATTCTAACTAGTATGCTTTAAGTCTCGACTTATATACGTTATAACCACCCCTTAGCTCTGACAGGATCATGAGCCCCCCTCCTGTCTTTTTGGGCCCGCATATCAATCATGCAATGCAGCGACACATTCCACAAGAAGGCAGAACTAATGGTTTCCCATTCCATGATCCTAGAAACATTGAGATAATAGTGGAGACATGCATAACTTTTACTTGGAGCCGGGAACCCAGCTGGTGGGCAGATGTTTGCGTGGGGAACCCGGAAGTCAAGTGGGAGCGTCGCAACCTGCGATCGGAACTCAATTGAAGGTAATTTGGGGCGGGGTGGGGGGGGGGGCGGGGCTTGGAGAAGATCGGGGGCAGGGAGTTAAGGATTAAAACCTGTGAGAGAACTCTAGCCCAGAGATGTTGTCCTGCGTTACACAATGTTTCATAAGAACATAAGAAATAGGAGCAGGAGTAGGCCAGACAGCCCCTCGAGCCTGCTCCGCCATTCAATAAGATCATGGCTGATCTTCGACCTCAACTCCACTTTCCTGCCCGATCCGCCTTGAGTCCAAAAATCTATCTATCTCAGTCCTGAACATATTCAACGACTGAGCAGTCACACCCCTCATCTCTGCTCTCCTAGATGTCCTATATCCCTTTCTATGGCCGCAGTTCATTGTTATGGAAAAATCTGATGTGACCGCCCGGTCAAGTATAGTTTTAAGACTCAGTGTCCATGGTGGAATCGGATGTCCAAACTGTATAATGGCCTTCTCACCTTCCTTCCTTAAACCGATTTCCACCTGGATTTCCGTAGTGTTATGAACATTGACTGGGATCAGGACCCAACTTGCAATGATGGGAAGCAAAGTTCGATGTCGTTACACAGTAACGACCTCTTCCCATGTACCTGTGTCTTGCTCATCCCGATTTCCACCTTTGAACACTGACAGTACAATTAGGGGAGTGCTCATTTAGGATAAAACCACAAGCTGGGACACTGTTCTGGGGGACATCACACGTGCCCTTGATCAGACTACATCAAAATAAATAATTCTTTATACCCGTCTGCTCAAGCAAGCTCTCACTTATCTGGATTTGTTATTCACATTACTTTACCCCTTTTCAGAACTGTTCAGAGTCTCCCTGTATCTTAATAAGCCCAGAGTCTACATTTTCTGAAGGCATTCCAATAAATGCTCGAAACCTGCAATGTAAGCAGCTTTCAGCATTACCTCGCTCAGCCTGTTCTTCTGCATTCTGCGTGAGTTTTAACTTGGCCATTTCATGATCCTTGGCGACTACCCTACGATCGTGCTATTTATGCATTAAGATGCCTGACCTGAACGTGAGTCGTTTATACAGTATATATGTTAAAAACATCTAATCTAAACATAAGTTTTATATGCTGAAGGAACTAGTTCCTGTCCCCTCACCCTTAAACGAAGCAGCCAATTCCAAGTTCTGGGTTTTCTGTGACTGTCTCTTAATTATTAATTTGAACCAACACATTGTACCGATTAGAATTATGAGGACAATTATCTGGGCTAGGACAAAATTCATTGATAATATTCTTGCCCATGGGTGCTGACCTTTGCTGTAAACCGTATCCCACCATGCCGGATTCCCAAGGGTAAATGTCCCTTTTCAATGGCAGCATTACATTGTTTCATATGCATGTCAATCTTTCAATATTAGGGTTTTTAAGCTACAGAAGTAATAGGAACATAGGAACAGGAGTAGGCCATTCAGCCCCTCGTGCCTGCTGCGCCATTTGATAAGATCATGGCCGATCTGTGATCTAACTCCATATACCTGCCTTTGGCCCATAACCCTTAATACCTTTGGTTGCCAAAAAGCTATCTATCTCAGATTTAAATTTAGCAATTGAGCTAGTATCAATTGCCATTTGCGGAAGAGAGTTCCAAACTTCTACCACCCTTTGTGTGTAGAAATGTTTTCTAATCTCGCTCCTGAAAGGTCTGGCTCTAATTTTTAGACTGTGCCCCCTACTCCTAGAATCCCCAACCAGCGGAAATAGTTTCTCTCTATCCACCCTATCCGTTCCCCTTAATATCTTATAAACTTCGATCAGATCACCCCTTAACCTTCTAAACTCTAGAGAATACAACCCCAATTTGTGTAATCTCTCCTCGTAACTTAACCCTTGAAGTCCGGGTATCATTCTAGTAAACCTACGCTGCACTCCCTCCAAAGCCAATATGTCCTTCTGAAGGTGCGGTGCCCAGAACTGCTCACAATACTCCAGGTGCGGTCTAACCAGGGTTTTGTATAGCTGCAGCATAACTTCTGCCCCCTTATTTTCCTTAACTAATATTTTCCTTAACTAATCTCTAACGGCCCCTGGTGACCCCGTTTGACCTTATCTAAGGTCTTCATCTTGTTAGCATCACATACCTATCTTAAGCCATTTGCTCATTCAGTCTAAGTTCCATGCCCACTAGGAACTGGGCTGAGATTGCCCAGGTCTCTTTTTACATAAACTAGGCAATGCTGTCTTTTACTGTTACACTCAGTCTCAAGTACCTTTAATATTCTTTCCTAACGGGTTAGTGGTAAGAAGCTCTGCTTTTTTTTTTGTTATTTTGCTACGGTCTTTAAGAACCAGCAAGTGTCCGATGCTTCAGCGTGGGAATGCTGCACGAGGAGTGGGACTGAGTCAATCAGACCACGAAGTTCCCAATTTCCATCCCTGGCCTGTGTGGAGTTAGCTGATCTGAGTGAGTAAGGGTATTGCATTTGGCCTCAGATCTCTGAGCCTATAGTTAGGAACGTACGAAATTCACGGGCAGGAAAAGACCAGTTGGTCAATCAAGCCTGCCCCACACATCATGATAGCCGGAGCACCCTGACTAAACATTTCCCACCCCTACTCCCTGCAGCCATCTCTTGGGAGATGCAAAAAAAACTGAAAAAAAACCCCAGGGCTAATAAGGGAAAAAATACACTGGAAAATATCTCTCCGACCCCCTCAGGTGATCGAAACCCGTCCAGGAGATCACATGGACCGTGTGTTATCTGTAAAGCCACTTACCTTCTATATGATGCGATCTGTGCCCCAGTCAAGAGTCGGCCCAATTCTCTGATTGCTATCTGTTGGCCTCTGCTGGAGGCATGCAGAGTCTGGGTGAGGACAGGGTCTGCCTTTGATGCGATGTGACCATTCCATTCCTGCATAGGAAGGGAAGCCATGAGGTACACCCGTGGAATCATACTGAATTCTCATCTGCAGGCTACAGTAACCTAACGGTTATGGTATTGTACTGAGAGGTTGTGAGTTCAATTCCCACCATGACAATTTGGGGAAACTGAATTCAATAAATTTATTACTTTTGAAGTGAAAGAAAATTGATCAGCAATATTGTGGACACTGCATCAGCAATCGTGGGTTCAAAACAGTTCTCACGTTTTGATTATAAGTCGCAAAATCGCTGAATTGAGTTGTCGTCATGAGAGCTGCAGGATTGTCACAAAAACCACACTGGTTCGTCAACGTCTTTCAGGGAATGGTACTTGTCTGGCCTACACGTGACTCCAGTCTCGCACTATGTAATTAACTATAATGCCTTAATGACTGGGGATGGGCATTAAAATACTGCTTTGCTAGTGTCACCCACGTCTCAAGGGGGAAAATATCTTAAATTAGGGGCCAGTGGGCAAACCCTCTGTTTTATCCCCAATTAATCTACCCACGTGGGCTGTCGGTTATTGTCAATCATGCAAGTGCCCAGTTGATATGGGTTCATTTGGGTTGAGGCAAAGGGGGTGAATTTCTACTGGGGTTCATCTGTAAAAAAAGAGAAAGACTTGCATTTCTATAGCGCCTTTCATGACTCCAGGACATCCCAAATTAAATACATTTCGAAGTGTAGTCACTGTTGTAATGTAGGAAACGCAGCAGCCAATTTGTGCACAGCAAGATCCCACAAACAGCAATGTGATAATGACCAGATAATCTATTTTAGTGATGCTCGTTGCGGGCTAAATATTGGCCAGGACACCGGGGAGAACTCCCCTGCTCTTTTTTGAAATTGTGCCATGGGATCTTTTGCTTCTACCTGAGAGGGCCTTGGTTTAATGTCTCCTCCACTCCCAGAGTGACCATCTGAAATGTCATACAGGACTGAACAATTCAAAGCCCCATAAGATGTGCTGGGGTGCTTCAACTAACTTGCATCCATTGGTTTTAAAAGAGGAAGCCCTCTCTCACAATCCAGCGATTTTGAGACTTGTAATCAAAAAGTTAGAACCGCCTTGAACCCATGATTGCTGAGTTAGCATCCACACAATGCTGAGGAATTCTCTTTCACTTCAAGTCAACAACAGCGACTCGCATTTATACAGCGCCTTTAACGTAGTAAAACGTCCCAAGGCGCTTCACTGGAGCGTATTCAGACAAAATTTGACACCAAGCCACATAAGGAGATATTAGGACAGGTGACCAAAACTTGGTCGCAGAGGTAGGTTTTAAGGAGCGTCTTAAAGAATGAGAGAGAGGCGGAGAGGTTTAGGGAGGGAATTCCAGAGCTTAGGGCATAGGCAGCTGAAGGCACGGCCGCCAATGGTGGAGGGATTAAAATCGGGGATGTGCAAGAGGCAAGAATTGGAGGAGCGCAGAGATCTCGGAGGGTTGTAGGGCTGGAGGAGGTTACAGAGGTAGAGAGGGAGCGAGGCCATGGAGGGATTTGAAAACAAGGATGAGAATTTTAAAATCGAGGCGTTGCTGGACCGGGAGCCAATGTAGGTCAGCGAGCACAGGGGTGATGGGTGAACGGGACTTGGTGTGAGTTAGGATACAGGCAGCAGAGTTTTGGATGAGCTCAAGTTTATGGAGGGTGGAAGATGGGAGGCCGGCCAGGAGAGCATTAGAATCGTAGAGTCTAAAGGTAACAAAGGCACGGATGAGAATTTCAGCAGCAGATGAGCTGAGGCAGGGGTGGAGACGGATGATGTTACGGGGGTGGAAGTAGGCGGTCTTGGTGATGGAGCGGATATGTGGTCGGAAGCTCATCCCAGGGTCAAATCGGATGCCGAGGTTGCTAACGGTCTGGTTCAGCCTCAGACAGTGGCCAGGGAGAGGGATGATTAGTATTGAAATGATGCTCTATTATATTACTTATGATTAACTTATGGTTAAAAACCATCATAGTTCTGAACATTGCTCTGCCCAATGTTGGGTCTGAGTGGTCTTATCCAGCAGGAGAGGACTAACCCAAACTATAGGCAATGGGAGAGGATCTCCTTCTGGAAGACAGTTCCAATCAGGATTTTTCTTTGTGTAGAGGAACTAATCTGGTATCTAAGAGCCCTGCATTCATAGGAAGGTAGAAACAGGAGTAGGCCATTCAGCCCCTTGAGCCTGTTCCATCATTCAATTAGATAATGGCTGATCTGTATCTCAACTCCATTTACCCGCCTTGGTTCCATTTCCCTTAATACCCTTTCCTAACAAAAACCTATCAATCTCAATTTTGAAATGTTCAATTGACCCCCAGCAGCATTTTGGGGGAAGAGAGTTCGAGATTTCAGAAGAAATGAATCCAAAAGTAAGACTTTGGTGCAGATGAAGGGCCGATGAAAAGCATCAATACGAGAGAGGAGAAGGCTCGACTGAGGTTTTTGAGTTACTCTGTTTTCTATGTATGTCTGGGTTTGGAGAGAGACTCTCCCCGCACCCCCTCCCACCCCCCAGTCTCAGTCTTTAGTTAGATTTTCTAGCCCTGCGTTATAGAACGCCAGTTCACTTCGGAGAGTGAAGGTGGGGTGGGGAGTGTATGTATTGTGACACACATGGGCGTGTGGGACAGGCTGGATGGACCAGTAGGTCTTTTCCTGTCCGTCATTTTTTGTATGTTCCAACGTTAAGATCCTGTTGACCTTATGAATTGTTCAAACATGCTCTTGTGGTCATTGGTGGCGTGGTGTCTTGGTGATGTCACAGCCTTGCAACACCCTCTCAGCCATTTGTCAATGTTCCTTTCAGTGTGACAGACGGCCAGTCGATATCCCTTTATGATATAGGACACTTGGACTAGGATTTACCCTGTGGCACGATCACTGGTAGAAGCATGGTGGGTAGGATTTTCTGCCCATCCACGGTAGTTGGCAATAATTGTTCAGTGGTCAGATTAATTACCTCAATTCCAGTGGGCTTGAGAGCTTGGCACTGTGTTGGGCAGGGAATGTTAAGTAACCTTGGAGACTGACAACAGGACGGTCCCTCTGAAAAATGTGCAAACATGGAAGCCTTTGTCCGTCGTTGCTCCATTGGTTAGGAACATTGTGGTGGCCAACTCATTAATGATTAATGAGGCCTGAATAATACTTCAGAAACAGAACAGCGCTACCAGTTTCAGGCTCGCTCAGCCGAGGTTGTAGGAATACAGGTAAGTTTTTACATTGATTTTAATACGGAACAAAGACAGAACATCTAGGGCTCACTTTTAAACTTAAATTGAGAGTGCGTTGGGGGCGGGGGTGGGCTGCGAGAATTGCAGAAATGCAGAACGGGTTCAGAAGCCGGCACCAAGCCGCCGACTTCCGAGTTTCCCACAGACGCACCTGTGTGCCCACGGGCGTCCCGAATCCAGAAGTCCCGCTGGCAATTAAAGCCAGCGGGATGATAGTTAAAGAACCAAATGTAGGTACTTAAGGCACTTTACTTGTGACATATTAGGTAGTTAGAATGATTTTAAACTTGGCAGCTTTCCCGCGGCTTCTGATTCACGTCTGGTTTCACCAGACATGAACGGCCGGATCAGGCAAAAAAAACGAAATAAATTAAATAACAAACCATTGCACAAAGTTAAAGCACAAAATCAACCTACCTTTCCACCCTGCTCCGACGTCCGATGTCTCCCTCTTTGATCTCCCCCCTTCACCCCCCACACCGACGTCCCCCAATCTCCCCCTCTTCACCCCCCCGATGGCCCCCGATCTCTCCCTCTTCCCCCCTGATCTTCCCCCTCTCCCACAATCTTCCCCTCTTCCCCCAATCTTCCCCTCTCCCCTCCATGTCCCCCCGATCTTCCCCTCTCCCCCTGATCTTCCCCTCTCCCCTCCATGTCCCCCCGATCTTCCTCTCTCCCCCTGATCTTCCCCTCACCACCCCCCCCCCACCCCGATCTTCCACTCTCCCCCCGCCCCGATCTTCCATTTCAGCGCCGGATGACGTCTCTCTCTCTCTCTCTTTCTCTCCCCACCCCCTCGGCGTTGTAGCTCCTGTCGGCAGCCAGCCTGTCAATCACCTTCACCCCCCCCATTGCCAACCAGCCACCATTTCAAAATTGAGGCTCTAATGTAGGAATTATACGAACATAGGAACAGGAGTAGACCATTTAGCCCTTTGAGTCAAAAAGCATTTGGTAAAGTACCACATAAGAGACTTGTGTTAAAGATAACATCACCTGGAATTAAGGGGAATGTGAATTTAAGCTTCAATGATTGATAGACCGTGGCTTCCAACATCTGGAACCCAATTATAGGAAGCAGACGATAGGAACAGGAATAGGCCATTCTGTCCCTCAAGCCCGTTCCGCCATTCAATTAGATCATGGCTGATCTCTATGTTAACTCCATCTACTCTCCTTGGTTCCATATGCCTTAATATCCTTGCCTAACAAAAATCTATCAATCTTAGTTCTGAAATTGTCAGTTGACCTCAACGGTTTTTTCGGAGGACAGAGTTTCAGATTCCCACTTCCCTTTGTATGAAGAAGTGCCTCCTGACATCATCATGGTTGAAAGTGACCGCTGTGGCCAGATACATTTTTGGACCCGTCACGCATCGCTGAGCAAAACTTCATGGCTGCTATAGTCGGGCGATCCTAAAGCTCAGATGGTTGAGGCTGTGATGACGGAAAATGCAATGTTTGATGTCACCCCATCGTTACTGCCTCATTTATATAGTTGTAAACAATTTTACAACACCAAGTTATAGTCCAGCAATTTTATTTTAAATTCACAAGCTTTCGGAGGCTACCTCCTTCCTCAGGTGAACGATGTGGAAATGAAATCCTCGAAATGAAGTCGCATTTATAATTCACAGAACAATGCTTGGTGATTACAGACAGTTTTTTCAACTGCCCGTTGCCAAGGCAATCAGTGTGCAGACAGACAGGTGTTACCTGCCAGGTCTCAGAATATACAAATCACCAAAAAAAAACAACAAACAAAAAAAAAACAGAGATAGAGAGGTAGAAACATAGAAAAGACAGCAACTGACCCGTTATATTAAAAACAGATAACATTTGTTCGCTGGTGGGGTAACGTGTAGCGTGACATGAACCCAAGATCCCGGTTGAGGCCGTCCTCATGGGTGCGGAACTTGGCTATCAATTTCTGCTCGACGATTTTGCGTTGTCGTGTGACTCGAAGGCCGCCTTGGAGTACGCTTACCCGAAGGTCGGTGGCTGAATGTCCCTGACTGCTGAAGTGTTCCCCGACTGGGAGGGAACCCTCCTGTTTGGCGATTGATGCGCGGTGTCCGTTCATCCGTTGTCGCAGTGTCTGCATGGTCTCGCCAATGTACCATGCTTTGGGGCATCCTTTCCTGCAACGTATGAGGTAGACAACGTTGGCCGAGTCACAGGAGTATGAACCATGCACCTGGTGGGTGGTGTCCTCTCGTGTGATGGTGGTATCTGTGTCGATGATCTGGCATGTCTTGCAGAGGTTACCGTGGCAGGGTTGTGTGGTGTCGTGGACGCTGTTCTCTTGAAAGCTGGGTAATTTGCTGCGAACGATGGTCTGTTTGAGGTTGGGTGAAGGGTTCCCTCCCAGTCGGGGAACACTTCAGCAGTCAGGGACATTCAGCCACCGACCTTCGGGTAAGCGTACTCCAAGGCGGCCTTCGAGACACACGACAACGCAAAATCGTCGAGCAGAAATTGATAGCCAAGTTCCGCACCCATGAGGACGGCCTCAACCGGGATCTTGGGTTCATGTCACACTACACGTTACCCCACCAGCGAACAAATGTTATCTGTTTTTAATATAACGGGTCAGTTGCTGTCTTTTCTATGTTTCTACCTCTCTATCTCTGTTTTTTTTTTGTTTGTTGTTTTTTTTTGGTGATTTGTATATTCTGAGACCTGGCAGGTAACACCTGTCTGTCTGCACACTGATTGCCTTGGCAACGGGCAGTTGAAAAAACTGTCTGTAATCACCAAGCATTGTTCTGTGAATTATAAATGCGACTTCATTTCGAGGATTTCATTTCCACATCGTTCACCTGAGGAAGGAGGTAGCCTCCGAAAGCTTGTGAATTTAAAATAAAATTGCTGGACTATAACTTGGTGTTGTAAAATTGTTTACAATTGTCAACCCCAGTCCATCACCGGCATCTCCACATCATTTATATAGGCGAGATCTTCAGCATGAGTCCCTGTTTGATTTGCCAGAAAACTAGCAACGCAGATGATATGGCTCTCTGAATGACATTTTTTTTACCGCTCAGGATGTGCGTGACACTGACCAGGCTGCAATTTATTGCCCGTCCATACTTGTCCTGAGAAGATGGTGATGGACCTTCTTCAACCTCTGTAGTCCTCATTATGATGGGGCTCCCACAATGGCGTTAAGTAGGGAATTCCAGGATCTTGACCTAGTGATAGAGTCGTGTAATCATAGAATGGTTATAGCACGGGAAGAGGCCATTTGGCCCATTGAGCCAGTGCCAGCTCGTTGTAAGAGCAATCAAGTTCGTCCCATTCCCCCGCTCTTTCCCTGTAGCCCTGCAAATTTTTTCCTTCAAGTATTGACCAATTCCTTTTTGAAAGCCACGATTGAATCTGCTTCCACCACCCTTTCAGAGCATAACTACTCTACGTAAAAAAGTTTTTCCTCGTGGTTCTTTTGCCAATCACCTTAAATCTGTGTCCTCTGGTTCTCGACCCTTCTGCCAATGGGAACAGTTTCTCTTTATTTACCTTGTCTAAACCCTTCATGATTTTGAACACTGCTATCAAATCTCTTAACCTTCTCTGCTCTAAGGAGAACAACCCCAGCTTCTCCAGTCTATCCATGTAACTGAAGTCCCTCATCTATGGAACCATGCTAGTAAATCTTTTCTGCACACTCTCTAAGGCCCTCACTTCCTCCCTAAAGTGCAGTGCCCAGAATTAGACACAATACTTCAGCTGTGGCCAAACCAGTGTTTTATAAAAAGGTTCAATATAACTTCCTTGCTTTTGTACTCAATGCCTCTATTTATAAAACCTATGTTTTTTTAACTGTTTTCTCAACCTGTCGTGCCACCTTCAAAAACCCCCAGGACTCTCTGTTCCTGCACCCCATTTAGAATTGTACCATTTAGTTTATATTGCCTCTCCTCATTCTTCCTGCCAAAATGTATCACATTGCACTTCTCTGCGTTAAATTTTGTCCCCCCATTCCACCAGCCTGTCTATATCCTCTTGAAGTCTATTACTATCCTCCACACTGTTTACTACACTTCCAAGTTTTGTGTCATCTGCAAATTTTGAAATTGTGCCCTGTGCACCCAAGTCCAAGTCATTAATATGTATCAAGAAAAGCAGTGGTCCCAGTACCGACCCCTGGGGAACACCACTGTATACCTTCCTCCAGTCCGAAAAACAACCATTCGCCACTACTCTCTGTTTCCTGTCACTTAGCCAATTTTGTATCCATGCTGCCACTGCCCCCTTTATTCCATGGGCTTCAATTTTGTTGACAAGCCTATTATGTGGCACTTTATCAAACGCATTTTGAAAGTCCATATACACAACATCAACCGCATTGCCCTCATCAACCCTCTCTGTTACCTCATCAAAAAACTCAATCAAGTTAGTTAAACACGATTTGCCTTTAACAAATACGTGCTGGCTTTCCTTTATTAATCCACACTTGTCCAAGTGACTGTTAATTTTGTCCCGGATTATCGTTTCTAAAAGCTCCCCCACCACCAAAGTTAAACTGTCTGGCCTGTAGTTGCCGGGTTCATCCTTACACCCTTTTTTGATGAAGGAACGGTGATATATTTCCAAATCAGTGAGTTGGAAGGGACTCTCTTTCCACAATTTAGCTGCTCTTGTCCTACTTGGTGTCAGAGGTCGTGGGGAGGGAGGGACAATCAATATAAGCTTGGTGAGTCGGACCTCTCAGTGCTGTAGAACTCTCTCCGTTTCTGTTCTTCATTGCTTTGCACAGGACCAGAGGCAACAGACAGCACATGCACAGTTGGGTCAAAAGTTGCAAGTCACAATATTCTAAGAGTTGGGTTGGGGGGGTGCAGAGGTCAGAGGGATGAAAAGGATTCCAGTTCCATCCAAAGATTAGCGGGAGGGAAGAGACAATGTTGGAGCGTTTACATAAGACCCAGTGACAAGAAACCAGAAGATGTGAAGTGTCCGGGCAAAGATCTTTCTTTATGAGGTTCTGGAATATTTTTGAACACGAGGGACTGGTGATCCTCAGGGAAAACTAGCAGGCAGGGTCAAACAAAACAGCCTCCTCCACAAATGCAATCATGGGAGAGAGGTTGAGGAATCTGGCACTGAGGGCCTTACATTTTATTTTACTTTATACCATTTCCTACATTACAACAGTGACGTCATTTCAAAAGTGATTCATTGACTGTGAAACGCTTTGGGACGTCCCGAGGTTGTGAAGGGCTCCTTATAAGTGCAAGTTATTCTCCTCTCTTTTTATTTATGTAGCATCTTACCATATCCTCAGGATCTCCCAGAGCACTTTAACCACTGTCCCAGTACAGTCACTGTTGTTACTCCTGCAATGCCAAAATAAACAGTGAATAAAACAATGTGCCAATGACATGGCCTCACCCAGGACTCCCTGGGGGTAATTTTGACTTAGTGCGATAGTGTAAAGCGGGTGATAGTGAGTCGATAGCCAGTTTTACATCTCTCCCTGTCTATATTTCCATTCAGGTCAACGGAAAAATGGCTGCCGACTTCCTATGACTCGTTTTACACCATCGCATGAAGTCAAAATGACCCCAACTGTGTTTGCCAGTTGGTGATTGAGCTGATGAGTTATTCAGATCGCTGAAGTACAACAGAGATATTCAAGGACTGGAGGCAGTGCAGAGAAGAATGTGGAGGTTGATCTTAGTATTAGAGGCCTGAGTTATGAGGAACAATTGGAGAAATGTGGGCTTTTCAGCCTCAAAAGAGGACAAATCAGGAGTGATCTTATGTGAGGTATTTTAACTAGTTAACAGTATGGAAAATGCTAATCTGAAATATTACTTCAAATTAAATTGCGAGAGTAGGACAAGGGGCCAAAGGTTCAAACTACCTAAAATTAAATTTGGGACTGATATTAGGAAGTTCTTCTTCAAAAAATGAGTGCTCAATTCTTGGAATTTTTTTTCTTTATTCGTTCATGGGATGTGGGCGTCGCTGGCGAGGCCGGCATTTATTGCCCATCCCTAATTGCCCTTGAGAAGGTGGTGGTGAGCCGTCTACTTGAACTGCTGCAGTCCGTGTGGTGAAGGTTCTCCCACAGTGCTGTTCGGAGGAGAGTTCCTGGATTTTGACCCAGTGACGATGAAGGAACGGCGATACATTTCCAAGTTGGGATGGTGTGTGACTTGGAGGGGAACGTGCAGGTGATGTGCCTGCTGCCCTTGTCCTTCTAGGTGGTAGAGGTCATGGGCTGGGAGGTGCTGTCGAAGAAGCCTTGGCGAGTTGCTGCAGTGCATCCTGTGGATGGTACACACTGCAGCCACAGTGCGCCGGTGGTGAAGGGAGTGAATGTTTAGGGTAGTGCGAGGGGTGCCAATCAAGCGGGCTGCTTTGTCCTGGATTGTGTTGAGCTTCTTGAGTGTTGTTGGAGCTGCACTCATCCAGGCAAGTGGAGAGCATTTCATCACACTCCTGACTTGTGCCTTGTAGATGGTGGAAAGGCTTTGTGGAGTCAGGAGGTGAGTCACTCGCCACAGAATACCCAGCCTCTGACCTGCTCTTGTAGCCACAGTATTTATGTGGGTTGTCCAGTTAAGATTCTGGTCAATGGTGACCCCCAGGAGGTTGATGGTGGGGGATTCGGCGATGGTAATGCCATTGATAGCAAGGGGAGGTGGTTAGACTCTCTCTTGTTGGAGATGGTCATTGCCTGGCACTTGTCTGGCGTGAATGTTACTTGCCACTTATCAGCCCAAGCCTGGATGTTGTCCAGGTCTTGCTGCATGAGGGCACGGACTGCTTCATTATCTGAGGGGTTGCAATTGGAACTGAACACTGTGCAATCGTCAGTGAACATCCCCATTTCTGACCTTACGATGCAGGGAAGGTCATTGATGAAGCAGCTGAAGATGGTTGGGCCTAGGACAATGCCTTGAGGAACTCCTGCAGCAATGTCCTGGGGTTGAGATGATTGGCCACCAACAACCATTACCATCTTCCTATGTACAAGGTATGCCTCCAGCCACTGGAGAGTTTTCCCCCTGATTCCCATTGACTTCAATTTTACTAGGGCTCCTTGGTGCTACACTTGGTCAAATGCTGCCTTGATGTCAAGGGCAGTCACTCTCACCTCACCTCTGGAATTCAGCTTTTTGTCCTTGTTTGGACCAAGGTTGTAATGAGGTCTGGAGCTGAGTGGTCCTGTCAGAACCTAAACTGAGCATCGGTGAGCAGGTTATTGGTGAGTAAGTGCCGCTTGATAGCACTGTCAACGACACCTTCCATCACTTTGCTGATGATTGAGAGTAGACTGATGGGGCAGTAATTGGTTGATTGGATTTGTCCTGTTTTTTGTGAACAGGACATACCTGGGCAATTTTCCACTTTGTCGGGCAGATGCCAGTGTTGGAGCTGTACTGGAACAGCTTGGCTAGAGGCGCGGCTAGCTCTGGAGCACAAGTCTTCAGTACTACAGCTGGGATGTTGTCGGGGCCCATAGCCTTTGTTGTATCCAGTGCACTCAGCCATTTCTTGATATCACGTGGAGTGAATCGAATTGGCTGAAGACTGGCTTCTGTGATGGTGGGGATATTGGGAGGAGGCCGAGATGGATCATCCACTCGGTAGTTCTGGCTGAAGATGGTTGCAAACGCTTCAGCCTTGTCTTTTGCACTCACGTGCTGGACTCCGCCATCATTGAGGATGGGAATGTTTACAGAGCCTCCTCCTCCCGTTAGTTGTTTAATTGTCCACCACCATTCACGACTGGATGTGGCAGGACTGCAGAGCTTTGATCTGATCCGTTGGTTGTGGAATCTCTTTGCTCTCTCTATAGCATGTTGCTTCCGCTGTTTAGCATGCATGTCGTCCTGTGTTGTAGCTTCACCAGGTTGGCACCTCATTTTTAGGTACACCTGGTGCTGGACTGGAATGGCCTCCCAGATAAAGTAGTGGAGCCATTGGAATTATTTCAGGATCAATTGGATGCTGCAAATTTTGTTTGATAATGCTCCTGTGAAGTGCCTTGGGACGTTTTACTATGTTAAAGGTGCTATATAAATGCAAGTTGTTGTTGTTGTTAGATTAGCAAATGGCAGTGCAACTTTTAACTTAAAGGGTCTTAATAGGGGGTGGGGGAATAAGTGTTTGGCAAACAATAATTCTGTTAGAGACGGAGAAGAGCTGAAACAGCTGTGATGATGATATCCCATAAAGCTGTGTTTTGGCAAATCAAATTGGCAAAGGTAGTTGGAAGATGAGTTCATGGAATGCATTCGAAATGGTTTCCTAGGACAATAGGTCATGGAACCAACCAGGGAACAGGCTATTTTAGATCTTGTATTGTGTAATGAGATAGTGTTAATTAGTAATCTCACAGTAAAAGAACCACTGGGGAAGAGCGATCATAATATGATAGAATTTCACATTGAGTTTGAAAGTAACACACTTCAGTCAGAAACTCGAGTCTCAAACTTAAATAAAGCCAATTACATAGATATGAGGGGCAAATTGTCAAAGGTAGATTGGGAAATTAAATTAAAGGATTTGACCGTTGAAAAGCAATGGCAAACAATTAAAGAAATATCTCAATATTCTCAACAAATATACATTCCATTGAGAAATAAAAACGCCACAGGAAGAGTGATCCACCCATGGCTAACTAAAGAAGTTAAGGAGAGTGTTAGATTGAAAGAAAAGGCCTATAATGTTGCCAAGAAGAGTAATAAGTCTGGGGATTGGGAGAGTTTTAGAAGCTGACAAAGGATGATCAAAAAATTGACAAAAAGAGAGAAAACAGAATATGAAAGTAAACTAGCAAAAAATATAAAAACAGATTGTAAGAGCTTCTACAAGTATATAAAAAGGAAGAGAGTCGCAAAAGTAAACATTGGTCCCTTAGAGGCTGAGACAGGAGAAATTATAATGGAGAGTCAGGAAATGGCACATGCATTAAACAAATATTTTATATCGGTCTTCACATTGGAAGTCACAAAAAGCATAGCCAAAAATAATAATAGGGAACCAAGGGGTAAATGAGAGTGAGGAACTTAAAACAATTAATATCACTGGAGAAAAAGTACTGGACAAACTAATGGGACTAAAAGCCGACAAATCCCCTCGACCTGATGGCCGACATCCGAGGGTTCTAAAAGAGGTGGCTGCAGAGATAGTGGATGCATTGGTTATGATCTTCCAAAATTCTATCGATTCTGGAACAGTCCCATTGGACTGGAAGGTAGCAAATGTTACCCCACTATTCAAGAAGGGAAGGAGAGAGAAAACAGGGAACTGTTAGCCTGACATCGGTCGTTGTGAAAATGCTGGAATCCATTATTAAGGAAGTGGTAATTGGGCACTTAGAAAATCATAATATGATTAAACAGAGTCAACATGGTTTTATGAAATCGTGTTTGACAAATTTATTAGTTTTTTTGGATGTAATTAACAGGGTAGATAAAGGGGAACCAGCGGATATAGTATATTTGGATTTTCAAAAGGCATTCGATAAGGTGCCACATAAAAGGTTGTTACACAAGATAAGGGCTCATGGGGTTGGGGTAATATATTAGCATGGATAGAGGATTGGTTAAAGGACAGAAATCAGAGAGTAGGGATAAACGGGTCATTCTCAGGTTGGCAGGCTGTAACTAGTGGGGTGCCACAAAGATTGGTGCTTGGGCCTCAGCTATTTATAATCTATATTAATGACTTAGATGAAGGGACCGAGTGTAATGTATCCAAGTTTGCTGATGATACAAAACTAGGTAAGCTGTGAGGAGGACACAAAGAGTCTGCAAAGGGATATAGACAGGTTAAGTGAGTGGGCAAGAAAATGGCAGATGGAATATAATGTGGAGAAATTTGAGGTTATTCTCTTTGGTAGGAAGAATAGAAAAACAGAATATTTATTAAATGGTGAGAAACTATTAAATGTTGATGATCAGAGAGACTTGGGTGTTCTCGTACAAGAAACACAAAAAGTTAGTATGCAGGTACAGCAAGCAATTAGGAAGGCAAATGGCATGTTGGCCTTTATTGCAAGGGGGTTGGAGTACAAGAGTAAGGAAGTCTTACTACAGTTGTACAGGGCATTGGTGAGATCTTACCTGGAGTACTGCGTACAGTTTTGGTCTCCTTTTCTAAGGAAAGATATACTTGCCTTAGAGGCAGTGCAATGAAGGTTCACTAAATTAATTCCTGGGATGAGAGGTTGAGTAGAATGGGCCTATAGTCTCTGGAGTTTAGAAGAATAAGAGGTGATCTCATTGAAACATATAAGATTATGAGGGGGCTTGACAGGGTAGATACTGAGAGATTGTTTTCCCTGGCTATAGAGTCTAGAACTAGGGGACATAATCACAGGATATGGGGTCGGCCATTCAAGACTGAGATGAGGAGGAATTTCTTCACGCAGTGGGTTGTGAATCTTTGGAATTCTCTACCCCAGAGGGCTGCGGATGCTGAGACATTGAATACATTCAAGGCTGAGATGGATAGATTTTTGGACTGTAGGGGAATCAAGGGAAATGGGGATCAGGCGGGAAAGTGGAGTTGAGGTCGAAGATCAGCCATGATCGAATTGATTGGTGGAGCAGGCTCGAGGGGCATTATGGCCTAATCCTGCTCTTATTTCTTATATTCTTATGTTCTTATCTTCTTATTTACATCACTGCCATTTATATTTGCCAACAACTTGCTTGTTTATTTGTATGCACGTGCTTTTCGTGATGGCATTGACCTCAAACTCACCCACGAGTTCCATGCAGCGAATTAGTCACCCTGAAACTGAGAATTTTGTGGTTCTGGCCCAGTCGCTTTTTCTCACTGGAAACTTGGGGCGGGAAAGCCTTGGTTTGAGTAATATCTGATTGTGCCAGTCATGCATGCGGGAAATACCCTTGGTATTCAAATCACGATTTATGTCGGCGGATAAGGAAGGAAGGCAGCTTTCAAAGAGACGCAGCTAGTTTATGGCAGAGAACGTGGGCTGGTTAGATAAAGGGCTGAAGCTTGCCTTGGGTACCTGGCATTCAGAGACGACAAAACGCTGTCTGCGGTGCCCTTCCCAATCTCCTCTGTCTGGATCTTTCTTGGTTATGAGTGTAGTCCTTGTGTGTGGGTTCCTGCTCAAAGTGGTAAAGTTTCAGGGGCTGTGACGCAACACACACAGCTTGCTGGTTGGAATTTTTAAAAGAGTTTGTGGTCTGTTAAATTAGAATTTACAGCACAGAAACAGGCCATTCAATGCAACTAGTCTATGCCAGCGTTTATGCTTCACACGAGCCTCGTCCCACCTATCCTTCTGTTCCTTTATCTCTCATGTACTTATCTAGCTTTCCATTAAATGCATCTCTAAAATTATGAAGAGGTTTGATAGGGTAGATGTAGAGAAGATGGAAATATCGTCACTCCCAAGTTTCCCTCCAAGTCACGCACAATATCCCGACTTTGACATATATCGCTGTTCCTTCACTGTCGCAGGGTCAAAATCCTGGAATTCCCTGCCGAACCACTGTGGGAGCATCAAAATCGCAAGGACTGCGGTAGTTCGAAGAAAAGGCCCACCACCACCTCTCAGAGCATCTAGGACTGGGCAATAAATGTAGCCTTGCAAGCATGGCCAACAATTCACTGAGTTGCCATTTTGTGGGATGAGGTCCTGCAAGGTGAATTCAAGGAGTTAGGAGATAAATTAAAAAGCAGGACCTCAAAGGTAGTGATCTCAGGATTACTACCAGTGCCACGTGCTAGTGAGTATAGGAACAGGAGAATAGACAGGATGAATGCATGGCTGCAGGGATGGTGTAGGAGGGAGGGATTTAGATTCCTGGGACATTGGGACCGGTTCTGGGGAAGGTGGGACCTGTACAAGCGGGACGGGTTACACCCGAGCAGGACCGGGACCAATGTCTTCGCGGGAGTGTTTGCTAGTGCTGTTGGGGAAGGTTTAAACTAGAGTGGCAGGGGGATGGGAACCTTAATGGGAAGTCAGAAGGGAGTAAAGTTGAGAGCAGCAAGAGAGGGGAAGACCCAGGGGCAATTTACAATACAGATAGTACAAACAGTTGTTCAAGAACAAGTGAAAGGGAAAAGCGTAGAGCAGCAGAAAGAAAGTGTACTTTAGACACTACAGATAAAGTGAAAACTAGAAGGCGTAAGGCGATTAACCCAGCATCAAAGCCGAAGGTCAGGCTAGGGTGTGTGGCCCAACTAAGAGTTCTATATACAAATGCACGGAGTATAAGGAATAAATTAAATGAACGACAGGTTCAAATTCAAATTGGAGGGTATGACATGATAGCTATTACTGAGACATGGCTGCAGGATGGTCAGGATTGGGAACTAAATATACCGGGTTATAAGGTCTACAGGAGAGATAGGGAAAATGGAAGAGGGGGAGGAGTAGCCTTAGTGATTAGAGATGAAATCAATTCAATGATAAAGGGGGATATAACGAGAGGTAAGCAGCCAACAGAGATCTTATGGGTTGAATTGAGAAATAGGAAAGGATCTAAGACTATAGTGGGAGTTGTATATAGGACCCCTGGCAGCAGCTCTGAAGTGCTAGATTGTATAAATGCAGAGATTAGACAAGTGTGTAACAAAGGCATAGTGGTCTTAATGGGGGACTTTAACCTTCACATAGATTGGGGAAAGCAGATTAGCAACTGTCAGAAAGGTAGTGAATTTCTTGAGTGTGTCCGGGATAGTTTTCTACAGCAGTATGTCCTAGAGGCAACAAGGGGGCAAGCCAGACTAGATTTAGTAATGAGTAATGAACCAGATTTAGTTAACAGCTTAACTTTGCATGAACATCTATCCAATAGCGATCATAACATGATCGAGTTCAATGTAGTGTTTGAAAGGGAAAAAGTGAGTCAGCTGCTAAGATTCTAGACTTGGGTAAGGCCGACTTCAATGGGATGAGACAGAGACTGTCCACAGTAAACTGGGCAGATCCATTAATGGGTAAAATGACTGATGATCAGTGGGAAATGTTTAAAGAAACATTTAACGAAATACAGAACCGGTTTATACCCCTGAGGGGCAAAAACTCTACTTACCAAAAAAAACAGCCATGGACAACTAAAGAGATAAGGGACAGTATAAGACGTAAGGAAAGGGCAAACAAAAAGGCAAAAAATGGCACAGATCCTGGCGAATGGGAAAGATACAAAGATCAACAAAGGGTCACAAAAGAGATAGTAAGAGCTACAAAAACTGAGTATGAAAAGAAACTTGCAAGGGATATCAAAACCAATACGAAGAACTTTTATAGTTATATTAGGAAAAAGAGGGTGGGGTCAGGAGCAGTGTTGGCCCCTTAAAAGCTGAAAGTGGGGATATTGTCATTGACAATGGGGAAATGGCAGACATGTTGAATAATTACTTTGCGTCAGTATTTACAGTAGAAAAAGACGATAGCATTCCGGAAATCCCAAGAAAACTAATATTGAATCGGGGACAGGGACTCGATAAAATTAACATAAGTAAAGCAAGAGTAATGAAGAAAATAAGAGCAGTAAAGAGTGACAAATCCCCAGGACCAGATGGTTTCCATCCCAGGGTTTTAAAGGAAGTAGGTGAGCAGATTGCAGATGCCCTAACTATAATCTTTCAAAGTTCTCTAGATTCAGGAACTGTCCCTCTAGATTGGAAAATTGCACATGTCATTCTGCTTTTTAAGAAAGGAGAGAGAGGGAAACCAGGGAATTATAGACCAGTTAGCCTAACATCTGTTGTGGGGAAATTGCTGGAGTCTGTAATTAAGGATAGGGTGACTGAACACCTCGAGAATTTTCAGTTAATCAGAGAGAGCCAGCATGAATTTGTGAAAGGTAGGTCGTGCCTGACAAACCTGACTGAATTTTTTGAAGAGGTGACTAAAGTAATGGACAGGGGAATGTCAATGGATGTTATTTATATGGACTTCCAGAAGGCATTTGATGAGGTCCCACATAAGAGACTGTGAGCAAAGTTAGAAGCCCATGGAATCGAGGGAAAAGTACGGACTTGGTTAAGAAATTGGCTGAGCGAAAGGCGACAGAGAGTAGGGATAATGGGTAAGTATTCACATTGGCAGGATGTGACTAGTGGAGTCCCGCAGGGATCTGTCTTGGGCCCTCAATTATTTACAATATTTATTAACGACTTAGATGAAGGCATAGAAAGTCTCAAATCTAGGTTTGCCGATGACACAAAGATTGGTGGCATTATAAGCAGTGTAGATGAAAACATAAAATTACAAAGCAATATTGATAGATTAGGTGAATGGGCAAAACTGTGGCAAATGGAATTCAATGTAGACAAATGTGAGGTCATCCACTTTGGATCAAAAAAGGATAGAACAGGGTACTTTCTAAATGGTACAAAGTTAAAAACAGTGGATGTCCAAAGGGACTTAAGGGTTCAGGTACATAGGGGGCAGAAGTTATGCTGCAGCTATATAAAATCCTGGTTAGACCGCACCTGGAGTACTGTGAGCAGTTCTGGGCACCGCACCTTCAGAAGGACATATTGGCCTTGGAGGGAGTGCAGCGTAGGTTTACTAGAATGATACCCGGACTTCAAGGGTTAAGTTATGAGGAGAGATTACACAAATTGGGGTTGTAGTCTCTAGAGTTTAGAAGGTTAAGGGGTGATCTGATCGAAGTTTATAAGATATTAAGGGGAACGGATAGGGTGGATAGAGAGAAACTATTTCCGCTGGTTGGGGATTCTAGGAGTAGGGGGCACAGTCTAAAAATTAGAGCCAGACCTTTCGGGAGCGAGATTAGAAAACATTTCTACACACAAAGGGTGGTAGAAGTCTGGAACTCTCTTCCGCAAACGGCAATTGATAATAGCTCAATTGCTAAATTTAAATGTGAGATAGATAGCTTTTTGGCAACCAAAGTTATTGAGGGATATGGGCCAAAGGCAGGTATATGGAGTTAGATCACAGATCAGCCATGATCTTATCAAATGGCGGAGCAGGCACGAGGGGCTGAATGGCCTACTCCTGTTCCTATGTTCCTATGTTTGTGCTTTCCGCAGGATATTATATGTGAAGCTGTTACTAAGAGGGGTGCGGTGCAAAGAGGATGGATTACCTGCTGACATTAGTAAGAAGAATGCGGAGTAAACGGAATATGTGAGAATGGGTATGAGTGGGAAAGGATTGGGTGTGTTGACATTCTATGCTGTGGACCAGATCGGATATTTATGGCCACTGGAATTATAGGCTTGACTCAGACCTCCAGATAATACAGTGTGTAAATGTATTGACTGATGCGTTTTAGTCTCCTGCAGTCACTGTTTTTGCAATCGTTCCCTGATATCATTGGGTCCGACCTTGTTGGAAAAATAACGGAGTGTTAATGACTTACGCCGTTATTAATGCTCAAATCAACCAGCGAATTCATTGAGAGATACACCGTGAGTTGCAAATCTCCAGGACTTGCTGGTCGATTTACGCCACTCCGCCATTTGCTTCGCACAAACAGTATCTCGCTCTGAGCCTCCCCGTTATTTTTAAGAGCTTGCTGGATTTGCACATTAATTGCCCATTAAACTCGCCGCAGAAAGTTAGGGCTGGAACTTAACAGCGTAAGTACCTTTTTAATGACATGTTAATTGCTAATGTCTGCCAATCAACCTCTTTGGCCCAGAAAGGGAACAATTTAAACTGTTGAGTCTCATTCCTGCAGTTGGCAAATTCTTCTTAGAGATTTAAACAATGTAAAATTTTAAATTTTACACTTTTTTCTTACTTTTCCTCTCCGTCACCATTTTCTCTCTCTCTTAATCCAATCTTTCCTTCCCTCTCTTTCTGTACCTGATTTGACTCTTAATTCATCCTCCTTTTCCGTTGTTCCTCTGTTTCTTTCTCAACCCTTAAATCTCGTTGGTTAAGGAGATAGACTGTTGGTCCCACTGTTCGCCAAGGCTCGTTAGCAGCTCCCAACTCCAGCAAGTTACGGCCCAAAATATTTTGGAGCTGAAGGGTGCGGAAAAAAGTTTAACTGACGGGGCACGTCACAAGATGCCCCACTCCAGCTCTGAAAATGATGGAATATGCCTTACTGCCCTACTCCCGCTGAGTGTGTGGCTGGTACCACCTTCCCAAGAGCCCACCTGAGTCAGGCAGTAGGCCCTTTTTTAACATGCAACACCAATAGGACGCCGATTGCCATTGTAGGACCCGACTGGGCGTAGCCTGAACCATGCAAAAGGTTCAAATGCTGGAGCAGCCGATTAGGAGCCCGGAAGGTAAATTTTGGTGTATTGTCGTGGGGTTTGAGGGGAGCAGCACTGCTCCTCCAGGCTCCACAAAGGAAACCTGGGTCACTGGCTCACTGGGAGACCCCCACCCTGCCTCACAACGAAAACGGACCCCCTCCCCACCTTCGAACAGACACCTACCTTATTCCGGGCCCGGAGACCGGCTGGAATGACCCACAGGGCTCGTTGTCATCACCGCTGGCTATCTTAACGAGGCCCACCTCTGAAAATGGATCGCGCCGACCAGGTGAGTTCTGCTGGCCAGCTGCCCGAAAACCTTATGGAGGGAAAATCTACCCCATTGTCCCTGATATTTGTGGTTCAATATATAAGATACACTTGTCCGTAACCCCTATTTGCACCAATTTCCATGACTTCCCAGCACACAATTTCTCATCCTGTGGATGGTACACAGTGCAGCCACGGTGCGCCAATGGTGAAGGGAGTGAATGTTTAGGGTGATGGATGGGGTGCCAATCAAACGGGCTGCTTTGTCCTGGATGGTGTCGAGCTTCTTGAGTGTTGTTGAAGCTGCACTCATCCAGGCAAGTGGAGAGTGTTCCATCACACTCCTGACTTGTGCTTTGTAGACGGTGGAAAAGCTTTGGGGAGTCAGAAGGCGAGTCACTTACCACAGAATACCCAGCCTCTGACCTGCTCTTGTAGCCACAGTATTTATATGGCTGGTCCAGTTAAGTTTCTGGTCAATAATCCAGGATGTTGATGATGGGGGAATTTGGTGATGGTAATGCCATTGAATGTCAAGGGGAGGTGGTTAGACTCTCTCTTGTTGGAGATGGTCATTGCCTGGCAATTGCCTGGCGTGAATGTTAATTGCCACTTATCAGCCCAAGCCTGGATGTTGTCCAGGTCTCGCTGCATGAGGGCATGGACTGCTTCATTATCTGAGGTGTTGTGAATGGAGCTGAACACTGTGCAATCATCAGCGAACATCCCCATTTCTGACCTTATGATGGAGGGAAGATCATTGATGAAGCAGCTGAAGATGGTTGAGCCTAGGACACTGCCCTGAGAAATTCCTGCAGCAATGTCCTGGTGCTGAGATGATTGGCCTCCAACAACCACTACCATCTTCCTTTCTGCTAGGTATGATTCCAGCCACTGGAGAGTTTTCCCCTCGATTCCCATTGACTCCTTGGTGCCACACTCGGTCAAATGCTGTCTTGATGTCAAGGGCAGTCACTCTCACCTCACCTCTGGAATTCAGCTCTTTTGTCCATGTTTGGACCAAGGCTGTAATGAGGTCTGGAGCCGAGTGGTCTTGGCTGAACCCAAACTGAGCATCGGTGAGCAGGTTATTGGTGAGTAAGGGTCGCTTGATAGCACTGTCGACGACACCTTCCATCACTTTGCTGGTGATTGAGAGTAGACTGTTGGGGCAGTAATTGGCCGGATTGGATTTGTCCTGCTTTTTGTGAATAGGACATACCTGGGCAATTTTCCACATTGTTGGGTAGATGCCAGTGTTGTAGCTGTACTGGAACAGTTTGGCTAGAGGTGGGGCTAGTTCTGGTGCACAAGTCATTAGCACTACAGTTGTGATGTTGTCGGGGCCCATAGCCTTTGTTGTATCCAGTGCACTCAGCCATTTCTTGATATCATGTAGAGTAAATCGAATTGGCTGAAGACTGGCTTCTGTGATGGTGGGGATATCGGGAGGAGGCCGAGATGGATCATCCATTCAGCACTTCTGGCTGAAGATGACTGTTTACAGAGCCTCTTCCTCCTGTTAGTTGTTTAATTGTCCACCACCATTCACGACTGGATGTGGCAGGACTGCAGAGCTTTGATCTGATCCGTTTGATGTGGAATCACTTAGCTCTGTCTATAGCATGTTGCTTCCGCTGTTTAGCATGCATGTGGTCCTGAGTTGTAGCTTCACCAGGTTGGCACCTCATTTTTAGGTACGCCTGGTGCTGCTCCTGGCATGCTCTTCTACACTTGCTCATTGAACCAGGGTTGATCCCCTGGCTTGTTGGTAATGTTAGAGTGAGGAATATGCCGGGCCATGAGGTTACAGATTGTGCTGGAATACAATTCTGCTGCTGCTGATGGCCCACAGCGCCTCATGGATGCCTGGTTTTGAGCTGCTAAATCTGTTCTGAATCTATCCCATTTAGCACAGTGGTAGTACCACACAACACGTTGGATGGTGTCCTTAGTGTGAAGAGAGGACTTCATCTCCACGAGGACTGTGCGGTGGTCACTCCTACCAATACTGTCATGGACAGGTGTATCTGCGACAGGTAGATTGGTGAGAACCAAGTCAAGTAGGTTTTTCCCTCGTGTTGGTTCGCTCACCAACTGCTGCAGGCCCAGTCTGGCAGCTATGTCCTTCAGGACTCGGCCAGTAGAGGTGCTACCGAGCCACTCTTGGTGTTGGACATTGAAGTCCCCCAACCAAAGTACATTCTGTGCCCTTGCTACCCTCAGTGCTTCCTCCAAGTGGTGCTCAACAGGAGGAGGACCGATTCATCAGCTGAGGGAGGGCTGTAGGTGGTAATCAGCAGGAGGTTTTTGCCCATGTTTGACTTGATGCCATGAGATTTCACAGGGTCCAGAGTCAATGTTGAGGACTCCCAGGGCCACTCCCTCCTGACTGTATATCACTCTACCACCACCTCTGGTGGGTCTGTCCCATCGGTGGGACAGGACATACCCAGGGATGGTGATGGAAGAGTCTGGGACGTTGGCTGAAAGGTATGATTCTGTGAGTATGGTTATGTTACGCTGGTTCTTGACTAGTCTGTGAGACAGCTCTCCCAAGCACAAGTCCCCAGATGTTAGTGAGGAGGACTTTGCAGGGTTGAGGGGGCTTGCAAAGACTTTGCCTTTGTCGTGTCCGGTGCCTAGTCGTCTGATGCCGGGTGGTCCGTTCGGTTTTATTCTTATTGTGAATTTCTGTAGCGAGATTTTACAACTGAGTGGCTTGCTAGGCCATTTCAGAGGACGAGTAAGAATCAATCACATTGCTGTGGGTCTGGAGTCACATATCGGCCAGACCGGGTAAGGACGGCAGGTTTCCTTCCCTAAAGGGCATTAGTGAACCAGATGGGTTTTTACAACAATCCGGTAGTTTCATGGTCACCATTGGTGATATTTTTTTATTCCAGATTTTATTTAATTTATTGAATTTAAATTCCCCAGCTGCCGTGATGGGATTTGAACTCATAACTCCAGATTATTCGGTCAGGCCTCTGGATTATTAGTCCAGTAACATAACCACTATGCTACCGTACCCATAAATTATGCCCAATTCCATGTGCTCTAACATTGTTCACCAATGTCCTGTGTGGGACCTTATCGAAAGCCTTCTGAAAATCCAAATACACTAATTCCCAGTTATCGATTCTACTAGTTACATCCTCAAAGAACTCCAATAGGTTTGTCAAACATGATTTCCCTTTCATAAATCCATGTTGACTCTCCCAAATCCTATTATTATTTTCTAAGTGTCCTGTTATCACATCCTTTATAATAGATTCTAGCATTTTCCCGACCAATGATGTCAGGCTAACCAGTCTGTAGTTCCCTGTTTTCTCTCTCCCTCCTTTCTTAAATAGTGGGGTTACATTTGCCACCCTCCAATCTGCAGGAACCGTTCCAGAATCTATACAATTTTGGAAGATGACAACCAATGCATCCACTATCTCTGTAGCCACCTCTTTCAAAGCCCTGATGGGGACTGAGGACTCACTGCTCCCCACCCCACCTTTCCTTATCTTCAAGCAACAGAGGCAGTAAAATGGTAATAGGAAGCAGGGTTATGCCAGCAACTAAACATCGACTGAAAGGGCCCTATTAAAAACTGGTTCGACAGTCTTAAATGTCCTTCAGTTGGATATTAAATCGAGGCCCTGTCTGCCCTCTCAGCTGGTTGCAAAAGATCCCACGGCAATGTTTCAAAAAGAGCGGGGGAGTTCTCCCTGGTGTCCTATAGAACCATAGAAAAGATACAGCACAGAAGGGGGCCATTCGGCCCATCGTGTCTGCGCCGGCTCGAAGAACAACCAGGTGCCCATTCTAATCCCACCTTCCAGCACCCGGTCCATAGCCCTGCAGCTTACAGCACTTTCGGTGCAGGTCCATGTACTTTTTAAAAGAGTTGAGGGTCCCTGCCTCTACCACCAATTCGGGCAGCGAATTCCATACACCCACCACCCACTGGGTAAAAACGTTTTTCCTCATGTCCCCTCTAATCCTTCCACCAATCATCTTAAATCTATGTCCTCTAGTTCTTGAACTCTCCATGGGGGGAAACAGGTACTTCCTGTCTACTCTATCTGGGCCCCTCATAATTTTGTACACCTCAATCGAGTCTCCCCTCAGCCTCCTCTGCTCCAAGGAAAACAACCCCAGCCTATCCAATCTCTCCTCGTAGCTGCAATTTTCAAGCCCTGGCAACATTCTTGTAAATCTTCTCTGCACTCTCTCCAGAGCAATTACGTCCTTCCTGTAATGTGGTGACCAGAACTGTGCACAATACTCCAGCTGTGGCCTTACCAGTGTTTTATACAGTTCCACCATTACATCCCTGCTTTTGTATTCAATACCTCGGATAATAACGGAGAGCATTCCGTATGCCTTCTTCACAACCTTATCTACCTGACCTGCCACCTTCAGGGACCTGTGCACATGCACTCCAAGGTCTCTCACTTCCTCTACCCCTCTCAATAGATTCCCGTTTACTGCATATTCCCTTTTACTGATTGCCCTCCCTAAGTGCATTACCTCACACTTCTCCAGGTTGAATATTTATCCCTCAAACTACATCACTAACAAACAGATTATCTGGTCATTATCACATTGCTGTTTGTGGGATCTTGCTGTGCACAAATTGTTTCCTACATTACAACAGTGACTACACTACATAAATGACTTCATTGGCTGTAAGGCGCTTTGGGACGTCCTGAGGTTGTGAAAGGCGCTATATAAATGTAAGTCTTTCTTTTTCTTTTTGCTTCACAGATATGAGGAGAACAACAGCTCCATGGGACAATGCTGTCCCTCCAGTGGGGAACCTCACTCAATGGGAGCACTGGTCAGGGAATCACCTTCTTACTAAAGCTTCGTTATTGGGCCCGCTGTAACGTTCCCTCTGCCATTCATACGGACACACTGTTGTACCCTTATCTCTGCCTCATGCTTCTGTCGAGTGAGCCTCTAGGGTAGGGGTGCGGGATCGCAGAATATACCATGTGGTGTCACCAGTAGAGGGCATTAGGCCAGGTGCTGGAGTTGTGAAATTAGGAGGGATCTTTTGGAGATTTGCTCGGTGATCAGGAAGTATTTATACCGAAGGTTTCCTCAGAAAATTAAATGGGTGAGCACATTGTCCCTGGTCAATGCTTTCTTATGTTCGTGTTCCCTTCTTCCCGCTGTAAAATTGCGAAAACGTATCCCTGCGCTCGATGTGGAAACGTGGGGGGGTTAAATTGGATAAGGCCCGAATCCGGGCGCGGGCATCGCGGTGCATGATTAGCCCGCGGCGGGTAGTTCCGCCGCACGTGCTGCCTCCTCATTTACCCGATTGAAGAGCAGCGTCGAGGCCGAGCCGCGGCGTCCTCTCCACCATCAGCACTTCTCGTCAGCAGGGGGGCCCAACTCTCGCGTGAGTTGTTTGCACCTCTTAAAGGCAGCCTACACCTCTTAAAGGCAGCCTGCATATAAGTGCAAAATATAAGATACAGGTCCGCACAGAGTCTGAACGGAGATTAGACATCGCACAGGTAAAACGCAGATGCAGGTCCCGCCCCTATGTTTACAAACTGTTAAAACATTGAATAAAGGTTGCGCACTACTAAATCCCACATTCTCCAATCTGCACGCCAGACCTCACCAATCTCTGCCGATCTGAGTTTGTACCGGGCCTGTGAGAGAGCGTGCACCAAGGTTCTCTGCTGATGCACTGGAGACCTTAGTGCAAGAGATGGACAGAAGGAGGGCATCCCATATCTGCAGGGGGGCAAGAGGCCCTCCAGGCACATGCTCCTGAGGCAGTGGGAGGCAGTAGGGGACGAAGTCAATGCCAGGCACATAGCACCACGAACATGGGTGCAGTGCAGGAGGAAGTTCAATGCTTTGACACGAGTGGTCAATGTGAGTGAGGTCAACTGTCAAGTGGCGTCTCCTACCAATTACACCACTAGCCGCATCCACTGCACCACTCACTACATCACCCACATACCAACACATTATTTCTATCAGTACTCAACTCTTCCAATAAGATGCGTCCTCTCACCCTCGCACATTGTTGCAAGCCTCACACCCACAACTCACAGGTCTCACACACACACACACTGACAGCTATTCAACCATGACAGGCACATCACCCAGTCATCTTGCAGGACACTCACTAACACAGGTCCCGCTTTCTCGCTGGAGAAGGTGGCGTATAACTGGAGGCAGCAAGTGGCCCCTCGGGCATGTTCCACCATTCAATGGTTGATCTGTGAACTAACCCCATATCCCTTAATACCCTTGGTTATCAAACATCCATTAATCTCAGACTTGGAATTAACAATTGATCTAGCACCAACTGCTGTTTGCGGAAGAGTGTTCCAAACTTCTCCCACCCTCTGCATGTAGAAGCATTTCCTGCCTTGAATCCTGCACGTCCTGACTCTAGATGTTCGGCTATGTCCCCTAGTCCTAGTATTCAAGTATAAGAGACCTCCAAAAACAGGTACTACT
Source organism: Heptranchias perlo (assembly GCF_035084215.1). Taxonomy (NCBI): domain Eukaryota; kingdom Metazoa; phylum Chordata; class Chondrichthyes; order Hexanchiformes; family Hexanchidae; genus Heptranchias; species Heptranchias perlo. The sequence continues at coordinate 12,000,743 of NC_090361.1, forward strand.
GCATCAGTAGCCAGAAGCAATAACCCAGCACCTAACCTGTAAATCCTGCATGATCCCTTTAAATAGCGCTGGTGGTGGGGGGGTCCTCCAGGCCGCCTAAGACATATTCAGATGGTCGTGGTTAAGATAGTGCGTGAAGTGTCAAAATGATGTCTATCCTTTTAAATCAGCGTTGCAGACTGATCTAACACATATTCTCCTTACTTTACATGCTGCCGGCGTTCGTTATCTGCGCCTGCGCGAACCTCTTTACCAAGATGGCGTCCGGCACACGTCACGCTAGAAGTGTCCGCACGCATTCCGGACGCCATTTTGGTACATCAGGAGGCCTCGTTGCGCCTATACAACGGGCGCTACACGGCCGAAGTTCTAGCCCACTGAGTCATGAAGCTCATTCCCTAGTACCCTAACTCTCTCATAAAGTCCACCCCTCTAGTCCTAACTTGCCCACAAAGTCCACTCCTCTAGGACCTTAATTCTCCCATAAAGTCCACCCCACTATGACCCCAACTCTCTCACGAAGCTCATCCTCCAATACCTTAGCTCTACCATTATAGTATCTAGCTGCATTTTCTTTTTGCAGTCAACAAGAAAACCCCATAATCTACAATTAGTCACTTAACACTTTTACTCTTTGGCAGTCGTTATATTTCCGATAAAGAAACCTGTTTGGTACCTGGAGACACGATAGGAGTGATTGCAAAATACCAAGAGCAGTTCATTCACACTCACCAGGTCTGCAAAGTCTCACCTACTCCAACTACAATCAGTGCTTAGTTATGCAGGAAGTGCAGCTTCTCTCTCATGGTGTTATCAAGGTTGGCCTTTTGCACTTAGTGTTATTCTAACACCCCTCACCTGTCGATCTCTGCAGGTTTACAGTCAATTTCCAAAACAGAGATCAGTGCTTAACGGAGTGTAGAATCTTTGTTGTTTTTTTCAATATTACCTTCTGAAGTCTGAGTTGAGAATTTCAATTCAGCATTACAATAAGTTGAACTAGAGCGTTAAGGTTAGAGAGGGACAGCGGTCGTGGATTAATTCAGCGAGATGGAGACGAGTGATTGTTAGCCACAAGAGATCAGGTGAAGTGATTGAGAGCAGCAAAGGTGTCAGAAGGGGCACAATACATGCAGTCGGAGTAGAACGTGTTGCAGGGAAATTGGAAGGGGAGAGTCAGAGGGAGGCAAAACTTGGGGTTCAGCGAGAACAGAGGAGTGGGCAGTGTGACTGGAGATAGAAATAGACAGAACGAGATTAAAGGAGATGACATTAAAGAAAGATTTACATTTATATAGCGCCTTTCACGACCTCAAGACGTCGCAAGGCATTTTACAACCAATGAAGTACTTTTGAAGTGTGGTCATTGTTGTTAATGTAGGAAATGCGGCAGCCGATTTGTGCACAGCAAGATCCCACAAACAGCGATGTGATAATAACCCGATCATCTGTTTTTAGTGATGTTGGTTGAGGGATAAATATTAGCCAGGACACTGGGGAGAACTCCCCTGCTGTTCTTTGAAACAGTGCTGTGTGATCTTTCACGTCCACCTGAGGGAGCAGACTCTTAAAGTTAAATTGAAGAGGAGGAAAACAAAGCTGCAAGGGGAAACTCCAGAAAGAGTAGGTACATTTTTTTGTGGTCTCTCAGGCTGCAGTATGCTTACTTCAATATTGTTCACAAAATGGATGGAGAGAAGGCAAAGCAAGGATTGTGGGTGGTCACCACTATACCGTGAGGGGTTCGTAGATGCCACCCTGGTCCATCAGTGCCCGTGGTCGTGCCCAACTCTTTCCTTCATCGTCGATGGGTCAAAATCCTGGAACTCCCTTCCTAACAGCGCTGTGGGAGAACCTTCACCACACGGACTGCAGCCGTTCAAGAAGGCGGCTCACCACCACCTTCTCAAGGGGCAACTAGGGATGGGCGATAAATGCCGGCCTCGCCAGCGGCGCCCACATCCCACGAACGAATAAAGAAAAAACTATTCTGATATTTTCACGTGCTGACAGTGCGTCACTAGCTAGTCCAATATAGTCTCACCCCTAATGGTGGTGGCTACGCTGCTGAGTTCTGTTTGAACACAACACCGTGCAGTGACCCTCCGAGCCCTCCTAACCCCTCAAGCAGCGATGGAGCAAAAAAGTGAAGATGTGCAGGGGCGAGATTTTGACAAAAGGTAAAGGTCGGAGGTGGAGTTTGGGGGTGGGTGGTGGGGTAAAGTGCAAGAAAGCATTTATAAACTTATTTTGGGGAATAGGGAAGGATAACAAAAGATGGTCTGCTTCCCGGTCTATAACAAGGCCGGACTTTTATAAACTAATATATATATATATAAAAGAAGGAAGGAGCTCGCATTTATATAGCGCCTTTCACAACCGCAGGATGTCCCAAAGTGCTTTATAGCCAATGAAATACTTTTGAAGTGTAGTCACTGTTGAATGTAGGCAAAGCAGCAGCCAATTTGCGCACAGCAAGATCCCACAAACAGCAATGTGCTAATGACCAGATAATCTGGTTTTAGGTGTTTGTTGAGGGATAAACATTGGCCAGGACATCTTGCTCTTCTTTGAAATAATGCCCTGGGCTCTTTTACGTCCAACTGAGAGGGCAGGAGGGGCCTTGGTTTAACGTCTCATCCAAAAGACAGCACCTTTGACATTGCAGCACCCCCTCAGTACTGCACTGGGAGTGTCAGCCGAGATTTTGCGCTCACGTCTCTGGAGTGGGACTTTAACCCACAACCTTCTAACTCAGAGAGGAGAGTGCTACCACTGAGCCACGTCTGACACTATATATATATTAAATGGCGATTTATCAGTAGCCAAGGCACTGGACATACTGACGATCGCCCGTTCCTCACCATCTCCTGTGCTGGTGGTTGTTGTTGTTGTTGTGACTCTCGCTGCCAGCCCCACACAAACGTGCTCAACTAGTGACTAAGAAGCGGGAAGTGGCTCCCCCTCGAGAAAGCTGCCACTTCCTCAACCTGGCAACTTATTATGTCACCTTATAAGACTGGAATGTCCTTGTGGGACTTTGCAGCGTCGGTGGGAGGTGTTGGTGTCATTGGGACTATCCCAGGAGCTCTGTCTGGTTTGTGGAAGGATCTGTTCCTTTTCTCACGGGAAAAGCTAGATCTTTCTCTGACTGGCAGCGACTGACTGAGGGACTCTCGAGCCAATCCCTTAGCACCACTGCAAGGTCTCTCGACCCACAAAGTTCATCCTGAAGTGAACATTTAATTTTAGTTTCTCAGCTCTTTCTTCAAAATAATTTTTCTTTCCAATATCCACCCCCTCTTCCCCTGAAGGTGTGGACTTCTTGCTTGGTTGCAGTTACACTGATGACCAAGTGGGACTCAGTGCGATTGGATTTCATTGAGGTGGGATTGACATGATGGCCCTTCCTGCCTCATTTACCCCCAAGCATTGGGTGGGAGCCCATTAGGAGGATTGCCCTGAAGAATCAGACTTTAGGGTTGCACCTAGCCCACCCTTCAGATTGGAGGAACTGCGAGGGACTGTGAGCAAGACCATGGAGAACCTGGAAAGATAAGTGCCCCTTTTTCTCAGGTCTTCCGTTGAACTTCGGGACCAGAGACCTCTAGCTGCTGCATTTGGACATTAGCCAGAAGGCCCTACAGCCAAAGAGCATCATTGCTGATTATGAGGAGAGATTACATAAACTAGGCTTGTATTCCCTGGAATATAGAAGGTTAAGGGGTGATTTGATTGAGGAATTATGAAAGTAATTGTTAAGAGATTTGGAGCCAAGGCGGGTATAAATCCATAACCCTGAGAAACTGAAATGAACAGGAAGGGCGGATAAAGTGTCAAATGCAGAACTTAACACAAATCATCTCACTCCGCTAACTGAGCTGTGAGCAAGACTAAATAAGCAATCTCGTTGACTCTGTTATTTGGAATCCACAGCCCATTGATTGCAATCGACACTTTTGCTGACATGGTCGGTCATGCGGTTTCTCTGTTCCGCTTTGGTTTGGAACTAACATGGAGTCCGCCCATGGTTTGGTTCTCATGCCTACATGTGTTCAGAGGTAGTGCACAGGGCACTGATAGCAAATTTCATCAACAGATTTTTTTTTATTTGTTCATGAGATGTGGGCATCGCTGGCGAGGCCGGCATTTATTGCCCATCCCTAATTGCCCTTGAGAAGGTGGTGGTGAGCCGCCTTCTTGAACTGCTGCAGTCCCTGTGGTGACGGTTCTCCCACAGTGCTGTTAGAAAGGGAGTTCCAGGATTTTGACCCAGCGACGATGAAGGAACGGCGATATATTTCCAAGTCGGGATGGTGTGTGACTTGGAGGGGAACGTGCAGGTGGTGTTGTTCCCATGTACCTGCTGCTCTTGTCCAGAGGGACTGACAGTAGACGTGAAGAGTGCTCCTGCCTGAGGAGACAAGCTTCTGGAGGAAGCAAAGTGGAAGCAGGGGGCATTGTTTTTCGAATTTAAAAATATTTCTCGGGCATGGTTCTACAGGCATTAAGATGTCCTCCAGAGCTTGCCCGACTGACCAATCTTTCAACTTCTGTTAGCTGTGGCTCAGTTGGTAGCAGGCTTGCCTCTGCATCAGAAGGTCCCACTCCAGAGACTGACACACCGGTGCAGTACTGAGGGAGTGCTGCACTGTCAGAGGTGCTGGATTTCAGATGAGACGTTAAACTGAGTCCCCGTCTGCCCTCTTGTTTGGATGTAAAAGATCCCATGGCACTATTTCGAAGAAGAGCAGGGGAGTTCTGCCCAGCGTCCTAGCCAATATTTATCCCTCAACCAACATCACTAAAACAAATTATCTGGTCATTTATCTCAATGCTGTTTGTGGGAGCTTGCTTTGCTCAAATTGGCTGCCACATTTTTTTTTTATTCGTTCATGGGGTGTGGGCGTCGCTGGCGAGGCCGGCATTTGTTGCCCATCCCTAATTGCCCTTGAGAAGGTGGTGGTGAGCCGCCTTCTTGAACCGCTGCAGTCCGTGTGGTGACGGGTCTCCCACAGTGCTGTTAGGAAGGGAGTTCCAGGATTTTGACCCAGTGACGATGAAGGAATGGCGATATATTTCCAAGTCGGGATGGTGTGTGACTTGGAGGGGAACGTGCAGGTGGTGTTGTTCCCATGTACCTGCTGCTCTTGTCCTTCTAGGTGGTAGAGGTCACAGGTTTGGGAGGTGCTGTCGAAGAAGCCTTGGCGAGTTGCTGCAGTGCATCCTGTGGATGGTACACACTGCAGCCACAGTGCGTCGGTGGTGAAGGGAGTGAATGTTTAGGGTGGTGAATGGGGTGCCAATCAAGTGGGCTGCTTTGTCCTGGATGGTGTCGAGCTTCTTGAGTGTTGTTGGAGCTGCACTCATCCAGGCAAGTGGAGAGTATTCCATCACACTCCTGACTTGTGCCTTGTAGATGGTGGAAAGGCTTTGGGGAGTCAGGAGGTGAGTCACTAGCCGCAGAATACCCAGCCTCTGACCTGCTCTTGTAGCCACGGTATTTATATGGCTGGTCCAGTTAAGTTTCTGGTCAATGGTGACCCCCAGGATGTTGATGGTGGGGGATTCGGCGATGGTAATGCCGTTAAATGTCAAGGGGAGGTAGTTAGACTCTCTCTCGTTGGAGATGGTCATTGCCTGGCACTTGTCTGGCGCGAATATTACTTGCCACTTATCAGCCCAAGCCTGGATGTTGTCCAGGTCTTGCTGCATGCGGGCTCGGACTGCTTCATTATTTGAGGGGTTGCGAATGGAACTGAACACTGTGCAGTCATCAGCGAAAATCCCCATTTCTGACCTTATGATGGAGGGAAGGTCATTGATGAAGCAGCTGAAGATGGTTGGGCCTAGGACACTGCCCTGAGGAACTCCTGCAGCAATGCCCTGAGGCTGAGATGATTGGCCTCCAAGTGCTTGGGTGCCCAAACTCAGGAGTACGTGGACAATTGTAGTTCTCCAACCACTGCCCTGGGTGAGAACAATTAACTTAGCTGCAGGCCAGGACTGAACGTATGAACCTATGTTCTGTGTTACAGCAGGTAGAGCCCTTTCCCCATGGACTAGGAATATTATAACTCTCTTTCCTTGTTCGCTAAGTAGATGCATGCCATGGAGCTCTGGGAGACACATATCGGGGCCAATGTTCCTCTGCTTTGAGTCCAGAAAGTGCTCAGTTCCTGGGTGCAAAGTCTGGGGGCCTCATATGCCCCACAAGCCCTGGCAAATGACCCACACACCCAAGAAACACAGTTCTGTTTGTGTTAAGGTTTCTTACACCCTGTTTTGTCCTGTTTGAATTTCTGTGAGCCTGGTGATTTGGAAAGGGATATTCTTATTGTTGTTGTCTCACTGGTGGATAAATCTTAATTCAGAACTTCAAAATCTGTTAGTATTCACAGCCTTACAGCAGCAGGAGCATAGGAACAGGAGGAGGCCATTCAGCCCCTTGACCCTGGTCCGCCACTCAATGAGATCATGCCTGATCTGTATCCTATCTCCATCCACCCAACTTAACTCCATATCCCTTAATACCCTTACCTAGCAAAAATCTATCGATTTAAAATTATTAATTGAGTTGGCATCTACTGCTTTTTGTGGGAGAGAGTTCCACACTTCTATCACTCTTTGTGTGAAGAAGTGTTTCCTAACTTCTCTCCTGAATGGCCTGGCTCTGATTTTAAGATTATGTCCCCTTGTCCTAGACTCTCCCACCAGCAGAAAAAGTTTCTCTCTACCCTATCAATTCCTTTCATAATTCCTAAAAACCTCAATCAAATCACCCCTTAACCTTCTATATTCCAGGGAATACAAGCCTAGTTTATGTAATCTCTCCTCATAATCAGCAATGATGCTCTTTGGCTGTTGGGCCTTCTGGCTAATGTCCAAATGCAGCAGCTAGAGGTCTCCAGTCCTGAAGGTCAACGAAGGACCTGAGAAAAAGGGGCACTTATCTTTCCAGGTTCTCCATGGTCTTGCTTACAGTCCCTCGCAGTTCTTCCAATCTGAGGGGTGGGCTAGGTGCAACCCTACGGCCTGATTCTTCTGGGCAATCCTCCTAATGGGCTCCCACCCAATGCTGGGCAGTAAATGAGGCAGGAAGGGCCATGATGTCAATCCCACCTCAATAAAATCCAATCGTGTTCTGACCTGCACTGAGTCCCACTTGGTCATCAGTGTAACTGCACCCATAGGTTGAACCCTGGCCTGTAGGCGAGTTAATTGTTCTCAGCCAGGGCAGCGGTCGGGGAACTACAATTGACCACGTACTCCTGAGTTTGGGCACCCCAGCACTGGATTTAATCTGTTGGTGAAATTTGCTATCAGTGCCCAGTTCACTACCTCTGAACACATGCAGGCATGAGAACCAAACCATGGGCGGACTCCATGTTAGTTCCAAACCAAAGCGGAACAGAGAAACCGCATGACCGACCATGTCAGCAGAAGTGTGGATTGCAATCAATGGGCTGTGGATTCCAAATAACAGAGTGAACAAGATTGCTTATTTTGTCTTGCTCACAGCTCAGTTAGCGGAGTGAGATGATAGGTGATTATTTCTGTACTTGACACTTTACCCTCCCTTCCTGTTCACTTCAGTTTCTCAGGGTTGTGGATTCATGCGCAGTCACCGAGTGAACTTTAAAAGCATGAGGAAGCACGGAGTGAGGAAAGGTCAAACAGCCCATAATTTGATCAACCTCCACTGTGGTTGGTTCTTCACACTTTACTGTTCCCTTCAGTTTGTTCCTTTTCTATCTTCAAGATACCAGGCCCAAATGTCCTTGCAGTTGACCAGAGGGACTGACAGTAGACGTGAAGAGTGCTCCTGCCTGAGGAGACAAGCTTCTGGAGGAAGCAAAGTGGAAGCAGGGGGCATTGTTTTTCGAATTTAAAAATATTTCTCGGGCATGGTTCTACAGGCATTAAGATGTCCTCCAGAGCTTGCCCGACTGACCAATCTTTCAACTTCTGTTAGCTGTGGCTCAGTTGGTAGCAGGCTTGCCTCTGCATCAGAAGGTCCCACTCCAGAGACTGACACACCGGTGCAGTACTGAGGGAGTGCTGCACTGTCAGAGGTGCTGGATTTCAGATGAGACGTTAAACTGAGTCCCCGTCTGCCCTCTTGTTTGGATGTAAAAGATCCCATGGCACTATTTCGAAGAAGAGCAGGGGAGTTCTGCCCAGCGTCCTAGCCAATATTTATCCCTCAACCAACATCACTAAAACAAATTATCTGGTCATTTATCTCAATGCTGTTTGTGGGAGCTTGCTTTGCTCAAATTGGCTGCCACATTTTTTTTTTATTCGTTCATGGGGTGTGGGCGTCGCTGGCGAGGCCGGCATTTGTTGCCCATCCCTAATTGCCCTTGAGAAGGTGGTGGTGAGCCGCCTTCTTGAACCGCTGCAGTCCGTGTGGTGACGGGTCTCCCACAGTGCTGTTAGGAAGGGAGTTCCAGGATTTTGACCCAGTGACGATGAAGGAATGGCGATATATTTCCAAGTCGGGATGGTGTGTGACTTGGAGGGGAACGTGCAGGTGGTGTTGTTCCCATGTACCTGCTGCTCTTGTCCTTCTAGGTGGTAGAGGTCACAGGTTTGGGAGGTGCTGTCGAAGAAGCCTTGGCGAGTTGCTGCAGTGCATCCTGTGGATGGTACACACTGCAGCCACAGTGCGCCGGTGGTGAAGGGAGTGAATGTTTAGGGTGGTGAATGGGGTGCCAATCAAGTGGGCTGCTTTGTCCTGGATGGTGTCGAGCTTCTTGAGTGTTGTTGGAGCTGCACTCATCCAGGCAAGTGGAGAGTATTCCATCACACTCCTGACTTGTGCCTTGTAGATGGTGGAAAGGCTTTGGGGAGTCAGGAGGTGAGTCACTAGCCGCAGAATACCCAGCCTCTGACCTGCTCTTGTAGCCACGGTATTTATATGGCTGGTCCAGTTAAGTTTCTGGTCAATGGTGACCCCCAGGATGTTGATGGTGGGGGATTCGGCGATGGTAATGCCGTTGAATGTCAAGGGGAGGTAGTTAGACTCTCTCTCGTTGGAGATGGTCATTGCCTGGCACTTGTCTGGCGCGAATATTACTTGCCACTTATCAGCCCAAGCCTGGATGTTGTCCAGGTCTTGCTGCATGCGGGCTCGGACTGCTTCATTATTTGAGGGGTTGCGAATGGAACTGAAAACTGTGCAGTCATCAGCGAAAATCCCCATTTCTGACCTTATGATGGAGGGAAGTTCATTGATGAAGCAGCTGAAGATGGTTGGGCCTAGGACACTGCCCTGAGGAACTCCTGCAGCAATGCCCTGAGGCTGAGATGATTGGCCTCCAAGTGCTTGGGTGCCCAAACTCAGGAGTACGTGGACAATTGTAGTTCTCCAACCACTGCCCTGGGTGAGAACAATTAACTTAGCTGCAGGCCAGGACTGAACGTATGAACCTATGTTCTGTGTTACAGCAGGTAGAGCCCTTTCCCCATGGACTAGGAATATTATAACTCTCTTTCCTTGTTCGCTAAGTAGATGCATGCCATGGAGCTCTGGGAGACACATATCGGGGCCAATGTTCCTCTGCTTTGAGTCCAGAAAGTGCTCAGTTCCTGGGTGCAAAGTCTGGGGGCCTCATACGCCCCACAAGCCCTGGCAAATGACCCACACACCCAAGAAACACAGTTCTGTTTGTGTTAAGGTTTCTTACACCCTGTTTTGTCCTGTTTGAATTTCTGTGAGCCTGGTGATTTGGAAAGGGATATTCTTATTGTTGTTGTCTCACTGGTGGATAAATCTTAATTCAGAACTTCAAAATCTGTTAGTATTCACAGCCTTACAGCAGCAGGAGCATAGGAACAGGAGGAGGCCATTCAGCCCCTTGACCCTGGTCCGCCACTCAATGAGATCATGCCTGATCTGTATCCTATCTCCATCCACCCAACTTAACTCCATATCCCTTAATACCCTTACCTAGCAAAAATCTATCGATTTAAAATTATTAATTGAGTTGGCATCTACTGCTTTTTGTGGGAGAGAGTTCCACACTTCTATCACTCTTTGTGTGAAGAAGTGTTTCCTAACTTCTCTCCTGAATGGCCTGGCTCTGATTTTAAGATTATGTCCCCTTGTCCTAGACTCTCCCACCAGCAGAAAAAGTTTCTCTCTACCCTATCAATTCCTTTCATAATTCCTAAAAACCTCAATCAAATCACCCCTTAACCTTCTATATTCCAGGGAATACAAGCCTAGTTTATGTAATCTCTCCTCATAATCAGCAATGATGCTCTTTGGCTGTTGGGCCTTCTGGCTAATGTCCAAATGCAGCAGCTAGAGGTCTCCAGTCCTGAAGGTCAACGAAGGACCTGAGAAAAAGGGGCACTTATCTTTCCAGGTTCTCCATGGTCTTGCTTACAGTCCCTCGCAGTTCTTCCAATCTGAGGGGTGGGCTAGGTGCAACCCTACGGCCTGATTCTTCTGGGCAATCCTCCTAATGGGCTCCCACCCAATGCTGGGCAGTAAATGAGGCAGGAAGGGCCATGATGTCAATCCCACCTCAATAAAATCCAATCGTGTTCTGACCTGCACTGAGTCCCACTTGGTCATCAGTGTAACTGCACCCTTAGGTTGGACCCTGGCCTGTAGGCGAGTTAATTGTTCTCAGCCAGGGCAGCGGTCGGGGAACTACAATTGACCACGTACTCCTGAGTTTGGGCACCCCAGCACTGGATTTAATCTGTTGGTGAAATTTGCTATCAGTGCCCAGTTCACTACCTCTGAACACATGCAGGCATGAGAACCAAACCATGGGCGGACTCCATGTTAGTTCCAAACCAAAGCGGAACAGAGAAACCGCATGACCGACCATGTCAGCAGAAGTGTGGATTGCAATCAATGGGCTGTGGATTCCAAATAACAGAGTGAACAAGATTGCTTATTTTGTCTTGCTCACAGCTCAGTTAGCGGAGTGAGATGATAGGTGATTATTTCTGTACTTGACACTTTACCCTCCCTTCCTGTTCACTTCAGTTTCTCAGGGTTGTGGATTCATGCGCAGTCACCGAGTGAACTTTAAAAGCATGAGGAAGCACGGAGTGAGGAAAGGTCAAACAGCCCATAATTTGATCAACCTCCACTGTGGTTGGTTCTTCACACTTTACTGTTCCCTTCAGTTTGTTCCTTTTCTATCTTCAAGATACCAGGCCCAAATGTCCTTGCAGTTGACCAGAGGGACTGACAGTAGACGTGAAGAGTGCTCCTGCCTGAGGAGACAAGCTTCTGGAGGAAGCAAAGTGGAAGCAGGGGGCATTGTTTTTCGAATTTAAAAATATTTCTCGGGCATGGTTCTACAGGCATTAAGATGTCCTCCAGAGCTTGCCCGACTGACCAATCTTTCAACTTCTGTTAGCTGTGGCTCAGTTGGTAGCAGGCTTGCCTCTGCATCAGAAGGTCCCACTCCAGAGACTGACACACCGGTGCAGTACTGAGGGAGTGCTGCACTGTCAGAGGTGCTGGATTTCAGATGAGACGTTAAACTGAGTCCCCGTCTGCCCTCTTGTTTGGATGTAAAAGATCCCATGGCACTATTTCGAAGAAGAGCAGGGGAGTTCTGCCCAGCGTCCTAGCCAATATTTATCCCTCAACCAACATCACTAAAACAAATTATCTGGTCATTTATCTCAATGCTGTTTGTGGGAGCTTGCTTTGCTCAAATTGGCTGCCGCATTTTTTTTTAATTCGTTCATGGGGTGTGGGCGTCGCTGGCGAGGCCGGCATTTGTTGCCCATCCCTAATTGCCCTTGAGAAGGTGGTGGTGAGCCGCCTTCTTGAACCGCTGCAGTCCGTGTGGTGACGGGTCTCCCACAGTGCTGTTAGGTAGGGAGTTCCAGGATTTTGACCCAGTGACGATGAAGGAATGGCGATATATTTCCAAGTCGGGATGGTGTGTGACTTGGAGGGGAACGTGCAGGTGGTGTTGTTCCCATGTACCTGCTGCTCTTGTCCTTCTAGGTGGTAGAGGTCACAGGTTTGGGAGGTGCTGTCGAAGAAGCCTTGGCGAGTTGCTGCAGTGCATCCTGTGGATGGTACACACTGCAGCCACAGTGCGTCGGTGGTGAAGGGAGTGAATGTTTAGGGTGGTGAATGGGGTGCCAATCAAGTGGGCTGCTTTGTCCTGAATGGTGTCGAGCTTCTTGAGTGTTGTTGGAGCTGCACTCATCCAGGCAAGTGGAGAGTATTCCATCTCACTCCTGACTTGTGCCTTGTAGATGGTGGAAGGGCTTTGGGGAGTCACGAGGTGAGTCACTCGCCGCAGAATACCCAGCCTCTGACCTGCTCTTGTAGCCACAGTATTTATATGGCTGGTCCAGTTAAGTTTCTGGTTAATGGTGACCCCCAGGATGGTGATGGTGGGGGATTCGGCGATTTCCTACATTACAACAGTGACTACACTTTAAAAGTACTTAATTGGCTGTAAATCGCTTTGGAATGTCCTGAGGTTGTGAAAGATGCTATATAAATGCAAGTCTTTCTTTCCTGAACCAAGGCAGTGGAAGTGATCACAACATTCAAACATTGAGAGCAGCATCTTTGGCAGGCCTACTCATATGGCATCTTCATGTGCGGTTTCTCTTCTCCTTAAGGTATTGACTCTTTGCTGAGGTCAGGTTCTCTCTGGGCAGTGGTCCTCCTCTCAAATGCCCATTCTTCGTGTATGGATTTAGTCATTGAGTGTCAGCAGACTATTTGACCATGCAGACATCATAGCTGAGTTGATTCAGCCAAAACTCTGCTGCCCGTATCCTAACTCGCACCAAGTCCCGTTCACCCATCACCCCTGTGCTCGCTGACCTACATTGGCTCCCGGTCCATCAGCACCTCGAATTTAAAATTCTCAGCCTTGTGTTCAGATCCCTCCATGGCCTCGCCCCTCCCTATCTCTGTAACCTCCTCCAGCCCTACGACCCTCTGAGAACTCCGCGTTCCTCCAATTCTGGCCTCTCGCGCATCCCCGATGTCCTTCGCTCCACCATTGGCGGCCGTGCCTTCAGCTGCCTAGGCCCTAAGCTCTGGAATTCCCTCCCTAAACCTCTCCGCCTCTCTGCCTCTCTCTCCTCCTTTGAGACGCTCCTTAAAACCTAGCTCTTTGACCAAGTTTTTGGTCACCTGTCCTAATATCTCCTTATGTGGCTCGGTGTCAAATTTTGTCTGATTACACTAATGCCTTGGGACGTTTTCCTACATTAAAGGCGCTATATAAATGCAAATTGTTGTTGTTGCTGATTCTGACTACACTCAATACCCATATGCACAGTTTCTAGAAGGCGTTGATGGAGAGTGATCAGGAGTAGGGACTTTGGGTGACTTCCATCTCCGTAACTCAAGGGTGCTGAGACCAGGGTTAGAACTTGGGGCCTTCCCTGATCTATAAAATCTGTAGGGTACAGTAGCATTGTGGTTATATCACGAGACTAGTAATCCTGTAGGCCTGGACTAATAATCGGTTGAGAGATGCGTTCACATCCTGCTACAGCAGCTGGGGAATTTAAATTCAGTTAATTAAATAAAATAAAATCTGCAATAAAAAGCTAGTATCAGTAATAAAACTACTGGATTGTTGTAAAAACCTATCAGGTTCACTAATCCCCTTTAGGTGAAGGAAACCTGCTGTCTGGCCTATATGTGACTCCAGACCCACAGCAATGTGGTTGATTCTTAAATACCCTCTGAAATGGCCGAGCAAGCCACTTAGCTGTTCAAGAAGGCGGCTCACCATCACCTTCTCAAGGGCAATTAGGGATGGGCAATAAATGCCGGCCTCGCCAGTGATGCCCACATCCCATGAATGAATAATAAAAAGATAAACACACTTAGCCATCATGTGAAGTTCTATAGTTTAATATATGCTTTGGTTAACCTTCTTGCTGTGTCATTTTATAACTGAATTTTAATTGGTTTTAACAACTCACAACTCTTGTCCCTTTGCACCATGCACCCTCCTATAGCCAGGAGATGGTCTCCACAGGCAAAAATATTACATACGCACATACAGAATTGATGGGCAGGGAAAGACCAACCGGTCCATCAAGCCTGCCCCACACACCATGATGGTTGGAGCATCCTGACTAAACACTTCTTCCCTTCCCACATTCCCACAGCCAGGTAATCCCCTGAGAGAGGCAAAAAAAACCCCCAGAGATAAAGCCCCAGGGCCAATAAGGGGAAAAATACTCTTTCTTATAGCCTATTGTCAGTCTCTCTAATCAGCTGACAGGAAGTCCGTTCCTGGAGCTGGACCTGGTGATACTCTATGAGGGTGCTACCAGTGACTGAGCTATCAGCAGGTTCTAGACCATAGTCAGCTCGTCTGGCTCTCTGTCTGGCTTCTTTTCCCGTTCATGGCTGTTACCTTTGGTCAGCTCTCCTTCCCATGGCCCGTTTGAGGTGTTTCACAGGATTTTTACTTTGTTTTTTGTGACAAACTGAAACTAGGAAGCACCTTGCAATGAGATTTGTGAAGATACTTGTTGACTCGTTCAATGGCTCTCACTGGTGAAAGAAAGAAAGACTTGCATTTATATAGCGCCTTTCACAACCTCAGTCCCAAAGTGTTTTACAGCCAATTAAGTAATTTTGAGGTGTAGTCACTGTTGTAGTGTAGGAAACGCAACAGCCAATTTGCGCACAGCAAGATCCCACAAATGAGATAATGACCAGATAATCTGTTTTAGTGATGTTGGTTGAGGGATAAATATTGGCCAGGACACCGGGGAGAACTCCCCTGCTCTTCTTCGAATAGTGCCATGGGATCTTTTACGTCCACCTGAAAGGGCAGACAGGGGCCTCGGTTTAATGCCTTATCCGAAAGACGGCACCTCCCATACAGATCAAAAGGTCCCAGGCTCCACGTCCATGCTGTGCTGTTAACTGACCTCAGGGCACTACATTTAGCCTCTGTGTATCTGAGCCAGGAAAGAGAAATTTAAGCAGGGTATCCACCACTGATGGCGAATTCAGTCTAGACTAAAGGGACGAATGTCTCCTCTGTTTTCTGGCTGTCTGGGCACCAAATGTCTAAGTTTTTAGCAACTCAAACCAGCTCCTAGTGAGCATGGGCCGACAGCATAAAATTGTGGCTGATTGTCAGTAATTAGCAATCTCACTCAGAGCGCACAAAATGGCTAGGGCACATTGTCCAGCCAGAGTCCAGGGGCCTTTATTCTTCATCTAACGCTGCTCTCAGCAGGTCAGCCAGCACCTGTGGAGAGAACAGATAAGTTCTCTCAGACACGAGAGGCAATTTTAACCCTGCAAGTCCAGGGCTGATACATCATGGGTTAGATACAGAGTAGAGCTCCCTCTACACTGTCCCATTAAACACTCCTAAGTCCAGTACAGCATTGGCTAGAGCTTCCTCTACACAGTCTCATCAAACAGTCCCAGGTACGGCCCCTAGATATATAATAAGACTCTCCCGATACTGGCATGACAAAGCACTTTAACCCTACTGCAGCAACGTGTTATTTTTCCACTTCTCATACCAGCTTGTCTATCCCAAGGGTTGCCTTAAACTTTCCCATTTTACATTGTGGTTGGCTTTCAAGGCACCAAGATCAACACTGGAGACAACTGTACACGCACAGTTTAAAGACTTCATGTCTCCGGCCATGAAGCATCTCTGGTATTGGGCAAAGATCAGTCGAAGTTAGTCTCGTAAAATCACAATGCTGCCCTCTACTGGCAGACTGAGAGCTGGATTTGCTCACTCCAACAGCAAAATAGTGGCATGCAGCATCAAGAGGTAGGCTTTAAGGAGCGTCTTAAAGGAGGAGAGAGAGGTGGAGAGGTGGAAAGGTCTAGGGAGCGTATTCCAGAGCTTAGACCCTAGACAGCTGGAGGCACGGCCGCCAATGGGAGAGGAAGGAAATCGGGATTCAACTACAGATGGGCTGAGGCAAGAGGGGAGACTGGTGATCTTACGGAGGTGGACGTAGGCGGTCTTGGTGATGGAGAGGGCACGGGGTTGGAGGCCCGGCTCAGGATCCAACAGCAGATGCCACCAATGGATATGGTTATCTTTGGCACCAGGGTTGGACACCACATCCCTAGGCCTTGGGCTCTGTAATGTAGAGCTGACAGAGAGAGGGAAAACTTTCATCCCATCAATCTGGGCTGGATTTGGACCCAGGTCCCTGAGGAGAAAAGACACTACACTGACACAGTGTGGTCCCCAGCCATTGGCCCAACAGCTTCAGTGTAAACCCAGCTCACCGAGGCAAGCGTGAGAAAGGAATCGTCTGTCACTCTTCTGCCTTTTCACACCATGGCTGATGGTGAAACACAATGAGAAGTACAAAATTCCCATAGCAGATAACAAAAGAATAAACAGGCTGTGCCAGTGAGATTAATTTGTTGGCCACTTTTATCAGCAGTTTGCAGAAGAAATGGAACATTGTTAGGACCTAACCACTGGAGTTGTAACCCAAAAAATAGATATTTTGGGAACCGACAGCCATACTCTTCAAAAAAGTATAAGGAAGTACAGAAAGAGAAATGGCCTTTGTAGTCACTGGACATGCTCCTTGCACAGACTGTTGGGAGTCTCATTGAAGTCTTCTGTCTGGCTCATTCAGGATTGCCAAGTGTGTGAAATGCTGGACAGATAGGAATATCAGTGAGCACAGAACAAGGAAAAGACCATTCAGCCCAAGCTAGCTCCTTCTAACCTATCATGAACTCCACCCCATCCATTTAATCTCCTGAGGAAACGATTGGTACAAGTGCTCTCTGATCCCCAAAGGCAATCAACTGATGTTCAGCATTAAGTCCTGAAGTGATTTTACTGCCACCTTGTGGGGCATCTGGAGGGCTGAGGTGGAAACCTCGGGTGAATTAATTTTGTTCGAAGTCCAGCAGGAGTTTTAACTCTCTTGGCTTTGTGATCAGGGAGCACATCAGTGTGACTTCCCCCCTCTTTCTTGGCAGTTCCTCCTATGGCCATTTGCTTTCCTCAGTACATTAAATCTGTGAGAGCGTGTATATGGCGGATTGGGAGGAGCAGGATCAATGTACAAGATGGCCAACCCTTGGTCCATAGATTCTGCTGGAAATCAACGAGTTTGGGGATTATCAGAATAACCAGAATGTGTTGAGGATGTTTTTTGGGTGAGTTAAAGTCAAAATACAGATAAGCACCTTGGGACGTTTTACTACTTTAAAGGCGCTATATAAATGCAAGTTGGTGTTGTTGAGTCTGTCAGTGCAATGGAGTAAAATCATGGCAATGCTTCAGTGGAGGTCCTGTTGCAGCATCTGAAGAGTTGGCGAGGGAACTTAAAATGGCGGAAGTGCCTCGAAAATAAAATGGCAGGTTTTTTTTTTAAGCCTGAGCTGAGACTGAGTTGTGGGATAGAAATGGAGGGTCAGGAGGCCTCCAATAGGTTCTTTCGTCTCCTTGTAAAGAATTTTGGGGCCTTCCCACTGCCACACCCCCCGGGGCCTGCCACCACTTTCTATCAGGCAGTCCCAGGGAGCAGCAGTAACTGGGGCATATGGGATGAAAACAGGCTGTGAGGCCTGGGGCCTGTGTCCCTACGAGCAAACATGGATGGAGCAGCCAGCGGCAGTCCCAAGGGGGCGGATGGGAAGACAAATCGAAGTCAGGATGGAATTGTGGAGGAAAACCAAGCCCTAAAGATCCCATGGCACCAATCATGGCCCATACTTGTCCCTCAACCATTGCAGGTTAATAGGGCAGTTATTTAACTGCTGTTTGTGGGGTCCAGCAAGATGGCTGCTACATTTGCATCAATTACAGCCACTCTAGTTCATCGAATTTCTAGTATGTGAAGTACTTTGAGGTGTTACTGAGAGATGAGGTGGGCTGCTAAACAACCTCAATCTACCTTTCTTTTTGTCTCTCTCTCTCTTTCACTCTGGTAATCGCATTTTTTGGCATAATTCTACCTCCAGGTATAATGGCTCTACTCACTTTAGCGGTCAGCATCTTACCTGTACAATCCAATCATGTCCGCGTCATGGACTCCACAGAGAGCTTCAACTGGGAACATGTCCTGGGCTACGTAGATCTGTTAGTAAGCTGAAACAAGGTATTCTAGCCTGGAGTAGATTATTAACATGTAGCTTAGGGCACTCTACCTACAAAGGGATGTGGACACATTGAGAAGGGCTCAGGATAGAACAAGAAGAATGATTCTGGAGCTTAGAATCTTGGAAGCAACAAATACCTCTCTAATTGAGCTTTCGTATGTCCCTCAGATGAATTGGTCTATAATTGCTGCAGTTAGACCTTGTGGACATATAAGGACAGACATGGAAACATAGAAAACAGGAGCAGGTGTAGGCCATTCGGCCCTTCGAGCCTGCTCCGCCATTCAATATGATCATGGCTGATCCTCTATCTCAATACCATATTCCCGGTCTCTCCCCATACCCCTTAATGCCTTCTGTATCTATACTCCCCTCTTAGCAGTAGAATAATATATATATATAATATACATTACATAAAAAAGTAGAAAGAACTTGCATTTATATAGTGCCTTTCATGACCTCAGGATGTCCCAAAACGCTTTATAGCCAATTAAGTACTTTTGAAGTGTAGTCTGTTGTAATATAGGAAACACAGCAGCCAATATGTGTGCACAGCAAAATCCCACAAACAGCAACGTGATAATGACCAGATAATCTGTTTTGCTGATGTTGGCTGAGGGATAAATATTGGTCAGGACACCAGGGAGAACTCCCCTGCTCTTCTTTGGAATAGTGGCTGTGGGATCTTTTACATCCATCTGAGAGTACCTCAGTTTAACATCTCATCTGTAGGACAGCGCCTATGACAATGCAGCACTCCCTCAGTACCACACTAGTTAGCCTAGATTTTGTGCTTAAAGTCTCTACAGTAGGGCTCGAACCTACAACCTTCTAACCGAAGGGCAAGAATGCTACCCTCTGAGCTGCAACTAAGAGTGCTACAGTATAACTCTCATTTGAAAATGTTGTATCCTCTGATTTACCATGAGCAACCCTCTGTTTTCTCTCTCTCTATAACACACCTATCAAAATATATGCAAATTTCATCGGAGCTTCTCCCGCTCCTCTGCCGTATCCCCATTTACGCCTCTTTCCAGCGTATTTACGTTGAAGTTACGATGGGAGCGTCTTTGAGGAAGGTCCCGGCCAGATTGTCCAGTGCACGCCCGTCATACTCCAGGTGTCGCACTTCAAACTCTGTCCCAGATACAAAAACAATCTTGTAAAAGAAGGGAAAGCCAGCCATTGACCTGGATCCTCAATCAGCAAGCAATTCTCTGATTGATCCTAGCGCCTGGAATTTCTGCAGGGGTTGTGGGGGGGGTGGGGGGTGGGAGGGAGGTGGGTTTTCCTGATATTCCACCGCATCTTTGGCAGGAGATCGGTCGGACCTCCAGGGGAATTGGCTAAGATCAACCAATTGCACTGTTTTTCTGGGGGTTCCGCTGATTCTCCCGTCAATGTTACAATGGGAAATTGGGAAAACTCCGAGGAAATTCTAACCCCAGTGGTTTACTCATAGTTACCTGTAGTTGCCTCTTTGGAATGCTTTCCCACAGGAATTATTCAAGCAGCAACCATAATGGGATCGATCGGGTTAGTAAGAAAAAAAAGAACTTGCATTTATATAGCGCCTTTCACGACCTCAGGACGTCCCAAAGTGCTTCACAGCCAATGAAGTACTATTCGAAGAGTAGTCAATGTTGTAATGTAGGAAATGGGGGCAGCCAATTTTCGCACAGCAAGATCCCACAAACAGCAATGTAATAAAATGACCAGCTAATGTTTTTCTGAGTGATAAATTGAGAGATAAGTTGAGAGATAAATATTGGCCAGGAGACTAAACATTATCTCTGTACTCCAGGCTCCAGAGTGCCACTGAGTAATGTCACGAGACACTGATAGTGTGGATAAAATCATGAATAGTCAGGTAGCATTGCGAATCTTGCAGTTCATGCTGAGACTCTTCTTGCAAAGCTCTGCAAACGTATTGTCTTGATGAATATCAGATAAGATCCACTTCAAAGCAAAAAGTCTATTTGTGGTTTTTTTCCAGCTCTGAGTCACATCCCCAATTCACTTCAGTCACGTTAAATGCTGAGGTCCTTTTTTCGAGCAAAACCATTTTTCAGCCATTTTGCCTGCTTAGCCATTGGATGTTTTAAGCAGACAATGTTTTGAAAGCCTCTTGACATTGAAATGACATCTTCAATCAGTTTTCCTTCCATTGTTCATGCTCTTCTTCCTCCATCACCAACAAAAAATGACTGTCAATCTGTTCAAGGGCCTATTCTTTGGGATCACTTCAGTATAATGTAAGAAGGTACATGTGAATTGGCGGGGATGAGGTGAATTACTTTCCATGAAGAAGCTACTTGTACTTCACGTGTCGTCTCTCCGCCCCCTCCCACCCCTGCCAGTATTTGGAGCAATTAACTGCTGACAAAAAAAACATTCCTCCCACTCCAAGGCATCAGATCACCACGAATACAATATTTAGAAAAGAAGGAACTTGCATTTAGAATCACACCTTTCATGACCGTAGGATGTCCCAAAGCACTTTACCACCAATTGAGTACTTTTGAAGCGTAGTCACTGTTGTGATGTAGCCAATTTGTGCACAGCAAGATCCCACAAACATTAATGTGATAACGACCAGATAATCTGTTTTCTTTTATTGATGTCGGTTGAAGGATAAATATTGGCCGGGACACTGAGGCGAGCTCCTCTGCTCTTCTTCAAAATAGTGCCATGGAATCTATTACATCCGCCTGAGAGGGCTGACGGGCCTCAGCTTAACTTGTCATCCAAAAGACAGCACCTCCAACAGTGCAGCATTCCCTCAGTACTGCACTGGGAGCGTCAGCCTTAGATATTGTACTAGATGTCTCTAGAGCAGGACTCGAACCTACAACTTACCTGCCGCAGAAGGGCAAGAAGTGCTACCACTGAGCCACAGTGGACACAAATTGGCTGTGCAGAAGTTTCATTCTGTGCTCCATCAGTTTTTCTGTCAGCGCAAACGGTTATTCACCATTATCAGTGACAATATTCTCCCTTCCCTGTTGAATGATTGAGTATGGTTCTTTGGGCACCCAACAGCTACAAGTGGCCTGGAATTCCTGGTCCAAGGAGACGGCGGTGTGGTAAGGACTAAGGCCTCCCACTCCTGATTGCTATTCAAAGACACTTACCCAAAATGCGTGGTGTCAAGTGAAGACATGATTGAGCTGAGCTTCTTGGTCGATTAGCCTGCCAATATTCAGTGCCTAGGCTCGTACATGAAGAGTGCTCACATAGGCTGGGGACCCGAGGCTAGACCGTGCTTGTGAACCAGCGACAGTCAACTTTTTCAGGGGAGGAGGGGAGAATTTAAAAACAAAAACAGAGGGGGGAGGAGGAGAAAGGTTTTTTATGCAGCGAGTTGTTACGATCTGGAATGCGCTGCCTGAAAGGGTGGTGGAAGCAGATTCAATAGTAACTTTCAAAAAGGAGTTGGCTCCATACTTGAAAAGGGATAAAATTGCAGGGCTATAGTGAAAGAGCAGGGGAGTGGGACTAATTAGATAGTTCTTTCGAAGAGCAGGCACAGGCACGATGGGCCGAATGGCCTCCTTCTCTGCTGTATGATCCTATGTTTCCATGATTTTACTTTTCTTCCAAGAATGGTAAAAAAAATAACCAATATTGAATAAATATTGGCTGACGCTTATGGGGAGAAATATAGTGTAGGATAAATTATAGCCCAGCGGTGTTGACATGTCAGTGATAGGTCACCTCACAAGACAGTTCCAGTGGGTCAGCTCCATCGACCTCAATGCTATGCAAAATAGATTAGCGTTGGAAATGGAGGATGCTTAGTGTGATGTCTATCTGCACTTGTGAGACTAGCCATTAACCATCGATGACGTGGCGAGATTGTTACCAGTTCACACTGCTTGCATAGCGTTTGAAACTTGCAGATGTGGTCAACAGATTGAAGGCTGTACCTTATGCCAGCTTTTCACTAGTGATGGGCTTAGTTAAGATATTGTACGGATAATCCTGTAGTGCAAATCCTATTATATTTTCTTGTATTCTGTGGTTAGAATCTCTATTTTCTTCATGTTTCTTCATGCGGAGAATCTCAGTGACTTTTAAAAAATTCATTCCTGGGATGTGGGCGTCGCTGGCAAGGCCGGCATTTATTGCCCATCCCTAGTTGCCCCTTGAGAAGGTGGTGATGGGCCTTCATCTTGAACCGCTGCAGTCCGTGTGGTGAAGGTTCTCCCACAGTGCTGTTAGGTAGGGGGTTCCAGGATTTTGACCCGGTGACGATGAAGGAACGACCGATATATTTCCAAGTCAGGATGGTGGTGACTCGGAAGGGAACTTGGAGGTGATGGTGTTCCCATGCACCTGCTACCCTTGTCTTTCTAGATGGTGAATGTTGATGGGTTTGGGAGGTGCTGTCAAAGAAGCCTTGGCGAGTTGCTGCAGTGCATCTTGTGGATGGTACACACTGCAGCCACGGTGCACTGGTGGTGGAGGGAGTGGATGTTTAGGGTGGTGGATGTGTCAGTGTCAGTGTCAAGTCAGTTGCAATATAGTGATTGTGTGTCAGAGGCAAGGGGAGGGAGATGGCATTAACAAGAAGCCTAACTCATCAGGACACGGCTGGACTCTTCCTTCCTTTCTTATCCATCATGTTTGGACAGAGCATTGCGCATGGTTGAATCGGGTTTGTTATTCAAATCCGGAGCAGTAGATTAGCAGAGTATACACTGCCTCCACCCTGAATAGAGCAGAGGAAAAATAGAGACTTGCATTTATATAGCACCTTTCACAACCTCAGGACATCCCAAAGTACTTTACAGCCAATGAAGTACTGTTGAAGTGTAGTCACTGTTGTAATGTAGGAAACAAGGCAGCCAATTTGTGCACAGCAAGGTCCCACCAACAGCAATGTGATAATTACCAAATAATCTGTTTTCTTTTATTGATGTTGGCTGAGGGATAAATATTGGCCGGGACACTGAGGCGAGCTCCTCTGCTCTGCTTCAAAATAGTGCCATGGAATCTATTACATCCGCTTGAGAAGGCAGACGGGCCTCAGTTGAACTTCTCATCCAAAAGACAGCACCTCCAACAATGTAGCATTCCCTCAGTACTGCACTGGGAGTGTCAGCCTCGATATTGTATTGAAGTCTCTAGAGTGGGACTTGAAGCTACAACTTACTAAGTCAGTCAGAGGGCAAGAAGTGCGACCACTGAGCCACAGTGGACATAAATTGGCTCTGCAGAAGTTTCATTCTGGCAGTTTTTCTGTCAGCGCAAATAGTTATTCACCATTATCAGTGACAATATTGTCCCTTCCCCGTTGAATGCTTGAGTATGGTTCTGTAGGCACCAAACAGCTACAAATGGCCTGGTATTCACGGTCTAAGACTGCACCTCCGACAGTGCTGCACTCCCTCAGTACTGCACTGATGTGTCAGCCTAGGTTATGTGCTGAGGTCTCTGGACTTCTGTCTGACTCGGAGGCCGACTCTAAATATGGTGGTGTGCCAGATGTGCCAGACTAAAAATGACGGCCTGGCAGCACAGAAGTGGAAAACCCCAGCCTATAGTCTTAGTTTCACATCATCACATCTGTTAACAATTTTACCTTCTGTCGCTATCTGCACTGTTACAACTGGAGTGAAAGCGACTGAGAGAGAAAGATAAGAGGCACCTAAGGTATTACCTCAGCCTATTCCTGCGGGTCATTAATTAAAATCTATCGGGACCTTAATAATTTTGGCTATTTTGAAAAGGCTTATTTTATACAACTTTCCCTCCAGTGCATGTAGCATTGTGAGTAAAAAAAAAGAAGAGAAACATAACAGAGTCTTTGAACCTAACAAGCTACCACTTCTTGATAGATCTCAACCCTACCGACCTATCTTCTCATCACATTCCTTAATCCCTTCTGTCTTCTGAAACACTTTCGATTGTCCCTTAGTCCTATTTACACCGTCCATTTCAGTGGCCTAACCTGGCAATTTATGGCAGCTAATTACCCTTTTGATGAGAACGAGTTACCTGATTCTTGTGTTTTGCTCTTTATATCCTTATTTTTAACTGTTCTTCTTATTTGAATCTGTCACCACATCGAACAAGTGACCTGGAATAATTTTGACAATATCTAAATGTTCCAGTACAGCTCCAACACTGGCATCTACCCGACAATGTGGAAAATTGCCCAGGTATGTCCTGTCCACAAAAAGCAGGATAAATCCAATCCGGCCAATTACCCCCCCATCAGTCTACTCTCAATCATCAGCAAAGTGATGGAAGGTGTCGTCGACAGTGCTATCAAGCGGCACTTACTCACCAATAACCTGCTCACCGATGCTCAGTTTGGGTTCCGTCAGGACCACTCGGCTCCAGACCTCATTACAGCCTTGGTCCAAACATGGACAAAAGAGCTGAATTCCAGAGGTGAGGTTAGAGTGACTGCCCTTGACATCAAGGCGGCATTTGACCGAGTGTGGCACCAAGGAGCCCTAGTAAAATTGAAGTCAATGGGAATCAGGGGGAAAACTCTTCAGTGGTTGGAGTCATACCTAGCACAAAGGAAGATGGTAGTGGTTGTTGGAGGCCAATCATCTCAGCCCCAGGACATTGCTGCAGGAGTTCCCCAAGGCAGTGTCTTAGGCCCAACCATCTTCAGCTGCTTCATCAATGACCTTTCCTCCAACTTAAGGTCAGACATGGGGATGTTTGCTGGTGATTGCACAGTGCTCAGTTCCATCCGCAACCCCTCAGATAATGAAGCAGTCCGAGCCCGCATGCAGCAAGACCTGGACAACATCCAGGCTTGGGCTGATAAGTGGCAAGTAACTTTCGCGCCAGACAAGTGCCAGGCAATGACCACCTCCCCTTGACATTCAACGGCATTACCATTGCCGAATCCCCCACCATCAACATCCTGGGGGTCACCATTGACCAGAAACTTAACTGGACCAGCCATATAAATACTGTGTCTACAAGAGCAGGTCAGAGGCTGGGTATTCTGCGGCGAGTGACTCACCTCCTGACTCCCCAAAGCCTTTCCACCATCTACAAGGCACAAGTCAGGAGTGTGATGGAATACTCTCCACTTGCCTGGATGAGTGCAGCTCTAACAACACTCAAGAAGCTCGACACCATCCAGGACAAAGCAACCCGCTTGATTGGCATCCCATCCACCACCCTAAACATTCACTCCCTTCACCACCGGCGCACTGTGGCTGCAGTGTGTACCATCCACAGGATGCACTGCAGCAACTCGCCAAGGCTTCTTCAACAGCACCTCCCAAACCCGCGACCCCTACCACCTAGAAGGACAAGAGCAGCAGGTACATGGGAACAACACCACCTGCACGTTCCCCTCCAAGTCACACACCATCCCGACTTGGAAATATATCGCCGTTCCTTCATCGTCGCTGGGTCAAAATCCTGGAACTCCCTTTCTAACAGCACTGTGGGAGAACCTTCACCACACGGACTGCAGCGGTTCAAGAAGGCGGCTCACCACCACCTTCTCAAGGGCAATTAGGGATGGGCAATAAATGCCGGCCTCGCCAGCGACGCCCACATCCCATGAACGAATAAAAAAAAATCAATCCAACACCTCTTGGGGCCAAAGAGACCTGGAGGCTGGCGGAAATGAGGACCAACTGGAAGTCGAGGCCTGGGTTACCGAGGGAGCTGACAGGTCATTATCCCACTGTTAGGCCGGCCCCTGCCAGTTTCCGCGGGGCTCTGTTTGGGGAGGAATCTCTGCCTTCTCGAACAAAGTCTGTGGCGGTGTAGCTGGGGCAAGGGATTACTTTGTCCCTGCCTGCTATCCATCAGCGGGCTGGCTGGGCCTAGTGAAGCAAGGCGTACTGGCCTGGAGGCTGGCGGAAGTGAGGCCCAACTGGAAGTCCAGGCCTGGGTTATGGAGGGAGCTGACAGGTCATTATTGACCTGTCAATAACTCCAGATACGCACATTACCCCAGGAGAAGGCCTTATATTCTCGCTTGCTGGACCATCTCATCTGTTAGAAAGACTTGCATTTCTATAGAGCCTTTCATGACCTCAGTCCCAAAGTGCTTTACAGCCAGAGTACATTTCTGAAGGGTAGTCACTGTTGGAATGCAGGAAACGCGACAGCCAATTTGCGCACAGCAAGATCCCGCAAACAGCAATGTGATAATGGCCAGATAATCTGATGACCAGAGACAGATCACGAGGCAAACCAGCAGACAGTCCATGAGATAGACCAGGACCCCCGTCCATGACACAGACTAGAAGACAGTCCACAGACAGTCCACGAGACAGACCAGAAGGATGTTGATGGCGAATTAACCTCTCCATTTCCTGAAGCAGATGAACTGGCCATTCTGAGTTTCGGGTTGTACTATAGACTTAAAGGTTGAAAGAATCTCTATCTGTAAAACCTGTTGGGGGAAAAATTGGATAAGGCCTGTTTTTGGGCGGGGGTAGCACAATCTGCTATTACCCCGCACCCAATGGTCCCCGCGCAGGCAGGACGAGATTTTTGTCAGGCCTCAGGACTTACCTGCAATCTGCATTGGAAATCAGGACTGAACGAGGATTCCATGCAATTCACACTTTCCACCAGCAGGGGGAGGCTCCAATCTCTTAAAGGCAGGCTGTCTGTTAGAAATCTCTTAAAGGTAGCTGGTACTTGTTATTTGCTGAATATAACAGCCTGCTGTCTGCACAGAGTCTGAACGGAGATCAGACATCGCACACGTAAAGAACAGATGCTGGTCCCATCCCTATTTTTACATATTGATGAGTTATGTTAAAACATTGAATAAAGGTTGCGCACCACGAAATCCCACATCCTCCAATCTGCATGCTAGACCTCACCAATCCGTCGATCTGAGACTCCGTGCACCAAGGTTCTCTGCTGATGCACCAGAGGCCTTGGTGCAAGAGGTGGACAGAAGGAGGGACATCCTATATCCGCGGGGGGCGGGGGGGGGGGGAGCAAGAGGCCCTCGAGACACACCCAAAAGGTAGTAGGAGGCAGTAGGGGGTGAAGTCAATGTCAGGCGCACAGCATCATCAACATGGATGCAGTGCAGGAAGAAGTTCAATCCTTTGACATGAGTGGTCAAGATGAGTGAGGTCAACTGTCAAGTGGCGTCTCCTACCAACTGCACCATTAGCCGCACACTACACCCCCCCATTACCCACACACCAACAAACTCTTTCCATCAGTACTCAACCCTCTCACTCTTACACGTTACCACCATTGCAAGCCGCCTACCCACAACTCACAAGCCACACACTGGCAGCTATTTAACCATGATAGGCACATTACCCGCATTCCTGCAGGAGAAGCTGGCACATATCAGGAGGCAGCAAGTGGCGGTGGCATTTAGCCCCTCGAGCCTGTTCCACCATTCGATCAGATCAGGGTGGACCTGTGACCTAACTCCATATACCCGCCTTAGACCCATATCCCTTAATACCCTTGGTTCACAGAAATCTATCAATCTCAGATTTAGAATTCTCAATTGAGCTGGCATTAACTGCATGTGCAGAAGACCATTCCAAACTTCTCCCACCCTTTGCGCGTAGAAGCATTTCCTAACTTCACTCCTGCATGTCCTGACTCTAAATGTTAGGCTATGTCCCTGTGTCCCAGTATTCAAGAGTAGCAGACCTCCAAAAACAGTTACAAATGTCTCGGCAGCCAGAAGCAATAATCCAGCCACTAACCTGTAAATCCTGCATGGTCCCTTTAAATAGCGCCGGTGGGGGGTCCTCCAGGCAATCTAAGACATGTTGAGTTGAGTGTTAAGTCCCAAAATGGTGTCTATCACTTTAAATCAGTGTTGTGCACTGATTGAAGCCATTTTCTCCCTACTTTACACGATTCCAGCGTTCGTCATCTGCGCCTGCGCTAACTCCTATACCAAAATGGTGTCTGGCGCGCGTCACGCTGGAAACGTATGTGCGCATCCAAGACACCATCTTGTAGGAAACAACAGGTGCTACACGGCCCAATTTAGGGCCCGTTGCGTTTTAATGTTAATAAAACCAATAGTTAGAAAAGTAAGAAACCGTGGTTAATTCGTACCTCTGATTACCAGTCAGGAGTGTGATGGAATACTCTCCACTTGCCTGGATGAGTGCAGCTCCAACAACACTTAAAGAAGCTCAACACCATCCAGGACAAAGCAGCCCGCTTGATTGGCACCCCATCCACCACCCTAAACATTCACTCCCTTCACCACCAGCGCACAGTGGCTGCAGTGTGCACCATCCACAGGATGCACTGCAGCAACTCGCCAAGGCTTCTTCGACAGCACCTCCCAAACCCGCGACCTCTACCACCTAGAAGGACAAGGGCAGCAGGCACATGGGAACAACACCACCTGCACGTTCCCCTCCAAGTCACACACCATCCCGACTTGGAAATATATCGGCCGTTCCTTCATCGTCGCTGGGTCAAAATCCTGGAACTCCCTTCCTAACAGCACTGTGGGAGAACCTTCACCACACGGACTGCAGCGGTTCAAGAAGGCGGCTCACCACCACCTTCTCAAGGGCAATTAGGGATGGGCAATAAATGCCGGCCTCGCCAGCGACGCCCACATCCCATGAACGAATAAAAAAAACCTAAAGAGTTAAAAGATTTAAAACAAATGCCCCTTACATGCCCCTTTTGTTAAAACCTCAGTGTTTGTCCGGCTTTGTTTTGCGAAGGATCTTCTAATAAATAACAGGAGGCCCACAACTCCCTTGTTTATGTGAAATTTAATCTGAAGTTAATGGAGACGAATATCTGGCCGGGCGTACAACGGGTGGCAGATGTGAGTCCGCCCGTTTTGATCTGCTGCCAGAGTCGAATTTCATTCCCACAGTGCTTAATAATTTTATGCAAACGTCTTAAGAGTGACAAAGATTATAGAATACAGACAATGAGAGTTGGAGCATTATTGAAAAATAAACCACAAACAGCATCACAATGCCTAATTTTTAAGACTTCGCAGAGCTGTGAAAAGTGAGGTTAAGAAGCATGTGGGTTCTTTGTTTGCGTAACATTGACCTCAAATCATGTGCGAAGTCTTTCGGCCCCAGTCATTAGTTCAAGTTTCCAGTTTCTTTTTGTTAAAACCCTTGTAGTTATCAAGATGAGAAATGTGGGTGCTGCAGAATGGTCCACTTTTCCACATTGATGCTCCCTCTCTCTTGCCCCAATAATGTCCCTCAGTCCTAGCCTCAGAAGAGTGTCCCTTACGGCATTGATGTGACCTTTTTTCCCTTTTCCAGCCACCCTCCGGCCTCTGTGAGTGAGTTTGCCAATTTAGTACCAGTTTTGTGGACGAGGCCCAGTGCTTCATAAGGACTGGGTTCAGGCTGCCCAAACTCATTCCACAACGAGCCCTTGGCACCAAGAGAGAGCGGTCATCGCCTCACTCAGGATTCAGCCGATAGGTGAAGGGACATTGTATCAAAGCTGGAGGTTCTCATTTTTGTTGGATTGTTTAAGCCAGGAATTTCAGTGGAGTTTGTTGCACATCAGCTGAACATTCTGCACAAGGGATTGAAGTAGGAGAGAACATCTCATTGAAGGAGTCTGCAGCTTTCCAGTGAAAGTTGCACCATTTTACTACTAGCAATAGGGAAATGGAGTCTCAGGCAATTGGAGAATGGCCTCCTGCAATGTGCTCGGGTGTGTGGAAGGGCCTGTGTGTTAATATAGGCTGATGTGTTCCCTGGTCTTCTGCGATAGACTTTGCACCTTGTCTAGTGTCAGTTGACAAAACTTTTTTTTATTTGTTCATGGGATGTGGGCGTCGCTGGCGAGGCCGGCATTTATTGCCCATCCCTAATTGCCCTTGAGAAGGTGGTGGTGAGCCGCCTTCTTGAACCGCTGCAGTCCGTGTGGTGAAGGTTCTCCCACCGTGCTGTTAGGAAGGGAGTTCCAGGATTTTGACCCAGCGACGATGAAGGAACGGCGATATATTTCCAAGTCGGGATGGTGTGTGACTTGGAGGGGAACGTGCAGGTGGTGTTGTTCCCATGTGCCTGCTGCTCTTGTCCTTCTAGGTGGTAGAGGTCGCGGGTTTGGGTGGTGCTGTTGAAGAAGCCTTGGCGAGTTGCTGCAGTGCATCCTGTGGATGGTGCACACTGCAGCCACAGTGCGGCGGTGGTGAAGGGAGTGAATGTTTCGGGTGGTGGTTTACCGCTCCACACCAGAGCTCAGCCACTTGCCTGGACCTCTCATTCTGGACTTCTGTTTGCTGGAAGAGCCAATGACCCTGACCCAGGAAACTGGACCGGGGTCACGTTAGGGTCGGGGCATCGAGCAGAAGTCCTAATCCACCCCTGCAAGGGGCAGGAAAAGGAAAGTGCAACCCAATCTTTCTGTTCCATCCCAATTCGTCCCTTGTGTGCCAACTGCTGAGAGCAATTAGCTGCCAGTGGGCTGTGAGAGCCCCCAACACCTGCCATCTCCTGCCAACACTGGAAGCCACATCATTTGCACAGTTCTGACTCTTCCCTGTCTGATCAAGCACTTAAAGTTCAGATACAGCACGGCTGATTTGCACGAGTAAATTGGGAAATTTGTTTCATGCTAATTACCAGCTGACTCGATTGCTTAAACTTCTGCCAATAGCATAACTAAAGCCACCGCAGCCAGAAACACTGTTTTGGCTGTAACCGTACTAAGTTAATGCCACACGAGTAACCAAATACCATCCAACAGTCCACAGAAAGTTCCTCATCGTTACACTTTAAAGAAAAGTGTTTCTGTAGAACCTCTTGCACATTCCCGAACTCCTTCGCTCCCCCATTGGCGGCCGTGCCTTCAATTGCCTAGGCCCTAAGCTCCGGCGTGCCCTCCTGAGCCTCTCCGCCTCTCTCTCCTCCTTCAAGACGCTCCTCAAAACCTACCTCTTTGAGCAAGCTCTCCTAACATCACCTTATGTGGCTCGTTGTCAAATTTTGTCTGATTACCTTTGCAGCGCACTGGGGGGCCGTGGGAGGGTGTACTGCTAACATCGGGTGCCTGAAATGGAAACTTCTTAATTCTGTAGCACAGTAACAAAAATAAACACAGCCCACTGTAACCACAAGCGAGCTGAACTTTAACAGGCTCTGAGGTGAACGTAATGGAAAAGAGAACAATATCCTAACTTATAAAAAGCACCTTGCATTTATATAGTGCCTTATCATATCTCTCAGTTACATCT
This sequence comes from Heptranchias perlo, assembly GCF_035084215.1. Taxonomy (NCBI): domain Eukaryota; kingdom Metazoa; phylum Chordata; class Chondrichthyes; order Hexanchiformes; family Hexanchidae; genus Heptranchias; species Heptranchias perlo. The sequence goes on from NC_090361.1 coordinate 12,032,005, forward strand.
CAAAGCACTTCACATTCATTGAATCACTTTGAAGTGCAGTGACTGTTTCTACGTAGGCTAATCTAAAGACAGGCTGAAATACTTCTAGAGACATGAAAATTCACTCAGAGCAATAACAGATAGCACTTGATCAACTATCGCACAGTTATATACGTGCACAATTTGGATTATCAACCTTGGTTCAGTGGGTAGCATTCTTGCCTCATGAGTATTTAGATGTTTGTAAGTTCAAATCTCAATCCAGGAGACTGGTGCACAAAATCTAAGCTAACACTCCTACTGAGGGAGTGCTGCACTGTCAGTAGGTGTCATCTTTTGGATAAGATGCTAAGCCGAGGCCCCGCCTGCCCCCTCAGGTGGATGTTAAAGATCCCTCGGAGCTTCTTGAAGAAGAGCAGGGGAGTTCTCCCCGTGTCCTGGTCAATATTTATCTCTCAACCAACGTCACAAAATCCTGGTCGTTATCTGATTGCTGTTTGTGGGAGCTTGCTGTTTGCAAATTGGCTGCCGTGTTTCCTACATTACAACGTTGACTACACTTCAAAAGGTATTTCATTGACTGTAAAGTGCTTTGGGACGTCCTGAGGTCGTGAAAGGTGCTATATAAATGCAAGTCTTTATTCTTTCTATTGGTGTGTGAGGACCTGTTGTAAATGGCGCCTATGATGTGCAGAGTGTATGCCATAGAGTCATGGTTCTATAATACAATCTACATTGCATTTAGTGTCTGAGCAGAGTGAGCAATGCATCGGGCCACATTTCCTGTTTGTCAGCTTGGCTCAGCGATAGCATTCTAAGTCACGAAGATTGTGGGTTCAATCCCTACTCCAGAGACTTGAGTACATAATCTAGACTCATAGGATGGTTACAGCACAGAACGTGGCCATTCGGGCCATCGAGCTCGTGCCGGCTCTTTGTAAGAACTATCCAGTTAGTCCCATTCCCCCGCTCTTCCCCGTAGTCCTGCATTTTTTTCCCTTCAAGTATTTATCCAATTCCTTTTTGAACACCATGATTGAATCTACTTCCACTACCCTTTCAGGCAGTGCATTCCAGATCATAACCCATTGCTGCGTAAAAAAGTTTTTCCTCATGCCACCTTAATAAAGGAAAGCGAGCACGGATTTGTTAAAATCATGTTTAACTAACTTGATTGAGTTTTTTGATGAAGTAACAGAGAAGGTTGATGAGGGCAATGCACTTGATATGGTGTATATGGACTTTCAAAAGGCGTTTAATAAAATGCCACTTAATAGCCTTGTCAGCAAAATTGAAGCCCATGGAATAAAAGGGGCAGTGGCAGCACGGATACGAAATTGGCTAAGGGACAGGAAACAGAGTAGTGGTGACTGGTTATTTTTCAGAATGGAGGAAGGTATACAGTGATGTCATCTTTGGTTCTTTTGCCAATCACCTTAAATCTGTGTCCTCAGGTTCTGGACGCTTCAACCAATGGGGACAGTTTCTCTCTATTTACTTTATCTAAACCCTTCATGATTTTGAACACTTCCGTCAAATCTCCTCTCAACCTTCTCTGCTCTAAGGAGAACAACCCCAGCTTCTCCAGTCTATCCCCGTAACTGAAGTCGCTCATCCCTGGAATCATTCTAGTAAATCTTTTCTTCACCCTCTCTAAGGCCTTCACATCCTTCCAAAAGTGCGGTGCCCAGAATCAGACACAATACTCCAGTTGTGGCCGAACCAGTGTTTTATAAATGTTCATCATGACTTCCATACTTTTGTAGTCTATGCCTCTATTTATAAAGCCCAGGATTCTGTATGCTTCTTTAACCGTTTTCTCAACCTGTCCTGCCACCTTAAAGGATTTGTGCACATATACCCCCAGGTCTCTCTGTTCCTGAACCCCCTTTAGAATTGTATATTGCCTCTCCTTGTTCTTCCTGCCAAAATGTATCACTTCGCACTTCTCTGCGTTAAAATTTCATCTGCCACGTGTCTGCCCATTCCACCAGCCTGTCTATATCCTCTTGAAGTCTATCACTATCCTCCTCACTGTTCACTACACTTCCAAGTTTTGTGTCATCTGAAAATTTTGAAATTGTGCCCTGTACACTCTAGTCCAAGTCATTAATATATATCAAGAAAAGCAGTGGTCCTAGTACTGACCCCTGGGGAACACCACTGAACACCTCCCTCCAGTCCAAAAAACAACCAGTCACCACTACTCTGTGTTTCCTGTCATTTAGCCAATACCGTGTCCATGCTGCTACTGCCCCCTTTATCCATGGGCTTCAATCCTGGTGACAAGCCTATTATGCGGCACTTTATCAATCACCTTTTGAAAGTCCACCTACGCCATATCATTGCCCTTATCTACCCTCTATTACCTCATCAAAAAACTCAATCAAGTTAGTTAAACACGAGTTGCCTTTAACAAATCCAGGCAGGCTTTCCCGAATCAATCCACACTTGTCCAAGTGACTGCTATTGTTTCTAAATACTTCCACCACTGAGGTTAAATCGATTGGCCTGTAATTGCTGGGTTTGCATTTGCAATTCTCCAGTCCTCTGGCACACCACAGGATGTTTGGAAGATTATGGCCAGTACCTCCGCAATTTCCACCCTTACTTCCCTCAGCAACCTAGGATGCATCCATTCCGGACCGGGTACCTTATCTACTTTAAGTACAGCTAGCCTTTTTAGCACCTCCTCTTCATCAATTTTTAGCCCATCCGGTATCTCACTACTTCCTCTCACACTGTGACTTTGGCAGCATGTTCTTCCTTGTTAAAGACAGATGTAAAGTACTCGTTTAGTACCTCGGCCATGCCCTCTGCCTCCTTCTTGGTCCCTAATTGGCCCACTTCTCCTCTTACGACCCGCTTACGATTTATATGTCTATAGAAGTCTTTTAGATTCACTTTTATGTTAGCCGCTCTTATTTCCTTTTTCACTTCTCCTCTGTACTTTCTATATTCAGCCTGATTCTCACTTGTATTAAACATAGAAACATAGAAAATAGGAGCAAGAGTAGGCCAGTCGGCCCTTCAGGCCTGCTCCGCCATTCAAAATGATCATGGCTGATCGTCTAACTCAGTACCCTGTTCCTGCTTTTTCCCCATATCCCTTGATCCCTTGAGCATGAAGAAATATATCTATCTCCTTCTTGAATACATCGAATGACTTGGCCTCCACTGCCTTCTGTGGTAGAGAATTCCACAGGTTCACCACCCTCTGAGCGAAGAAATTTCTCCTCATCTCGGTTCTAAATGGCATACCCCGTATCCTGAGACTGTGACCCCTGGTTCTGGACTCCCCAGCCATCGGGAACATCCTCCCTGCATCTAGTCTGTCTAGTCCTGTTAGAATTTTATATGTTTCGATGAGATCACCTCTCATTCTTCTAAACTCTAGTGAATATAGGCCTAGTCGACCCAATCTCTCCTCATATGTCAGTCCTGCCATCCCAGGAATCAGTCTGGTAAACCTTCGTTGCACTCCCTCCATGGCAAGGACATCCTACCTCAGATAAGGACTCCAAAACTGCACACAAAACTCCAGATATGGTCTCACCAAGGCCCTGTATAACTGCAGTAAGACATCCCTGCTCCTGTACTCAAATTCTCTTGCAATGAAGGCCAACATACCATTCACCTTCCTAACTGCTTGCTGCACTTGAATGCTCGCTTTCAGCGACTGGTGTACAAGGACACCCAGGTCTCATTGCACCTCCCCTTTTCCCAATCTATCACCATTCAGATAATAATCTGCCTTTCTGTTTTTACAACCAAAGTGGATAACCTCATATTTATCCACATTATACTGCATCTGCCATGTTCTTGCCCACTCACCCAACTTGTCTAAATCACATTGGAGCCTCTTTGCATCCTCCTCATAGCTCACATTCCGCCCCAGCTTTGTGTCGTCTGCAAACTTGGAAATGTTACATTTAGGACAATAAATGCTGGCCTCGCCAGCGACTCCCACATCCCATGAACGAATAAAAAAAAAAGTTCCCTCATCCAAATAATTGATATATATTGTGAATAGCTGGGGCCCAAGCACTGATCCCTGCGGCACCCCACTAGTCACTGCCTGCCACCTGGAAAAAGACCCGTTTATTCCTACTCTCTGTTTCCTGTCTGTCAACCAATTCTCAATCCATACCAGTATATTACCCCCAATCTCATGTGCTTTAATTTTGCACACTAACCTCTTGTGTGAGACCTTATCAAAAGCCTTCTGAAAATCCAAATACACCACATCCACTGGTTCTCCCCTATATATTCTACTGGTTACATTCTCAAAAAACTCCAGTAGATTTGTTAAGCATGATTTCCCTTTCATAACCCCATGCTGGCTTTGTCCAATCCCGTTAATGCCTTCCAAGTGTTCTGTTATCACATCTTTTATAATAGACTCTAGCATTTTCCTGCTAACTGGTCTGTAATTCCCTGTTTTTTCTCTCCCTCCTTTTTTAAATAGTGTGGTTACATTTGCCACCCTCCAATCTGTAGGAACTGTTCCAGAGTCTATAGAATTTTGGAAGATGATCACCAATGCATCCATTATTTCCAGGTCCACTTCCTTTAGTACTCTGAGATGTAGATTATCAGGCCCTGGGGATTTGTCAGCCTTTAGCCCCATTAATTTCCTTAGCACTATTTTTTTACTAACACTGGTTTCCTTCAGTTCCTCCCTCTCACTAGACCCTTGGTTCCCTAACATTTCTGGAAGGTTATTTGTGTTCTGCCATTTCTTTGTTCCCCATTATAATTTCCCCCATTTCTGACTGTAAGGGACCTACATTTGTCTTCACTAATCTTTTTCTCTTGACATATTTATAGAAGCTTTTACAGTCAGTTTTTATGTTCTCTGCTAGTTTACTCTCATACTCTATTTTTCCCCTCTTAAACAATCTCTTTGTCCTCCTTTGATGAATTCTGAACTGCTCCCAATCCTCAGGCTTGCTGCTTTTTCTGGCAATTTTATATGTCTCCTCTTTGGATCTAATACTATCCCTAATTTCTTTTGTAAGCCACGGTTGAGCCACCTTTCCTGTTTTATTTTTGCGCCAGACAGGAATGAATAATTGTTGTAATTCCTGCACACGTTCTTTAAATATTAGCCATTGCCTATCCACCGTCATCTCTTTTAGTAAAGTTCCCCAATCTATCATAGCCAACTTGGACCTCATACTTTCGTAATTTCCCTTACTTAGATTCAGGACCCTAGTTTCGGATTCAACTACTTCACTCTCCATCTTAATGAGGAATTCTATCTTGTTATGGTCGCTCTTCCCTAAGGGACCCCGCACAACAAGATTGTTATTAATCCTTTCTTATTGCACAATACCCAGTCTAGGATTGCCTGTTCTCTAGTTGGTTCCTCAACATTTTGCTCTAGAAAACCATCACGTACACACTCCAGGAATTATTAGATGCTAATTTGGTTTGACCAATCTCTATGTAGATTAAAGTCACCCATGATTATAGTTGTACCCTTCTTGCATGCGTCTCTAATTTCCTGTTTAATGCCCTCCTCTACATCTCCACTACTGTTTGGGGGCCTATAGACAACCCTCACCAACAGTTTTCTGCCCCTTGGTGTTTCTTAGCTCCACCCATACAGATCCCACATTGTGATTTTCCGAGCCAATATCCTTCCTCACTATTGCATTGATTTCCTCCTTTACTAACAACGCTACCCCACCTTCTTTCCCTTTTTGCCTGTCCTTCCTAAATATTGAATACCCCTGGATGTTCAGTTCCCATCCTTGGTCACCCTGCAGCCATGTCTCCGTAATCGCAACTATATCATAACCATTAATATCTATCTGTGCTATTAATTCACCTAGCTTATTGCGAATGCTCAGTGCATTAAGACACAATGCCTTTAGACTTGTCTTTTTAAGATTGCTAGTCATCTTAGTTTTATTTTGCACTATGGCCCTATTTGTTTTTTGCCCTTGTTTTCTCTGCCTTCCACTATTGCTTCTTCCCTTTCTGTCTTTTGTTTCTATCCTTGTTTCCTCTCCCCTGTCTCCCTGCTCAGGTTCCCATCCCCCTGCCATTTTTGTTTAAATCTATTATCAACCTGATATCTGTCATACAACCCCATTTTCTGATTCATCTTACTCTCTATCTCTTTTGTCATCCAGGGAGCCCTGGCTTTAGTTGCCCTACCTTTCCCCCACGTGGGAATGTACCCGGACTGTACCTGAAACATCTCCTCTTTAAAGGCCACCCATTGTTCGATTCCAGTTTACCCGGGCCAGATCTGTTCTCAACCCACTGTAATTGGCCCTCCTCCAATTAAGTATTTTAACTCTAGATTGCTCCTTGTCCTTTCCATAACTAATCTAAACCTTATGATATTATGATCACTGTTCCCCAAATGTTCCCCCATTGACACTTGCTCCACTTGGCCCGCCTCATTCCCCAGAACCAGATCCAGCGATGCCTCCTTCCTCGTTGGGCCGGAAACATATTGATCAAGAAAGTTCTCCTGAACAAACTTCAGAAATTACTCTCCCCATTTGCCTTGTACACTATCCCAGTCTATATTAGGATAGTTGAAGTCCCCCATTATCACTACTCTATGGTTCTTGCACCTCTCTGTAATTTCCCTGCAAATTTGCTCCTCTATATCCTTCCCACTAGTTGGTGGCCTATAGAATACACCCAGTAGTGTAATGGCACCTCTATTGTTTCTTAACTCTAACCAAATAGATTCTGTCCTTGACCCCCTCCAGGACATCCCTTCTCTCCAGCACTGCAATATTCTACTTAATCAATACTGCCTCCCTCCTCCTTTTTTTCCTTTACTATCTTTCCTGAACACCTTGTATCCAGGAATATTTGATAACCAATCCTGCCCTTTTTTGAGCTAGATCTCCATTATCACCCCAACATCATATTCCCAACCTTATTTACCACACTTCATGCGTTTACACACATGCACTCTGAACCTATCTTAGACCTTCTCCTATTCTCTCTCAGTCTGATCCCACCTAATACTGTACTATTTCTTACTCTAGTGCTATCTGTCTCTCCCAATCCTTTGTGCGCCTTGTTTCTCCTTTCTAATGGTACATCCTGGTGCCCATCCCCCTGCTAAATTAGTTTAAACCCTCCCCCACCTCACTAGTAAACCTCTCCGTGAGGGCATTGGTCCCAGCTCTGTTGAGGTGCTACCCGTCTGTCTTGAGCAGATCCCTCCTGCCCCAGAACTAGTCCCGATGCCCAAAGAATCTGAAGCCTGCCCTCTTGCACCATGTCTCTAGCCACGCATTAACCTGCCTTATCTTGCTATTTCTGTACTCACTAGCGCGTAGCACTGGGAGTAATCTAGAGATTACCACCTTTGAGGTCCTGCTTTTTAACTTTTGCCGTGGCTCCTGAAACTCTAGCCGTAGAACCTCATCCCTTTTCATTCCTATGTCGTTGGTTCCCACATGGACCACGGCTTCTGGCTGCTCCCCTTCCCCCCGCAGAATGTTCGGCACTCCCTCCGTGTTGTCATTTACTCTGGCACCAGGGAAGCAACACACCATGCGGGACTCAGATCGACGGTTACAGAACTGGTCTAGGCTGATACTTCAGTGCAGTACTGAGGGAGTGCTGCACTGTCGGAGGTGCCGTCTTTCAGATGAGACGGTGGATGTAAAAGATCCCATGGCACGATTCGAAGAACAGGAAATTCTCCTGGAGTCCTGGCCAATAGTTATCACTCAACCACTACCACCAAAAAAACAAATTAACTGGTCATTTGTGTCTTTTGGTGCTTGTGGATTTTGCTGTGTCCAAATTGGCCAATAACAACAGTGACTATACATCGAAAAGTAATTTATCTGATATAAAGTTCCTCAGGACATCCTGATAAGTTGCAATATAAATGTCTCTATAAGAGGCCTTTATCTCAAGGGGGCTGAAATACAAAGGAGTAGAAATGATGTTATAGCTGTACAAAGCTCTGGTTAGACCCATCTGGAGCACTGTGTTCAGTTCTGGGCACCGCACCTCAGGAAGGATATATTGGCCTTGGAGGAAGTGCAGTGCAGATTCACCAGAATCATACTGGGGTTAAATTATGGGGACAGGTTGCATAGACTAGGCTTGTAGTTCTTTGAGTATAGAAGATTAAGGGGTGATCTAAAGGATTTGATCAGGTAGATAGAGAGAAATTATTTCCTTTGGTGAGAGAGTCCAGAACAAGGGGCATAACCTTAATATTAGAGCTGGGCCGTTCAGAGGGATGTCTCGAATCACTTCTTCACACTAAGGGTGGTGAAAATCTGGAAATCTCTCTCCCCAAAAAGCCATTGAGGCTGGGGGTCAATTGAAAATGTCAAAACTGAAATTGATAGATTTTTGTTAGGCAAGAGTATTGAGAGTTACAGAACCAAGGCGGGTAGATGGAGTTAAGATACAGATCAGCCATGATCTAATTGAACGGCTGAATAGGCTTGAGGGGTTGGATGGGCTACCCCTGTTCCAATGTTCCTAAGTTCCTTCCTATGTTCCTGGATCTTCTTGGACCTTTCAGAGGCACTGCCAGCACCTACAAGAATGTTTTAGTGATTGGGGTAATTGCCAGATCCCTGTTCATTCTATCCATTTCCTGCTTTTTATCCTATTGGTGTCTAAAGCTTGGTATCATCATTTACATCAACCTCTCCCCTACTCTTCTCAATTGTCACCTCAATCATGGGCCTTGCTCCTTTGTGTTGGTTTATCTGTGGAAATAATCTCACAGCCAGCACACAGAGACCCAACCTTCTATGGAAGCATGTGTCATGGATGCCTCCATCTCTACTCTGCCTTTAAATTTCTACAATCGCTTAAAACTTTGAGAGGAGAAGCCCCCAGCATATAATCCTCAGTCAGGCAGGGCTCCATCTGGTGACCTCTGTGTAAAGCCCCTGATATCCAACAACGCCCACATGAGATGAACAAGTCTCTTGTCCGTAACTAGTCAGGAGCCTTGTTCACCTCTTGTGAGAACTGGTGAACAACCTTCTGCTGGAGGAATTCAATCCTGAGAAACCCAGTGAACCCAGATTAATGGGAAGATTTCTGCTCCCATGTGTAAGACGCCAAAGGAATGAGGCGGGAGGTCAGGCAGTGAACTCATGGAGGCATTTTCATCAAAGGCAAACAAGTTGAGGCTCAATAAGAGACAACACTGTGCGGTTTAAAGACAAACCACAGTCTGCTTCACTTACAGCATCTTACATCAAACCTCATCCTTCCTCAGATAAAAATACCTTTTTCCAGTAAATTGATTGAAATATAACTTTTTTTTTAACTGAGTATAAAACACCTCGGGGTACATGGCTCCCTTTTTTAAAAATCTCATCGGTGGGGGTCCAGTGACAGCCTCTGGTGTCGAGGAGAGCAAACTAGCCACGAGGTCTTCATGAGATGTCAACAGAGAGACAGTGTGATTTCCACACAGTTGATACCGGGAATAAGATGAAAAGATCTTACTTGCCCAACATGAGGAGTGAATTGGTTTAAAATAGAAATAGCACTTATGTACTAACACTACATAGCAAGATATCCTAACACTTTCATGTTTGTCTACTATTACTTTCTATCTCTCAATGATTTATTAGGACGGCTCAGCCCAATTTAACGTAAAAGGTCTCTTGGCTGATTTAAGCTGCTTGGCTAGCTGTACTGTTACCTACGGTTGGATGGAGTGTAGGACATGTTTCTGGTAGAACCAAAGTCATTTTGTCGTCCCTAGTGGTAGCACTCTCGCCTCTGAGTCAGAAGGTTGTGGGTTCAAGTCCCACTCCTGAGACTTGAGCACAAATCTGGGCTGGCACTCCTAGTGCAGTACTGAGGGAGTGCTGCACTGTCGGAGGTGCCGTCTTTCGGATGAGAAGTCAAACCGCCTGCCCTCTCGGGTGGACGCAAAAGATCACATGGCACTATTCCAAAGAAGAGCAGGAGAGTTCTCCCCGGTGTCCTGGCCAATATTTATCCCTCAACCAACGTCACTAAAACAGATTATCTGGCCATTATCTCATTGCTGTTTGTAGGACCTTGCTGCGTGCAAACTGGCTACTGCCTTTCCTACATTACAACAGCGACTACACTTCAAAAAAATGTACTTCACTGGCTGTAAAACGCTTTGGGACGTCCTGAGGTCGTGAAAGGATCTACATAAATGCAAGTCTTTCTTTTATAAATTTTCTCTCCTCTCATGAAGGTGCCGATCTATACTGAAGTGCAGTTCCAGCCCTTTGGTACTTCAGTCAAGTGGCCATTTTCCACACGTGATTCTCTACAGTGAGTGTCAGCAGAATATCTGACACAGGGGCCATGACAGCTAACCCTGATTCTGTCCATGCACGGGAACTTTCCAGCAGCAGTCACTGGATAGTAATCAGGAATGGGAACCCTGGCTGATATTTTCTTCCCCTTGTGAGCTCAGGGATTACATAGAATTACATCCAGTCCACAGCACAGCAACAGGCCATTCGGCCCAACAGGTCTATGCCGGCGTTAATGCTCCACACGAGCCTCCTCCCACCCCTCTTCATCTAACCTTATCAGCCTATCCTTCTGTTCCTTTCTCCCTCATGTGTTTATCTAGCTCCCTCTTAAATGCATCTATGCTATTCGCCTCAACTACTCCTTGTGGTAGCAAGTTCCACATTCTAACCACTCTCTGGGTAAAGAAGTTTCTCCTGAATTCCCTATTGGATTTATTAGTGACTATCTTATATTTATGGCCCCTAGTTTTGGTCTCCTACACAAGTGGAAACATCTCCACCGACCCCTTCATAATTTTAAAGACCTCTATCAGATCACCCCTCAATCTAGAGAAAAGAACCCCAGCCCAACCAGCCATTCCGGAGTGGGTATGCTTGTGTAGTGGGTCATGTTACTAAACTAGTAGTCCAAAAGTTTGGATCAATAATCCAGAGAACATGAGCTCAAACCCCACAATAGCAGTTTGAGAATTTTTGAATTCAGTTTTAAAAAGAAATCTGGAAATAAAAACTCAGTAAAAGTGACCATGAAGCTATCGGATTGTCATAAAAACCCAACTGGTTCACTAATGTCCTTTAGGGAAGGAATCCTGCTGCCCTTACCCGGTCTGGCCTATATGGACTTCGGTCATGGTTGACACTTGACTGGCCTCTGAAGTGGCCTAGCAAGTCACTCAGTTAAGGGCAACTAGGGATGGGCAATAAATGCCAGCCTTGCCAGCGACACCTACATCCCAAGAATAAACAAAATAAAAATACTAAAGCCAATGGCAGGGTCTCTACGACTATGATGCCCAGCGACCTCAACACAGACTAGAAGTGAGAGTTGGGACCTTACAGCTTGAATCAGTTTAAATCTGGTACTCCCCTTTCAGGCTGTACCAGTGTGTACCACAGATGCACTAATTATAAAATGCTTCTTGTAGTCAGGCTGAAGCTCAAATCCTCCAGCTCGATTTGATCAACTGTAAATGCCGACCATCCGCTTCTTGTACTGCCAGTCGGCGTTTGCCAGGGTCCTGCCCAAAGTATTTCCGACTGCCTCTGGCGCATCTCCCTAACTCATCACTGGAAAATCTGGGGTGGGCTGCTACTATTAGATGGGATGGAGATAATGGCCTGGATTTTCCTCCACCCTCCCGCCTGAAATCAAGCAGGATGGCGTTGAAATAGTGGGGGCAATTGGGATATGAGGCCCAGCTCCGTCTCCCTGCCCTGAGATCAGTTTCCTTCCCCCTGCCTCTGGTGGACACCCCTTTCCTGTCCACTGCATCCAAATGCCAGCGGGGAGGTGGGACCTGGGTTGCCATTGGATTTCCTGGCCGTCTGCTGTCTGTACCCGCTGCTTCCTGGGAACCATCTGGCAAGGGCTGGCGATAGTCCCTGAAGTAACGACAGAAGGGCCCCAAAGTCTCCTGATAGAGTTCGAGGACCTTGTAGCGTCCTCCTAGCCCTCCACTTGTCCCCAGCCTTTTTTGTTGAAAGTAGCCATGATGTGGAGATGCCGGTGATGGACTGGGGTGGACAAATGTAAGGAGTCGTACAACACCAGGTTATAGTCCAACAACTTTATTTGAAATCACAAGCTTTCGGAGCTTTCCTCCTTCGTCAGGTGAAGGAGCAAAGCTCTGAAAGCTTGTGATTTCAAATAAAGCTGTTGGACTATAACCTGGTGTTGTACGACTCCTTACATTTTTTGCTGAAGCACAAGATGGCCGCCCTTTCCACCTGCTCAGGGTCTCGGTCTCTGCCAAATCCTTCGGTGGGACAGTTGGTCCGGTCTTCAGGGGCGCTTCTGCCCCTTTAATGTGGCTCCCGCATCTTCTGGTGCTGCTGCTCAGAAATAGGCCATTCGGCCCAACTGGTCTATGCCGGTATTTATACTCCACACGAGCCTCCTCCCACTCTTTAATGACCTCTTCCCACCCTGCTGCCACCTCACTATTCATTAAGCCTTTTCTTCAATGCGTCTATGTTATCTGCTTCAACCACTCCAAGTGGCAGTGAGTTCCACATTCTCATACTCTCTGCGTAAAGAAATTCCTCCTGAATTCTTGATTTGATCTGTTAGTGACTATCTTATATTTATGCCGCCTTGTTCTAGTCTCACCCATACCGTGGAAACAGTTTCTCCACATCTACCCTATCAAACCCCTTTATAATTTTAAAAAGCTTTATCGGGTTTCCTTCAGTCTTCTCTTATCCACAGTAAAGAGCCCCAAGGCTGCTCAGTCTTTCCTGATAGTTGCATCCTCTCAATTCTGTTAACACCTTGTAAATCTTTTCTTCGATTGAATGATTCTTGACTCTCAGTCAAACAGCCTTTTTCCCCCATGTCTGATATTTTTATAACTAGTAAACAAAAGACTTCAAAGAAAATTTTTTAAGAAACACAAGCTTTTTTAAAGCCCCCTATGATTTTTTTTTCTCCTGGGTGTTGCTCGCCTGGAGATTAGCCTTTTATTCCTGGAGACTCCAGGGCAATCCTGGATGTGTTGGCAACCCTTACATCTACTGGAGGTTGTATCTTTAAACTGAATTAAAAAAACGATAAAGTTTTTGTTGAAGCACAAGATGGCTGCCATTTCCACCAGCCTATGACAGCATGCCAGCGACAAGGCTAAAGCTTAGTGACAAGTGGAAACATCCAGAGAAGAACGTTGCAGGAATCTGGAGAGAAAGGTCTGAGTTCGAACAAACCATGACTTGCTCTGTTCCCACACATCATCGGGGAAGGACGAAGGGTGGCTTAGAATACTTCCAGTTGATATTTGACGCAGTCGTTTGAAAACTAAAGCTATTCACTATGTGGAGAAACGTGTGGGTGAAAGCAGTGATCATTGCGTGACAGAATTGAAAACAAAAGCACACATTTGGTAAGTTGGATAATGACATAATAAGGCACAGAATGAGTTGTGTGAGAGAGAGGGAAAGCTGAGAGCCTGTACGTGGATGCAGCTCCTAGATTTAGCTTGTGGTAATGCAGAAAGCCCCTCTATGCAGTGCGGTTGACGGAACTGGTTACTAAAAGGCAGACTATACTTGACTAATCTTGCATACATTTTTGAAGACAAATAAAGGAACTGGTTTATATTGATTCTGGAAAAGCATTTGTTTAAGTGCCACATTAGAGACTTGTGTCAAAGATAAAGTCACATGGAATTAAGGGGAATGTGAATTTAACCTTAAATGATTGCTAGACGGTGGCTTCTAACATTGAGAACCCAATTATATGAAGAAGAACGTAAGAACAGGAGTAGGCCATTCAGCCTCATGAGCCTATTCCGCCATTCAATTAGATCATGGCTGATCTGTATCTTAACTCCATCTGCCTGCCTTGGTGCCATAACCATTAATACCCTTGCGTTACAAATAATCTCAGTTTTGACATTTTCAATTGACCTCCCCAGCCTCAGCAGCTTTTTGGGGGAGGGAGTTCCAGATGTGTGTCCAGAGCTCTGCACAGCTGTAATAATAACGATAGTTAAGAAATACCTTGGATATATTTTGGAGGAAATCACCCCAGTCCTGTTTTAAGAACACAGGGGTGCACTGGGGCACCTGGCTTGTCCTTTCAGGAGGCCAAGCTAACTCAGAGATGAGTCGTCAGGTGGGGAGAGTGAGGCAGAGCCTTGCCCTGGAACTACCCACAGAATTTCTGCTGGAAGGTTCCCGGGAGAGATTAAATCGATTAGATTTTAACTTTTACCGCCAGACGACCGTCTGCTTTCTATCCTATTGGCCGGCCCGATTTTGCTTTTTTCACATTTCAGCAACGTGAGTTAGGATTGCTGACTCTTGAGGCCGTAGCCTGATTGGATAACATCACTGTCAATCAAAATCAGTGAGGGGGGAGGGTGCACAACCTGATTGGACGCTGAACTGGAACCGCCTCAACAACAGGGTGTTTCTCTTGCTTCAAAAATGTTTCAATTCAACTCTTTGACCTTCCTGGCCTGTATTGCTGTTACATATTGACTTCCATCCTCCATAAACTTGAGCTCATCCAAAACTCTGCTGCCCGTATCCTAACTCGCACCAAGTCCCGTTCACCCATCACCCCTGTTATCACTGACCCACATTGGCTCCCGGTCCTGCAACGCCTCGATTTTTAAAATTCTCATCCTTGTTTTCCAATCCCTCCATGGCCTCGCCCCCTTCCCATCTCCGTAACCTCCTCCAGCCCTACAACCCTCCGAGATCTCTGCGCTCCTCCAATTCTGGCCTCTTGTACATCGCCGATTTTCATCGCTCCACCATTGGTGGCCGTGCCTTCAGCTGTCTAGGCCCTAAGCTCTGGAATTCCCTCCCTAAACCCCTCCACCTCTCTTCATCTCTCTCCTCCTTTAAGACGCTCCTTAAAACGTATCTCTTTAACCAATCTTTTGGTCAACATCTTACAGGGCTCGATGTCAAGTTTTGTTTAATAATGCTCCTGTGAAGCGCCTTGGGATATTTTACCACTGTAAAGGCGCTATATAAATGCAATTTGTTGTTGTTTATCAACTATGCTGCAAAAAGCTACCAGCCTTCAAATATCTAATGGATACTGGATACACCAGATGGGTTGATATGCACTCATGCCTTGCTTCCCATTCCAAAGACAGGGCCGCAATTGCTACAAAGCCTCATGACTTGCTCCATCAAATCTGTTCCTATCACTAGCGTGACTGTTGCTTTACTTTAAGAAGTTTATTAACAGAACATCAGCACAATGTTGACATGCAAACCACTCACTGAAATCAGATATGCTCTTCGCTTACCCTGGGGAAATCTAACTGTGTCCTCTGTTCCATTTAGCAGTACATCTCACTGAGGTCTGACAAAAGAATCCAGCCCAAATGGTGAATGACTAACACACTGTCTTTATTTCTCATTTTACTCTACTCTGCTTCAATATTAATTGACTCATTTTTTGTCCTGTCTGACTCTGCGACTCGTTTCGATTTCTGCTTTAGGTGCGTCTCGTCCTGGCGATGAGGTTATAAATTAATAAATCATTCAGACGATCCCCTTGCTCTGATCTGTGTTACATCATCCAGATTATTCATCTCAGCCTCTTTACTTGCTTTCCCTGCATGTCGGTTGGAAACCTGCTCCAGCTCTCTGTCGAGGCTCCGCACCCTCCACTGTTCTGATTTTACATTGAGTTACATTGAATCTTCAGCACAGAAACAGGCCATTCTGCCTAACTGGTCTATGCTGGCATTTATGCTCCACACGAGCCTCCTCCCTCCCTACTTCATCTCACCCTATCAGCATATCCTTCTATTCCTTTCTCCCTCATGTGTTTATCGAGCTTCCCCTTAAATGCATCTATGCTATTTGTCTCAACTACTCCTTGTGGTAGTGAGTTCCACATTCTCACCACTCTCTGGGTAAAGAAGTTTCTCCTGAATTCCCTATTGGATTTATTAGTGACTGTCTTACATTGATGACCTCTAGTTTTGGTCTCTCCCACAAGTGGAAACATTTTCTCTACGTCTAACCTATCAAACCCTTTCATTACCTTAAAGATCTCTATCAGGTCACCCCTCGGCCTTCTCTTTTCTAGAGAAAAGAGCCCCAGCCTGTTTAGTCTTTCTTGATAAATATATCCTCTCAGTACTGGTATCGTCCTTGTGAATCTATCGCCAATGCCTCTACATCCTTTTTATAAAATGGAGACCAGAAATGTGCACAGTACTCCAAGTTTTGATTACTGTTCTGCCATGGGTGGCTGATCTCTCAGCCACAACCCCCCTGCCCCCTTGAACTCTCGGTCTCAACCACTTTGCCTCCGTACCAGTTCGCCTGCCTCCAATAGCCACCTAAAAACCTATCGCTTTAGTCTCCTCCTAACTCCTTCCTCTTCCTGCTCTGTATCCACCCCTCCTCCTCCTCTCAAGAGTCACTCACTTCATTGATGGCCTCTCTGCATTGTAATCCAATTGAGAGCTTCGAATGACACTGTGAACTTGGCAGTTTAAATTCCGCTGGTACTGCACTGCTTGATGCGGCCACTTAAGATGTCCTTAGGTGTTAGCTGTGGGACAATGGTAGCTCTCTCGCCTTTGAGTCAAAAGGTTGTGGAATTCCCTCCTTCAACCTCTCCGCCTCTGTACCTCTCTCTCCTCCTTTAAGATGCTCCATAAAACTTACCTCCACCTGTCCTAATGTCTTGTTTGCTAATGCTCTTGCGAAGCATCTTGGGACGATTTACTACGTTAAAGGTGCTATATAAATGCAAGCTGTTGTTGCTGATAGATCTGTGATGCCTAATGTTCAATGTTAAAGAACCTTATTGATTTGAGGGGTAAATAATAAATAAAAATCCCTCCTTTAACAGTAGTAATACTGTGCCCACTCGTGAACTGAACGCATTGATGCTAACCAACGCCAACTGGGTCATGTAGTAATATTACATCACAAGGGTTTCCATTGCGAGGCTTTCAGTTCTTGGAAACTCCCAATGTCATGCCATTGATGGTATCTTTCTTAGCGGTTTTGTGACATAGATTCATAGAATCTTACATCACAGAAGGAAGCCATTCGGCCCATCGTGCCTGTGCCGGCTCTTTGAAAGAGCTATCCAATTAGTCCCACTCCCTTGCTCTTTCCCCATAGCCTTGAAAATTTTTCCTTTTCAAGTATATATCCCATTCCCTTTTGAAAGTTACCATTGAATCTGCTTCCACCGCCCTTTCAGGCAGCGCATTCCAGATTGTAACAACTCGCAGTGTAAAAAAAGTTCTCCTAATCTCCCCTTTGGCTCTTCCGCCAATTATCTTAAGTCTGTGTCCTCTGATTACCGACCCTCCTGCCAGTGGAAACAGTTTCTCTCTATTTACGCTATCGATGCCCTTCATGTTGTTGTCTGTCTATGACTTTATTTAAATCTTTAGGGTCTAGACATACTCTTAGTCGTTCATTCTCAAACTGCTCACCCACCCTGTGTTCTTTGGTTGTCCACTGAGGGTGGTTTTGCTTGGCTTTGTGATACTCCACCAATACGGTTTTGTTTCTTCACACGTTTGACCGTACACCACACAATGTTTTCTCTGCCATACTGTTCACTTCAGCACTTAGCAACTACAACAACTTGCAATTATACGGCATCTTTAACATGGTAAAACATCCCAAGGCGTTTCACAGGAGTGTAACCAGACAAAGAAAATTCCCACCAAGCCAAAGAAGGAGACATTAGGACAGGTGACCAAAAGCTTGATCAAAGAGAAAGAAAGAACTTGCATTTATATAGCATCTTTCATGACTTCAGGATGTCCCAAAGTGCTTTATAGCCAATGAAGTACTTTTGAAGTGTAGTCACTGTTGTGATTTAGGAAAGGCGGCAGCCAATTTGCGCACAGCAAGATCCCACAAACAGCAAAGTGATAATGACCAGATAATCAGCTCTTTAGAGATGTTGGTTTGAGGGATAAATATCGGCCCAGGACAGCGGGGAGAACTCCCCTGCTCTTCTTCGAAATGGTGCCACGGGGTCTTTTATCCAAGAGGGCAGACGGGACCTCGGTTCAATGTCTCATCCGAAAGATATCCCTCTAACAGTGCAGCACGGGGAGTAGCTCGTGTCTCTGGAGTGAGACCTGAACCCACAACCTTCTGACTCAGAAGTGAGAGTGTTACCACTAAAGCACAGCTGCATTCCTGTCAGTGGTCATTGAGGAACCTACTAATTGGGATTTTGACCTTCGGCATAACGGTGAAAACGAATTCTATAGGATACAGATTGGCTAGTTATAGTGACACCACTATTCCTGGCCGGAATGGAAATTATTGGGTAATTCCCCCGTCAATCATGCCTGGAGACCGCACTGCTATAAGTGACTGGGATTGATTTTACGCACATAATTTGCATGTATCTATCCTTCACTCACTGCATTTTACTGGGAGAAATCACCCTGCTTTTATCGGCTGACTTTGCTGTAGTTTCGATGATGAGTCCTGTTTGCGACAGCACGTAGAGACTATTTTTAAATAGATTCTGTAGACTGTTTGCTATAGTGTGCTGCTTAAACAGACTCTGATGAGTAAATAGTTTGCTGTAAAATAGACTGTTTGCTGTGAGTCCTGCTGCAGCTCCAACTCATCGGCTGACACAGTGGTTAATAGACGCTCTGCCCTCTGGTTGAGGCTTTCTCTCTGTTCATCGTTGGGCCCCCCCTCTTCTGCTTCATAATGAGCTTTGTTGTTTTTACTCCCCCGCTTGATTGCTCCTTTTGTCCCATGTGTCGACTGCAAAATTGTCCGCTGGACATGTTACTGACTAAAAGCCAAAGGGGCTGTGGAGTAATTTAGTGCTCTGCTTGGCCTTCGCGGGACGACCTCGACTGGGAGATCCTGTTGGAGTTGTGGTACTCAGCCAGACACATTAGGAAGGTGTCAAGTCTAGTTCCTGGCCTGTGCTGATCTCAGCTGGGGCAGCTAAAATTGGCCTCAGTGCCCAGGGATGGGTAGGGTTAAATCCTGCCAGGGCCTTTACTTTTGGTCACTGTCTAGTTAGAATATGCGAGTGCATGGGCCTCAAGTGAGGGTGTGACTGGGCTTCAGTGGAATAACCTACTGGCACTCACTGTTCTGAGGATGGCCACTTGGGTTGAGATACAGTAAGGCTGTCGACACAGTGGTACTGCTCCCCGGCAAGGAGTCAGTGCCTTTAGGAGAGGAGAGGAGAAATGGAAAGATAATCAGAAGCAAAATAGATCAGAAATTCCCGATCACTACAAGTTTCTGTTGAAATTTCTCTCTCAGTTGGATGGTGGCAGAGTTTGAAAATGCAGCATTGTGGTTGGCATTCATAGCCAGTTTAAGGGTTGAGTAAGGATTTCCTCCTGAGGTGATGTGACAGAGACTCAGCTCTTGAAACATTTGCCTGAGGAAGGAGAAAATCTCCGAAAGCTTGTGAATTTAAAATAAAATTGCTGGACTATAACTTGGTGTTGTAAAATTGTTTACAAATGTTGGTGGAGAGTTAGCGATTATTGTTTGAGGCCATTCACTCATTAACTGAATGATTCAAAGGACCTTTGGTGTAGCATGGGTACAATACAGGCACCATCCTAGAACCCCCATGCTACCGTAAAAGCACCATCCTTTATCCTTGACACCATACGGGTACCCTCCATTACCCTTTGAACCTGTGGTAAGTTTAGGCACCCTCCATTAACCTTTGAACCCCTGATACAGTACAGGTACCATCCATTAACCTTTGAACCCCTGGTAAGTTTAGGCACCCTCCATTACCCTTTGAACTCCTGGTAAGTTTAGGCACCCTCCATTACCCTTTGAACCCCTGGTAAGTTTAGGCACCCTTCATTACCCTTTGAACCCCTGGTAAGTTTAGGCACCCTCCATTACCCTTTGAACCCCTAGTAAGTTTAGGCACCCTCCATTACCCTTTGAACCCCTAGTAAGTTTAGGCACCCTTCATTACCCTTTGAACCCGTGGTAAGTTTAGGCACCCTCCTTTGCCTCTTGAATTTCTGGTCTTCTGTGCGATTCCCATTACTTCTGTATTTAATGCAGTTAACAAAGATTGTGTGATCTGCTGTGTGCCTTTTGCTGATTTATGGTGGAGCAAGAGGTAACACCATAGTCTTCTTGTAATGGTATTTTTAACTTTTAAGTAGTGAGATAGAAAGCAGAAGTGTTTGATTTACAAAATAATTGCGACAAGGATCTTTACACCTCGGCATTCGATGATCAAATACGATTAATAAC
Source organism: Heptranchias perlo (assembly GCF_035084215.1). NCBI lineage: Eukaryota > Metazoa > Chordata > Chondrichthyes > Hexanchiformes > Hexanchidae > Heptranchias > Heptranchias perlo. Next base: position 12,052,194 of record NC_090361.1, read on the forward strand.
AACGGGGAGGTAATGTTGCTTCAGTGAAATCACTTTGCAGAGCAAGAACCTGTCACTGCATTAAAAACCACTGAAAAGATCTGTACTTGCGATTAACTACGACAGAGGAAGAGGTTGAATAAAAAAGACACTCTCATAATATTCAATCTCGTCACCATGTGCGACAAATTAACTCTTTTCTCTCGCTAATTAGGTCAGATTGTGATTTTTAAAAAAGTGTCCGGGTAATGTGGAAAAAAAGATGATTGAATGTAGATTAGGTAATTTTGCCCCAAAATTCCCAGGTCGGGAGAAGGTGCAAGTTGGTTGTGAAGGGGTCGAGTGTTTCTTTGTCTCTGCTAGTTTTTGCACCCAGATTCCAGCGCAATCAGATGGACAAAAGATCGGGGGAATTTTTAAGCGTAAGTGAGTTATGCCACAAACCACTTGCTTTCGTATTTTCCGCAATCTTTTACTCTGGGTTAAGATTCAATTCGCCCGGATCAGGCCCCGCCCACAAAACTGGCCACGCCTCCCCCCCCAAGGTCAAAATTGCGAGATTTCACCGATGGCGGGGTTGGATTTGTGCTAATTTTCTTTGGCGACAGGCACTAGTAGGCACGTTTACAACTTATATCATCAAAAAATATTTAATTTACTAAGAAACCTGCAAGTTTACACCAAAGAAACTATTAAATGGTTCAGTATAGTTTTTTAAAGTCATTTTCAGTGATTTTGAATCAGGGTTGCTCACAGGTGGAAGACTGGACACTCTTAATAAAAATGCTTATTTTTGGCGATCAACCCATTTTTTAGCTGAATTAATCAAACTGCAGCAGGTCACCACTTTTAAATCGATCAAAGAATGCGTTTTAATGGAAAGAAAAATAAATAATTACGTTCTATTACGCTGCCCGATTGCCCTGGTTCAGGGAAGATTTTACGTTTATGATTGTGCAAATGAATTTGATCAGAAACTTGAATGCAGCGCCATTTTGGGCTGCACTTTGGGCCTTATTTTCATGATTGCGGCCAAAGCGGAAAGCCCCCTCCCCGCCCCCTCCCCCACGGCACCGACGTCTTTGAGGGGCCAGTGATTTCTGAAGAGGGGGATGGGCACGGGGATCCGCTGGAGATGGAGAAATTCCCTTCAGTTTCAAGGGTAAGTTTTTTTGGATGAGACTTTAAACCGAGGCCCCGTCTGCCCTCTCAGGTGGATGTAAATGATCCCATGGCGCTATTTTGAAGAAGAGCAGGGGATGTCTCCCTGGTATCCTGGGCCAATATTTATCCCTCAACCAACATCACTAAATCTGGTCGTAATCATGGTTGTTGTTTGTGGGATCTTGCTGTGCGCAAATTGGCTGCCGCGTTTCCTACATTACAACAGTGACCGCATTTCGAAAGTATTTCATTGGCTGTAAAATGCTTTGGGACGTCCTGAGGTCGTGAAAGGTGCTATATAAATGCAAGTCCTTTCTTGTTACGCTGAAGAAACGTTCTGCCTTCCGATGGCACCAACAAGCAAATTCCAGAGTTAGGAGACGGTAACATCAACTGTCCTAAATTCTGTGACTTCTACCTGCCTATCTGCTCTTGAGAATGGGCACCAGGTTTAAAAGTTTGCCGCCACCTGCTCAGCAAGATGGAGATACGTGTTAAAGGTCACTGCCCAGCTGCGATTACTTGTACCTGAAGCACTACCTGATCCAATGGTCAATCTGTAAATCTATTGCATGTGCAGAAAGTAACTTTCACCATATCAACAGCTGCACTTCACCTACGTATGTCATTCTCCACCAGTAAGGTATCTCCAGCAGTTTATCTCTAACTCCAGGGCGTGTGCTATCTCAAGTTATATATTGAGTATTTTCTTTCTGCTCTCCACAGTGGAATTGTCTCCGTTCAGCTTGACTGCGCCCGGCCAGGTCTCCATGGACGTTGGCATGGCACAAGGGTTAGCAGTTCACTGTCAAAGGTTCGCTGAAGACTTGTTGCCTCAGAAGAGGAGTCCACACTATGCTGCCAAGCAGCAGGATTACCCATTGTCTATCTTCCTGGAGGGCTGGCAGATGGCGGGGTGTCTGCAGTGGCAGACTAGTGGTTGCCAGTCACATACAAGGCAAGTACTCGCCACTGGCATCAGGTGTGTCCCTATTTAAAGAGGCCATTGATAGTGTCCATTTCAATGTGTGACCTGGAGCACTCAGATGGGCACTGCATGAAATCTCACGGCCTGTCAGGATTTAGCCTCATCGTGGGTGCTTTGGAAAGCCCTCCTGACATGTAACACATAACAGTTCCTGCCCGAATTGACAGGGGCTGAATAAAATGACAAACACCTGTCCACACCGTGGGCTGCCTGAGAGAGCTCCCTCGCAGCAAACAGGAAATAGAAAATGTTGCTGCAGCTATTTAAAGGGCGCCTGTTTGATGATCCAAAAACAGCAACAGCAATTTACATCCATAAAGCACCTTTACCTAGTAAAACGTCCCAAGGCGCTTCACAGGAGCATTAACCAACTGTAACTACACTTTGGAATTAATTCATGGGCTGTGAAGCACTTTGTGACATCCTCAGAACGTGAAAGGTGCTATATAAATGCAAGTACTTCCTTTCTTAAAAAGTGTATCAAGTTTCTGCTATTTTATTCACTTGTGCAATAAATTTGCATGGCAGTCAAAGCCTAAAATATAATCCAGCGTGGTATCGTCCTGCTGCTTCTCAAGGACAAGGTGAATCCGATGGTGTCATGGGCAGCCGAAAGGAGGGTTTTCTGTTTGTTATTCTGGGTAGACTATCCAGCGTAGCTGAATATCAGGGCAAGTGTGAACATTCCTGAGAATACAGGGAGCAAGAGATCACCCACAAAAGTAATCTGAAACTCAGAATGCAAAAATATCTGAGGTAAAAAGACCCAAAAAAACGTAAAAGCAAGTTAATGACTTTCTGGCCCCCACTTGCCCAGCTCCCACCACCAAAAAATCTTCATCAGCAGTAATTTCTACCCTCCGATTTTAATTGTTGTTTCCAAAGCTCCCAGCTTGAAGAGAAGACCTTTTAATTCATATACATCTGAGAAATGTCTCAAACCACAATGGCTATTATTATTTAAGGCAAATATCATACAGGAAGATGTATAAGCAGTGATGTTGGTTAAGAGAGGAGTGCTGGCCAGGACGGAGGGATAGCTCCTTAAACTTATTCACAAAGTGCTATGGGATCTTTACCAACCCCCAGGGAAGGCCTCAGTTTAGCATTTCACCCAATCGGGAGCACCTCCGACAGTGTAGCACTCCCTCGGTACTGTAACGGGGGGGGGTCATGTGCTTAAGTCCTGGAGCGAGGCTGGAACATACAACCGCCTGACTGAGATGTGAGGAGTGCTACCAACTGGGCTACGGTTGACGATAGTTTCAATGAAACAGACACCTGCCAGTGTGGTGAGAAAGCCGGGCAGTGTTACTGAGGAGAGGCAGCATCTGGGGGTAGCGCTTACCATCTTGTGCAGACAGCTCCATTGTGGGTCAGCCTGTGGTTACGTTCAATGTGAAGCCTATTAACCAGCACCTGCGTTCACCAGCCTCAGCTTAACCCCATTGCAACCTCATCAGGACAGCCAAGAAGAGCCATGACAGGAAATCCCACTGTAGAAGTACTGTAAAATGGCTTTCGTTTTCCTATTGTCTAACGGATAAATACATGCGTGTTGTATATCATTGCTCTTGCATTCTCAATACTGGCCCACCATCAGTGAGATGAAATTCATGAGTAACAATGGGACAACAACAACAACAACAACCACTTGCATTTATATAGAGCCTTTCACATAGTAAAATGTCGCAAGGCGCTTCACAGGAGCGTAATCGGACAAAAATTGACAGGATCCAAAGAAGGAGATATTAGTGTTAATTGTACCCATGTAATCAATTAGTGTTAATTGTATTCAGGTTGTGTGTATCAATTTGGAACTTTCTTGTATCCATTTACAAGAGGGCTGATCCAGGGTGTGTGTTGTGTGGATCTCTGTGAATAAAGGCTTGGAAGCAACTGAAGACCAGGCTCTAGTATTCTATCCTTCACCACTGGGCTATCCAGTTTATAACAATTAGGACAGATGACCAAACACTTGGTCAAAGAGGTAGGTTTTAAGCTGTATCTTCAAGGAGGAGAGAGAGGTGGAGAGGCAGAGAGGCTTGGGGAGGGAAGTCCAGAGCCTAAGGCCTAGAAGGAACAATTCTGCTCTGACCAAGCACCAGCCGCCCTTGACTGACTGCTGGCACCTGAAATTATAGCACCCCTCTCCCCTCCTCCCTCCTCCTCCTCGTCTCCCCCCCTTCCCCCCTCTGAATCCAGGGCTTCATGAATGATATTTCTCAGAACACCAGAAATATAGTCAGATGAGCTTGTCTTATTGGATGAGGTTAGCTCACTCCTGTAGAGATACTGAGGGAGTGCTGCACTGTTGGAGGTGCCGTCTTTCGGATGAGACGTTAAACTGAGGCCCCATCTGCCCCTCTCAGGTGGATGTAAAAGATCCCATGGCCAATATTGTAAAGAAGAGCAGGGGAGTTCTCCCTGGTGGCCTGGCCAATATTTATCCCTCAACCAACATCACACAAAACAGGTTATCTGGTCATTATCTCATTGCTGTTTTTGGAACCTTGCTGTGGGCAAATTGGATGCTGTGTTTCCTACATTACAACAGTGACTACACTTCAAAAGTACTTCATTGGCTGTAAAGTGCTTTTGGACGTCCTGAGGTTATGAAAGGCGCTATATAAATGCAAGTCTTTCTTTCTTTTATTCCAGTTATGTTGCCGTTATATGTTTGGTAGTTTTTCCTTCTTTAGCAGGACCTGCAGTGCAGATTAAAGTTGAGTAACACCAACTGCAGTTAAATTTGCTGATTGACTTTAATGGATTTATATTGAGTCACTGAAAAGCCCCCAGTCTGAAAGAGGCCACTCTGTGGTTAGCTGAAGCCACATAATCTGCTCATTAACATATGACTCAACCTGTAACTTTAATCATGGCAATCTCAATTCTTATTTTTGAAACTATGTACATCCCACACATGATTAGAAGAGCTTTAACATATCTCAGACATGTTGTTCTAAAATATATTACAAGACTCTTATATAACAGGTGACCTAACATAACTCTCAATAGAATCATACAGTACAGAAGGAGGCCATTCAGTCCTTAGCAAGTTCTTTCTTTCAAAGAGCTGACACAATGTTATAACACCTTTCACCTCCTCAGGATGTCTCAAAGTGCTTTACAGCACTTTCAAAGTACAGTTACTGTTGTATAGGAAACACACCAAGGTCCCACAAACAGCAATGAGATAATCTGTTTTAGTGATTTTGGTTGAGGGAATAAACATTGGTCAGGAACACTAGGGAAGAACTCCACCACTCTTTTTCAGATTAGTGGCATGGGATCTTTTACATCCACCTGAAAGGGCCATCTCCTCTCGAAAGACAGCACCCCCGATAGTGCAGCATTCCATCAGTATTGTACCTGAGCATCTGCCTAGGTTTTGTGCTCAAAGTCCCTAGAATGGGACTTGAACCGACAACCACCTGACTTCAGAGACAAGAGTGCTACCCACTGAGCCACAGCTGACACCATTGTTGTAGCAATCCAAAACTAATTACACTGCCCTGTATTCTCCCCATATCTTTCTCCACTTCAAATGTTCATCCACTTTTCCTTCAAAAGATGCAATGGTCTCTGCCTTGACTGATGCCCATTCTAACTGAGAATGACTGCTTTTTTGAATCTTTAAAAATGTCTCTTGAACCTATTCATGTGGCTGCACTTCAGTTTCTCTTTGATCAGTCAGCCAATAATTAGAATATTTACTCAGAAGCGAGCGGGCAAATTGCAGATTAAGTGCAGCAGCCTTAGTTTAATAGTTCAAACCAAGGAAGAATTAATGGGGTCAAAATTGGACCATGTTCTACCCATTTGTTGGGCGCAAAACGGAGGCAGAAAGCACCAATTTCACGGGGATATGTCCTGTACCTAAATGGCCATATTGGGTAGGGCTATATTTGGCATCTCTGGAGGCTGCCTCAAACATGTGGCATTCTCCTACTTTCTGGAAGGTAGACTGTTGAGCTTTCCAGTGAGACAAGGCCAACTGTAAACAAACAAACTTTTTTATACATATATGAATGAACAGAATAAAGTTCACAGTGAATTTCAATCTCTTGTTGCTCTCCTCATTGCATAGAAAATAACAAAGCAAGCACAAAGTAAAGATTTGCATTTATATAGCACCTTTCATGGCCTCAGGACATCCCAAATGCTTTACAGCCAACGAAGTATATTTTTGAAATGTAGTCACTGTTGTAATGGAGGAACCAATTTGTGCACAGCAAGCTCCCACAAACAACAATGAGATAATGACCAGATAATCTGTTTTAGTTATCTTGGTTGAGGGATAAATGTTGGCCAGGACACCGGGGAGAACCTTTCTGCTCTTCTTTGAAAAACACAGCATATTTTTCTTGTTCGTGCGCTAAATTCACTTTAATGGTTAACTAATCTCCGATTAGCTGACTCTAACCTTAAGGAGAGGGCTCTGTCTCGTCGTGCCTGTCTTTCACACCAGATTTCTGCAGACTGTGCTGCGTTCCAAATAGACAGGAAACTGAGGACCTCTGGACCTCTTCCAGCTCTCCGTACCCAGTTGCGCTGCCAATGAGACCTGCAACTGGTGCGGGTTCCGAGCAGCAGTCCCTTCCCCCCCAGCCAGGCTCACAAGAATGAAGTCAATCCAACAAATTATCTCTGGACATTTACCAGAACATCTTAAGCTGAAGTGATATACAGAAAACACCACTTTTCCAATGGATTCATTTGAATCTAATTCTTTGTGTACTGATTTCAACTGAATAGCAATATCTGGATATAAATTACCTAAAAATCCTCCTAGGTCAAATAATCAAAAATCTCAAACGTGACAGTGTTGTAGCCCCATTTACTATGACTCTGTCCTATTAGATCTAATCCTTTTATTTGAGGGTATGGTCAAGCTGCTAAGGGAAATCCTTACCAGTTTAGTTTGGGAAAGGATTCTCTTTGCAGCTTATGTATCACAGCACAGGCTACCTTCAAACATTGAGCTCTTGTATTCATTATAGCTTTGCTCCCAGTGCGACATGGAATATGGTGCCCACTTTAAGAGCTCCAAGCAATCTATTAACATAAGCATTGATGAAACAGAAGTTTACTTTTCCTACACTTAGTTCTGCTAGAGGATCTGAAATTGTTCTCCTGACAGCAGAGAAGGTTAAAGGGAGGTGTCCAAAATTATGAGGGGTTTTGATAGGGTAGATAGGGAGAAACTGTTTCCACTGGCAGGAGGGTTGGTAACCAGAGGGCACAGATTTAAGACAATTGGCAAAATAACCAGAGCGGAAATTAGGAGAATTTTTTTTAACGCAGCTAGTTGTTACGACCTGGAGCGCACTGCCTGAAAGGGTGATGGAAGCAGATTCAATGGTAACTTTCAAAAGGGAATTGGATATAAGCTTGAAAAGGAACAATTTGCAAGCCTAAGGGGAAAGAGCAGGCGAGTGGGACTAATGGATAGATCTTTCAAAGAGGCGTCACAGGGTCACAGACACGATGGGCCGAACGGCCTCCTTCTGTTTCATGAATGATTCTATGATACACTGGACATCACATGTTGGAGCTGGTTGCTCTCCTAACCCACATCTCTAATATTCCTCCCATTACGTCTTTAATACAAACAATGCCACCTTCTAGAAATGACACACATCGGACATTTAAAAAGCCAATTGTGTCTCATTACACTCGGATTTCTGTATATATGAGAAAAAGATGGAATCCATTACGTGTGGACCAGTCCTGCCTTGACTTCTGCAAAAGGCAGCTCCAAAAATCTAAAACCCCACATTACTAAGTTAGACCTGTTTACATATATAGAATGACCTTGTGCACTGTATCTAAAGCTAAAAGTAAAATCACTTAACGGCTTTCTTAGAACAATGAACAAAAACAACTCCGTATCTTAGAACCATTACAGGGCCAGGAAAGAATAGGGGGCTTGACCTTCTGGTAACCCGTTGCTGTGCCTAAATGAATTGTTTTTGCGTTACTCAACCTGCTCTAGTGTTGTGTTCAAGGCTGATAATAAGTCGGGCCATGTGGCTGTGGGCTCTTGCCTCCTTTACATTTCAAGGTGATTAACGGATATGCTGGTGTAGACAGAGAGAAACTATTTCCTCTGGTGGGGGAGTCCAGAACAAGGCGGCATAACCGTAAAATTAGAGCTCGGCCGTTCAGGGGTGATGTCAGGAAACACTTCTTCATGTAAAGGGGAGTGGAAATCTGGAACTCTCTCCCCCAAAAAGCTGTTGAGGGTCAATTGAAAATTGCAAAACTGAGATTGATAGATTTTAGGTAAAGGGTATTAAGGGTTACGGAACCAAGATGGGTAAATGGAGTTAAGATACTGATCGGCCATGATCTAATTAAATGAACAGGTTCGAGGGGCTGAATAGCCTACTCCTGTTCATTTGTTAACTAAATGTGTATTTATACTACCAGTGTGGTGTTGGGTTTGCTTCACACTGACAATAATTATAAGGGCTAATTTAATAAAGTTTCATTCATGGCATGGAGCCTCATAGGATGGGATTGCAGGTCAAAGTCAGGGCTCCCATACCGTAGGCCGAATTGTGCTATGTAAACTTCCAAGTAGTGAGGCACCATGCAAGGAGCAGAGCCTGGAAAATTGCCATCTAGTATGGATGTAACCGAAATTGAGAGTCAGGGCCCAACCTGGCAGTGGAGTGAGGCTCCCTGGAGAAGAGAGTCTTACTCTGCCTCTCTCCACATTACCCGACAAAGTGGAAAATTGCCCAGGTATGTCCCGTCCACAAAAAGCAGGGCAAATCCAATCCGGCCAATTACCGCCCCATTAGTCCACTCTCAATCATCAGCAAAGTGATGGAAAGTGTCGTCAACAGTGCTATCAAGCGGCACTTACTCACCAATAACCTGCACACCGATACTCAGTTTGGGTTCTGCTAGCACCACTCGGCTCCAGACCCCATCACAGCCTTGGTCCAAACATGGACACAAGAGCTGAATTCCAGAGGTGAGGTGAGAGTGACTGCCCTTGACATCAAGGCAGCATTTGACTGAGTGTGGCATCAAGGAGCATAAATTTGGCTTGTATTCCCTGGAGTATAGAAGATTGAGGGGTGATCTGATCGAGGTGTTTAAAATGTTAAAAGAATTCGATAGCGTAGCTTCTGAGAAACTATTTCCTCATGTGGGGGAATCAAGAACAAGGGAACATAATGGCAATCAAAGGACAAAGAGGGGGATGAATTTCTGTAGTGTGTTCAGGAGAACTTTCTTGATCAGTATGTTTCCGGCCCAATGAGGAAGGAGGCATTGCTGGATCTGGTTCTAGGGTATGAGGTGGGTCAATTGGAGCAAGAATCAGTGGGGGAATATTTGGGGAGCAGCGATCATAGTATCATAAGGTTTAGATTAGTTATGGAAAAGGACAAGGAGCAATCTAGTGTAAAAATACTTAAGTGGAGGAGGGCCAATTTCAGTGGGTTGAGAACGGATCTGGCCCGGGTAAATTGGAATCAAAGATTGGCGGGCAAAACTGTAATCGAACAATGGGCGGCCTTTAAAGAGGAGATGGTTTGGTTACAGTCTAGGTACATTCCCATGAGGGCAACCAAAGCCAGAGCTCCCAGGATGGTGAAAGAGATAGAGAATAAGATGAAGCAGAAAGAGGTGGCATTTGACAGATGTCAGTTTGATAGTACAAGTGAGAACCAGGCTGAATGTAGAAAGTACAGAGGAGAAGTGAAAAAAGAAATAAGAGCGGGCAAAGAGATTATGAGAATAGACTAGTGGCTAACATAAAAGGGAATCTAAAAGTCTTCTATAGGCATATAAATAGCAAATGGGTAGTAAGAGGAGGGGTGGGGCCAATCAGGGACCAAAAAGGAGATCTACGGATGGAGGCAGAGGGCATGGCTGAGCTACTAAATGAGTACTTTACATCTGTCTTTAACAAGGAAGAAGATTCTGCCAAAGTCACAGTGTAAGAGGAGGTAGTTGAGATACTGGATGGGCTAAAAATTGATAAAGAGGAGGAGGTACTAGAAGGGCTGACTATAATTAAAGTAGATAAGTCACCAGATACGGATGGGGTGCTGAGGGCAGTAAGGATAGAAATTGCAGAGGTGCTGGCCATAATCCTCCAGTTCTCCTTAGATATGGGGGTGGTGCCAGAGGACTGGAGAATTGCAAATGTTACACCCTTGTTCAAAAAAGGGTTTAAGGATAAACCCAGCAACTTGCAGGCCAGTTAGTTTAACCTCGGTGGTGAGGAAGCTTTTAGAAACGATAATCCAGGACAAAATTAATAGTCACTTAGATGAGTGTGGATTAATAAAGGAAAGTTAACATGGATTTGTTAAAGGCAAATCAAGTTTAACTAACTTGCTTGAGTTTTTTGATGAGGTAACGGAGAGGGTAGATGATGACTTTCAAATAGCGTTCGATAAAGTGCCACATAATAGGCTTGTCAGCAAAATTGAAGTCCATGGAATAAAAGGGGCAGTGGCAGCATGGATACGATATTGGCTAAGTGTCAGGCAACAACAGAGAGTAGTTGCGAATGGTTGTTTTTTGCCCTGGAGCAAGGTATACAGTGATGTTCCCCAGGGCTGGGACCACCTCTTTTCTTGATATATATTAATGACTTGGACTTGGGTGTACAGGGCACAATTTCAAAATTTGCAGATGACACATCTGTGAGGAGGATAGTAATAGACTTAAAAGGGACATAGACAGGCGGACACATGGCAGATGGAATTTAAAGCAGAGAAGTGCGAAATGGTACATTTTGGCAGGAAGAATGAGGAGAGGCAATATAAACTAAATGGTACAATTCTAAAGGGGGTGCAGGAGCAGAGGGACCTGGGGGTATATGTGCACAAACCCTTGAAGGTGGCAGGACAGGTTGAGAAAGTGGTTACAAAAGCATACAGGATCCTGGGCTTTATAAATAGAGGCATAGAATACAAAAGCAAGGCAGTTATGTTGAACCTTTATAAAACGCTGGTTCGGCCACAACTGGAGTATTGTGTCCAATTCTGGCCACTGCATTTTAGGAAGGATGTGAAGGCCTAAGAGAGGGTGCAGAAAAGATTTGCTGGAATAGTTCCAGGGATGAGCGACTTCAGTTACATGGATAGACTGGTGAACCTGGTTTGTTCTCCTTAGAGCAGAGAAGGTTGAGAGGAGATTTGATAGAAGTGTTCAAAATTATGAAGGGTTTAGATAAAGTAAATAAAGAGAAACTGTTCCCATTGGTGGAAGGGTCAAGAACCAGAGGACACAGATTTAAGGTGATTGGCAAAAGAACCAAAGGCGACATGAGGAAAAACTTTTTTACGCAGCGAGTAGTTATGATCTGGAATGCGCTGCCTGATAGGGTGGTGGAGGCAGATTCAATCGTGGCCTTCAAACAGGAATTGGATAAGTACTTGAAGGGAAAAATTTGCAGGGCTTCGGGAAAAGAGCGCGGGAATGGGACTAACTGGATTGCTCTTACAAGAGCCAGCACGGGCTCGAAGGGCCGAATGTCCTCCTTCTGTGCTGTAACCATTCTATGATTCTATGATAATGTTAAAATAAGAGCTGGGCCATTCAGGAGCGAAATCAGGAAGCGTTTTTTCACATGAAGTATAGTGACAATCTGGAACTCTCTTCCCCCGAAAGGCTGTGGATGTTGGGGAACAATTGGGAGATTTCAAAACTCAGGTAAGGGTATCAAGGGATATGGAGCTAAGGCGGGAAAATGGGGTTGAGGTGCAGATCAGCATGATCTAATAGAATGACGGAGCAGGTCCGAGGGGCTGAATGGCCTCCTCCTGATCCTGATGTTCATCTGTTCCTAACTCCTGATTCACGCTAGACAAGTTTAACATCAGTGTAAAGTAAGAAACACTTTGCTTGGACACTCGCAGCACGAGTGGGCTTTGACCGTTAGATGCTGGAGTGCTGTCAGGGCTACCAGCGCTGAAGGGGTTAGCACAGAGTTCACATTTCTTTGAAGCACATTGAAAGGGAAGTAAGAGGAACTCATGAGAGCCGTGCTGTGTGGTTTGATACACTCACCACAGCCTGCTTTTAACCTATCTAAACATAGACCTTTTTTATCACAACTTCCTCTCATTGTGTGAGTGATTGTTTTTTCTTAATCTTTTGGGAATCTGATCAATTGGATAAGATTGAATTTCAGTAACAGTAAGAAACTAAGTACATGAGCGCAGGTGCCTTTTCCCCGCAAGGTTTGTGGTGGGGGGGTGTGGGTGGGTTTGTTGGGGGAGGAGACCACAGGCAGAGAGACAGGTCACAAACAGTAGAAACCCCTATGAAAGCCTCGAGCGCAGCTGAACGATGGAGACCACAGTCCCCGCATTAAGTTCCATGCACGTGCGAGGCTGAAACTTGTGTGGTTGTTATCAGTTCTGGGTAAAGATTCATCCTGGTACACCTGACTTCACTATTTTTCCATGTTAGCCACACTTATAGGACCCATTCAGGGCTGACGAACGCTACAAAGAGCCGTTAACCCTTTTGAAATGTCAGGAGGGTCACAAGTTTGAAACCTTGTAAACATATGAGGATGCTTTGGCAACAGTAAAGAAAGGCTCGCATTTATATAGCGCCTTTCTGGACCTTGGACGTCCCGAAGCACTTGACAGCCAATGAAGTACTTTTGAAGTGTCGTCACCATAATGTAGGCAACGTGGCAGCCAATTTGCGCACAGCAAGATCCCACAATAATGACCGGAAAATCTGTTTTATTAATGTTGTTTGAGGGATAAATATTGGCCAGGACACCGGGGAGGACTTCCCTGCTCTTCTTCGAGTAGTGCCATGGGATATTTTACGTCCACCTGAGAGGGCAGACGGGGCCTCGGTTTAAAGTCTCATCTGACAAACGGCACCTCCGACAGTGCAGCACTCCCTCAGTACTGCACTGGGAGTGTGAGCCTGGGTGATGTGCTCAAGTCTCTGGAGTGGGACTTGGATGCACTGCTGGTTTTAGGGGTAATAGTAGAAAGTGACTAAGTTAGGATAACTGGACATGAGCAGAAAGCATCATGGGTAAATGAGGTTAGCCTAAGTGTATACACACAGCGTTCTGTAGTTAGCACGGATTTCTGCTGACACAGGAAGAGACATCCTTGCATGTTCAGGTTGGGTGAGATAAGATAAGAAAGCAGAGACAAATGCAACCATGACAATTTATTGCTAACCATAATACATGCTCAAGTAAGAATGAATAAGAAAGAAAGACTTGCATTTATATAGCGCCTTTCATGAATTCAGGGCATCCCAAAGCATTTTACAACCAATGAGGTACTTTTGAAGCGTAGTGACTGTTGTAATGTAGGAAACGCGGCAGCCAATTTGTGCACAGCAAGATCCCACAAACAGCAACATGTTAATGACCAGATAATCTGTTTTTAGTGATGTTGATTGAGGGATAAGTGCCAGGACATCGGGGAGAACTCCCCTGCTCTTCTTCGAAATAGTGCCATGGGATCTTTCACATCCGCCTGAGAGGGCAGACGGGGCCTCGGTTTTAATGTCTCATCTAAAAGACGGCACCTCCAACAGTGCAGCTACTCCCTCAGTACTGCACTAGGAGTGTCAGCCTGGATTATGTGCTCAAGTCTCCAGACTGGGACTTGACCCCAAAACCTTCTGACCTCAGAGGCAAGAGTGCAACCAACTGAGCCATAGCTGACATTTGTAAACAATTTTACAACACCAAGTTATAGTCCAGCAATTTTATTTTAAATTCACAAGCTTTCGGAGACTTCCTCCTTCCTCAGGTAAACATTTACCTGAGGAAGGAGGAAGTCTCCGAAAGCTTGTGAATTTAAAATAAAATTGCTGGACTATAACTTGGTGTTGTAAAATTGTTTACAATTGTCAACCCCAGTCCATCACCGGCATCTCCACATCATAGCTGACATTAGAATAGAATAGATTAGATTATAAGAAATCATTTTAATATTATAGGAATTAACAATAGGACAGCTACTATAGATAAGTAGAATGCTTAACTAAGTTTTGATGGTGAGGTGGTTCAAGTCAGGCCATTTTAGCATTGTCCTGGAATCACAGGCTCCAGCTGGGGCCTAATGAAAGTATGAATAAAGAAACCTTGAAGAGATAAGAGATGAAGCTTCCTGTCTGTCCCGGACCCAGACAAAACTGGTTTTGACCATTTTTCAGATAAAGAGAATAGGAAGAACATTAGGAACAGGAGGAGGCCATTCAGCCCCTCGGGCCTGCTCCGCCATTCAATCAGATCATGGCTGATCCGTACCTCGACCCCCATTTTCCCGCCTTTGCTCCCTATCCCTTGATACCCTTTACCCAACAAAAACCTATCGATCTCAGTCCTGAAAGTTCCAATTGTCCCCCAGCATCCACAGCCTCTTGGGGGAGAGAGTTCCAGATTTCTACCGCCCTTTGTGTGAAAAACTGATTCCTGAACGGCCCGGCTCTAATTTTAAGGTTATGCGATGAAGAGCACATGTAGCTGCGGTTAGTTGTAGCCAAAGACGGTGTGTTATGGAAGAAGCATAAAGTGTATTCTAGCGGCCTGGGGTCATCTTAAAATTAAGTCACTGGTAGATAAACCTGAGCGTACCCAAATGTTCCATCCAGTGGGCTGACTACACATGAGGATGTAACGTGTATGACTTACATATTTACTGTGAGTGATAGATCAGTATAAGATAAAGCAGAGGCGAAATCTTGTATTTCTTAATAAAGTTGCTGACTCGAGATTTGTCGACCTAATAATTAATAAGATAAGGCAGAAGCCAAAATCTTACAGCCACAACCTTCTGACTCAGAGGCGAGAGTGTTATCGCTGAGCCACGGCTGTTAGCTTAAAGAAGGGTTATGCGGCTGGAGGAATTTGCAGAGGAAGAGCGAGGTAAGGCACTGGAGAAACTTCGAGACGAGGACGAGGACCGTAATTTACCAGCATCAAAGTTTTGCTTTGTGTCACTTTGACAGATTGGACAGTCTGACCGATCAGTCCAAGGTAAAACTCCAGCACAGTGTCTTTGTGCCACAGAGACTGGCAAGTTCCCAGGCATAATCCTCAATCTGTGCTGATTTAGCTGATCTCATCTACAGCAATAGTAGGGGTGGCCAACCCCATATTACTCGACAGGCCCCCCCCTTCCCAATCTCACCTTAGGCCCCCACCTACACAAGACCTATGTCCGATGACCTCAACCCACGCATTGCCAAAGCTCCCACCTGAATAACCCTGACTCTGCACCTTGACCTCTCTGTTTAATACAGTCTGTTTCATTTTCATTCTCAGGATGTGGGTGACACTGACAAAGCCGCATTTATTTTCCATCCCTGGTTGCTCTGAGAAAGTGATGGGGCCACTTCAGAGGGAACCTGGAGTCAACCACATCTGTAGGACAAAAGCCAAATGCAGATCAGATTGGGTAGAGGTGACAGGTCCCATTCCCTGAAGGAAATTAATGAACCAGCTGGGTGCTAGTCTATAAATTACCAGAATTATTGGATTCAATTTGACAAGTGGCTAGGTGGGATTTGAACTCATGGTCATTACATTCCTACCCCAGTACCATAACCACGAGGCAACTGTACCCCACTATCATAATTACAAGGTTACTGTACCCCACTATCATAATCACTAGGCTACTGTACCCCACTATCATAATCACAAGGTTACTGTACCCCACTATCATAATCACTAGGCTACTGTACCCCACTATCATAATCACTAGGCTACTGTACCCAACTATCATAACCACTAGACTACTGTACCCCACTATCATAACCGCTAGGTTACTGTATCCCACTATCATAATCACTGGGCTACTGTACCCCACTATCATAATCACAAGGCAACTGTACCTCACTTTCATAATTACTAGGTTACTGTACCGCACTATCATAATCACTAGACTACTGTACCCCACTATCATAACCACTAGACTACTGTACCCCACTATCATAACCACTAGGCTACTGTACCCCACTATCATAACCACTATACTACTGTACCCCACTATCATAACCACTAGACTACTGTACCCCACTTTCATAACCACTAGGCTACTGTACCCCACTATCATAACCACTAGACTACTGTACCCCACTATCATAATCACTAGGCTACTATACCCCACTATCATAATCACTAGGTTAATGTACCCCACTATCATAATCACTAGGCTACTGTAACCCACTATCATAACCACTAGGTTACTGTACCCCACTATCATAATCACTAGGTTACTGTACCCCACTATCATAATCACTAGACTACTGTACCCCACCATCATAATCACTAGGCAACTGTACCCCACTATCATAATCACTAGACTACTGTACCCCACTAACATAACCACTATACTACTGTACCCCACTATCATAATCACTAGACTACTGTACCCCACTATCATAACCACTAGACTACTGTACCCCACTTTCATAATCACTAGACTACTGTACCCCACTTTCATAACCACTATACTACTGTACCCCACTATCATAATCACTAGACTACTGTACCCCACTATCATAACCACTAGACTACTGTACCCCACTATCATAATCACTAGACTACTGTACCCCACTTTCATAACCACTAGGCAACTGTACCCCACTATCATAATCACTAGGTAACTGTACTCCACTATCATAACCACTAGGCAACTGTACCCCACTATCATAATCACTAGGCAACTGTACCTCACTATCATAATTACTAGGTTACTGTACCCCACTGTCATAATCACTAGGTTACTGTACCCCACTATCATAATCACTAGGCAACTGTACCCCACTATCATAATCACTAGACTACTGTACCCCACTAACATAACCACTATACTACTGTACCCCACTATCATAACCACTAGACTACTGTACCCCACTTTCATAACCACTAGGCTACTGTACCCCACTATCATAATCACTAGGTTACTGTACCCCACTATCATCACTAGGCAACTGTACCGCACTATCGTAATCACTAGGCTACTGTACCCCACTATCATAACCACTAGGCTACTGTACCCCACTATCATAACCACTATACTACTGTACCCCACTATCATAACCACTAGACTACTGTACCCCACTTTCATAACCACTAGGCTACTGTACCCCACTATCATAACCACTAGACTACTGTACCCCACTATCATAATCACTAGACTACTGTACCCTACTATCATAATCACTAGGTCACTGTACCCCACTATCATAATCACTAGACTACTGTACCCCACTATCATAATCACTAGACTACTGTACCCCACTGTCATAATCACTAGGTTACTGTACCCCACTATCATAATCACCAGGCTACTGTACCCCATTATCATAATCACTAGACTACTGTACCCCACTATCATAACCACTAGGCTACGGTACTCCACTATCATCACTAGACTACTGTACTCCACTATCATAACCACTAGGCTACTGTACCCCACTCTCATTATCACTAGGTTACTGTACCCCACTATCGTAATCACTAGATTACTGTACCCCACTATCATAACCACTAGGCTACTGTACCCCACTCTCATTATCACTAGGTTACTGTACCCCACTATCATAACCACTAGATTACTGTACCCCACTATCATAACCACTAGGCTACCGTATCCCACTATCATTATCACTAGGTTACTGTACCCCACTACCATTGGCCACTCCATCCTCCCTCGTTGTTTCTTTCTGTGGCACCGCCCAAGCTTATTTGATGCCAATCTATCCCAATCAAACCAGCACATCTCCTGTAACAGCCTCTCCTGCCGTCCCCACACAATCGTCTCTTGCTCCCGGTCCAGCAAACCCTCAAATTAAAATTCTCATCCTTGTTTTCAAATCCTCCATGGCCTCAACTCTCCCTATCTCTGTAACCTCGTCCATTCCTACAACCATCCGACAACTCTGGAATTCCCTCCCTAAACCTCTCTACCTCTCTCTCTTCCTTTGAGACGCTCCTTAAAACCTACCTCTGTGACCAAGCACCTGTCCTATTATCTCCTTCTTTGGTTCCGTGTCAATTTTTTGTCTGATTAGTGCCTTGGGACGTTTTACTACGTTAAAGGCGCTGTATAAATGCAAGTTGTTGTGTGTTGTAGGGCTCCATGCTTGCCTCCTTTTCTGTGTCCCTTGTGCCATCATTTGTGGATCTTCACAGCTGCATGAGATAGATTTATGGGCCATGATGTGTTTGATGGTGTCAGGACACATCAAATGCAAATATGGCTTTATGTTGAGGTGTCCACGGGGCAGCAGTAGAAGTCACTGCAATTGGCTTCAGCATCTCTGTTGAGACCTTATCAAGGGATATTAAATATTATACAGTATGGATAAGGTAATCCCAAAATATTACTTCAAAGTTAGTCAGGGCAGTAAAACCAGGGAACATAAATGTACGTTGGTTAAAATTAAATTTAAGGCAGATTATAGGAAGAAATATTTTATTCAAAGAGTGATAAATGTTTGGATAATCTGCCGGGGACAGTCGCAATGCAGCTGGTTGCTATAATGCAAGGGTTAAGGTGCCAGAAGGATGAGCTTCATTTGGGCCAAATGGCGAAAGTTCTGACGAAAGATCCTTGACCTGAAAGGTTAACTCTGTTTCTTTCTCCGCAGATACTGCCTGACTTGCTGAGTATTTCCAGCATTTTCTGTTCTTATTACCGATTTCCAGCATCCGCAGTATTTCACTTTTCACCATCTCTCTTCCTTGACTTAGCTCTGTTCATCAAAAGTTGATGTTTGGGTAGAGGGAAAGACTGCCACCTAGGAGAGATTATGAATCATTACAGTTGAGCAGCTTTCTCTGGGCAATGGAGGGCAGGGCGAGAACGAACAGGCTGCTCGGTAAAATTCGGACAATCTTTAGCCGCTAACCCAATGGCACCATTTCATTCATGGGATGTGGGCGTCGCTGGCAAAGCCAGCGTTTATTGCCCATCCCTAATTACCCTTGAGAAGGTGGTGGTGAGCCTTCTTCTTGAACCGCTGCAGTCCGTGTGGTGAAGGTTCTCCCACAGTGCTGTTAGGGAGGGAGTTCCAGGATTTTGACCCAGCGATGATGTAGGAACGGCGATATATTTCCAAGTCGGGATGGTGTGTGACTTGGAGGGGAACGTGCAGGTGGTGTTGTCCCCATGTGCCTGCTGCCCTTGTCTTTCTAGATGGTAGAGGTTGCAGGTTTGGGAGGTGTTGTTGAAGAAGCCTTGGCGAGTTGCTGCAGTGCATCCTGTGGATGGTACACACTGCAGCCACTGTGTGCTGGTGGTGGAGGGAGTGAATGTTTAGGGTGGTGGATGGGGTGCCAATCAAGCGGGCTGCTTTGTCCTGGATGGTGTCGAGCTTCTTGAGTGTTGTTGGAGCTGCACTCATCCAGGCAAGTGGAGAGTATTCCATCACACTCCTGACTTGTGCCTTGTAGATGGTGGAAAGGCTTTGGGGAGTAAGGAGGTGAGTCACTCGCTACAGAATACCCAGCCTCTGACCTGCTCTTGTAGCCACAGTATTTGTAGCTGGTCCAGTTAAGTTTCTGGTCAATGGTGACCCCTAGGATGTTGATGGTGGGGGATTCAGCAATGGTAATGCTGTTGAATGTCAAGGGGAGGTGGTTAGACTCTCTCTTATTGGAGATGGTCATTGCCTGGCACTTGTCTGGCACGAATGTTACTTGCCACTTATCAGGCCAAGCCTGGAGGTTGTCCAGGTCTTGCTGCATGCAGGCACGAACTGCTTCATTAGCTGAGGGGTTGTGAATGGAACTGAACACTGTGCAATCATTAGCGAACATCCCCATTTCTGACCTTATGATGGAGGCAAGGTCATTGATGAAGGAGCTGAAGTTGGTTGGGCCTAAGTTGGTCCATAATGGCGTCCTGTTTCTGAATTAAAAAATATGATCTTGTTGGGGAGAGCATGAACCACAAGTCTGTGTAAAGATTAAAGAGACAATGGTGAATATCAGGCTAGAATCCAACGGTAAAGATCAAGCCATCAATAGTAAGAGGGAATATATATATATATATAAAATCATATATCTGTAAGCGTTTTGCTTCAAGGAGGAGATTTGCTAGATATATTCAAAATCATGAAGGGTCTAGACATAGTGGATAGAGAGAAACTGTTCCCATTGGCGGAAGGGTCAAGAACCAGAGGACATCGATTTAAGGTGATTGGCAAAAGAACCAAAGGTGACATGAGGAAAAACTTTTTTACACAGTGAGAGGTTAGGATCTGGAATGCACTGCCCGAGGGGGTGGTGGAGGCAGATTCAATCATGGTCTTCAAAAGGGAACTGGATAAGTACTTGAAGGGAAAAAATTTGCAGGGCTATGGGGATATGGCGGGGGAGTGGGACTAGCTGGATTGCTCTTGATCCGGCACAGACTCGATGGGCTGAATGGCCAGCTTCCGTGCTGTACTCTTTCTACGATTCTATGATTCTAAGTGCATCTGTCTCACTTGAAAGTGTTATACATTCACTTGATTAGATCAAATATCATTCATGAAACAACAATGAATCACAGCTGAATGGATAGGGAATCCTCAATGGAGGGAATCCTCAATGGAGGGAATCCACAATGGAGGGAATCCTCAATGGAGGGAATCCTCAATGGAGGGAATCCACAATGGAGGGAATCCTCAATGGAGGGAATCCTCAAGGAGCATATTAAAAAAGGAGGAAATAATTTCTGGCCGTGGAGTTTCTTCCAACACTGATAATTTAATCCCTCCTCCCCGGTGGAAGGAGATAGGGATTTACAACTAGTTCCAGTCTACAACAAAACTTCCCTCAGCATCTAATTTGCCTAATTGCAGCAATTAGGTTCTGTGGCTTTAAAAGGACAGGATTGAAATCAGCTTCAGCTTAACCAACAAATAGCCTCTGTTAAAGCAAAAACAGAAACAGGAAATGTTGGGAACATTTAGCAGATCAGCTAGCATCTGAGGGGAGAAAAGACCAGTTAACATTACGGGAGTGGACAATTCTTCAAAACGCAGAGGATCTTTTACGTCTATTAGGCAATGACCAACAAGAAAGAAAGGTTTGCATTTATATAGCAGCTTTCATGACCCCAGGATGTCCCAAAGCACGTTACAGCCAATGAAGAATTTTTGAAGTGTAGCCACTGTTGTAATGTGGGAAATGCAGCAGCCAATTTGCGCTCAGACAGTTGTGGGTGCCGTCTTTCAGATGAGATGTTAAACCGAGGTCCCACCTTCAAAGAAAAGCAGGGGCGTTCTCCTCGTGTCCTGGCCAACATTTAACCCTAAACCAACACCTAAAACAGATTATTTGGTCACATTGCTGTTGGTGGGACCTTGCTGTTTGCAAAGTGGCTGCCGCGTTTCCCTACATTACAACAGTGAGTACACTTCAAAAAGTACTTCATTGGCTGTAAAGCGCTTTGGGACGCCCTGAGCTTATGAAAGGCGCTATATAAATGCAAATTCTTTCTCTTCTTTCTTTCCGGTATCACATTGGACAGGGCATCGAACCACTGAGCCTTTGAGGAGCCCAGGATGTACATTTAACATGGAATATCAAGAGAGTCTTTAAAGTATGTTTACTCACGTTGTCTAGTAATCAATAGCTGAATGGGTGACTGAACTTTATTAACTATGAGAGTTCATTGGATATCAGAGACTTTTCTCTTAAACTCTTCTGTTGTGGCAACAACCTCGCCTGTGGTTTTCTGGATGAGTTGGTGGATGTCTCAGACTTGCTTTTTTTCACTGAAACAGCATCCTGTGGTTTCCTAGTGGTTTTAAGCCAAAACAAAATTTTGGTTCTGGGGTCTCGTAATAACTAATAATGCCAGGTAACCTTCAGCAGTAAAGTGTTCCATCCGTTAGACCCTGGGATAGAACTGCTCTGGGGAACTTGATTCAACTTGGAGAAAGTAACAGAGGTGTGTAAAGACGCAATGGTGAGAGAGTGCAGAGAAACGGTGGAGATAAAGTGTGGATAGACAGCAGAGGGTGGAGAGAGCGGAGAGTAGAGAGAGTGATGAAGGAGACAGCGGAAAGAGAAAGAGCAGAAAGTGGAGAGACAGTGGAAAGACAGCAGAGAGTAGAGGCAGAGAGAATGGAAAGGGAATGGTGTGAGAAACAGTGGAGAGGAGCAGAGTGCAAAGTTGCAATAGAAAGACAGTAGAAGGAGAATGTAGCGAGAGAGAAAGAGTGGAGAGCAAATAATATAAGGAGACAGTGCATACAGTAGAAAAAGTGGAGAGAGACAGAACGAAACAATGGAGAACAGTGGAGTACTATGTACAGTTTTGGTCTCCTCATCTAAGAAAGGATGTACTTACCATAGAGGCGGTGCAACAAAGGTTCACTAGATTGATTCCTGGGATGAGAGGGTTGTTCTATGAGGAGAGATTGAGTGGAATGGGCCTATACTCTTTGGAGTTTAGAAGAATGAGAGGTGATCTCATTTAAACATACAAGATTCTGAGAGGGCTTGACTGGGTAGGTGCTGAGAGGCTGTTTCCCTTGGCTGGAGAGTCGAGAACAAGGGGGCATAGTTGCTGGGTAAGGGGTTGGCGATTTAGGACTGAGATGAGGAGGAATTTCTTCACTCTGAGGGTTGTGAATCTTTGAAATTCTCTATCCCAGTGGGCTGTGGATGCTCAAGGCTGATATCAATAGATTTTTAGACATTAAGGGAATCAAGGGATATGGGGATTGGGCAAGAAAGTAGAGTTGAGGTCGAAGATCAGCCATGATGTGATTGAATGGCGGAGCAGGCTCGAGGGGCTCTATGGCCTACTCCTGCTCCTATTTCTTATGTTCTTATCTTCTTAACAGAGATTGGTAAGGACTAGAATTTGATGAAAGACAATGGACAAAGAGGTTGGAAAGACAGCATCGAGTAGAGAGAAGGATAGAGAGAGAGAAGAGGGAAAGAGTATAGTGAACAGAGTGGAAAGAGAGTGGAGAGAAACTACAGAAACATTGGAGAGTGGAAAGGAATCAAGGTAGAGAGACAGTGTGAGTGTGTATGGGAAAAGAGAGAGAGAGAGAGAGATAGAGACAGTGTTTGTACTTTATATCAAGATGAATGATGTCAATGATAGAAAGAGGAATATTTTCCGTTTCTCTTCAAGTGACGATGTTGAGCATCCCTTGACATGATGAATAAATTGCAAAAGATTCAATGTGCTGCTTTCCTCCACTACCCCAACAAGGAAATGCAAACTTCAATCCATCCCTTGCAGTCCACACTCACTATGGCTGGGCTTGTTATCAGTAGTAGGAACAGTACTAACTCCCCATTGAACAGGTTAAGGCTTAAGTTTAGACCGGACAACTTCAAAGGGGACTTTGGCCACGTTATTGGTGGAAGTTGTATCCCTTTAGGAGCTACAAATATTACAGAATCCAGGAAGACTTTGAGAGTGCGCCAATCAACTCTTCTACCAGTACTACAGAGTGTGTGAGGGGAGGAGGACGGGGGGGGGGATGGAGGGGAGGGCGAGAGAAAAGAGATTAACAAAGCTAATAGAAGCTGGGCTACTCTCTGCACCCAGCTAAGGGAAAGAAAGAAAAATACTTGAATTTTTATAGTGCCTGTCATGGCCTGAGGATGTCCCAAAGTAGTTCACAATCAGAGAACCTAATGTTGAACTGTTGAAATGTAATCAAACGCAACAGCCAATTTCCACAAAACACACACGAACAGCAATGTAATGAATTACCAGTTAACCTGCTGGTTGAGGGAGGAATATTAGTCAGGACACCAACTCTCCCAGCATGGCATCTAATTG